>NC_064921.1:1013255353-1015660599 GCF_023897955.1 Schistocerca gregaria
CGTTTCAGTTCGGAACCGCGCTGCTCCTACGGTTGCAGGTTCGAATCCTGCCTCGGGCATGGATATGTATGATGTCGTTAGGTTAAGATATGTTTCAGTAGTTCTAAGTCTACGGGGCTGATGACCTCAGATGTTGAGTTGAAATGGCCCTGAGCACTATGGGACATAACAGGTGAGGTCATCAGTCCCCTAGAACTTAGAACTACTTAAACCTAACTAACCTAAGGATATCACACACATCCATGCCCGAGGCAGGATTCGAATCTGCGGCCGTAGCGGTCTCGCGGTTCCAGCCTGAAGCGCCTAGAACCGCTCGGCCACTCCGGCCGGCTCAGATGTTGAGTCCCATATTGCCGATAGCCATTTGAACCATTTGAACAGTTTTGAATAACTGCACAGAACACTGTTCCTGTTCACAAAGACGCGCGGAATAATCGCTATGCAGACGAATGTAGCCTCCATGACACGGCAATGAAACGAATAAACCATGTGTGGATGAAGATCCAACATTAAAATTGCAAATATTGCTCATTGATTACCAATTCCGATCCACTGACGAGCCATCTTCAGATCAATCTAAAATGCTGTCCGCCGGCCGCGGTGACCGTGCAGTTCTAGGCGCTACAGTCCGCAACCGCGGGACTGCTACGGTCGCAGGTTCGAATCCTGCCGCGGACATGGATGTGTGTGTGTTGTCCTTAGGTTAGTTAGGTTTATGTAGTTCTAAGTTCTAGGGGACTGATGACCTAAGATGTCAAGTCCCATAGTGCTCAGAGCCATTTGAACCATTTAAAATGCTGTCCAATGTGTAAGAATCACTACACATCGTTGTATTCTTACAGCTAAGTCACCCTAACACGAAAAATCGTGGTTGGTTATGTAAACTGACGAAGTTAGTCACCAATCAAATATTGTTACAATGGACATATTACCGTACATGTCTGAAAGTGATCGACAGAAATCACTGGAGCATCGCCCATGGCTGACAGCTGTCACACAGCTGTTGTGAATATTGTAAGTGATATGTCGTTTACATCCACTCATGGGTGATGCAGCTATCATTCCTGTCGGTAGTTTGTAGGCACCTGTGGTCATATAGGCAATGTAACAATATTTGATTAGTGATTAACGTTGTCAGTTTACGTACCCAACTACGATTTCCATTTTAGGGGCGACTTAGCTCTAAGAATACGACGATGTGTAATGATTATCACTCACTGAACAAAATTTTAGATAGATTTGCAGATGGCTCGTCAGTGAGCGGAAACCATTAATTAATAAAGAAAATTTTGCGATCTTGATGTAGGATTTTTATTCAGACATGGGTTAAATTTACAGATCCCCACTGAGAGTGTCAAAGAATAAAATGAAACGAATGCCCACCCACCCGTGAAATATCTCATTTACCCCACACTTTCGAGACACTGAAGTTTCACACGGTGGCATGAAGTCCGTACTTGCATATGGCGCAGAAACCATCTCAGCATGGTGATTGTTAATCTTCACGATACAACAAACATACTTGATATTTACGTAACAGTTCACGCGCTTATTCGAGACGGAGAATAGATATCCTGTTTTACTGTATGTTGCGCATTACCATGTTTTATGGTTTGGGGGCGATGTTATTGTACATGAAGCACGAGCCGTTAACACATCTGGTCGCTACCACGTCCCAACACTCACTAGTTTTATATGATGGAACTGGATTTTCCTGGAGACATAAGGGGCTCAACTTTAACGTCGATAAGGATAGAAGCTGAAGCAATAAATTAAATTATAAGCCATAGCCTGGACCTAAACCTGGGTCTTCTGTCTTCTAGACAGACGTACTAACCACTACACCATCTCAGTACAGTGGCTTCCAATGGTACATGGAAGACTGTAGTCCAACGCCCTCCCTAACACAGACTTAAATCCACACCTTCAGCCCATTACAGGCAGGACTTCCCCGTTATGTACAAATCTGGGGTGATATTCCAGTGTCGGAGAGCCTCGACAATACCGTCAATTAATGAAGGGGAAAAGGGTCTGAAGGTGTGAACTGAAGTTGTGTTAGGGAGGGCATTGGACTACAGTAATCCGTGGAAACGTGACAGCCACAATGCTATAATGGTTGCGAAAGCATACTTGACCTCTTAGCGACAAATAATCCTCGACAAATAGGGATCATCATGCCGAATACAGGCATTAGCGACCACAAGGCAGTTGCTGCTAGGCTGAATACCGTAACACCTACAACAGTCAAAAAGAAACGCAAAATACATCTATCTGAGAAAGCTGATAAAAATGCTCTTGGCGCATTCTTAAGAGACAGCCTCCACTCCTTCCGATCTGATCACGTAAGCGTATAAAAGATGTGGAAAGCTGTCAAAGAGATAGTATCGACGGCAATTGAGAGATATATAACACACACAAATTGATAAGTGACGGTACTGATCCCCCATGGTACACAAAACGCGTCAGATCGCTGTTGCAGAAGCAACGAAAAAAGCATGCCAAATTTAAAAGAACGCAAAATCCCCAAGATTGGCAATTTTTTTGCAGAAATTCGAAATATAGCGCGTACCTCACTGCGGGATGCTTTTAATAATTTCCACAACGAAACACTGTCTCGGGCTTCCTCTTTCATTTCTTTGCCCCATTCCATATTCAGCTACTACGTTTCCTTCTCTCCCTTTTCCTACTACCGAATTCCAGTCACCCATGACTATTAAATTTTCGTCACCCTGTACTATCTGAATAATTTCTTTTATTTGATCATACATTTCTTCAATTTCTTCGTCATCTGCAGAGCTAGTTGCATATAAACTTCTACTACTGTAGTAGGTGTGAGCTTCGTATCTATCTTGGCCACAATAATGCGCTCACTATGTTGTTTCTAGTAGCTTACCCGCATTCCTATTTTCCTATTCATTATTAATCCTACTCCTGCATTACCCCTATTTGATTTTGTGTTTATAACCCTGTAGTCACCTGACCAGAAGTCTTGTTCCTACTGCCACCGAACTTCACTAATTCCCACTATATCTAACTTAAACCTAACCATTTCCCTTTTTAAATTTTCTAACCTACCTGCCCGATTAAGGGATCTGACATTCCACGCTCCGACCCGTAGAACGCCAGTTTTCTTTCTCTTGAAATGACATCCTCTTGAGTAGTCACCGCCCGGAGATCCGAATGGGGGACTATTTTACCTCCGGAATATTTTGCCCAAGAGGATGCCATCATCATTTAATCATACAGTAAAGCTGCATGCCCTCGGGAAAAATTACGGCTGTAGTTTATCCTTGCTTTCAGCCGTTCGCAGTACCAGCACAGTAAGGCTGTTTTGGTTATTGTTACAAGGCCAGATCGGTCCATCATCCAGACTGTTGCCCCTGCAACTACTGAAAAGGCTGCTGCCCCTCTTCAGGAACCACACGTTTGTCTGGCCTCTCAACAGATACCCCTCCGTTGTGGTTGCACCTACGGTACGGCTATCTGTATCGTTGAGGCACGCAAGCCTCCCCACCAACGGCAAGGTCCATGGTTCTTGGGGGGGGGGGGGGGGGGGGAGAGAAATGATTATTGCAATAAAATAAGAGAAATCAGTGTTCGCACAGAAAAATTCAAGTACTCGTTTTTCTGCGCGCCTTTCGAGAGTGGAGCGGTACAGAGGGAGCTTGAAGGTGGTTCGTTGAGCCCTCTGCCAGGCACTTTATTGTGAATAGCAGAGTAATCATGTAGATGTATGTGTAGAGATTAGCACACTTTCCTAGCAAGCAGAAGACCCGGTTTTAAGTCCCAGCTACGCCATAAATTTCATTTCATTGCTTCATCTTCTATACTTGCTATTTTATAATTGTAAATGCTGCTTCAACAATTGCATTCGCAGTGGACAGCCATATATAATTGTTCACTTCCCCTAGCAATAATGCTGCTATGTTCAAATATTAATGTAGTCAGTGCGCTGGTATTCCCTTCATCTGTTCTAATCCGAAATCTGTTTACAGAACACAACACTCAATTCCAGATTGAGTGTAACACGTGCAGTTGTTTCGCTGGAGAAATAACGTGCAGCAAGAAGCAGTGCGAGATTTCGGCCCTGGGAGACCCTGACCCCGCCTACACGAGTCTTCCCTGTAACTGCCCGCCTCACTATGTACCTGTTTGTGCCCGCAACGGGAACACGTATCCGAGTGCCTGTCTTGCAAAGTAAGGAGACGTTCAGTTTGACGTTACTACTGTATATTAAGGGAGACGGCATTTCATGTGCAAGGAATCTCGTTTATGGGCGTTCCGCAAGAGACCTGTGCTTTCTTTTGTATACCAGGTGTGCTGGTCTCACTGACGCAGAGTTTGAATTCGGTCCGTGCTCTGCTAAGGATCCGTGTGCTAGCCACACGTGTTCTAGGGGGCAGCAGTGTATTCCAGACAGGAAGGTGTGTCTGTCCATGATGCACAAGTCATGCAAGCAGTACAAGTGTGGTAAGTCTCATACATACTCATAAACACTCTTAATTTCGACTGTAATTGTTAGAGTATTAGAATACACTTGAAATTTCATCGAAACAATGTGATGCATGTTTATTTATTGATTTCACAGTTGAAACAACAGAACAATGTACGAATTTGCCTTACGACCCTGTGTGTGACACAGAGGGCCAGGAGCACCACAACATGTGCGCCCTAGTACGTTCCTGGAGAAGATTTGCGTACAGTGGTCCTTGCCGAGTAAGTATAAACCGCCTTGCAAACGATTTATACCAAGAATCTAAAGATTCTTATTTTCTACTGTAGAGCACATACTAAGAAAACGTATTTGGAATTAAATATGGTAAGAACGATTACATTTCACTCAGATAATCAGTTTCAATACGTACATAATAGGAAAAAGGGATTTTGCTAAACCTTTTTCTTTTGAGGCACGTTATACATATAAAAATCGTGCTAACACCATAGGAAACAAAATTGACTTAAAAACTTAAATCGGCTATTAGAACACGAAGCAGACATTTCACAGTTCATATGGAAATTAATAGTAGCCAGATGAATCATGGTACCTAAAAAAAAACATGTACATTACTATTATTTGAACGACGATTATGATGGTGTAATAAGATTTTCAATATTTTTATTATTTTAAAGTTTAATAGTTGACGGTAAATTATACAAGTAACACCCAGCAACGAATTTCCAAATTTTGAACAGTTCATCCGATTTCGTCGATCGACATGTCTTTAGAAAGCTGTTAGTGTAAACCTAAATTACTATAAATTACAGGCATGTAACTTGAATATTACACGAGTTACTGGAGGTCAAAGTGGCCGATTACTATCGATCGCGTCAGGCCATAAATACTCCACAGCTACACGAAAGAAACGGTAGCAGCATGCTTATAAATATATTTATTCATCTATGTCTTTGTCTATATCCGATATGTGCTATTCATGAAGAAATTGATCAATTATTTACTGTGTTTTAGGAAGCACAGAGACATTAGGCTACTGGCCTCCTTTTGCTTGCTATTCCTTTGATATGTTTATTTAATTTGTTGATGTATTTAATAATGTATGTTCGAGAGTGTTTATGGTCCAGCCGTAGGAAAATTTCCTTAAATTCAAGTATTTAAACGTAAATCCAGTATTTCGTGTGTGTTTCATTATATTTGTGTGGGTGCTTTGGCTTGAAGACTTGGCGAGAGGGTTCTAGCCAATCACAGCACTCGTTACTGAGAGAGACGTATGGAGGTTGGAGAGGAGCATGGTTTCCGGAGAGGACACGAGGGGTTCTGGCAGTGTGGCGGTGCTGGGGTACGGGACAGGTCACGGAAACTGAGGGAGGCGACGGAGCGAGGGACTTGGGGTGTGGTGCGTGTTTGCACGTGGTCGCGGAGAATAGAAATATTTCGGTGTGCCGACCTGTGCTCTTGTGTGATTTCTGTGGCTTCTGCAGTGAAGTCGTAGTATGCATTCAGAAGTGAATATCTCGCGCGGTACGTGAAGTAGGAATCTACTGTTTCCCTGTTATTGAACTTATATGTTTTTTTTTTATTTCTGGACCATAGACACCAATAATTGTTTTGCAGAAATATACCGCATTCTCAAAAGTACTTCTACTATCGTACGCATCATTTAAAGTCGTTAAGATAGTTCCTACAGATTTTATTTAATTACAATATTTCATTTATAAATTTATGTTACTTTCATAATTCGCAATTGCCGACTGATAGAAAGCTTCGACCATTCGATTCACGTGTGTATTCTTATCGTATACCGTAGACTCAACAGTATTTGGCCTGTAATGTGGCAACTACGTATCCCAGTCCGTAGACAACGAAATCAGCCAAAACTATTAATATTGCAACTCTGAGTCTGAGGGTACGTAGTTGGTGGCCACCTTACCACGCCATCATTACTATTATTCTTGTGAAAGCCCGCAATTGTTTCGATCTTCGATTTGATCTTTCGAGACTTTTTTTGGTCTAGAAGATGTCTTAGTGTGCTATTCGTCACGTTGCAGCTTTGTCTCAGGACCGAACACAGAATTACAGGATTCATCACGTATGATCACACGAGTGCCCAATAGCAGTGCTCTGGAGAAGATCAACTCACAAGTTTCTTCGATTGTTCTTCTGCTGAGTTGTGAAGTTTCTCGGTACCATTTTGGCACAAATCCTTCGCAAGTGCGAATTTTCTGACAGAATTTAATGTCTGGTGAAAGTGTTTAAATGTAATAGTCTCCCATCATCCTTATCGTTAAACGTCGCAATGATCTCGCAAGAGCACGCACAAGTTCGACATTTTCGTCTGTTTTTTAACGTCTCACTGTGTGTCAGCGAAAAATTTGTTCTCTTAATAAGAAATGTCCACAATATGTCTGCTTCTTTTTTTCAACTGTCATATTTACCATTTTTCCCAGTTAACACAAAACATAACAGCATAATGTTGCTCTAAATTCTGCTGTTCCATATCCGTAGCACACAACAAACACACAGGTTACTGATGGCGCTCTCAAAAATCATACGATGGGTGTAAGGAGCTATTAATTGGACTGAGCATCTGGAAGGGATGAACACACTGGCCTACAGGTTTAGAAAATAGCGTTGCCAGATAGCTCGCATCATTGTCAGTCATATTACGTTTCCCAATCACATCGTATGTACAGGATACTGATTATCTGAAACTCAACATGGATCACAATTTATTAAAATGATATACACTATTGGCCATTAAACTTGCTATACCACGAAGATGACGTGCTACAGACGCGAAATTCAACCGACAGGAAGAAGATGTTGTGATATGCAAAGGATTAGCTTTTCAGAGCATTCACACAAGGTTGGCGCCGGTGGATACACCTACAACGTGCTGACATGAGGAAAGTTTCCAACCGATTTCTCATACACAAACAGCAGTTGATTAGCGTTGCCTGGTGAAACGTTGTTGTGATGGCTCTTGTAAGGAGGAGAAATGCGTACCATCACATTTCCGACTTTGTTTAAGGTCGGATTGTAGCCTGTCGCAATTGCCGTTTATCGTATCGCGACATTGCTGCTTGCGTTGGTCAAGATCCAATGACTGTTAGCAGAACATGGAATCGGTGGGTTCAGGAGGGTAATACGGAACGCCGTGCTGGATCCGAATCGCCTCGTATCACTAGCAGTCGAGATGACAGGCATCTTATCCGCATGGCTGTAAATGATCGTGCAGCCACGTCTCGACTCCACAGGTGAGTGAACAGATGGGGATGTTTGTAAGACAACAACCATCTGCACGAACAGTTCGACGACGTTTGCAACAGCATGGACTATCAGCTCGGAGACCACGGCTGCCGTACCCTTGACGTTGCTTCACAGACAGGAGTGCCTGCGATGGTGTACTCAATGACGAACCTGGGTGCACGAATGGCGAAATGTCATTTTTATCGGATGAATCCAGGTTATTTTTACAGCATCATGATGGTCGCATCCGTGTTTGGCTACATCGCGGTGAACGCACATTGGAAGCGTGTATTCGTCATCGCCATACTGGCGTATCACCCGGCATGACGGTATGGGGTGCCTTCGGTTACACGTCTCGTTCACGTCTTGTTCGCATTGACGGCACTTTGAACAGTGGACGTTACATTTCAGATGTGTTACGACCCGTGGCTTTACCCTTCATTCGATCCCTGTGAATACATTTCAGCAAGAAAACGCACGACCGCATGTTGCACGTCCTGTACGGGCCTTTCTGGATACAGAAAATGTTCGACTGCTGCCCTGGCCAGCACATTCGCCAGATCTCTCACCAATTGAAAACGTCTGACCGCATGTTGCACGTCCTGTACGGGCCTTTCTGGATACAGAAGATGTTCGACTGCTGCCCTGGCCAGCACATTCTCTCATTAATTGAAAACGTCTGGACAATGGTGGCCGAGCAACTGGCTCGTCACAATACGCCAGTCTCTACTCTTGATAAACTGTGGTATCGTGTTGAAGCGGCATGGGCAGCTGTACCTGTACACCCCATCCAAGCTCTGTATGACTCAATGCCCAGGCGTATCAAGGACGTTCTTACGGCCAGAGGTGGTTGTTCTGGGTACTGATTTCTCAGGATCTATGCAGCCAAATTGCGTGAAAACGTAATCACATGTCAGTTCTAGTATATTATATTTGTCCAATGAATGGCCGTTTATCATCTGCATTTCTTCTTGGTGTAGCAATTTTAATGGCCAGTAGTGTAATATTAAGTGTGTGTTAGGTACTGGTACCTGATAAGAACGCCATTTAACCACATTACAGACCCAATACCATTTGCAGTCGGCCCGTCCTACTGTCACGCCTGGGTAACGGCAGTGGGTCTTGTTGCAGACGAACTGTGATAACAACGGCACGGTGTGCGGCGCCGACGGCGTGACGTACCGGTCGGAATGCGCGGCGCAGGCGGCCCAGGTGCCGGTGGACTACGCGGGCGCCTGCACCGCCGTCGGCCAGATCGGGTCTCGGCCCGCGCCGCAGTGCGACGCCGTGGGGGTGCGCTGCCCGCCGCTGGCCGCAGCCGCCTGCCTCGCCGTCACTCCTCCGGGCGCCTGCTGCCCGCGCTGCGCCGGCGCCGTCCGCTTCCTCTACAGCCAGAAGCAGGTGCGCGGCGCGCGGCGCAGCGACAGTACTTGGAACGAACGAGGCACCAGACACGCAGGGAATTCCAATTACTTCATACCGGGTCGTTATAATTAAACTTCCCCTATTTAACACGTTACAACTAATTACCGTGGGATTACAAAACTCTGTAGCATTAAAGTCAAGAACACGGGGAAGAGAAATAATGCAGAATCAATTCAAGTGAGACGCTTTTAATGTGCTATTACGGTACATTGTACTGTTACGTACCGCTACCATTACTTCTACAAAAGGGGCTCAATATGGGGCCCATCAGTGTCCAGAAGAGCCCGAAAGCGCAGCAGAACTAAGTACGCCCGTAGGTATGCTGGCAACATCTTTTGATATCCTACGCTTCAGATCAGCACATGTGTGAGTGTTTTCCTAGAAAACCGTGTCCTTCAGGCAGCGCCACAACCAGAAATCACAAGGACTGAGATAAGGCTGATCGTGCCGGCGAAGCATTTGCTAACGATCGTTTCGGAGAAGCAGGTGAACTTCACGAGCGATGTGCCATGGTTCACCATCTTGCATGAAAACTGTTTACTTCTAAGCGTCTCTCCCGTCCCGGCGGCGCGGTTCTTTCCGTCCCTTTACGGCGGACCTGCACCTACATGTGAACATTGTCTCAGCAGATCATCAGTAGGAAAGAGGAGTGAAACCTACTGTACTTAGACGTGAAACAGGCTGCAATTTAAGTCACTAACCTACGTTTCGGGAGAAACACGAAATGAAAGTTTGGAAATTTTGTCCTCAATTAATATATTCTGAAACTTAGGTGAACAAGTATCACTGCCAAGCCCGTGCTAGTCTTAACACAGTCACTCATAATCCCTTTCACTCACGTTAGCAAGTTTATGGTGTTGCATTTCCCGAAAACGTAATAGCTACAAAAATACTGATTGTTTTGATTGAGAATACCCGCAAAATATTAAGTCTGTCGGTACCTAATGCAGTCACAGTTTTTAGCCACTGACCTGCTCAATACGCCACGCGGAATTTATGTCTTTTCTCGTCACAAAATTCACTTAAAAATTCCGAAATTTCTACACACACATCGGAATAATTATGCCGTCACTTTACAACACTTTCGATGTATGGAACACTGCTAGATCGGGCAACTTATCGTTTCTCTCGGAACTGCTACTACACACGTCCGAAGTGTTTCATGGCTAGGCTTCCACTTTTCTCCACTCTCTAGAATATTCTGTCTTCTCTACCAGCAGAGAAAGGCGCGCAAAGAATATTGCTTTACCATTGGTCAGTTTACTCAACAGCTAATAGCAAAACAACATTTTCCCGCGTCATCAATAACCAATCGCAAATTAGTAAACCTAACGACTCCACTTTTTATCGGCGTAATTATCTAATATGCTGAAGTTTTGCTTATGCATAAAGTTATTTACTATTGTTATTTATACATGAATTAACTTTCCCTTTATCATAAACTTACTTTCTAAATCTATTCTACAAAACTCCCCTTTGTCCATATCCATAATTCTTCAAAATATTCCTACACTAAATCGTACTACATAACTCGTTAAAGAATTATCTTCATATTAACCTTAAACCACACTCACACATCATTCATACTGCTAACCATATTTATGACATTTTACCTACACAAAAAGACATAATAACACTTTATGAAAATACCAGAACTTTAGTGGACTCTAGTGGGCACAGTCGAAACTAAAATCACAGTCCCCGTATCCAGTATTGTCCTCTATCGCCTGATACATAAACTACGTGCGCGTTCAGTCTCACGTCACCATCTGTCTCTCTCCAGCTCTGAGGCACATCTCCCAGTTAACCGCCTCCAAGGCAGGATCGGTATATGGCGCTACGCCTCACCCTTAGGGCGGGTATGACATACTGGCGAAGCATATCGCATTAACGCTGGCCAGTCACACGGCACGTCTTTGGTCCTTGACCTCCAAACTGTTCAAAAAAGAATTGGCCAATGATGAACGTAGCCGTGAAGCCACACCATACGGTGACATGTTCACAATGTGGAGGCACTTCATGTACAGTGACTGGAGTTCAAGATCCCCACACTCGACAATTCTTTGTGTTCACCTCACCTGTCAGAGACAAATGAGCTTCGCCTGTCCGTCCAGGTCTAGCCCTCGTCAACTTCAGTCCTTGAGAGAAAGTGGAGAGCGAAGTCAATACGCCGTTGGGCGTCCTGAGGTGCAAGCTATACAGTATGATATGGATATTATACGAATACCATTTGAGAATCGTTAGAAGCATCTTCCGTACAGTGGACCACGGAATGTTCAACTGTTGTATACAGCACACGCACTACCTGGTGATCGGAAATTTCGCACAGCGTTGTCTGCCTTAGCAACAGCGATTTCATCAACCAGCTTTGATGCAACCGGTCTTCGGCCTCTTCTCGGAAGGATACCTAGTTCTCCAGTTGATTCGAGCTTCTTCATCATGCTCCGCACAGTAGCTGGAGAAAGAAGGCCCCTCCGTAATCCTTTCAGCTGGCGATACTGTCGAAGTGCCGCTGCATGCTTACTTTTGTTTTCAAAAAATGGCTCTGAGCACTATGGGACTTAACATCTATGGTCATCAGTCCCCTAGAACTTAGAACTACTTAAACCTAACTAACCTAAGGACATCACACAACACCCAGCCATCACGAGGCAGAGAACATCCCTGACCCCGCCGGGAATCGAACCCGGGAACCCGGGCATGGGAAGCGAGAACCTACCGCACGACTACGAGATGTGGACTTACTTTTGTTTTGATTATAGATCTGCACCAGTAATTCCCTGTCCCTTTTGCCCCAGCTCGTGTTGACACGTCACTGCGATTGGGCAGGCGTGTGAGACTGTGAATCACTATGACTCATCACGGCACCTGGTGACCATAGTTGGAACTGGACGGTGGCGCTGCGAGGCATAGAATTCATGCACCTAATACTCTGAACATTAATGCTAGCAAATCCGAAACTCGCACAGTAATTTTCGTGTTACGACGTGTTAAATAATGAAAGTTTACTTATAACCATCCGGTACACTGAATGCGTTGTTGTTGTTATTTTTGTTGTTGTGGTCTTCAGTCCGGAGACTGCTGTGAAACAGTTCTGCACGCTAAGCTGCCCTCTGCATAACTCTTCTTCGCTTGGTAATTTCTGCAACCTTCGCCCTCCTCAGCTTGCTTGATGCAGTCAAGCATTTGTCTCCCCATACAAATTCCTTGATATGTCTGGTCCGTCTTTTACTCAGTTTCGGCCATAAACTTCTTTTCTTCCTAATCGATTTAGTACCAGACGGGTAATATACAATGATAAACCAGAACACTATGACCACCTACCTATTCACCGATACGTCCATCTTTTGCGTGGATAACAGGGACGACGCGTCGTGGCATGAAAGCAGTGAGGCCTTGATAGGTCGCTGGAGACATATGGCGCCACACCTGCACACACAAGTCACCTAATTCTCACAAAATAAAGGGCGATGAGCTCGGACGCCACGTTCAATCACATCCCAGATGTGTTCGAGAGGGTTCAGTTCTGGCGAGTTGGTTGGTGTGTTCCTCGATCACACTCCTGGCTTTGTGACATGGCGCATTGTATTGCTGTAAAACGCTACAGCCGTTGGAAAACACGATCTTATGAAGAGGTGTACGAGGCCTCCAATCGGTGTATGATACTCCTCGGTCGTCATGGTGCCTTGCACGAGCTCCACTGAACCCATGGTTCAGTTGGTAGAGCACTTGCCCTCGAAAGGCAAAGGTCCCGAGTTCGAGTCTCGGTCCGACACACAGTTTTAATCTGCCAGGAAGTTCCATATCAGCGCACACTCCGCTGCAGAGTGAAAATCTCATTCTGGAAACATCCCCTAGGCACTGGCTAAGCCATGTCTCCTCTATATCCTTTCTTTCAGGAGTGCTAGTTCTGCAAGGTTGGCAGGAGAGCTTCTGTAAAGTTTGGAAGGTAGGAGACGAGGTACTGGCAGATGTAAGGCTGTGAGGACGGAGCGTGAGTCGTGCTTGGGTAGCTCATTTGGTAGAGCACTTGCCCCCGAAAGGCAAAGGTCCCAAGTTCGAGCCTCGGTCCGGCTTAAGACAAAAAAAATATGTGTTTGAAACATTTAGTTATTTCTCTAGGGATGATATTTCTTCGAATTTTGTTGTCCTGGGACACCACCATATTTAGTGCCAGTCGCACACTTTCTGATCGGTTATGTAAAGGATTTGGCGTATTCTGCCCTTGCGGAGGCAATGCCTTACATGTAAGAAATTATCGATACTTTCAGATAAATTCCAGAAACCTTTTGCAGTGTCTGACAGTTCCTTAAAAACGGATCGGTTAATACGTGAGTGCTGCAGATGGCAATGATGAGACTTCGCTGTGTACCTTGGAAAGTACTCAGAATGTTACAGCTGGCCGTTTATATTTCGTTTTCATGTAACAAAATGTTTCAAATGGCTCTAAGCACTATGAGACTTAAAATCTGAGGTATTCAGCCTCCTAGACTTAGAACTACCTAAACCTAACTAACCCAAGGACATCACACATATCCAAGCCCGAGGCAGGATTCGAACTTGCGACCGTAGCAGCAGCAGCGCGGTTCCGGACTGAAGCGCCTAGAACCGCTCGGCCACAATTTTCATGTAACACTTTGATATCAATTCTCCTGGAGAAAAACTAGATGTTTGTGGTCTCTCCTGTCTGTAGAAAATATATTTTATTTATCTTTTGACAAAGGTACTTTAATTTGGGTGTGTATGTTCAGAATTAGATTCTCCAGATAATATTTATATTATTCAATTTTATGTTCAATCTGGCTTGGCAGAGCTTTATCATGGGTTAGGTTCTTATTTTTTATAGCCACTCAACTCCTTCAGTTGAAATCTGTTGTTTTGTTTGCTTGCACCACTGAAGTAAGTCAAGATCTGCTTTCTCAGATACAATCTGAAGATGATTCTATTATTCTCCGTTGTCTTATACCACACTTACATTCTTTCACATATATTTTTCTTATTTCGATATACTTTCTTTACTGATTACTCTTAAAAGAGATAAGTGTTCTGTTGACATCAGTTGTTTATTTTTCGTCCAGCGACAGACATTACAGGTTGTTAGGGAATCTCACTACTTCATCTTCTCACGCTTTCGAACATTATATTCCATGTTACATTTCGTCGCCTCATAGTGTGACACACTGTAGTTGCGTTTCAGTTAGAATTCAAACAGTTTGTTAGCACAGGTCAAACCGTCTGACGGCGATAAGCAGAGATATGTCGAACTATGGAGCCAGTGCCATTAAAGAGAACAACCTGAGTCTATCGCTTTAGGTTGCACGGAACATACCTCACGTTTTCTATCACTAAGAAACCATGATGTAGGAAATTAAAATTCTGTCAGGAGATAACTACCCTAGTGTCCGTAATTTTGCACTGACGTATTCCGGAATATTTGGTGTTTTTTGTTTTGTGATGAAACAGTAGTGAATGGCACATAATTTGAACATGCCTTTAATTACAAGGTTACTGTGTAGGACAAGCATGCTAAGATGGTGGATTCTCTTTCTAAGGATGATCATTTATTATCGAGGCTACTAGCAAACTAAAATGATTGATTCCAGCAACTGTCGGTGTTTCCAACATTCCTTTAGTCAAATATTGCCGAGTTACGTGGTACAGTGGTAAAAACAGGACTCACACTTTTGAGGACGGTTGTTCAAATCCACGTCAGGCAATCCATATCCAGGGTTTTTGTGATTTACCTAAACAATTATAATTTTGTGGGAATACAGTACAGTATAATAAGAATTTTGTGTGTTGTTAATTGTAAAAATTTCTTCAGAGCCCTCTTCGGAATACTTCGATAAATGATTTTCACCACACGTATCCATTTATTTTATCCGTAATTATCAATATTTTTCTTTTGGTAGAGAAACAGTGGAGAAAATTAAAATATCACTAGGATCGAAATGGAAAATGGGCTCTGGAAAGGTCTGAAGGTGATACCTGGAGTACAGGAAGACGTTCAGTACATTTTTACACAAATATTTAACAACAGAGCGTATTAAATGTCATGTAGGCAATGTGATGGAGGTCAAGGCGGAATAAAAGTGTTGTGCAGCTCCTTTTACTCCAATGCGAACTGTCTGCGCTGGAGCTCCTAAAATCAATGTTTTAAGTTATTCTATAACTACAGTTTTCCACACCCAATCGAGCCCATCATTGTGATCAGTGGAACACGACTAATGATAGGCACTGCCAACTTACATCCCCATCCTTCCCCGATCTGAGCTTACGCCATATCTCTGATGATCTCATAGTTGACGGAATATTCTTCACATAGTTCTATCAGACTCTGCTGGAACTGGGTCCAACAGAGCATCAGGGCACTAAACACCAGAGAAGACCCACATGACGTATCTCAGGCAGCATAAAAATATGTAGCTTGTTACACAGACTTGATTTATGGTTTCCCAGTCTTTTTGATTCCGAGTGCAGATTCAGAATGTCAGGAAAACAGCCACCACGCTTTATTTTGTAAGGTAAATTTGTTATACAACTATAACGTAAAGGGATGTAAAAAGTTGATTGTGCACACAAATGACACTTTAACATAACAATTTCAGATTCCGGTTGGTACCAATGAACTAACACATTACACGTAAAAGGTATCTAATAGAACTACAAAGAAAAATATGGGATGTGACATAACTAATAATTGGATGAAATGATTATAAATCAGAACTCTTACTACTATAGGGAAGCGTTTATTATTTTCTACTTGTTTTTTTTTTTATAGTCTGTATATAAAAAACATCCTTCTGCTAGTGTGTCCTGATATCATTTTTGTCATTTAATTGGTTAAGTCGCATCTCATTTTTTTGCAGTTTGTGTTAGATGTCTTTTATGTATTGTATCTTAGTTTATTGAAGCCAATCAGGATGGGAACATGTTCTATTATGGTGTGGTTTGTGTGCTCATTTAACTCTGTGCATCCTTCTATGTTACAGTTTGTATAGTGTAACGACATCTTATTTATTACCTTGTGTTATACCCAGACATATACTACACTGTATACTTGCTGTTGTTTAAATGTACAGCGGCGTGACGATGGCACCAGTAAAGTGCTGAAACTGGTAGCTTAAAGAAAAATAAATAAGAATAATGGAAAAATATCTAAAATATGGATAGTGTTTAATTTTTGTTCTACATAATCGTTATGTAGTTCTGTACATACTTTACATGAAGCTAACAAGCTACTTTGTGCTGCAGCACACATTTTGAATATACTAAAGAGCCACAGAAATTGGTACATCTGCCTAATATCGTGTAGGGTGCAGAAGTGCCTCGACATGACATGGCGTAGACGCATCTAAGTCTGACGTAGTGCTGGAGGGAACTGACACCATGAAACCTGCAGGGCCGCCGTGAGCGGACGAGGGGGTGGAGATCCCTTCCGAACAGCACGTTGCAAACCATCCCAGATATGCTCAATAATGTTCGTATCTGGGGAGTGGCCATCGGAAATTTTTAAACTCAGAAGAGGTCCCTGGAGCCACTCTGGATGTGTGGTGGGTCGCATTGTGATGCTGGAATTGCCAAAGTCCGTCGGAATGTACAATAGACATGAATGGATGCAGGTGATCAGACAGGATGCTTACGTACGAGTCACCCTTCAATGTCATATCTAGATGTATCAGGAGCCCCGTATCACTCCAACTGCATACACCCCATACCATAAAACAGCCTCCACCAGCTTGAACAGTCGCCTGCTGACATGCAGGGTCCATGGATTCAGGGGTTGTCTCCATACCCGTACACGTCCATCCGCTTGATAGAATTTGAAACGAGACTCGTCCGAACAGGCAACATGTTTGCAGTCATTAACAGTCTAATGTCGGTGTTGACGGGCACAGGCGAGACGTAAACATTTGTGCCATGCAATGATCAAGGGTACACGAGTGGCCCTTCGGATCAGAAAGCCCAGATCGATGATGTTTCGTTGAATGGTTAGCACGCCGACACTTGTTGATGGCACAGCATTGAAAACTGCTTCTGAAGGACGGTTGAACTTCTGTCATGTTGAACGATTCTCTTCAGTTGTCGTTGGTCCCGTTCTTGCAGAATGTTCTTTCGGCCGCAGCCGTGTCGGAGATTTGATATTTTATCGGATTCCTGATATTCACGGGACACTAGTGAAATTGTCGTACAGGAAAGTCCCTACTTCAACGCTACCTCGGTGACGCTGTGTCTCATAGCTTGTGCGCCGACTGTAACACCACGGTCGAACCCAATTAAATCTTGATAACCTGCAATTGTAACAGCAGTAACCGATCTAAAAACTGGGCCAGACACTTTGTAATGTTGTTGGATTAAGTTGTTCCGGATGCAGAACTGATATTCAAGACAATTAAAGAGGGTTTAGAAGCTGTGAGCTATCTGGGGAAGTTAACCTTGGATTACTGAGCAACTGTTTCACTAGGTATCCAGTCTAGTTTACCAAATTCCCAACCAGGCTAACATTAATTATAATCTTATAATAGTCATCTTTCTACAACCGGTGATATATATATATATATATCCGTAAAATTTCAGCATATTAAACTTGTTTCATAACTAAACTGGTGCCTTATTTAGCATTGTGAAAATATGAGTTTGTAGTCTTGCGGAACACATCAGATATGGAGCCAAGATTTGGAGACTGCATACAACACTGCATTCATAAAATAACACACGAAGAACGTTGAAACATATGCAAGAGGAAATTAACCACAACCATCCGACTCAATTTTCTCCCAAAGAAGTTACGTTCATAGCGCAATCCTGTTGGTCGTAAAATTACCACACACTGGTATACTAAATTCATATAAACTCTCTGTGAAATCTTCCCGAAAAGAACAGCTGAGGGCTACTTTGACGATTACACCACATGCTTCACGTGATCAACTTGGTTTACACAAAGAAACTTCACAATAATTTTGATAATTAAAATAAATTACATCGAAACACAAATTATAAAAGAAAAACCTCGAACTGGCTATTATCGTCTTACTATTAACCTGATGGGACAAACAATTGTATAAGCGCGTGGTACTGGTCTCAAAAAGTACACCCCACGTGTGTTGAACATAAAGAAAAGTTGCTATACTGAAAAATATTGTCAAGACGAGACGTTATAATCTCACGCAAATTTGCATTTAAGATTGATGATATTAGTTAGAGTTACGGATCCTCAACACGTGGTTCCACTTCACTCACAAAGTAGTGACAAAGCAACTACTGGAAGATATTCTGAACTTCATACTCGAATTACACTGCGTTGCAATTTAAGATAATATTAGATATTGTAGATCTAAACCTGAAATAAAGGTGATAATATTTTCAGTTAGGCTGAACTTCAGAATCCATTATCCTACGGACTTTGCAGAGACGCACTTAGCCGGAGATCTTACCACTTCAGACGCTCGCCGCGGACAGACTGGCGTGGGCCCATACCGAGGGTGCTTCACAGATACAAACGGAAGTGACCAGAGAGGCAGCTTCCTATACCAGCATGACAAGGGACGGACAGGACCATACTAAGAATAGAAAGCTCTTTGCTTTTAGAAAGCGTAGCTACCTGTTCCGACGTTGGTCCTACTGTTCTCTAGCAGACAGGCTTGTCTGCTACCATCAAGCATGCAACTAGAAATACATCTGGTCATTCATCCTTTCACACAGAAGGGAAGGGGGATGACAGTATCTTATCATATACACTATATAAAAAAAGCGAATGTAGGTTCCATATGAGACTGTGTGACATAAATTACATATAAACTGTGTTTTAAAATGTAGCAGTGTGACAGGTCGTTCTTCCTTATGTGTAAAAGTAACATGATCCACTGCTCAGTCTCCTTCGAGATAGAGTCAGAAACAGCACAGTAAATTTAGAAGTGGAATTTATGCCGTGAATGACAAGAGATTTAAGAAGTTACCATGAAAGGAATCCTACAGAGACCTTTCAGCTTGTTGTCTTGTATAGGCGTTGCCGACCGCTGCTCCGTATTCTGCCTGTTTGCATATCTCTACATTTGAATGCCTATACGAGTTTCATTGTCGCTTCAGTGTAGTTCCATACATACCTTGCATGAAGCTAAGAAGCTACTTTGTGCTGCAGCACACATTTTAAATAGTTTATGTACAGTAGACTTGGCCACTGTTTCTATGTTTCGATACAGTGTATCGATACGTGGAACTGTTTCAGTGTTTCGGAACGGCTACGGTTCACTGTTTCGAAACAGTAGTGTTTCGTTTCGCACCTGTCTCGGATAACTCAAACAGATTCGGTCTCGAGCTGTATCGTTGTTTCGAAATAAGGCTGTTTCAGTCCACCTGTGCTTGGAACGAACTAATTGTATCGAAACAGTGATGTTTCATTCCCCTCTGTGTCGGACGAGATTTGGTCTCGGTACAGGTACTGAAACACATTTAACATACCACTTCATGAAACACTTTCAAGAGTGTTGAAATCTTTGTGACAAGCAATAGCATGAAGGTTAAGATATCCGAAAATAAAGCTTCGTTTCTAGCTGACTGTCATATTCCAAAATGGCGTAATATCTGCTTCATAAACACTAACAAAACAATAAAACAACGCATTGTATTCACATTCAAAATAATAAATATGTGAAAATCATTCAGTTAAATTTGATAACACACACTTCTCTGTTCATGTACAGTAATCATATTAAGAAACGTAAGTAAGCCTACAACATTTAGAATAAAAAAAGGCGTAGAGTGACAGTTATTAGACATATAGATAAATTTGATGTATGTATAATTGCAAGCAATCTGTTTGACATATCAGTGATACTGTAATGGTGAACGGGAAGGACTAGGAAGCATGGTGGATTTATAGTAACGGTTCGAATCACTTTGGAAGACGATTTTTTTGGTCAGATTTTGTTATTTATTCGAATTAATGGCGTTACTTGTGAGTCTATAGTCACTGTGCCTATTACCCTCAATGATTACCTTTGTGTGCATGGAAATTAGCAGGATGGGAATATTACCCATACTAACGGAATGTGGGAATCCCAGTAGGATATCCGTTGTTTCTGCAGTTTGCTCACACCTCCAGTTCCGTTCGTGGTGGCTCTTCTGTCTTCAGCTATGGCAGTCAATTGAAAAATATGAAAGTCACACGACACGAAAGCAGCGCATTTGCTGCAGAAATACGAAACTGCCAAGACGCCCAAGTGATAATTTCATACTTTCTGCTATATGATTAGCGCTCTCGCACCCCATTTGTGTTTATGTAGACAAACGTATGCAGTAGACAGTCACGATGATAAAATGTGTAGGTTTATTAGATTAGAAAACACACACTGTTTCGAAACATTAGGTTGTACCGTTTCATTTGTTTCGAAACAGTTCCGTGTTTCAGTTTGACCATCTCTAATGTACAGTGACAAACGCAGGTAGAGTTGGGTGTCCTCGGACGAATGTGTCGCTGAGCAGTGAGTGTGACGGTGTGTGCAGGTGGAGCGCGCGCTGCACGTGAGCAAGGACGCGGCGCTGCCCGCGCTGACTGTGTCTGCCGTGCTGTCGGCTCTGGAGCGCCAGGTGCAGGTGTCGGAGTGCGCGGTGCGCGGCTACCTCAGCGTCGAGGCGGACCTGGTCGCCGTGGTGGAGGCGCGCCGCCGCCCGCCGCCGTCGCAGCTGCAGCTGGAGGCGTGCGCGCGCGAGGCGCTCAAGCTGGCCGCGCTGGTGCGCCGGGCCAGCCCGCGGGTGCTCAGCGAGCTGCCGCTCAGCGTGCTCGTCGCCGCCGCCGTCGCGCACGCGCCCGCCGCCGCCGCCTCCGCCGCCCCCGCGCTCGCCCCCGCCTCCGCCGCCGCGCTCGCCCTCGCCGCGGCCGCCGCCGCCGCCGCGGTGCGGACGTAGTAGCGGCTGCCCGCGCCGTCGCCCCAGTATGGCTGTGTTTTGGCTGTCACTTCCCTCTGGTGAAGCTGTCTCTTCGATGTCCTTACACGTCCTCGCTCGTGTGTCGGAGGAAGCAGTTACCATAAACGGTGAACGCTCCGCCGTTAAGCTTTCGCAGTTCCGGAACCACTGTTGTCCGACTGCCGCGAAATCTTCGTACCTCCCAGAGAACAAAGTCCACGGTCGGTTTGAAACAAGAGCTGAGCACTTGTTGCTCTAGTGCGCCATGTTATCAAACAATAATACAGAATCTGCAGTCAGAAAAAGTGCAGCACGGTATTCCACTGGACATTTACGTCCAGTGCCAACAGTTGAAAGCGTTATTGTCTTCCAGTAGGTTAGAAGCAGAGCAGAAGTGCGACGTCACTCAATCACTGAGCTGCACGTCGGCTTCATTTCCCGACGAAGTATCTTCGTTTTGCAGTCGTCACAATTTGAATGCCGTGGCGAATTAAGTTTGCAGTTGCTCCCTATATTATCACATCCGCGTAATAGCTGTTGTAAAGTGTTTGCTCAGTGATTCTGTGTTGGAAACATTTGTCGGAGTATAGTTTTATACTGTTAATGCGGCTAGAAAAGAAGGTATCGTAGTTCATACATAAGCTACGTACAAGGAGTAAGAGCCTACTCTGTAAAGGTGCCAACAGTAGTAAAAACTGTGCTCGTCTATTTACTATGAAAGTTAACTCAGATAAAAGTGAAACCTATTACGAGTAATATGTAATTACTTATGAGCACAAGTTTGTAGGAGAATGTAATCTTCCCCGGTTATAATGACAAGTCGTTCGACATTTTAGATGTTCCCTTTTTTATATCATCTTGACGTTGTCAGAACGGCTGATAGTGAAGTCGTAGCGATCACTCACACTAAGAGTGTAACAGCCTATGGACTTTTATTTCCTTTTTTATAATGCAGTAAGCCACTACAAGCGGAAAAAATCTCAAATCTTCCTAATACTGATACCTACAGCAGTCTAAAGCTCTTTCTTCACCACTGACAATTTTCTCATTACTAGTCACTCTAACTATAACTAGTATTAGCTACAACTCTTTAACTTCTTGCGTGAGGAATCTAAAAAGAACCTCTGTCAAAAATTCAGTGTTGTGCGTGGCCAGCTGAAAGAAAAAATGGTGAAAGAATTTGTCAGAAGATCTCAGTTACTTTCCACTGGCACGCAAGACTTCCATTCTTTTTCATAATGCCATTTCAAAAGTAGCATTGTAAACTTCGCGACGAACGTCTACTACTCTACAGCTTCTATTACAATCGTTGTTGAAGAAGTTGAGCTTAGTTTCCGATTCACTGCATTCAGTACGGAATCCGACTCAACTGAATCTTCTGTGTTGTGCAAGTCTTCGCAGATTATTTCTGTGAGGCAGCATGGAAATTGTCACTACAGAACTCCATGCTATTTCAAGTCTCACAACAGCCACCGAAACACACAAACGTTGTATTCTAAACACTTTACATACATTGTAACAATAATATGAGTTCCCCCTAAAAGTTTGCTGTTCAAATTACTATTTCGTTTTTTATGTTTGTTATTTCTTTGACGAGTCGACTAAAATTTAATATTGGTTTCAAGTTACTTACATATACAAGTACTTTCATACAACATAGACGGTGGAGAAGAATATGTTGCTTAATCTTCTAAGTAGTTTCACGATACATCTTCAAAAATGAGTCAAGTGGAAATGATCAGTTGGAGTCAAAGAACAAACATTAAAACAATTTATTTATAGATGAACTGTTCTAACAAAGAAACATTTTGTCCTACATATTGATATCGTCCATTAAACAACGAAGAAACAAGTAGAACTAATATACTATGGTCAAAATGCCTATGAAGCTGTTCACAGACAGTACTCTGTTTTCATTTTTAATTTATTCTCTTCCAGTGATATTCACATTAATACCAAAGATTTAACCGAAGACGAACTTTTTCAGGTACAAATGTGTTATTTTTAATCTGCCAACGCAAGGCGTTGGTATTTATACACAATATGAATTGGAGAATTTTTGTAGAAAGTCATTTGAAACGAATATTTTGTTGATTGTATCAGATATTGCTAGTCCTGTTTGTGAATTAAAATGATTTTCTATGTAAAACTTACATTTATGTAAATTCTAAAGCTGTTTAATTCTCTATGTTATTAATTTTTATTAAATATAGAGCCATATGTACCAATGCTGAAAGATTTTTTAAGAACCTGCATAAAAACAAAAGTTAAATCAACACCAAATCAGTGGATCGTAAGTTACAAGTACTTCAGCTGTATTACCATAGTAAGCCATCAGCAGGTGAATATACGACCCCATTGATTGAGCGCAGGTCCTGACACCATAAATGTCTTACCAGTGTCCATGGTAATTGGCCTATGTTTCTTAAACAACGCAGTAGTTTGGAAAGCAGTACTGTTATTACATTTGAACCAAAAACTAAGTTTTAAGCTGAAATTAATAGTTAATTTTTGTGTACATTATATCTAAACACAGTAAAATACCCAGTAAATTATTGTCATTAGATCTCATAACAAAGTACCGACTCAAAAGTTACTGATATCATATATTTTTGCTCAATTTTTCATTGTCCAAAGCCCTTTCTCTAATATTACGATGTAGATATTTAAAGTTGTTATTAATGTGAAATATAGCAAGATTTATATTGTTTCAGTTTTATGATACAAATAAATTCATATACTCTTTGTACGTATGTTTCTATCTTATTATCATATAATAAAATTCACATAGTTTTATATTATTATATAAAACTTTTCTGAATCGACCGTAGCGGTGTACCGAGCAGCACGTATCTTTCACCCTCATGTGCTGTTTCGTCGTTACTAATTTTTCTGTATCTCTTCTAACCTCTACCTGTTTTATGGTGATGTGTATCGTGCAAAAACTTTCAGTGAAAAGTTCCACTCATGACTTCCGGACCGCAGTACATCCTAAAAAGATCTTCAAATATTTCATTGTACGGTTTCAGTTTTACGGAAGAAATGTATGAGCGAACGCTTACGTTTACGTGGACACTACAATTATCAGTAACATCATCGAAGTTACGAGGAAAATGAGGATAAACTACGAGAACTAAAATGAATTAATAAAAGCGAAATACTTACCACGAAAGAGATGCTTAAATTAAAATGTCGCTGCCACGTATTTTAACCATTTAAGTGAGCAAGACTGATTTATCTGTTCATGGACTACCCGTTTTTCATGGATTCCTTGGATATATCCGTTCGCGGAATTAGTTAGGTTGCAGTTATCGTGAGTGACGATTTTCTGTCTGCAGGTGTTATAAGGCTCTTATTGGGTAGGTGCATAAGTTCGTAGCGTTTTTGCATAAGTTTAATAAACGCAACATATACACATAACAGAGACTTTAGCAATCAATAATATATTTTCTTTCACTATTTACAACAATCTGCCTTCAATGGGGTGACTTCTCGATTCCGTAACTGTGAAAATCACGTGTTTTGAAGCGAAGAACGCCTCGAGCCATGTTCAGAGTCCATTTTTATCCTAAAAGGAATTTCCTTGAAAAGAAGGAAAAGGTGAAAATCTGAGGGTGCAATATCAGGTGAGTAAGGTGCGGAAAGACTTCTAACCCCAACACCTGTATTGTGTTTTATGGCAGTCTATCGCAATGCGAGCTTCGTTACCGTGGAGTAGCACTTCACGCAATCTTCCTCCTCTTTGTCCTTGGACTGTGTCTGCAAGACATCTTAGTTGTTGACAATAAATGTCAGAAGTGATGGCTACACCACTTAGAAGCATTTCGTAGTACACCATCCGTCGCTCTTCCACCACATGCATAAAGTTAGCTTTTGCGGATGTGCACATGTCTTTGTACGGAGAGTTGCTGCGTTGTTTGACTCAAAAACTATTATGTTTTCTTTATGTTAGCATAAAGACACCATTTATCGTCACCAGCAAATATATAGAATAGGAATGGTCAGTATTTTTTACTAGCCATTTGATGTCGAACAAGCACCTACGACCACACGTTGATTGTTGTGATTTCAGCTTAGATTGTGTGTTACACACCACACACATCCACTTTTGAACCTTGCCCATTGTAGGCAAATGTTGCATTTCTTGCCGTGCACGGTCCAGTCGTATTATTCCCATACACGGCGCAAATGTTTCTGGCAGCCACCAATGCGGTCAACCCTTCATTGAACACAAACAGAACAGTTGCTAGATAACAAATCGCAGCATGTCATCCTCAATGGAGAGAAGTCTTCCGAAGTAAGAGTGATTTCAGGTGTGCCGCATGAGGGTGTCGTAGGACCGTTGCTATTCACAATATTTATAAATGACCTTGTGGATAACATCGGAAGTTCGCTGAAGCTTTTTGCGGATGATACTGTAGTATATAGAGAGGTTTTACCAATGGAAAATTGTATTGAAATGCAGGAGGATCTGCAACGAATTGCCGGCCGCGGTGGTCTCGCGGTTCTAGGCGCGCAGTCCGGAGCCGTGCGACTGCTACGGTCGCAGGTTCGAATCCTGCCTCGGGCATGGATGTGTGTGATGTCCTTAGGTTAGTTAGGTTTAAGTAGTTCTAAGTTCTAGGGGACTAATGACCACAGCAGTTGAGTCCTATAGTGCTCAGAGCCATTTTTTTTTTTTTGCAACGAATTGACGCATGGTGTAGGGAATGGCAATTGAATCTCAATGTAGACAAGTGTAATGTGCTGCGAAAACACAGAAAGAAGGATCCTTTATCAATTAGCTACAATATAGCATGTCAGCAACTAGAAGTTCGCTGAAGTTTTTTGCGGATGATGCTGTAGTATATAGAGAGGTTTTACCAATGGAAAATTGTATTGAAATGCAGGAGGATCTGCAACGAATTGACGCATGGTGTAGGGAATGGCAAATGAATCTCAATGTAGACAAGTGTAATGTGCTGCGAAAACACAGAAAGAAAGATCCTTTATCAATTAGCTACAATATAGCATGTCAGCAACTAGAAGCAGTTAATTCCTTAAATTATCTGGGAGTAGGTATTAGGAGTGATTTAAAAAGGAATGACCATATAAAATTAATCGTCGGTGAAGCAGATGCCAGGCTTAGATTCATTCGAAGAATCCTAAGTAAATGCAGTCCGAAAATAAAGGATGTAGGTTACAGTACACTTGTTCGCCCACTGCTTGAATACTGCTCACCGGTGTGGGATCCGATCCAGATAGGGTTGATAGAAGAGATAGAGAAGATTCGACGGAGAACAGCACGCTTCGTTACAGGATCATTTAGTAATCGCGAAAGCGCTACGGAGATGGTAGATAAATTCCAGTGGAAGACTCTGCAAGAGAGACGGTCAGTAGCTCGGTACGGGCTTTTGTTGAAGTTTCGGGAACATACCTTCACCGAGGAGTCAAGCAGTATATTGCTCCCTCCTCTCGCGAAGAGACCATGAGGATAAAATCAGAGAGATTAGAGTCCACACAGAGGCATACCGACAATCTTTTTTTCCATGAACAATACGAAACTGGAATAGAAGGGACAACCGCCATACACCGTCAGCTGGCTTGTGGAGTATCGATGTAGATGTAGAAGAATTGGAACTCCATTGTCTAGAGTCCTCAACTCAAGTCACTGCTCCAAATTACAAAATGACAATGCATGATCTAAAATAGCAACAGTGAACTACAAATAAAACCTGTATACCAACATGCATAACAAAAGCCATAGGAAATTATACATCAATTTAATGGTTAATGCTTCCGCCACTACATAGTAGCTCTTGTGGATCAAGATAACTTTTCTTATTATGTGAAAGCTGTTATGGGTTTATATTACTCTTTATTGTTTATATTTTAAGGAGACATATTACGATAGTCATTAGAAAAGAAAATAACTACATGATTTGTTTTGGAGCTTGGTCATGATTGTTCGGAAGAGGTTGTTGTATTTTACTCGAAAATGGTAGACTATTCCGTCTTTCGTTGGCAAACTGACGAGTAATAACATCGACGTTTTCAGTACAAGGCAGCAAAACAGACTGCAGTTTCATGACTTCATGAAAAATGAAAAAGTGAAGAAGGTTAAGTATTTCAGGACGTACAGAAACAAACAAAAGATGTATTGGAACACAAGAGGGACGTGCTGATGATCAGTACGATCTACGACGATATATTTCTAAAAGTAATATCAAATAATAGCATCTTACAAGAACCAAGTTTTGTCTTGAATTACAACGATAATATGGGATGCATTGATAGGGCGATTCCCAGTTGCGAAGCTACCAAATGGCCGCGAGAAGACTGAAAAAAAATATCAGAAGCTTTTTGTCCATTTATGTGATGCTGCATGTTTTGTACGTAAGTCTTCCATAACAAACGGGAAGGTAAAAACATTAGACTGGAATTCATGATTATACTCTGGGAACAATTAGCCGTACCCTCTCCACATAAAGGGTTCTCAATCGGGCGCCCACTTCGAGCACTAAGAGCGTTTCGTATTTCCAGCAGAAAATTTTCCAGAATTTTAGCCTGCACACCGAAGAGAATACCAGCAACGGGGCATATTTGCGTACGAAAAGAGACCTTCGAAATGAGACATCTGATTGATGTGAAGAATATGAAATTCCTTTTTGTTTAGCACAGTGCATTAATATGTTTTACACAAAACATGACCGGTAATTACGTGAAAATAAAATTTCATTGTCTCCTTTATTATGTTCGGTCCTAGCCCACTTTAGTTTCGACCCATAGACTGAAATCAAAAAGAAGTATTTATTGAGTGAGAAAGGCACGCGGTTCGACTGCGCCATCTAGCGCCAGATAAAATTATCCATTGAGGCAGAGGAGCGCACACGAAAAATAACACACTTAAGTGATTAAAGAAATAATGAAGAAGTAGAAAGAAAATTGAAATAGGAAAGAAACGTGCCAGAGGACTAAATTAAAATACTAAAAAATCTTTTACTAGAAATGAAAGTGGCCGAAGAAAAGGATAGTTTGGAATTACAGTCGAACATAGCTTGTATGAGGAGAATGATTGTAGTAGCTGATACGGACATGCAATCTGTACTGAAGCACTGATTGGAAATGAATCGTAGACAATGAAAAATTACCCAGGATAAAGGATCCCTGATACATTTTTAACGGTCACTGTCTCTTGCATATTTAAGATAGGGGAAAGAAATAAATCCACAAACTACAGAGGTATAAGAACATCGGTCTGGATGGCTCCCAGACACTCTGCAGTCGCGAGCCGTAGGAAGAGTGGAAGCAGGACAGTCGCAAACTGATGTGGCCTGATGACTTTATGCGAATCGTTCTGTTGTTACTCAGATGTGGCGACAGTTTATAGAGACGGAAGCTGCATCCCAAAGACCAGAGCCCGGCCGACCATATGTGACATCAGAAAGAGAGGACCGTGATTTGGCTGTAAGGGCACTACAGTGCCGCCTTAGTACCGCACGGCAACGGCGTCTGACCTCGCAACATCCCCTGGACTTGTTGTACTGAGGCAAACGGTGTAGGGAAGGTTTCAGTAGAATGACCTTTATCGTCGGAGAATTGCTGTAAGTGTTCCTCTGACGTGTCTTCTCAGGGGGGGAACGTCTGTAGTGGAGTCGTCAACATGTCATGTGGGCTGTCGGACAGTGGGCCGATATTCTTTTCACAGATGAGTCCCGATGTGGTCTGGAGAGTGCCGACGGATTCGCATTTGGAGCGCACGTGGAACACGGTTTCGGGACCCAAACATTGTGGAAAGAGACCGATATCGAGGAGGATCCGTAATGGTGTGGGCAGGGATTACGTTGACCACTCGAACACCTCCTCATGAAATTGTACAGGTTTATCAGCAAGACTTAAGTGCTGTCAGGTATCGTCACGAGATCTTGGGACCTCGTGCGTGGTTGTTGCTAGGTGCTGTCGGCCCACACTTTGTACTGATGGACAATAATGCTCGACTTCACAGAGCACCGGTGGTTGATTTCTTATATGTGGAAGATACGGCATCAATGGCGTGGCCTGCTCGCTCTTCCGACGATTTGAATCCCGTAGATGCAGCGTGGAGATGAGTTGCATCACATCAGCATCCACCGACCACTCCCTAAGACTTGCGAGTAACTGTGCAGGGATAATGGGCGTTATTGCCTCAACATGAGATTGATGACATCATTCACGGCATGTCCTGTTATTCTCAGGCCTGTGTTGCTGCCAGAGGTGACCACATCCCATACTGAGCACATTAATCAGTTGTCGGTAAGCGATTGTGCAAACCAGTTAAGTTGAAAAGAAAAACCAAGAACATTGTTGTCTACCGTTATGCAATTGCTTACTTTCTGTATTCTTCACGTTGAATCTACTTCACCATCACTTGTTCATGCTGTTTTGTGGCAAAATGAACTCAATCTTCCAAAATTTCCGTTCGTTACTTTAATTTTGAACAACAGTGTATATTAAGATCAACCTATAAACTATACAATGGTACCTTAAATAACCGAATAAAACCAATAGTGGAGTCACTCTTGGAAGAAGAACGGAATGGTTTTCTGAAAGGGAGAGTTTGTAGGGACAGTAATTTACTACGACACAGGTGATAGGCAAAAGAAGGGAATACGATTTGCCATCCCACATGGCATTTCTAGATCTAGAAAAGGCCTTCAATAAGGTAGACAGCAATGAATTATCAAATTTCATAGCTAAACGGGGCTACCGTCTACAAATAGTAAGCTGTATAAAAAGTTTATATAATGGCACTTGCGTCAGACTCAATTTACCCATAAACAGTGGAGGAAATATAGTTGTTATTCACGGAGTACGACAAGGGTGCGTATTATCACCCACTACTTTTGACATTTATATGGACGATATCCCACACAGATGAAAGGGTCCGGCACGACCTGGACTTATTTTAGGAAGGACTGCTTTAAATGTGTTACCATATGTTGATGACTTAGCGATGATGTAAAAAGCTGAAGATTGGCGTTCTTGAAACCTATGGGCATCTTGTAGACAGTCAGAACCATTTTACCTGGCCGATGTTAAGCACACTTCGTTACACTGCGGAAGGCCTGATACATCTTTTTAAGTACCTATTAACCACGTACTTACAGTTTCCAAAGTAGAATTATTGTGTAGCTTGTTACATGTAAATTGTTACCACTGTTAGTATCTGAACGAATTTACGCTTGACATCTAGGTACCTATCTCGACATACTGATACCAGCGGCGCCATCCAACTTCCGGAAAACCATTGTGTTTTACCTCTGTCAGAAGGTTTATTCAAATTTTAATTCCCTTGTTGCTGCTGCTGGAACAGGAAGTTGGGCGTGAATGCGCTGGCGGGTTCCATGGCAAGACAGGCAGTCCCCAGCGCTAGCTGGCTCCGAGGGATCGCATTGACGAGTCCTTTGTGGCCGTACGGTGACTGTGAAACGGCGCGCCCAATAACCTTGGGCTTACGCTCAGCTGGGTGATTGGAGGTAATCCGCGCATTCATGTCAAAGAGCGGCGGCCCCCTCGCACAATCTGCTCCCACGCTGCCAGGAATTCGTCGCCGCTCCCCGCACACAGATGGGTTTCCTTTTTTTCTTTTTCCGTCTCTCTCTTTTTTTTTATGCGGTCCCGGCTGACACCCGACACGGGTCGACGGGGCCGCCTGTCATACTTGGAACACCACAGCCGCCACCGTAGTCTACTGAGGGGCGGGCAGGGGACTGGAGAGGGGCGTAGGGCTGGTAAATTTAACCAATATCCCCTTCTCGCTTTCTTCTATGAGCTGTGGCGCTGTCACTGGGTCACTGTAGAACATTAAAAATAGTACGTATCCTATATATTGCCCACAAAACATCTACCCCAATGGAGAGACATCAACGAAAATAAACTGATGAGTAATTTTCGAAAAATTATTTATTACTTTTCTAGTTTGATCCAAATTTTGCAGTTTTGAACGTTGCTACATTCTGTGGACAAGACTTATGAACAATAGCGTTCCCAATCACAAAAATGTCGCGTTTTATTGAATTACACGGTGCATTTTGGACCCCTGTTTCTATCATAAATCATAGAGCGTAAATCATTTACACACTATTTACTTCTGGTCTTCAGCGAGGTAGCGTTAAATATATGCCACAAAAGATCCGGAAACAAATTTTTTTGCGCCTTAACATCAGAAAACATTGTTTGGTGCGATCTGCAACTGAACATCTTGAACTCAAGGTGCACACTTGTTTGTACACGTCGAAACACGTATAATACTAGACGATCAAAGATGAAGCTCATTACGATATTACAGTCCGTGCTTTGTTAAGAAGAATGGTGCTATGTTCCTCCGCAGATGCGTCTACTTTGAATTAAAAAGGCCTCCCCTGTAAGGGGAATTACTTAATGTGACTACGACTACAAGTTGTGACGCAGGAACCACAACGTATGGAATTTTGGTTCTGGTCGTGAGTAGTGCGCGGATAACCACTGGGGTAAGGTGACCGCTCACTTAAAACTGGAAATCCAGGTTCACGTCACGATGTGGCACAGATTTCCGTTGTCTTCATTCCTTTGTACAGCTGACTGTTGTTCGTAGTTGTGACTACGATTACATTTTGTGTATGAAACCTATTATGTAATGCCATGTGTCACAGTTATAAAATAATGTGACAGATGTAGGGTAGCAAATTTAAAATCTATTTAAACTTACTAAAATAGCAATGGCTAGCGATATTGGACTACTGCGATTCAGGTTTTGTGACTTTATGGAATATATTTCCATCTAAAGTAACAGATCGGTTACTCGATAAATCAGTCTAATCTAAAAGCCGTAAATTCAACTAAATACCTAGGTATTACAATTACGAACAACTTAAATTGGAAAGAACACATAGAAAATTTTTTGGGGAAGGCTAACCAAAGGCTGAGTTTTATTGGCAGGACACTTAGAAAATGAGACCTACTAAGGAGACTGCCTACACTATGCTTGTCCATCCTCTTTTATAATACTGCTGCGCTCTGTGGGATCCTTACCAGGTAGAACTGACGGAGTACATCGGTAAAGTTCAAAGTAAGGCAGCACTTTTCGTATTATCGCGAAATATGGGAGAGAGTGTCACAGAAATGATACAGGATTTGGGGTGGAAATTATTAAAAGAAAGACATTTTTCGTTTCGACAGAATCTTCTCACGAAATTCCAGTCACCAGCTTTCTCCTCCGAATGCGAAAATATGTTGTTGACACCGACCTACATAGGGCGGAACGATCACCACGATAAAATAAGGGAAATCAGAGCTCGTACGGAAAGATATAGGTGTTCATTCTTTCCGCACGCTATGCGAGATTGGAATAATAGAGAATTGTGAAGGTGGTTCGATGAACCCTCTGCCAGGCACTTAAATGTGATTTGCAGAGTATCTATGTAGATGTAGATGAGGATGATGATGATGAAATTTGGTTTGTGGGGCGCTCAACTTCGTGGTTGTCAGCGCCCGTACAAATTCCCAACATTTTCTCAGTCCAGTCTCGCTGCTTTCATGAATGACGATGAAATGATGAGGACAACACAAACACCCAGTCATCTCGAGGCAGGTGAAAATCCCTGACACCGTCGGAACAGATCTAGTGTGTTACCAGTGAGTTTATTGTGTAAAACTAGCAAATCATTTTCTGTCTTGTTTATAATGTGTTTAGTTTCGAGAAAATGCTTTGTAATGTCTGATTTTTCAAAGTTGTTAATGCGGAGTATTTATGCGTTCTTGGAAGCTGGCTTTGATTGAAATGCCTCTCTTCCCGACATGATATTTTGCAGGACAACAGGAAAACTATGCAAGTCTGGTTGGTGGTTGTGATCTCATTACACTCTTCGAAGCAGTCGTGGAAGTGTGTCTCGATGGCTGTTAGTGAAGCAGCTCAAGTGACATAATCGGTAAAAGTGGCAAAATGAAACAGAGGCCATAGGAATGAGTTTAAATGCACCGTTTTGCATGTTCTGATGAGGAAGATAACGAAACATCCATCGTTCTGAGAGCAGCGAATGCTGCTGCTCCATTCCGCGACTGCTAATCGACAGGGGTACTGGATGAAGATGTGCCGCCTGCTGAGACGACGTTCCCGTTCGCTGCTGATCTTCCTGTCTCAATGAGCGTCCTGGTTGTCACAGACCCGCGACAAGTTTACAGTGTTGGCTCAATCAATGGTAACACCATTGGCACCCAAGTTAGGGGTCAGTAAAGTGAAATGGAAAGAAGACAAGGATTTCTGGTCGGATGAGTATGGGGTAATATCAACAGCAGCACAAAATGGTATAACGGGAGTAGGATTCGTTATGAATAGGAAGGTAGGGCAGAGCGTGTTTCTCTGTGAACAGTTCAGTGATAGGATTGCTCTGATCACAATCGACAGCAAACCAGCAACGACAACGATAGTTCACGTACACATGACGACTTGGCAAGCCGAAGATGGACCTAGCAGATGCGCCTAGTAGACAGTGTCGGAGGTTCCATGTGGCTTTTCGCGGATGATGCTGTAGTATACAGAGAAGTTGCAGCATTAGAAAATTGCAGCGAAATGCAGGAAGATCTGCAGCGGATACGCACTTGGTGTAGGGAGTGGCAACTGACCCATAACAAGGACAAATGTAGTTTATTCCGAATACATAGAAAGAAGGATCATTTATTGCATGATTATATGATAGAGGAACAAACAAAGGTAGCAGTTACTTCTGTAAAATATCTGGGGGTATGTGTATGGAACGATTTGAAGTGAAATGATCATATAAAATTAATTGTTGGTAAGGCGGGTACCAGGTTGAGATTCATTGGGAGAGTCCTTAGAAAATGTAGTCCATCAACAAAGGAGGTGGCTTACAAAACACTCGTTCGACCTATACTTGAGTATTGCTCATCAGTATGGGATCCGTACCACGTCGGGTTGACAGAGAAGATACAGAAGATCCAAAGAAGAGCAGCAAGTTTCGTCACAGTGTCATTTGGTAAGCGTGATAGCGTTACGGAGATGTTTAGCAAACTCAAGTGGCAGACCAGGTTTCGAGAGGGTGCGTTCCTGGATGAGGTATCGAATATATTGCTTCCCCTTACTTATACCTCCCGACGAGTTCACGAATGTAAAATTAGAGAGGTTCGAGCGCGCACGGAGGCTTTCCGTCAGTCGTTCTTCCCACGAACCATACGTGACTTGAACAGGAAAGGGAGGTAATGACAGTTGCACATGAAGTGCCCTCCGCCACACATCGTTGGGTAGCTTGCGGAGTGTAAATGTAGATGTAGATGAAAAGGTAGAGAAAGTATATGAGGATAAAGGATATTGAGAAGGTAATATAGTATGTGAAGGGAGATGAAAATCTAATTGTCATGGGGGACTGGGAAGGAGTAGGAGAAAAGGTTACCAGAGAATTTGGGTTTGGTGCAAGGAATGAGAGAGGGGAAAGATTAATTGGGTTCTTTAATAAAATTCAGCTGGTAATAGCGAATACTCTGTTCAAGAAGAGGAGAAGGTATACTAGGAAAAGGCCGGGTCCTAAGGAAAAATTTCAGTTAGAGTACATCATGGTAAGACAGAGGTTCCGAAATCAGATAGTGGATTGTAAGGCGTACCCAGGAGCAGGTATAGACTCAGATCACAAAAAAGTTTTGATGAAGAGCAGGCTGAAACTTAAGAAATTAGCCAGGAAGAATCAATATGCAAAGAAGCAGGATACGGAAGTACTAAGAAATGACGAGACACGCTTGAAGTCGTCAAAGGCAAGGCTGTAGATTTAGGCAATGAGGAATAGCTCAGTAGGCAGTGCCGCTGAAGAAGAATGGATGTCTCTAAATAGGGCAGCCACAGAAGTCGCTGAAGAATGAAATAAATAGGAAGTGCAATGGAGCTAAGACGAAATGGCTGCATGAAAAATCTGAAGAAATCCATAAAGAAATGATAGGTGGAAGGAATGGCTCAGGATATAGGGAAGTCATAACAAACTTCAGTGAGATTAAAAGTAAGGGTGGTAACATTAAGAGTGCAGCTGGAATTCCACTCTTAAATGCAGACGAGATAGCGTATAGATGGAAATAGCACATTGAAGGCCTCTATAAGGGGGAAGATTTGTCTGATGTGATAAAAGAAACAGGAGTGAATTTAGAAGAGAAGGGAATTCGTTACTAGAATCAGAGGAGGACTTAAGATCAAGTAAGGCAGAAATAATGGATAAAATTCCATCAGAATTTCTAAAATCATTGGGGGAAGTGGCAACAAAACGACTATTCACGTTGGTGTGTAGAATATATGAGTCTGGCGACATACCATCTGACTTTCGGAAAAGCATCATCCACACAATTCCGAAGACGGCAAGAGCTGACAAGTGCGACGATTATCGCACAATCATCTTGACAGCTCTCAAGCTGACACGAATAATATGCAGAAGAATGGAAAAGAAAATTGAGGATCTGTCAGATGATCAGTTAGGCTTCAGCAAAGGTAAGGGCACCAGAGAGGCAATTCTGACGTTGAGGTTGATAATGGAAGCAAGGGTAAAGGAAAATCAAGACACGTCCATAGACTTTGTCAACCTGGAAAAGGTGTTCGACAGTGTATAATGGTGCAAGATGTGCGAAATCTTAATAAAGGTAGGAGTAAGGAATAGGGAGAGACGAGTAGTATACAATATGTACAAGAGCCACGAGGGTGTAGTAAGAGTTTACGACCAAGAACGAAGTGCTCGGATTAACAATTGTGTAAGACATGGATGTAGACTTTCACCCCTATTGTTCAATCTGTATATCGAAGGGGCAGTGATGGAAATAAAAGAAAGGTTCAGCAGTGGAATTAAAATTCAAAGTGAAAGGATATCAATGATAAGATTCGCTGATGACATTGCTGTACTGAGTGAAAGTAAAGAAGAATTACATTATCTGCTGGAGAATGAACAGTTTAATGAGTAAAGAATATCGACTGCGAGTTAGTCGCAAAAAGACGAAAGTAATGAGACGTAGCAGAAATAAGAACAGCGAGAAACGTAACATCAGGATTGACGGTCACGAAATAGATGAAGTTAAGGAATTCTAGTATCTAGGCAACAAAATAACCAATGACGGATGGAGGAAGGAGGGTATCAAAAGCAGACTAGCACTGGCAAAAATGTCATTCCTCGCCATGAGAAGTGTACTGGTATCTAACATAGGCATTAATTTGAGGAACAAATGTCTGAGAATGTACGTTTGGAGCACAGAATTGTAGGCTAGTGAAACATGGACTATGGGAAAACCGTAACAGAAGAGAATCAGAGCATTTGAGACGGAGTGCTACAGACAGATGTTGCAAATTAGGTGGACTGATAAGGTAAATAATGAATACGTTCTGTGCAGAGTTGGAGGGGAAAGGAATATATGGAAAGCACTGAAAAGGAGAAGGGACAGGATGATAGGATATCTGTTAAGGCATCAGAGAATGACTTCCATTGTACTAGAGGGAGCTGTAGAGGACAAAAACCGGTGACTACTCTGAGATGAAAAGTTGGCACAGGAGAGAAATTCGTTCTGGGTTGCATCAAACCAGTCAGAACACTCAAGAAAATTGAATTCCTAAGCTGATTCTCTCAGCTACACCTGGACGAAGAATGAGCAGGTCATAAAGTGGAGGAGGAAGGGTCTACCACGTGTATGGATAGCAACAAACATGGATACCAGTCCAACCTTTTCACCAGAGTCCACCAGGCTGTATTGAGAAGCAGAGAAGAATATACACTTAAAACACCTCTCATTCCGTAGCGGTAGTTGGCACTGTTAGGAGTAAAAGATCACTGAAACACTCACATATCCCACTCTCTCATGTCTTGATGTCCACACGAGGCGAGCCAGGGCAGAGCACGACCGTAGACGTGCGTCACAGCGGTAGCGCCTGATCTGCAGCGCCAGCACTAGACAGTAATCGATACTGAATCTTCTCAAATATCTACATAAAAATCGGAGAATATTCGCAACCTATGCGATCATGAAGGCTTCCCAACACAGACTGAGTGTTAGTTCACTATTCACCATCCCAGAGCTCGAGAACGTTAGGTCGACTGCATCCCCATTCCCCAACTGACCGGTTTGTGACGCAGCGACGGCTCAAGCCTTAAGCCGGAAGTGTTAATTCGTTCCCGTCACTGGCTACGTCCACCATGCATCCAGGTGGCCAGCAGAGTCTTCCTAGGAAACCTGCCACGTATTTATCACTCTAATTACAACTAAATATGGATAATGAGCGAAGTATCCGAAATACCTCCATTCTTAGGACTTGACATAACTTTTCACTTAAAAACATTTATCCTCTTAAGGCTATCGATGCTCTGAAATTGCAGTTTTTACGTCAAATCCATACCTCCCTTACGACCATACATTGCTATTTTCAGATTACTGACCACAGTAACTTTACACCCCACTTTATAAGCCTGCTGATGGCAGCGAATATATATATATATATATATATATATATATATATATATATATATATATATATATATATATATATAATGGATGGCTCTGAGCACTATGGGACTTAACTACTGTGGTCATCAGTCCCCTAGAACTTAGAACTACTTAAATCTAACTAACCTAAGGACATCACACACATCCATGCCCGAGGCAGGATTCGAACCTGCGACCGTAACAGCCGCGCGGTTCCGGACTGCGCGCCTAGAACCGCTAGACCACCGCGGCCGGCGCGAATTTATCATACAGCCCTTACTACAAATAATATTTCGCCAATAACTGAATGCTGGTGGCACCAAATATATTCAGCAATAATTTCGGAATGGGTGGGCATGCTCCATTTCTGGTGAGTGGTACCAGTATGTCATAGGAAGACAGACGTAGTCGTCTTGTAAGAACCAGCTTTTAAAAACACGATCACCGAGCGGGATTAGCCGAGCGGTCTCAGGCGCTGCAGTTATCGACTGTGCGGCTGGTACCGGCGGAGGATCGAGTCCTCCCCCGGGCACGGGTGTGTGTGTTTGTTCTTAGGATAATTTAGGTTAAGTAGTGTGTAAGCTTAGGGACTGATGACCTTAGCAGTTAAGTCCCATAAGATTTCACGCACATTTGAACGATTATGTTACTCTCAACCTTCATAAAAAGCGGTCTTGATCCTACACGCACACACAAGTATTGCTAACGATATCCACGTTAAAAATTGTACAAGCTTTACAAATCGAAGTATGGCATTGCTTCAAAATAAAGTGGTCTTCCACACAAATACCGTGACAATGCATGTAGACAGTGACGCTGTGGTGTGTATTAACAGAATGAAAGTGTGGGTTCTCGTCGACAGTTGTGTAAGCTGGTAATACAGTCACGCTTCTCACCGAAATTTGAAATTCATTTTGCTAAGAAAGGTGATATTAAGCCGATATTTGCAATTCTCTGATGCCACTGCCCGATATTTCTTACGCTAGCAAACAGTATTTGTAACGCATTCTATATCAATGTCATGTAGACCGTATGACAAGCGTTTCGTAATGTATCCAGGGGGTGATAGGCGAGGGAGGATGGTGGTTGACTGAGAATGATGGCATACAGTAGATGTTGTGATATGTGAGGAATCACTTAAAATATGCAATGCTAGACTGAAGTCTAAAAAAATTTACAAAATCCTATGACCAACACACTGGCTTTTCAGATCTATAGTGTTACGGTTACTGGTAGAGATGCTGTCTACGAGACGGAATCAAATTTCTCCGTACAACCACACACTTTTGTAGGATCCTATGGAGATGCCTTTTAATAATTACAACCATTGGTGACTCATATTTGTGGCACATTTGCATCTTGGAACCATTCAACTTTCTCGATTCTATCTCCTAAGGATCTTATCTCCTGGAGAATTCCAGTGTTGTCTCAGAGAGTCTCTCCGCACCTTATTATTGTTCCTCACTCTCTGCCCCATCCTGCCTGCAGCTTTGTCCATGCGATCGTTCCAATTTAAGTCGGAACTGAGCGGTAATCGGAGGGCGCTGTATCTACCACCTTCTACATCCCATGTAGAAACAGGTTGAGCAGAGTTACTGCGACAGAACGGTGCTTTGACCGTTTGGTGAAAATGGGAAAATGTTGGTATAGCTCCAACAACAGTGTACAATATTTAAGGCCAGCACCAAATGATGCTTTCTCCTGCAACACGGTTTAGTAGAAAAGACAGTACTAGCAGTTACGGTGGTGGTTCTCATCAAGAAAATTAGGAAGTCTTCACATCATACAGAAATTGGAAGAAGGACTAGGATTTTGCTTCTGTACTGCAGTGTCATGAAAGAAGGTTGTATACGTGGAAGAACCCTGGAGATACTAAAAGGTATCAGATAGATTATATAATGGTAAGACAGAGATTTAGGAACCAGGTTTTAAGTTGTAAGACATTTCCAGGGGCTGATGTGGACTCTGACCACAATCTATTGGTTATGACCTGTAGATTAAAACTGAAGAAACTGCAAAAATGTGGGACCTGGATAAACTGAAAGAACCAGAGGTTGTACAGAGTTTCAGGGAGAGCATAAGGGAGCAATTGACAGGAATGGGGGAAAGAAATACAGTAGAAGAAGAATGGGTAGCTCTGAGGGATGTAGTAGTGAAGGCAGCAGAGGATAAAGTAGGTACAAAGACGAGGGCTGCTAGAAATCCTTGGGTAACAGAGGAAATATTGAATTTAATTGATGAAAGGAGAAAATATAAAAATGCAGTAAATGAAGCAGGCAAAAAGGAATACAAACGTCTCAAAAATGAGATCGACAGGAAGTGCAAAATGGCTAAACAGGGATGGCTAGAGGACAAATGTAAGGATGTAGAAGCTTATCTCACTAGGGGTAAGATAGATACTGCCTACAGGAAAATTAAAGAGACCTTTGGAGAGAAGAGAACCACGTGTATGATTATCAAGAGCTCAGATGGCAGCCCAGTTCTAAGCAAAGAAGGGAAGGCAGAAAGGTGGAAGGAGTATATAGAAGGTTTATACAAGGGCGATGTACTTGAGGACAATATTATGGAAATGGAAGAGGATGTAGATAAAGACGAAATGGGAGATACGATACTGCGTGAAGAGTTTGACAGAGCACTGAAAGACCTGAGTCGAAACAAGGCCCCCGGAGTAGACAACATTCCATTGGAACTACTAACAGCCTTGGGAGAGCCAGACCTGACAAAACTCTACCATCTGGTGAGCAAGATGTATGAGACAGGCAAAATACCCTCAGACTTCAAGAAGAATATAATAATTCCAATCCCAAAGAAAGCAGGTGCTGACAGATGTGAAAATTACCGAACTATCAGTTTAATAAGCCACGGCTGCAAAATACTAACGCGAATTCTTTACAGACGAATGGAAAAACTGGTAGATGCAGACCTCGGGGAGGATCAGTTTGGATTCCGTCGAAATGTTGGAACACGTGAGGCAATACTGACCTTACGACTTATTTTAGAAGAAAGATTAAGAAAAGGGAAACCTACGTTTCTAGCATTTGTAGACTTAGAGAAGGCTTTTAAAGGGGTTGACTGGAATACTCTTTTTCAAATTCTAAAGGTGGCAGGGGTAAAATACAGGGAGCGAAAGGCTATTTATAACTTGTACAGAAACCAGATGGCAGTCATAAGAGTCGAGGGGCATGAAAGGGAAGCAGTGGTTGGGAAAGGAGTGAGACAGCGTTGAAGCCTCTCCCCGATGTTATTCAATCTGTATATTGAGCAAGCAGTAAAGGAAACAAAAGAAAAATTTGGAGTAGGTATTAAAATTCATGGAGACGAAGTAAAAACTTTGAGGTTCGCCGATGACATTCTAATTCTGTCAGAGACGGCAAAGGACTTGGAAGAGCAGTTGAACGGAATGGACAGTGTCTTGAAAGGAGGATATAAGATGAACATTAACAAAAGCAAAACGAGGATAATGGAATGTAGTCAAATTAAATCGGGTGATGCTGAAGGAATTGGATTAGGAAATGAGACACTTAAAGTAGTAAAGGAGTTTTGCTATTTAGGAAGTAAAATAACTGATGATGGTCGAAGTAGAGAGTATATAAAATGTAGACTGGCAATGGCAGGGAAGGCGTTTCTGAAGAAGAGAAATTTGTTAACATCGAATATAGATTTATGTATCAGGAAGTCGTTTCTGAAAGTATTTGTTTGGAGTGTAGCCATGTATGGAAGTGAAACATGGACGATAACTAGTTTGGACAAGAAGAGAATAGAAGCTTTCGAAATGTGGTGCTACAGAAGAATACTGAAGATAAGGTGGATAGATCACGTAACTAATGAGGAGGTATTGAATAGGATTGGGGAGAAGAGAAGTTTGTGGCACAACTTGACCAGAAGAAGGGATCGGTTGGTAGGACATGTTTTGAGGCATCAAGGGATCACAAATTTAGCATTGGAGGGCAGCGTGGAGGGTAAAAATCGTAGAGGGAGACCGAGAGATGAGTACACTAAGCAGATTCAGAAGGATGTAGGTTGCAGTAGGTACTGGGAGATGAAGCAGCTTGCACAGGATAGAGTAGCATGGAGAGCTGCATCAAACCAGTCTCAGGACTGAAGACAACAACAACAACAACTGCAGTGTGTTTCCAAACTACATACAGGTAGCGCAGTTCAAAGGAAACCTGCGTCTCCAGGGGCATTGATGTCTGTCAGCCAAACATCTGTCTCTCCCTCTCCTCGTTATTTTGTACCATCCAACAGAGACGACTATGCAACCAAACTTCTCAGCTCCAGACCATGCTATGTTGTAGCACTTCGCTAATGTTGTCTAGTAGAGAATTTACTGTGTCTCTCTCTTCAGATATAAAGAAAACAAGGCCTACCGCTATGACCGACCGTCTCTATGCGCTTCAGTCTGGAACCGCGTGACTGCTACGGTCGCAGGCTCGAGTCCTGCCTCAGGCATGGATGTGTGTGATGCCTTAGGTAAGTTAGGTTTAAGTAGTTCTAATTTATAGGGGACTGATGACCTCAGATGTTACGTCCCATAGTGCTCAGAGCCATTTGAACCATTTTTAAAAGAAAACAAATACAATAAGCTGGTCGGCATTTAGCATATGTCGTGATCCCATTAAGTATACACTTACTGTTAGTGATTCACTGGAGCAGATGGCGACTGATCAAAGTCGCTCCTACAGACCTGGTAATGTTTTATTGCTTGTACTGGAAGAAGACCATAAATCACAGACAATCATTCGCAAGAGAGGTTTCTTGTGTTACAGCTTTGTAAGCTGTATGATGTATTCTTTTTTCGCTGTAACACACTAGAGCAGTGTATGACAACTGATGCGTAAAGCATCTCGACTTCGAAGTCTGTGCCAGGTGCTAAAGATATATTAACTCGATCTGGTCCATTGGATATAACGGAATGCAGAACATCACGCAGCGTAAGGTAAGCTGCGCTCCCAATATACACAGAGTAGTAGAAAATATGGGGACAGAGGCGATATTTCTTACTGAGGAATGTGGAAGACATTGCAACATATGAAAACTGGGAGAGGTAATCAGTACACTCCGATATCCTGCTTTCAAAAGAGCGTAATATGAGTTCCACAATGGCACAAACGACCAACACCAGTGATACAGATCGACATTCCCGTCCTTAGTGTCGTAACTACCATTCAGCATTCCACGCTAATATCACTCGTTATGGTACCCATCCAAGTTCACACGATCTCTCTAAATATGTGCTTGCTGGGGATCTTAGCACTTCTTAATAGTGTTTTACAGGTATGAACCCAAAACATGTGGCAGTGTTGTGAGGATATAATTGATAGTTAGGAATAATAAGATACGTATGGTTCATGCATGATGGGCTCCAGATGGTTGGAATTTGATACACTTTACATAAATCACTTACCTTATCAATTCCTAAGTATAGTTCTAGCTCCTGGAGTCCATACCAAGAAGGTATTCAAAACTGAGAAATGATCCTAGAACATAGACACGCATTCCTAATGCTATAGGGTTCTGCACTTACACAAGCTATGATGTTAAAGTAGTGTGGATTTTCAATATGTTACTTACGTGAAAAATATTTCCAACACATCACATAGATTCACCATGCCAGTTTTGTACCTCAATCACTATGGCTAGAAACTTTAAGATGACAAAACTATTACCTTCTACACCAAAGAAATAAAATAGATTCTTTGCACAATACAGCTTACCAGACCGGATTAAAATTCTGAAATTATATTACGCTCCCAGCAATCCTATAAAATGATCGTAATCAATGGGAAACGAATGAAACCAAGTATATTTTATGAGAAAATAGACAAATGTATAGGAGCTGCACTTGACATGTGAAATTTCACACTACACTGCACTAACTCTTTCAACACGCTATAACTAGAGCTGTACGGTTTTCGACCTATTAGCTGTGTGGCGTGTAACGCTGTTAACATTCCAGTGTAAGAAATATATTTACAGCGCTTGACATATATTCTACCTGTAAGTTTCTCTCCGATAAAACAACTACCTTGCATACCAAAGAAAACACCGGTTCCTTGCAACACTAACACTACAAAGGTTTTCGGAGATGTATGACGCCTGATGTTTACGAAGTTCAAGCCCGATTACAGTTCTGAAATTATGACATATTCACAATAGTCATGTAAAATGAACGTCGGGAACTGACGATGCACACAAAGAAACAGCGACGTGCCGGCCGGTGTCGCCGAGCGGTTCTAGGCGCTTCAGTCTGGAACCGCGTGACCGCTGCTGTCGCAGGTTCGAATCCTGCCTCAGGCATGGATGTGTATGACGTTATTAGGTTAGTTAGGCTTAAGTAGTTCTACGTTCTAGAGCACTGATGACCTCAGACGATAAGTCCTATAGCGCCCAGAGCCATTTGAACCATTTGAAACTGAGACGTGTAACAGGAATTAAACACCACGATCAGTATCCAGAGAAGATTAGCAGAATTCTCACAGATTATCACCACACCTGGTAACCTTTTTCTTGAACACAGAAGTACGGTCCGATATTAGGTTGTATTGCTCATGCGTGGGATAATATTGCAGTTTCGCTTTCATACCACATCTCTAGAATGCCTTCTCATGCCACTATTAAGGTGTGTATGTCTAGCGTCTGTGCACTCTCCTCCATAACACGCAATTTTATTGATTTCACTCGGTTTTCATTTCATGGTATTTCTTCTCTAATTTTATGTATTATTAGTTTCCATAGTTTTGCTACGTTTTTGCAATTTCACATATTTCACATCGGTTTTTCGTGATAATGTCAGGTTCTCCTCTCATTTTACTGTTTTTATGTCATTTGTCATATTTTTTCCTGTTTTCCTTATATAATATACCTAACATACCCTTGTGTTGCTTGATTTTCTACAAGAATATTTGTGTGTCTTATACAGCAACCTACTAAAAATCCTAAGTTTTCCCCTCTTCTCATTGATCCACATGCATGCAAGCGAATCACTGGAAAATAAAAGAGAGATCCAACCACTGGAAATTGAAATTTAAAAATAAATTATATACCCTCTGCAGTGTAGTTGAATTCACTGTTATAGGATACTTCCAGTCCACCACCTCAGCGATTTTTCCCACCAAATTTTTGCTGGTAGTGGTGGGGAAGTCCTCTGGTTGTGGCGTTGTGCACTATCTCTGTCGATTTCTGCACCTCAACGTGAGCACAAACATGATAATTTTCCAACAAGACAACACCTACAATTTTCAGCACTATAATTACGTAATTCGGATATGTAGTTGCTGGACAAGGTAATACTTGTACCTTCTACGCCAACAACTCTGCACAGGCATGAAACTTCCTGACGGATTAAAACTGTGTGCTGGACCGAGACTTGAACTCAGGACCTTTGCCTATCTCGGGCAAGTGCTCTACCAACTGACCTACCCAAGCACGACTCACGCACCGTCCTCACAGCTTTAATTCCGCCAGTACCTCGTCTCCTATCTTCCAAACTTCACAGAAGCTCTTCTGCGAGGCACTGGCGGAATTAATACTGTGACGACGGGGCGTGAGTCCTGCTTGCGGTAGAGCACTTGCCTGCGAAAGGCAAAGGTCCCGAGTTTGAGTCTTGGTGCGGCACATAGTTTAAATGTGCCACGAAGTTTCATATCAGCGCACACTCAGCTGTAGAGTGAAGATTTCATACAACTCTGCATAGGCTGAGCGATCTTATTGCCAGTTGTTTTCTGCATGGGGAGTATGGGAGGGGAAGGGAAGGATTGGGGATTTCCCAGGGGGGAGGGGCAATTAATTGATTACTTTAATTTATTAGTCAATTAATTTGATATCGAAAGTCTGCTTGTATCAGTGAGAGGGAGGGGCCTTGGGAATTTCCGAGAGGGATGGTGAGGAGGAGGGGAGGGGGAGGGATTGGAGATTTCTCAGAAGGACAGGTTATCCCCAGCTGGTCATAAATCAACCCCCAGGAAGTCATAAATGAATTAGCATAACAATACGTTTGCCCTTCAATGTATACTTGCCCCTGAATGTATGCAATCTGCAATCCCCCTTTTGTCCCACTACTTTATTGCCTCGTGAATATTTTCACTGTGGCAAGAATTTAATTCTTTTTCTACAATATCACAGCCTAAGTTGTACTCAGAGAGAATTCAATGTGCTATAGTTCTTTCTTAATTGCCCTGATCGATAGCTTACACCTTATTAGTTTATAAGTGATAATGAAGCCACTCTAATCAGCCCATGTTCATTAACATCACAGTTCACTCTGCTCAGCGAAAACCGTCCATTCGCCCAGCACCAACTGCACTACCCACGCAAAGTGCTTTCCGAGCTCTCTTTGTGAGACGATAGAGCATCAAAACACGCCGAAAGCCTTCCATTCCGCAGCCACTTGATTTCTTTGACTGCACACTCCTCTTTATTTTTCGAAATGTAAGTCTTCAATGTCGAGTACTGTATTATGTTTATTTTTCGGCTTCGTTGTCCGCAGCAAGCACCGAAACCGCAGGCATTATACAAAACAACAAATTGCAAATTTGTGCTAAAGTCTTATGGGACCAAACTACGGATGTCATTGGTCCCTAAGTTTACACACTACGTAATCTAACTTAGACTAACTTACGCTAAAGACGACACTCACTCTCATGCCCGAGGGAGGACTCGAACCTCCGACGGGGGTAGCCGAGCGGACCGTGACAAGACGCCATAGACCACGCGGCTACCCCGCGCGGCTACAAAACAACAGTCTCCGTAACTGTGGCCACAACACATATTAATAATGACATACTAAAGGACCTCCCACTACTCTGTAAGCGTACTGACTGCCCTTACTAGAATGATGTGAAGAGAAACCATTCATTTCACACCTTTCCGGTGCATGATACAGCCGGCTAAGACCACTGGTGTTTTGTCTCCCTTTTTAAGTCAAATCAAAGGAAATCAATAAATACATTCCCGCACTCCCTCACGAGATGGCATCTGTCTCCTACTGCCCCACAAACGTTTTTGTTAACGATTGATGTATCGAGCATTCAATATGTTTTTAAAGCTCGACTTATCGTGCAAAGCATTACACAGATTATAATGTCCAAATTTAAGAGAAATTACAACTTTGCGACTTACAAGTGCTATAACTTGAGAGAAGAAAAATGTTTGATCCAAGACGTGACTAGTCACGTGCGACGTAATTAGCGAGCAACGTTTATGACGAAAAAATGTATGTTTTATGAATGTTCTGTTCTTCTTGTTGCTTGCATAACGAAAAAGCAAATGACTGAAAGTGAATATAATAACTTTTTCTTCCCCAGAGTTCGACTCTTGAGCCCTGATGAACCTCAGCAATAAAAGAAAATTAAATAAAGTAATAAAGGCACTGTTCATATGGCTTCCCAATGAGTGGTTTAATTTCTCAACATTAGCTTCGTCACTGTCTAGGGGCGAACCAATGCACCTATTCCATTTAACCCTAAATGAAGGCAGTTAGAAGTTTATTAAATTAAAGGTAGATGTTTGCGATGAAATAATGTTCACTTTTTACGTATTGAATTTATTATGGAAAAACAAACAAAATATTCTTTCATTCTATTCATCACAGTATTGTTACAACAATATTTGTCAAAGGGACAACCTAAGTAGGTCGACCATCATTGCGCGTTCGTTTAACCTTTAGCGAACAAACGAAATTATACAAAGAGCTTCAACACACTTCTAAGCTGAAGTGCTGTCATCGCTAAGTGGCGATATTTTTAACTGCAGGTCAGCATCAAATTTAATTGCAGAAAAGTCATAGATGTTTAGACAAAACTGCGGCACCCAACATTGTTCATGTTTCAAGCGCTGAACAATGTTTTGAAACCTTTTATATCCAAAACATTTAACATTTAATATCTTAAACTAAATCTTGCAGCGAGCGCACATCTTCACTCACAATTGCGTCTTGTTTTTGTATCAAAACCATGCGAGTGATTAGTCACCTATTTGGCTCACTTTTAATTCAGACTTTCCCTTGGGCGTTGGCGGTTACATTCGCTGGAGAACTCAAATTCCGGATGTTCGCCACCACGTGTTCCGAGCGTCAGGGTAGCTAACCTACAGTCAGGATTTCTCATACTTTAAGCTCTACCAATTATCGCGCATCACAGATGCTGCTCTGTATTGCCCACGCTGCAAAGTTCGTCCGGCCTGGCATGGACCACGACTGTCAAACCTCGTCCTCCTGGCTGCCAAAACACTTGCGGACTCGGCTGTCAGTGTTATGACAGGACGCGCGCATGGCTGTCAGCTCTTAAAATTTCTCACAGGGATTTTCGGGCTATTTTATAAACTGCATTTTAAACATCAACTGTTTGTTGCCCCATTAGTAATCTACCGGTTTCGGTTATTAACCATTATCCAGGATGTAGCGTACAAAAGATTAGTTAAAAACATCCTGTATTCCTTTGAAGCTGAACCATATCGAAATTATCCACAATTGTAATCGTTGCTATAGTGGCACCGCCCCCAGCGAGGTAGGCAATTATCTTTGTGGTAGCACATATGGCCCTGTTAACGTATCCCCAAGTAAGCCTGCCCAAACGGTAACTGACAATCGGTGTTGATGCCCTCTTTTCTGAATTGCTTGGGGATTTACATTTGCCCATACATGCTAATTACGGAAATTCACAACATCATCTCTCATGAACGCTGCCTCATCAGTAAACAGAATCTCGGATGTGAACAGTGGATCTGCGGCACAGTTCTGCAAAAGCCATTGACAAAACCGACATCTGCCATGATGACCCTATGGTCTTAGCGCCTGAACGCGTTGTAGATGGTATGGGTACAGCAACTGTTCAAGAAATACCCGTTCAGATAAGAGAGTTGGTCGCCCCTTCTGGTGCAACTAATAGTCAAACACTGGTCCTAGAGGCTCCTTCCATCGACGTTACCAAACGCCCCACTATGTCAGGCGTGCGGACAGTGTGGGGCCTTAGACTGTCATTCTTCCGAGGTGCTAGGGTACCTGTGTCGCTCAGACGACGGAAAAGTCTGCCAAACAGCTTACCACAGAACACTCTGCTCTGTGGATACTTTTCACTTAGATGGCACAGGCCCGCAGGCTACGTCCATTTGATAAACCATAACAGACTGTCATATCCGCCATTTCACTTGTCGAATAGTCAGCTTCCATTGCAAACAAGTATGGAAGAGAGAAAATGTAAATGCTCTACACCATTGGCGTACTAAGATTTTAAATTTCTGACTTTAGTTTTAGTCTTACGTTATTGGCTTTCAGCCGATTTTAAATTAAAGTGGTCTTGCTCTTAAGGCATGAGATTGTATGGCGTATCCGATTATTAAGTTCCAAAAATTAATGCTGTGTTTTTTCTTTAAAAATTTTTTTGGCTCTTGTAATGTTTGATCAAATAAATAAAGTTGAATGTTCGCGTGTAACTGACAGCCTCTTATTTGGGCCCCTATCCAAAAGTTAAACTAACTGTCCTCCCCTAAGGGTTAAGCAGGGCGTCTCAATTCTCTATTAAGTTTAATCCCAAGACCACTTACTTTTTAGCCGGCCGCGGTGGTCTCGCGGTTCTAGGCGCGCAGTCCGGAACCGTGCGACTGCTACGCTCGGAGGTTCGAATCTTGCCTCGGGCATGGATGTGTGTGATGTCCTTAGGTTAGTTAGGTTTAAGTAGTTCTAAGTTCTAGGGGACTGATAACCACAGCAGTTGAGTCCCAGAGTGCTCAGAGCCATTGGAACCATTGGTTATTTCCTAACAACCATTTAGTTAACCTACTATTCGTTGTCCCGTATTCTTTCGAGATGCGTTAGGATACCGAATCCTGGGTCTGGTACTTTTATTTCGTATTTCATCTCTCTCTCTCTCTCTCTTTCTCTCACTCTCTCTCTCTCTCTCTCTCTCTCTCTCTCTCTCTCTCTCTCACACACACACACACACACACACACACACACACACACACACACACACACATACACACACAAACACACACACACACACACACACACACACACACACACACACACACACACACGCACACACAAAGGTGCTAAAAAAATACACACATTTTATACAGAGTGCTGATCAAACACTACTGGGTACTACGGCACATCATCAAATTCAGTATCACATCCATAGTTATCATAGTCAAACAGATCGGCGTACATTACATAAGTGTAGCTCAACGCTGCGTGAAGCTGAATTTTTGATGGCTGCACTTCATCGTTTCCACTGTGTCACTACACCTCAAAACACAAATAATATGTGATGAGTTGTGGCGTAGTGCAGTGGATAGCATATAAAACTGACGTGGGAAGGTCTTAGGTCTGAATCTCATCAAAAATAAAGAAAATTTCTAACTGTAAAAAATATCAGTTTATTGTTTTACTGATTTAAATGTAATTTTTTAAATTATAAAACTTTGTCGCCTCAGTTTCATCAACGTATTGACATTTACATTTGCTCTTATTGCCCCTCCTGTTATTCGTTTTTCGTTTGGAATATGGCTGTGGGTTCCATAATTTGAACAAAGTGCTAACGAGGACTGCTCATTGGTTGGTAACGTGGCAGCTAGGTAGCCAGTGCCAGAATATTTGCAGGTAACCAATGAAAGCGAATAATTACAGTTTGCTTTTAGCGCTGAAATTGAATTGTTTTCGTTTTGAGTTTGCTCGAAGAGTTGAGTTTTAAGAGCTGTGAACACAGCGACCGTGATCTTGGTTCTGCAGTAGATTGTTGATTGCCGTTTTCTTGGATATATTGCACGTCACGAGATTGTGGTTAGCTTGGGATATGAGTTTGAATCCAGGAATACTAAGCGCACCGTCTGAGGTAGTTAAGTCACTGGTCATTTAAAATCAGCTATTGATAGAGCACCTCGCGTTTCGGACATACCTCGCTGCAGCCACTTCTATTTCTCCGCGTTACACACTAACAGCATTTATGAAGTGACCCACCGTGTCTGTGTGTCACGTATAATCGAAAACCGGCAGCCAATGGGGCAACGCTATAGTGGCAGGTGACAGATGTCAATTAACAAGTAATTTTAATCGGAATATGGATATCACATTCTCCCTACGGACTGGTATGCTCTCCGGCGTTGGTCTGGTTGTTTACTTTCAGCTCTGAGCACTATGGGGCTTAACTTCTGAGGTCATCAGTCCCCTAGAACTTAGAAATACTTAAACCTAACAAACCTAAGGACATCACAAACATCCATGCCCGAGGCAGGATTCGAACCTACGACTGTAGCGGTCGCGCGGTTCCAGTCTGAGGTGCCTAGAACCGCTCGGCCACCAAGGCCGGCTTACAGCTCTGGCTTTGGAACTTGTGCTAAGGACTGGTAATGGCTGTGATGTTCCTAATCCACATTCACCTATAGCCCACGACACCTGGGTTTATTAAGAATAGTTTCTGTGTGCGTTTCTCCACATCTCCTACTGTGCTGTAGTAATAAACTTGTAGTAAGGCTCACAGAGACGTTGTAATATCAGAGCATATATTTTATTCAGAAAAATATTTACGACGTCATTGTGTGTGGAATCTGAATGAACATTCTCATGATATTAATAAAAATACTTCATCGTTACTAAAATCATAAGTAATTATTGTCAATGACATAATTTAATATTCTGTGAAAACATGTATCTCAGACAATAGCTATGGAAATAGATAATGAAAATCTCCATCTTTTGTTTTCTACAAGTCTTCTAGAATAATCCTTCTTCTTGTTCGAACAGTTGTATTGGGCGGATGTGATTGATGTCTCGTATCACACACGTCTGTAAAAAGTGTATTATGTTGTTAAGCAATATTTAAAAAATAGAATTTCTGTGTCATTATTATCAACCCTTTTGTTTGAACTTTTATTTCAGTATGAGTCTCGTCATGTTGTAAGTAGGCTGTTTAGGTTTTTTTTTATTGGTAACGCCACGTAGCGCTCTGTATGAAAATCACTGGCTGTGCTTTGTGCAGTCTGTGGCTGGTTGTTGTTTGCTATTGTAGTGTTGGACAGCTGGATGTTAACAGCGCGTAGCGTTGCGCATTTGGAGGTGAGCCGCCAGCAGTGGTGGACGTAGGGAGAGAGATGGCGGAGTTTTGAGACCGAATGATCTGGACGTGTGTCCATCAGAGACAGTAAGTTTGTAAGACTGGATGTCATGAACTGATATATACATATTACGACTTTTGAACACTATTAAGGTAAATACATTGTTTCTTCTCTATCAAAATCTTTCATTTGCTAAGTATGCCTATCAGTAGCTACTCCCTTCAGTAGTTTTAATCGTTTATTTAGCTGGCAGTATTGGCGCTCGCTGTATTGCAGTAGTTCGAGTAACGAAGATTTTTGTGAGGTAAGTGATTCATGAAATCTATAAGTTATTGTTAGTCAGGGCCATTCTTTTGTAGGTTTTTTTGAAAGTCAGATTCTGTTGCGCTAAAAATATTGTGTGTCAGTTTAGTGGTGATCAGAATAGGTAAAGCGTGAAATGTCTGAGTACGTTCAGTTCTGCTCAGCTGTTTGAAAATCAATTAATGTAAGAGGTTTATCAGCCCAGTAATTCATTAATTTATTAAGGGGAAGTTTCAATGTATAAGTGTTAAGTTTTGTTATCAGCTACAGTGGAGCGTAGCCATTAGCGATATTGTTCTACGGCGCGGTTTATTGGTAAATGCTGAATAATAAGTGACTAACATTGAGAAATACTTTTAAATGCTGATGCATGTAGCAAAGGAACAGAAACAACTTAATATATATTATTTGTTAGTAGTAAAACAGTGGCTGAAGCAGATTCGGTAAGTGATTGTCTTACGTTAGCCACCATCTTAGTGAAATATTGCAGCGCCAGTTTTAAACTGAATTTTTAAACACACATAATTCTTGATGGTAAATTATTGTGAAAATAATTGTGTATTGGTGGCCAGAACCTACTCAGAGGTAATAAATTCCACTTAGATTGTGAATAATCTTTAAATATAGTGCAAAAAGCATCTTACATGTTAAAAAATTGTTCTCTGCTGATGTATGAAGACTGGTTATTTCCTAACAACTTTTATGAAGTATTTTTGACAGGAAACAATACATAAGTCTTGTGCACGTGTGATATTGTGTGTCAGAACTGTTCATTTTGATTAAAGAAAGGTGTTTCCAACTCGAACAACAGTAGCAGTAAATTGGATAGATGAATTGCAAATAGTAATGAGACTATTATGCAACAGTACTGACGACTGCTAAAAATCATTACTCTTATGTAGTTGAGATTACTTAACATGGATTTCGCTTGTTTGCCGGCTCTATAAGATCACTTTTGTGCACGAACTTCGTGCCATTTACATTGCTTAACCGACAACATTGCTACACGTTCCTAGGTAGAGATCTCTTTAACAAAATAACGATCATTATCCGGGAGAAGCAGTGATTAAATAGAACCTCATGTTACGCTAGTAATAATAGGTAACTGGTTTTATTGTAGTCCTGCCCAAAATTGTACAACACCATAGCACACAGCACGCCACAACATTCAAGTTAATTTATCTGATAATCAAACTGCGATATTTTTACAGACATTATTGCCTTTCGATATAACAACGGGCAAGTTTGTTTTTATTTTCTTAAATTAAAAGAATTCTTGCTTAGAGTCTTGGTCGTCAAAATTTAGTGTTCGACTTGTTTGCTGAATTAAGCACGAAACGTGATAGGCTTCTTAGAAAGGAAAAGGCCGAATACTAAAGCACTTTATTTATTTTTGCCGGAGCGGACGCATTAAGAGGACTCGGGCCAGCCGACCCGAGGCAGCAGCAGCAGGTAAAAGGCTGGATGGGGTTCCTCCCCCGCGACGCCTGTCAGCCGACCCGACACTGCGCAGGCGCTAGACCCAGGAAGCGGCCGACCCACAGAATGGTCCCAGCTGCCGCTCTGCCCTCTGGGTAAACAACTGCGGCGCCGCATCGCCGCCAGCAGCCTCTTGGTAATCTGAGTGCCGTTTGTCGGACTCCGCTTTCTCAGCTCAGACTGAAGTTCAGCTAAGGTTTTACCTCGTAAATAGGTCGTGGCAGCTATTTACTGACATGCTATGGACTCTATTCAATTGGTTAGCATTATAATCTTCTGTGATTTTCGAGATTTTTGACCTAGGGTATGTTTCATTTTTGTTTTCTTATTGCTGAAGCAGCGTTAGTGCATATTATCTCCGTTACATTTGCACCGCAATAATATTGATGTTGGGTTACCAACACAAGTGCAAGGATAGCGTAACCTAGCGACAAGAAAGGAGGCATGAAGGGCGCCAAAACAAAAATTACAATCCAGAATGAAATTTTCACTCTGCAACGGAGTGTACGCTGATATGAAACTTCCTGGCAGATTAAAACTGTGTGCCCGACAGAGATTCGAACTCGCCACCTTTGTCTTTCGCGGGCAAATGCTCTACCAACTTTTTTTTTTTTTTTTTTTTTAATCTCATTTTTTATTCGGTTTTGTTTGTTTCAACTGCTCGGGGCGGACGTCGCAAGACATCCGTTTAAGTTCGTTGTTAATCGATTAACTCAGTTTTTTTATTACAGAGGGCAGTTAAACCCTCTGACCGAACACGCTGAGCTACCGTGCCGGCTACTGAGCTACCGAAGCAGGACTCACGTCCGCTACTCACAGCTTTACTTCTGCCAGTATCCCGTCTCCTACCTTCCAACTTTACAGAAGCTCTTCTGCGAACTTTGCAGAGGAGAGCTTCTGTAAAGTTTGGAAGGTAGGAGACGAGATACTGGCAGAAGTAAAGCTGTGAGTACAGGGCGTGAGTCGTGCTTCGGTAGCTCATTAGCCGGCACGGTAGCTCAGCGTGTTCGGTCGGAGGGTTAGCAGCCCTCTGTAATAAAAAAAAAAACTGAGTTAATGGATGAACAACGAACTGGAACGGGTGTCTTGCGACGTTCGCCCCGAACAGATGCAACGAACAAAATGAGATTAAGAAAAAAAAAGACCGCTACGGTCGCTGGTTCGAACGCTGTGTCGAGCATGGATGTGTGTGATGTCCTTAGGTTAGTTAAGTTTAAGTAGTTCTAAGTTATAGGGGACTGATGACCTCAGAAGTTGAGTCCCATAGTGCTCAGAGCCATTTGAACCTTTTTTTCTTACGAACTCTATCACAGAGGAAGATTCGACAGAAACGATTGCACTGAATAACGTACAAACTGCAGCTGGTGCACAAACGGTAGCCTATACGTGATCTTGTAAGAAATAAACTCAGCAGAATGAATGGCTATCAAAATGACTAATTATTTTATATCAATGTAAATATCAGGTCAGTCAGTTTCCCAGTAGGGCGATCTGAGTAACTCCAAAGAGCAATCAAGACCGAAGTTTACAGCAGACTTTCCTAAAGAACCGCATAGTGCAACGAGAGAACCGTTGCAGTTCTTACCTCAGTGAATGGGTCCGTCTGCAAACTCCGTCTACACCAGACGCACAGTATAGGCACCCAACCAACACAAGTTCTGACTGTATGCCTCAATTCCGCGTATCCGTAATTTGCAAGTGATGCATTCTGCATCCGAATTTGCCACAGTTCAGCTACAGCTCTCCAGCTATACAGAGCCGTAGGAACACGGTAGTACAGTTACCGCCAGTACCGTTACCTGCAGCCTGTTTTCTCCACATATTAATTTCTATCTGAACGTGAAGTTTACGGAAATTAACTTCTATGACGCCCGCCTCGGTAGCAACGCGTTCAGCGTGGCAAATTGCTAAGATTTCTAAGGAAAGAGGCCCGACTTTGATTCCCGGGACTCAGGGATTGGGTTTTGTGCTGTCCTTGCTTTATTATCGTCTTAACCGACATCCCACAGTTAAGATGGCTGTATGGGCACGTTCCGCAAGCCACTAAATTAAAAAGAAAAGCTTCTATTACAAGAATGAGCTTCCATCATACTATCCTCCTCAGTTACGACAATACAGGCGTCAAAAGCTGCGTTATCTTTCGTATGACTCAAGTTAAGAGATACATTTAAGTCGTTCGAATGTCAACAAGTCTATCAATTCCATTTGTCCTAGGGACGGTGAAATACTAATATAACGCTTTTTTTCCACGTAGAAGATGATGTATCGTTTAAAAGAATAACTTTATTTACAAAGCTAAACTTAGTTATTATGTCCTTGGACGAACAACCATACAATTAACGGTCCGGGATCAAACAAAACACTCCCCCCCCCCCCCCTATATAGCTCACCCCCCCACCACCACCAACCTCCACTTACGTCGCACATTGGGTCTCCGTCCAGGATATTTTCTCATACTTTCCAGTGATCTGTCTCAGTAGGCAGTGCAGTTTTGCCTGTGACACCAGGAAGTCTCGTCCAGCCATACAGGGGTCACACGGCTCTCTTATGAGTTCGTGCGCGCCGCATACGGAGCCCCGAGTCCCTGCGGCCCACTTTTTTTTTCCCCAGGCTGCATTTCCTCTCCCGTGCCCCTCCCTCCCTGTCCTCGCTCCTTCCTTCCTCTCGGTATTCTTATTTTTATATAGTAAGATGGTCCGAAAGAACAAATACCATCGGTGACCATGCAGCTCGTTAGAATGACATTAAAATGAAATGAATACCCTTCGCTGCTTACAGGCGTTGACATACGTCAACGGGGTCAGATGAAAATGCGTGCCCCGACCGGGATTCGAACCCGGGATCTTGTGCTTACATGGCAGACGCTCTATGTATCTGAGCCACTGAGGACACAGGGTAGTGTATGACTGCAGGGATTCACGAGTATCTCTGGCACGCCTCCCGCGAAACCCACATTCTCAACTTAATGGGCCGCACTACATTCACAGTGACCCGCCCATTATACTCATTACTCGCGGCGCGTTGCCGATTCCCCGTAAGAGTTCGGGCACTGTTTGTGCATTCGCACAGAAGAAGAATATGGTCAAGTGGCCGGTGAGCCTTAACTATATATATATATATATATATATATATATATATATATATATTAAGATGGTATTTGTTCTTTCGGACACAATGGGCGCGAAAACTATGAATGTAGTGCGGGACTATACAATGAAAATGTGGGTTTCGCGGGAGGCGTGCCAGAGACAAGGCCCTGCAGTCGCGCTATCCTCTATGTCCACGGTGGCTCAGATGGATAGAGCGCCTACCCTGTAAGCAGGAGATCCTGGGTTCGAATCCCGGTCGGCGCATAGGTTTTCATCTCTTCCCGATGGCATGCCTGTAAGCAGCTAAGGGTTTTCATTTCATTGTAATTTCATTTTTACTGGTTTCGACGTGGCTATCCACGTGGTTTCTTGTAATCCTTCCGATTTTTCCCGTTGCTTTTATTACCCTACCTTTTTTGAGTTTTTGGTTCCCCTTCGGGGTGTAATGTACTCTTCTAAATTTTCTCTCCGTAGAGTGAGACGTCTGGGGAAGAACTCCATCCATAGCATCTACTGAATCGATTTCTCTCCTCCTCTCCTTCCTTTCTTCCTTCCCCACCATAGCCCCCTCCCCCGCCCGACTAGGTCACCAGCACATGTAGCTGGTCTGTGTAGTAGGACTGTTATGTACCCATCAGTCTTAGTGAGCCACCTAACAATATAGAGATCACACTTCTGATGCCTGATCTGTTTTCTCTCTGCGCGTACCTAGGGGTGATTGCTTGTCATTCTGATCAGAACTCTCAGCAAATGCTGCCATGCCAGCCGGCCCATGCTGTGACCGGGTGGTGCCCACAGCGAGCCCCCCAGATCAGACTGCGTTACATCAGGGCGGGTGCTTTGTGTATAAAACGCATTAAGGTTTAATAAAAACTATCTGTTCTTCTACGCCATTTCTTCAGTTGTTAATGTATCATTTAATGTTGCTTCTTTTGACACTGTGGCCTCCTCTGGGAGGATGCCCAGAATCACCATCTAACTGGTCAGTAATAGGACTGACAGCTACACTTTCACCGTCACAAAGCCGTTATGTTTTGTAGAAAATACTGAATACAAGTTGGGTGGAGTCTCTCAGTCCGATGCAGTCGGGTTCGCTATTGGTCAGAACTTCTTCTGCTGCCCAATATGCAGCCCTTCGTGCTTGTGATCTTCTTCTCAACATCCCAGTGTCCATTACACCTCACCAGTCTTTGAATATGGTTCAGGGAGACATTTTACATATGGACCTGATCCTTCAGATGAGGAACGCCAGTCTAATCTGGAATGACGGTACATGCATTAGGTTCAGCATGTTCAGAAAGGTCGTGAAGACAATCACATCTATACAATCGCCTTTATTCTGACATTTGAGAGGGATGTCCTCCCATTGAATGTCAAAATTACGAGTCATCAGTGTGGCACAAAGCCATATGTCACACCAGCCATGAGGTGTTTTCTCTGTTTGCATCTTGTTTTCCTGCTGTACAGAGAACTCTCTATTTGCTGAATGTGCACAGCTACTGCAGAAGGGGAGCCCATATGTTCTGTTGCCCATGTGTATTAATTGTCATGCTCACCACTCTCCACATTCGCCAAATTGCTGGAGTGTAAGTCCCTTGATGTTTATACTACACTGAGCTTGTCAGAAATGTGACTGTGTCCAAGCTGTGACGATGACATACAACTTTGCCTCTGTTGGGTCCTGTTGCCCTGCCTTCCTCCTCCTTACCCCATGTGTGACCTCCTCCCCTGTGGTGTCCACACCCTGCCCTCCAGATGCCGCTCCCCTTCCCCAGCCAGGGAAGTGACCTTCTTCAGCGCCTGCCAGTCATGGGCTCCCTCCCAGGACCCCTGCCGCCATGTCGCCCAGGCCATAGGCCTGCTGCCACATCTCAGCTGCAGGATCCACGTCCGTGCACCACAAGGCCGCCTGCTCTCTTTCAGCTCAGAATCTTGCAGAAGCTCTCTCTCTCTCTCTCTCTCTCTCTCTCTCTCTCTCTCTCTCTCTCTCTGTACCCTTCCCTCCTCGACTTATGAAAGAGAAGTTCCAGGACGCCCCAGAGATGTCATTTCCTCATCACTACATGTCTGACATCTTACTTTTGGATGTCACTCCATCCATGTTGGTGACAGATGATGACTCTGTAGCTTGATTGACTCCAGATCATTCACCTCCGCCGGCCGGAGTGGCGATCTCTACGGTTGCAGGTTCGAATCCTGCCTCGGGCATGATTGTGAGTGATGTCCTTAGGTTAGTTAGGTTTAATTAGTTATAAGTTCTAGGGGACTGATGACCTCAGAAGCTAAGCCGCATAGTGCTCAGAGCCATTTGAACCATTCACCTCCCAATTAGATCCCAGTTCCATACTTGTTCAATGGAATGCAATTGACACTAATGTTACTTACTACAGCTGCAATGCCTTATTTCCATTTAATCAGCACCTTGTGTCATTCAGCAATATCATTTTACTGATGCTCACTCACCGGACCTTTGTGCATTTGAATTCTGTTGGAACATGTTTGGTCTTTTGAGGGCTACTGGTGGCGTTTGCACGTTGGTCCTTTGTACCACATTGGAAGCAGTAACTGGCTAGAGCCACTTGGATTCTGTGGTCACTGTTCATAATCTCCAACTCCGATCTAACTGCCCTAACTGCCCTCCATCAGCAGCTCCCTCATCCCTTCCCCTCCTTGGGGATTTTAATACGCATTACCCTTTGCGGGGCAGTGCTTTTCCGTGTAGTCGGGAGCTCCTCATCGACCAATTTTTTGTGGACCCGACCTGTAGCCCCCTTAATGATGGTTCCTCTACTCATTTTCGTGCTGCTTTGGCACTTTCTCTGCCATCGATATTTCTCTCACTGTCTCTCTCTTTGTTCCTTCCTTACACTGGTGGCCACACTATGACCTCTGCGATTGTGACAACTTCCAATTGGTTCTCTCATTCCCTTCCCATCTCCTGATGACTACGTTACCCTCCGTGCTTTCCATCGTGACGATTGGCTTCTGCATATCCTACAGGTCGTGTTTAAGCCTCCCCTGTCGGGTTATATTGATGAAATCGTTCGTGATATGTCCGATAACATAATTTGCATCTGCTTAACAGGCCCCGTTTGCTGTCACCCAGTTCCATGGTTCAGCACGGCCATTGCTACCACTGTTCGAGACAGTCGTTTTACCTTGCAACATCTTAAGTGACACCCATCCTCCCTTCTTTGTGTTAGTGACAGATCTTCACATGGTTATATCAGTCCTCAGTTTTCTTCATGAAACTAACCTGTCTCCGTAACGGCCAGTTTCACCAGCCCTTTGCCTGCTATTTCGTTAGTTTTTTGTGCCGCTTTTTTCCCTTTTCTTGTATCTTCTTGCCCTGGTGTTGTCCCTTTTCTGTCATGTTCATAGTGTGGTGTGAGTATCCTGAAGTATCAGAAGTGGTACCGGTGCCCCGACACGTCTAGTGACTCTGGGGCACTCCTGCTTTCACCATTTCCCCTCCTACTACTCTGTTATTTAATCTTCTTGCTGCACCAACGTACGTTTTACCTATCTGTATGCCCGTTTTCCCTTCCCCTTGACTGAACTGTGCTAGTTGTGCAGTTCCTCCCTTGCTCTCTGCCAATTTACATCATGAGTCCAATCACTTCACTGTTTGTTCCTCTCCCCCATTCAACCAATCAATCAGCTTCTCGCCGAGGGTTGTACAGTGTATGTCCCCCTTGCTTTCCGCCACATTAGATCATGAGGTTAATGACCAAGTTGTTAGTCCCATCCCCCAGGCTACCAAGAAATCAGCGTCTCGAGTGCTGAACAGTGTCAGAACGCCGAATAGCCAACAGCAGTACCAGCGGTCAACGACCACTCGATCACTCGATCGCCGGCCAGCCATCCCGGCTGCGCGCTGCACTGCAACGTATTCGACAACACAGTTCATCGCAGCACGCCAGAACACTGATGACAGAAGCTGTTGTCAAAACAGCAAGCATAGTCGCAGTCTCTACATAAGTTAAGTGTTTCCAGGTGGCACGTTAACTTTGGTAAATTTTCAGCTCTGTTACTAGTCACAGAATTGGAGCAGGAAAGCAAAATATCGCCCAGTGATCACGACCTCGTTGCTGTTTTGAATGAGCCTGTCAACTCATACACACAAGGAAAGGCAAAATTAGGTCTTTTTGATGGATGTTTCACGCGACTGGAAAACAGAGTTCATGCCATATTTGAGAAATTTACAGTTAGGACGACCGAGATAATAATAAAAATGTGGAGAAGATATAATTCTGAAAGGAAATACTGAAAATTATCGACTGAATGTGAAATCGGTGGAGATATAAGTAACTCCTAACGCAGTAAAACAGAAGCTGCTATCAGAGTTGTTCCATTTGGAACTGAATTGAAGGGGGAAGCGGATTCAAGTGGGCAGAAGTGTGATGTTAATGATGTTAAGACAGTTGAGGCTATAATTGAAGTGAAAGAAAAGAGTGTGGCTAGGAATGGTGAATCAAGTCTCTACCGATAAGTGATATGGAAAGATCTACTGACAATTAAGAGGACTAGGTTGAAAATGTTGTTCAGATTGATTGTGTGCGGGCAGATGCCTTCAGTAGTGAGACTAAATTAAATAAATTTTAATCTGCTTCAGTGGAAGTTAACTTAAAAAATGTGAAGACAATAGTGCTTGAATCTTGTCTTCATGTAGTTGGAGGTGTACAAGAAAGTGCATGTTCCACTGAAGTAGAGGGGACTAACTGTGAGCAGGCGGATGGTTTTATTGAGAGAGATTGCAATGTGCGGGATACAGCCGCAGAAAATGTTATATCTGAGGGTGAAACTGTGATTGTTACCTTGCACTGTAATGAAATAAGATTTATTGAAAATAATGACGATGTTATCAGATGGGCTGTTCGACACCTAATTTAAAACTGTGCTTTTTCTCTGAGAATGTGAACTGTTATACAGACACCCAGCTGTATAACGTTCACAGCTGTAGGCAAATAGTGTGGGGTGAGTCTTCATTGTGCAAGCAAGGATTGTTTGACACAGAGTATGAACAGGAGGTGGAATGTTATGTCTATGGAAAAAATTGATGGGGTGGCGTTCTGATCAGTCGAAGGAAAATAAAAGTGCAGATGAAATTTCGTGTTTTGTAATGTTTAAGAACATGTTTGTCAGTACTACATGGAGTTGGCCTAAGGAAATCAAGTTACATGCTGGATTCCTGGGTGATCAGTTGTGTGCTGGAGAAAGATTTACAATGAGGGGCTTTTGACTGGAAGAATTGAGAAAATTTTCTCTTCTGAAAAGGTCATCGGTTTTTAAAATCAATAAGGGGGAATAGCTGGGGAAGAATTTCGAAAACTGAAATTTTGTTGCATCTCGGATGTTAATTTTGACATTTACTCAGCACATAAAAATGACTAAGCGATGGAACGAAAGAGAGATTGTAAAGAGAGTAATGAGTAAGGGAGTATTTTGTGAGGAGGCAGATAGTTATGGAAAATAATTTAATAACGGGGGTTTGCCGCGCGAGATTAGCCGAGCGGTCTGAGTGGCTAGAGTCATGGTCTGTGCGGCTAGTCCCGGCGGCGGTTCGAGTCCTCCCTCGAGCATGTGTGTGTGTGTTTGTCCTTAGGATAATTTAGGTTAAGTAGTGTGTAAGCTTAGGGACTGATGACCTTAGCAGTTAAGTCCCATAAGATTTCACACACATTTGAACAATAATGGGGGTTTATTTCCCAAACATGATAGTAAGATCGTATATGTGTAAATGTTCCAGATAACGTGGTTTTGGGGTTATTAATATAAGGTAACAAGTCAGAAGCAGAATTCAGCTGCTTACATGACATGACAAGTGTGTGCTGTAATGAGTTGAATGGTTTTATGAATGGCAACGTTAATGAATTGATTCAGATGAAATGAAATCCAACCCAGTGGAGGTTGATACTATTTGTGTGCTGGCAGCAAAGTCTGTCTTAGGTTTCTTGGTGGATGGTGATAAAAGTGGCACTGTATGTAATAGTAATGAGGTTCATGTTATTTGTGTGGAGGCAGTAAGACCTGTTGAATGTGGTAGAGGATATTTACGTGCAGGCAATGGCTCCTGTGTTATGTGTTTTAAATGTTGGTTTTTCTGTTGTGCAGATAATGTTGTATTGATGGAAACGTTGAGAAAACACTTACACCCTTCATTCTGCATATTTAACACACACTCACTCTTATTAAATTACACTGAACACTCACTTTTATTAAATTACACTGACAGATCATTCAAAGTCCTCGATGCTAAGGTTGACTTTAGGCTCCCTATTTGTTGACGGTACATATCCGTACACTTTGTATCGACTGTCTTATGTATACAACTGCTGACAACTTTGATTGTATAACAGATGCAGTACTGTAGTAGCGCGAGGAAATCGTGTTCTGTGTGTCAGCTGCAAAATGAGCAACATAATGAGCGTGTTTGAACATGAAAAAATTTATGATATTCTTTCTCAGAACTTTGTTGCTTCATGTGTAAAGCACCCCATAGCTGCCCTGGCGCTTATGGTTGCCTGAAGTGGCATCATTGTCTAGCAAACAGATAATATTTCCCCTCACTCGTCCCCCCTCAACGTGGCGACAGAATTATCCTTCCTGCTTTCTCCGCCCTGCAGTCTCCACTGAGGTCGAAGTTTAGCTTTGCACTGAGAACTTACATCAAATTCTGTCAATATCTATGGGCTGGAAGCATGGCGTCTGAGATCACTAAAACGTGGAGTAACTGATACATGGCTTAAAAACAATATAGTGATTATCAAATACTTGAAAACACTTAAAATTTGAGACTTTTGAGTGCCTTACAGTTTTATTCGCAGTGATTGAACAACAGTACGCCTAATACATAAGTCGGACCTCATTCCAATAGCGTATCAACACCCACTGGGTGTGTCAAAGGGTCACTGATCGATCAACGAGCGAATACAGTACGTTGAAGTTTTGAAACGTTTCGCCACAGCGATAACAAGAAGAGAATTTAAGTACTTAGCGTCACTGAGATTGTGTTGATTGTCCAATTTAAATGAGGTGATATTTCACGGGAGGTTTGTTTATTTAGTTCTTGGAAGAATGAAGCATTATTAAGCCAGCGGAAAAGTGCTCCTGTCGCAACACAAAAAAGGCGAATATATTCCTCCTTAAAAGACTCTCGCAGCAAAATGAACGAAGCTGGCTGAATCCTCACTTCGCCTTCGCCGCATGTGAACATATTCGCGCTCATTTAACACAGAATATTCTGAACACTTTTAACTAGTTTCTCTTTGTAGTTATGCTTTCACACATTTCTCAGGGAACGACTTAAACCGGAAATTGGTACTGTACCGTACGTAGCCTGGCGACAGGAATTTGAGATTATACTGCGAGGGCTAGGAGTTTCACATTATGACGACGTTCCAGCACCAATTATGACAGAGTTTACTGAGAAGCAGAATCTTCCCTTCATGTATTTCGAAGATGACGTGATACTGCAGAAGAGATTAGAGGCTGCAGTTGCAAAGGAACTTAAGGGACAGTCTCTCAAATGGATACTAATGCGGATAAAGATGTGTTGCATAACAAATGAACTTGAGCTATAGCACTTTAGGTTAAGTGAAGCTGGACATTCAGCAACCCTGAACACAGGCAGTGTAACACATAATGATCTGTCCGTATGATGTGCGAAATCTCATGAGATTAAGTTCATGAACTTATTTCAAGAAGAGACCATGTGGGGAACATCTGCAGCAACGCAAGGTGTGGGGCGGCTGACAGAAAAGATGATCCTGGTGCAACAACGCGTGCAGTACGAGGCTTCCCGACTTGTCAGACATCCAGCCCGGTGCTCCATCTATATCGTGCGCCTGGTAAAGCATGTGATAAATATGGTGATGATCATGATGTCATCGATATCGAATCGGCAGTACCAGGAGATACCCACGGATCCTCGTAGATCCTCCCCTTTGTCAACGTGAAATGGAATGTGGTGGCTTTAATAATACGGATTAGTATTAGAATAGCAGAAATGTGAAATGAAATAAAAATGACATCCTTCTGTCAATCTTTCTATCAAACACAAAATTCATTTCCAGCATTTCGAGCCCTACAGAAGTAATATTCGATTACACACAGTTATTTGGAGAATCTCAGTGTGCTGCAAGCTGATCTTAGAATGTTATCAGTGTTGGGCATCCTAAAGGGAAATCTATTATGTATCCTACACCCAGGGTATTAGAGAGGATTCTTTCCAGAATAAATAATTGGCCAATAGAATTTAAACCGTAATGAGACCTCCTATGGCAGGCGTTCACGGGAAGAAATGATCTATTCGACTTTAGCTTTTATACGTGGATTTTGTAAAAGCATATGAACAAGTTCTCTGTAACTCAGCCCTCTCTTCTAAGAAGTGCTTTGTCCTCACCCTAATTGCATAAAAGGATAAAAATACTGGAGATAAATGCCACCCGAAGTAAACTGCCTGTGACTAAAACACAAAAACTACTTTGCTAACTGCGTGTCGATATAGTCTGTTTGCAAGACCCATACTGCAGAAACAACAGAACCCCACATTTTCCTTAGGATATTTTAACAGTTACTGGCCACTAAAAGGCAGTGCCTGAAATACTCATACTAAGTAGGAAAATCCTTGTGACCAAGGAGACACAGCTATGTGATAAGTAACTGGTCATAGCACAAGGGAAGGACGCGCAGACTAAGAGGTCTGCCTGCCGCGGTGGCCGAGCGGTTCTAGGTGCTTCAGTCTGGAACCGCGCGACCGCTACGGTGGCAGGTTCGAATCCTGCCTCGGCCGTGGATGTGTGTGATATCCTTAGGTTAGTTAGGTTTAAGTAGTTCTGAGTTCTAGGGGACTGATGACCTCAGACGTTAAGTCCCATAGTGCTCAGAGCCATTTGAACCATTTGAACTAAGTGGTCTGTAGTACGCATATGCGTGTAGTCTTCTTATGTAGTACCTTATGTACATAAGGTTAGGGCGGTAGCACTCTATGTAAGAGGTGCTCGTCTCCTTGTGGAGACAGATGCGAATGAAAAATTCTCTCTGTGGCACAATATGCAGAATGGCAAATTAGGTGAAACCCTAGAAGATGCAATACAGACACTGGACCTCACTGTTTTAAATCTAGAACCCCAGCGAGTACCTGCGATTGACGAGTAGGTGTAGCTACTAACACAGATGCCACTTTAGCTAACCGCATTGCAGCAGCTAAGATTAATAGCTGGCAGGTGCTCCAGTACCCAACATCCAGTGACCATAATCAATATTGTCATCAAAGGCGAAGTGGCAACAATAGACAGAGTCAAGCAGGGGAAAGCATGATTGGATTAGACACTAGGAAAACGGACTGGAATGTCTTAGTTCCCTCAATTGCAACGTTTTCAATGGAATCGCTTCTGGGATGTGTAGACTTGGAGTGTGCAGCTACTAATTGAACTGTTGCTAAGAGCGCAGGACATATATCGCTAAGGAAAAGGTAAATAGTCAGGTTACTACCCCTTGGATCTAAGAACATTCTGCGCTGAGGCAGAGGGTAAGATCAAGAATGAGAGCTTATCTGTGTGCTCTAGGGCGATCAGAGCGCAACGAGACACTCCATGAATACAAGGCTATTAAGATGCGCTAAAAAACATTGCTTCAGGAGACTTCAATAATATACTGGAAGAAGCTTCTACGGAGGCAGCCACAGTTTGACATAAGGGAAAGATTGTATAAGCTATTGACTGAAAAGTTTAAGGGACCTGCTGTCATATCCACAATGGCTCAGTGATGGCTGAATGGAGAGAGTGAGCAGAAGATCTGCTAACTGACGTACTTTCTGATGGTAGCACAAACATAGATACTGAAATACAAGCATATTCTAGACATAAATTGGATAACGAATACTCCGTAAGATGTTGGTGACACCTTCCTCTCAGTTAGGAATTGCTATCTCAATTTCCAAGCTCAAAACTGAAGAGGCACCGGGTCCAGAAGGCGTCTTTCCTGAGTTCGTGCCTATGGTAGGTCTACTGACAGTGAGTGCCATATTTTACAGCATTACTGAACGAGGGGTGTAGAATAAGTAGGATCCCGGTGATATGTAAAATAGATAGAGCAGCTGTGGTTAGAAACGGAAATCTCTAAAAGGCTGTAGACCTATTTGCTCATTAAATGTCTTGGACAAAGCTCAGCAGTGTCTGCTCTCTGACCGGTCGAGGGGTCACATGGAGCTCTTGCGTCTCAACCAACGCAAGTATTGATTCATTAAAGGGACGTCTATGGATTTTGATGTTACTAGAGCTCTTCAGATCGTAGAAAATTCCACAATGAAGTACACAATCGATGTCATTATCGGCATCTCAGGTCCATTCGATGATTTTTGGTAGCCGGCGATTTTCGCACGCCTCCGAGAGCTCAGGGTCCCCAAATGTCGCTATAAGAGCTTTGTAGATCACTGTAGTAGCCGTAGCATCCAGTGGCTTGCGGGGCAGAAAAAGTTGTGTCTGCAGACTCCAGAGCGAGACTTGAAGAAAAGACGTGTAGTGAGCTTGTTCAGATGGAGCGCTGGTGCAATGGCAACAAACTGACTATAGCTATTCATACATACTTCGGAAGGAAAGACTTTCTCTTGCCAGGAATACTTCCCTGAGGCTTAACAGAATCCCTGTAAAACGCAGTAGTACTTGGACACTAGAAAAAAAAACTTTCCAGAACATGTAACATCTGTTACTCAATGCTGACTATAAATTAACGTTGTCTGTGGTGCTTTCACATCACGAAGCTATCTTCAACGTCATTGTGGGCTACGATGTCAGCGTCTGGGCGTACGACATTCGACCAGGCAACTACAAAACAATATTGCGACGAATTCAGCGAAGCATACTTCTGACAATTGCCAGTGTCTTTCGAACTACACCTGTAGTGTATTCACTGGCGATTCTCGGGATATGTCTGTCGGTCATCGTGGTACGTTACAGGGTAGTGCTGTATTGGTTGGTGCATGAACAAAATGCTCATGTTTACGGGACCACAGAAACTCATATTACTGGTAAAAGGCATTTTAGAGCCTGGAAGGTAGGCTGATGGTAGTCTGACTGAACACTAGAAGCACTGAAAGTCGGTTTCACAGCATATTCTCAAGTAACAGGACCAGGCCCAAATTGCGCACTTGAAGTCTGGTGCACCTATTAACAAGTTACTGTCCATATCCCAAAAATCCATATCGAGTGGCATGTAGTAACACACCAATCTGTGACTGTGGATGGAAGTTTCTGCTGATCATGTCGGTTTCAGATAGAGAGAGACTGCAGACAATTAGAGTGCGAACCGCAAATAGTTGCAAGTAACCAAAATTTGTGGGCTGGAGTTGATATGACTGCGCATCGAATACCTAAAAGTTAAGTGCTTAACTTTCAAGCTATAAGATCAGCTGAACGCTGTAAATATCAAAATAACATGAACAGATGAAAGAATCGTGTTCTCCATTGTTGTTGTTGTTGTTGTCTTCAGTCCTGAGACTGGTTTGATGCAGCTCTCCATGCTACTCTATCCTGTGCAAGCTGCTTCATCTCCCAGTACCTACTGCAACCTACATCCTTCTGAATTTGCTTAGTGTACTCATCTCTCGGTCTCCCTCTACGATTTTTACCCTCCACGCTGCCCTCCAATGCTAAATTTGTGATCCCTTGATGCCTCAAAACATGTCCTACCAACCGATCCCTTCTTCTAGTCAAGTTGTGCCACAAACTTCTCTTCTCCCCAATCCTATTCAATACCTCCTCATTAGTTACGTGATCTATCCACCTTATCTTCAGTATTCTTCTGTAGCACCACATTTCGAAAGCTTCTATTCTCTTCTTGTCCAAACTAGTTATCGTCCATGTTTCACTTCCATACATGGCTACACTCCAAACAAATACTTTCAGAAACGACTTCCTGATACATAGATCTATATTCGATGTTAACAAATTTCTCTTCTTCAGAAACGCTTTCCTTGCCATTGCCAGTCTACATTTTATATCCTCTCTACTTCGACCATCATCAGTTATTTTACTTCCTAAATAGCAAAACTCCTTTACTACTTTAAGTGTCTCATTTCCTAATCTAATTCCCTCAGCATCACCCGATTTAATTTGACTACATTCCATTATCCTCGTTTTGCTTTTGTTAATGTTCATCTTATATCCTCCTTTCAAGACACTGTCCATTCCGTTCAACTGCTCTTCCAAGTCCTTTGCCGTCTCTGACAGAATTACAATGTCATCGGCGAACCTCAAAGTTTTTACTTCGTCTCCATGAATTTTAATACCTACTCCAAATTTTTCTTTTGTTTCCTTTACTGCTTGCTCAATATACAGATTGAATAACATCGGGGAGAGGCTACAACCCTGTCTCACTCCTTTCCCAACCACTGCTTCCCTTTCATGCCCCTCGACTCTTATTACTGCCATCTGGTTTCTGTACAAATTATAAATAGCCTTTCGCTCCCTGTATTTTACCCCTGCCACCTTTAGAATTTGAAAAAGAGTATTCCAGTCAACATTGTCAAAAGCTTTCTCTAAGTCTACAAATGCTAGAAACGTAGGTTTGCCTTTTCTTAATCTTTCTTCTAAAATAAGTCGTAAGGTCAGTATTGCCTCACGTGTTCCAACATTTCGACGGAATCCAAACTGATCCTCCCCGAGGTCTGCATCTACCAGTTTTTCCATTCGTCTGTAAAGAATTCGCGTTAGTATTTTGCAGACGTGGCTTATTAAACTGATAGTTCGGTAATTTCCACATCTGTCAGCACCTGCTTTCTTTGGGATTGGAATTATTATATTCTTCTTGAAGTCTGAGGGTATTTCGCCTGTCTCATACATCTTGCTCACCAGCTGGTAGAGTTTTGTCATGACTGGCTCTCCCAAGGCCGTCAGTAGTTCTAATGGAATGTTGTCTACTCCGGGGGCCTTGTTTCGACTCAGGTCTTTCAGTGCTCTGTCAAACTCTTCACGCAGTATCGTATCTCCCATTTCGTCTTCATCTACATCCTCTTCTATTTCCATAATATTGTCCTCAAGTACATCGCCCTTGTATAAACCTTCTATATACTCCTTCCACCTTTCTACCTTCCCTTCTTTGCTTAGAACTGGGCTGCCATCTGAGCTCTTGATATTCATACACGTGGTTCTCTTCTCTCCAAAGGTCTCTTTAATTTTCCTGTAGGCAGTATCTATCTTACCCCTAGTGAGATAAGCTTCTACATCCTTACATTTGTCCTCTAGCCATCCCTGTTTAGCCATTTTGCACTTCCTGTCGATCTCATTTTTGAGACGTCTGTATTCCTTTTTGCCTGCTTCATTTACTGCATTTTTATATTTTCTCCTTTCATCAATTAAATTCAATATTTCTTCTGTTACCCAAGGATTTCTAGCAGCCCTCGTCTTTGTACCTACTTTATCCTCTGCTGCCTTCACTACTACATCCCTCAGAGCTACCCATTCTTCTTCTACTGTATTTCTTTCCCCTATTCCTGTCAATTGTTCCCTTATGCTCTCTCTGAAACTCTGTACAACCTCTGGTTCTTTCAGTTTATCCAGGTCCCATCTCCTTAATTTCCCACATTTTTGCAGTTTCTTCAGTTTTAATCTACAGGTCATAACCAATAGATTGTGGTCAGAGTCCACATCTGCCCCTGGAAATGTCTTACAGCTTAAAACCTGGTTCCTAAATCTCTGTCTTACCATTATATAATCTATCTGATACCTTTTAGTATCTCCAGGGTTCTTCCACGTATACAACCTTCTTTCATGATTCTTAAACCAAGTGTTAGCTATGATTAAGTTGTGCTCTGTGCAAAATTCTACTAGGCGGCTTCCTCTTTCATTTCTTAGCCCCAATCCATATTCACCTACTATATTTCCTTCTCTCCCTTTTCCTACACTCGAATTCCAGTCACCCATTACTATTAAATTTTTGTCTCCCTTCACTATCTGAATAATTTCTTTTATTTCATCGTACATTTCTTCAATTTCTTCATCATCTGCAGAGCTAGTTGGCATATAAACTTGTACTACTGTAGTAGGTGTGGGCTTCGTATCTATCTTGGCCACAATAATGCGTTCACTATGCTGTTTGTAGTAGCTTACCCGCATTCCTATTTTCCTATTCATTATTAAACCTACTCCTGCATTACCCCTATTTGATTGTGTGTTTATAACCCTGTAGTCACCTGACCAGAAGTCTTGTTCCTCCTGCCACCGCACTTCACTAATTCCCACTATATCTAACTTTAACCTATCCATTTCCCTTTTTAAATTTTCTAACCTACCTGCCCGATTAAGGGATCTGACATTCCACACTCCGATCCGTAGAACGCCAGTTTTCTTTCTCCTGATAACGACATCCTCCTGAGTAGTCCCCGCCCGGAGATCCGAATGGGGGACTATTTTACCTCCGGAATATTTTACCCAAGAGGATGCCATCATCATTTAATCATACAGTAAAGCTGCATGTCCTCGGGAAAAATTACGGCTGTAGTTTCCCCTTGCTTTCAGCCGTTCGCAGTACCAGCACAGCATGTTCTCCATTATAGGTAATATAGGCACATATGCTATGGCCACCCACAATGGTATGCGCAGATTCGAGGATTGCCAAGTCACGCACATAACAGTGTGGGCAATATAGAATAGCGTAGCAAAAGTACTTTTAGAAGTAGGTGCTACTGTACTCAGTCGAAAGACCTCGAGTATGGGAAGAATTTTCTGTTGATGATGCAACATTAAATCGATTCTTCACATTTCATTTTGTATACCGTTTGTTATTGCAGGTATGTAGCATATTTAATAACATAAGTTGCAAGGTATTCGCTTGAAACTTGAGTTAATTCCTTTTATTTTAAGTTATTTTCAATTGATTCTTATTTTCAATATTCTGTTTTATTTCTACGTTAATACTACCAGTGATTGCTATTAACATAATTTATTACTATACCAGCTAGAAAATAATGACCACCCACACACTATTGATATAAAACTTTCCAGGCGACAGCAGCGTCACCTGGCGACGAATGACCGCGTTTCTATCAGTGAGCGTGCTGTCGATGGGTAGAATGGGGAAGACGCGCGACCTATCCGAGTTTGACCAAGGGGAGATTATGATGGCCCGCAGGCTCGGGAAGAGCATCTCGGAAACTGTACAACTTGGCGGCTGTTCGAGGAATGCAGTGGTAAGTGTCAAAACGTGGCGAATCCAAAGTGAAACCACGGCTGGACGTCGTGAGTTGGGCGGCCACCACTCATTAGAGATGCCGGATGTCGTAGGCTGGGCAGACCGGACAGGCGGCAGACTGTGGCACAACTAACCTGTTACTTTATTGCTGGGCAGTAAACAAGTGCGTCTGAACACACAGTGCACCGAACACTCCTAGCGATGAGCCTCGACAGCCGTCGACCCGTCCATGTGCCAGTCTTAACACCACCACATTGGCAACTGCGACTGTAATGGGCACGTGGCCACCAGCACTGGACGTTTGCGCAGTGGCAGAGCGGGCATGGCTCGATGAATTCCTGTACCTTATTCACCAGGCCGACGGAAGGACGCGAGTCTCGTCTTCTAGGCAAACAGCTCCTTGACGCCTTTACTGCTGGACAGAGACAAACTGGCGGCTTCATTATGCTCTAGGGGACGTTCACATGGGCACCCGTAGGTTCAGTGGAGTTCGTTCTAGGCACCATGTGACGACCAAGGAGTATCGTACACTGGTTGCAGACCACCTACACCCCTTCATGAAGATCATGTTTCCTGACGGCAGTGGCATATTTCAACAAGATTATGCGCCATGTCACAAGGCCAGGAGTGTGATGGTGTGGTTCGAGGAACCCAGTCGCGAGTACCAGTTGTCGTGCTGGCCCCCGAGCTCGCCGCACCTGTACCCGACCGAACACTTCTAGGATGTGAGTGGATGTGGGGGTCAGAGTTCATCACACTCCTCTCCGGAATTTAGGGAAATTAGGTAACTTGTCTTTGGAGATGTGTTGCCAACCCCCTCCACCGACAACCAAGGCCTCATTGCTTCCATGCCACGACTCGTCGTCACTGGTATCTGTGCCAGCGGTGGATGTAACGGCTATTAGATACGCGATCATAATGATCTGGCTGATCAGTGTACATAACACAAAGCTTTGTATGTAGCCACATTTACTGAATACGTACGATCTGTTTACAATTTCCACGTAACAGGTATAAGATTCGTAATTGTAAATTGAACTGGACAGAACTGAACTACACTGCCACTCCGAAGCAGGCACACAGTGGTGCTAATGTGAAACAATGGAAAGGGAAGGAGATCTGGACCAGCATGCAGCTTTGTGGGGCCACACGAGGAGCTCCTTCAATAAAGGACAGTTATCAGCAGGATTCGTCTACTGGCAACAACAGCTAGAGATACTGGCGACATGCTGACCCCACGAACACAAGTAAGTTCTCTAACGGCTTCACAAGCAGCAGTCGAATAGTTGGAACAGGCCTAAAGCTTAGGTTTACCTTTCCCTGAATAAATGGCGGCGTATTCACATTATACCGTTCGTACTAATTTAGTTGTTCTTCATTCTTTGACAGGGCAACTTACGGTGGCAAATGTGTAAAGACATGATACTGACCAAAGAATGAATAGCAAGTGGTCTAACAGTTTCATATATATACACTCCTGGTCAAAATCACAACAACCAAAAATATTTAATGTAGAGTGATTAAATATCTGGAATGTATTTGTCTGGTTAACATATTGGAAGATCATAGGTTACTGCAGGCGCTAGAGAAGCCATTGTAAAAGTGAAATGCTAGTACGTTGATAACCGGCGTAATCGGCAGAATGTTGAATGCAAGCATGCAAACGTCCATCCATTGTGCTGTACAGGTGCCGGAGGTCAGTCTGTACGATAGAGTTCCATGCTTCTCGCGCTGCGTCGGTCAAGACAAGAATGGTTAATGATGGTTGTGGATGACGCTGGAGTTGTCATCCGATGATGTCCCATATGTGCTTGATTGGAGACAGATATGGTGATCGAGCAGGCCAAGACAATATGACGACACTGGAGCACGTTGGGTTACAACAGCGGTATGTGGGCGAGCGTTATCCTGTTGGAAAGCACCCCCTTGATTGCTGTTCGTGAAATACAGCACAACGGGTCGAATCACTAGAGTGGCGTACAAATTTACAGTCAGGGTGCGTGGGGTAACCACGGAAGAGCTCCTGCTGTCATACAAAATCGCACCTCAGAACTGTGCAGTGTGTCTAGCATGCAGAGTGGTTGGTTGCAGGCCCTCAACTGGCCTGCTCTGAGCAACACAGGGCGTCATTGGTACCAAGGCAGGACCAGCTTTCATCAGAAAACGCAACAGACCTCCACCCTCCTCTCGAATGAGCTCTCGTATGACACCACGGAAGGCGTAAATGGCAATGATTTGGGTCAGTGGAATGCACGCTACAGGGCAAGTGCCTCGGAGCTGCCCACGACGTGACCGATTTGTAACAGTTCGTTGTGTCACTAGGTGCCGACTGCTGCTCAGAATACTGTTTCAGATGCTGTATGATGTGCCAGAGCCATCACCGAATACGATAGTTTTTTCCTCTCGGTAGAGTAACGTGGCCATCCGGAACCCGGTCTTCTTGCAACCGTAAATTTTCTTGACTACCGCTGTCAGCAGGTGTTCAGTCGCTACATTCCTGCCAAGTGTTTCTGCAATATCGCAGAAGGTACATCTACTCGTCGCCCTAATGTACGACTGTGCTCTACTCTCTCGGGGAGGAGATAATGTCGTCTTCGACGTTTTAAAGGCAGTCTGGACTAACTTCAACTGCCCACGTCCATTTTCCGAGCTGACAGACGCTCACCACCGTTAAAGCATGTATTTAATGCAAACCTGATTTAGATCTTCATAGTGGTACTATCAGCGTCACTCCTATGCAACCGGTGCGGCATTTAAATAGCCACTTTCATGGTACAAATTCGCTACCAGCATTCGTTTATATATATAAACCAAAGAGGCAGTCCGATTTTTAGGTTCCAGAGGCAGGAATACTTATACTACCTAAAAACTGAGTAAAAAATAAGATTTCGGAATTTTCATCTCTTAGTTTTATCCGCTCTTTTTTCTTTGGATATATTTATTTATTTATTCTTTGGATATATATATATATATATATATATATATATATATATATATATATATATACCGGGTGATCAAAAAGCAAAAAGTCAGTATAAATTTGAAAACTAAATAAATCACTGAATAATGTAGACAGAGAGGTACAAATTGACACACATGCTTGGAATGACATAAGGTTTTATTAGAACCAAAAAAATACTAAAGTTCAAAAAATGCCCCACAGATGGCGGTTCATTTGATCACAATAGCAATAATTTGCATAACAAAGTAAGACAAAGCAAAGATGATGTTCTTTACAGGAAATGCTCAATATGTCCGCCATCATTCATCAACAATAGCTGTAGTCGAGGAATAGTGTTGTGAACAGCACTGTAAAGCATGTCCGGAGTTATGGTGAGGCATTGGCGTCGATGCCGTCTTTCAGCATCTCTAGACATGCACTTGCGACTTCAGATAACCCCAAAGCCCATAATCCCACTGACTGAGTGAGGTCTGGGAATTTGGGATGCCAAGCATGACGAAAGTGGCGGCTGAGCACACGATGATCACCAAACTACGAACGCAAGAGATCTTTCACACGCCATCCTAAGAAAACACCATGTCATTCCAAGCATGTGTGTCAGTTTTTACCTCTCTATCTACATTATTCCGTGGTTTATTAAGTTTTCAAATTTATACTGACTTTTTAATCACCCAGTATATCAAAAGAAAAAAAGAGCAAGTAAAAATAAGAGATGTAAAATTCGGAAAGCTGAAATTTTACTTAGTTTTTATTTAGTATAAGTATTCCTGCCACTGGAAACTAAAAATCGGACTGCCAGCATGGTTTTTATTAGCTGCGAGCTGGATACTAGTAAAATTGTAATATTTTCTAGTTCAGTTTGTTCCTGTCACAGCGGTGACATGGAGAACATCTAATATACAGCTACACTCTGGGTAATGGATGACGGAATTAGTTGCAAAACGCAGAACAATTATAACCACGGGCAAAGTGGAAAAATGCATCATTCAATCCTGTAATTTAATCACCGAACTCGGCTGCTGTTAGGGCATCAGAAACCAAATGAAGATCGGAGGGCGAAGAGGTGTGGGACAGGAAACGAAGTGCAGCAGGGCAGGGGAAAGTGCACACCGCCTTTCTTTTGTAAGCAGCAGAGCGCCGCCGTTTAACGGCCGTCAGAGGTTGCGGAGTGGGTACGGTGGCCCGCGCACCCCCAGCAGAGGTGTGGCCCGGACAATGCGGCGCCCCCGCAGGGGAGGTTAGGGAATTCAAAGGGCGGCTCGCAGCGCCCGCGACCTGTTTTGACAAGAGTGCCCTCCCGACCTGATTACATCTGAATTGCTGTCGGCCTGCGCGTTGATGCGATAAGTGAGGGACGGCAGCGCAGGGGGAGCGCCGTTTGTTCGCCACAAAGTCGGCGGGCTGCCCAGCGGCCGGACTGTGAGGTGTCGGGGCTGGGGTCGCACAGGGGGTGGCGGACAGCGGGCAGGAGCAGCGGGGTTGCACCCACCATCTGGCGTCTAGGCGGCTCTCCACCACCCACTGACCTCCGCAAAGATATCTGGGCACGCCGAAAGAATTGTCTGCACGAATGCACACGCATGAGACATTCTGAGACACAGTATACAGGGTGTTACAAGAAGGAAACATTCCTCACACACAAAGAAAGCAAATATGTTATGTGGACATGTGTCCGGAAACGCTTACTTTCCATGTTAGAGCTCATTTTACTACTTCTCTTCAAATCACATTAATCATGGAATGGAAACATACAGCAACAGATCGTACCAGCGTGACTTCAAACACTTTGTTACAGGAAATGTTCAAAATGTCCTCTATTAGCGAGAATACATGCATCCACCCTCCGTCGCATGGAATCATTGATGCGCTGATGCAGCCCTGGAGAATGGCGTATTGTATCACAGCCGTCCACAATACGAGCACGAAGAGTCTCTACATTTGGTACCGGGGATGCGTAGACTAGAGCTTTCAAATGCCCCCATAAATGAAAGTCAAGAGGGTTGAGGTCAGCAGAGCGTGGAAGCCATGGAATTGGTCCGCCTCTACCAATCCGTCGGTCGCCGAATCTGATGTTGAGAAGCGTACGAACATTTCGACTGAAATGTGCAGGAGCTCCATCGCGCATGAATCACATGTTGTGTCGTACATGTAAAGGCACATGTTCTAGCAGCACAGGTAGAGTATCCCGTATGAAATCATGATAACGTGCTCAATTGACCGTAGGTGGACGAAACTAAAATGAACTATAACATGGAAATTAAGCGTTTCCGGACACATGTTCACATAACATCTTTTCTTTATTTGTGTGTGAGGAATGTTTCCTGAAAGTTTGGCCGTACCTTTTTGTAACACCCTGTATACCGGGTGATCAAAAAGTCAATACAAATTTGAATACTTAATAAATCACGGAATACTGTAGATAGAGAGGTACAAATTGGCACACATGCTTGGAATGACATGGGGTTTTGGTACAACAACAAAAAAAAAAGTTCAAAAAATGTCCGACAGATGGCGCTTCATCTGATCAGAATAGCAATAATTAGCATAACGAAGTAAGACAAAGCAAAGATGATGTTCTTTACAGGAAATGCTCAATATGTCCACCATCATTCCTCAACAATAGCTGTAGTCGAGGAACAATGTTGTCAACAGCACTGTAAAGCATGTCCGGAGTTATGGTGAGGCATTGGCGTCGGATGTTGTCTTTCAGCATCTACATCTAAATCTGCATCTGCATCTACATCCATACTCCGCAAGCCACCTGACGGTGTGTGGTGGAGGGTACCTCTATCGGTTCTCCCTTTTATTCCATTCTCGTATTGTTCGTGGAAAGGATTGTCGGTATGCTTGTGTGTGGGCTCTAATCTCTCTGATTTTATCCTCATGGTCTCTTCGCGAGATGTACGCAGGAGGGACCAATATACTGCTTTACTCTTCGGTGAATGTATGTTCTCGAAACTTCAACAAAATCCTGTACCGAGCTACTGAGCGTATCTCCTGCAGAGTCTTCCACTGGAGTTTATCTATCATCTCCGTAACGCTTTCGCGATTACTAAATGATCCTGTAACGAAGCGCGCTGCTCTCCGTTGGATCTTCTCTATCTCTTCTATCAACCCTATCTGGTACGGATCCCACACTGCTGAGCAGTATTCAAGCAGTGGGCGAACAAACGTACTGTAACCTACTTCCTTTGTTTCCGGATTGCATTTCCTTAGGATTCTTCCAATGAATCTCAGTATGGCATCTGCTTTACGGACTATCAACTTTATATGATCATTCCATTTTAAATCACTCCTAATGCGTACTCCCAGATAATTTATGGAATTGCTGACGTGCTATTTTGTAGCTAAATGATAAGGGATCTATCTTTCTATGTATTCGCAGCACATTACACTTGTCTACATTGAGATTCAATTGCCATTCCCTGCAACATGCATGAATTCGCTGCAGATCCTCCTGCATTTCAGTACAATTTTCCATTGTTACAACCTCTCGATACACCACAGGATCATCTGCAAAAAGCCTCAGTGAGCTTCCGATGTCATCCACCAGGTCATTTATGTATATTGTGAATAGCAACGGTCCTATGACACTCCCCTGCGGCACACCTGAAATCACTCTTACTTCAGGAGACTTCTCTCCATTTAGAATAACATGCTGCGTTCTGTTATCTAGGAACTCCTCAATCCAATCACACAATTGGTCTGATAGTCCGTATGCTCTTACTTTGTTCATTAAACGACTGTGGGGAACTGTATCGAACGCCTTGCGGAACTCAAGAAACACCGCATCTACCTGTGAACCCGTGTCTACGGCCCTCTGAGTCTAGTGGACGAATAGCGTGAGCTGTGTTTCACACGACCGTCTTTTTCGAAACCCATGCTGATTCCTACAGAGTAGATTTCTAGTCTCCAGAAAAGTCATTATACTCGAACATAATACGTGTTCCAAAATTCTACAACTGATCGACGTTAAAGATATAGGTCTATAGTTCTGCACATCTGTTCGACGTCCCTTCTTGAAAACGGGGATGACCTGTGACCTTTTCCAATTCTTTGGAAGGCGACGCTCTTCTAGAGACCTACGGTACACCTCTGCAAGAAGGGGGCAAGTTCCTTCCGTACTCTGTGTAAAATCGAACTGGTATCCCATCAGGTCCTGCAGCCTTTCCTCTTTTGAGCGATTTTGTTTCCCTAGAGATGTCGGTCGATCACGATACACCTGTGACCTCAGGTAACCCCAAAGCCAATAATCGCACGGACTGAGGTCTGGGGACCTGAGAGGACAAGCATGACAAAAGTGGCGGCTGAGCATACGATCATCACGAAGCGACAAGCGCAATAGGTCTTTCACGCGCCATCTGTAAGATATTTTGTGAACTTAGTTTTTTTTGGTTCTAAGAAAACCCCATGTCATTCCAAGCATGTGTGTCAATTTTTCCCTCTCTATCTACATTATTCCGTGGCTTATTAAGTTTTCAAATTTATACTGACTTTTAGATCACCCTGTATTGTAGCAATGATATTTCCTCAGAGTTCCTAGGTAGGCAAAGCAATGACGAATCTGTTCCTCGTATGCAAAACGTACCAGAAAGGCGAAATGCCCTTGAAAAAGGATGTAATAATTTCAATTCCAAAGATGATGATGATGATGATAATGTTTGGTTTGTGGGGCGCTCAACCGCGCGGTTATCAGCGCCCATATAAATTCCCAACCTTTGCTTAGTCCAATCTCGTCACTTTTATGAATGATGATGAAAGGATGAGGACAACACAAACACCAGTCATCTCGAGGCAGGTGAAAATCGTTAACCCCGTCGGGAATCGAACAGGGGACCCTGTGCTCGGGAAGCGAGAATGCGACCGCGAAACCAAGAGCTGGGGACTCAATTCCAAAGAAGGCTGATGCTGACACATGTGAATATTACCGAACTAATCATCATCATCATCATCCGCTTCCTTCCTATTGTCGTCTCTGAAATTACAATCAACCCAATGAACCTTCCTGGCAGATTAAAACTGTGTGCCGCACAGCGACTCGAAATCGGGAAGTTTCATATCAGGCACACTCCGCTGCAGAGTCAAAACCTCATTCTGGAAGATCAACCCAATATTTTCTAATGTCTTCTAGTATCTCCTTTTCTCTTTCTGCTTGTAGTTCAGCATCTATGTCCTGGCATGCGCATGGGGTGTCGTCACAAATTTTCACGGTACTTCAGAATTTTCTGACTTAAGTCAAAAACATCGTTACAGCCCGGAAACACTGCAACAAACATGTAGGAAAAGGCAGCGGGCAGAATCGCTGTTTCGGAGGGGGAGTCTTCGTTCTCGTTTCCTACTTGATATAGTTAGTTAGTTAGTTAGTTACATGTTCCACAGATCATTTCTTTTATCGAAATGATGTGGAACGAGTCAGATTCCACGACAGGTATACATGATCTGTGTCACCACTAACGAACACCTTATCACGCAACTACACTTGATGCAATTTTTTTTTACTAGCAACCAGTTTTTAACTGAAATTCGTCAGAGGAGTAGAAGGAGTTGCCCAGAATAAATAGTTTTAAATTGGATTTAAAACTTGCGTAACTACCTGCCAGACATTTTATTTATTGGGCAAATGGTTTTTGCTGCATACTGAACTCTTCTCTGATCCACTGGTGGTTTTAACAATGGATAATAGAGGTAAAAAGGTTTTTGCTTTATCCCAAGACACCGACGGTTTGTATAGCCATTCGAATATCTGTCTTACCACAGCTATGCTACAGTTGACCCTACATTAAGCAAGGTTTGATCAACTAATCGAAGCTGATGCCCAGGCAAATTATGAGAATTGACTAATTATTTTTACAAAAGCTCTTAACTGGACTGAAATTAATGCTCAACTAATGGCAGCATTTGTATGTCCACCGCTCGGATTTTACAACTAAAAGATTCACCCTCGTTCGGAATTTCTATGCGAAAAAAACCTTAAATAGCTCTGAATTGGAACGAGACTGTTTGTCCAAATTTGGCTCATCGGTAAATAGAATCATGGCCTATGATATATATTAACCGTTCGAAAAACATTATACTTCGTTTGGATTTTTCCTGCAGAAAACATGTTTCTCAGAGAGGTCATTGAAGTGCGCCATTTCTACACTATCAACTAGTACGAATGGGTAAAGTCAAAACCAAACTTTTTTTATCCAAGAAACTTTATCAGCTGTCAGTATACGATGGTTTAAAGTCGAACGAAATGTTGTGGGTAAAATTCCTTCTTACGAATGTATGGAGAGGGTTTAAAGAGAATCCAATAAATAAGAAATGCATTCCTACAGGTTTTTTGGGAGATTTTTATGCGCGCAGCTTCTGTCTTTCAGACTTGTGCGAATTGGTTGAAATTTTGTAAGACGGTAGGTTTACATATACAATTAATGGTCGTGCTGTGTTTTGTGGAAGCTTTATACTGTGTAGCCGCCCAAATTTGAGCATGAAATGCATGTAAAATTCCGTTTCACGTGAATCGCACGTGCTGAGGCGGGTTAAAGTGATACAGGTAATAAAAATATATTCATACGGTAATTATAAGAAGCGGTTGCCTAAATTATTCGGAGTTCGGTTTTTACCTGCGAAAAATCACACGTTTGCACATGAAACCGTGTTTCGCAAAAATGAATTGCATTTTAAGCACTGCATTTGGATATAATTAAAAAAAACTAGTTATTACAGTTGATTATCGTTTCATTGTTTTCTAAATTAAAGATTTTAGTCACCGGTGGGTTAAAAGCAACGAAAAATCTTTGTCCGTTCAAAAGAATGCGTGTACCAAACAAGAATTATCGCCAACTCTGCACAAAATAAGACACGCAGAAAGTTTCACTAACCCGAAAATTGCTATCAAAATAACTGACAGAAAAATGTTCACCCTATCTCTAACCAACAGAAACTCCTTTACTGTATTTTCCTCAAGAACTACAAAGTTCTCTAGAAGAAAATTTATTTTCGAACAAAACAAGCCGATTTCGTGAATTTCGGTGAAAGATTGAAAAACTGATAGTACTGTCTTGCGGATACATTGTTTCACAGTTCCACTTATTTCGGTCAGTCATACTCATACTTAATTCGGATTGGCTGTTGCAACATTTCGCGCCAAATTTTTGACTCGAATTTTGCTAGCGGCAGTTTCTTATTTTTCAATTTTTACTCTGCATACAACGACAAGAATTTTGAGATGAGAGAAGGTAACAAGATGTATGAATTTCAACAGTTTATTTGCGGCGCGAGTCGTTTCAGCTTGCGACATAGTAAACTTTTAAGTAAATTTATCTTTGTAAATAGTCGCATCACAAGTTTGTCTGCGCAACATAAAATATGTACAGATATTACTGGCACGAATTTTTAATATTTCGTTCGGTATAATATTTATGTTTGCTATTCATTTGATGCACTGTATCAAGTGGTTATGGCTATTTTTCATATGACTGCGTTTACAGTCTCATGGGTATTCGAATAAAATGTATGTAACTATAAAATAAAAAAGTTTAAAAACAATAAGAAAATAAATAAAATAAAAAATTAGAAATTTAAAGCAAAATATTAAAAACATGAAAACATAAAAAATAAAAAAATAAAATAAAAAACCTCCCGTATGAATGTGACCCCGACGTGTTGGAGAGGTTTGTGAGCTCTGACGATACAGTAGGCTATATTGGAGATTCAGCCATACCAGGCAATAACAGCAGAGAACTAAAACTAACGAATACCAAACTGAAGCAACATGATTAGAGAGATAAAAGAAAAACTTACACCGGATCAGTCGTTGGCAGAGCCAACAAAAATCTACATCGATGGCAAAGCTTTCTCGTCTGATGTCAATATCATGTTAAAACTGGGAACCTGAATGTAAAATGCTCCCGTCATAGCGCAAAACAAGGCCTGGGAAGAGTCAGGAATGTAAAAGAAGGTATTAGCTCTTCGGTTTATCTGTCAGCTTCGAAGACATTTAAGCAAAACATTTTCCGCTTATTACGAGTTAACCGTATTTCTCCAGCGCAGTAATTGGTCCTGTGCCCAGAATCCAGAAGATTTGGCATCATTATTAAACACTTTATAATATCATATGCCTGAAGAGTATACATGTAGCAGCTAAAGAAGTTTTTATGGGCGTTGGAGTGGGGGAGGGGGAGGGGGTGCGATGCTAAAACAAATTTTTTGATCTGGGTGAGAGGTTGATTTTTTGTCCTTATGCTTTCTGCCGCAAAAACACCCCTGTCACACGTGTAGTGAGTGGCGTAAGGGCAAATAGACAAAATTTATGTACTTCTAGAGATAAGCGTGCATCCACAATAAGAAGTATCCGAGAGTGGGGATGTATCTACAGTAGGAAATATCCCAGATTGGGGATGAATGCATCTCAAACTTAAATGACACTTTGTGTTATATTGCACGACATGACGGGATGGCATGTCTCCTGTTATATGACGTCATGTCATGTTACTTTACTTGACACGATGCATTATATTACATGGAATGGGTACTAATACTAACAAGTAAAATAAGCGCAAAAATATCAAGATCGTTTGACTTAAACGTCTTTGAAGCTGCCAGGTAAGTCGAAAAGCTAGTTCCTTCCTTTTACATCCCTAATTCTGTTCAGGTCATTTTCCCCTATTTACGGTGTCATAGGAGGAGTTTTCATTCTGGGTTTAATTTCGTTCTAATATCTTCATTTATAGTCACGTTTCTTCTTTTGCAGCTCTTCGTCCTCCCTGCGACAGCACTGGAACTGGTATCACTTTACAGGACTACATGTTTATATTTTTCTACTTTATGGAAGAATGTTTATTAGCTTAATGTGTACCATTTGCGAAATACTCAGATGCTTTATATACAGGAGTATGGAAAAAGTGTTAGAATCCGGCGTCAGGGAAGATGAGTTTGGATTTCGGAGAAATGTAGACACACACGGGACCATACTGAAGGTACAATTTACCTTAAAAGCTAGACAAAGGAAGGCCAGTCTGCATTCATAGCATTTGTGACCGTAGAGAGAGCTTTTGACAATCTTGACTACAATACACTATCTGAAGTTCCGAAGTTCGTAGAAGTGAAACATAGGGATCGAAAAGTTGTCTACAACTTGTGCAGAAACCAGACTGCAGTTATAAGAACCCATGGACATGTAACTGAACCAGCAGCTGAAAAGGGAATGAGACATCGTTGTAGCCTACCCTTGATGCTAGTCAGTGTGTACACTTGGCAAGCATTAGAGGAAGCTGAGGAAAACTTTGGAAAGTGCAGAGACAATCAATAAAAGCTTCGCGGATTGGTGATGACGTCAGAGACGGCAACAGGTCTTGAAGCTGGAAAGCTGGATGTCTCTAAAAGAGGTTGGGAGAAGAACACCGGCGACGCGAAAGAGGGTAATGGAATATAGTCGTATTAAATCAGGCGATTCTGAGGGAACCACTGTCTTGTTGTCAAAATTTGGTGAAGTACGAAATGAAAGCCAACACAATGCGTCGGATAAAGTCATCAGCCTTTCTGGCGTAATAAACATATAAAACGCCGTCAGAGAGAAAGTTGACTGACTCTCTTGTCTCGCTGTACAAGAAGTAAGTCATCTAATAGTACCTCTGATGCTTACTGCTTGTAAAACGAAAACGTAATGTATTACTTTGTGCTTAATTTCAGAACATCATTCAGTAGTCAAAATATTAACCTACTTCGTTCCTTTCTGAAAAGCTCCTCTGCTTTATTTATTAAGTAAATACGTAAGAGCTTTCTGCCGCCCATAACTTCATTGCTAGATCGCGGCCATAAACAGCTAATAATTTTATATTTATGTGATAAGTTGAGGGGTTCATCTGGCTTTTTGAATAATACTATAGGAATAAGAATCAGTAGAATACTTAGTCTTTTAATCATATTATAAAACACGTGTCCTTAGAAATAATTTTTTTTTGCTTGTATAATGAAATGCTCTGACTTTATTTCGCTTCACGAAATCTGATAACATTGAACGTTGTGTTAAAGAATTAACATAAAGACAAATATTTTTAACAACATTTCCACAACTATTGCTCAGGTTATGTCAAATCATTAACAGTGACAAACGGAAGGCAATTTTCTGTGCTTTGTCGCTGTATTCATTTCATTAGTTTCACACGCTGAGCAGTTGCGGCGCGAGTGTATGTATATCATTTCACCCAATTCCGGCCGCGTAACCAACCACCAAGTAAGACCAACACGATCATTCATTCTTAAACATTTTATATAAAATAAATTCAAACAAAAATATACACTAAGACATAGAAGGTCACTAAGACTGTTGCCCTTTGCCGTGGGGCTCGAGCCGGCCGCGATGGCCGAGCGGTTCTAGGCGCTTCTGTCCGAAACCGCGCGACTGCTACGGTCTCAGGTTGGAATTCTACCTCGGGCATGGATGTGTGTGATGTCCTTAGGCTAGTTCTGTTTAAGTAGTTGTAAGTTCTAGGGGACCGATGACCTTAGATGTTAAGTACCATATTTCTGAGAGCCATTTGAACTATTAGAATCGTGGAGCTCCACAATCCCTTCTAGATTGTGTTTCATTGTTCTGATTTATGTTGTATATAGCAGTATAAGTATTAATATTAATGGTGGATAATTTTCTTTTCATATACAAATAACTAGCCCGTACAATGAAGAGTAAATCTGAGGTTGCAATATCCTGAAAGAGACTTGAGGAGAAATTACAAGAAAACTGTTGGCCGCTGCCTATGCGTGGAGGCTACCGATGACAGTTCTGTGTAAAAAGGTAAGGGAATCAGTGGGCCTCCCTGTGCTTTCTTTTCAGGTAGTCGAGAGAGCACAGTGCCGCAACAGACGATGGTGCAGTCCACTGAATTTAGTGATTTAATAGATTTTAGTGTTTTAGTGACTATGGAAGTATAGATAGTTAAAATGTGCAGGATCATAACTATAACATGCAAATATTTAAGTGATGTTAGTTCAGTTAACTGATCTTACGTACGCCAACAAAATGAGTAGGATTCGAACAAGATTTCAGCTGCACTCAGGAAGTGACAATCTATCAGATGATGAGGCAGCTGATCGTGTCCATGAAGTGGGCAGTGAAGTGCAGCATGACTCATTTCCTTCATTTAATCAAACTGAAGTAGACAATTTTCTGAATCACTACGGTGTACCTGAGTCGGATGTTACTCAGGCAGGTGTATGTATGTATTGCTCAACCCACTCAGACTGTTACTGCTACCACATATACGGTAACAGTAAATCCTTTAACCAGCGGAGACTGGTTCAGTGAATTGTTTAGAAGACTTGAATTACACGAGCAGGAAAAGGAAAGGGAAAGAGAAAAACGCAAGTAGAAAGAAGAAAGGGAAAGAGAAAAAGACGAGCAAGAAAAAGAAGGGAAAAATTAGAGAGAGAGAAAGAAAGAGACGCAAAACAACAAGGCAAAAAAAAAACTAATGAGATAGTGTAACGTCACAATTAATTACAATTCTAGGGAACAGAGACCAGACTTTTGCTTATAAGATAGACGAGGGTCTGCAAGGGATAATGTCCAACGTCAGCCAGATGCAGACATACAAGGGCCTATCGGAATCAGATTAACAATTAACGGAGGAGCTTAAAAATATCAAACCCCCACATATAGTTTACGTCAACAAGTAGAACAAGTAATTAGTCAATTAGATCAACTCCAATTAAAACAATAGGAGCAAATAAACGGACAAATGAAGGAGCCCACTGACAAACTTGACAAACATGTCGAACTGTGGCTGCATTAGAAAGGTGAAAAAGTAGCAGCTCACGTGAAGACAGAGGTACAGTCTACAATTCCCAGAGCAACTATGGAAACTGCTTTTGGAAGTGGTGAGTCAGACACTGAGCTTATAACTGTATTGCAAAGCATTAGGCAAACCTCAGAGGAAGATTTGCCAGAGTGGAGGCGAGAAATGCTTTCTCGCACAGCCCGTATTGAACGAGCACACGTGTTCGCGAGTAACCGGGGAGCTGACGTCACGCCACAGCGTAAGCAATAAGGAAATGAAGCCAGGCATTAATTTACGCCGGTATCTGACTTTCAGGACGCAGAAATCCATGGTACAGGAAATGAGCCTCTTCTAGCGGACGATCGAGTCAGAATAAAGGCTTGATCGAGCATTTAACATCGGGCGGATTTAATAAAATATAGGCAGTTCACGAACTTCTGCCACGAGAAGCGTACAATTCATCCAGAAATATTTATTAAAAGTTTTGAGTATCTATTGCCGAAAGTATGATACGAGAATGAGAAAATATAGTATGTAAACCACCTACGTAGTACGTGAATCCGCTCTCTGGGCCTTGGAAACTGCTGAAACATGCAGTACATTACAATAGTTTGCAAAGGCATTTCTTGCGAAGTTCTGGAGTTCTTGGATACAGAAAAGGCTTCGCAGAGAAGTATACAATCCAGAACCATACAAACTGAAAAAGGGAACTATGCGAAATGCCATAGAGAAGTATATAAACAAGACTCGGTACTGGGATGAGTCCGTGTCTTTAAGAGATGTACTTGAGAATTTGAAGACACGACTATCCAGGTCAGTACAGGAACAATTGGTTCACGTACCCGGTACAGAATTAGAAAGATTTCTAGCAACGCTAGATTCTGTCGACATGATATATGAAGATGCACGCAAAGAAAACGGCAATAGCGGCAGCTATTCGTCTCCTAAAAGTAATAACAAAGGCCATACCAATGGCAACAGCAATGGTAACAGGAGAAACGTTTATCAAAATCGTAATAATCGAAGTAGTTACGATCAGAATTCTGACAGTAAATGGCAAGAGCGATATACAGGGTGTTTTGACCAGTATATTTGAAACGGCAATACAAACTAAACGAGCAGCGATAGAAATACACCGTTTGTTGCAATATGCTTGGGACAACAGTACATTTTCAGGCAGACAAACTTTCGAAATTACAGTAGTTACAATTGTCAACACCAGATGGCGCTGCGGTCTGGGAAACTCTATAGTACGATATTTTCCACATATCCACCATGCCTAGCAATAATATGGCGTAGTCTCTGAATGAAATTACCCGAAACCTTTGACAACGTGTCTGGCGGAATGGCTTCACATGCAGATGAGATGTACTGCTTCAGCTGTTCAATTGTTTCTGGATTCTGCCGGTACACCTGGTCTTTCAAGTGTCCCCACAAAAGAAGTCACAGGGGTTCATGTCTGGCAAATAGGGAGGCCAATCCACGCCGCCTCCTGTATGTTTCGGATAGCCCAAAGCAATCACACGATCATCGAAATATTCATTCAGGAAATTAAAGACGTCGGCTGTGCGATGTGGCCGGGCACCATCTTGCAAAAACCACGAGGTATTCGCAGTGTCGTCTAAGGAAGTTTGTACCGCCACAAATTCACGAAGAATGTACAGATAGCGTGATGCAGTAATCGTTTCGGATCTGAAAAATGGGCCAATAATTCCTTTGGAAGAAATGGCGGCCCAGACCAGTACTTTTTGAGGATGCAGGGACGATGGGACTGCAACATGGGGCTTTTCGGTTCCCCATATGCGGCAGTTCTGTTTATTGACTAAGCCGTCCAGTTAAAAATAAGCTTCGTCAGTAAACCAAATGCTGCCCATATGCATATCGCCGAATCCTGTGCACTATATCGTTAGCGAATGTCTCTCGTGCAGCAATGGTAGCGGCGCTGAGGGGTTGCCGCGTTTGAATTTTGTATGGATAGAGGTGTAATCTCTGGCGCATGAGACGATACGTGGACTTTGGCGTCATTTGGACCGCAGCTGCAACGCGGCGAACGGTAACCCGAGGCCGCTGTTGGATCACCTGCTGCACTAGCTGCGCGTTGCCCTCTGTGGTTGCCGTACGCGGTCGCCCTACCTTTCCAGCACGTTCATTCTCACATTCCCAGTCCGTTGAAATTGACAGATCCTTCCTTTATTGTATCGCTTTTCGGTCCTTTGGTTACATTAAACCTCCGTTGAAAACTTCGTCTTGTTGCAACAACACTGTGTTCTAGGCGGTGGAATTCCAACACCAGAAAAATCCTCTGTTGTTCACAGCACACTTGCATGTTGTGAACAGCACACGCTTACAGCACAAAGACGACGTACAGAATGGCGCACCCACAGACTGCGTTGTCTTCTATATCTTTCACATCACTTGCAGCGCCATCTGTTGTTGAAAATTGTAACTACTGTAATTTCGAAAGTTTGTCCGCCTGAAAATTTACTGTTATCCCAAGCATATTGCAACAAACGGTGTATTTCTATCGCTGCTCGTTTAGTTTTTATTGCCGTTTCAAATATACCGGTCATTTTTGAAACACCCTGTATTTGTCCAATGAATACTCGTTTATCTGCATTTCTTCTTGGTGTAGCAATTTTAATGGCCAGTAGTGTAGAAGTGGTTGATGAGAGCCAGGCCGGCCTGTCAATTTCGGTAAACTAATCATGACCACGTCATGCCTTGAGGTGGTAGACAGGGCACTGAGTGAAAGCAACAAGAACAACATAAGCGGACGTGATATCAGGGATGAATTATGCCAGGAACCAGAACAATGTAAGAATGTTAGCATCGCCAGTAACTGTGATTTTGTACACAAATCCGACGGCCAGTGTTCTGGATCTCAGTTTATATAAAGAGTTGTGGAAGGGAAATTCAGCACCATAACCAACCCTACCTGTCCAAGGATTTGGACAATACGTGCTAAGGCACAAAACGTGAAGTACCAAACGGAGGTTGGACTAGCCATAGAAAATTATGCAATAAAAGGCACGTTCCTCATTATAAAAGGTTTATCAGTCCTCTGCGTGCTAGGATAAGACATCCTCCTGGAGGTACAGCCAATAATTGCTCTCTCTTCAGGTCTGTGCTCTTTCGACAGTTACAGGACACAAGGTAGAATTAGAATTGATACGAGAGGATACCACACACGGTAAATATTGTCGGAGTGTTAATGTAAAATACCTTGGCACAGTCTCCAGTCAACGTACAGGACATTAGCGGAAGACAACTCCAGTGTCTTCCAGGACCAGCATTACCACCCTGTACTGACCGACCAAGTGCAACAGGGTTGGAACTCCATCCTACAACCTGATATCAGCCACCTGTAAAACGCAATGCATGCACGTCTGCATGCTTGCATTGAACATTCTGGCGGTTACACCGGTTATTAATGTACCAGCATCTCACATTTGCGGTGATTTATCTCGCGCTTACCTTAACCTACGATTTTGCAATGTTACTCACTTAAATATGTACCGAGAAAATTCATTCCCGAAATTTCTTTAATCGTCATTAATTATTTTTTAGTGTGGCTATTTCTTTCCGCCGGCGTATTTATGAATGTGTACGGTAATAATGCATGGAAACAACAGGGTTTTAGCCATCATTGGTTGTCAAATGGTTGATGCTGAATATACCAACTTACCTTAAAGTCATTTCAGTTCAGATGAAACTCATCATTCCTGATCGCTTCTATGGACTCGTCCTCTTCACTGTTTGCAACGGTTCTTCCGCGTTCTCCTCAATACGGCACCAGAACGTTTAAGTTCGACCACCGTAAAGACGGAAGAACCGCGATTCGGAATGTCAGAACTGTGCAGTGAGTAGCGGCAGGAACACCACCTCAAAATTACGCAGCACTAACACTCCAAACCATCGACTCTCGGAGAGAGATTTTAACCGTGTTCAACATAATGGTAAAGTATCGAACTATTTTTCTCCGAATCATACAGTTTGTGGGAAAGCAGTGAGAATAATTACTTTTGGAAACCTTTAGTCAGCCAAAGCCTGTTATAATAATAAACTGTTTCGCTTAATAAGAGGGCCGCCAGCCCAAATCGGGCACAGTGTCTACGCAAAAAGATGAAGTCAATTTTCGACACTGAATAAATAACTACTTTCGCTTACTATGTAAACACAACCACTTAATTCTCATTCACTACGCTCAGTTGGTAGTAAGTACTATTAATCCCACTTTCTGTTACTTATGGAATTTATCACTATAATTCAGTAATTAATTAAAGAAGACACACATATGTTTCAACAATAATACAAAAAAATATTAAACTTATAGCTATCATTCATATTACCAAAACTATCATTTAACACAACTAAATTTCATTTCTTTAGGACTGTTATTTGTTAATGTTTTACTAACGCCAATATTTGTCTGGCTTTCTTTGACATAGAGAAGCAACACGAACAATTACTGCTAAGATCTTTGCAGTTAAACAATTACGTTACTTTACTTTCATAATTGCTATTGAAAACTTATCCTCATGGTCACGCAAAGCGGTGACCCTTAAACTGATACGTGCAAACTTTAGTATGTAATAATGATTTTCAGAATTTACTACCAAAACAGTACTATTGCCAGTAATTTATTGTTATTGAAGTTTCAATAAACATCAGGACACTCGGAATAGATTCATTTAGGTAAGGACCCTACTGAGGTATACGAAATAGGACAATTACGGTTAAACACAAAGGTACATTTTACACCTATATTCCGCTGATTGTAGATGGATGGTTCATACTGTGATACACTTCTAAATAAAGTACTTTGCCTGTTACTGATGGTGAAGGTGGCGTGAGGCTGTGCTGTGTAGTAACATTGCTCTGTACATAGCTCTGTCTTCCTCTTGGTGGCGACGATGAAATGGCAAATTCCTGAGCTATTAATTTATTGCCGTATGGCATCAATCATGTAGAACACGTCCGAGGCCAAAAACCCAGTCTTTCGGATAAATTCGGGGCCTCTAGTGCTTGACCAACGTAATGCGTGTTCACCACTTGCAGGGCAGCTACCGACTGTCTGAGCCACTTTCGCGCCAAATCTCACTCGCACGCCCCACCACCTTTTCCATTCCATCACAGAACGGAGTTCCGTTCGACCTATAATCCCTACAACTTTTCACTTTGCACTTATGCTTACGAAAACCCTACGTATGAACCATCTACAATTGCATGGCAGCATATACATACAAAATTGACATAATTAATTACAGTTGTACTTAAAATATTACATAATTATTTACAGAATATGTTTTAATACATTTATTCCACCTACGTCAAAGAGGTTATTTTTAAACAGATAATCCACACTTAAACAAAAGCTTACTTTAGTTATAGTATTTGCTTAATTTTTCAAAATTATTACGCAACAAAAAATTTTAAAATATACAAATTAATGGCAGTATTATATTTACAATAGCATTACATGTTGTGGACTTCAGAGCCAGCTTGCAGTATCCAATGGAATGGGACGCTTTTTCATAATGGTCGTGATATCTCTTATAAGCGGTTTGTGGTCGGAATGTACTAAGCTGGCTTAAGAGCCGACCAGTTTCCCATGGAGGCGTGTGTTTTCCAGCACTTGTCGTCAATAAACTCGCGACAATTCCTTGCAGGAAAGAGCACCTTCCAGAGCAGCTCTGTTAGCTGGAGAAGGAGCGAGGCAGAAAAGGTCCTCGCAACAGACCGTGGGTTCACTAGCTACCCTCGGTGATATCTAACGAACAAGGTGAACTGATCGAGGCCTGTTTAGAGCCAATAAATTACGCTTCTTCTCATAAAAATTCGAAGTGCGTAGTTCCTGTGTTGTTTTTCATCAACTGAAATTGAACTGTAATCCTTTAATGTTTTAAAGAGATCATCGTTAAGCTGCTAGGTGCCAATTAGAGGACATTCGGATTTTGCATTATACTGAGAGAAGTTAAGTAGTTACTGGCCTTTTGATTGACTCTGTCTCCTGGTTGAAAGTGAGACGGTTGAGTGGTGAGTGTCACATACATTTGTTTTAAATTTCGCAGAAATATGTTGCCCAATTAGCCTTGAGCACTGCATTTCGCCAGAGGCGCTTACACTCTAGGTCAAAGAAAACCAACGAACGACAGTGACTGGATTCGGCCGATCGTAGATCGACAATGCATTAGTGTTCGACTTCTCATCAGTACCAAACTATGGGTTTGTAGCCAAGGTGACTCGGTCATGTGGACTCGCAGTTGGCTCTGATAACTTTCCAACGTTTCTCCCGTTTCGTTATTGTTATAAAGTAAAGTTTTAATTGCAATTTCATCGACCGATGTTATTAGGAAAGAAGTGGATTTAGCAGCCGCCGCATGTGCGTCATTTATTTTACTCAAAAAAGCGGATAATCAGAAAAAGATGATGAAGAAACGACGCTGATGGACGACTTCTCTTTTAAAGAGTGGCGAGCAGTGTAGTGGGACAGAATTAATGTCTGAATTTGAACAGGACCTATTCATAATTTTTTGCCTGAAGAAAGCTACAGATTGCGAATTTTACTGAATTGTGTAGGACATAAAATTTCCAAAGATAACATGTCTTGTAGGAGAGATGTACCTGCAGCAGAAAGTTAACAGTTACTTCCTTTTTTGATTGTTCCTCTTTGTCGTTGACGGCTAAAAGATGTTAGTGCAGACAGTATTTCCTTTTTCACATCAGGTGTATCATTTACTAATATCTGAATTATTACTCTCCAGGAGTCTAGTATTTTCAGTATGTTTTTAAAATCACAATTTCTAGGAACTATGGACATTCACGTTCGCGATAAAACTGTATCAACTTTAACGTTCTCTACATATTTAACTCTACACTCCAGAATTTTTAAACTCAATAAATACACACCCTTAGCGGTAGCGACATTGACTGCAGGAGAAACAGCAAGAGTTCAAATTAAGTTTCTCGGGTCAGCCAAAAAGCGCACTTAGTATTTTTATTGAGTGCTTTCGCTCTATAACAGTCAACTACTACCTCCCAGGAGACTGAACTGCAACCAAAGTCAACCGCTTCGTTGGCTCATATTGATACCTGTACACACTAAGCAACTCTCAGCCAATGAAGCGGTTGGCTGTCGTTCGTTGACCTTCGTTGTCTGGTGTGTATGCGCTACAAGATAACGTGGTATCTGGGCAAGACCTTGAGTGGTGTTTTGTACGACGCTACGGAAGTTCAGAAGAGTGAATGAAATGAACGTTTCCTACTAATTACTTTGAAGTTCCGTTGAGCGAATGGCATTGTTCATAACGTAACATTATTTACATTATTTATGATGCATTTAAAAGCAGCACCAATAAATTTACTGAGGTAAGAAGGCTCAAGGAATTTGTATACTAGTATTTCTTGTATTTTCTGTGATATTTATGCCTATTATTTCCTATTTGGTACATTTTTACACCTAAGAATACTACAGAAATACACTCTTTGCCTCACTAGATACATAAAGACGCTGTTTGTGCTGCGATGCAAAATAAGTTAATATTCTTGATGTCACAGTTACAAATACGTGAAAACTAGGTTTTCGTCATCTCTTCATGCATCTTTTCGTTGATACTTTTACCGAGAAATGGGAGGGCTGCCCTTATTACTTCTAATGTCTCACTGCTAACCATTACCATAGCGAAATTATACCAGTTATTCCCTCGTCCAAGAAAAGAACATAGATGTGTGAGGTAAGTATCGAAGAAAACCAATTTCAGTCAAAAACTGCGAAACGAAGAAGTTGCATAGCGAAGACTTCACTTTCCTGTCAAATGCGTGGAAGATGCTTTAGACGGACAATGAGAAAATATATTTTTCACGTATGGCAACAAAATGTTTCTCTTTCTTTGTATGTACGTTGTGCGTATTACTGTAAACCTATCATTATGCGATACATTACATTTTCACTTGCCGTTTACGGGTGGATTCTAGGAAAATAGTTGTTTATATGCTACTGCACTAGTTCTTATTGTTCAAATTTCATCTTCACAGAATCTGTGGAAAAATTTCTTGCGTTGCTGAAGACTGTTTCTAGGTTACACCAAGAAGAACTGTATATTTTTGAGGAGTATTAGGCAACTTTCTTCAAATGTCCAGCAGTTGAGGGTTTAGAACATTTCAGTGTGCATGTGTTACCTACCACGTCAAACCCAAAACTTGGGGTATGATGTTCATCTTCTGCGGGAAGAAAGTATAAGGAACGAGTTTCAACAAAGACTCACACAGGAATTAGAAATGATTGAAACCAAAGACAATTTTGGAGAAGAATGGGAACGAAAAAACCAGCAATGTTTAAAATAATTAACGAGGTGCTAGGGAAAAACAAAGTATTAAACTGGAAAAGGGGTCTAAAAATATGGTATACAGAAATAGCTGACAATATTAAAGAAAAACAAGTGCTTATAACGCCTACTGAAAACACGAACAAATAAAGCCTAGAAAATATATAAACAGTAAATAAATAAAACAACGAATTTAATAAAAAGGAACCTTAGTGAATGCTGGCAAGATTGATTTCTAATGATAAACATGACATTCACAGACGACATAACGTAGCATTTAAACTTACGATGCAAATGAGTAAAATGGAGAAAGGTACTGAAAACATTAATATAACAAAAGAAAATTATTGGATACACCAAAAGATAAATTTATGGTATGATGAAGATAGTGAAGAAAGCTATTCTATAAAAAAATATTTATAATAACTCTGTCGATAAAATAGACATGTTGTTGTTGTTGTTGTTGTTGTTGTGGTCTTCAGTCTTGAGACTTGTTTGATACAGCTTTCCAGCTACTCTACCCTGTGCAGGCTGCTTCATCTCCCAGTACCTACTCCAGCCTACATCCTTCTGAATCTGCTCAGTGTATTCATCTTTTGGTCTCCCCCTAAGATTTTTACTCTCCACGCTGCTCTCCAATACTAAATTAGTGATCCCTTGATGCCTCAGAACATGTCCTACCAACCAATCACTTCTTCTAGTCAAGTTGTGCCACAAACTCCTCCCCAATTCTGTTCAGTACCTCCTCATTAGTTATGTGATCTACCCACCTAATCATCAGCATTCTTCTGTAGCACCACATTTCGAAAGCTTCTATTCTCTTCTTGTCCAAACTATTTATCAGCCATGTTTCACTTCCACACATGGCTACACTCCATACAAATACTTTCAGAAACGACTTCTTACACGTAAATCAATACTCGATGTTAACAAATTTCTCTTCTTCGGAAACGCTTTCCTCGCCATTGCCGGTCTACATTTTATACCCTCTCTACTTCGACCATCATTAGTTATTTTGCTCCCCAAATAGCAGAACTCCTTTACTACTTTAAGTATCTCATTTCCTAATCTAATTACCTCAGCGTCATCGGAGTTGGCTCTACTACATTCCATTATCCTCGTTGTGCTTTGTTGGCGTTCATCTTATACCCTCCTTCCAAGACACTATCCATTCCGTTCAACTGCTCTTCCAAGTTCTTTGCTGTCTCTGACAGAATAACGATGTGATCGGCGAATTTACAAGCTTCTATTTCTTCTCCATCGACTTTAATACCTACTCGGAATTTTTCTTTTGTTTCCTTTACTGCTTGCTCAATATACACATTGAATAACATCGGGGATAGGCTACAACCCTGTCTCACTCCCTTCCCCACCACTGCTTCCCTTTCATGCCCCTCGACTTTTATAACTGCCATCTGGTTTCTGTAAAAATTGTAAATAGCCTTTCGCTCCCTGTATTTTACCCCTGCCACCTTCAGAATTTGAAAGAGAGTATTCCAGTCAACATTGTCAAAAGCTTTCTCTAAGTCTACAAATACTAGAAACGTAGGGTTGTCTTTCCTTAAACTAGCTTCTAAGATAAACCGTAGGGTCAGTAATACCTCACGTGTTCCAGCATTTCTACGGAATCCAAACTGATCTTCCCCTAGGTGAGCTTCTACCAGTCTTTCCATTCGTCTGTAAAGAATTCACGTTACTTTTTTGCAGCCTTCGGTTATTAAACTGATAGTTCTGTAATTTTCACATCTGTCAACACCTGCTTTCTTTGGGATTGGAATTATTATATTCTTCTTGAAGTCTGAGGGTATTTCGTCTCTCTCATACATTTTGCTCACCAGATGGTAGAGTTTTATCAGTACAGCCTCTCCGAAGGTTGTCAGTAGTTCTAACGGAATGTTGTCTACTCCCGTAGCCTTGTTTCGACTTAGGTCTTTCAGTGCTCTGTCAATATCCTCACGCAGTATCATATCTCCCATTTCATGTTCATCTACATCCTCTTCCATTGCCATAATATTGACCTCAAGTACATTGTACTTAATAGACCCTTTATATATAGTCCTTCCACTTTTCTGCTTTCCTTTCTTTGCTTAGAACTGGGTTTCCTTCTGAGCTCTTGATGTTCATACAAGTGATTCTCTTTTCTCCAAGCCGGCCGCGGTGGTCTCGCGGTTCTAGGCGCTCAGTCCGGAGCCGCGTGACTGCTATGATCGCAGGTTCGAATCCTGCCTCGGGCATGGATGTGTGTGATGTCCTTAGGTTAGTTAGGTTTAAGTAGTTCTAAGTTCTAGGGGACTGATGACCACAGATGTTAAGTCCCATAGAGCTCAGAGCCATTTTTTTATCTCTCCTCCAAAAGTCTCTTTAATTTTCCTGTAGGCAGTTTCTATCTTACCCATAGTGAGATAAGCCTCTACATCCTTACATTTGTCCTCTAGCCATCCCTGCTTAGTCATTTTGCACTGCCTCTCGGTCTCATTTTTTAGACGTTTCTTATTCCTTTTTGCTTGCTTCGATTACTGCAGTTTTGTATTTTCTCCTTTCGTCAAGTAAATTCAATATTTCTTCTGTTACCAAAGGATTTCTATTAGCTCTCGTCTTTTTACCTACTTGATCCTCTGCTGCTTTCACTACTTCATCCGTCAAAGCTACCCATTCTTCTTCTACTGTATTTCTTTCCCCCATTCTTGTCAATTGTTTTCTTATGCTTTCCCTGAAACTCTGTACAACCTCTGGTTTAGTCAGTTTATCCAGGTCCCATCTCCTTAAACTGTCATCTTTTTGCAGTTTCTTCAGTTTTAATCTACAGTTCATAACCAATAGATTATGGTCAGAGTCCACATCTGCCCCTGGAAATGTCTTACAATTTAAAACCTGGTTCCTAAATCTCTGTCTTACCATTATATAATCTGTCTGGTACCTGTCAGTATCTCCAGGCTTCTTCCATGTATACAACCTTCTTTTATGATTATTGAAGTGAGTGTTAGCTATGATTGAGTCGTGACCTGTGTAAAATTCTGCCAGGCGGCTTCCTCTTTCATTTCTTAGTCCCAATCCATGTTCACCTACTACGTTTCCTTCTCTCCCTTTTTCTACTACCGAAATCACCCATGACTGTTAAATTTTCGTCTCCCTTCACCATCTGAATAATTTCTTTTATCTCATCATACATTTCTTCAATTTCTCCATCATCTGCAGAGCTAGTTGGCACATAAACTTGTACCACTGTAGTAGGCGTGGGCTTCGTATCTATCTTGGCCACAATAACGCATTCACTATGCTATGCTGTTTGTAGTAGCTTACCCGCACTCCTATTTTTTATTCATTATTAAACCGACTCCTGCATTACCCCTATTTGATTTTGTATTTATAACCCTGTATTCACCTGACCAGAAGTCGTGTTCCTCTTGCCACCTAACTTCACTAATTCCCACTATATCTAACTTTAACCTATCCATTTCCCTTTTTAAATTTTCTAACGTACCTGCCCGATTAAGGGATTTGACATTCCACGCTCCAGTCCGTAGAACTCCAGTTTTCTTTCTCCTGATAACGACGTCCTCCTGAGTAGTCCCCGCCCGTAGATCCGAATGAGGCACTATTTTACCTCCGGAATATTTTACCCAAGAGGAAGCCACGATAATTTAATCATACAGTAAAGCTGTATGCCCTCGGGAAAAATTACGGCTGTAGTTTCCCTCTGCTTTCAGACGTTCGCAGTACCAGCACAGCAAGGCTGTTTTGGTTAGTGTTACAAGGCCCGGTCGGTTCAACAGATACCCCTCCGTTGTTGTTTCACCAATGGCCAGGTCTATGGTTCATGGGGGGGGGGGGGGGGTCAAATAGACATGAAAGAGTTGAAAGAAGTTAGAAATATAACAAGAAATAGAAACTCTATTGGCCTAGACGATATTAATGCTTAATTAATCAAGTATGGACGATCCATTTTAGAATTTTCTTTATTCCATTTTTAAATATGTTTTGGTAGCACTTTTCTGTACCTAAAGAATACAGTTAAAATAATTTCTAAATTTAAAACAGACAGTAGGAGAAATACGTGTACTAAATATAGGAAAAACTCTTAATTAAAGGCTATGAACAAACGCTGATGCAATAATCTCAGAAGAACAGTCAGGCTTCAGAAAGCTCCAACAAGTCAAATTATTGAGAAAAGTCAGGAATTTGGCTTAGAAACGCGTTTAGCATTTACTGATTTCGAGAAATACTTTGATAAGGAAAAAGGACCCACTTTGTGAAAAATATTGGAAGTAAAAGGTTTTCCTAGACGTATTATTAATACCATAAAGAGACTGTGTGCAACTACAAAAATGGTTACAAGTTCAGGTTCGAAAGTGTCAGATGAAATTTTAATAAATCAGAATATTCGACACTACTGCTAACACCAACTTTATTTAATTTGTGTATTGGCGACCTAGTTATGAAGTGGAAAGATGAAAGACACTTATGAATTAAAATAGGATCTAGCGTGCCATTAAAAACTCTGTTATATGCTGATGACCAGAAAATTCCACAGAAAACAGAAGATAATTTACAAGGAGCGGAACATAGATTGAGCCAAAATGCAATATATTACAACTTACCTACATCTACAAATAAGACAAATATAATGGCTTTCAAAGTTAAGAATCCAGTCAGATAGAAAATAATAATAAATGAAAAAATTTCAGAACAAGTATCGCTGGCAATTATCTATGACAAGGACATTCAGAAGGTTGATAAACATCAAGGTATCTGCGAAGCAATTGGTAGAAATTTGGGTAGATAAACAAGAAAAGAAACAGAAATGAAATTCTATAAAGTTATGGCTGTACCTATTCTTGTGTATGGTTCCGAATCATTGACACTAACAAACAAAGAAAAATCACGCGAACAAGCAGCAGGGGTGGAATTCATGAGCAATGTAAGAGTCTGCAAAAAAAAGGATAAAATAGGGAATGAAACAATAACATCAGATTTAAAAATCTTCTTAGTCCGTGGCAAGATAGGAGAGAATAGAATGAAACTGATAAATCACGTTAACAGATTGACAGAAAATAGATTGCCAAAAAAGATAATTAATTATCGGCCGACTGCAACGACCTCGTAAGAGATGGATGGATGGATAATAGAGACCAGAACAGCTGATTTGGTGGAGGTAATTTAGTTCCATGCGGGTCACTATGCTTCAGATTAAAATACATTTCAGATGACATTACATTAGAGTGAGTCCGTTGAAGACACGGCACTGAACAAGTTCAGTTATTTCAGTTGTACATCCAATCCAGTGGAACTGAAATTTAACTAACTGGTCATTACTACGATTCTGCAACTTAATGGTGACAGCTTTACTTTCTATTCCTTTTTGACAGAACATTTTAAACAGAAGTTCTTATTTTTATTTTAGTATTAGTCTTACCTGTTCGGTCCTCGTATCACATTGTGGGTCTCTAAATGTTCCGATTTTACAGAAAATATAATGTGACTAAAATCTCTTAAGACACAGGAACATATGATAAAATAGGATTTTCTTAGGTGAGCACTGAATCTTTTGCTCGTTGCTTTCAGTAAATCGTATAGTAAACATAATACAAAGGTGAGCAATTAAACTCTTATTTAATTAGAAAATGTAGTTGAAAAGATATGTGATTAACACCGAATAGAGTGCATCTGTCTTTTTTTTTTCAGTTTGTTATGTCGTCTATAGATGCAAGGACTATACAGAAAGCAAGGTCTGATCGGGTGCAAAATGGAAACCAGAGTGAAATTCCAATGAAGCATTGCACAGATGTGTTCGGCAGTGACTCTAGTGTGCCCGTCGATAGCATCACGTTGACCTTTTCAATTCTGAGGCCACAGTGAACACGTAAAGATGCCTACAACAATATTGTCTCCTGCCAAATAAAAGGGCCTAGTGGGAGATTTCGTCTGATGACGATTCTTGGCCACGCTGTGAAGGATCAATGAAGAAGCTGCTGCACCGCTTTCGATGGGAAGTGTTTGATCATCCACAATACAGACCCTAATTAGCCGCCTGAGTTTAATCTCTCCTCACCGCTGACTGTGAAGACATTTCTGCACATAGAACGAGCTGTGTACCAGCGTAAGGAATTAGCGGAAAGCCCAGGCGGCTGCCTTCTGTAACGAGGTTACTGGAAGGTTGGTACAACGCTGCAACACATGTCTAAGTCGGAGCGGCGACTATGCAGCGAAGTAGCAGGAAGGTGTAGCTAACTGTTGCAAATAAAACATTTTTTATTTTCACAGGTGTTTCCATTACGCGATCTATATGAACTTACTTAGCGAATAGTTCCCGTACTAACAAAACTCCCGCGTAGAGCACGTTTCGTTAAACCTGGAGGTAAGGTTCATGTAGCATCTGAATCTAGGTACGTAGAGAGGTGTATTACACATCAAATTGGTGACAGCTACTTCATTTTCTTACACTGAATATTAGCTTCAAAAGCAAATTTTGACTATCACATTTCCAAAGCTGGTACGGCTTTCAATAGAATCTTGTGACGACAAGATGCTAGGCGAAAATGATTCACAGCAATAAATGATTGCTCTGCAGTACCTGCTGCTTGATTACTATGTATTATAATTACGATGAAAATGCACAAAATTAAAAAAGTTATTATTGTAGCAAACGGGAGCTTTTCTTCGAGATAGCACTTGTTTGTAGGAATAATGCCCCTGAAAGGACATATCTGTTGTGGGTGGCAAGAGAGCCAACACCGTTTACTAAAGAAGGCCGAAATGCACGCGTTTTAGCTCACGCAGGCTGGCGTGAGGTGTGGAACTTGACAAGGAAATTAGAATTGTGAAAAACGGACGTAGCTGGTGGAATACTTAACTTTAATCCATTAATGATGAACGTTGGTCTTGACGGTACATGATTCACAATATCAATAGTAACCCCCCCCGTGAACCATGGACCTTGCCGTTGGTGGGGAGGCTTGCGTGCCTCAGCGATACAGATGGCCGTACCGTAGGTGCAACCACAACGGACGGGTATCTGTTGAGAGGCCAGACAAACGTGTGGTTCCTGAAGAGGGGCAGCAGCCTTTTCAGTAGTTGCAGGGGCAACAGTCTGGATGATTGACTGATCTGGCCTTGCAACATTAACCAAAACGGCGTTGCTGTGCTGGTACTGCGAACGGCTGAAAGCAAGGGGAAACTACAGCCGTAATTTTTCCCGAGGACATGCAGCTGTACTGTATGATTAAATGATGATGGCATCCTCTTGGTTAAAATATTCCGGAGATAAAATAGTCCCCCATTCGGATCTCCGGGCGGGGACTACTCAGGAGGATGTCGTTATCAGGAGAAAGAAAACTGGCGTTCTACGGATCGGAGCGTGGAATGTCAGATCCCTTAATCGGGCAGGTAGGTTAGAAAATTTAAAAAGGGAAATGGATAGGTTAAAGTTAGATATAGTGGGAATTAGTGAAGTTCGGTGGCAGGAGGAACAAGACTTCTGGTCAGGTGATTACAGGGTTATAAACACAAAATCAAATAGGGGTAATGCAGGAGTAGCTTTAATAATGAATAGGAAAATAGGAATGCGGGTAAGCTACTACAAACAGCACAGTGAACGCATTATTGTGGCCAAGATAGATACGAAGCCCACACCTACTACAGTAGTACAAGTTTATATGCCAACTAGCTCTGCAGATGACGAAGAAATTGAAGAAATGTACGATGAAATAAAAGAAATTATTCAGATATTGAAGGGAGACGAAAATTTAATAGTAATGGGTGACTGGAATTCGAGTGTAGGAAAAGGGAGAGAAGGAAACATAGTAGGTGAATATGGATTGGGGCTAAGAAATGAAAGAGGAAGCCGCCTAGTAGAATTTTGTACAGAGCACAACTTAGTCATAGGTAACACTTGGTTTAAGAATCATGAAAGAAGGTTGTATACGTGGAAGAACCCTGGAGATACTAAAAGGTATCAGATAGATTATATAATGGTAAGACAGAGATTTAGGAACCAGGTTTTAAGTTGTAAGACATTTCCAGGGGCAGATGTGGACTCTGACCACAATCTATTGGTTATGACCTGTAGATTAAAACTGAAGAAAATGCAAAAATGTGGGAAATTAAGGAGATGGGACCTGGATAAACTGAAAGAACCAGAGGTTGTACAGAGTTTCAGGGAGAGCATAAGGGAACAATTGACAGGAATAGGGGAAAGAAATACAGTAGAAGAAGAATGGGTAGCTCTGAGGGATGAAGTAGTGAAGGCAACAGAGGATAAAGTAGATAAAAAGACGAGGGCTGCTAGAAATCCTTGGGTAACAGAAGAAATATTGAATTTAATTGATGAAAGGAGAAAATATAAAAATGCAGTAAATGAAGCAGGCAAAAAGGAATACAGACGTCTCAAAAATGAGATCGACAGGAAGTGCAAAATGGCTAAACAGGGATGGCTAGAGGACAAATGTAAGGATGTAGAGGCTTATCTCACTAGGGGTAAGATAGATACTGCCTACAGGAAAATTAAAGAGACCTTTGGAGAGAAGAGAACCACGTGTATGAATATCAAGAGCTCAGATGGCAACCCAGTTCTAAGCAAAGAAGGGAAGGCAGAAAGGTGGCAGGAGTATATAGAAGCTTTATACAAGGGTGATGTACTTGAGGACAATATTATGGAAATGGAAGAGGATGTAGATGAAGACGAAATGGGTGATACGATACTGCGTGAAGAGTTTGACAGAGCACTGAAAGACCTGTGTCGAAACAAGGCCCCCGGAGTAGACAACATTCCATTAGAACTACTGACGGCCTTGGGAGAGCCAGTCCTGACAAAACTCTACCAGCTGGTGAGCAAGATGTATGAGACAGGCGAAATACCCTCAGACTTCAAGAAGAATATAATAATTCCAATCCCAAAGAAAGCAGGTGCTGACAGATGTGAAAATTACCGAACTATCAGTTTAATAAGTCACAGCTGCAAAATACTAACGCGAATTATTTACAGACGAATGGAAAAACTGGTAGATGCAGACCTCGGGGAGGATCAGTTTGGATTCCGTCGAAATGTTGGAACACGTGAGGCAATACTGACCTTACGAGTTATCTTAGAAGCTAGATTAAGAAAAGGCAAACCTACGCTCCTAGCATTTGTAGACTTAGAGAAAGCTTTTGACAATGTTGACTGGAATACTATTTTTCAAATTCTAAAAGTGGCAGGGGTAAAATACAGGGAGCGAAAGGCTATTTACAATTTGTACAGAAACCAGATGGCAGTCATAAGAGTCGAGGGGCATGAAAGGGAAGCAGTGGTTGGGAAAGGAGTGAGACAGGGTTGTAGCCTCTCCCCGATGTTATTCAATCTGTATATTGAGCAAGCAGTAAAGGAAACAAAAGAAAAATTTATAGTAGGTATTAAAATTCATGGAGACGAAGTAAAAACTTTGAGGTTCGCCGATGACATTGTAATTCTGTCAGAGACGGCAAAGGACTTGGAAGAGCAGTTGAACGGAATGGACAGTGTCTTGAAAGGAGGATATAAGATGAACATCAACAAAAGCAAAACGAGGATAATGGAATGTAGTCCAATTAAATCGGGTGATGCTGAGGGAATTAGATTAGGAAATGAGACACTTAAAGTAGTAAAGGAGTTTTGCTATTTGGGGAGCAAATTAACTGATGATGGTCGAAGTAGAGAGGACATAAAATGTAGACTGGCAATGGCAAGGAAAGCGTTTCTGAAGAAGAGAAATTTGTTAACATCGAATATAGATTTAAGTGTCAGGAAGTCATTTCTGAAAATATTTTTTGGAGTGTAGCCATGTATGGAAGTGAAACATGGACGATAACTAGTTTGGACAAGAAGAGAATAGAAGCTTTCGAAATGTGATGCTACAGAAGAATACTGAACATAAGGTGGATAGATCACGTAACTAATGAGGAGGTATTGAATAGGATTGGGGAGAAGAGAAGTTTGTGGCACAACTTGACTAGAAGAAGGGATCGGTTGGTAGGACATGTTTTGAGGCATCAAGGGATCACAAATTTAGCATTGGAGGGCAGTGTGGAGGGTAAAAATCGTAGAGGGAGACCGAGAGATGAGTACACTAAGCAGATTCAGAAGGATGTAGGTTGCAGTAGGTACTGGGAGATGAAGAAGCTTGCACAGGATAGAGTAGCATGGAGAGCTGCATCAAACCAGTCTCAGGACTGAAGACCACAACAACAACAACAACATCAATAGTAACTGATAATGGCGCCTTGCTAGGTCGTGCAAAATGACGTAGCTGAAGGCTATGCTAAACTATAGTCTCGCCAAATGAGAACGTAAGTAGGCAGTGAACCATCGCTAGCAAAGTCGGCTGTACAACTGGGACGAGTGCTAGGAAGTCTCTCTAGACCTGCCGTGTGGCGGCGCTCAGTCTGCAATCACTGATAGTGCAACACGCGGGTCCGACGTATACTAACGGACCGCGGCCGATTTAAAGGCTACCACCTAGCAAGTGTGGTGTCTGGCGGTGACACCACATAATCATTTAGGGGCTAACCCATTTGCTGTATATAGCCAAAACACTGGATGTTCTTGTTGAGTTTTACGTTCTCTTATGCGCTGTGTTAGAGAAATGTCAGCTGATGCAGACACGGACCGTTAACATTTTCTACCCAAATCGAGGTACAGCTTTCACCTGCTATAGCGCAAGCCCTGGATGACCTCCGAGATAAGATGTTAAAACAACAGGGCTCCATAATACGGCACCGATGTCGTGCGTCTTGCCCGCCCTGCTTTCGATTCCACCGGCAACGCCCAGTTTACAGTCTAACAACATCAGACGAGTCACGCCAAGTACCTTCATTCGCCATGGCTACAGTGGACGTAGCTCTCTCACTGCCTCCCCATTCTAAATCCTAAAAACCCATGTCGAAAACCCACGAACACCCCCCCCCCCCTCTCCGCCGTTTCCGTTTGCATCACAGGACCTGTTTCTAAATAGTGTTTTGTCAACAAAACGGAGTGGACCACTTTATTATTTAACTGTAATTACGAGTTTCGGCTGAATTAGGACGTCTTCAGAGCTAAAACACAGGAGGTCGGTTGCTACCACCTGTCATCTGGTGCGCGTCGTTGATGAGCTACAAATGATTTAATTCAGAAGAGTATGTTCGATGTCAAATAGTACCAAGAAAAGCTAGACGTGACCTAGCTCCATAACTGTGCGAATTTTCACAGCCCGAACAGCTTGCTAATGCAACTGGTCTACACGAAATAAATGGCACAACAAGTTTAGAAAAGGAGAAGATGAAAATAAGGAGAACCAAACTATTACATAGTAAAAAAAATAACAGAGGAAAGAAATACTCTAATAAAAGACTTTTCTGTAGATGTTGTTGTCTTTGTTTTTTGAAGCCTCTCTTCTGCGGCTGCAGTTTTACAAGTAATATGCCAGGTACTCGATTCTTCGTGAGTGTAAACTCTTATTCGGGTGAGACGCGCGTCGCCTCATTTAAAGCATATTCAGTTGTCGCGGTAGCAGTAAAGGTTTTGCTATGGTAGCCATTACTCGCCTCCTCCGTATCTACCATGTGGAGGAACCGGGTTCAGTTCACAGTACTGGCAGGGATTATTCTCTTGGTTTGGGGAGTGGAAAGGGGTCCACTCAGCCTCGTGCAACCAGTCGAGAAGCTTTTTAAATAAGAAATGATGATGATTTTTTAGTTTGTGAGGGCGCTCGACGGCGTGGTTATCAACGCCCGTAGAAATTCGCTGTCTTTCCACTCTCCCGCGTCGCCATTTGCGGAATGATGACGAAAATGATATGGACAACCCAAACACACAGTCCTCGGGTGCAAAAAATCTCCGACCCCGCTTGATATCGAACCAGGAACACCGTGATCGAAAAGCAGCAACGCTAGCCGCTAGACCACGAACTGCGGACGATTGAATGAGAAGCGGCGACTCCAAAGTGTGCAAAACCGACGAGATCGAGAGAGCGGTATGCTGACCTCGTCTCTGTCCATTCCATATCAGAACGACGCAAATAGCAGAGTATGGCACGGCGGTGGCTAGCTCCAAATCGGTCCGTCTGAGGACAGAACCGTGACATATAGCTACTACTGAAGATGCCTTACATACTGCGAAATGCGTCTAGTCCAGATCAGGCTTAATTTCAGTCGCGAAAGATGGCAAAACTTCTATATTAGTCTTAGACATTTTTGTTTTTCTTCACAGATCGTGATGATTTTAATTTTTTTGGCTTTAGTAAATTTTATAGAATTTTGTAGAGATTTCCCACGTTTCATCACCATTAATGGTGTGCACTTTCACATTAAAAAAGCGAGTAAGTGACTGTAATTTACACGCAGCACAATCTTAATTTTTTGCGAACATTTTCATTAAGAATTACCCAAAACAAGGCTATAATCACAGTTGGCTATAATGACAGAAAATGTTTTAGCTTCCCTGCATTTAAAGTTTGTCGTCTAGAATTTTAGAACGGTACTGGCGGTAGCACATGACTTTGTAATGATTGTCATTAATATCAAAGTCTTGAAACTTGTTACAGCTCTATTATTTACTGGGTTTCATCAGGTGCTGTAAGCAAAACTTTCTCTCGTTAATAGGAGGACTACTAGGAAAGCAAGGTCCGATAGGTCGCGATATGGAAACCACTGTGAAAATAAAAAGTGTTTTATTTGCAACAGTTAGCTACTTCTCTACATAGTGGCCGAGTGTCTTTTGTATTCCGGCACATGGGTCTGCTCCTGTAAACTGTAGGGTAGGCCGAATGTAGGAAGTGAGTAGGAGTAGGAAAAGGTGAAATGCTTGGTATTGCAATTAGGTCATAACTCTTTTGCTGAACTTTGCGTACAGATGAACACGTAGGTGCGAAGTCGTTCATCCATAAAATCTAACAGCAACTAGTAGTTGGATAAACTGTCATTGAAGTAACGGAAGTAACACAGTCTGTAACTGATAGCCCCCCATGAAGTCGAAACAATGCTGCTAGGTCGTCTCCTCGGAATCAAATGGGCTGAATCTGGAGCGGAGCTCGTAGAGTTGCACAGCGCCGGTTAGAGGGCGCTGTCGTCGGTGTCGTAGTGCCACTTGCACCTACGCTGTGGCATCGTGGCTGTAGATACCACAGTGTTGTACTATCTTTCCAATACCCTTGTCATACACTTCTGCCTCCTGTCCTTTGGGCCAGTTGTTGTACAGCTCGTTCTCTATGCCAAAATATTGTCTTCGTAGCGAGCGGTAAATTTGACCAGATATGAAACTCAGGGGAAGCCAATTACGGGTTGTATTGAGAGTGATCAGACACTTCCCGTCGAAAACGCTGCACAGTGCGGTCGAGAATTCTCATGATGGAGGAAATGCATGAAAGTTACATTACGTGGGCTGCATCACATCAGGCGAGATCTCTCACCAGGCCCTCATACTTGGCGAGAGATACTATATTCTACGTATCTTTACTTTCTCACGATGCCCTCAGAATTGAAAAGAGCTGTGTGACGCGATATTTGGGCATACTAGACAAGCCGCCCAATACATCTGTCCAAAGCTTCATCCGCTTTGCACAGTGGTTTTCATTTCGCACCCGATCGGAGCTAGTTGTTGTTGTTGTGGTCTTAAGTCCTGAGAATGGTTTGATGCACCTCTCCATGCTACCCTATCCTGTGCAAGCTTCTTCATCTCCCAGTACTTACTGCAACACACATCCTTCTGAATCTGCTTAGTGCATTCATCTCTTGGTCTCTCGCTACGATTTTTACCCTCCACGCTGCCCTTCAACGCTAAATTTGTGATCCCTTGATGCCTCAGAACACGTCCTACTAACCGGTCCCTCCTTTTTGTCAAGTTGTGCCACAAACTCCTCTTCTCCCCAATTCTTATCAGTACCTCCACATTAGTTAAGTGATATACGCATCGAATCTTCAGAATTCTTCTCTGGCAGCACTTTTCGAAAGCTTCTGTTCTCTTCTTCTCCAAACTACACTCCTGGAAATTGAAATAAGAACACCGTGAATTCATTGTCCCAGGAAGGGGAAACTTTATTGACACATTCCTTGGGTCAGATACATCACATGATCACACTGACAGAACCACAGGCACATAGACACAGGCAACAGAGCATGCACAATGTCGGCACTAGTACAGTGTATATCCACCTTTCGCAGCAATGCAGGCTGCTATTCTCCCAAGAAGACGATCTTAGAGATGCTGGATGTAGTCCTGTGGAACGGCTTGCCATGCCATTTCCACCTGGCGCCTCAGTTGGACCAGCGTTCGTGGTGGACGTGCAGACCACGTGAGACGACGCTTCATCCAGTCCCAAACATGCTCAATGTTGGACAGATCCGGAGATCTTGCTGGCCAGGGAAGTTGACTTACACCTTCTAGAGCACGTTGGGTGGCACGGGATACATGCAGACGTGCATTGTCCTGTTGAAACAGCAAGTTCCCTTGCCGGTCTGGGAATGGTAGAACGATGGGTTCGATGACAGTTGACGGTTTGGATGTACCGTGCACTATTCAGTGTCCCCTCGACGATCACCAGAGGTGTACGGCCAGTGTAGGAGATCGCTCCCCACACCATGATGCCGGGTGTTGGCCCTGTGTGCCTCGGTCGTATGCTGTCCTGATTGTGGCGCTCACCTGCACGGCGCCAAACACGCATACGACCATCATTGGCACCAAGGCAGAAGCGACTCTCATCGCTGAAGACGACACGTCTCCGTTCGTCCCTCCATTCACGCCTGTCGCGACACCACTGGAGGCGGGCTGCACGATGTTGGGGCGTAAGCGGAAGACGGCCTAACGGTGTGCGGGACCGTAGCCCAGCTTCATGAGACGGTTGCGAATGGTCCTCGCCGATACCCCAGGGGCAACAGTGTCCCTAATTTGCTGGGAAGTGGCGGTGCGGTCCTCTACGGCACTGCGTAGGATCCTACGGTCGCTGCGGTCCGGTCGCAGGTCGACGGGCACGTGCACCTTCCGCCGACCACTGGCGACAACATCGATGTACTGTGGAGACCTCACGCCCCAGGTGTTGAGCAATTCGGCGGTACGTCCACCCGGCCTCCCGCATGCCCACTATACGCCCTCGCTCAAAGTCCGTCAACTGCACATACGGTTCACGCCCACGCTGTCGCGGCATGCTACCAGTGTTAAAGACTGCGATGGAGCTCCGTATGCCACGGCAAACTGGCTGACACTGACGGCGGTGGTGCACAAATGCTGCGCAGCTAGCGGCATTCGATGGCCAACACCGCGGTTCCTGGCGTGTCCGCTGTGCCGTGCGTGTGATCACTGCTTGTACAGCCCTCTCGCAGTGTCCGGACCAAGTATGGTGGGTCTGACACACCGGTGTCAATGTGTTCTTTTTTCCATTTCCAGGAGTGTATTTATCGTCCATGTTTCACTTCCATACATGGCTACACTCCATACAAGTACTTTCAGAAACGACTTCCTGACACTTAAAAAACTATACTAGATGTTAACAAATTTCTCTTCTTCAGAAACGCTTTCCTTCCCATTGCCAGTCTACATTTTATATCCTCTCTACTTCGACCATCATCAGTTATTTTGCTCCCCAAACAGCAGAACTCCTTTACGACTTTAAGTGTCTCATTTCCTAATCTAATTCCCTCAGCATCACCCGACTTAATTCGACCACATTCCATTATCCTCGTTTCGCTTTTGTTGATGTTCATCTTATATCTTCCTTTCAAGACACTATCCATTCCGTTCAACTGCTCTTCCAAGTCCTTTGCTGTCTGTGCTAGAATTACAATGTCATCGGCGAGCCTCAAAGTTTTTATATCTTCTCCATGGATTCGGAGCTTACTTTCCGAATAACCCAAGTATAATTGATACTTAATCTACAACAAATAAACAAGTTTTGTTCCCAATTTAGTTCTCAGTAAATTACTCGAAAACTATTAGAGGTAGCTTAATGGGGTCCCATAGTTAATGTTTATGTATTGAACTCAAGTTTCATTCGAATTTTTATCTTTCTGAGTCTAATATTTACCAGCTTTAATTTTTTGTAAAAACGCGGATTCTGACCGAAATATTTTTCCGAACAAGTTGAAACTTGTAACAGTTAATTTTGACATTAATTTGCACATTCGGATCGATTTGTGGTATTATAGCTTTATTATTTAGCACCACTTGTTTTTTACTTAAAACAATGTATCTAGGGAAACATATTCATCTAATCACTCTGAGATTTGACAATTTAAACATTAATATACTGAAGCATTTGCTGAGGAAATTTGAAAAAACTTCTTTAATTTTTGATTTCATTCTTAAATTGTGCCGTAATACTTATATTCTATACACAGGTGCGTTATAATGATGTGGCGCCAGTAGCAGTAAGTCCCGGCATACTCTCTCTATTCCGTATCTCTCAAGTGATGCAGCGCTTAAAACTTCCTGGCAGATTAAAACTGTGTGCCGGACCGAGACTCGAACTCGAGACCTTTGCCTTTCGCGGGCAAGTGCTCTACCAGCTGAGCTACTCAAGCACGATTCACGCCCCGTCCTCAATGTTTTAATTCCGCCAGTACCTTGTATCCTACCTTCCAAACTTCACAGAAGCTCTCCTCCGAAACTTGCATAACTAGCACTCCTGGAAGAAAGTATATTTCGGAGACATGGCTTAGCCACAGCCTGGGGGATGTCTCTAGAGCCGTACGGGTCGTGAGTCGTGGTTGGGTAGCTCAGCTGGAAGAGCACTTGCCCGCGAAAAGCAAAGGTCTTGAGTTTGAGTCTCGGTCCGGCACACAGTTTTAATCTACCAGCAAGTTTCATTTCAGTTCACATTCCGCTGTAGAGTGAACATTTCATTCTAGAAGAAGCGTTTGTTTGCCCACAATGTGATAGTGGGAGTAATACATAGCTGATCAAGAGGTTGAAGAGTTAGTATGCAATGTTGAATAACCTGAAATGCCTAGGATTATTTTACTTCTAAATACCCTCCCAGCTACCGCGTAATATTTGGTGATTTTAGGAGGTATGCTTGAGACGACGCGATCTTACTTTGCGAATGTTTGTTGACGCCTCTCACGATCGAAGTGATTCATATTTACACTCTGGGAGAGCGTATAGTGCGTCGTTAGCGTGTTTGTCCAATATTTGCGATGTCGGTTTGCATTCGGGACGGAGGACGTGATCTAAATGACAGAGCAGGCGTCTGGGGTTTTAATTGCGACGTGAATATTCAAAACGCACTCGCGGCGCGCCCGGCGTCAGAGGCCTGGAGGCTGGTGGCCGGGGGCGTGGAGGTGGGTGTGCGGGGGTGGGGGCGTGGCGGCGGAACGCTGGCTGCGCCCCTCCCGCCCTCCATCTGGGCTTAACGAGATTACATTCAGGCCTGCGTACGCACTGCGCTTCCTTACTGAAGCAGAAATTTCCATTTACGGGCAGCTGTTACTGTTAATGAGCAATGTATAAAAGGCGCCAGAACTGCTTGCGCCAGAAAAGTTGCACAGAAACGCCTCTCCACAACTGCTCGCAACTTGCAGCGCTGTCTACCGCCGCTTCGCGCCAAGTGCTACAATACAGCGAAATGTTCTCCCCGGCGCGCGCCGTTCCCTCGACTATTAACAACGGCCACAAAACGCAGTTCCAGAGTTGTAGAAACAAATTTTAAAGCACTGAAGCAGCGTTGTCTATGCAATATTTTAAGATGTCTCAAGCAAGAGGCCTTTAAAACGACTGAAAAATTTCTGTCATCCGAAATAACCCTACCCATTGTGGCTAAATCTGTCTATTTTTATACTGTAATGGGTGAAAGTCTATTCTTCTCGATAGTTTTTCCAACTTTTTGTATTTTACAGGGGGATACGGCGCACTGGGACATTTCAATCTTTGGAGTGCACGAATGGCAACCGTGGGGCAGTGATCTGAATCTGGCATTTGGTCCTCAGACTTCTCGTTTTTTCTGTCTTTTGGCTCCCCTTGACTAACTATTGTTTTTTCTTTTGACCCCCCAGTGGTATTAGATTTCAAGGCTGGAAGGTGTCTTTAGTATATAGTCTTTAACACAATATCGTGGTACCTTCCTTCATCGTCCATCACTCCTTTCTAACATCCAGAATCGTAATTCGAGTGTTTATTCTTACCTCAAGGTGACACCTTACACGATCGACCTTCGAAAATGTTTTGAAGCAGAATTGCATTGACGGTCATCATAAAACACAGAAAAGACAGCTTTAGAATTTTGTGGGCTCACATTCAGAAGATTATGACGGTTCTGGAGCTTTAAAAATCCAACAGCCAGCTACACACACACAAAATCTTCAAAAAATTAAACCAAAACAGATCTTATTCTTCTCGATGTACAACGCTAACTCTGGGTCAGACTAGAGAATTAACAATGCAATGTCACAAATTTCCAGCCAACCGGTTGCAAACAGAATTTAAAATTCTTCAACTAGTTTTCAACGCCAACTAGGGGCGCCTTCTTCAGAAAAAAAACTGTTACATGTAGTTAAAAGGAAGTTTGAGCGACATAGCTCTAGTCAAAACATGTTGCTCAAATTTCCTTTTAATCACATGTAAGGTAACAATTTCATCTGAAAGCGTTGAAAACTAGTTAAGAATTTTGAATTCTATTTGCAACCGGTTGGCTGGAAATTTGTGACATTGTAATTAATTACGGTTGCAGATTACAGCCATGTTCAAAACATTAAGAATTAAAGATGATTGCTGACATCATTACCAAAAACAGAATTCTAATCATGGCTCTTCAAGAAATTTGATACACTGCTCAACATCCCATACAATTACAAGAATACCTGCTTCGTAAAGTAATACAAGGAAAACGATTCATGACAAATTGCCCACAGTTTGGAAATTGATTTATAATAAATCTCAAAATCATTGACCCGAGCATAGAACCAAAATCTGAGTCCCCCTGTCTTGCTATTGTAATTTTGAAACCTGCAAATAATATGCAATTATCAACGTACAGTCCCACATAAAATAATAGGAAAAATAATGGCCTAATGTAGAGATAAGAAACACAAAAGTTCAGCGATCTGCTGAATCAAATTTAAATCAATATCTTTGCATCAGATATCAAAATTCTCCTTGGTGATAAGAAATAAGATAAAAAGATAACATTAGAAAATGGTTAGTTCATAATGCAGCCAAACAAAAGGCCAAAGACTGACAGAAACTTGTAGAAACCAGAAACGTAATTCAAAACCATCATTATTTAGAAGGAAAGCTAATAAACTGAAAACCTGGCAACATCCCAACGCCACAAAAGGCGAATGGAGGCTACATGAAGAGTCCATGGATCCATTTCGCCATAGTAAAATCTGCGACGTCCTAAGGGCAAAAGGTATGGTGTCTAACCATTGCGCTGTAAAAATAAAAACAAAATTAACCCATGTGGTTAGGAAGAAACTTGCATATTAAAATGGGAGAAGAATCGAAGAAATTAAATTATAAAAAAAGTGTAGTTTTACGGGAACAGTGGGGAAGTGTCCATCAACATCAAATCGCTACAATAATAACTGACTGTTAAAGTAAATTTTATAGCAGAAGAAATAGCTTCATCAAATCCCAGGAAGAAATGTGGCTTCCAGAATGAAGAGTGTGGCCAGGTGGTACAGAAAAAACACAAGCTTGGATAAACCATCAAGCCCAGAAGTCAGAAGAACCCAATGTAGAACATGTTAAACAAGGAAATTCAAACCATAAAATCATCAGACAAAAACCAAAGTGAACATCTTAAAAACACACAAGGAATAATGGACGATAATTTCCAGAAAAAAGCATTCTCTAGATTATTACAAAACTTTCGGCAGATATCTTAAAAAAATGAACTCCCAACATTAATGCTGAGAGATAAAAAGTTGGTACACATCAAGAAAAAGCTGCCGTCCTCACAGATTCATTCAAAAAAAATTTAAATTCCGAATCAGCCCTAATCTAATAAATGCTCCAGACACCGGTGAGTTAAAACTCCCACACAGTAGCTGAGGCATTATAAGGCATGTCGAGACAACTTGCTGTGCACTGAAATCAGGCGAAAACACTCTAAAACCTTTGAAACGTCCCCTTAGAACAATTATTACAAGACTGTGCTTAAAGTGAAACACAATATTTTTTAGCGCAACGCAATCTGACTTCCAAAAATCCCTACGAAAGAATGGCCCTGACTATAGAGAACAAACAATGTATTTACCTCACTAGTCATAATATATATAGCAGTTCATGACACCAATTCTTAGAAATTTCAAAACTCCGCCATCTCTCTCCCCACGTCCACCACTGCTGGCGGCTCACCTCCAACTGCGCAACGCTACGCGCTGTTAGCATCCAGCTGCCGCTGCTCAACACTACAATGGCAGATAACAATGCAAACTAAACACAGACTGCGCACAGCACAGCCAGCGATTTTCATACAGAGCGCTACGTGGCGGCGGCGTTACCAATAAAAAATCCTAAACATCCTACTTACACCTTCAGTTATACATCTCCGTTAAGATCTAGTCGAAATGTGTACCATAGAGAAAGTTCCAGAACATTGGACTGGAGGAATAATCTATCTGTTATTTAAAAAGAAAATAAAACCAACCCATATCGTTACAGAGGAATAACCCATCTGGGACACACATACAAAAATTTTTTACCCTATAATGTAAAAGACCATAAACACTGTTGTACCTCAGGTTGCGGAATACCAAAGACGATTTCACCCATAAAGAAGCTGTCCAAACTAAACTCTCAGTCTGAAATGATAATGGAATATTACAAGTACAAAAATAAAGCTCTCTTTTTCTCATTCACAGATTTCGAAAAAGCATACCTTAGCCTCCAAAGACTCACACTTTCAAAAACACTGAGATCTTACAGTCTTTATCCCAAATTAATAAGAACCAACAGAGACTTTTCATTTTTGTGGCCATATTGTCCGAAGCTGCTTTACAATTGTTGAAGGTATTTTTTTCTGTCGTTGCAACTACAAAAATTCTTGATTTTTTTCACCAGATGCGTTTCGCTTCATTATGTTATCAGTGGCCTGTAATTAAGTTATTTACATCTTGATTCACTTCATGATGGAACTGTTTTTCGACCTCAAAGCAGATCAAAATGTAAATAACTTAATTACAGACCTCAGATGATGCTTTATCTCAATAAAGCAAAGCGAGTCTGGTGAAAAACACCACGCCTTTTTGTAGTTAAAACGACAGAACAAAAATGACCTCAAGAATCCTAAGAGAAATCTGAACCAGATCACCAGTTTCTGAAAATCCCCATAAAAACACAACTACAAGTATCCTTTGAGAAAACTGATATCAGACCCATGAAACTCTTGGCAATTTGTAAAGTCGTCATAAATAATCAAAAAATTAGCATAGTTCTAAAGTTTAAATATGTTGGACAAATTTCAAAGTACAGCTTAAGTGGAAAAGAAACATGGATAAATATGTCAAAGGAAATGAAACTTGCTCTATATCTGACGGGTCAACATGTAAGACGAAATGTTTGTCAGTAGAAGCTAAGATCGAGCACTATTAAACCATAACCCTCCTGAGAGTCATTCATGATTGTGAAACCGTGTTCCAGTTTAAAAATGACAGAAGAACTGGTCACCTTCCAAAAACTGAAAGAAGAATTGCGAAAACTTGTGTAAATAAAAAATATCGGCTCGAAGAAGTCTGGAAAATCCTCCCCATTGAAGAAGTATATTGAGAGAATGACGCAATCACCAGCATAATGAAGAAGAAATGAATCTCTTATTTCTCTCGAATCTAGCGGATGCAAGGAAACAGAGATTTACAAGTACTTGTGATGAATTACAAGAGTCAGAAAGAAGACAGGAGGACAATGGTTCAAAATGGGTCAAATGGCTCTGAGCACTATGGGACTTAAATCTGCCAGTCCCCTAGAACTAAGAAATACTTAAGCCTTACTAACCTAGGTACACACATCCATGCCCTAGGCATGATTCGAACCTGCGACCGTAGAGGTCGCGCGGTTCCAGACTGAAGCGCCTAGAACCGCTCGGCCACACGGGCCGGCCCAGTAGGACAATGAATCCAGGAAATTCAGTAAGATCTTAAAGCAGTTGGAGTCCAGGTAAGAGATGCATAGAACGAAGGTAAAATTGCTACTCCGGTTAAGAACGACAAATTTCAAGCATAAGTGTCACATACAAAGACTATACAGATTTCAGAAAGACTTAGAAAATTACGATTTGGAAGGTGTTAGGCGGATCACAAAAAGAGAAAATCCAACCTGAAAAAAAAAGCAGAATGTGAAACGACTTGGGCGGTCCACAGAGAAACAAATGATAATAGTTTCAGAATAATGGGATGATTGATTCAAGAGACAGAGTTTCACAAACTGAACAAGTTAGTAAATCGTTGGTCCACCCCTGCTCCTCATACAAACAGTTACTCGATTTGGCATCCACTGATAGAGTTGTTGGATGTACTACTGAGGAACATGCTGCCAAATTCTCTCCAATAGGCGCGTTAGATCGTTAGAATCCCGAGATTGTTGGAGGACCCTCCCATACTGCACCAGACGTTCTCATTTGGGGTGAGGTCCGGCTACCTTACTGATCAAAGTATAGTTTGGAACGCACCAAGACAAGCAGTAGAAACCCTCACTATTTACAAGATCGCTTTATCTTGCTAAAATGGAAGATTAGGATGACTTACCAAAAGGGGCAATGAAACGGGGCGTAGAGTTCAAAAATGGTTCAAATGGCTCTGAGCACTATGGGACTTCTGGGGTCATCAGTCCCCTAGAACTTAGAACTACTTAAACCTAACTAAGGACATCACACACATCCATGCCCGAGGCAGGATTCGAACCTGCGACCGTAGCAGTCGCACGGTTCCGGACTGCGCGCCTAGAACCGCTAGACCACCGCGGTCGGCTGGGGCGTAGAGTATCGTCCACGTGCAGCTGTGCTGTAAGGGAGCTGCGAAGGACAACCAGAGAGTTTCTGCTTTGCGATAGTTAATCTGGTATCCACCGTTGCACGGGGCATCTTCAGACACATCTTCGGCCTGGACTGGCTGGAGTAATCTTCAGTGACGAGTCTCGCTTCGAACTGATCCCTGATGCCCAGCGGAGACGTGTCTGGAGAAGCCCCAGACAGCGGTGGAATCCCAAGCTAACTGTCGTCCGCCATAGTGCAAGTCTCTAACCTTATCTAGGTCAGTAAGGTCGCCGGATGTCTCCCAAACTGAGAAGGTTTGGAGCACTATGGACAGGACCCCTCAACCAGCTCGTAATCTGGATGATCTAAGGCGCCGATGGGACAGACGTTGGCTCGGTATCCGTCGGGATGGTAGTCACAAACTGTATTAATCAGTGGCAAGTCGAATAATTCCAATAATTTCTTGCAGAAGGGCCAGGTGTCGACTAAGACTTTACTGACTTGCTCAGTTTCTAAAGCTCTTTCTCTTGGATAAGTCACACAGTTTTTCTGGAACTGTAATCATTTGTTTGTCTGTATATGTACATCACATATATCAACTGATAAGGATCAAGGGAAATAGGGGGGAGGAGGGTGGTTGGGAACTGGCAGCTGGTAGGAGGATAGGAAGAAAGAGAACGCGATCTGATAGTTTTATCATCAACACCAAAAACAGGTATCTGCCACTGCCAGAGTTGTGGAGAAGAGCCTCAGGTAGAACGAGGAGCAGGAAATGTGCAGCACACTTCAACCGAGGCCAAGAAGCCTAGGAATGTACAAAGTGTTAGGAAGAAGAAAGTGCTGCTGCTAGGTAGTAGCCATGGGCGAGGTGTAGGCCCTCAGTTACAGGAAAGTTTAGGGGCAGCGTACCAGGCCACCAGTATCTTCAAACCAAATGCAGGGCTAAGTCATGTGATAGAGGACCTAGGGTCTTTATGTAAGGATCTTACAAAAGAGGACCATGTAGTGATAGTGGGTGGGGCGGGAAACAGTTTGGACAGGGATGGGGCATATGACATAGGTGGTGACCTGGACAAGATAGCTTCCCTGACTCATGGCACCAATGTACACTTTGTTGAGCTGTTCCGGCGTCATGATCAGCCACGCCTTGATGGAGCTGTGAGGCGAATCAATGTGGGGCTGGGGATGGCTCTGAGGATGGCCAACTTTGCTCATGTTTCTCTGGTGCCCGTCGGGACTATAAACAGATGGGGTTTCACTAGGCATGGCCTACACCTAAACAGGACTGGGAAGGGAAGATTGGTACAGCTGATTCATGAAAGTATAGGGGGTGGATCTCGGGCCACACATGGTCAAATACCTGTTGTCATAGGTAGGAAAAGTAGGTCTTTTTTAGGATAAATCCAGACAACAGGTTCCCCTGCCTAAAGAGTATCTCTAGCAGTTCAAAAAATACTGAAACAATCACTCACAAGACAGATTATAACACTTCAAAAATCACACATACCAGATGTCACAAAGAAAAACAAACCATCGGAAAGAGTAACATGGGGCATTTCACAGACTTAACAATCCTCCATCAAAACATGCAATCAATAAAAAATAAAATACAAGCATTAGAAGTTGAGCTCCAATCTTTGAACTGCACAGTAGTTTGTATTACTGAGCACTGGTGTAGAGACACAGAAATCCAACATGTAGTATTATCATTGTATGAAATGGCAAACTCTTACTGCAGAACTACTTCAAGGGGTGGAGGATCATGCATTTATATCAGAAAAGGAACACAGTTCAAATCTAGACATGACCTCAGTACAGTAAGTGAAGACAAACACATTGAAATATCAGCTATTGAATTATCAGGGCTCGATATCACCAAGAAATTAATCATTTTGTGTGTGTATAGATCTCCCAGTGGTAGTGTGGACACTTTTTTCAATAAATTAACAGAAGTTCTAGATAAAGTCTCAAGTACAAAGGTCAACATAATTCTGTGTGGGGACATAAACATCAACACTAATATCATAAATGAATCCAGCAGCACCTTCATAAATATCCTTCAAAGTTTTGGCATGTCCCTATTGGTCAGTAGTGCAACAAGGGTTACTACAATGACTGCATCAGTAATTGACCATGTGGCCACAAATATAGACAGGGAAAAATGTGATGTAGCTGTAAAAGATCTCGGACTATCAGACCATCTCTGTCAAATAATCAGGCATCGAATCATTCCCTAAACTACAAGCCTATAAACGACATCTATCAGAAATCAAAATAAAATATTTTTCAAAAGAACTAGAAAAACAAAGCTGGGATGAAGTGTATAAGGAAACCAATGTGAATATGAAATTCTCCAAATTCTCCACATTGTTTAATCGAACTTTGAAACAGAATTTCCAAAAGTATGCATGACTGTATCAACATCTCACAAAAACAGATGGATAACAGCAGGTATTAAGAAGTCCTCCCAAACACTTAAACACCTCAGTTCCATGAAAAAGATTCACAATGATCCAGAATTCTTAAATTTCTATCATAGATACAAAAAGATTTATAGGAAGGTGCTGATTGCTGCAAAAAAGTCATTTAATGACAAAATAATATATAATGCAGAGAATAAAAGCGAAGCAGTCTGGGATGTTATAAAAAAGGAAACGGGGAGAGGCAAACAAACGCAGAATAACATACTGCTAAGGGAGGGGGATAAGGTAATAAATGATCCACAACACTTAGCAAACTATGTAAACGAGCATTTTTCAAGTATTGCAGAGAAGTTACAGCAAAAATTCCCCAAAACAAATATAACACCTACAAAAATTGTTGCACTAGATACAATGATGTTACTTCCAACCACAGAGAATGAAGTCAATAAAACTGTTCAAAAGCTAAAAAATAAAAAGTCAGAAGGCTTAGATGATGTACCAATGTGTGTACTGAAACAATGCATAGGGATTATACAAGGTCCATTAACAAATATAATAAATGAATCCTTCACATCAGGGACATTTCCAGAGCAGCTAAAACAGGCAAGAGTTGTACCTTTGCTTAAGAAAGGTAATGCAGAAGACATAGAAAATTACCGGCCAATTTCCCTGCTGTCAGCATTCTCAAAAATAATAGAAGCAATTATGAAAGACAGATTAATGAATTATCTGAATAAATACAATCTTTTAAGCAAATCACAGTTTGGTTTTCGAAGTGGCAAAAATACGGAGTCAGCCATAGTAGAATTCACAAAAGTTGTACTTAATGCTCTTGATAAAGATGAGTGTGTCACAGGCATATTTTTGGATCTTTCTAAGGCTTTTGATACAGTCGACCACAAGATTCTATTAAATAAATTAGAAGCATTAGGAATAAGAGGGGTAGCTAATGACTGGTTTCGATCATACCTAACAGATAGGGTACAAAGAGTAGAGATAACACATACTTCAAATAGATCTAAACATTTAGTAAAATACTTATCAGAACCAAAACGTATTAATATAGGGGTTCCACAAGGTAGCATATTAGGACCAATACTATTCCTGATATACATCAATGACTTTCCCAGTAGTGTTACTCATGGTGAGAAAATTCTCTTCGCTGATGACAGCAATATTATAGTCACTGAGAGAACAAGAGAACTCCTTACCGAGAAAGCAAATGAAACTCTCAAGGAAGTTTACGATTGGTCAATAAGCAACAAATTGACATTAAACATAAAGAAAACTAATGCCATGAACTTCAATTTGAAGAGGAAAAATGACAATGTTAAATTAAATGTAGATGGCACCTCTATAGACTGTGTAACAAATGCAAAATTTCTAGGAATGAATATTGACTCTCAGCTGAAGTGGTGCGAACACACAAAGGTACTTGCAAACAGAATGTCATCAGCATGTTATGCCCTTAGAATTCTATCATCTGTGTGTAACATGCAGTGTCTTTTAGTTACATATTATTCATATGTACACTCAATTCTTAGCTATGGCATTCTTTTTTGGGGAACAAATCCACAAAATATGAACACAATTTTCAAACTCCAGAAAAGAGCCATAAGAATAATAACCAGAAATAGTAGTCGAGCTCATTGTAAAGATCTGTTCAAAACACTGGGAATTTTAACTGCTCCATGTGAACACATTTACCAGTCAGTTGTACACATCAAAAGTAACATTGGCAATTACTGCACAAACAGCTCTGTCCATGACCATGCAACAAGAAATAGACTCATCTTACATTTACCAAGAAAAAATAAACATAAAACTCAAAACAGCATTTTCTACCAAGGAATAAAACTGTACAATAAATTACCAAAAGAGATTAAAGAAATTTCAAAAATACACTTATTTAAGAAGGCAGCTAAAAAGTGCCTGTTATGCAATACATTTTATACATTGAAGGATTACTTAGATAAAGCAGAGTAGGGGTTTGATAAAAAAATGTTATACAAACAAATAATAATAATAATAATGATTATAAAACATCCAATATTCCACATAACACCTTCACTTTATTATTTTTCTTCTTTTTCCTATCTAGAGACACTCTCCCCTCAAGCTATGCATAGCACAATACTAACACCTCTTCCTCTTTCTGAGCTCAACATCTCACTCATTATGAAGGGATGCTGACTCAGTTTTTCAGGATAGCAAATGGGAACTTGCAGTACAGAAAATGGCCCAAGGATCACCTGTGTGTGTGTGTGTGTGTGTGTGTGTGTGTGTGTGTGTATGTAGTGAGTGAAGTGTTATGAAACAATGTGTGTATAGTGTGTGCAGTGACTGATAGTGAAATATGAGTTTATAGTGTGGCATTACATTATTTAATGAGTTATTTGTAAATAAATTATTGTATACCAGGAGTAATATCTAATGATTGTCTCTAACTAGAAGTCTGTAAATATATGTGTATACGAATTAGCTTATTGTAAATTGATCTAAGCTTGTAAATACTTTGACATGTCCTATATCCTTGTAAAAAGAGATCTACGGATGAATAAAACTACTACTACTACTACTACATCCATCGATATCCTTCCCATAATGGTAATGCCTTTGTGATGTGTCGTTTACTGTCTCACAGTATAATAATAATAAAAGTGAAAGAATATTATGACCGTTATTTGTCTTTATGACTGCCTGACTGTAAGGTAAAACAATATCTTGGAAAGGGTGTGGTTTTCTGAGAAATAACACAATCCTACAAAACTGGTTTAGAACTGAAGAAAATATTTCCGAATAGATTGTTTTGCGTTAGTGCTTAATTGACCCACTTTTTCTCATATCTCACTTCTGAAAAAGTTATATTTTTTGCTCAATCTTTTTGCGAATCCTGTGACTTTCTGCATGCGTCTCAACAACTGACAGATAACCTGATCCAAACTCGTTTATTGTTGTTTCTCCCGAAAACATTACATCATGCACAAACGAGCAAATATGCTACAGGTTTTTTTCTGTTCTCCTTCACAGGTGATTATCTTTCCTAGAAGCAGAGCAGTTTCGTTGCGGAATTAAAAAAAAAAAAAAATCAGATTTTAATGCAGTCCATATTTTTAATGCTCTTTCGACAGCAGGATCAAGAGGTAAAAATCTCGTGGCAACTTGTTTCATCATTTCTTCTCATTGCATCTCATCAGTTAAAATGGCATTTGCTAGTCCATTCTTCATTTAGCAGATCTACTGAAGTGCTTGCATATTTTCAGTATCAAACTTTCTACATCGACATACAGTTTATTAGTACTTTATTTTCCAGCATTCTGGAGACTAAGGACGTGGGAACCAGCTTTGTCAGTTTTATGATTTTCATCTAAGAGATGTGTAAATGGAGCGGCTTCTGCCGAAGTTTACATTAGTGTTGTCATCGGCGAATGCCTAAACTTCATTTAAAGATCATAAATTCTTCTCCATTGTGTCTATCAATGACTTCGAAAACTTGATGTGCACATTCATCGTTACATTCTATAAATTCCAGTATCATAATCAAAGAATTGTGAGCATACTAGAAACATTTTTACATATATTTTTCTATTACTTCTATCTGTCGCTATAGAAAAGTATTTTTTTTCTAGGATGGTGTTTAAAATAGTTTAATCGATTCTTTGGACGATACTTGGCACTGCAAATGGCTTCCGCTTTTGTTCGTCGCAGCAAAACTTCTAGCGATTTTTGAATCACTGCAGATATAAGGTAATAATTTTTGTGGACAATCCATGCTACTGTACCTAAGAGAATGCTTTACCATGTAATAAACAGATGTGAGTTCTCCAGAAGCAATCTCGTCCATCTCTGAAGCAGATGGTTCATGCCTCGAGAAATATTTGTACAAGGTACTTGATTTTCAATTGTTGACGACAGTTATGTTATATTTGGTTGAAGCATGACGTTTTACGTCACCAACGCCTCCATCAGCACAGGAGGAATCTTACAGTACGCCTTGTAGGAGTTCACTTTGACTTTGCTTAAGCCTTTTGGCTTTCTAAGAAGCTATTCCGCCACTTATAGACGAATTATCTGTGTCACTGTCACCTAAGTCGCTCATTTTGTCTATAGTTCTAGAAATAATTCACAAGCATAACTCGTACAACCCTCAGCAGTTCTCGCAAAACGATGGTCGAAGTTCTAAACTAGAGTGACAATGAAAAATGGAACTCAAAAATCCTTCCAGTATTTTAACACCGGCTGACGTAGCATTTCGACGAATTAGCAAACGAACGAGAAAGTTAACCACGATTTTATAGAGAGAGAAATTGAGGTGGATAATGAATATATAGAAGAATGTAAAACAGACAGAAGCTAACAAAGATGCGCGGCGCTGCGCGAGAGGGTGGGAATCGGTTAATATCGGCCCCGTCCGGCGGAATCGTAGACTTACAGCCGAGCTAGTCGTATCTTCATGCGGAATGTGCCTAGATAATAGGTACTTTCCAGCTGTAGGGATGTCCAATAATAATAAAACAAGCTTGAAATACGGGACAGATCTTGTCCCTGAAGACCATTTCAAATTATGCAGGGTATACGGGACGTCCCGGGAAATATGGGACGTCTGGCAACACCAGCCTGACCTGACGATCGACTTCAGAGCTGATGCAAGCACTAGCGCATCCATGCCCAACGTTCGGCACACACTGTTGAAGATAACGCTTCGCAGAAGACAACTCCTATGTGTTCCCCTGTTGATCGAACGACATCGACAGTTATGAATGCAGTGGGTACGGGGTCATCGATTTTGGATCATGGATCAATAGAAACGTGTCGCCAGGTAGGACGAACCACGTTTCTTGTTGCACCAGATGGATGTTCATGTGCAGGTATGCCACCAACGAAGCGAACGACTGCTCGAAACGTGTACCACACCACGAACGCAGGCCGGTGGTGGCAGTTTTATGCTGTGGTCAACATTTACCGATATTTATGTGGGGAATTTGGAGTAATGGGAGGCACTAAGACAGCTGTGGATTACTTGAACATTGTTTGGGAATACCTTCATCCCCCCCCCCCCCCCCATGTTGGATGTCTTCCTCATGGGCGATTATCTTCCAGCAGTATAAATCTCCTCTCACAAAGCTGGAATCGTGCTGTAGAGGTTTCAGTAGCATCAGAGGGAAGTCACGTCGATATTTTGGCCACCAAATACACCTAATGTAAACCCGATGTAACACATTTGGGACGCTATCGGGCACCAGCTAACACCTACTAACACCTACAAACCTCCGACCGATAATTAACGGGCAGTGCGTGACGCATGACGAGATTTCATAGTCTGAGACGGGACGATGGTTAAATTTACCCGCGGAAGGGACACTGGTGAGTGTGGAGGTATAAGGGAGGTGCGACCTGGTGAGAGGTTCTTAGGGATGATGGTACAGTGTTGTGATGACATTTTGCTGGGACATTGGGCTGGCGATGGTATTCTAATTGTTTAAGTGGGTTAGGAAATTCATGAGATGGGAAGGGGGTACGAATGGTGAGAGGAAGTGGTTACGAAAGACGAAGCGGAGTGCACGTCGTTCAAAGAAGCATTCGTTGACTGCCCTACCAGAATCTTATCGAGCGGTTTCTCACGAACCCCACAGACATTCTGGTCAAATGTAAAAACAAAACAAAATCGAAATGTCTGAGATGTGCCACTACAGAGGAAAGTTTAAAAATTATGAGGTCTGATGACAATAAGAAATGAAGTTGTCTGCAGATTCGGCGAGGAGAGGAAAATGGAGTAAACAGTAGTAAGAAGAAGCGACACAATGATAGGCAGGGTCGGTTTAGGGCCTAAGCTACACAAACCGTCGTTTGGGGTGTCACGCCAAGGCGCCACATGTGTCAGATTTGTATTGAAGACTTCATATAGTTATTAACGGCCGCCTGGAGCGTCAAACTAACACGGGCACCCAAGTGCAATATTTGTAAACAGAGCGTCTCAGAACTACGAGTGCTGTCAACAAAGTCTGAGACTGAGTTTTATCTTGTAGCTTACGTGATAGTCTCCATCTGTAGCACGAATATTTGATAACAGCAGATTTGTATGTATAATATCCACAGGGGGCAGCACTCACGAATCGCTACGCTGATATTAACGCTTGATTTTGTTGATGCTCTTTGCATTTCGCATATCAAACAATGGAGGTAACATGAGAGGATCAGTGTGGCGCAATAATATACTATATTCGTTTCAACAATACAATCACCGAAACCTACGAAAAGCTGAAGCCGTACGGTGAAGGCGCACTACCTCGTGCAACAGTGTTCAGCTGGTTCACGGAATCCAAAGAAAGCCGACTTGTTAAGCAAGATGGGCCTGGTGTTTCCGATTCTGTTGTGTCTGAAGTCAACAAAAACACTGCTGCTGTGATTGTGAGTGAGGATAGGCGGATACCATTGTATAATGTAAGTGAAATGTTGAGAATGTCATATGGCACTGCCTTTACGATTACGAATGATATCCCCATATGACCGGTATTTGTGCCCGTTGGCTACCACCTCTGTTGACGTCTCCATAAAACGGCGTGCGAATGGAGACAAGCCATGAGGTAACGCGTCTCTATGCCGATGGAGGGATGCGTTTCTGTAGTTATCACCGATGATGAGTCATAGTTGCATTATTGTGATTCTGAAGTTAAATAAGCCAGCACACAGCGGAATTTGCCAGGTTCTCTACAACCAAAACAGGCAAAAGATGTTCCATGTGCAGTGGAACTGATGGTGAGCAGATATTTTTAATGTTGAGGGATGATTTATCAGCATCCAGTTCCCCTCCCACTACTGTTACAGCAGCGTAGTACATGCCGATATTCGCTAAATTGAGGAAGCTTACAGCAGGCAAACGACCAGAACTATCTCGAAATGGCTGACGGCTTCAGCATCACAATGCGTAGCCTCACATCGAAAATCAGGTCATGCCGTCTTTGGCTCCGTTCTGTGTATTGCATCCGCCTTTTAGCCCCGATCGTGCATGCACCCTATTTTTCTTTTTCTTCTTTTTTCCATCACTAAAGGCGAAAATTCGGGGCGTTCGATTTGAGAGCTCTAGAGCAGTACTCAAGACAGTGAGGCGATTCTCGAGGACCCGATAATGACCTGCACCAAGTGTTTGAGGATAGGTGGAAACGATATAGAAAGTGAACTCAAGTAGAAGGGGTGCACTTTGAAAAATATAAGGTTGTAAGTAGGCTCTTTAGGTTTTATATTGGTAACGCCACCTACCGCTTTGTATGAAAATTACTGACTGTATTGTGTGCAGTCTGTGGCTGGTTGGCAGTGTTGCAATTTCGCTACTGTAGTGTTCGGCAGCTGGATATTAACAGCGCGTAGCGTTGCGCAGTTGGAGGTGAGCCGCCAACAGTGGTGGACGTGGGGAGAGAGATGGAGGAGTTTTGAGAGCGGATATCAGTTCATGACATCCAGTCTTACAAAATTATATATATATATATATATATATATATATATATATATATATATATATATATATATATATATATATATATATATATAAAATGACTTTTGAACACTATTATTTAGATGGCAGTACTGGCGCTCGCTGTATTGCAGTAGTTCGAGTAACGAAGATTTTTTTGAGGTAAGTGATTCGTGAAAGGTTTAGGTTAATGTTAGTCAGGGCCATTCTTTTGTAGGGAGTTTTTGAAAGTCAGATTGCGTTGCGCTAAAAATATTGTGTGTCAATTTAGTGTTGATCAGAATAAGTAAAGAGAGAAATATCTGAGTACGTTCGGTTCTGCTCAGCTGTTTGAAAATGGAATAACGTACGGGGTTTATGAGCAGAATCATTGATAAATTTTTCTAAGGGGAGGTTTCAGGGTAAACATTGAAGTGAAACACATCTGCGCAGAAAATCTATCTCATGCTTTGCTGATGAGCCCTCATAGTCCATAGAGGTGAAAGCGTACGAGAGAAAAGGTGAAGGCGGTGGCGGAGGGGAGCGCCAAGTTATGAGACTCTTGTGTGGAAAAATGTCCTCGAACTGTCATTGATGATAGGACGTGTGTGAAGACATCAAAGAATAGCTTCCACGGTACTTGAGGGTGCCGTATAGGGTACCAACTGTTGGGCAGAACAGAGATTAGAGTGTATCAAACAAAGAATAGAGAACGCAAGGTGTAAGTGCTACTCTGACGTGAAGAGGTTAGCACGGGACAGGAGGCCATGGAGGATCGCACCTAATCAGAAGATCCAGTAAAAATAAAAGATAAAGGAAAAGAGAGAGAGAGAGAGAGAGAGTGAGAGAGAGAGAGAGAGAGATTAAATTAGATTAGATTAATACTACTTCCATGGATCACGAATACGATATTTGGTAATGATGTGGAACGACTCAAATTTTCCAATACATGACATAATTAAGATAATTTTACAACATAATTAAGTTAACATAACAACTTTTTTGATTTTATTTTTTATAATTTTTTTTATAAATTTTTCTCAGTGTGGTTCATGGTGTGGGTTCCTGTAGTCATGTCCTAGTTCATGAACCACGGGCAACGTATGAGTGGCCAAGTAAGTGGTCCCGACAGTCGGGATACCAGTTACTTTGGAATAAGGCTGGGCATCTCGGACATATTCTCAGTCGTGGTCACCTTCGTGCTCATACGGCAAAGACTACCAAATCCACCGGTTAGTCCCTCAACCGTTAGGAGTAAAACCCAACGGGACTAGGGGCAAGTAAGGCTAGCAACCTGCTTCCCCGGTACTTTAAATATGATGCTGGCAACAATCAGAGCAAAATGCCTCGTACCTTTGGAGGAGACGGAGTCCCACTTCTAACTGACAAACCAGGGACTCCTAAGATACCACTTGGCAAACAAATGGTAATGAGATGGGGAGCTATTAATGTCAATGGGGGCTACTCTGGGAAGAAGTTAGAGCTTTCAGAGGCTACAAGTAAGAAGGGGCTGGACATTTTAACTGTTAGTGACACTCGGGTAAGGGGTGAGAAAGAAGAGGAAGCGGGAGAATACAAGGTCTACCTATCAGGAGTCAAAGCAGGAGTAGCACAATGGGGTGTAGGGCTTTACATCAGGAAAGAAATGGAACCCAGCGTAGTTTCAATAAGGTATGTAAACGAACAAATGATGTGGATAGATTTGACAGTGTCTAGCAAGAAAATTAGTGTTGTGTCAGTATATTAGCATTGTGAAGGGACAGATCAAGATAAGACGGATAGTTTTTATGAGGCACTCAGTGATGTAGTTGTTAGTGTAAAGAAAAAAGACAGTGTTCTGCTCATGGGTGACTTTAAAGCCAGGATTGGAAATCGAACAGAAGGGTATGGAAAGGTTATGGGTAAATTTGGAGAGGATACGGAGGCCAACAGAAACGGGAAACAACTCTTGGATATCAGTGACAGTATGGGCTTAGTAATCACAAATTCCTTTTTTAAACATAAGAACATTCACCGGTATACTTGGGAAGGCAGGGGAGCCAGATCTGTCATTGACAATATAATAACAGATCAAGAATTCAGCAAGGCTGTGAGGGACACACGTGTATTCAGGGGATTCTTTGATGACACTGATCATTATTCAATCTGCAGTGAAATTGGGATGGTGAGGCCGAAAGTGCAGGAGGTCAGGTCCATATAAGAGTGGAGAAACTTCAGGATAAGGAAATCAGGCTCGAGTGCATAACAGCGATCCCAGAAAGGTACCAGTTAGTTGAATGTAGTCAATTACAGTCATTGGAAAAGGAATGGACAACGTTCAGGGACACAGTACTAGAAGTGGCTAAAGAATGTCTTGGAACAGTAGTGTGTAAAGGTAGGATGAAGCAGACAGCTTGGTGGAATGACACAGTCAAGGCAGCCTGTAAAAGGAAAAAGAAGGCGTATCAAAAATGGCTACATACTAGAACTGAGGTAGAAAGAGAAAGTTATGTTGAAGAAAGAAACAAAGCCAAACAGATAATTGCAGCCTCCAAGAAGATATCTTCGGAAGACTTTGGAAACAGGTTGGAGACATTGGGTCAAGCTGCTGGAAAACCATTCTGGAGTGTAATTAGCAGTCTTCGAAAGGGAGGTAAGAAGGAAAAGACTAGTATTTTGGACAGATCAGGAAAACTGCTGGTGAATCCTGTGGATGCCTTGGGCAGATGGAGGGAATATTTTGATGAGTTGCTCAATGTAGATGAAAATACGGTCAGTAATGTTTCAGATTTCGAGGTAGAATGGGATAGGAATGATGATGGAAATAGGATCACATTTTAGGAAGTGGAGAAAATGGTCAATAGATTGCAGTGTAATAAAGCAGCTGGGGTGGATGAAATTAAGTCGGAACTCATCAAATGCAGTGGAATGTCAGGTCTTAAATGGCTACACAGGATAATTGAAATGGCCTGGGAGTCGGGACAGCTTCCATCAGACTGGACAAAAGCAGTAATCTCACCAATCTTTAAACATGGGGACAGGAAAGATTGTAACAACTACAGAGGTATCTCTTTAGTCAGCGTTGTGGGTAAAATCTTCTCAGGTATTGTTGAAAGAAAAGTGAGAGTATTAGTTGAGGACCAATGGGATGAAAATCAGTGTGAGTTTAGGCCTCTTAGAGGTTGTCAGGACCAGATCTTTAGCTTATGGCAAATAATGGAGAAGTGTTATGAGTGGAACGAGGAACTGTATCCATGCTTTATAGAACTAGAAAAGGCATATGACCGGGTTCCTAGGAGGAAGGTATTGTCTGTTCTACGAGATTATGGAATAGAAGGCAAACTTTTGCAAGCAATGAATGGTCTTTGCATGGATAGTCAGGTAGCAGTTAGAGTTGACGGTAAATTGAGTTCATGGTTCAGAGTAGTTTCAGGAGTAAGACAAGGCTGCAACCTGTCTCCACTGTTGTTCATATTATTTAGGGATCATATGTTGAAAACAATAGACTGGGTGGGTGAGATTAAGATATGTGAACACAAAATAAGCAGTCTTGCATATGAGGATGACTTAGTTGTGATGGCAGATTCAATTGAAAGTTTGCAAAGTAATATTTCAGAGTAGATCAGAAATGTAAGGACTATGGTATGAAGATTAGCATCTCCAAACCGAAAGTAATGTCAGAGGGAAAGAAATATAAACAGATTGAGTGCCAAATAGGAGGAACAAAGTTAGAACAGGTGGACGGTTTCAAGTACTTAGGATGCATATTTTCACAGAATGGCAACATAATGAAAGAACTGGAGACGAGGTGTAGCAAAGCTAATGTAGGGAGCGCTCAGCTACGATCTACTCTCTTCTGCAAGAAGGAAGTCAGTGCCAAGACTAAGTTATCTGTGTACCGTTCAATCTTTCGACCAACTTTGTTGTATGGGAACGAAAGCTGGGAGGATTTAGGTTACCTTATCAACAAGGTTGAGGTTACGGATATGAAAGTAGCTAGGATGATTGCAGGTACTAGTAGATGGGAACAATGGCAGGAGGGTGTCCACAATTAGGAAGTCAAAGAAAAACTTGGAATAAACTCTATATATGTAGCAGTCAGGGCGAACAGGCTTAGATGGTGGGGTCATGTTACACGCATGGGAGAAGCAAGGTTACCCAAGAGACTCATGGGTTCAGCAGTAGAGGGTAGGAGGAGTCGGGGCAGACCAAGGTGAACGCTGAAAGGCATAATCAGTCTTAAATGATGATGACGATTTTTTCTTAATTTATATCTAAAAATTCCTCTATGGAGTAGAAGGAGTTGTCGTTACAAATTCTTTCAATTTCTTCTTAAATACTTGTTGGTTTTCTGTCAGAGTTTTGATGATATTTGGTAAGTGACCAAAGACTTTAGTGGCAGTGTAATTCACCGCTTTATGTGCCAAAGTTAGATTTAATCTTGAATAGTGAAGATCGTTCTTTCTCCTGGTATTGTAGTTATGCACACTGCTATTCCTTTTGAATTGGGTTTGGCTGTTAATAGTAAATTTCATAAGAGAGTATACATACTGAGAAGCTATTGTGAATATCCCCAGATCCTTAAATAAATGTCTACAGGATGATATCGGGTGGACTCCAGCTATTATTCTGATTACACTCTTTTGTGCAATAAATACTTTATTCCTCAGTGATGAATTACCCCAAAATATGATGCCATATGCAAGCAACGAGTGAAAATAGGCGTAGTAAGCTAATTTACTAAGATGTTTATCACCAAAACTAGCAATGACCCTTCTTGCATAAGTAGCTGAACTCAAACGTGTCAGTAGATCATCAATGTGTTTCTTCCAATTTAATCTCTCATCAATGGACACATCTAAAAATTTTGAATATTCTGCCTTAGCTATATGCTTCTCATTAAGGTCTATATTTATTAATGGCGTCATACCATTTACTGTACGGAACTGTATGTACTGTGTCTTACCTAAATTCAGTGAGAGTCCGTTTACAAGGAACCACTTAGTAATTTTCTGAAAGACATTATTGACAATTTCTTCAGTTAATTCTTGTTTGTCAGGTGTGATTCCCATACTTGTATCACCAGCAAAGAGAACTAACTTTACCTCTTCATGAATATAGAATGGCAAGTCATTAATATGCAGGGTGTCCCAGCTATCTTGCCCACCCAAAATATCTCTCGAACAGTAACAGCTATTGGGAAACGACTTTCACCGGTATCAATGTAGGGATGGGGCCCATGAATGTATATATTTGGAAATATTCTAAAACGAAAGCATATGTGTTTTTAACACAAAATTATGTTTTTTTAAATGGACCTCGTATATTTTTTCTTCAGCAATCCATAGCATGACAAAGCACATACACAATGGCGTTGATTGCATCGAAATATTCCCATTACATCGCGAGATATTAAGACGCGAAGTTGACGCTTGAAACACTCGACATGCGCTGCTAGCGCACGTCCTGAGGCTCAGGCGTGAACCCCATGCTGCCCGTAATCGCGATGTGAGTGACATGCGTAATCACTCTTCCATACTTATCAGGAGGTCCGAAACGAATAATACGCATGTCCATCACATCGCGATTACGGGCAGCATGGGGTTCACGCCTGAGCGTCGGGATGTAATGGGAATATTGCGATGCAATCAACGCCATTGTGTATTTGCTTTGTCATGCTATGAATTGCTGAAGAAAAAATATAGGAGGTCCATTAAAAAAAACATAAGTTTGTGTTAAAAACACATATGCTTTCGTTGTAGAATGTTTCCAAATATATACATTCATGGGCCCCAGCCCTACATTGATACCGGTGAAAGTCGTTTCCCAATAGCTGTTATTGTTCGAGATATATACTCCTGGAAATGGAAAAAAGAACACATTGACACCGGTGTGTCAGACCCACCATACTTGCTCCGGACACTGCGAGAGGGCTGTACAAGCAATGATCACACGCACGGCACAGCGGACACACCAGGAACCGCGGTGTTGGCCGTCGAATGGCGATAGCTGCGCAGCATTTGTGCACCGCCGCCGTCAGTGTCAGCCAGTTTGCCGTGGCATACGGAGCTCCATCGCAGTCTTTAACACTGGTAGCATGCCGCGACAGCGTGGACGTGAACCGTATGTGCAGTTGACGGACTTTGAGGGAGGGCGTATAGTGGGCTTGCGGGAGGCCGGGTGGACGTACCGCCGAATTGCTCAACACGTGGGGCGTGAGGTCTCCACAGTACATCGATGTTGTCGCCAGTGGTCGGCGGAAGGTGCACGTGCCCGTCGACCTGGGACCGGATCGCAGAGACGCACGGATGCACGCCAAGACCGTAGGATCCTACGCAGTGCCGTAGGGGACCTCACCGCCACTTCCCAGCAAATTAGGGACACTGTTACCCCTGGGGTATCGGCGAGGACCATTCGCAACCGTCTCCATGAAGCTGGGCTACGGTCCCGCACACCGTTAGGCCTTCTTCCGCTCACGCCCCAACATCGTGCAGCCCGCCTCCAGTGGTGTCGCGACAGGCGTGAATGGAGGGACGAATGGAGACGTATCGTCTTCTGCGATGAGAGTCGCTTCTGCCTTGGTGCCAATGATGGTCGTATGCGTGTTTGGCGCCGTGCAGGTGGGCGCCAAAATCAGGACTGCATACGACCGAGGCACACAAGGCCAACACCCGGCATCATGGTGTGGGGAGCGATCTCCTACACTGGCCGTACACTTCCGATGATTGTCGAGGGGACACTGAATAGTGCACGGTACATCCAAACCGTCATCGAACCCATCGTTCTACCATTCCTAGACCGGCAAGGGAACTTGCTGTTCCAACAGGACAATGCACGTCCGCATGTATCCCGTGCCACCCAACGTGCTCTAGAAGGTGTAAGTCAACTACCCTGGCCAGCAAGATCTCCGGATCTGTCCCCCATTGAGCATGTTTGGGACTGGATGAAGCGTCGTCTCACGCGGTCTGCACGTCCAGCACGAATGCTGGTCCAACTGAGGCGCCAGGTGGAAATGTCATGGCAATCCGTTCCACAGGACTACATCCAGCATCTCTACGATCGTCTCCATGGGAGAATAGCAGCCTGCATTGCTGCGAAAGGTTCATATACACTGTACTAGTGCCGACATTGTGCATGCTCTGTTGCCTGTGTCTGTGTGCCTGTGGTTCTGTCAGTGTGATCATGTGATGTATCTGACCCCAGGAATGTGTCAATAAAGTTTCCCCTTCCTGGGACAATGAATTCACGTTGTTCTTATTTCAATTTCCAGGAGTGTATTTTGGGTGGACAAGGTAGCTGGGACACCCTGTATATTAAGAAGAGAGAAAGAGTCATCAACTTATGGTTCCCACAGTCTGTAAAGTCGAACGTGATCTTAAAAGGTTTCGTGACCGGCTTGGCCCCCAGGTGGCGCTTGCCAGCGGATGCAGATAGGTGGCGCGACGTCGCCAGCGCCTGGAGTGGTTCACACGCGGCGCGCGGCCCCACCTCGGGTAATGTCGTCGAGGAATCCGCTCCGCGAGGAGATGGCGCGATGCACGCTCGAGTGCGTGGCAGAGGCGGGAATCCGGCTTGCGCGCTCCAGGATTCCATCGCCCGCCGGGGAGGGGCGCACGCTCCAACGGCATCGCGCCCGCTCAAGTGCGCAGGTGGCGCAATCACCTCCCCAGCAGGTGCCAATACTCCGCAGGCAATCTCCGCGGCCTCGGTGGCTCACTTTCACTACACCCGAAAGCGGAAGAGCGTCTCATACAATGTCATTTGGGAACCGTTTAGTGTTGTGATTACTCGGCTTCCATAGACTCTCATAGCATATTATTTTCAACATGAAGGCGCCATACGTCATCAGAAGAAAGACATACTCTCGTTTTTAAGATTTTATGAACGAAGCACAGTCTACATACACGACCGGTTTTGGCAGAATTAGCTTTCGGAGACACGCATTACGAGATTTCAGTGGTACCTATCACCTTCCCCCTATTTTAGAACTGAACATGGCCTAATGCGGCCGAATCCAGCCATCACAATAAAAATACATGATTATGATTGTATTTTGTACACAAAACTGTTTCCACCTGGCGACCCTGCCCCCGCCTCACTTTCGCGTTGGGTTGTTTGGGGGAAGAGACCAAACAGGAAGGTCATTGGTCTCATCGGACTAGGGAAGGACGGGGAAGGAAGTCGGCCGTGGCCTTTCAAAGGAACCATCCCGGCATTTGCCTGGACCGATTTAGGGAAATCACGGAAAACCTAAATCAGGATGTCCGGCCACGAGATTGAACCGTCGTCCTCCCGAATGCTCACCTTCGCATATGCAACACTATGGCTTGACGACTTTACGACTCAGTAATGATACACCTAAGCGCCAAAGAAATTGGTACACCTGCCTAATACCGTGTACGGCCCCCGCGAGCACGCAGAAGTGCCGCAACTCGACGTGTCATGGACTCAACTAATGTCTGAAATAGAGTTGCAAGGAACTGACGGTATGAATCCTGCAGGGCTGTCCATAAGTCTGTGTGAGAACGAAGGGGTGGATACCTCTTCTGAATAGCACGTTGCAAGGCATCCCATATATGCTTAATAATTTTATGTCTGGGGAGTTTGGTGCCCAGTGGAAGTGTTTAAACTCAGTAGAGAGTTCCTGGAGCCACTCTGTAGCATTTATGGATGTGTGGGGTGTAGCACAGTCACTTTGGAATGCCAAGGTCTTTCAGAATGCACAATAGACATGAATAAATGGCTCTCAGTACTATGGGACTTAATACCTGAGGTCATCAGTCCCCTAGAACTTAGAACTACTTAAACCTAACTAACCTAAGGACATCACACACATCCATGCCCGAGGCAGGATTCGAACCTGCGACCGTAGCAGTCGCGCAGTTCCGGACTCAAGCGCCTAGAACAGCTCGGCCACCGCGGCTGGCGGACATGAAAAGATGACGGTGATCAGACAGGATGCTTCCGTACGTGTCACCTGTCAGAGTCGTATCTCGACGTATCAGGGGTCCCATAACACTCCAACTGCACGCTCCCCACACCATTACAGAGCTTACCAGCTTGAACAGACCCCTGCTGACATGCAGGTTCCATGGATTCATGAGTTTGTGTCCATAGCCGTGCACGTCCACCCGCTTCATACAATTCGAAACGAGACTCGTCTGACCATGCCACGTTTTTCCAGTCATCAATAGTTCGATGTCGGTGTTGACGGGCCCAGGCGAGGCTTAAAGCTTTGTGTCGTGCAGTCATCAAGGGTACACGAGTGGCCCTTCGGCTCCAATAGTCCATATCGATGATGTTTCGTTGAATGGTTGGCACTCTGACACTTGTTCATGATCCAGCACTGAAATCTGCAGCAACTTGCGGAAGGTGTAACACCATAGCTCTAATGCTGTGCTGGTTTATTTTGCTTTTGTTTTATTTAATGTTACATTGTTGATCTTCTGTAAATGTGTTTGATTGAATCGATAACATAAAATTGTATACTCCTTTCTTTGTAAGTACTTCGATGTCATGATATGATTCTAGTAGTGTATCTGTCATTTAAATTCTTTGTCCCATTTGGAGGGAACAAAACTTACTGTATATAATTGTAATTTCTGTGTGAATAATTTTTTGTAGAAATGTCAATATGTGCAAACATTCTTTTTTATTGGATGAATTTGGTTACTGTTATGTAAACTGCTGATCCTCTCTTAGGGTTCTTAGTTATTCTGTATGTAAAGGTTGTTGTGGTTCCCCTCGGGAACGGAACTGCGTAGCGCGCGCAAATTGTGATGGCCTAGGTAGAAAAGGTGGAACAAGAGTCAGTCGGGGACGAGCTGCAAAACTGTGCACTGCCATGTAAATGTTGCATACTGTGCTGGTTCCGAGAGAGGCTTTTTCTGCTACTTTTCAATGCCTCGGATGGATGGATAAATAGCTGGAACTATTCTGGAATTTGTATCTATCATCGCCACCAAGAAATGACAGAGTCCAGCAATTCTACCTGCAAATCCATCTACCAACTTCCAGTTGCCACCACATTGCGCAATCACTGTATCGGAATGCTATAATAATGTACAGGGAAGGATCAGCTCATCGGATGTTTTAGTGTACACAAATATAAGGTAACTTTTAACTGAATTTGTGTACCTACCTTGATTTTTTCCTTATCATAACATCTCTCAGGTACCTCTCTGTTTGAACTAAAGTGATTACCGAGTGTCCCTGCTGAAATAACATTAAAGACCATTGTTTTTGCTACTTAATGCCTCTTGAACAGAGTAAAAAGTAAGTTAAAGTTAATGTGGCAAGAGAGTGAGTTAAAGTTAATGATGCTTGCTGAAAATAATTTTCCTAGTAAAACTGCTTATTAATGTGTTGTTGCCAACTTCAAATTAAGAGATCGTAAGACTGAGGCTTATAAAGTTTTGCTTAGTAAATGATCACATTACTGCCTGTTGTAAATCGCCGAAGGTGAGTCAGTATGTTACATATATGTTAATTTTGTCTCTCAATGTAGTTAAGGTGGAAAACTGCAGTGTTAAACGTTATATACTCATGTTTGCCAAGTGTTTGTCTATCTTGTGCATAATTTGGAGGAAACTCCAGATGACACTATATCGGGGCAAGCTTTAACTAATGTTTTGAATAAGTGTGAAGTACAGGAAGAAAAAGAACCACCTGGTATGATAATAGCAAAACAGGAAATGCTGTGCCTTGCTAAAGACTTTGAAATTCCAAAACCTAAAAAGCCACCTGGTGAAACAAAGCGTTGGCAAGATCTGAATAGTATAGTGAAAGATGTAGAAGATAGGCGACCTAAAAAGCCACCAGATTTAAGTGACTGTTTTATGAACCATAAAAGACTGCTTGGTTAATAAAGAGACTAGGGGCAGGATATATGTATACATATTTTTAATTTAATGCATGACTTAATTTTTATTGTATCTGTGTGTTACCTGAAAGTTGATTATTGTTTTGTTGATCTTGAGACCTGGGGCAGGCTGTTGTTTATTATATTGTTTAATTCTGCTTAGAAACCGTTTATTTTCAATTGAATACTTATTGTTGCCAGTCTAATTATGAAGATAGGAGCAAGTAGTGTGACAGACTTAATAAAACTTTATGACTACTTATGTTTATAGTAACTTAATCAGAGTGCAAAGAACTCCACAAGATAATAATTTATTTCTAATATACCTAAAGATCAGAAAGGGCTTATGTTTGCACCATGTTGTGTATTTAAAGCTACATGTCCTCAGATGAGGGTTGTTAACCCTCAGGGGACATGACCTCTTTGCATTGTCAGGTGCCTGACGAGCACCAGGGACCCAAGTCTTTGCCAGCACTAAATCAAATTCTTTTCGTGCTGTCAACCTTCTCTTCATCATTCATAACTTTTACTATCTTCTTTCCTTCTTCTCTATCAGAGTAGACAAAAAAGTGTAGAAATGATGTGAGATACGGTGTATTGCTTGTGGACAAGTAAATGAATAATTAAATTATGTACACTAGGAAATGACCAAGAATAATGAAAGTATAGTGGGTATTGTGAAGGAAAAATGAAATGGAAAAGTAATTGGAAAGAGAAAAGGTAAGAATACTGAAAATAAGGTAAATGAAATGTAAATGTTTTTTTTGAAAATAGGGACAAACATGGTGTTGAAAAACTGTATGTGTGTTTAAAACTGAGCAGATAAACCTGACTTAATTATGTGAAGTAGATGTTAGAGGTATGTGTCTAGTGCCACCAAACGTGAGCAGAAAGCACTTACAGTAGGATGTAAAATTATTGTGCTGATCTTGAGATATTTGATGACCTAAATATGTGAAAAAATAATTAAAGTAAGTATTTACTTCCAAAGGAATGTTACTGAGTAAGAAATTGGGGAGAAAAACCACAAATCTGGGACTCTCAAATAACTCCTGAACATTGTCATTATGCCAAAAAGTCATTTAAAATTTTTCTTGATTAATGTATATGTTACCTGATATTGTCATAGTGTAAAGAAAGATTTAATATTACCAAAGTCTAATTGCTGTTTCAAAGTTACAGGCCAAATTTTTATACCATTAATGCAATTGGTAACAAAGATGTGACATAATGATGAAAAACTTAAAGATGATGACAATAAACTGCTCAAAAATATGTTGTTGGGCAGCAAAACAAGACAAAAGAATAAAAATGCTGTGGTCCTGAAGTTGAGGGCTACCAAATATGCTGTGTGAGCAGTAGCCAAAGGACTTGCCATTGTGGGGCAAGAAGTTGATAAGTGGTCACAAACTGCCAAACCTAGAGGATGGGGCCATTTATTAATTTAAAAATATGTCATTTAGTGTTCTTAATCTAAATTGTATTATTGTGCATAAATGTTTATATACGAAGACTGCCAAACCAGTAATGGGTAAAATGAGTAACATGGACTGCTAGTGCTTAGGCAAGCAGTGAAGTAAGTTAGGTTTTTTGACCAATGTCTTATAGACTGACTATTCTTATTGAAGTCAGTGAAAAGTTATTATAAAATATACATGTATTCTTATTGAAATGGATGTGATGTTTTGATACTAGGTTTTTTGAAATAACTTAAAGTTTTGGACTGTCTTGCTTTAAAAATACAGCAGTGATGATTAAAGGTAGGTTCTGAATAGGTTAGTGTGTTTATATGCAACAAACATTTTGGACTGCTATTAATAAAGAGCAGCTACGAAGTTAAAAATTTTGAAAAAAACCTTGAAAAGTTGCTTTTGTATTTAAATAATCAGCTGAAAAAGTTTCTCATAGCTGTTCATCTAAATATTTCTGCATATGTGGATGCAAACTGAAAATTTTAATATTTCATTAATTGCTGAACCTTGTGAAATGTACTATGAACATTAACATGTTTCTTTGTCTGTAAATATTTACCTTCTTTGAAAATATTGAAAGACTAATTTCTGCTTTGTTAAGTAAAATTGTTGTGTGGTATTGTATATGAGTTTATTTTTTTTCTTGAATACTCTTAACTGTTCTACTAATGAGCAGATTATTTTGTGTACTGCTTGTCTGTCAGTCTTACAGTATCTATGTGGAAGAACCAGAAAATTTAATGTCTGCCCTGTGTCATGATGGAAATTAGTTTCCTTAAACCAGTGTGTAAACGAAAATTACTGTAAATGTCTTCTTTTTGAAAATGTTTTGGAAGAAATGTATGAAATTTCTTAGTGAATACACTGTATGTTTGTAATGTATATTTTTTTTCTTTCTCCCAACTTAAGTTGGATTGAATTATTTTTTCTGTAGCCAACACCACTTACGTGTTATAGATGTTTCCTTGAAGTATCCCTAACGGGAAACTTCAACGAAACATGGGGCATGTGTAACACCATAGCTCTAACGCTGTGCTGGTTTATTTTGCTTTTGTTTTATTTAATGTTATATTGTTGGTCTTCTGTAAATGTGTTTGATTGAATCGATAACATAAAATTGTACACTCCTTTCTTTGTAAGTACTTCGATGCCATGATATGATTCTGTGCAATGTACTGTATCTGTCATTTAAATTCTTTGTCCTATTTGGAGGGAACAAAACTTACTGTATATAATTGTAATTTCTGTGTGAATAATTTTTTGTAGAAATGTCAATATGTGCAAATATTCTGTTTTATTGGATGAATTTGGTTGCTGTTACGTAAACTGCTGATGCTTTCTTAGGGTTCTTAGTTATTCTGTTTGTAAAGGTTGTTGTGGTTCCCCTTGGGAACGGAACTGCGTAGCGCGCACAAATTGTGATGGCCTAGGTAGAAAAGGTGGAACAAGAGTCAGTCGGGGAAGAGCTGCAAAACTGTGCACTGCCATGTAAATGTTGCATACTGTGCTGGTTCCGAGAGAGGCTTTTTCTGCTACTTTTCAATGCCTCGGATGGATGGATAAATAGCTGGAATTATTCTGGAATTTGTATCTATCATCGCCACCAAGAAATGGCAGAGTCCAGCAATTCTACCTGCAAATCCATCTACCAACACGCAGTTGCCACCACAATGCGCAATCACAGTATCGGAATGCTATAATAATGTACAGTGAAGGATCAGCTCATCGGATGTTTTAGTGTACACAAATATAAGGTAACTTGTAACTGAATTTGTGGACCTACCTTGATTTTTTCCTTATCATAACATCTCTCAGGCACCTCTCTGTTTGAACTAAAGTGATTACCGAGTGTCCCTGCTGAAATAACATTAAAGACCATTGTTTTTGCTACTTAATGCCTCTTGAACATAGAAAAAAGAAAGTTAAAGTTAATGTGGCAAGAGAGTGAGTTAAAGTTAATGATGCTTGCTGAAAATAATTTTCCTAGTAAAACTTCTTATTAATATGTTGTTGCCAACTTCAAATTAAGAGTTTGTAAGACTGGGGCTTATAAAGTTTTGCTTAGTAAATGATCACATTACTGCCTGTTGTAAATCGCAGAAGGTGAGTCAGTATGTTACATATATGTTAATTTTGTCTCTCAATGTAGTAAAGGTGGAAAACTGCAGTGTTAAATGTTATATACTCATGTTTGCTAAGTGTTTGTCTCTCTTGTGTATTAGAAGTGCATATTAATAATATAACAGGATCCACAGTTTGTCTATTGTGTTAATGCTAGGTAACAAGTAATGGGAAAATCAATAATTATGAAAAACATTATTTCCTTATTCAAATGATAGTGAGGAGCAACCTGTTAGTGGATTCCAATTAACTTTCATTTTAAGTAGTAAAGTATTTAACTGAGATAGACTTAACCTATATCCAATTAATGATTCTGGAGTGAATAGTAATAATAATGTTATAAAGACCGTATAGTTTGAACAAGCTCTGAAAGTAGTAGTGTGTTTCGATATCTGTTATAATTTTGCAAATAGTTTGTGCTGCGCTAACTGTTAGTTTCAATCTTACTGTAAACGTATGTATGTGTCAGAGTTCAGTGCAATCGCGTATGACAAGGTATAGGTTGTGTTTATCCATTAAAGTTACTAATAACTATTTTCTTGAACGAGTATGTTAATCATTCTCTTGCCTTGTTAGGCTGGCGACCGTTTTCTTTATCAGTTAAACAATGCAGAAAGGCAAAATTTTGTTTGTTACTGTTCAAATATTTACATAATTCTGACTTTCATTTCCGATGAGCCACCCCCGTTAGGTACAACACAGTCAACATAACAAAATTCCACTTAGAGGGTAACACTGCTCTGTTGCTTTATACCATAATTGCTTTAACAAGATAGTTTTATTTCATGACCTGCCTACATCTTTATGGTTATGGTACAGCAGTAGCAGACGGGAATGTTATAAAGGGTTGCGCTTCTGTCACGTTGAATGATTCGCTTCAGTCGTCGTTGGTCCCGTTCTTACAGGATCTTTTTCCGTCGGCAGCGATGTCGGAAATTTGATGTTTTAGCGGAATCCTGATATTCACGGTACACTCGTGAAATGGTCGTAAGGGAAAATTCCCACTTCAGCGCTACCTCGGAAATGCTGTGTCCCGTCACTTTTGCGCCGACGTTCAAACTCACTTAAAGCTTGATAACGTTCCATTGTAGCAGCACTAACCGCTCTCACAACTGTCCCAGACACTTTTTGTATTATACAGGCGTTTGCCGACCGCCACGCCGTAGTCTACCTGTTTACATATCTCTGTATTTGAATACGCGTGCCTATACGTTTCTTTGGCGCTTCAGTGTAAATTATACATACAGACCTTCCTCGTAAATCAGCCTGCAAGTGAAATCCCTGTGCCTCACATACAGACAGAAAAATGTGGCGGAATGACTTAAAATGCACTGGCGTGCAGTATTTAAGGGCGAAAGTAACTTCCTCATAATGTGTCACTAGCAAGCAACATAGATCGATGAAACTTGAAGCACATGTACTGATACTTATGTTTATGTAAACCAAATGTCACTGACGTATCACAAACGGAAAAAGTATTTACATAATTCGAAGCTTAATTTTTAGGAATTAAAAAAATCCTAATAATACTGACACTTTCTGATTGACCCATTGAAATCATGTACCGAATGAACAATATAAAGGCATTCGTTAACGGCTAGCTACAACAAATACCAACTTTACTGCCTTGTTAGTTCATTGAAAAATATTCCTCCATCTCCTCCTTCCGTCACGAAAGTGCTGCGCTTATGTCAAGTGTGATGTTCACAAAAAAGATACGCTTACATTCCGAAATAGAAAAAAAGTCGAGAAAACGGTTTTGTGAAACCATCTGTTTAAATGTAAATACATTAGAGAAACATTTGGTGAGTCTTTGAATGATGCTCGAAATAGAGTATAGCAAGTGAGGTGCCTATTAGACATTTAAAATTCAATATTTAATTTAGAAACAAAGGATTTTAAAGAGCACTATCGGATGTTTGTCCGTTGGGTTATTTAAACCATGCATTCTGCTGCTGTGTGGCCTTGATAAAGTTCTAACATCTATAACCGAAGATGTAAAATGATTCGCAATCTTTAAGTTTCAAAAAGTTTTCAATAGAGAGTCCTTCAAACATCAGGAAAGACTGCGCGCATGACGAAGAAGCAATGTCTCCGTTTTAATTGCTGTCGATATCATTGTTCTTGCTCACTCACTTATACAGTTAAAACAAGTGAAAACTGGAACTTTCGCTCAGATAGCAATACGAATCTATTACCGAATCTCACTTTCTCGTTGTGTCACTAACAAATGAGCATCTCAGCTGCTACAGTTTATGAAGCGCGTAGCAACCCCTTGACTTATCATAGCAAGAGTGTCTCCGCTTGACTTAACACAGCAGTAGTATCTTAACAGCAGAGTGCATGGCCTAAATTATCCACCAGAAAAATATCGTATATTACTCTTTAAAATTCTAAGATAAGCACTGAGTCTTAGATTGTCAATCGGTTAACTCATTTGCATCATTCAAACGTGAATCAAAAGTTTCTCTAATCGATTTTCTTCATTCTAGATAAATCACTTAACAATGCATTTGTCCGTTTTCCTCGACTTTTTTTATTATCAACATTTGTCCAAAACCATGAAGTATAATGTATTTCGCAAAACTAGACCTCACACTGGTTAATTCGATACCACAGTTGTCCATTTCCGACTCTTAGTTTGGGCTATGAAATTATGGACAAAATTTCTAGAGAGTCTTGTTTCCGCTCCGTTCAAACATCTGTTGAGAATTAAGTATCCCACCGACGTAACTTTTTGTCGCAAAATAGCTAAGCCTTGAAGAGATGAACTTTCTGATGACACTTCGTTTACAGAACTGTCAGTAGCTGTTCGTCATATATTTCAATTTCGGCTGAAATCTCTAATTAAGATTTCCTTAAGCACCTTGATTACTTTTAAGCAGTTATTTCTTCGCAAAACTGGACCTCAAGTAGTCAAATTGATGCCCCTTTTTCCTCTTCCCTCTTCTCTTGCCGCGACGGCTAGCTACCCGGTCGAGGGGCGTCTTGCTACGGTTCGCGCGACTGTGGAAGTCGATGGTTCGAGTCCTCTGTGGGACATGAGTGTGTGCGTGTTGTTCTTAGCGTAAGTTAGAGTAAGTATTGTGTAAGCCTAGGGACCGATGACCTCAGCAGTTTGGTCCCATAGGAACTTACCATACATTTCCACATTTTCCCTCTCCTCTTATGGGTATGAAAATTCGGACAAAAATCCATTGTGTAATTTCTAGGGAGTTCTCTTTTCGCTCCGCGTAAATATTTGACTAGAAATTATTCACTGTAGTAGCCAGTAGCCTTTTCCTCTAACATCAAAGATCAATATTTTAACGCCGATTTTTAAAAGACGTCGTTAAGGGCAGTGAAAGAGATATTTCCCAAACTGCAACATGAGTATTTTGTAGATGTCATGATAGTATAGTATCAAAAACCAGAGATCTAGATTTAATGAGAGTTCAACAAGATACATTTCACCTTTTATCGTGAGTTCTAATAATACATTATCGGTTTCAAGATTCTTCAACTTAGAACCTACAATAGCAGGCAACTGTCAGTTCCAGTTAGCGGTAATTCAAGGAATGCTAAAAATGTGAAATAATGCTAGTGTTACTTTTCTCACTTAATGAAGACAAATGGTCTACAATTTTTTTCAGATTTATTAGGGAAATATATTAATTGCAAATAGTGATTTGTTCTTGCTGTGTGCATGGAGGTAATGAGTCAACTGCAATGGCCAGTTTTAGCGCACTGAGTGATTATATTAGTGAGACAATGATTCGAAAAACAACATGCATAACACATGTTATCACTCAGTTTAGTGAAGTAAAATGTTATTTGAATTTCCATATTCTTTATAGTGTTTCCCAAAGAGCTGCTGCACCTCGGTGTATATATATATATACATGCAAGGGTCTTTGGCACTAGTGATTGTATTGAAAACTTTCAGTGAAGCTATTGCGTTAACTTAGTCTGTAGCTGGATATATATTTTTCGGTAACTTCCTCTCAACAGAAGCAGCAGAAGGAGATTCTCTGTTCCAGTGAGTGCCACGTCGCTGTGTATGGTCTCACTTCTCGACCCTTACGTAGTCCGCTGTTTAAAACTCCGGGGATTCTTCCTCTTCAGGACGTCTATTTGTTACGAGACTTGTTACTGACAGAATATAATTAGTTGCGTAACCCAGCAGCTGCAGCCTTCCACTGAAAACAAAAACGACAGACCATCTGTGCTCCTGAGTATTGAACATGTCCTACCTTGTCGTCCACAGCCGCATACATTATTCATCTGCAAGCATTTTAAATAGGTTTCGACAATGAAAAACCGCATGTTTTCAAGCATAAGTCACTTCCGTCCGATAAACTTCTGTACAAAGGTCTAATTACTGTTAGTATTGTTGATTTTATAGTTATTGTTGTTGTGTCTTACACAGATGTATGGAAATCGGAAATGATTATTGGTAGTACACTGCAGAAAAAAAAGCAGTCCTCGAATGCTAGTGTGACTCCTAACAAATGAGTGTGCCCTCCTGTACGAATTCCCTGCCCAGTAAGATAAATTTGAAATTAACAGTTTGCACTTATTACTTTTATTATTGCTACTGTTGATTCGGATATTTAATTATTATCTATTTCAACATAATGATATGTCCCACATTCGTCTCGTACTCCTACACAGGCCTCATTGAAAAAAAAGAAGTAAATAATATAAAGTAGCTATGAGTCATTGAATTCTGATTGACTTTCTTGCCATACATGGAATCGAGACGGTTCTGTGGTCTTGAATTTTTAAGAATCAAGTTGAAGGCAGATGAATGACGACATCAGTTAAAGTTCCTGCGAATTCTTAACTGTGGTAATTCAGCAGCTATTGACGACGTCTAAATGGAAGAGTGAGTATTTTTAGCGAATAGAAGATAAAATGCTGGTCGTTGCAAGAAGATAAGAAGATAAAGTGAGGACTTACCTTCTTCGTGGAATGGGATTCACTTTATTAGAAAAAGGGGAAGTCTGTAATTTCAAGGGCCCGAAAGATGATTGCGGTCATCTCATTCAGAGCGATTATTTGAGAACGTCTTCTTTAATGGGAAGGAAGCGGCAGAAATCGTTTACTGTCTCAGAATTTATGTGTGGCAGATGTTGGAAGAACAAATATCACGGCAGGTGAACTTTGCGGCACGACAGTTGATGAAGCCACAGCGGTTGCTGTACGTTGAACATTGAGTGGAGACGTTGTGGTAACAGATAACATGACGAGTGAGCGTGTACATACAGACACTGCCCCACACGCCGTGAAGGCTCAACGGTGCCAACAGGCCCCGACGTCATCCCCAACTCTTTGGCGTCACTAGATGCGGACACGGAAGGGCACGTGGTCAACTCCGCTCTGCCGACCTGTGTCAGTTTTCGTGACCGGTGCCGCCACTTCTCAATCAAGCAGCTTCTCAGTTGGCCTCATAGTGGCTGAGTGCACCGCGCTTGCTAACTGCAGTCGGCAGACAAGGACGGTAGCCCATCCGTGTGCTAGCCAAGTCCGACAGCGCTTAGATTCGCTGATCTGACGGGAACCTTTGTTACTACCACGTCAAGGACGGGAGCATCGAATGAGCGTGTAGATCTGACAAAACCATCAACAAAAAAGTGAGAAATGCAGGCACACTTTCAGTATTTGCTGCGATGTATGAATATACAACCAATACAAGTTGTTAACCGCCACTAGATTCCATGTAAGTGTTGAGATTCCATATAAGTGTTAACCTTAACAAAATTACACGTTCGTATATACAGTACCTGATCAAAAGTATCTGGACACCTATTAGTGAACAGTAATATGGACCGTGCCCACCGCTCGCCTTTATGGCGGCTTGAACTCTGCTGGGGACATTTTCAGTGAATTGACTGAATGTCTGTGGAGGAGAGGGAACCCAATCTTCCTCAAGAGCCGAAACCAGAAAAGGTAGCGATTTATCGCTGGGCTCAGTTCGGGACTCGGGGCATGTCAGTCCGCTTCAGGTATGTTTTTCTCCGCAAACAACTGAATTACAAACTAAAACCGTGTGCCGGACCGAGACTCGAACTGGGGACCTTGCCTTTCGCGGGCAAGTGCCCTACCAACTGAGCTACCCAAGCACGACTCACGCCCCGTCCTCACAGCTTTACTTCTGCTAGTACCTCGTCTCCTACCTTCCAAACTCGGTCCGGCACACAGTTTTAATCTGCCAGGAAGTTTCATATCAGCGCCGACAATCGTTTACTTGTAACTGCTCCTCTACCGTGCATAGCACGCAGTCCTGTAAAATTGTTCGTCTCCTGGATCTAGCCTTTTCTTCCGCGCAACAAGAAGACCACATCCTAAGCAGTCAGACCCAGGTCCTTCCATCAGACAGCCGCGGACTGTAGCATGATTCATCACTCCACATCACTCGTTTTCAGTCATCGACTGCCCTGTAGCATTGCTCTTTTCCCCAGCTCAAGTGTTGCTTTTGATTGACTTCAGAAGTCCCTGATCTATGGTATGAGAAACTGGTCGACCTCTTTACCCCATTCTTATTAACTATTTATGCACAGTCATTGTACTAACTGGACTGCTGGTAGCACTGTGGAATGCACGAGTCATTCCTACCTTTAATTTCACATGATATTTTACAACTACCTTCTGCAGTTGTCGACGGTCCCCGCCGTCAGTACATAACGTCTGTCTTATCTTCGTTTAGCTGTGAGAGGTCCTTCGCGTCTCCACTTCACAATCACGTCACCAGCAATCGACCTGGTTCAGCTTCAGTAGGGTGGAAATGTCCATCGTGGGTTTCTTACACAGGTGAATCCAGTGAATGATCCATTGTCGAAGTCATTCTCCCATGACCGACCCATTCTGCTTGTTATTACTTCTTCAATGTCAACACAATACTCCCCGCGCTTTTTTATAATGGCAGGTCCACGTCTCGTGACATTTAGCGGCCATAAATTTCTTTTACTTTCCGTCTATGGTCACAAACGTTTTGTCAATAGATTACCGGTTTCGGTCTATAATGACCATCTTCAGATCTGTCTTATACAAAACAATGTCCTAATGTCCTGCAGCCATAGTGGCATCGTCAAATGTTAAATCCAAAATCAGCACCAGCATATATTTGACGATGCTGGTGCTGATTTTGCGTTTAATATTTGACGATGCCACTATGGCTGCAGTACGTTAGGACATTGTTTTTATAAAACAGACCTGAAGATGGTCATTATAGACCGAAACTGGTAATCTGTTTACCAAAAGTCTGCGACCATAGACGTAAAGTAAAGGAAATTTATTCTTTACTCGGATCACTGTTCTATTCCCGACAATGTCGCAGCTTGTAAAATTTAGCAGGCAGTTCTGCCCAACATAGGAGTGTCCAGATGTTTGAAACAGGTAGTGCATTTTAACATATGCACGCTTAGGGAAGTATAATACAACCTAGTGACAATGCGCTGAGTGAAAGGTCACCTCCCTCTCCAAGATTTCGCTGATAGTTTCCAGGAGAAAAGCGGGTAGAACAGCTGAAATAATAAAATTTCACTTTGATTAAACGAGGATTTTAGTCTTTTACCAATCTCCCTCTCACGGAACGTGTCCATTGCGTTAACTATACCTCTATTCATGGCAAACCACACACAGAATTTTTATAACGTTATTTATGGTCTTTGACGCCACATCACACACGTAGAATCTAAAAGCACTATGGAAAAGGAACGAGATTACGGTTTCAGGTCCCGTCGACGGTCATGTCAGTACAAATGGAGCATAACCTCTGCTTGGTGTGGGACGGAGACTATGGTTTTCAAAATGAACTTTAAGGCAATGTAATGAAATCACGGGAAATTTAATATCGATTGCCGAGACGGCATTTTCAAACTCTCGTCTCCCCACCCCTCTCCACCCCTACCCCCACACGCATTCCCGGAATATAGTTCCAAGCGCTTTAACTAAGCGCCACTTCGTTCGGTCCACTTGTTTTGAAATACAAAAATAAGAAAAATTTTACAAATCTCAGGTCTATGCCATTAAAATATCATACTGTAGTTCAGTATCGAATAAAGGAGTCTTCTCATTATAACAGCCATATCAGGTCCGATTCTGCAGTGCTATATTTGTTTGTTGCGTATTAAGTGATAATTCTGGACTCATTTGTTCAATCGCACTTTTATTTTGAAGGAAGTACCCTGAACTACCGTTGACACTGAGATATCAAACGAGGTACGTAATGCTTTAGTCTGAGCATCCGAAAAGTAAATATTTCCCTTTAGTTGCGCTGTGAGTGGAAACAGTCACATTTCTTCAAAAGGATACAGCTATCATTCACAGGCAGCTCTCACCCTGTTGGTTAGTTGCAGTCGTTTGCCAATAACAAGTGATTTCACTTTTTTGACTCTACTTAGTGTCGTATCACATTAATTTTCCCATTTCAATTGTGTGTAACTTTTATTTGATGTTGAGAATGGCTTTATCCCTGCTACGAATTACAGCGTTTTACTGTTGTGTGTGATATCCAGTTCCTAATATTTTACCTGCTGAATTCCACAGCTCACAGAGTTAACGAAGCTCACAGAGCTAACAAAGTGATTAGGCGTGAGGACTCACAAGAATAGACGGTTTCAATGCAGAAGTTAATGGATACAAATATTTACAGGGATTTGAAATAGATACAAAAATCAAAGTTGCACACTACCCTTTCCATCTAACCACGAACAACAACTCGTCGAGCCACACAGAATTTCTATGCTGAACTTGAGTTACTCAACTGCCGTTTGAACTAAACTGGATGGTATACTCCCCCTACCCAATGAATGACAGCTCCCCAGCTCAAGTGTCAAAGAAAGGGAGTTAGAGACCACTGCCTCCAAACTTGACAACATTACGTCAATGCTGGAGTGGTGCATTACCACACTGAATGTCACCTTCAGTTGTTGCTGAACGTCATTTAGGTGGTTTGCGCGTTCGACGCATCGAATATGATGAGCCTGGGTAAAGCGTAGTGTCGTTTTTCGACAGTTGTTTATGAAGAAGGAGAAGGGGAAAAGATGAAAATAGCCGCCTTGACCGAAACTGCAGCAAGTGGCACTATGCGCGTCCCTATCTGTCGGACGAATTACTAGTAAGATATGCTGTCACTCGATGAGAAATCACGATAAGGTTTCAAGTGTAGCCCTCTCTGTTGGTGTGCTTGTGAAAGACAACAGGTCGCTCGTTGCCTATCAGGAAATCAATATGTAATTCACCTTTGAGGTGTAGATTGAGACACTCGAGAAGTTCTATTTCGCCCCATGTAAGCTAGGAGCTTGTGCTGTTGGCAACAGGAACGCATTGCAAGATGGGATTTACGATGCATTAGGGAGCTGCCGCCGTAGTGCATGAGCGTGATCAACGACGTATCTTTTTTCTGTCACTCAGAGGATCTGAATGTGACATTGGGGCCTTATTTTCCTACTTTCAATAAGTTAAAGAGTTACGCTCTCTTGCCAAAAGTCATGGGAAGGCAAGGTATGTGGTATTAATAACAAACAACTTTGCCACGAGTTCTCAAAATTCCAATAAAACTCCAGCAACAAGTCCAGGCAGGAACTCAACGAGGTGTTGGAACTTTTTTTGGACAGATATGCTCCTCTTCCACTGCGACTCACAACATACTGCGGACACAAAAGTCATGGGATACATCTTAATATCGGTTCGGACCTACTTTTGAGTGGCGAAGTGTATCAGCTCGACGTGGCACTGACTCAACAATCCGTTGGAAGTCCCCTGCAGAAATACTGACAATGCTGCCTCTACAGCAACCCATAATTGCGAAAGTGTTGCCATTGGAGGGTGCTTGTATTCGCTTATCGTTTCCATCCCATAAATTCACGATGGGAATCATGTTGGGTGATTGGGTGATGAGGAAGGGGGGGGGGGGAGGGGGGAGGACCAAATCACTCTCTCGAACTGTCAGAATCCGTAAAAACTCCATCGATGTTTGGGAACATGAAGGTCATGAATGGATGAATGGCTGCAAATAGTTTCCAAATAACCGAACATATCAGTTTGCAGGCAATGATCCGTCCAGTTGGATCAGAGGACACAGTCCGTTCCATATAAACAAAGAGTGCACCACCATTATCAAGCCACCACGAGTTTGAACAGTGCCTTGTTGACAACTTGGATCCATGGCTTCTTGCGGTCTGCGACAATCTCGAACCCCAGCATCAGCTCTTACCAACCGAAATCGGGACTCATCTGACCACACCACGGTTTTTCAGTCGTCTGGGATCCAACCGATACGGTGACGAGCGCAGGAGAGGCGCTGCAGGCGATGTCGTGCTGTAAACAGAGGCTCTCGCTTTGGTCTTCTGCTGCTGCAGCCCATTAACGCCAAATTTCGCCGCACGGAGTAACGGATACGTTCATCTAATCCCACATTTATTTCTGCGGTTATTTCACGCAGTGTTGCTTATCTGTTACCACTCACAGTTCTCCTCAAACGCCGCTGCTCTCGGTCAAATGAAGGCCGTCGGTCACTTCTTTGTAAGTGGTGAGAGGTGATGCCTGAAATCTGGTATTCTAGACGTAGTCTTGTCACTGTAGATCACGGAATATTAAACTCCCTAAGGATTTCTGAATTGGAATGTCCCATCCGTCTAACTCTAACTACTATTCCGCGTTCAAAGTACGTTAATTCCCATCGTGCGGCCATAATCAAGTCGGACACTATTTCACACGAATTATCTGAGTGTAAATGACAGCTCTGCGATTGCACTGCCATTTTATACCTCAAATATGGTACTACCCCCTTGTGTGTGTGTACATATCCTCACGACTTTTGTCATCTAAGTGTAACTGTTCTTATGTAGTTGATGTTAAGCTCAGTACACAAGTGTGGACAGGATCGGATAAATGGTTTATTGAGTTAATATTGACTGAGGGAGATCAATTTATGGTCATTAATTTATTGGTTCATCAAGCCACGTCGCATTATCGTTTGAAGCTCACTATTAACTACTGGTATGTTTATGGGAATACGTAGTATACTGTTAGTTTCGGTAGTACGCGCTGGGTATTTACTTGTATAATGCAGAAAATGGATTGGAACATGATATACGAGGTGTGTGAGAAAAGTAAAGAGACTGACAACACAGCGAGTGATGTGACAACGCTGTGTTATTCTACTTCTGTAGATCGGTGTGTTCATACCCTCCCGAGTTCAGGCTCCTCACAGCCAACAGTGCAGTCGAGTTTTTGTCGCGTGTTAAGAAAATGGAACAGCGGATTTTAGAACAGTGTTATGTGTTAAACATGGTGATACCGCGAGTGTGATCTTTGGAAAGTTGAAAGAGGCCTCTGGGAAACATTGCTCATCAAAAGCACACATTTTTGTCTGGCACAAATCATTTTCGGAAGGCCGAGAATACGTTGAAGATTAACCTCGTTTAGGGACAGCTTCAACTTCAAAAACCGTCGAAATGTCGAAGGTGTGCGTGCTCTTGTGAGAGTAGACCTCCAAACAGTCAGCCAGGTGTTTTACAAAGATAGATGTCTTTTAAAGGATCAGGAAATAGGTGAATCGAGTGAGACTGGCCATTGCAGACAAGCAGATGCTGCATCATGGCAACGGTCCACGCCACAGGGCCTCTTCCATCACGGATTTGTCAACCTCAAAAGACGTTTCTGTTGTTGCGTAACCACCTATTCACCTGATCACTCTTGAAGGGTCCCAATTCTGAGGTGCCTCCGTAATCCCTTCTCGAAAAAAGACGAACTAATTATTCCAGAATTCGAAACCAGAACAACTGTTAGCATGAGTGACATAAAAGTAGATATCTTAGATGTTGCGAAACAAATCAAATCACTTACGAAAGGCAAATGTTTCGGTCCACATGGTATATCAATCAGGTTCCTTTCAGAGAATGCAGATACAATAGCGCCTTTCTTAGCAATTATATACAACATGCTGAAAATTAGATGGGTAGATCACATAACTAATGAGGAAGTATTGAATAGGATTGGAGAGAAGAGAAGTTTGTGGCACAACTTGACCAGAAGAAGGGATCGGTTGGTAGGACATGTTCTGAGGCATCAAGGGATCACCAATTTAGTATTGCAGGGCAGCGTGGAGGGATAAAATCGTAGAGGGAGACCAAGAGATGACTACACTACGCAGATTCAGAAGGATGTATGTTGCGGTGGGTACTGGGAGATGAAGAGGCTTGCACAGGATAGAGTAGCATGGAGAGCTGCATCGAACCAGTCTCAGGATTGAAGACCACAACAACAACATACAACATTGACGAAAGGTCTGTTCCTAAAGACGGGAAAGTAGCACAGGTTACACCAATATTCATGAAAGGAAATAGGAGTAACCAACTGAATTATAGACCCATATCGCTGACCTAAATTTGTAGTCGGATTTTGGAGCATATACTGTACTCGAGCATTATGAATCACCATGAAGAAAATGACTTATTGATACATAACCAACACGGATTCAAAAAATATCGTTCTTGTGCAACGCACCTAGCTCTTTATTCCCATGAAGTAATGAGTGCTGTCGACAAGGGATCTGAGATCGATTCCATATTCCTAGATTTCCGGAAGGCTTTTGACACCGTTCCTCACAAGCGACAAATAATCAAATAGCGTGCATATGGAGTATCGTCTTAGTTGTGTGACTGGAATCGAGATTTCCTCTCAGAGAGGTCTCAGTTCGTAGTGATAGGCGGAAAATCATCGAGTAGAACAGAAGTGATATCTGGCGTTCCGCAAGGTAGTGTCATAGGCCGTCTGCTGTTCCTGATTTACATTAATGATCTAGGTGATAATCTGAGAAACCCCTTAAGTTGTTTGCAGATGACGCTTTAATTTACCGTCAGACGATCAATTTCAACTACAAAATGATCTACAGAGAATTTCTGTATTGCGCTAAAAGTAGTAATGGGAACCAAACAAAGGAAAAACTGCGAGGTCTTCCACATGGGTACTAAAAGAAATCCGATAAATTTTGGGTATACGTTAAATTGCACAAATCTAAGGGCTGTCAATTCGACTAATTTCCAAGGAATTACAATTACGAACAAATTAAACTGGAAAGACCACATAGATAAGATTGTGGGGAAGGTGAAACAAAGACTGTGCTCTGTTGGTAGAACACTTAGAAGATGCGACAAACCCACTAAAGAGGCAGCCTACATTGCACTTATCCGTCTTCTGCTGGAATATTGCTGCGCGGTGTGGGATCCTTACCGGGTAGGATTGACGAAGGACATCGAAAAAGTGCAAAGAAGGGCAGCTCGTTTCATGTTATCGCGCAATAGGGGTGAGTGTGTCACTGCTATGATACGCGAGTTGGGGTGGCAGTCACTCAAACAAAGGCGGTTTTCTTTGCGGCAAGATCTTTTTACGATATTTCAATCAGCGACTTTGTCTTCCGAATGCGAAAATTGTTTGTTGACACCCACCTACGTAGGGAGAGATGATCATCATAATAAAATAAGGAAAATCAGAGCTCGAACGGAAAGATTTAGGTGTTCCATTTTCCCATGCGCCATTCGAGAGTGGAATGGTAGAGAAATAGTACGAAAATGGTTCGGCGAGCCCTCTGCCAGGCACTTAAGTGTGAATTGCAGAGTAACCATGTAGATGTAGATGTAAACGTAAAAAAATAAAAAGAGTATGACCTGCGTGTTAAAAGGCCTACGACCTGACGCCTTTCAGTGTGCTATCAAAACAAGAAGAGAATAGAAGGTTTCGAAATGTGGTGCTACAGAAGAATGCTGAAGATTAGATGGGTAGATCGTATAACTAATGAGGAGGTATTGAATAGAATTGAGGAGGAGTTTGTGGCACAACTTGACTAGAAGAAGGGATCGTTTGGTATGACATGTTCTGAGGCATCAAGGGATCACCAATTTAGTACTGGAGGGCAGCGTGGAGGGTAAAAATCGTAGAGGGAGACCAAGAGATGAATACACTAAACTGATTCGGAATGATGTAAGTTGCAGTAGGTACTGGGAGATGAAGAAGCTTGCACAGGATAGAGTAGCATGGAGAGCTGCATCAAACCAGTCTCAGGACTGAAGACCACAACAACAACATCAAAACGGGAAACAACGACTCCGTCGCTGTATAGCCACAGAAGGCAATTACTTTTAAGGGGACGATATTGTTATCTGAAATACTTTGGTAGACAAAAATTCAGTTTCATTACGTTTCTCACACATCTTGTATAATTACGTGTTACACCACACTTGTGAGCAATTGTGTTTCAATATTACAAGTCAGTTAACTTCTGTGCTTCCTCTTTTGTGTTAATCTGAAATTTCAGATATCTTTGTTTAAGTAATATTTGGAGAACGAGAGAGCTTTGGAGCGTAGCATGGAAACAGCTATAAATCAATACGGACTACTGTATTCGTAGCCTAAGCACAAATTAACGAAGCTTATACTCAGAAAGGTCCTTTGGGATTTCTTTTTAACGTGATGGAGCTGTAAGGCGAAACAAACGTTTTGACAGCCGAGATTTCGATAACAAAGGTGTTAAAAGGTGAGCTCCGTACAGTACTGAAAAACGTCACACCGATCTGCTGTGTTTAATATTCATCACGGGGCAGAGCTAGTCGCGAGCTGTGGCGCTCCGCCTGCTGCCACACACTGAGACAGAGGCGTTGTTCGACGAAGAGCTAACCCACTGTTCGGCGACAGACATCAAAGTCGCGCGATCAGCATAGGTAATTGACGCTGTGTGCCTCTCTGGTGGCGCTAATTTAAATGCAAATGTGAATAATCAAGTTAGCAGATCGCGGGCTGGCGGTACCGCTCCTGCATGCCGAAAACTGTGCCTCCGAGTTCAAATTACGCGCCTACTCCCTCGTGACAGCTATACGCACACACACTCGACCCGTTTTGAAGGGAACTGTTACCTATTTGCGGTTTAGATGTAACTCTCTCACTTGTGAGTGGTTACTGAATTAAGAAGAGAACACACACACACACACACACAGGGAGTGCTTGAGTGCATAACAAAAGATGAAACATGTAGATGAAATATGTTACACATATCACCCCCAGAAAAATAAATATTCAATGAAATACCGGGGGCAGTGAAACTACAGCATTGGCCCAGAACATTTATTTAACCTACTCGACACCGTATGCGGTTAGGAGAAGGTACACCCTGTAGTTTTGCATAAGGCTTAGTCCCGGAAGCTAAAAAAAAAAAAAAAAAAAAAAAAAAAGAAGTTCAAATGGCTCTGAGCACTATGGGAATTAACAAAAAAATGGTTCAAATGACTCTGAGCACTATGGGACGTAACTTCTGAGGTCATCATTCCCCTAGAACTCAGAACTACTTAAACCTAACTAACCTAAGGACATCACACACATCCATGACCGAGGCAGGATGCGAACCTGCGACCGGCGCGGTTCCAAACTGCAGCGCCTAGAACCGCTCGGCCACTCCTGCTGGCGGAAGTTTACATTCGAATTTGAAGTTCAGTTCTATACCCTACAGGTCACATGCCATAAGATGGCTGCAGACGGTGAGATCTCAGACATTTTGACAATACGCTGAAGATCTCTTACATAGTCACGACCTGGATGAGCATTGTATAGATGGAAAATACGAGGGTCATTCAATATGTAGTGCAGCACTCTTTTTCTGAAGGCAGGTTGGTTTTATTCAGGATTCCAGTAAATCATATTATTCCTCAGTCATTTGTCTGAGAACCCCTACTTTCGAACATAATCTTCGTTAAATGCGACGGCGTAAATCCACCTTTCTTGGTGGGGCGGGGGGAAGGGGGGGGGGGGGGAATTGTCGAGATCGGCCTCGTAACGAGCAAGAAATTCTGCGCGGATGGTCCTTTTTACAGGTCTTTATGGTTTTCTGTCTGGCGGAGAGAAACACAATTGGCACCCATCTCTGAGTACCCCAGCTGCTGGGCAAGTGTGTCAGCACTACCAACAGAGACGTACAGCGAGGTGTTTGATAGTGGTCCGTCGATCACCTCGAATGACAATCTCTTCACATTCCAACACTGTAGGAGTGTGGGCGTGTGCTCCCTGCCTGCACGCAGAAGATCGGACAAGTTTGCGCGACCTTGTTGCGAAGATGACATTCGCCTCGGCCAACGATTCACCGTGGTTTTGTTCATGGCCCGGTCTTCGTAGGCGTTCTGCAAGCTGATATGATTCTGCGATGCTCTCGTTCACAGCTCAATTACAGCTGTCTACTTGGAACCCGTCTCCGTTAGAAACGCCATTATGAAGGGTACATATAAAGCCGCAATAACGATTTTCATGAAATATAGGGGCTACAGTGGTTGTATTCCACTATGTCCCACAAGAAATTCCGCATTTTTTCAACCGCAATCTGGTGACAAAAAAAATGTGTTACATTACTGATTGAACTCCCTTCGTATACGAACCACTGCAAAAATTGCAACAGAATAAGAAAGTCTTCTGCATGAAAGTAGACACGTGGTATGTGTAGAGTATTATCGCAAAAATATAATTGATTGAGGTTTTTGTCAGAAGGTGTGACGTGGAATACTATGTCTAGTGAAGCACGAGTGATGAATTAGTCTTTATTCCAAAGACTGGTTTGGAGTAGCTCTCTGTGCTGTATCTATCTTGTGCATCCTACTTTTTCTCTACAGGCTGCTTACCCCCGGAGCCTGCTTACTGTAAGCAAGCCTTTGTCTCCCTTTGCAATTATCACCGACCGGCCGCGGTGACCGAGCGGTTGTAGTCGCTTCAGTCCGGAACCGACCGACTGCTACGGTCGCAGGTTCGAATCCTGCCTCGGGCATGGATGTGTTTGATGTCCTTAGGTTAGTTAGGTTTAAGTAGTTCTAAGTTCTAGGGGACTGATGACCTCAGCTGTTAAGTCTCATAGTTCTCAGGGCCATTTAACCAATTGTCACCGCCCACGTTTCTATCCATCACCAAACTATTCCCTGCTGTCCCAGGATGTGTCCTGTCAATAGATCATCACTTTTAGTCAGACTATGCCATATATTTCTTTTCTTACCGGTTCGACTCAGCACCTTCTGAGTAGTTATCCGACCAACCGCTCGGTTCTACAGCACTGTTCTGAAGCGTCACAATTCAAAAGCTTCTTTCTTCTTCTCGTCTGAACAGTTTATCGTCCACACTGCACTTCCACTGAAGGCTACACTCTAGACAAATACTTTCAGGCAAGACTTCTTAATATTTATATTAACTTAAGATTTCTGTTCCTCAGAAGAGACTTGCTTGCTACTGCCATTCTGCATTTTGTATCCCCCCCTCCTACGGCCACCGTGTTATTTCACAGTCTAAATAGCTTAATTCATCCACTAGTTTTAATGCATTATTTACTAACGAAATTCTCTCGTCGTCATCTGACCTAATCCGACTACGTTTCATTCATTGATATTCGTCCTATAAATTCTCACCAAGACACTGTCCGTTCCTGTCAATTGATCTTCCAAGTCCTTTGCAAAGTAATTTACAATTACAACGTCATTACCCAACCTCAGCGTTGCTATTTCTTCTCCGTGAGATTCAATCTCCACAATAAATCTGTACTTTTGGTCCTTTCCTGCTTGCTCAATGTTCAGGCTGAATAGAATCAGGAATAGGACACAACCTTGTCTCACTTCAATCTCAACTTCCGCCTCCACTTCATATTTTTCAGTGTCTGTAACGGTAGTTCTGTATTAGTTGTAAAAGGCCTTTCGCTGCCTGTATTGCAATCAACAATTTCAAAAACTTTTCCTAAATGTATAATTGCTATAAATGTATGTTTACCATTTTACAGCCTGTCTGCAAAGATGAACCAATAGGTCTGTGTGGCCTCCCGTGATCATGCGTTTCCATTATCCTGCAAGTCATTCGTTTCAGTATATTGTAACCATGACTTATTAAAATCGGTTCGGCAGTACTCACATTGAGATTATTACATTCTTCATGAAGTCTGAAGGTATTTCGCTTGTCTCCTTTACCTAGCATACAAGGTAGAATGTTTCTAACATAGTTGGCTCTCCGAAGGATATCAATTATTCTAAGGGAAAGTCGTCTACTCGAGATGCCGTATTTTGACTAAGGGCTTTCAGTGCCCTGTGACATGCTTCTCTCTCTGTAACACTGTCACGAAGTGCTTCTCTCAGTCATTATTATGCTTATTTAGAGAAGAGTTATGAAACGCCTTGTCGACTTCATGGTAGGCAATTTGTAACGTTTCTAGCTTATTTTTGGGGTTCAAGGTACCTAATAAAACCTCTGCATTAATAGGATGTGCCGTGTTTCATATCTGTGAACTGGATATTTTTCAAATAGAAGTTTACAACAGTTGATACGTTACACTACAAAGGTTCTGAGTAAAAGCAATATGTGAACTTTGGTTGCTAGTTGTATTGTCGTTGCTGCAGCATTGTAAGAGAAAATAGTGATTCGGGTGTTCGTCAAGCTACTCAACGGTTTGGAAGTAGCTTACAAAGCACAGACATAAAAATACAGAGGATGTGCAGTTTTGTAAATATGATTTGGTTAAGGTTAATTTGAGAACTGAAGATTTCGAAGTACGGTTGTTGCTGCACCGCTTGCCTGCGCGCAATTTACGTTGTGTCAGGAAACTGGAAAATTTTAGTAGGATTTTTCATTAGAGGTTTGGATTAATTAGGTTGTTTTTCAGATATAATAAAGCAAAGTTATTAGTTCACATAGCTTGCACTCAGAAGTTATAAATTTATCACTCCTTTACCATTTCAATAATTAATTTTACAGCATAATTTTTTAATGATAGGTAATTTTTGTAAAGATCGTTTTAATAGCTGAGGAATGAATTTCACTATTCATAATATAGTTCTTTAAAATGGTTCATCTCCTTTTAATAGTCAGCAAATATACATTCTATCACTGTCTCCTCTCAAAGTTTGTTTTTCTGCTTACGCGTATCGCCGCATTGCGCTGAACGGAACATAGTTGTTTAAAAATGAGGCATGATCTGTTTAGAATAGCTGCATTTCCTTGTGTTCCACTGCACAAGGCTTTTCTTTTATTCAGCTGATTTGATGCTGCGCTTCATGTTTATTTTCATCATTTCGAGCATAACTGAGTGTCCGTTGCCACTGATAAGTCATGAAAATCTGTTAGGGCCAGTTACTCTACAGTCAAGATAATAAGGTCATTCGCAGTTACGGGCCGAATTTCAAAATTAGGGCCAGGATCAGATTAGCTTAAGTTCATTTCAGATCTCATTTCTTAAGCAGACAATTTTTTCTCACTGTGCAGTGTTATTTTTGAGTGTATATCATACAGTGTTTGGAAATTTGTGTAGTTAGTGTGCCACTTTACGATTCAGATTAACAGTCGGGGTAATGGTATATGACTGCGTTAAGGCACTGACGGTACTTGATCTTGATACAACTCTCTCGTTACCCCTAATTTGCAGAGTTCTTTTCATACGCATTTTCTCTCCAAATTCCGATTGGTTCGAGTTGAAGGCGGAATAAGTTTATTCTTCTCATATACAGTACAAGTTTTCGGTCCGATTGCGCAGTTTGCTGTACATTGTTATGTTTGAATTTTCGTTATCGTACGTATTGTAATGCTGTTCCATTGTTTTAAGTTATGCAATCATCCACTGCTTCCCTTGAAATCGCTTTAATGCATGTCGCACGCATAACGTAGTAGGCACTATCATGCACGTCCTGCAAATTATGTCGAACATCCTTGAAATACACGAAGACCAGCTTTTGTAACAACTGCGCCTTGTCCTCCTGCGAATATGAACTTATTCGAAACCTGTTCATAATTTCCATGTCCGTAGTTATGTTATCTACCCGCTCTTTGTACAACTATTACCCTCTCCTATGTTTCACTGGAGACGGGATTTGTGGCTCCTTGTTAGACAAGGCTGATGGCTCGACACCCATTTCACTATCACTTTTCACTTGCTAAGCACGTTTCGTCATTATTCAAAAATTGTTAAATGGCTCTGAGCACTATGGGACTTAACATGTGAGGACACATAACTTACAACTACTTAAACGTAACTAACCTAAGGACTTGACACACATCCATGCCCGAGGCAGGTTTCGAACCTGCGACCGTAGCGGTCGCGCGGTTCCAGACTGTAGCGCCTAGAACCGCTCGGCCACTCCGGCCGGCCATCGTCATTATTGGGCTCCACATATGCATTTTCCGCACAGTCGACACACATTGCAGTAACTCACCGTGAATACCTCGCCGTTCAGAGCCCTTAAAGTCAATCGACTGACTGACCTTGCAGAAACGCTAATGTTTCGTCTGGCACTTCTTTTTCACTGAGCGAAGTTCCTTTCTCACGAAATATCAATTTCGGCAACTGTTATAGATATAATGCAAAGTTTGCTTTGTTTAACGTTGCCATCGATCTGTTTTGTACTAACACTAATAGCGCTGTAGCAATGTTTTGAGTTACTCGTCGACTAAGCGGTTCAACTATGCCTCATGCTGTGCTCACCATTGGATACCTCCAGTTTCGCCCCATCTTACCATTAGCAGCCAATACTGTAGGTGCATGGTAGACAATATGCGGGGCGTCGGATGAAGTAAACATCAATGGCGTTTTGGAGCTCGCACTCAAGGGGTTATTTGTAAGATTTCTTCCGTGTCATGCATGTTCACCAGATATATCATCAAACATGTTTGAGATTTGGTCGCTCAGCAAATATCATTACACTTCAACACCCGCTGCTGGTATAAAAAACGCGTTCAACAAGATTTCCTTGACGCTTTTTAATTTTATGGTACCTCTTTTGGAGGCTCTCATTACAGTACGCGATGCTCCACTCCAAGAGATTATTTACAATTCTGTAGTCTGAATGATACGTTATCGTCATACAGATATCCTCAATCATTTTCGTATGTCGTGCTAATACTGTCATGTTTACGTAACTACAATATACCATGACTTTTATTTCACGTCCTTGCAGCGCAGTGATGCACATAAACACTTTCACAAAGCTGTTCCACTGCTATAGCTTTCTATTTGGTTCCTGTCTTTTAATGCAAAAATCGTATTTTGCCTGCAGAAATATTTTTATATTGTCTCCCTGGCTCATCCATTCGACTCCAGAATTTTTTCGCTGTGTTCATAGTGTCTTCCACAATGTCACGTGATCGATATCAATATTTCTACTAATTTTTATAACCTTCTTCTCAATGCTTATTGATAACAGAAGTCAAGTATTAAGTAATCTTTAAGTGAAACAACAAGTTTACTGTTACGAGTGACCGTTTATTTGTTTCCACGACGCGTTTCAAAGGTTTAAAACCTCGGGTGGATTTACATTAGTTAGTTTGACATTTGTGTGTGTGTTGTGTTACGTTTTTTGAAGGAACTTGTGGCACTGCCTCCAGTGGTCACAGGTTTCTTTCACTGTCGTAACACTTCACATTTATAGTGTCACAGATGTGACGGTATAAATGTGATTTGTTACGAGAGCGAAAGGAACCTGTGACCACTGGAGGCAGTGCCACAAGTTCCTCCAAAAGATCGTAACACAACACACACGCAGAAATGAAACTTCCTGGCAGATTAAAACTGTGTGGCGGACCGAGACTCGAACTCGGGACCTTTGCATTTCGCGGGCAAGAGCTCTACCAACTGAACTACCCGAGCACGACTCACGCCCCGTCCTTACAGCATCACTTCTGCCAGGAAGGTAGGAGACGAGGTACTGGCAGAAGTAAAGCTGTGAGGACGGGGCGTGAGTCGTGCTCGGGTAGCTCAGTTGGTAGAGCACTTGCACGCGAAAGGCAAAGGTCCCGAGTTCGAGTCTCGGTCCGCCACACAGTTGTAATCTGCCAGGAAATTTCATATCAGCGCACACTCCACTGCAGAGTGAAAATCGCAACCTGGAAACACACACAAATGTCAAACGAACTAATGCAAATCCACCCGATGATGGAGGTTTAAACCTCTGAAACGCGTCATGGAAATAAATAAAACGGTGACTGGTAACAGCAAACTTGTTGTTTCATTTAATGTCAGTAACAGTCACGGTAAAGCCTAACCTAAAATGTTGGCATTAAGTCATCTGTACATGTCATTTCATAAATCATTAAAGTGTTCCTTAATTTTATCCACAGATGTCACATCATCAATAAATTAGCACTGGTAACTGTTCGTGTAAACTAAAACACTTCGAGTCATTTAGCGTAACCAAAAGCGCTTAAATCACCACCCGATTGCACGGTCATTTACACAGTCTGAAATTAGGCCAACCGCCGCGTCGTGTTACGGGGCGGTGTACGCGTAGCGAGGCGCTGACTCCAGCCCGCAGAGGGCGGCTCCGGAGGCAGCTCGATCTCTCGGCAGGATGCGATATCCCAGGCCACTTTGCGATCGATGCGGGCTGCTGTTCGCCGATGGGTTTTGCTGGTCAGCTGCTGCACTCGCCCTTATGGTCCCAGCTGGCGCCAGTCGCGCCCCTTCTTCCTTCCCTGGCTGCGGCACCGATTCACATTGTAATGCGCTGTTTCCTTAAGAGTTATGCATTACGCTGAAATAGGAATAGGAGCTTCAGGAGATGTCTTTACTGAAGTCGTCCTTCCAGTCTAATTAATTAGATTTACCGAACACCGCAATTTAAAGCTTTTTAAGAAAACCACGTAGTTCTTTTGTCGAATATCACAAGGATTATGCTTAACTATTACGTTCATTTCAGATTATCTCGTAAACCTAGTTGTTTGGTATTCATAAGGATAGTAACTGTTCTCGAAAGAACAGTTACCATTGATGACCATGCAACTTCTCTAGAACAAATGATAATTAATTGAAACCACCAGCTGCCGACAGTGTTGTTGATATACCTCGATCGGAACAGGTGAAAATGTGTGCCCCGACGGGGACCCAACCTGGGATCTCTGCCACGTAAGAAGGAGATCCCAGGTTCGACTTCCAGTCGAGGCACACAATTTCAGCTCTCCCCATAGAGGAATATCAACAACACCTGTGGGCAGCTGAGGGTTTCAATTAATTATCATTTGTTCTAGAGAAACTGCACGGTCATCAGTGGTAACCGTTCTTTCGAGAACAGTTACTATCTTCATGAATAGTTAAAGGCTATACGGCCACTGACCTTCGTCTGTGCGAATGCTCATAGGTTGCCCGAACTCTTACAGGTATCGTCACCTTAGTGGGGAGGGGGGGGGGGGGGGGGGAGCAGGGGGGGCCTCCGGCCGGGGTGGCCGAGTGGTTCTAGGCGCTTCAATCTGGAACCGCCCGACCGCTACGGTCGCAGGTTCGAATCCTGGTTCGGGCATGTATGTGTGTGATGGTTCAAATGGTTCTGAGCACTATGGGACTTAACATCTTAGGTCATCAGTCCCCTAGAACTTAGAACTACTTAAACCTAACTAACCTAAGGACATCACACAACACCCAGCCATTACGAGGCAGAGAAAATCCCTGACCCCGCCGGGAATCGAACCCGGGAACCCGGGCGTGGGAAGCGACAACGCTAGCGCACGAACACGAGATGTGGGCTGTGTGTGATGTCCTTAGGTTAGTTAGGTTTAAGTAGTTCTAAGTGCTAGGGGACTGATGACCTTAGAAGTTTGAAGTCCCATAGTGCTCAGAGCCATTTGAACCTTAGCTGGGGCCAGTAATGAGCGGATGGGCAAATATCTATTAAGAACATTACGTATGTAGATTGTGGATAGTTGGGTATGTGGGTCTCACGGGTAAAGTGCAAGGGATAAGTCCCTGCAGTCGCGCTATTCACCTGTGTCCTCGGGTGGTTCAGATGGATAGAGCGTCTGCCATGTAAGCAGGAGATCCCAGGTTCGAGTCCCGGTCGGGGCACACATTATCAGCTGTCCTCATCGACATATATCAACAACACGTATCGGCTGATGAGGGTTTCAATTAATTATAATTTGTTTGGTCTACTATCTTACAGCTACTGACACTATTTCTGAGGAAAATGCCTATGTAAGTGGTGCTCAATCTTTTTCATTTATGTGCCCCCTTGCTGACTTGATAATCATCCTCACCTTCCTGTCCCCACCCTCTCCCCTCCTTCCACATCCGTACCCGTAGTCTTTCTAGATTCAGCACAATGATAGTTTACCTTTTACGACTGTGTGAACCTTGCTATGTCTAAAGGATATCCATAATCAAAGCTGCAAAAATGAGAAAGTTTTTGTACACAATAAAGTTATACTGAACTTAAGGCCGCCGGAGCAGGCCGTGAAGGCCCAACGGGTCCGACCGGCCGCCGTGTCGTCCTCAGCCATAGGCGTCACCGGAAGCGGACTTAGAGGAGCATGTGAGCGAGACCGAGCCGCTACTTCTCAACCAAGAAGGTCCTCAGTTTGCCTCACGAGGGTTGAATGCACCCCGCTTGTTAACCAGCGCTCGGCCTACCGAATGGTCACCCATCCAAATGCTAGCCTAGCCCGACAGCTCTTAACTTGGATGATCTGACGGGAACCGTGTTACCACTGCGGCAACGCCGTTGGCACAATAAAGTTGTACTAAATTAAATTAAATTTTCGTAAGTCCAGTTTTTTATAATAACAATGAAATTTTTACAAAACTTACTGTTTTTCAAAATAAAATATAGATTTTAACCTTAAAGTTTAAAAAAAAGTGATACTGGCATAGCATCTCTGTGAGAATGCAACTTTTAAAGACTATTTCTTAATCTGAAATGTTTTATAGCTTCACTGAAAACGCTTTTCATAATTGAAGCATAATGGTAATTTTCCAAAATTACATGATAAATAAGTAGTATGAGGAAACAAAACAAAACAAAGGAAAAAAAGGCATGAAAAGTCCTGTTACATAAAAAGAAATTGTTTACTGGTGACCTGATTGTTATTGATCAAAATTTTACATCATTTGGAATTATCTACAGAAGAGGTGCGATCGAAAAGAATGATACAAAACGAAATAATCGAGCAGGTAAATCGTCTTAACGATGTAAACTGCGACATTTCATTTCATTATGATAATAATAAGGAAAACATCTTACAGGAAATTAGTCAGACAAACATCACAAACTCGACAGAACTTGTGGACGGCCTCAAATCCACGATGAAATTGGGTCAACCCCCGAGAAGGAGAAAACACAGGTGGTGGAATATAATATGTGACCGAGCAATAGAAGAAAGGACCAATGCCTGGAAAAACTTCAATAGTCCCAAAACATCAGAAAAATTGCAACAATTTGTAGTAATCAAGCCGGCCGGGGTGGCCGAGTGGTTCTCGGAGCTACAGTCCGGAACCGCGCAACCGCTACGGTCGCAGGTTCGAATGCTGCCTCGGGCATGGATGTGTGTGATGTCCTTAGGTTAGTTAGGTTTAAGTAGTTCTAAGTTGTAGGGGACTGATGAACTTAGAATTTAAGTCCCATGGTGCTCAAAGTCATCTAGTAATCCGAAAACAAACATCGAAAACTATTCGGAGGGAAAAAAGAAATTATGACAAACGGCGACTATATGAGATAGAACAAGACTTCAAGAAGAACAACACCAGAAATTTTTATAAGACGTTGAAAGAACATATTGCAGGATATCAGCCTCCCAATCTTTGCTTCAAGAAACCGGATGGTTCACTAGAAACTAACACGAAAAATAACTGCCAAATCCTTGCAGACTATTTCAACAAACTTCTCAATTGCGAAAGATCTACAGAGTATATTCACTACCAGACTTCTACACCAAATCCTGACGTTAAACCATCAACTATCAACGAAATAGTAGAAATTATCAAGACACTGAACAACAATAGAGCCCAAGGAGAAGATGGAATTATTGCCGAACTAGGGTAACTAAATGATGAATGATTAACAGGAAAAACCCACAAAATCATATTAAACATTTTGGAAACAGAACAGATGCCTTCTGAATGTAAATACCCACTCATCAATCCACTCCACAAAAAAGGGGACAAAACTGAAACAAATACTTACAGGGGTATCTCACTCGTGCCTGTCACATATAATATCCTATCAAAAGTTCTCATGAATAGATTAGAAGAACAAGCTGACCCACAAATAGGAGAATACCAAGCTGGTTTTCGCAAGGGACGATCATGCATAGAGCAGATCTGGAATCTGAAAACGGTTCTCCATATGAGAGACACCGGAAAACAGTGGTCGCTTTTGTAGATTTTAAAAAGGCCTACGACTCTATAGACAGAGTAGCGCTCTGCAACACGCTGGAAGAATTCAGTTTTGACAGAAAGACAAGAGCAATAATTCGGCAAACAGTAACTGACAAAGTCTCCAAAGTTAAATTTATGGGTGATATCTCTGAACCATTTGAAATCCAAACTGGAGTGCGACAGGATGACGGACTTTCACCATTACTGTTTAATATCATTCTTGAAAAAATCATCAGGACATGGGGAAAAGAATCAAAGGAATCCTAATTGGCATTAGAAAGGATAGTAGATTCAATATGAAGTGTTTAGCTTTTGCAGATGACCTTGCAATCCTCACAAATAATAGAAAAGAAGCCATTAACGCCACAGAGAAGTGACACGAAATTGCACAAAGAACTGTCCTGCAAATCTCGTATGAGAAAACCCAGTACATACAAAGAGTGCCACAAGACAAATTGCCTATTTTGACAACCCATGGGAAAATCGTACAAGTACCACATTTTAAGTACCTGGAAGAAATCATCCCGCCATCAGGGATCAACCTAAAGGCCAATGAGGAAAGAATAAAAAACTACAGAAAGCATATAAACTCACGTAGAACTATTATATCAAAAAACCCATATCCATTAACACAAAATTGAGGCACTACAACACTGTCGTACTTCCGGAGGCACTGTATGCATCTGAAACAACACAAATAGACGGGCAAACTAAATTCAAAGAAATAGAGAAACAAGAAAAGATAATTCTCAGGAAAATTTTTGGCCCGATACAAGAGCAAGGAATCTGGAAGAATTGACCAACATCAGAATTATATAAATACAAAGAGAAGATAACGGATACAATAAGGAAAAGAGGAATGCAGTTCTACGGACTAATCCACAGGATGAGTGAAAACAAAATTTCAAAACGAATTCTTAAAGTCATCAAGTCAGGCAGGGGAAAAACAAAATGGGTAAAAGAAGTTGAAGAGGAACTCAGACGAGCACACATAACAGTAAACGATGCAGAAAATTCAGGAACATCATCAAAAAACATAAATTTGAAGAGACCAGGATGCAAATGAACAGCGGAGCGAAAGAAACAACACAGTGAACACATGAAGAAAATTTGGGCTCAGAAAAAACATAAACAGTCATCATAAAGGAATGCCAGTTCAAACGTTCTCTTTAAATGGGAATAATCGAAAATAATAATAATAATAAAAAAAACATTAAAATTCCGGGGTGTCTGGGGACAATGAAAATAAAGTTACAAGAAGGAAGAATAAGCTTATGCAACAGAAATCCTATACAATACTGGTGGTTTCGTTGCAACTTTATGGAGATGATGCTCGGGTAGATATGAAGGAAGACTTAAATCTAATAGAGAAATCGGAAACGAAATTCCTCAGATCAGTTAAAGCAGGGACGGCCAAGAACTTGGCATGCGAGGAAGGGCTCTGCCTAGCATGCCATAGCTCTCTCACCTGGCTGCGCACACCCCCCCACCCAACACCATGCCGTGCTTTCTGAGTGTGAGAAGCGGGGAAGAGGAGGCAACTGCGTACACGCCGCATCTAAATGGCAAGGTATACCACTGTATACGCACTGCATACCACTTCGTTTCGTATTTCATATTTTGCAACAAGACAGATCACAAACAAAACAAATTTTCGATATTAGTGAAATATTTTTGGAAGACATAATGTAATTTTTATCTGTTACGAACTGTCGGCATACGGACAGGCGCAGACGATTTCACATATCTTCTCACTCAGGTTACCATGTAATTGTGACTTATATAATTTCATAATCTAAAGAAGCTTTTCACACAGGTTAACCGAAGTGTTTTATCAGGTTTGCAACCTGATTACGGAGAGGACTAATCTCTTCTGGAATAAAAATGTAGACCTCCTGGTCGGTTGTAACGTAAAAGAATCTGTGTTTTAAGTGAGGATTAAAATGCAGATCAGTAAATTCCATCTGCACATGCACAGGGGTGCTATCAATTGAAAGGGCATATGGTCTCGAGAACAGCTAGAGAACATATGTCCGTAAGGTTGAAATTGTATTCAGAAAGCTTGGAAAAATATCCCTGTAATTCTTTCAAGACCGCAATGACTTTTTATGACCTTGCGTTTCCTTTAACTCTTAGGCTTAGGGAAATGGGCAGCGTTTTTTTTTATTAGAATTTGTCCCTCCACAATGCGATTTTCTTTTTAAATGCATCCCCATCAAATCAGAAATAAGTTGCATCTCATCTTACATTGTTGTACTATGAGCATAACCCATTTAAGTCCATTTAAAATGCGAGGTATGAAAGCCACTCCAGGTGTTATGATTTTCGTTCCTGCTCCTCCGCTTCCTTCAAAAAGTCAACTATAGTGGATTTTAATAGAAAAATAGCTCCAGATATGCCCCATGACTTAACCAATGTACTTTGTAGTAATACATAGTCTCTACACTCTTCGCTCAGTTCCGAGCAGTTCTAGGCGCTTCAGTCTGAACCGCGCGACCGCAACGGTCGCAGGATCGAATCCTGCCCCGGCATGGATGTGTTTGATGTCATTAGGTTAGTTAGGTTTATTTCTTCCAAGTTGTAGGGGACTAGTGACCTCAGACGTTAAGTCCCATAGTGCTCAGAGCCATTTGAACCATTTTCTTTTCGTTCAGCCCAGTCGAAAACGGTTGCATCTGACAGTGAAGTAAATTGTACAGCTTCAGAAAGTTTACTATTCAATACGACCAATTTCACATGGTGCTCCATTCCTGCAAATTTAGCACAATGTACGTCCTGATGTACAGAACAATCCCGTGTGTTAATCATTGTGAGTTTTTGCTCTTTGATCGTTAACCAATGAATTAAGATAGAATGATAGGACAACACAAACACCCAGTCCCTGGGCAGAGACTCTCCAACCCGGCCGGGAATCGAACCCGGGACCCCGTGATCCAGAGGTAGCAACTCTAGCCACTGGACCACGAGCTGCGGACAAGAGTTGACAGGATGGCCACCTGATGTTACTTTACGTCTGTCTTGCTGCGAGACCTACTCAGTGCCTGCCCGTCCCGGAGACAACTCAACAGACGATGTGATGGTAGATGGATAGGCCAAGGTGGTCCAACCGCGTGGCCGCCTCAGTCGCCAGGCTTAACTCGTATGCAAAGATTAATTTACGAGACTCCAGTAGAGACTGTGGAAGACCTGGGAGCACAGGTTCTGGCCGCTGCACTAGAAACTGAAAAGAAACCAGGAGGGATGGAGAAGGTGTGCCAGGACATGCTTTGTAGGTACGATGTACAAAACAAAGCTGGTGGTCGCCACATCGAGCTGCTGTTGTAATGCGTCAGTACTCTTCTGTTCATACAGTAAGCTCGTTTCTTGTTTGTTTTTGCTCTTTAATGTTTAAATATTAATACGAAATATACTGCTAAGCTATTAGTGAATGTTTCGTTATGTATACTTTCGAATTGTAGCCAAATAACTGTGCTGCGTCACTCCTAATTCAATTTCTCAAGCAGAAGTGAATGAGTTAAACATCCGAAGACATTAAAAATTTTATTGACTCACTCCTCTCTACAAATCCTATATGTTTTTAACGAGGAACACATTGTATAAACAGAAATGAAAGTAATGTATGTAATACTCAGTTCTATATTGAGTTTGTTTTTCCAGCAGTATTAATTGCACGTTAACAGCGATACAAAGCTGTATGGACATGTTTTCTGCTGCAGAGTTGGCCGATATACACTTCGTGTGTGTGTTTGCCGTATGCAATGCAGTAGCGGCACAACAGAACTGAGCTGTTCTCGTACTGAAGGTAACCACAAATAACATATTATCAAGAACACAGTTTGGATTTCTGAAGAATTCTGATATCGACAAGGCTAGTTATACCTACAGTGAAAATGTACTTAATTCATTAAATAATAAGTTACAAGCAGCAGGTATTTTCTGTGATTTGTCAAAGGCATTCGATTGTGTAAACCACAATATCCTTTTAAATAAATTAGAATTCTATGGTGTCACGGGCAGTGCTGCAAAATGGTTCAAGTCATACCTCGCCAACAGGAAACAAAGGGTGTCAGTGCAAGGGACTAGTGACTTAAGACATAAGTCATCATCGGAGTGGGAAAAAATTACATGTGGTGTCCCACAAGGATCCATCTTACGGCCATTGCTTTTTCTTGTGTACATTAATGATCTCTCATCAGACACACTGCCAGAAGCAGAGTTCGTTTTGTTTGCAGATGACACAAGTATTGCAATAAATAGTATGTCGAGTGTAGTTCTAGAAAGATCTGTAATGATATTTTCATTACAGATTAAACTTCGAAAAGACTCACTATATGCAATACAGAACCTGTAAGAGCTTTCCACCCAGCATATGCATAAAGTACGAAGAAGAGCACATAGAAGAGGTTGACAGTCTTAAATTCCTGGGATTACAACTTGATAATAAATTCAGTTGGGAGGAGCACACCACAGAACTGCAGAAATGCCTTAACAAATCTGTATTTGCAATTCGAGTGTTAGCAGACATAGGCGACATAAAAGTGAAAAAGCTTGCATAATTTGCCTACTTTCAAAAGTGTTTAGAGTCCAAAAGCGTGTAATACGTATTATTTGTGGAGTAAACTCACGGACGTCTTGTAGAAACCTCTTCAAAGAACTGGGTATACTAACTACTGCCTCTCAGTATATTTACTCCTTAATGAAATTTCCAACAAACAGCTCAGTTCATACATACAATACCAGGAACAAAAATGTTCTGCACAAGGACTTAAAAGCACTTACTTTAGTTCAAAAAGGGCTCCACTACTCAGGAACACTAATCTCCAATAATTTGCCAGCAAACATAAAAAATTTAGTTACAAATAGAGATCAGTTTAAAATGAACCTGAAAGACTTACTAGTGGCCAACCCCTTCTACTCCATTGACGAATTTTTGAATAGAAACAATTCATGTGTTGTATATATTTATAATATTAGTACAGTTATTTCAGCTTAAAAAAAATAAAAAATAAAAAATAAAAAAAGGTGACATGTTCCACATCCACGAGGATCTCCTCAACTCGGATCTATGGAACGAAAAACTAATCTAATCTAATCTAATCTAATCAATACAGTGTTTTGCCTGAGGGTTGTTGCATCACTGCCCATTTGCGTCCTTTGTGATGTATATTTCGGTTATTGAATATTACAGGCTTCTTCACTGTTATGTTTTCACAAAAGCAAGGATGACTGTAGTAACAAATCGGATGAAACATTCATTATCTAGCTTATCGACCGTATTCAGTCACCAAGTATGCATGAGCCAGACGAATGCAGGCAAGATTGTTACATGTTGTGAACCAAAACACAGCCGACAGGCGTTGCGAAGCAGAGCCAGCTGGGCGTGGTGTAGCAACAGCTGATATGCTAACGGAAGGACAGAAACCTTTTCTCACTTGCCTCCTCAGAAGAGTTTAGAGTGTGTCCCTTAACCCTAGGACGCCTAAGTGGGGGTTCGTTGAACCCATAATTTTTTTATGTCCCTGCTTTTGCCCAAGTAACTTTCATACTACATATTCCCTTTGAGTTATTGTTTGTTGGCTATTATATGAGACGTTAGTGTCAATATATTTTATAGGATATTCCTGCCTTGAAGGAAAAAGTAAATAAACTTATTATAGGTCCAACAACCCCCGCCTTAGGCTTCCATGCTATAGAAAATTTCCTTTAGTAGGATTTCGTATTTCTACAACAATGCAAGTTAGTTTCTTGTTGGTTGGCATTCTTGACATTCACAACAATCGGTTTACTTTCAGAGGAAGTGATTGCTGATGTCCGTCAGCTGTTATTTATCTTATAAACTTGCAGTGACTTAGTGCAGTTCCCTACTGTTCACACCTAGACTTCGAAATGAATAAAAGAATACGTGACTTGTCTTTAGAAAGAGTTCTGAGTGAAATTTTAGATAAAGATTCTGATTCAGGGGGTGAAAGTGAATATGAGGATGGTGTTATAGAGTATGATTCAGATCGGGAAAGTAATGTGAATGTTAGAGAAGATGAAGATAGCGCAGCTTCAGGCAGTGATCATCAGGGTGTTATAGTGGCCAATTCTGGAATAAGGTACGTAACCACAGATCCTAGAATTCCTCGTAGATCTGTTACTAATATAATAAGAGAGCAGGCAGAAGCAACACCAGCTAGTGTTTGCCATTCACATGGAGAAGCCTTGAAGCTACTTCTTATGCCTGACATCATGGATGTTATAGTAAAACATTCAAATGAAGAGGCAGTTAGGCGAAATGTTACTTTGACTAATGAGAAATATTTGTATGCCTTTATAGGAATCCTGATAGTTATGGAGGCAAATAAGAACAATTCCGTCAGTGTGCACGATCTTTGGTTAGACCTGATGGGTCGGCCAGTTTACAAGGGTATTCTGGCAAGAGAAAGTTTCAAGGGACTTATTGTTATTGTTGTGGTCTTCAGTCCTGAGACTGGTTTGATGCAGCTCTCCATGCTACTCTATCCTGTCCAAGCTTCTTCATCTCCCAGTACCTACTCCAGCCTACATCCTTCTGAATCTGCTTAGTGTATTCATCTCTTGGTCTCCCTCTACGATTTTTACCCTCCACGCTGCCCTCCAGTACCAAATTGGTGATCCCTTGATGCCTCAGAACATTTACTACCAACCAATCCCTTCTTCTAGTCAAGTTGTGCCACAAACTCGTCTTCTCTCCAATGCTATTCAATACCTCCTTATTAGTTATGTGATCTACCCATCCAGTCTTCAGATTCTTGAGTAGCACCACATTTCGAAAGCTTCTGTTCTCTTCTTCTCTAAACTATTTATCGTCCATGTTTCAGTTCCTGACACTTAAATCTATACTCGATGTTAACAAATTTCTCTTCTTCAGTAACGCTTTTCTTGCCATTGCCAGTCTACTTTTTTATCCTCTCTACTTCGACCATCATCAGTTATTTTGCTCCCCAAATAGCAAAACTCCTTTGCTACTTTAAGTGTCTCATTTCCTAATCTAATTCCCTCAGCATCACTCGATTTAATTCGACTACATTCCATTATCCTCGTTTTGCTTTTGTTGATGTTCATCTTATACCCTCCTTTCAAGACACTACCCATTCCGTTCAACTGCTCTTCCAAGTCCTTTGCTGTCTCTGACAGTTTTACAATGTCATCGGCAAACCTCAAAGTTTTTATTTCTTCTGCATGAATTGTAATACTTACTCCGAACTTTTCTTTTGTTTCCTTTACTGCTTGCTCAATATACAGATTGAATTGCATCGGGGACAGGCTACAACCCCGTGTCACTCCCTTCCCAACTACTGCTTCCCTTTCAAATCCCTCGACTCTTAAAGTGCCATCTGGTTTCTGTACAAATTGTAAATAGCCTTTCGCTCCCTGTATTTTACCCCTGCTACCTTCAGAATTTGAAAGAGAGTATTCCAGTCAACAATGTCAAAAGCTTTCTCTAAGTCTATAAATGCTAGAAAAGTATTTTTCCCTTTCCTTAATCTTTCTTCAAAGATATGTCCTAGTGTCAGTGTTGCCTCACGTGTTTCATCATTTCTATGGAATCTAAACTGATCTTCTCCGAGGTCAGCTTCTACCAGTTTTTCCATTTGTCTGTAAAGAATTGGCGTTAGTATTTTGCAGCTGTGACTTATTAAACTGATAGTTCGGTAATTTTCACATTTGTTAACACCTGCTTCCTTTGGGATTGGAATTACTATATTCTTCTTGAAGTCTGAGGGAATTTCTCCTGTCTCATACATCTTGCTCACCAGATGGTAGAGTTCTGTTAGGCCCGGCTCTCCCAAAGCTGTCAGTAGTTCTAATGGAATGTTGTCTACTCCTGGGGCCTTCTTTCGACTTAGGTCTTTCCGTGCTCTATCAAACTCTTCACGCAGTATCTCCCATTTCATCTTCATCTACCTTCTCTTCCATTTCCACGATACTTTCCTAAAGAACATCGCTCTTGTATAGACCCTATATATATATTCCTTCCACCTTTCTGCTATCCCTTCGTTGCTTAGAACTGGGTTTCCATCTGAGCTCTTGATATTCATGCAAGGTGTTCTCTTTTCTGTAGGCAGTATCTATCTTACCCCTAGTGAGATAATTCTCTACATCCTTACATTTGTCCTCTAGCCATCCCTGCTTAGCCATTTTGCACTTCCTGCATTTTTGTACTTTCTCCTTTCATCAAATTCAGTATCTCTTCTGTTACCCAAGGATTTCTACTAGCCCTCGTCTTTTTACCTACTTGATCCTCCGCTGCCTTCACTATATCATTCCTCAAAGCTACCCATTCTTCTTCTACTGTATATCTTTCCCCCATTCCTGACAATTGTTCGATTATGATCTCCCTGAAACTCTGTACAACCTCTGGTTCTTTCAGTTTATCCACGTCCCATCTCCTTAAATTCCCTCCTTTTGCAGTTTCTTCAGTGTTAATTACAGTTCATAACCAATAGATTGTGGTCAAAGTCCACATCTGTCCCTGGAAATGTCTTAAAATTTAAAATCAGAAACCTTGCAATCATAAGGTTTGATGACAAAAGTACCCCCCCCCCCCCCCCCCCCCAGCTTAAAAGGGAAGCAGACAAGTTCACAGCAATCCGTGATGTTTTCAACAAAGTGATTTATATGTTTCCACTACTGTATGAACCAGGGGTCCATCTCACCATTGATGAGATACTCACCTTGTTTAGAGGGCGCTGCCCCTTCAAAGTATTTATGAAGGAAAAACCGTGCAAGTATGGCATCCTTATACACATGATGTCTGACGCAGTTGACAGATACATCTTGAATATGGAACCCTATGCAGGTAATATTCAGAATTTGTCGAAAGAAGAACAGGGTTCAGCAGCTGTCGTCAAAGATCTGGTAGCACCTGTGAGAAATGCTGGTCGAAATATTACGACAGACCGATACTACACATCGGTGGATCTGGCGGATAATTTATACCAAGATTACAAAGTTACTACAGTAGGAACTCTCCAGTCAAACAGGATGCATGTTCCAGACATAATGAAGAACACGTGAAATCGAGAGCTATATTCATCAATGTTCTTGTTCACAGACCCATCAACACATAGGCCTCCAGTAACTTTGGTGTGGTACATAGCAGAAAAGAAAGCAAGTAAAAACTTACTGATGTTGTCAACAATGCACAAAGATAAGGGCACTGTTGGAGGAGAGAAGAATAAGACCGAGATAAATGCATATTATAATTCCACTAAAGGTGGAATTGATACCATTGATCAAATGGCGCGTATGTACACCTGCAAGAGGGGAACAAAGAGATGGCCTCTATCTGTAATTTACTCTCTCATAGAAATTTGTGCTATCAATGCAACCACCATATTAATCCAGCAACATCCAAGATGGAATGAAAGAAACCCAACAATCGGAAACTTTATCTTCTGTAAGATGGGATGGAACTAGTGAAACTGCAGGTAGAAGAAAGAAGTGCCAATGCAAGAGAGTTATCTAACCAAATTGTTCAATCAGTGGAGACTATTCTACAAAAGAAAATCTGAGAAGTGACAACAGAAGCGCATCAGCCTCTTGCAGGGAAAGGTCGGTGCCATATTTGTGTAAGAGAAGCTGAAACAAAGAAGCAGAAGTACAACAATCTAAGTAAACCAAAACAGTATTGTGGACAGTGTCATAATCATGTTTGTAACACACAATCAGAAAAAATTGTGAAGTGTGTCTCTTGCCTTGAAGTTGAGGACTAAGAGTAGTTTATTGTATATGAACACATCTGTATTTTGTACTGTAATATGTCAATTTTTTATTCACTCAATCCAATATTTATAACAATTAACAAAATTTATAAACCGATGCCTTAGTTAAAATACACAAACCAAACAAACCATTTTGAAAGATGTAATTTTTCGTCAGTAGACTTATTTAATACCTGTGGGATGGCCGAACCCCCCCACCCCTTAGTCATCCAATTTAGAAAAAAAGGCTTGGGTGTCCTAGGATTCAGTCTTAAACAAACATAATCTGGAGTGTATAAGATCTCAGCCATTCATGTGCTAAATATTCTCGTCTTAGTATCATAGCCTACACCCCGAGCCTGTGACACCCCGAATGACATCATGGTATGCAGTACAGGGTCTGCTGTTTGAACACAGGACAAGAAAGTCTGCCCCGAGTCACGAGAAAAACCCCACCGAAGTAGGGAGCCGCCAGCTCGCTCGAGGGAGGTCACAGCCGCCCCCATTGACCTGTTATCGCAGTGTCATCATGGTTGCAGCCAGAGAAGTTGCTGATATAGGCATTCGAAAGCTGCCATGCTCGACCCCACTCTTTGCAGTGTCAGCAATGTCAGACGTCTACCGTTTTTCCTAGGAGGCCGCTGGACGCCACCCCCCATCAAGCTGTTCCTAATGTTCTACGGCAAAGGGTCGGAATAAAGCCGTTAATTAAACAAATCTGCTGCCGTCCTGACGTCTTACTTCACTCTCCATGAGTGACAACCAATGAGTCATTTAACAATTTCATTAAACAAAATTTTTCTGCGTCTTTCACAGCGTTGTCAATGTCTAAAACTTCTGACGGTGAATCACTACTGGAAATAGCCGTAATCGGGGCGTTTTCTTTTTTCTTTTTCTGCTAAAAAAACACCCTGTGGAAGAGCGCTTGTAACAGTGGTCGAAACTTCGGAAGCTTTACACACTGACAATGTAGTCACACACCCAAGGGAATTTCACTGACTGTGGCATTGTCTATGGACGTCTACGCTTCCATCACTACATTATTACTCCGTAACGAGTCGCCAGCGACCGTTGTTCCTTTACACGAAAGTACTCAGAAAGAGTCCCTGAACAACGTGAAAGTTTGTCGATGAAGTTCTGGGTCATCCTGAATACACAAAGAGGTAACGGACATAGGTCAGCCCAGGAAACGATGAAGCTAAGAAACTGAAGCCGGAACAAGTTCGTCAAACCTATTCGATGAATGTAGATGGTGATAAGTGGTAGTTATCACTTTACAGGTATGGGGCAAATTCGTTTTTCAAGTATCTATCCATTAACTCTAATTTAAAGACATTGATGTTGCAGATATTTTGAAACGATATGAATCTGTAACACACTGCCAGAAATTAAGAAATTAGGGGATGAAGGAAAATTAACGAGAAGGGACCAGGATAGTTGAAAGAACCTTAAGTTTTTGAGAGTTTCAAGAGGAGCTTTACGCAACGACTGGCACAAACTGGGAAAAGGAATACTGTAGAAGAGGAAAGGGTACTTTTGAGATCTGGAATACTGAAGACACCAGAGGCTCAAATAGGGCCTAGCATAAATTCCTTTACAAGAGAAAATGAATTTAATTCGTGAAAGGAGAAAATATACAAATGCAGTAAATGAATCAGGTGGTAAGAACACAGCCGTCTAAAAAAATATATTGAGAGCCTATGCAAAATGTCTAAACAAGAGGTTCTAGAGGACAAAAGTAAGTCTATAGAAGCGCATATAGCTAGGGGGAGGACAGATATCGTCTACAGGAAAATTAAATAAGTTTCTGAATAAAATAGAAGCAACTGTATGGGTATCAAGACCTCGGATGGGAATCTAGTGCTAAACATAGATGGAAAAGCTGAAAAGTGAAAGGAATGTACAGAGGGGTTACACAAAGGTAACAAACAGCAAAGCAGTATTATAGAAAAGGGAAATGGAAGAGGAAACAGATGAAAATGAAATGGAAAATATGATACTACGAGAAAATTTTGACAGAGCAGTGAAAGAGCTAATCCGAAACAAGACGTCTAGAATAGACGAACTTCCCTAAGACTGGCTGATATCCTTGGGAGAGCCAACCATGACGTAACTATTTCACCTGGCTGCAAGACATACGAGACAGGAGAAAACTGCCCAGCAGAGAATAAAGTAAAGCATGGTGCGTTATTTGGTGCAGGATCCAGCTGGTTGCGGTTTGTGGACGAACACGAAGGACCTGTTTTAGCAGTTTTTCGAGAATTTCTTGTTAATAGTATTGGTTTACTGTCTTGAGCGGAGGCAACCATTCCGTGTGCGCAATAGCCATGGAGTCAAAGACAGCACACAAGCATGCATTTCAACTTTTTCTTTGAGATGCATGAGTTCCTTTGTCGTAGAAATTCCTTTGAGCACCATTGTGAACTTTGAAGATTAGTCTCAGCATACTGGAAAAACCAACTTTTATTAGCAGACATAACTCGGTTCAGTAATTCTGGATTCAATAAAATGAGCGGAATTTATGTTCAGATCTTAGCAAGCCTTACTACTTTGTATTAATGCACAGATGTAAGACTGGTGTCTCATATGTAACAAAAGTAATTACTTAGAAGCGTTCTCGAACTCAAAATTAATAACATCTGTTATACTTTCTAATGAAGCCAGGGCCCAGTTGACTCTGTATTTCTGTTCTTGGTATCATCTCTGGAACTGATCTTCAGGCGTTGTCAGCAAATGCTGTTGGTAAAGCTGTTTGAAAGTCTTTAACTGTTGCTAAAACCCTTTAAAACTATGTTAACCTTTGCAAAAGAAAAAAGAGCCGGCACCATTTCGGGTGAATGATGAACTTGTGGTAGCACTGAAATGAAGTTTGACGTGGAAAACTGCCCAACAGACAATGCAGTATGGTATGATACGTTATGGTGTTTGCAATGTGTGGCTCGAACATATGATAGTAGTATTGGTTTACTGTCTGGCCTGGATGTAACCAAACCTTGTACACAATACCTATGGAGTCCAAGAAACACACACGTATACATTTCAGCTTTGACTTCGACATGCGCGTCTTAGCGATTCCTTTGAACAGCATTGCAACCTTGACATTTCGTCATAGTAGAAAAATCAGCTTTCATCATTTCCATTTGTTCCAACAGGTCAGCAGCCTGAGCCCTTAGTTGGTCTTTTTTTGCGGTGTGAAATTTTTAGGAACTATTTGGGCACAAAGTTTTCTCATTTAAAGATTTTCAGTCAATATCAGGTGAAAAGTCTTCCGATTAATGTTCAGTTCGTTTGCAATGATTTTCGCGGTTAATGTTCGATTAGTTCACTTAAGGTCACTCGCTCTGGTTGTGTTACTATCTCTTCTTGCTGTTGATGGTCGTCCACTATGGTACTCATCTTCGACATTGATTCTGTCCGCAGGAAACATTTTGTGCTAACGAAACACTTGCACCCTCGATAAAATGTCATTTCCAAAAGACTGGAATTCCGCACTGTTTTGTCTACAAAACCCTTTTCTTGCAACATGGTCTCCGTTCATTGTCACGGCCTTACGCCCCCTCACTTAGAGAGCCTGTATCCCCATACTGTATCACTCCACCGTTGAACGTCAGAGGAAACGTCTTGCAGGGTCTAGGGTAGATGAGGAATAACAGGTCAAAGAAGTTTTGTAAGCTCCTATCGGGTACACAGATTTGTGAGAGGCATTGCGTTGCTATCGAGGAAGAGAAGTTCGTTTGCATTTTTTTTTTTTTTTGGCTACCAAAACGATGAATATGTGATACGTTACTACGTTACTTACGTGACTTCAGGCTTTCTCGGCGAATATATCATATATGAAGTCTTCATGGATTGTCAGCCGAGTAGCGTCGTCGTCTCGTAGCAACTTTTCGATGGAATGCGTTTCCACTATTTTTAGGCGAATGGAGACGCATTCCATCGAAACCTTGCTACGAGACGACGATGCTACTCGACTGACAACCCGTGAAGACTGCACATATAACACGCTGAAGTCGTCAAACAGAACAACCCCTCCTGAGTCCCAGAAGACCGTCCCCGAGACTTCCCCGGTTGAGGGTCTGACTCTGAACTTTTTCTTCGGAGGAGATGTAGTGTGGGGCCGATCTATGGACTGCCGTTTTATTTTCGGTTCGAAATGATGCACCCATCTTCCGTCGCCTGTAACCAATTTGGACAAAAAACTATCACTATTAATCTCGTAAAGCGCAAGCAATTCTATACAGATGGTCATTCGTCGCTTCTTGTGATCTTCATTTAGACTTCGAGAAACTCAGCGGGCACACCCTAATGAGTACCCCTGCTGGTGGGCAGCAAGGTGTTTCATTGTTATTTGTCGCTCCAACATTGCTGGAGTCACAGCTGTTTGCAGTCTGCTGAAACGTGGGGGATAGGAAAAAAAATGGTTCAAATGGGTCTGAGCACTATGGGACTTAACTTTTGACGTCATAAACCCATAGAACTTAAAACTACTTAAACCTAACTAACCTAAGGACATCACACACATCCATGACCGAGGCAGGATTCGAACCTGTGGTCGCGTGGGTCTAGACTGTAGCGCCTAGAACCGTTCGGCCACTTCGGCAGGCATAGGACAAAACGAGCGACGTTGATGTGATGATGACAGACATCTCTCCCAAATGACTCACCGTTCTTTTGTTCACTGCCACGTCTCCGCAGACATTCTGCAAGCGCCTGCGAGTATCTGCGATGAGCTAGTTTTCCGCGAGAAGAAACTCAGTGACAAGTCTCTGTTCGGAACACACCTCTATTGCAGAAATCATTTTGAAGACTACATATAGCGCCATCACCTAATGGAACTTCATGAACTTGTAGGGGCTACAGCGCGAATGCTCCACGATGTCCCACAACATACTCCGCAGTTTTTGAACCGAAAGAGGCCGATAAAAAATATGTGTCGCACTGTTTATTGAACGTCTCTCGGATATTACAGCATGCTGATAATATTTTCTGTTAGACAATCTAATTACAACTGAATGAAACACAGTTTTCGTGCCATACGCGTTTCGCCTTTATTCTTTGAAAGGTATCTTCAGTAGCCTAGAATATGTTGCAAGAGGTCCATGACTAAGGAATTTATTGGGTGTGTGTGAAATCTTATGGGACTTAACTGCCAAGGTCATCAGTCCCTAAGCTTAGATACTACTTAAACTAAATTATCCTAAGGACAAACACACACACCCATGACCGAGGGAGGACTCGAACCTCCGCAGAGATCAGCCGCACAGTCCATGACTGCAGTGTCTGAGACCGCTAGGCTAATCCCTCGCGGGTGAGGAATTCATTGCTAGCGCAATCGAGCAGATGTAATTTCGATGGATTGCTCATGCGCTGTCTGCGATATGTAAGCTATAATAGAGTCGCAGACCGGAGAACACTGTCCGCTGCAATAGGAGCAGTGTCGGCGGCAGCAGGAGCTGGGTGGGCAGTAGTGGCGGTAGCTCGCAGTCGGGCGGTTGGGCCGATCGTGCCAGAGCGATGTAGTATAAGGAAAAGCTGCCGCGCGCGTATCTGATTTGTTACAACTTAATTTGTTCTATTGTTATATCAAGTCCCATGTAAATGTTTTAAAAAGTCTTTTAATAATAACCTTTTTGTAAACTTAACTTTTTGACCATCATTCATATGAATTGAAAGAATTTACTAATTTCTGCAATCCATGGTAATCCAGGTTATAGTAAAGAAAAATCTGTTGTCTCTTTTTATACACGACAAATCTAGCGGCCAGCATTGCACTGGGCTGTGCCACAAAAATTTCATATCGTAGCAGATATATATGCGGTATCCGGCGACTTCATTGAGGTAAGAATTTTCAGTTTATTCAAAATGATCTTTCAGTGCCATGACGCATCACTGCTGAAGTCCAAATTTACCAGTTTGGATTCACAGTCAGTTAATTATTGAAAGGTCATATATGAGTCACATTTTTTTTTTTTATTCGGAGGTTAGTCACGTTATTATTGCGAGGTTACGGAATAATAAACTGTTGGGAGGTTACACTAAATGTGAATGTTATAATTATATATATAATTTTATACATATTTTTTCTGTTGGGAAGTTATGTTCCATAAAAACACGGGAGAACTGCCGGATGTCAGTAACGTCCTGCCACGATATTTCGGCGCAGAGTCTTCTGGGCATCTTTAGGTGAGTGCCACTGTCGTACTAATGGCGAGTACGCGCTGAGCTCCGCTATTTATAGCCTTCTGAGGTGACATTGCGCATGAACTGCCCAACTTGCGCGTTCATAACGGCTCCGTGCCCTCCACTGTGAAAACCTGGCGTATCGGTGTCAGGTCGATTTCCATCTTTATATAGATAACTGAGTTGACTACGAAGTTTCTCTGTAACAGGATTCCTAGCAGAGTTTAGCTGATAATCGTTATGTCGATTGATGGGAGTCCCGTTGTCAGACAATCTTATTTCCACAGATTCATTGATAATCGAGTTCCAAAAGTTTGATGTATGGGCCAAAATTTTTGTGTCGTTGTAATTCATGGAATGTTCTGTGGAAATACAATGTTCGGCGATTGCGGACTTTGTGGGTTGGAGAAGGCAAGTATGCCGTTGGTGTTCCACAATGCGTTCCTGCACAGTTCTTGTTGTTTGCCCTATATATGATTTGCCGCATTTACACGGAATTTTGTAAACACCTGGTTTACTTGGACCCACGTCGACTTAACGGATCCCACCAGTGATGAAATTTTGGCAGGAGGGAGAAAGATGTCTCTGACTTGATACTTTCTCAATATTCTGCCCATCCGTGAAGAAATATTCCCAATAAATGGTAGATAAACAGTTGACCTGAAGGCCTATTCCTCTTCCTTGTTCCGCCGTTTGTAGGTCTTCATCACTCTGTTCACTTGCCTAGGTGAAGAGCCATTCTTCAGAAATACTTTTTGCAGGTGTTCCAGTTCCGCTTGAAGACTGTCGGCGTCATAGATAGTATGGATACGGTGGATCAAGGGATTGAGAACTCCCATTGTTTGTGCTGGATGGTGGTAACTAATAGCTTGTAGATACGGGTCTGTATGAGTGAACTTTCTGCACACCAAGACGTCTAAAAATGTCAGACAACCATCTTTCTCTATCTCCAAGGCAAACTTTATGTTTTCATGTATGGAGTTCATGTGACGTAATAATTCTTGAAGACGGTCCACACAATGAGGCCACACTATAACAGTGTCGTCAACGTACTGCCAAAATACTGTCGGTTTAAAAGTGGCAGAGTCGAGTGCTCTCTCCTCAAAATCCCCCATAAAAGGATTGGCCACCAGGAGAGACAAAAGACTCCTCATGGCGACACCGTCAGATTGATGGTAAAATTCGTTGTTAAATATAAAATATGCAGAGGAGAAAGTGTGCTCAAACAACGCTGTAATGTCTGCACCAAACATATTGCCAATGGGGTGCAGTGAGTCCACCAGAGGCACCTTTGTGAACAGTGAAACCACATCAAGACTGACCAATAAGTCATTACTTTGCAGTTGTAGTGACTGAAGTCGACTGATAAAATCACCATATCCGGCAGTTCCCCGTGTTTTTAAGGAACAATCAGTACGCCGGGAAAGCTTTAAACATTACACTGTACATATCTTTGTTTACACTACTTAGATAATACTTTTGGGACAATGCTTATTGTATAGGGTCGAATCACTCACTTAAGTTGGTGTGTTTCTGTTGCTGCAGGCGAAATGCTCAAGACGAAACGAAGTGATACATTCCAGCAGAGTCGCCACAACGGCGGCTGCGGAGGCAGCTGACTCACACAGTGGGGGACGGGGGTGGCGGCTGTGACCTGCGAGCTAAGCAGCCTCCCGCCCCCGACGCACTGCCCGGCGCAGCGCACCGCGCCGCCACCCGCCTCCCGTCGACTCGACTCCGCTGCGCCCGGCTCTGCTTCCCCTCGCGACGCCAAATCCCAGGCGGCGCCGGCGCCGCCACCGGCGGACCCACAAAGACGTACGCCGGGGAGGAGACAAATTCCAGGCACGTAGCAGCGCAGATATTTGATTTCGTTCCTTTTTCCGTGTGCCTCCCCAGACTTCCCCCATCCCCAGCAAAACCTGTCCTAATTCTTCGCATTCACTTCTTGCCTCTGCTTCCTTCTCTCCAATCGGGTTATTACTTTCGGTTCGTCGGACAGAACTTCAAAAGGGACGTTTCTGTGTTTGATTACAGAACTTCTCCGGAGACAGCTGCTGCACTCCGAAGTCGTACAAAGTTCAAGCCTTTCGTTATAATGTTTTGCATTCGAAACGAGGCAGAAAGTAATATCATGCTGCATTTATTCTGGGCGTCTTCACTTCAGATACTACCGTACAGCAGAAGAGCTAATCTTGTTAGTCAATCGTTTCATTTCAGCCCTCTCAGTTTTAATTTTTCCTTTGTGTCTGCACCGCTGGAAATGCATGTATATTCTCAGTTGAAATCGCAGCAGATCCTGATAAACGGCGTCGTGAATATGTCTACGTGTGATATACGCTTGTGTCCTGATTTTCTCACTATAACTCTTTACGTTCCGTTCACAAAGGTTCCTCTTATCTACAAACCAGGGCGCGCACAAAATCGATTTTTCATAGAGAACATATGTGGACAGAGAATGGCCAGTTCTTCGGTAGCCGCCATGTTTTTACCAAATTCCGAACGGGAGTTGAGGTTAGGTTACATAAGAAACACATTTTGTTCCCTTGATCCCTAGATACATACCGAAGAGGTCCTCAAGGACGTAGAGTATCATAGAACAGGAATGTATATAGAAAAAAGGTGATATGTGAATGGACTTTCCACCGAGCGTATGCGGAATACGTAAAGCCCGCATATCGTGGTCGTGCGGTAGTGTCCTCGCTTCCCACGCCCGGGTTCCCGGGTTCCATTCCCGGCGGGGTCAGGGATTTTCTCTGCCTCGTGATGGCTGGGTGTTATGTGATGTCCTTATGTTAGTTAGGTTTAAGTAGTTCTAAGTTCTATGGGACTGATGACCATAGATGTTAAGTCCCATAGTGCTCAGAGCCATTTGAATAATTTTTTTTTGAATAAGTAAAACAAAAAGAGAAAAAAATCATATTTTCATTTAAGAGCTAATTACAGGATATCGGTTTACAGCATTTATTTACTGCTACAGTCGCAGGTTCGAATCCTGCCTCGGGCTTGCATGTGTGTGATTAGGTTTAAGTGGTTATAATTATAAGGGCTGATGACCTCAGATGTTAAGTCCCATAGTGCTTACAGCCATTTGAACCATTTTACAGCATTTATTTACACGGGCGACATCAATGCGCTGGCAGTATGCAGCAAACATTTCACCTCAAATTCACGTTATTTGATACTTTTCCTCATCTATAAATCAATCTGTTGTAGAGCTAAATTCGTCAGTTGAGAGGAATTTATAGCCTCCAAGAAAAACTTCACATTTCTCTTAAACTGACCTTCATTAGTAGTTAATATACATGCAGGCAGCATCGTCGGGGTAAATGCAGTCAGTGCCGTTAATAACAAAACATGGGTTAGCAAACTGACCCCAAACCAGCACTTACAGTCTGTCATTTGATAACTGATTACAGCCTTCGCTACATCGACGCAAATTTCTTCAATGTTTGAGTAAATTAATGGGTCTGTCGCGAAACTGGGTATACGTCCGACGAACGGCAGAGCTAGTGACGTATTAGTCATGTCTTTATATTTTCTGGATATAACGAAAACCGTCTTCTAAAACTACATTTCATTTGTGTTATTTCAGAAAACTTGGATATTCGTTGAAGTAACCACCTACTTTGTAAATCTGCTCCTGTATCTGCACTGTACATTTTCGATGAATCATTGTTTTTATAATTGCTGTTGTACTCTGCAACCCAGACGTTGTTTTTCTGTAACTACAGTTTTAATCACTGGAAACTAACCAACTTGATGGATTTTTACATCATCTCAAGATATCGCCAAAGGCGGCAGAATACAGTAGAAATACGAATGTCGCAAGTTTAACAACTTGACTCGATTCCTTGGAAACAATAAAAAAGCTCATTAGGGGTGCAGTTTGATATAATCTGAAACAAAGCACTTGTTATCCGAGAGCAGTAGTGTGTTGTAACGACCTGTATATATTATTAGTGACTGGGCAGTAATAATACTTTAACGTTGAAAGAAACATTTAATTTACACAGAAGGAAATCACATGTTTGTTTGCACAAGGCGGCTATACAGTTTCCATCTTCTCGGTTATCTGCAATTAATTCTTTGTTCCTCGCAAACACTGGTGTCGTGGAGACCTCGTCACTTGAACTTTTACAGTCAACATTCAGTAGCCTAACTGACTCTGACGTGGTTAAGCTTCAAGGCTTGCTACTCTACAGCCTAAAGTAAGGAAACAGTATGCTGAGTAATCAAATTGTGACCATAAACGTGCATAAATACTTAGACCAGAACCATAATGAAGTAACATTGAATTACTTACGAGCTAGAAAAACCCATTTCAGTATTGAAGATACTGCAGGAGTCAGGTACACAATTACGTTAGAGAACAAAAATAAAAAAAATATATATGTAAATAATGAAAATACCGTGTATAATATTCTGAAAGAAGGAATCGTAATACTGCCAAAATACACTCCTGGAAATTGAAATAAGAACACCGTGAATTCATTGTCCCAGGAAGGGGAAACTTTATTGACACATTCCTAGGGTCAGATACATCACATGATCACACTGACAAAACCACAGGCACATAGACACAGGCAACAGAGCATGCACAATGTCGGCACTAGTACAGTGTATATCCACCTTTCGCAGCAATGCAGGCTGCTATTCTCCCATGGAGACGATCGTAGAGATGCTGGATGTAGTCCTGTGGAACGGTTTGCCATGCCATTTCCACCTGGCGCCTCAGTTGGACCAGCGTTCGTGCTGGACGTGCAGACCGTGTGAGACGACGCTTCATCCAGTCCCAAATATGGTCAATGGGGGACAGATCCGGAGATCTTGCTGGCCAGGGTAGTTGACTTACACCTTCTAGAGCATGTTAGGTGGCACGGGATACATGCGGACGTGCATTGTCCTGCTGGAACAGCAAGTTCCCTTGGAGGTCTAGGAATGGTAGAACGATGGGTTCGATGACGGTTTGGATGTACCGTGCACTATTCAGTGTCTCCTCGACGATCACCAGAGGTGTACGGCCAGTGTAGGAGATCGCTCCCCACACCATGATGCCGGGTGTTGGCCCTGTGGGCCTCGGTCGTATGCAGTCCTGATTGTGGCGCTCATCTGCACGGCGCCAAACACGCATACGACCATCATTGGCACCAAGGCAGAAGCGACTCTCATCGCTGAAGACGACACGTCTCCATTTGTCCCTCCATTCACGCCTGTCGCGACACCACTGGAGGCGGGCTGCAAGATGTTGGGGCGTGAGCGGAAGACGGCCTAACGGTGTGCGGGACCGTAGCCCAGCTTCATGGAGACGGTTGCGAATGGTCCTCGCCGATACCCCAAGAGCAACAGTGTCCCTAATTTGCTGGGAAGTGGCGGTGCGGTCCCCTACGGCACTGTGTAGGATCCTACGGTCTTGGCGTGCATCCGTGCGTCGCTGTGGTAAGGTCCCAGGTCGACGGGCACGTGCACCTTCCGCCGACCACTGGCGACGACATCGATGTACTGTGGAGACCTCACGCCCCACGTGTTGAGCAATTCGGCGGTACGTGCACCCGGCCTCCCGCATGCCCACTATACGCCCTCGCTCAAAGTCCGTCAACTGCACATACGGTTCACGTCCACGCTGTCGCGGCATGCTACCAGTGTTAAAGACTGCGATGGAGCTCCGTATGCCACGGCAAACTGGCTGACACTGACGGCGGCGGTGCACAAATGCTGCGCAGCTAGCGCCATTCGACGGCCAACACCGCGGTTCCTGGTGTGTCCGCAGTGCCGTGCGTGTGATCATTGCTTGTACAGCCCTCTCGCAGTGTCCGGAGCAAGTATGGTGGGTCTGACACACCGGTGTCAATGTGTTCTTTTTTCCATTTCCAGGAGTGTATAAATGAATAAGTAAGCAAGCTCACTCATGACTAGGGCTATTTAACACTATGACCAGTTGTAGAGCGCAGACGTAAGTTCCTGTCATCTTATAGCTCTTAGACTTAAACTCACAACTTTATTTAGATCCTGAAGCAATGAAAAATAATGTTCTTTATTCCAACTGGTTGTAGCCAGACGCATAATGGTGGATGCTACAGCTCGTGCGCATTTCCGATAATACAAAACATATACACTTAAAACTGTCCATCAGTACCACTGAACACATGCATGCCACAGCAGATCCCAAAAAAATACGTAAATATGCGTAAAAAATGTAACAAGAGCAAAACGAAAGGAAAAAGGCAAACAATAATGGTATGGAATTCATATGTATGACACTGATGGCATGGATATCTGTATTTAGCAGTTGTATAACTATGCTTCTTGAAAAAAACATATTGATTAAAGTCAACGAAAATAAAATTACTTCTGCAATTATTTGAACTGCTTTCTGCACGTGTGGTGGGAGACTTTTATGGTGATGCAAAATTGTAACGTTGCTTATCTGAGCACTATGAGATGATGCCACCTTGGACACCCAAAAATAAATAAGATAACAAAAAGAGTGTTGCACAGTTATACTTTTTACAATACAAAACACAAAGACTGGCAAATATACCATTCCCATCTTGCAACGAGTGACGTAAATAAAGAAAAAAAGGAAAGAGAATAATGTTGTTCTATAGTGGTCTTTCGTCAGAAGAATGGTTTGATGCAGTTGTCCGTACTTCTCTATCCTGTGCAAGCCTCTTCATCTTCGAATACTGGAAACTGTATCCTTTCCGACTTGCTTATTGTTTTCATTTGTTGGTTTCCATGTACAATTTTTAGCCCGCACACTTCCCTCCAGTAGCAAATAGGTGATTCATTGATGTTTTAGAACGTGTCCTATCAAACGATCCCTTCTTTTAATGAAATTACGCCAAGAAATTCTTTTCTCCTCAGTTGTCTTCAGGTCCTCCTCCTTCATTACATGATATACCCATCTAATCTTCAGCATTCTTCTGTAGCACCACATTTCAAATACTTTTATTACGTCTTTTTTGAACTGTTTCTTGTCCATGTTTCATTTACATACGTGGCTACACTCCATACAAATACATGCTAGTCTACATTTTTATCTTCTCTACTTCTGCCATCATCAGTTATTTTGCTGACCATATAGCAAAACCCATCTATTATCTTAAGTGTCTCGTTTGCTGATGTCATTCCCTCAGCATCATCTCATCTAATTTGACCACACTCCGTTATACGTCTTTGCTTTTGTTGATGTTTATCTTATATCCTCCCTCCAAGACACTGTCCATTCCGTTCAACTTCTCTTCCAAGTCCTTTGTTGTCTCAGACAGAAATTCAATGTCATCGGCAAACCTCAAAGTTTTTATTTCTTCTTCCTGAAATTTAATTTCTACTCCAGTTTTTTTGGTTTCCTTTACTGTTTGTTCAATCTAAATATTGAATGGTGTTAGGGATAGGCTGCTACCCTATCTTGCTCCCTTTCTACCACTGCTTCCCTTTCATGCTCCTCGACTCTTATAACTGCCATCTGGTTTTTGTACAAGCCTTTTGCTCCCTGTATTTTACCTCTGCCGCCCCAAGAATTTCAAAGATAGTATACCAATCAACATTTTCCGAAACTTTCACGAAGTATACGAAGGCTATGAACATACGTTTGCCTTTCCCTGCTCTATTTGAAATTGAAATTATTACATTCTTCTTGACGTCCAGTGACATTTTTCCTGTGTCACACACGTTGCACACCACATGGAAGAGTTTTGTCATGACTAGCTCCCTAAGGCTATCTGACGGAATTTCGACTACTGCCGAGACTTTGTTTCGACTTCGGTCATTCAGTACTCTGTCAAATGTTTCTCCAGTATCTTATCTCCCATCTCATCTATGTTCTCTTCCAGTTCTACAATATTGCCTCCAAATTGATCTTCCTTGTATGGACTCTGTATATAATCCTTCCACCTTACAGCTTTTCTTTCTTTGCTTCGGACTGGTTTTTCATCTCAGCTCTTGATATTCATACAATTGCTTCTCTTTTCTCCAAATGCCTTTTTAATTTTCCTTCAGGCATATCTGCTCTTTCCCCTGGTGAAACAAGTTTGTAAATCCTTAAATTTGTTCTCTAGTCATTCGTTCTTAGTCATCTTGCACTTCCTGTCAAGCTCTTTTTTAAAGTTTTTATTCCCTTTCTCCTGCTTCATTCGCTGAAATTTTGTATTTTGTAATTTCATCACATAAATTTAATATCTAATGTGTTATCCAAGAACCTCTAATAGGCCTTCTGTTTTTACCTATTCGATTCTCTGCCACCTTCACTATTTCATCTCTCAGATTTTCCGATTCATCTTCCACAGAATTTCTTTCCTCTGTTCTAGTCAATCGTTGCCTAATACTCCCACAGAAACTTTCAACCTCTGGTTCTTTCAACGTATCCCGATCCCATCTTCTTAATTTTCTCCCTTTTGCAATTTCTTCAGTTTTAATCAATCGTTTATAACCAACGAATTGTGGTCAGACGCCACAACTGCCCATGGAAATGTCTTACAATTTACAATCTGTTTTCAAAATCTTTGTCTCACCATTATATAATTAGTCTGAATACTCTCAGTGACTACAGATCTTGTTTCGCGATCTGAATTCAAGTGCTAGCGATGATAAAAATTACGCTCTGTGTAAAATTCTATAGGCAGCCTCCTCTTTAATTCCCGTCACAATTCACCTATTATTTATCTTTCTCTTCCTTTTCCCATTATCGAATTCCCGTCCACATCACTATTAAATTTTTGTCTCCTTTAACTACCTGAATAATTATCTCTTCATGTATTTCTTCAATCTATCCATCATCAGCGGAGCTAGTTGGCATATAAACTTGCACTACTGTGGTGGGTGTTGGGTTCGTGACTTTCTTCGCTACGATAATGCCTTCACTATGCTGTTCATAGCAGCTGTCTACATTTCATATCCTCTCTACTTCGACCATCATCAGTTATTTTACTTCCTAAATAGCAAAATTCCTTTACTACTTTAAGTGTCTCATTTCCTAGTCTAATTCCCTCAGCATCACCCGATTTAATTTGACTACATTCCATTATCCTCGTTTTGCTTTCGTTGATGTTCATCTTATATCCTCCTTTCAAGACACTGTCCATTCCATTCAACTGCTCTTCAAGGTCCTTTGCTGTCTCTGACAGTATTACAATGTCATCGTCGAACCTCAAAGTTTTTATTTCTTCTCCATGGATTTTAATACCTACTACGAATTTTTCTTTTGTGTCCTTCACTGCTTGCTCAATATAGAGATTGAATAACGTTGGGGACGGGCTACAACCCTGTCTCACTCCCTTCCCAACCACTGCTTCCCTCTCATGTCCCTCGACTCTTATAACTGCCACCTGGTTTCTGAACAAATTATAAATAGCCTCCTGCTCCCTGTATTATACCCCTGCCACCTTTAGAATTTGAAAGAGAGTATTCTAGTCAACATTGTCAAAAGCTTTCTCTAAGTCTACAAATGCTAGGAACGTAGGTTTGCCTTTCCTTAATCTGGCTTCTAAGATGAGTCGTAGGGTCAGTATTGCCTCACGTGTACCGATATTTCTACGGAATCCAATCTGATCTTCCCCGAGGTCGGCTTCTACCAGTTTTTCCATTCGTCTGTAAACAATTCTTGTTAGTATTATGCAGCTGTGACTTATTAAATTGATAGTTTGGTAATTTTCACATCTGTCAACACCTGCTTTCTTTGGGATTGGAATTATTATATTCTTCTTGCAGTCTGTGGGTATTTCGCCTGTCTCATACATCTTGCTTACCATATGGTAGAGTTTTGTCAGGACTGGCTCTCCCAAGGCTGTCAGTAGTTCTAATGGAATCTTGTGTACTCCCGGAGCTTTGTTGCGACTCAGGTCTTTCAGTGCTCTGTCAAACTCTTCACGCAATATCATATCTACCTTTTCATCTTCATCTACATCCTCTTCCACTTCCATAATATTGTCCTCAAGAACATCGCCCTTGTATAGACCCTCTATATACTCCTTCCACCTTTCTGCTTTCCCTTCTTTGCTTAGAACTAGGTTTCCATCTGAGCTCTTGATATTCATACAAGTGGTTGTCTTATTCCTATTTCCTTAATCATTATTAAACTGACTCCTGCAAACATCTATTCGATTTCGTAATAGTAACTCTGTGTTTACGTGACAAGAAGTCTTCTTCCTCTTGCCACCGATCTTCACTAACTCCTACTATATCTAAGTTTAACCTATCCATTTCCCTTTTTAAATTTTCTGACCTCCGTACCCAATTAAGGAAACGAGCGTTCCATGCTCCTAACCGTAGAACGTTTTACTTCTCGTGATGACAACGTCCTCCTGAGTAACCCCGCTCAGACCCGAATGAAGGACTACCCTACCTCCAGGGTATTTTACCCAAGAGTATCATTTAACCATACAGTACAGCTGCTTGTCCTCGGCAAAAACTAGGGCAGGAATTTTCCCTTTGCTTTCAGTCGTTCGCAGTACCAGTACACCAAGACCGTTTTGGTTAATGACACAAGGCAAGATGATTCAAACATCTACTGGAAAATCTGTTGCCCCTCTTAAGAAACCACACGTTTTTCTCGGCTTTCAACAGATACCCCTCCACTGCGGTTGCAGCTACGGTGCGACTGTCTGTATCGCTGAGGCATGTCGTTACAAGGGGAAAAACGTGGAATGGTTCCAGAGTGTAGGTGCCCACATTAATTATAATCTTTTAGAGAGAATTAGAAACACGATTTTCAACCATGTGCAAGTCAAATAAGTTCTTAAACAAGGAAATTTCCGCTACCAACTTTCAAAACCCTTTGGTATTCTTAATTTTCAAGCATAAATCGCAAATGGGAAATACTCGAATTCGTAATCGCGATAAATAATTTATAGTAACATGTAATTCTGTTATTGCTGTGTGTCCATCCCTCATGAAACTACTGTATGAGTTCTGACGTCGGTCTGGACGCTGCAGTCATGGACTGTGCGGCTGATCCCGGCGGAGGTTCGGGTCCTCCCTCAGGCATGTGTTTGTCCTTAGGATAATTTAGGTTAAGTAGTGTGTAATCTTAGGGACTGATGACCTTAGCAGTTAAGTCACATAACATTTCACACACACACACAGTTGTGACGTCGTTAAAAACAATTTATCAGATAATAAACAGCATAAATAGGCCTTCCTCAGATGTGAACTCAACCCTGTAAGAAACATACCTCTTCAATCTTCTGATGAGTTGTTCCTTCGGACATTTCCCACCGGAAGAGCACCGGTTCCCTCGAAATATTGGCCTCTGTTTTCTGGTTCCGGTCCGACGAACAGTTTTAACTGCTTTAAACTGATAAACTGTTACATGTTATTTTAGATAATTTGTAAAGTGTACTTTCATTTTAATAAGTGACCGTAGAGAACTATGTTCACAGTCTTAAAGTGCATGAACACAGGCAAAAGGTCGCCTGTGGTGAGTGGGGAAATAAAATGCAAGGAAGTCAACCGCGTTTCACTGCGGCGGTTATTGGCAAACGACTGTTCTCTGTTACTGCCCAATTTTGAGAGTCTTATTGAGCAATGCCGACGAAACAACCAAACTGGACCGCTTGTGACGTAGGCGGAGTATCCGAGTTTTGGGTGCCTACATAATAGCCAAACGACTAGAGAAATGGGTACATTTACCTCACAAAGTTAGAGAATACCTGATGTCGCTTTGGAGGCCACTAATGTTTGTTGGAGTAATGACAGTGTGGCAGAAAGTAGCAGATTCACCTATTACAAAATCACTAAGGCCACTCAGAGCAATAATAATGAGCCACGTTTTCACAAAAAAATTCCATGGAGGACTATTACCACACTCAGTAGCTGTATCACTCTACATCAGTTCAAAAATATCTAGCAGATTATGATGGAGAGGGGGGAAGGGATGTCTGGGTGCACCATGAAAACCCATGGCTTGTCACAAAGACCACGTTTTCAGCAGTTGAACCTATTTAGACTCACCAGATATTAGTAACTTAATTGAAAAATTGAAGTTATAGGGGACATAGACAATAGACGTAAGTGCCTTCAGATACTACCAGTGTAGTTTAAACAGGAGTGACGACGGTCGTGCACACTTGAAGAAGAGTGTGTCTTAGAGGGGTAACAGAGTGTGACTTATTGAACTGATAGTTCGGTAATTTTCACACCTGTCAACACCTGCTTTCTTTGGGATTGGAATTATTATATTCTTCTTGAAGTCTGAGGGAATTTCACCTGTCTTATACCTCTTGCTCACCAGATGGTAGAGTTTTGTCAGGACTGTCTCTCCCAAGGATGTCAGTAGTTCTAATGGAATGTTGCCTACTCTCGGGGCCTTGTTTCGAGTTTGCGTCTTTTTACCTACTTGATCCTCTGCTGCCTTCACTACTTCATTCCCAGAGCTACCCATTCTTCTTCTACTTTCGGTGAATGGATGAATTTCTAAAGGCAACTAGCATCACACACGGCGTACAGGCTAAGTCAACTATTAGTAGCATTGTACCAGGGTACTCTGGTTTGGAACAGAATGCAATGTCTAAACCATAGGCTCAGACGAATCTGTGGCGGTGTCAGATGCGAATTTCTCGTCCTCTGCTAATCAGCGGAGAACTGCAGAGATCGCCCTCAATAGGATGTACTACAAGCAGGAAGAGAATACTATACCAGCGCAGTACCTACGGCGTATACATTTTTTTCAATTCTTTAATTGTCTGCCAAAATGAAATACATCAACCAAAATGTTCTCAGACAATGCTCATCCTTGCATGTTGAACGTAGAAAAGATTAATATGACAATAATAAACCACTGCAGCATCCAAGGAGAGGTCCAAGAGTTAGTATCATTTACTGGAAGTCATAATGCACAGGAAGTAATAGGAACAGAAAGGTAGTTGAAACCGGAAGTGAACAGCAACGAAATCCGAAGTTCAGATTCGAATATTCATGGCTAGGATAGGCTATTAGCTAATGGCGGCGGCGCGTCTGTTGGAGCATAGAATTCGATAATATCTGGCGAAGTTATCGCGGATTCCGAATGTGAAATAATATGGGCCATTTAGGCATCAAAGATCGATCAAAAATGGTAATATGATGCTTTTATAGACTACCTGGTTAAGGAACTGCAATGATAGATCGCTTCAGAGAGAACGTGCAGAATGCTGTTAATTACTTACCCGATTCTCCCGTTGTAATACGGGCGACTTCAACTTGCCAGGTATAGATTGGAGGAGTCATGCTATAAAAACTGGGGCGAGAGATAGGGATTCGTGTCATATTATTCTGAATGTCTCGTCCGAAAATTATTTTCAGCAGATAATTGGAGAACAAACTCTAGAAAGAAACATCATAGACCTCGTAGCTACAAAGAGTCCTTAACTTCCCGAATCAGTTAACGGAGAGGAACGTACCAGTGATTCTAACGCTGTGACAGCAACTATAACTATGGGGGTTACAAGGAATGTTAAGAAAGGAAGGAAAAACATTTTTACTTATAAAAAATGATAGTATACAAATTGCAGGGCATTTTAATACTCAGCAACAAATACTCAGTGCAGAGGGTGAAGATGTGTAACACAAATGGGAAAAATTCAACAGCATAGTTTATTATGATTTAGACAAGTATGTTCCGAGCAAGACCTTAAGGGATGGGAAAGGCCCAGAATGTTTAATAGCTCTGTTAGAAAATTGCTACGTAAACAAAGAGCGCTTTATCATAGTTGCAAGAGAAATCGAAAACTAGCAGACAAACAAAAGACGAACGAAGAAAAAATGGGCATAAGGAGACCAATAATAGAAACTTTCATTGGCTTTGAAAGTAAAATTTTGTCATCCGATATGACTGAAAACCCTAAGAGGCTTAGGTCTTACGATAAATCTATAAATAGTGAAAAGTGCGAGATCATCCACATGAGTGCTAAAAGGAATCCGTTAAAAGTCTGTTACACTATAAATGAATCAAATATAAAGACCGTTAATCAACCTAAATATCTAGGAATTACAATTATGAACAACTTAAATTGGAACGAACAGTCGTAAAGTATGTGGTGAAGGCGAAGCAAAGACTGCTTTTTATTGGCAATACACATAGAAGACGCAACAGATCTAATAAGGAAACTACGTTTGTCCGTCTTCTTTTGGAGTACTGCTGAGCAGGGTGGGATCTTTACTAGATAGAATCAACGGAGTACATCGAGAAAGTTCAAATAAGGAAAGCACGTTCTGTATTATCGAGAAATAGGGGAGAGAATGTCATGGACGTGATACAGGATGTGGGACGGACATCATTAAAACAAAGGCGTTTCTCGTTGCTGCGGGATCTCCTCACGAAATTTCAATCACTAAATTTCTCCTCCAAATAATAAAATATTTTGTTGACGCCGACTTACATAAGGCTGAATGAACATAATAATAAAATAGGGGAAATCAGAGCTCGCAGGGAAAGGGAAAGGTGTTCGTATTTCCCGCACGCTATTCGATAGTGGAATAATAGAGAACTATTGTGAAGATCGCTCGATGAACCTTCTGCCAGACATTTAAGTGTGTTTTGCATAGTAGCCTTGTAGATGTAGATGTTGATGTACAGAGAGTGTGTGCTTCATAATGATGGATGATACAGTGGACCACTTAAAGCTGACTTGACATTACACGTCTACAGTGGCTACGTCACTCAACTGATGTATGAAACATGCTTGGGTCACTATGACCCAACGAACGCGGGAGGTTATGCTCCTTACGCCTCACAGTGTATGTTTATTGACCCTGAACTCCGTAGCTCGCTTGCCACGCAGTGAGACATCTTACAAGGCAAGATCGAAATTACGAAGAGCCCCTATGCAACATATGCTACTGTCTGAAGCTATAACGATCCATATGGAGATTCTTTTGTGCCACTAGCAGAGAGACACGAGGTGCAATATTGACCGCATTCAATTTGTCTTAGAAGGAGAAGTTCCCAGGGGTGCTACTTTCTGGAACTACCTATACGGTGATGTAGGTAGAGATGTCAGGTATCACGCTGCAGCCATACTGTCTTGCTGTATTGTGTGGACTGGTTGAGTACCCGTAATGAATAGGATAAGGCGCCTACTTGCAGAGATTGCGGATTTGAATCTCGTCTGGTGCGTTAATTGGTTTTAAATCTTTATCGAAATGATTTTGTTGATTATTTTTATACACTTAACTGGTTTAATTGTAATTTGTTTAGTGCTTTGCCTGTGGCAAAATATTTTAATTACGGTATGAACTTTCCCATTTGTCCATTTTTTTCTTTATATCATTGCTTTTCAACACGGAATTTTGTGAGTGTTAATTTAATTATATTTTTTTATTTATTACGACATTTAAATATTTTAAAATGGTGATCTATCGGTTAAAAACCAAAAGTCGACATGATCTATTTCTGTTGGCTGTGCAATGGTGTCAAGATGTATTTTTTGTTACAAGATGTGCCTTTCTTTTGTATGGCAATCGTCATACATACATCTAAAACAGAAATTCCAGCTGCACTATGGACAAAATAGCGCAGAAGAAGTTTTAAGTGAAGGAAAGGGTTGAAAATACAATGAAATTCAAGCAAATGAGGAACATAAGTAAGGAATGCAATAACATGGACGAAAATATAGGATAGTAAAAAGAAAAAAATTAAATCAATACATATAATTAATTGAATTAGCATTGACAAAGATTCCAGGTGGCAAAATATTGATCAGACGAAAACTGAGAGAAAATGAAGAAATTGATACGATGATTAAAATGACGTAACAAAGGAACATAAATAAAATATATGTAAAAAATTAACTGAGTGAAGGTAATGATCAAAGTCATTTCGATAAAGATTTAAAAATTGAAAAAGTTATGCACCTTACAAGACCTGAACCCACAACGTTCTGTACGGGAGGTCTTTAGCCTATGCATTACGCTACTCAGCCACCCCAAGCGTCACTTCTGTTTTAAAGTTACTTCGCGTCACGAAGAATTCCGAATTTTTTTCTAGCCAATTACTCACAAACGTGGGCCCACAGGTATTAACAGGTGCAAGGCGTGATATTTGGGATCTTTACCTACATCACTGAATAGATAGTTTCAAGAAGTCGATCCCATCGCTGAGATCTCTCCATTTTTGACTACGTTTACAGCGTTTGTAAGTTTAGAGAACGCTTTTGAAAACGTTGGCTTTCAAATTCTGGAGGATGTAGAGATACAATGCAAGGAGCAATAGATTCTCTACAGCTCGTACATAAAATGACTGCTGTCGTTAGAGTCGAAAAACATGAAAAGAAAGGGGCATTTGAGAAGTGTTGTAACCTATCCTGATGTTACTGAACCTATACATTGAACAATCAGTGAATGCAACCAAGGAAAATTAGTAAAGGGGACTAAACTTCAGAGAGAAGCATTAAAAACTATGAGGTTTCATGATGACACTGTAATTCTGTGCGAGACGGCATAAGGCTTCGAAAATCATCTGAGATTAGCGGTCAGAATCTTGAAATGAGTTTGCGAGATGAATATCAACAAAAGCAAAACGAGGGAAAAGAAAGACAGTCGAATGAGATCAGGCAATACTGCATAAGTTAGATTAGAGAGTGAAACGCTGTAAACGGCAGACAGTTGACAATAACTGAAGAAAACAACACATCGGATGCAGATTGGCAGTAGCAATAAAAACGTTTCTGAAAACTAAAAATTTATTCTCTAATGTAAATTTAAGTGATAGGACGTTTCTTCTGAAGATACTTGTCTTCAGTGTAGCCTTGTACCGTAGACATAGATGTTCACACAGGGAAACAACAGAAACTTCTAAATTATCGTGGTCGAGAAAAATGCTGAAGATCTGTACTGTATTATCATTTTCATAACGAAGAACGGAGGGAAGTGTGTGCGACGGAGCGCGGGGGGGGGGGGGGGGGGGGTTCGGTAAAGGAGGTGGGGGCTGAAAGTTTGTAGAGGGAGGCTAAAGCGCGACTACAGTAATAAGTCAAAAAAATGTAGATTTCAGTACTTATGCAGGGATGATGAGGCTTATGTAAGTTACCGTTTTGATATTTATGTTTTGGTAGTGCTGGTTTACAATTGAGAATAGTTAACAGATGTATTAAAATAACAGTGTATATCTGACATACTTAGATCTATGCCCTCCAAAACTATGATCAGGGAATTCGTTATCTACAAAATTAAGCAAGGCTCTCAGTTATATCAGTTTATTATATGAAAATGCAAAAGAAATAATTTAACATACATTGAGGATAGTAAACCAATGCCCTGACAAACACGGACATGGGATGCGGAATACGATTCAAATGAATGTCTATCTGGAGAAGACATTTCGCTGAGGTCACATCGTGATTCCTTATGGTTAGCATATACAGACAGAAAATACCGCAGAAGAATATACACTCCTGGAAATGGAAAAAAGAACACATTGACACCGGTGTGTCAGACCCACCATACTTGCTCCGGACACTGCGAGAGGGCTATACAAGCAATGATCACACGCACGGCACAGCGGACACACCAGGAACCGCGGTGTTGACCGTCGAATGGCGCTAGCTGCGCAGCATTTGTGCACCGCCGCCGTCAGTGTCAGCCAGTTAGCCGTGGCATACGGAGCTCCATCGCAGTCTTTAACACTGGTAGCATGCCGCGACAGCGTATGCCGTATGTGCAGTTGACGGACTTTGAGCGAGGGCGTATAGTGGGCATATGGGAGGCCGGGTGGACGTACCGCCGAATTGCTCAACACGTGGGGCGTGAGGTCTCCACAGTACATCGATGTTGTCGCCAGTGGTCGGCGGAAGGTGCACGTACCCATCGACCTGGGACCGGATCGCAGCGACGCACGGATGCACGCCAAGACCGTAGGATCCTACGCAGTGCCGTAGGGGACCGCACCGCCACTTTCCAGCAAATTAGGGACACTGTTGCTCCTGTGGTATCGGCGAGGACCATTCGCAACCGTCTCCATGAAGCTGGGCTACGGTCCCGCACACCGTTAGGCCGTCTTCCGCTCACACCCCAACATCGTGCAGCCCGCTCCAGTGGTGTCGCGACAGGCGTGAATGGAGGGACGAATGGAGACGTGTCGTCTTCAGCGATGAGAGTCGCTTCTGCCTTGGTGCCAATGATGGTCGTATGCGTGTTTGGCGCCGTGCAGGTGAGCGCCACAATCAGGACTGCATACGACCGAGGCACACAGGGCCAACACCCGGCATCATGGTGTGGGGAGCGATCTCCTACACTGGCCGTACACCTCTGGTGATCGTCGAGGGGACACTGAATAGTGCACAGTACATCCAAACCGTCATCGAACCCATCGTTCTACCATTCCTAGACCGGCAAGGGAACTTGCTGTTCCAACAGGATAATGCACGTCCGCATGTATCCCGTGCCACCCAACGTGCTCTAGAAGGTGTAAGTCAACTACCCTGGCCAGTAAGATTTCAGGATCTGTCCCCCATTGAGCATGTTTGGGACTGGATGAAGCGTCGTCTCACGCGGTCTGCACGTCCAGCACGAACGCTGGTCCAACTGAGGCGCCAGGTGGAAATGGCATGGCAAGCCGTTCCACAGGACTACATCCAGCATCTCTACGATCGTCTCCATGGGAGAATAGCAGCCTGCATTGCTGCGAAAGGTGGATATACACTGTACTAGTGCCGACATTGTGCATGCTCTGTTGCCTGTGTCTATGTGCCTGTGGTTCTGTCAGTGTGATCATGTGATGTATCTGACCCCAGGAGTGTGTCAATAAAGTTTCCTCTTCCTGGGACAATGAATTCACGGTGTTCTTATTTCAATTTCCAGGAGTGTATGTTTGCCTCTATAGCCAAAGTGGATAGTGTGTTGAATAACTGACTGCAAGCTAGTCTTCAAAATGAAGAGTGAAATGACTGAACGTCGTTGAAAATGACTCGAAATTCCTCACAATTTGCCTCGCGGTTTCGGCTGAGCCTCACTATACTCATTATCTGTAAGCGGTGGATGGAGTGGATTCAAAATCAGTCGTCGGCTCCGCACCATCACCTTGCTTGTAAGTTCAACTTACGTGGATGACAGCCTCTCGCTGCCGAAATTTGTAATATTTGGCTCTTGTCAGGTGACAGGCTTTGGGAGGCGGATGTGAAGACCACAGTTTCTGTAGCAAAAATCGAGACAAAGTGGCAGTCGAGAATGTGGCGTGTTTGCATCTAAGATGGGTGTGTGGCAGCCGTCTCGACAGCAGCCGAATCGTCCTAGTTTCGGCACTGACCGTCAGATGGCAGTACTTTAAAATGAGTACGGTCAGTTTTGCGTCCAGTCACGTGACGGGGAAACAACGGCCGGGACGCTGGCTCATGGCGGGCTTTCTCCGGGCCGCTTTTAGCTTAGACCTGTAGTGATTGTATCATGTAGACATAAATAAAAACTGATCCCAATGTGGCACAAAGGAGCTTGTAAGCTCATTTTAAAGCAGAAAATTAGCCTATTGTGCTCCTATAAGCGCGCCTCCAGTCGCCCTGGTAATTTTTGAATTATAATAAATTGAATATTTTAATAAATAAGTAAGATTGTAAATTGGTCATCTTGGAGACACTTTGACAAAATTTTACGAACGAGGTGTCAAATGAAAGGTCTGAATGAGTAATATTAAAATATCTATGTAACTTTTTTTACATGTTTTAAAAATTCAAATGAGGAGCTGGAATGTTGTTTTCGTGATTAAAAATGCAGAATTTTGATAAATAAAAAATAGGAACAATAAAGATAGCATCAGTATGGAAAATTAGGCATAAGGAAATAGGTAATACAATAATAATATAAGTTATATATGAATTGAAAGTATTTTTAATAATGCAAAATTCTACATGAAGAACACATAAATTTTAATAATATGAGAATATGAATCCGTACCGAAATTATAATGATGAATCTGCATTCAGAGGAAAATTTCCATCTGGACAGAAGTGTTACAAGCATCTTATTGTATCTATATTAAGTGCGAAAGTAAATTTTATGTACAAACAAACTTCATTTGACTTCAGAGTGGTCAAACCGAGGGCTTTTAAGGGCGGCCATTTTCTATGGTAGGGGGCAGTCATTCAGTTGAGTGGAAAGAGGTAGCACGTGCGACTGGCAAAACTCCGTGCATGAACTGGACTTAGAATATTTTCGGACCGCTATGTCGTGTGGAACTTGTGATTTTCAGCAGTTGGGTGCGTTTGTGAGACTTGTGAAAATTTCGGGTACCAGTTGAACTTAGAATATTTTCGTACTGCGAAGTCGCGTCGAACTTTAGCTCTGAACAACCGCTGTGCGAAACAGTGATTTCTGCTTGCTTTTGGACTTCGGATTGTGTTTGGTCTATTATTATTTTTCGAGTAGTATTCCCCACCCAGAACTTTGTTCATCTTGGGGTTTCAGCTATTTTCAAAGAAACATTAAGTGAATAATTGCTGAATGATTGTGATGAATGTTTGAGTGGCGCTGATGAACTAACTCGGTAAATATCTGAGGTCAAATCAAGAACACTTAACAGTATTTCAGTCAAATCTGTCCTCCAGTTAGTTATAACTGTGTTGTGTTCACTACAAATTATTCCTGCCTGCCAACATTTGTTTTTATAAACTTCACATTAACTTAAAATAGTGTAGCGGATGTGGTTGACACCCAACGTAGCCAATTTAGTTAATAAATCCAACCACATTTTACGGAACCCCAGTGGGATGTATGCTATGTAGGTGCTTGGGTGATACGTTTTTTTTCTTTTTTTTGTACAGAAGCATGTGGGGGCACCAGCCAGCATCTAGTTTTACTAGGTAAGGGTGACTTTGAACTAAAATTATTGTGATCACCCAGTGCAACCAGTGTGTTTCTGCCGATATCGCGCACAGAGAGAAACCGTAGCACATCGCAAATGGTTTTCTCGGCCCAGCGAAGCTTGCAAATGGGTATTTCTTGTCGGCAGTAGCTCGCACTCTACATGATTGTGTCCCACTCTATGCCTCTCTCTGTCTACATTTGTGAATTAACCAATAAGGCAGGACCTCTGTAAGCAGAACTGTATTTTTTCAAAGTCTAGTTCTAAATTGTTTAGATTAACCAGTGCCAGCTGTTTTTAAAGTTTTTAACCATTCGGGTTCTGACCGAACCTGAATGTCGCGGCGGTGTCTCACATATCTTCAGAGCTTCCCTAAACTTTTCTGTGCTCATTCCTCTCTCCAGGAAGTTATCTCAAGGCCAGTTTATTTCGGCCAATTCTGGCTGCTAGCAGAACTGTCCACAATAGGCGTGCTTCCGGAACACTGCTAAAACAGCGCGCATCCCCGGACCACACACAGCTTGTTAAAAACAGTCTCTTCTGCCCCAGCACATCCTAGAGATGCAATCAGTATTTTGCCTTTTAGTGCGTTCGGTGCCAAGTCGGTTTCCTCAGTGCACTTTCCAGTGTGACCGCCAGGGAAAATGCCTTTACACGTGTGCTTGTGGGCCTTCTATGAATTCTGTTTGGGTTGTTTCCCCTACCAGTTTGTGATCCACGGCATTCCCCCTTACCTATAGTCAAGTGTTAGCTGCTTTCACAGGAACTTCTTCTTTAGGTTATATGCGAGTCAGTACAGGAAATAAACAGAGTTAAGTACTGGTATCACGCGTAATGATTCATACTACATTTATTGGTGGGAATTAATTTATTCGAATTTCATGTGTATTTTTATTTCGTTTGTTTCGCCAGTTACGGGACAATTTGCAAAAAAAAAGGAGGTGTGATTCTTGCACATGACAGGCCAGTTTCGAGATCTGCATCGAGCTTGACTCCGGATTGAAGACCACAACAACAACAGTGGATCTCCCCACAAGGTGAGTGACACGTATGGCCCGCGACCAGTTTTCTTTTATGCCAGTGTCATTTGTCACTATGAAAATATTACTCCTGTTTCTTATGTTTTTAATTATATCTTGATAAATTTTAGGAGGTCTTAATTTATGGCCAAATACCACAAGAGGAAATTACTGAATGTACTCTGCCCTCCCTCCCCACCTTTCCGTCATATACCATATGAAAATCAAAATAATCAAGTTGTAGCTAAATGACGATTGTAGGGAAGGGGGCCCGTGACTTCCATTGTTTACAGTATTTTAATTGTGGTTTAGTGTGCAAAATTATCACCTGCTTGATTTCTCATGTACTGTCTGCTCAACAGTATCTGGACACCACTAGTTTCAAGAGACCTAACTCTGCCAGTATAACATTAGGCAAGAAGTATTTTGATGTCAATAGAGAAAACGTAACAACTTAATGGGTCTGCCAGGACTACTCAGTGGTTGTCAGCTGAGTAACAAATCCACCAGGGACATTTTACACCTTCTACAGCTGGCCTGGTTGACTTATAGATTTCACTGTAAAGCGGAAACTTGAAAGAACAACAACAGCTGACTGGAGATGTGACAGACCTCATGTACTGAAGGACTATGACCATCGAGCATTGCGGATGGTAATGGTAAAAACTCGCTTGACTCCAGCGGAACGACTCATTCGTTAGTTCCAAAGTGATACCATTAGTCCAGCTGGTACAATAACTGTGAGTACAGTGTTAAAAGTAAATGGGTACATAGGTCGAGTAGCTCCTCATAAACTAGTCTTTCTGTAGTCAGTGCTAAACGATGCTTGATGTGGTGTAAAGAACAATGGATAAGGGCAGTGGTGTCTGGAAAGAAGTGATTTGGAGCGAGAAATCGCACTATACCCTATAGAAACCCGATGGAAGTGTTTGAGGTTGACGAGTTCCAGTGAATGTTACCTACTGTCATGTGTAAGGAGCAGTTGGTGTTACGTTACAGGGGTGCTTTTCATGATTACGATGTTGTCTCCTTATTGTGCTTAAGAAAAAAGCTAAATGCGGAAGGATATGAACACATTTTACGGCATTGCGTATTACATGCAGTAGAAGAAGAGTTCGTGGGCTATAATTGTATCAGTACGATGGCGCATCCTCTCATAACGCAGCATCTGGAAGGGAATGGTTTGAGTTGGACAATAACATTGCTGATATGGACTGGCCTGCCCAGAGTCCTGGCCTGAACCGTCAGAACGTCAGTACCTTCTCTGGCTTCGGATCTTGAGGAAGAGTAGCTCCCATTCCTCTGTAGACATTCAGACATCTCATTGAAAGTCTCTCCAGGAGAGATCAAGCAGTCACAAAGGCGTCATGTACTAGGTGTCTGGATTCTTGTGACCAGATAGTGTATGTAATAACATACAGCATGCAAAATTGATAATACCAAAAAAATTAAAGAAATTTGGAAGTTAGCAAGAAAAGGAGTTATAAATGACAGTGACGGATGTGCGGTAACATAAAGCATTAGTGATATCTCAGTTACAAATGATGTAAAAGTCGATAGTCTAGAAATCCAATAACAAAGTGGAATCGGAAGTACATCAAGAATAAGAGTCTACAAGTGTTCAAGTGTGTGTGAAATCTTATGGGACTTAACTGCTAACCTAAGCTTACACACTACTTAACCTAAATTATCCTAGGGACAAATACACCCATGCCCAAGGGAGGACTCGATCCTCCGCCAGGACCAGCCGCCCAGTCCATGACTGCAGCGCCTTAAACCGCTCGGCTAATCCCGCGCTGCCAAGAGTCTACATTTGTGAATAACTGAGTTAGAGACAGCTACACCTACAGTTGTCCGTCTCATACTGACGACGGGACTGACTCTCCGTCTTCCAGTGCCAAGAACGTTACACTAGATAGCTCAAGTTCAACAGAAATGAATGAATCACTGTGGGCAGCCAAGGATTCGCATTCATGCTTCTGTAGCCTGCAAAACGACTATTGACGTTGGTGTGAAGAATATATGAGTCTGGCGACATAACATCTGACTTTCGGAAAAGCATCATCCACACAATTCCGAAGACGGCAAGAGCTGACAAGTGCGAGAATTATCGCACAATCAGCTTAACAGCTCATGCATCGAAGCTGCTTACAAGAATAATATACAGAAGAATGGAAAAGAAAATTGAGAATGCGCTAGGTGACGATCAGTTTGGCTTTAGGAAAAGTAAATGCACGAGAGAGGCAATTCTGACGTTACGGCTAATAATGGAAGCAAGGCTAAAGAAAAATCAAGACACGTTCATAGGATTTGTCGACCTGGAAAAAGCGTTCGACAATATAAAATGGTGCAAGCTGTTCAAGATTCTGAAAAAAGTAGGGGTAAGCTATAGGGAGAGACGGGTCATACACAATATGTACAACAACCAAGACGGAATAATAAGAGTGGACGATCAAGAACGAAGTGCTCGTATTAAGAAGGGAGTGAGACAAGGCTGTAGCCTTTCGCCCCTACTCTTCAATCTGTACATCGAGGAAGCAATGATGGAAATAAAAGAAAGGTTCAGAAGTGGAATTAAAATACAAGGTGAAAGGATATCAATGATACGATTCGCTGATGACATTGCTATCCTGAGTGAAAGTGAAGAAGTATTAAATGATCTGCTGAACGGAATGAACAGCCTAATGAGTACACAGTATGGTTTGAGAGTAAATCGGAGAAAGACGAAGGTAAGGAGAAGTAGTAGAAATGAGAACAGCGAGAAACTTAACGTTAGGATTGATGGTCACGAAGTCAATGAAGTTAAAGAATTCTGCTACCTAGGCAGTAAAAAACCAATGACGGACGGAGCAAGGAGGACATCAAAAGCGGACTCGCTATGGCAAAAAAGGCATTTCTGGCCAAGAGATGTCTACTAATACCAAATACCGGCCTTAATTTGAGGAAGAAATTTCTGTGGATGTACGTCTGGAGTACAGCATTGTATGGTAGTGAAACATGGACTTTGGGAAAACCGGAACAGAAGAGAATCGAAGCATTTGAGATGTGGTGCTATAGACGAATGTTGAAAATTAGGTGGACTGATAAAGTAAGGAATGAGGAGGTTCTACGCAGAATCGGAGAGGAAAGGAATATGTGGAAAACACTGATAAGGAGAAGGGACAGGATGATAGGACATCTGCTAAGACATAAGGGAATGACTTCCATGGTACTAGAGGGAGCTGTAGAGGGCAAAAACTGTAGAGGAAGACAGAGGTTAGAATACATCAAGCAAATAATTGAGGACGTAGGTTGCAAGTGCTACCTTCAGATGAAGAGTTTAGCACAGGAAAAGAATTCGTGGCGGGCCGCATCAAACCAGTCAGTAGACTGATGACAAAAAAAGCCTACAATATACATGAAAGATTTGTTGGATAGATCATTAACAATATAAGTTTATTTACTGACATTGTTGTCACCTATAGAGACGCATGGTCCTAAGATAATTGCAACGAAATGAAGAAAGAGTTGGATAAAATTTCTATTTCATGTATGAGTGGTAGTTCATTTTGGATATGGATAAATGCAAGGTAATGCCTATAAAAAAGAGAAATAAAGAGACAGTTTCCGAATACGAGATTGATGGCGAGTATCTTGAACACGTCACATTACTTAAGTAACACTAAGAATGGATGTGATCAGGAAGAACACGTAAAATACGATTTAGTGAAGGTGATCGAAATATGTAGATTTTTTGGAAATGTTTTGAGGGGAGGAGTGCATATTTGAAGAAATCCTATGGTTTAAGCTGTTCTAGAACACTGTACCGGTGTTAGGAATTCTTATTGAGCTGGCATGACAACGAACATCAACAAATTAAATGACGCGCGAATAGGATCGTAAAAGGGCTGAACACGTGATAAGAAAGTTTAACAGGGATTCTCGTGGAACTGTGAATCCTTGGAAGAAAGGCGATGAAGATTTCGTGAGGAATTGATACGTCTAGAGGTAATCCTGCTGGCACCATCGTTCCTACACCATAGATATCGTGAGAATTAGATAAAAGGAACTATGGCGAGTGTAAATATTCTTCTGTTGCTCGGTTCGAGAACGGAATTCTACAGAAAAGATGTAAGGCTGGTACGTGGTACGCTCTGCTATGCCCTGTACAGTAGACTGCGCAGTTTATGTGTAGATGTATGTCATATAAACTGATAACTTCGGTAAATGTTAAAAAAAAGTATCGTGTGCGTTAGGTACCTTACACGCAGCTACTTCGAAATGTGCTGATATTACGTGTCTTGTCCATCCAGCGATCGACTGTTGCAGTGATAGCCAGGAAAAGTACTTAAACATTCCAGTCACATGGCACTGTGAACCACTCATTACTGTGGTGGCAGTGGAGCACTGTAAAGTACGCGACAACATTCTTCAATTGAGTTGCTCATGAGGGTGCGAAGTGGAGTAAGCTGTTGAGTGGTACTTAAGATAAGTAAATAAACTAGTGAAATCAAAGTGAAGTAGAAATTAGAAAATATATGAAAAACTTGGTTTAGTTTAGAGAGTTACATACTGGCAAACAGCGGGCAGAGCAGAAAAGACAATGAATGTGAGGTCAGCAAGTTCAGGAGAAGCCATCGCCCTCCCCACATAAGCACAGGGAGACGTCAGGTTATTGATGAGGCACTAGCAACTCGCTATTGAAGCAAAGGAAAGGAACATTTTTGTTTTCGCTGCACCTTCAGTTGTAAACAGTGTGCATACTTCTAACTTGTGCTGCCATCTTTGTGATAGTATATTAACAACGCGTAGTTTGTCAACTGGCATGCAGGAGCTGTTGTATGTTTGCATGATTAGTCAATAAATGCAGAGGTGCTGTTCCAGAGTGAAATGGAGCTATTATTCGAATGCAGCAGCTTTTTACGTATTCTGTGCTTTCCTTTTGTGTGTGAACGGACTTGTGTTACATTGGTCTACTTCCGTATTTACCAAAGAGAGAGTACATATCTGTATTTTTCAGCTTTCACGGAAAATCACAGAAATACTGTAAGGGAAGTTAGTCGGAATTATTTATCCCACAGAACTTTGTGTAAGATGAAATCTGTGCGGCTCTGAAATCGGCATCGTGTTTATTGTTCCTGTTTCATTCCTTGGAATGCCTGGACTGACACCAGAAGAGATTCTAAGAATTTTCCAGTCCTAACAGAAAATGTAGGAGACACAGATTTCTATGCTGACTCTGATTCTGACGAACACATCGACTCACCGACTACTTCACGGATTTCAAACGAAATTAGTGAAAACGTGTTAAGTGATGATAACGGTTTCGAGTTGACAATAGAAGATGCTGAAATTGGAAACATGTATCCTTGTCATGTTAGTTTATGTCGCTCTGCCCCAAAAAAGCTGTTGCGACATTCTCTCCAAAGATATTTCTTATTTTGAAAATATTCGAGTGAAATGAGAAGAATGTCTAGAGACTCAGGCTAACGCTTCGAAGTCTGATACTAAATGTATTTCCAGTCCTTATTCACAGAAGGCCTGTTGCTACACATTTGCAATCAAAGAAACTTATGAAGGGCGTTCAATAAGTAATGAATCACATTTTTTCCAGAAACCAGGTTAGTTTTATTCAGGATTCCATTACATCACATTATTCGTCACTCTCTTGGCTATAGAACTCTATTTTTCAATATAGCCTTTGTTCAACGTGACGGACTTACACCAAGTTACTGGCAGGACCTGTATGCCCTCGTGTTACCACTCTACATCGGACATCGGAGCCAACAGCTTGCTGGATCAATAAATTCCCAATCATCCACGTACTGCTTCCCGAAGAGTACATCCTTTATTGGGCCAGACAACTGGAAGTCGAACATTGTGAGATCCGGGCTGTAGGGTATATGAGCAACAACAGTCCAGTGAAGTTCTGTGAGCTCTCTGGTGTACAGACTCGACTAAGGCCTTGCGTTGTCATAGAGAAGCAAAAGTCCTTTTGCATTTCTGTGGCGACGAACACCCTGAAGTCGTTTCTTCAGTTTGCTGAGGCTAGTACACCACACTTCAGAGTTGATGGTTGTATCATGAGGGAGAACATCAAATACACTACTGGCCATTAAAACTGCTACACCAAGAAGAAATGCAGATGATAAACGGGTATTCATTGGACAAGTATATTGTACTAGAACTGACATGTCGTTACATTTTCACGCAGTTTGGGTGCGTAAATTCTGAGAAATCAGTACCCCGAACAACCACCTCTGGCCGTAATAACGGCCTTGATAGGCCTGGGCATTGAGTCAAACACAGTTTGGAAGACGTGTACAGGTACAGCTGCCCATGGGGCTTCAACATGATACTACAGTTCATCAAGAGTAGTGACTGGCGTATTGTGACGAGCCAACGAGCCAGTTGCTCGGCCACCACTGACCAGACGTTTTCAATTTGTAAGAGATATGGAGAATGTACTGGCGAGGGCAGCATTCGAACATTTTCTGTATCCACAAAGTCACGTACAGGGACCTGCAAATGCGATCGTGCATTATCCTGCTGAAATTTAGGGTTTCGCAGGGATCGAATCGAGGGTAGAGCCACGGGTATTAACACATCTGAAATGTAACGTCCACTCTTCAAAGTGCCGTCAATGCAAACAAGAGGTGACCGAGACGTGTAACCGATGACACCCCGTACCATCACGCCGGGTGATACGCCAGTATGGCGATGACGAATACACGCTTCAAATGTTCGTTCACCGGGATGTCGGCAAACACGGATGCGACCGTCACGATGCTGTAAACAGAACCTGGATTCATCCGAAAAAATGACGTTTCGCCCAGGTACACCTTTGCACGCGATTCTGTCTGTGACGCAGCATCAAGGGTAACCTCAGCCATGGTCTCCGAGCTGATAGTGATAGTCCATGACACTGTAAACGTCGTCGAACTGTTCGTGAAGATGGTTGTTGTGTTGCAAACATCCCCATCTGTTGACTGGGGGATCGAGACGTGGTTGCACGATCCGTTGCAGCCATGCGGATAAGATGCCTGTCATCTCAACTGCTAGTGGTACGAGGCCGTTGGGATCCAGCACGGCGTTCCGTATTACCCTCCTGAACCCACCGCTTCCATATTCTGCTAACAGCCATTGGATCTTGACCAACGCGACAGGAATGTCGCGATACGATAAACCGCAATCGCGATAGGCTACAATCCGACCTTTACCAAAGTCAGAAACGTGATGGTACGCAATTCTCATCCTTACTTGAGGCATCACAACAACGTTTCACCAGGCAACGCCGGTGAACTGCTGTTTGTGTATGAGAAATCGATTTTAAACTCTCCTCATGTGAGCACGTTGTAGGTGTCGGCACCGGCGCCAACCTTGTGTGAATGCTCTGAAAAGCTAATCATTTGCATATCGCAGCATATTCTTCCTGTTCTTTAAATTTCGCATCTGTAGCACGTCATCTTCGTGGTGTAGCAATTTTAATGGCCAGTACTGTAGAATAACTCCTTTAGTATCCCAGAACACCATCGGTATGATTGTACTGGCTGAGCGTGCAGCTTTGGACTTTTTCTTCAGAGGTGATGAACTGCCATTATGTTTCCTGTCAGAAGATAAACCCACGATTCATCGCCGGGCAAGAAATTACATACAAATGGTCCTTCGTTGCTCTTTACCATCTTCTGTTAGGCGGGGAGGGACCCAGCGGGCACAAACCTTTGCGTGCCACAACTGGCGGAAGAGTGTCTCGGCGCTACCAGTAGGGACCTCTAGTGGAGCGAGGGGTTTGATTACGATCCATAGATCACCTCGAGTGAGGGTGTCCGTATGTTCCAACGACGCAAAGTCACCGCTGCGTTCAGCCGGCCGCCATGTCGGAGATCGGACAGGTTTGTGCCACGTTCTTGCGATGAGGATGGGTACCTCACCCAACAACTCACCGTGATTTTGTTCACTGCCAGTTCTCCGAAGACATTCTGCAAGCGCCTATGAATATCTGCGATGCTCTGGTTTTCCGCCAAAAAAGACTCAACGACAGCTCTCTGCCTCTAACGCACATCTCTTACAGGCGACACATCGAACGCCATCTATAGTGCCGTCACATTCTCGTTAGTTCATGATATTATACGAATTGAAGCGGGAATATTTTACGATGTGTCGCAACAAATTCCACATTTTTTAAACTGAAATATACTGTGCAGAAAAAAGTGTGTTGCATTACTTACTGGACGCCCCTTGCACATGCAAAGCGGGGAAGATATATGGTGAAGTCAAGGAAAAAAAGTATCTCATAGCTGTACTTTCGCCAGTACCTCGTCTCCTACCTTCCAAACTTCACAGAAGCTCTCCTCCAAACCTTGCAGAACTAGCACTCATGGAAGAAAGGACATTGCGGAGACACGGCTTTGCCATAGCTTGGAGGATGTTTCCAGAATAAAATTTTCACTCTGCAGCGGAGTGGACGCAGAGTGTGGTAGAGTGCTTGGCCGCGGCAAGCAAAGGTCCCGAGTTCGAGTCTCGATCCGGCACACCGTTTAAATCTGCCAGAAAGTTTAATATCAGCGTACACTCCGCTGCAGAGTGAAAATTTCATTGTGTATACCGTTGTTTGGCTGACAAACAGACCATTGTACAGAGAATGCAGAAATAGTCTCCCTTGCACTGAGAAGTAACTGAAAGATTGAAAAGCAAAGAAGTTGCCAGGTTCAAATGAAATTCCAATTCGGTCTTAGACTGCTGCTCTTCAGTATTGGTCCCTTACTTAGGTTGCATTTACTGCGAATCTCTCGGACACTGCAAAGTCCCGAACGAGTGGAAAACACTGCAGGTGAGTCCTGTATATAAGAAGCGTAAAGGAAAAGACAGCGAAAATTACAGATAAATATCCTTAAATTAGCCAGCTACAGAATTGTTGAGCATATTTTAAGTTCAAAAATACTAAATTTCCTTGGCGCAGAAAAGCGTCTGCCCGCAAACCAACACGGATTTAGAAATCGTCACTCGTGCAAAACTCAGCTCGCCCTTTTCTGACACGGTATCATGCGAACAATGGATGCAGGGCAGCAGGCAGATTTTATGTTCCTAGATTTCTGGGAAACGCTTGACACAGAGTTACGGAAGGTCCAAGCATACTGAATAGGTTCGAAGATTTCTTAAGTATTAGAAGACGATACGTCGTTCTGGACGATGAATATGCATCAGAGACAAAGGTACCGGCAGGAGTACCCGAGAATAGTGTGTCAAGACCACTATTGTTCTCTACAGAGATAACTGATCTGACGGCAGATGCAATCTGCGACTGCGCTGATGATGTCATAGTATACGGGAATGAGTCAGAGACGTGAAAGTGTAGGTGGATACCGGATGACTTAGACAGAATTTCTTTTGATATTGCGAACAGCATTTTGCTATAAATGTAAAGAAATCTGAATTACGGTATAAAAATAACCCTGTAAAGTGTCATTGACGAGTTGCTTGACACTGTCACGATGATTAAATATTTAGGCGTAAGGCTGCATAACCATGTGAAATGTACTGAGAAAATGTATGTAGCAGTAACGAAGACGTATGATAGACTTCGGTCTGTTTGGAGAACTTTACGAAACTTCCTGGCAGATTAAAAGTGTGTGCCCGACCGAGACTCGAACTCTGGGCCTTTGCCTTTCGCGGGCAAGTGCTCTACCAACTGAGCTACCGAAGCACGACTCACGTCCGGTTCTCACAGCTTTACTTCTGCCAGTATCCGTCTCCTACCTTCCAAACTTTACAGAAGCTCTTCTGCGAACCTTGCAGAACTAGCACTCCTGAAAGAAAGGATACTGTGGAGACATGGATTAGCCACAGCCTGGGGGATGTTTCCAGAATGATATTTTCACTCTGCAGCGGAGTGTGCGCTGATATGAAACTTCCTGGCAGATTAAAACTGTGTGCCCGACCGAGACTCGAACACATTTTGCTAGTTAATCATTTGCCAAGATCTGTAGTTCATCATAATTACGTCACACTCATGAATTCAATAACTCAGTCACCATGTCAAGATGCTGGCTCACTTTTTCAGGGGGATATGATGTCGAACATAGGGAATCGTGGCGTTTTTACCATTCTGGCGTCAGTTTTCCGAGTGAACTGGAGTCAGTTTACCGAACGGGCTGGAGTTCGTGCAAGAGATGTGACAGCAGATCCGTGGTTCCGGAGTCATCAACGGGAGTTCTAGAACTGTGGTTATATCAAAGAATACCGTTCATTACCGGTCAACCGAATTAGGCAGTGTTGTTACTTACACGCTGATCTCATAATTGGGAGAATCGAGCTCGTTATGCCTGGCGATTCTGATTTAAGATTACCGTGGCTTTTCTAAGTCATTTCAGGAAAACGCCCATGGCCGACAACTTGCCCAGTATTCTTAATGCATCCGGAAAGTCATAGAGTGAAATTGAAGTGATTTTTGGCGTTCCCGAAGCTAGTGTTATATGCGCTCTGCTGTTCCTTATCTATATAAACTATGTAGGAGACAATCTCAGCAGCCATGTTAGGTTGTTTGCAGATGATGCTGTCGTCTAGTAAAGTCATCAGAAGATCAAAACAAACTGCAAAACGATTTAAGAAAGGTATCTGCAAGGTTCGATAATTAGCAGTTGACCGACATGAGTGCTAAATGGAATCCGTTAAACTTCAGTTACACGGTAAATAACTCAAACCTGTAGGTCGTGAATTCAACTAAATTCTTAATAATTACAGTTACGAACAACTTTAATTGTAAAGACCACATAGAAAACGCTGCGTTATATTGGCAGAACACTTAGAAAATGTAACTGATCTACTAAAGAGACTGCTTCCACTACGCTTGTTGGTACTCTTTTGGAGTACTGCTGCGCGGTGTCGGATTAGCAGAGCACATCGAGAAAATTCAGAGAAATGCAGCACGTTTTGTACTATCGCGAAATAGGGGAGAGAGTGTCACTCACATGCTACAAGTTTCGGAATGACATCATTATATGAAACGTCCCCTTAGAAAAATTAATGAAATGACTGTGCTGATAAACCTCTTACATATTTGCTTTTCAAACAGCTGAGCACAACTGAACGTAGTGGGACATTAATCTCTTTACTTATTCTGATCAGCAATCAACTGACACACAATATTTTTTAGCGCAACGCAATCTGACTTTCAATATCCCCACAAAAGAATGGCCCTGACTAACAATAAGCTATACCTTTCATAAATCACTTACCTCACAAAAATCTTCGTTACTCGGACTACTTCAATACAGCGAGAGCCACTACTGCCAGCTAAATAAAAGATTCAAAGTACTGAAGGCACTAACTACTGACAGGCATAGTTAGCAAATGAAAGATTTTGATAGAGAACAAACAATGTATTTACATTAAAAGTGTTCAAAAGTCGTTATATATATATATATATATATATATATATATATATATATATATATATATATATATATATATATATATATGTTCATGACATCCAGGCTTACAAATTTACTGTCTCCGAGGAACACACGTCCAGATCATCCGCTCTCAAAACTCCGCCGTCTCTCTCCCCACATCCACCATCCACCACTGCTGGCGACTCACCTCCAACTACGCAACGCTACGCGCTGTTAACAGCCAACTGCCCACTACAATAGAGCGATAGAGAATATTTCAACAATGCCAACCAGCCACAGCCTGCACACAGCACAGCTAGTGATTTTCATATAGAGCGTTACGTGGCGTTACTAATATAAAAACCTAAACAGCCTACTTACAATTAAAACAAAGGTGTTTTTCGTTGTGGCGGAATCTTCTCATGAAATTTAAGTCAGCAGCTTTCTCTTCTGATTCTAAAATGTTTTTATGAAGCCCATCTACACAGAGAGAAACGATCATCACAACACAATGAGGGAAATCAAAGCTCTTACGGAAAGATATAGATGTTCATTTTTTCCATGCTCTGATCGAGATTGGAATAATAGAAAACTATTGTGAAAGTGGTTCGATAAACCCTCTACCAGGCACTTACGTGGCGTATCTAAGTAGATGTAGATGTAGAACTACATATTCCACGGGTATACATAGTTTTTGAATTATTTATTTTCATTTTATTAAGACAACAAATCATACAGGGTGTTTCAAAAATGACCGGTATATTTGAAACGGCAATAAAAACTAAACGAGCAGCGATAGAAATACACCGTTTGTTGCAATATGCTTGGGACAACAGTACATTTTCAGGCGGACAAACTTTCGAAAATACAGTACTTACAATTTTCAACAACAGATGGCGCTGCAAGTGATGTGAAAGATATAGAAGACAACGCAGTCTGTGGGTGCGCCATTCTGTACGTCGTCTTTCTGCTGCAAGCGTGTGCTGTTCACAACGTGCAAGTGTGCTGTGGACAACATGGTTTATTCCTTAGAACAGAGGATTTTTCTGGTGTTGGAATTCCACCGCCTAGAACACAGTGTTGTTGCAACAAGACGAAGTTTTCATCGGACTAGGAACGTGACGGATGAACGTGCTGGAAAGGTAGGGCGACCGTGTACGGCAACCACAGAGGGCAACGCGCAGCTAGTACAGCAGGTGATCAAACAGTGGCCTCGGGTTTCCATTCGCCGTGTTGCAGCTGCGGTCCAAATGACGCCAACGTCCACGTATCGTCTCATGCGCCAGAGTTTACACCTCTATCCATACAAAATTCAAACGCGGCAACCCCTCAGCGCCGCTACCATTGCTGCACGAGAGACTTTCGCTAACGATATAGTGCACAGGATTGATGACGGCGATATGCATGTGGGCAACATTTGGTTTACTGACGAAGCTTATTTTTACCTGGACGGCTTCGTCAATAAACAGAACTGGCGCATATGGGGAACCGAAAAGCCCCATGTTGCAGTCCCATCGTTCTTGCATCCTCAAAAAGTACTGGTCTGGGCCGCCATTTCTTCCAAAGGAACCATTGGCCCATTTTTCAGATCCGAAACGATTACTGCATCACGCTATCTGGACATTCTTCGTGAATTTGTGGCAGTACAAACTGCCTTAGACGACACTGCGAACACCTCGTGGTTTATGCAAGATGGTGCCCGGCCACATCGCACGGCAGACGTCTTTAATTTCCTGAATGAATATTTCGATGATCGTGTGATTGCTTTGGGCTATCCGAAACATACAGGAGGCGGCGTGGATAGGCCTCCCTATTCGCCAGGCATGAACCCTTGTGACTTCTTTCTGTGGGGACACTTGAAAGACCAGGTGTACCGCCAGAATCCAGAAACAATTGAACAGCTGAAGCAGTACATCTCATCTGCATGTGAAGCCATTCCGCCAGACACGTTGTCAAATGTTTCGGGTAATTTCGGGTAATTTCATTCAGAGACTACGCCATATTATTGCTAGGCATGGTGGATATGTGGGAAATATCGTACTATAGAGTTTCCCAGACCGCAGCGCCATCTGTTGTTGACAATTGTAACTACTGTAATTTCGAAAATTTGTCTGCCTGAAAATGTACTGTTGTCCCAAGGATATTGCAACAAACGGTGTATTTCTATCGCTGCTCGTTTAGTTTGTATTGCCGTTTCAAATATACCGGTCATTTTTGAAACTCCCTGTATATACAGGGTGAGTCACCTAACGTTACCGCTGGATGTATTTCGTAAACCACATCAAATACTGTCGATTCCACAGGTCGAACGTGAGGAGAGGGGCTAGTCTAATAGTTTAATAAAAACCATACAAAATGCACGGAAGTATGTTTTTTAACACATACCTACTTTTTTTAAAAATGGAACCATCCTAATTTTGTTAGCACATCTGAACATATAAACAAATACGTAATCAGTGCCGTTTGTTGCATTGTAAAATGTTAATTACATAGGGAGATATTGTAACCTAAAGTTGACGCTTGAAACCTCCGACGTTCAGTTGTGTGTTGTAACAAACACGGGCCACGGTCGGCGAGCAGCATCTGCAGGGACATGTTTACGAAGACGACCGTGTTTACAAGTGTGGCTGTAGTGCACTGTTGTGGTTTGGTCTAGCTGTCGCAGTGTCCGCATGTTAGCGCTTGCTGCTATTGTTATTCTGCATTCGTCTCCGCACGCAGACCAACTGAAGTACACCGTGTTACCAGACGTCTGTGATGGTGTAGTGTTGTAGGAACTGTGGCCATGGTGTATTCGAACTTGAAAAGGCAGAGATGATACTCATCTATGGCGAGTGTCGACGAAATGCAGCTGAAGCCTGCAGGGAGTATTCAGAACGGTACCCGGACAGAGAGCATCCAAACTGCCGCACATTGCAAAACATCTACCGCCAACTGTATGCAACAGGTATGGTCGTAGCGCGCAAACGGGTCCGTAACAGGCCCGTCACAGGAGAAGCGGGTACAGTTGGTGTGTTAGCTGCTGTTGCCATGAACCCACACATGAGTACACGGGAAATTGCGAGAGCCGGTGGACTGAGTCAAAGTAGTGTCATGCGCATACTGCATCGTCAGCGTTTTCACCCGTTTCATGTGTCGCTAAATCAGCAATTACTTGGTGATGACTTTAATCATCGAGTGCAATTATATCAATGGGCATTAACAGAGAATGCGTTGCAGTTCTACCTGTTTACCGATGAAGCGGGTTTCACAACCCATGGGGCAGTGAATCTACGGAACATGCATTACTGGTCCGTGGACAATCCTCGCTGGCTCAGACAGGTCGAGCGACAGCGACCGTAGACTGTAAATGTATGGTGCGGAATCATTGGCGACCACCTCATTAGTCCTCACTTCATTGTAGGGGCCCAAACAGCTGCAACATACATCACGTTTCTACAGAATGATCTGCCAACGTTGCTCGAAAATGTCCCACTGGAAACGCGTCAACGTATGTGGTATCAGCATGATGGTGCACCTGCACATTCCGGAATTAACACTAGGCTGACCCTTGACAGGATGTTCGAAGGGCGTTTCATAGGATGTGGAAGACGCAAAAATTGGCCAGCCCGTTCTCCTGATCTTACACCTCTGGACTTCTTTCTGTGGGGTACGTTAAAGGAGAATGTGTACAGTGATGGGCCTACAACCCCAGAGGATATGAAACAACGTATTGTGGCAGCGTGCGGTTACGTTACACCAGATGTACTGCGGCGTGTACGACATTCATTACGCCACAAATTGCAATTGTGTGCAGCAAATGATGGCCACCACATTGAACATCTATTGGCCTGACATGTCGGGACACACTCTATTCCACTCCGTAACTGAAAACGGAAACCACGTGTGTACGTGTACCTCACCCCTCATGGTAATGTACATGTGCGTCAGTGAAAAAGACCAATAAAAAGGTGTTAGCATGTGGACGTAATGTGCTGTTCCAGTCTCTTCTGTACCTAAGGTCCGTCACCGTTCCCTCTGGATCCCTACGTAATTTGGTGCTCTCCGATACACACGATCGAACAGCGGAGGAGTGGTACTCAAGCGTCAACTTTAGGTTACAATATCTCCGGATGTATTTAACATTTTACAATGCAACGAACGGCACTGACTACGTATTTGTTTATATGTTCAGGTGTGCTAACAAAACTAACGGGGTTCCATTTAAAAAATGTAGGTTTGTGTTAAAAAACATACTTCCGTGCATTTTTGTATTGTTTTTATTAACCAATTACACTAGCCCCTCTCCTCACGTTAGGTCTGTGGAATCGATTCGTCAGTATTTGATGTGGTTTACGAAATATATCCTGCGGTAATGTTAGGTGACTCACCCTGTACATAAGATGTTCTCTGCATGAATGAGTGAAAAAAATAAATAAATAAAATATCAGTGACGTGTTTGCAATGTGGCGTGAGACTGACCGTAAAGAACTGGTAAGACGTTTTGCATCGCCCTCTTGTTTTACATAGACTGTGTTTATTTGATCGGAAATATCTTTCTCGCAGATCATTTGAACTATTTGATCTAGGTGAAAGTAGACCTACCATCTCGTTGTAGTTGAAACGAGTGCTCTGTATCACCCGTCGTGACCATCACAATATGACCTATGTACACCGTTCCGCCTGTGAATACATGTCGAATGATGGCGGGTGAATCCTCACATTGCTGTAAGGCTAGTTGCAGTTGTCACCGCGAGCAGGAACCAACAGAATTTTGTGTAGGCCCTACGCAGAAGTGACGTCATCCAACGCTTACCGCTATCTGGAATCTCTGAGACGATCCGCAGTCGAACGTAGAGAGTCCTGCTGTCTGCCTGCGACGTATCTATCGCTCGCTGCGAGGTGGCTGTCGATCAGCACCGAAGCTTACAGGAGGAAAGCGCGGACCGTTCGAGACAGTTGTGGACTGACAAGTGAATGTGGTAATTTACCCGCGAGCTGACTGCAGTGCTTCGTTGAAGCCAAGTTTACGGCAGTCACGAGGAGCTGTGGTGCCGACGTATGCCTTAAAACTTGTATGCACAGCACTGGAGGCCAAACAATGTTGTGACGTGTTATTAAGCCACCGTGCAGGGGCTTACATGAAGCGGCGTGGAGGAAGTTCCTCGTTGCAGCGGGTTGACTTGGCCGCTATAACCATACACGGCGGTGGCAAACTTTGGATATTTGTGGTAAGGACTATGGGACCAAACTGCTGAGGTTATCAGTGCCTAGGCTTCGCACTACTTAATCTAGCTTAAACTAACTTACGCTAAGGACAAGATACACACACACACACCTGCCCTAGGAACGTCTCGAACTTCCGACGGGGGAAGCCGTGTGGACCGTGACAGGACGCCTGAGACCGCAGGGTTACACCGCGTTGCTGGGCGGTGGCATTTAGTGATTCGCTAAAAGTGGAATACGATCAGTGCTAAGCGTCTTTATTTTGTGTCACATTGTGCGCTGATGGAAATCTGTGTGGTTGTTTTGCTTCTGCATGAAATGAGAGAGCATCTGCTAGCATTTACAACTTTCTTCATTGCCCGTGCTTTAATTGTTTAGTGCGTTTTGCCATACTGCCAAAAGCACTCAGCTGTATTAGCCCTATGTTAATGTCGCATGTCAGTGTGATGGCTGTTTTTCAAAAAAGGTTTTTTATTTTCATATTAATGCAAAGTTCCTTTTAATGCTTTCGTGTGATTTCCATTTTACTGAGTTGTCTTAACGGGTCGAGTTTATCGGATGTACACTCTTCTTTAATAACCTTAGATTCGCAATCATTGACCCATTAGCTTATCATAGCGACCATTCACTAATTGTTTGCTGCTGGACGGTGACTGCTAAAGTAGCTGCTGAGTGATTGTGTGGAGACAATAACTGACGCCGTGTGTGTTTTACTTAAAGCTGCGTTTTAAAGTTTTCTCTTTTATCAAAATATTAGCTTAATTGTAGTTACTGCAGGGTCAGGGATTTTCTCTGCCTCGTGATGACAGGGTGTTGTGTGCTGTCCTTAGGTTAGTTAGGTTTAAGTAGTTCTAAGTTCTAGGGGACTGATGACCTCAGATGTTAAGTCCCATAGTGCTCAGAGCCATCCATAGTTACTGTAATTGTATTACAATCCCTAGCTCGGAGCATGTTGTGGCCTTGTCTGAGATACATGCATGTTCGTTTCTTGTTTGAGACGTTTCCTGTACTAAACTGCAATCAGGCTGTTCATCATCCGGCAGGAGGCCGCTGTTGGTGTATTGTGGAGCTTGGGGGCGTGTCGTGCCCGTTTGTAACAGCCTTCGTGATTAAAAAAGTTATTTTCGTTACAGATATTTATTCAAGTAAACTATTGTAATAGGTTGTGGGGAATTTAAATCTGTTGCCTCTGAGTTACGTGCTTACGCACTTCAGAGTTCGAAGGTGATTTTGTCCTTTCTCTTGTGTCATGCTAGTTCTTCGACTGTATCTGCAAATTTGAAATTACATATTTTATAAAAGAGATTGACAGTTCAACAAGTGCTTCATAGTGACCGTCCGCGATCAGTAACACAACGAGAGACAACTAACAGCAAATCCAATAAGACAATAGCAAATTGCCGTTATTTAGGCTACCTGTTTCGGCGATACATTAGTTCATCTTCAGGCCTGCTTAAATCGAGTAACAGCAAATGGTGGGTCTTACGTACTTCGAGGAGGGGGTACCGGAGCTGTACCCTGCCAACGAGTCGATCCAGACCGAGTGTCTTGCTCGGGACGAGATGAATTTTACAGTGCAGCGTCACAGGAACCATCGTCATGTACTTGGTGACCTCAGGAGAGTCGATGTCCAAGTGTGGGACACACTCGTGTAGCAACGACTCGACTAAGCTGCTGACAACATGTCAGAGGTGGATGCAAGCCTGTTATAAGTACGATGCGCAGGGCGGGGCATTGTGGATATAATATTACCCACATGCAGATCAGTATTCCCCAGACCTACAAACAAGTGCACTTAGGAAGAGATTGCCTTTATTTTAGTCATCGTTTGTTATTCTTCCTAAGAACAGTTATATTTTTAGAATGAGATTTTCACTCTGCAGCGGAATGTGCGCTGATATGCTTTCATATCAGCGCACACTCCGCTGCAGAGTGAAAATCTCATTCCGGAAACACCCCACAGGCTGTGGCTAAGCCATGTCTCTGCAATATCCTTTCTTTCAGGAGTGCTGGTTCTGCAAGGTTCGCAGGACAGGTACTGTAAAGTTTGGAAGGTAGGAGGCGAGGTACTGGCGGAAGTACAGCGGTGAAGACGGGGCCTGAGTCGTGATTGGGTAGCTCAGTTGGTAGAGCACTCGCCCGCGAAAGGCAAAGGTCCTGAGTTCGAGTCTAAGTCTGGCACACAGTTTTTATCTGCCAGGAAGCTTCAGTTATATTTTTAGTTTCATAACGCTTAATCTTTCATTCCCTGTTTACTTTCTTCCAAAACCCTCAATCATTCACAGATGTGCAGGTTGTGCAAAACTTTTCTTGCCCAGTTCACATAGCATCGTTGTTAAATTTGTGATATTTGAATAGGGAGTTTTATTATATATGAGGGCCATTCAGTAAGTAATGCAACAATTATTTCTTGGTCAGTTTCGGTTGAGAAAAGGCGGAATTCATTGTGGAACATCGTGGGATATTCCCGCTTCAGCTGCTGTGGTTTCAAGAAGTTCCGAGTGGTGGCGACACTGTATGTAGGCCTCAAAATGGCGTCTGTAACGCAGATGCCTTCCAAGCAGAGAATTGTCATCATCTTGTGGTGAAAACCCAGAGCACCGCAGATATTCATAGGCGCTCATAAAATGTCTGCTGAGACCTGGCAGTGAACAAAAACAAAAGCAAGCTAAGTCGTTAGGCGAGGCATCTATCATCATCTCAAGAAGGTCGCGCAAACCTGTCCGATCTTCCGCGTGCCGGCCGGCCGTACACTGTTGTGACTCCTGCAATGTTTGAATGTGTGGACACTGTCATTAGGGGTGACCGACGGATCAGAATCAAACACTTTTCAGCTCATCAGGGCATCTCTCTTGGTAATGCTAAAAAACTCTCTCATCAGTGGGGTACTCCAAAGGCGTGTGCCTGCTAGATCCCTCACCGTTTACCGGAAGAGTTCGTAGCTCGTGGTCTCGCGGTCACGTTCTCGCTTCCCGAGCACGGGGTCCCAGGTTCGATTCTGGCGGGGTCAGGAATTTTCACCTGCGTCGAGATGACTGGTTTTTTGTGTTGTCCTCATCATTTCATCATCATTGATGCAAGTGGAAAGACTGGACTGAGAAAAGGTTGGGAATTTGTACGGGCGCTGATAACTGTGCAGTTGAGCGCCCCATAATCCAAACATCATCATCATCTAACAGAAGACCGTAAAGAGCAAGGTAGGTCCATCTGTGTGGAGTTGCTTATTCGTTGCGAGGCTGATCGTGATAATTTCTTGTGTAACGTCGACACAGACGATGAAACATGGGTTGATCATTTCTAACCGGAAACCTTAAGGCAATCCATGGAGTGGTGCCACAGCACCTGTCCTCCGAAGAGAACTTCAACGCCATTGCCTCAGCCGATAAAGCCTTGGAGACAGCCTTCTGGGACTCTGAAGGGATTATACTGTTTGATGTCCTTTCTCATGGTGCAACGATGAACTTGAAGCATACTGTGCTACCCTCAGAAAAAAGAAGAGAGGACTTCAGTTTGTTCGTCGCCACAAAAATGAAAACAAACGTCTGTTTCTCCAATTCCAACGCAAGGCCTCACTCAAGTCTGGGCACCCGAGGAGCTCACAAAACTTCACTGGACAGGTCTTCCTCATCTACTTTACAGTCCCGGTCTCATACCTGTTAGGCATATGTTAGGTCCAATGAAGAATGGACTCCGCAGGAAGCAGTAAGTGGATGCTGAGGACGTTACTGAAGCAGCAAGACTCTGGCTCCGACGTCGACCTGTAGGTTGGTCCCAAGCGGACACACAAGCCCTCCTTGTAAAGTGGCGCAAAGCCGCCGCATGGAACGGAAATTACAGCACAAAGTAGCGTTCTTTAGCCAAAAGAGTGTAGGTAGAATCATATGATATATTGGAATCCTGAATAAAACCAACCTGCTTTCAGAAAAAAAAGTTTTGTGTGACTTACTGAACACCGCTCGTAAAACAAAGTTCCATGACGTAGCCTCAGTTTTGGTACCTCAATCTGCCGGGTATACTCACACCAAGGACTTTGAAAAATTGATTACAACTTATTTCGTGTGCGGCACCGATGACGACAAAGGTAAATAAGTCCAAAGACAACCTTTAATGGATTATAGCGCTTACCTCCGTCTTTCCATTGGCGTGAAAGCATGGAAAGTATTTAAAAGAAGTTAAGAGTGCACAAGTCACGTAGCTACATTTCGACATTACCACATCTACATCTACATGGATACTCTGAAAATTACATTTAAGTGTCTGCTAGAGTGTTCATCGAACCACCTTGGTAATTCTCTATTATTCTAATCTCGTATAGCGCGCGGAACGAATGAACACCTAGATATTTCCGTACGAGCTCTGATTTCCCTTTTTTTTTATCGTGGTGATCGTTCCTCCCTATGTAGGTCGGTGTCAACAAAATATTTTAGCATTCGCGGGGGAAAGTTGGTGACTGGAATTTCGTGAGAAGATTCCGTCGCAACGAAAAACTCCTTTCTTTTAATGAAGTCCAGTCCAACTCCTGTATCATTTCTGTGACACTCTCCCATATTTCGCGATAATACAAAACGTGCTGCCTTTCTTTGAACTTTTTTGATATACTCCGTCAGTCCTACCTGGTAAGGATCCCACACCGCGCAGCAGTATTCTAAAAGAGGGTTGACAAGCGTAGTGCAGGCAGTCTCCTTAATAGGTCTGTTACATTTTCTAAGTGCCCTGTCAATAAAACGCAGCGTTTGGTTAGCTTTCCCAACAACATTTTCTGTGTGTTACTTCCAATTTAAGTTCTTCTTAATTGTAATACCTAAGTATTTAGTTGAATTTACGGCTTTTGGATTAGACTGATTTATCGTGTAACCGAAGTTTAACGAGTTCCTTTTAGTACTCATGTAGATGACCTCACAGTTTTCGTTATTCAGGCTCAACTGCAACTTTTCCCACCATTCAGATATCTTTTCTAAATCATTTTGCAGTTTGTTTTGATGTTCTGATGACTTTGTTAGTCGGTAGTCGGTAAAGGACAGCGTCACCTGCAAACAACCGAAGACAGCTGCTCAGATTGTCTCCCAAATCGTTTATTTAAATAAGAAACAGCAAAGGACCTATAACAACTCCTTGGGCAACGCCAGAAATCACTTCTGTTTTACTCGATCACTTTCCGTCAATTACTACGAACTGTTGTCTGAATTAGCAATCAACTTATCCCATCGTATATTTTGATCTTCATAATACTTCAGTATGCAGCTGCCTATTTTCTCTGAACCCCTTGATGCTACCGTTTCATCCCAAAGAAAGAAATGACCTGGTGACGAATTACATTGATGAATGCTGAAGTTACATGTCCACTGTTTCCTCTTACAGAACATTGGACCTGTAGAGAGTTTAGGAGTGGGCAATGCCTGTTGTAGATCGAAAGTTATTACATAAATGTCTTTATAAAAAAACTGCCTTCTCTATTTGCACTTTTATGTTATCTTGACCTGCCTGCACTTTTCTGAGATGTAACTCCTTCTGTATATTTATCTCTCTTAATTTTTCCAGTTCGTTATTTTGCTTCTATCAGTTGAACTTCATCTGATTCGCAAGTTGGGCAAGTATCTGATTTTGGCAGTTGGAATAAAGTACTGAAATCTTGAATGAAAATGCGATGATACTTATCAAAAGATACAGGCTTCGATTTGATATCAGGACAGTATTCATTTTTATAATGGTTGTAGCAACTTCGTATGGAATATTTCATCGACACATGGAATTTTTCACCATTATCTTTTCTACTGTAGTGACTCCTGTATTTTGGAATACCTTCTTTTTTTTTGACTAGTTGCATCTCTTCCTCAGTGTAGACATGTGGTCTGTTATTGTGTTTGCCTCTTCTATCTTCTGGTGGAGCAGTAGCCCCTGTTCACGTTTTGGATTGTGTGTTTTCTACTCTACCTTTGTTGTGTTGCAAATCATGGATGCTTATAAATGCAACTTTATAGACATCAGTGCTTCTGCCATGTTTTATAACACTGTATTGCACACTGTTGTTACACCTGCTAATTTCATTGCCTGTGTGTCTTCTTTTTATGGATTCTAGCCGCATGGAACCAAACAAATAAGCATTATCTCTACCGAAGCCCCCAATGTTCCAGAATGACTCGTTTAAAATCTGTACCAGCTTCTCTCTAATCTGTTCAAAACACTTTTTAGAACATTTACAGGAAGCTCCAACTAAATTTCTCGTCTGGATCACTGTACCTTCTTTTGTAGTATATTGAAGTCCACTATTCTTTGCTAGTTTATTCTGTTGTTGTTTGTTCACTAGCTTTTTTCTTTTTGTCGATGTTTTCATTGTGACGTCTTTATTCCCAGGGTCAGTTCTATTGCGATCCTCTTCATTCCATTAAAAAAATGTTGTATGGATAGTGTAATACTAAGAAAGCGCTGTTAACCAATAAAATGGTAACCTCATCAATGATAAGATGAATAAAATGGTAACACACAAATACGAGAATATTTATTTTTGTAAACATCCCATGTTTTACAGAGCACTATATAGTTGCATTAAAACACTTGTTGACTCTATCTTCGTATCAAGATATTGTTAAAAAGTTGAAGATGGATATAAAATACGTAGCCTAACTAGCTAGCACAAAGACATTGGTAACCAGCAAATAAGAACATGATGTGGAAAACAAAACTTACTGGACTTGCAGTAGAATTAATATAAGTAGAATCTTCCATCTCCTCACGTAAATTGAAATCTGGATCATTAATGTCATAATCAAAACAGTCAGAATTACTGGACTCACCACACAATTCACTTAAGATTACAAAAATATCACAACTTCCCACAATGAAATCTGCTGCTGCTTCCATTTCCAACTTGTAGGTTACCACTGTTCCTCACCAGTTTTATGTGGGTTCCCACAGAAACACATCAACATCATGCTGCCATCTGTCATCAATAAGATGAACTCGTTACACCACCTAGCGTTAAACAAAGGTTACCTTTATCTTACTGTACTTGATTCAAAAAATTCAAATTGAGGGTTACTATTGTCTTGCCCCATACGCATCAAATACGGAATCCCCTTGTCATAATTATGGCACGATGCATTCACTGTACACCACTGCAACGGCAATACGATACGGTCGTAAATTCGTTAGGTGTTTTTACCATAAACATTTCGCTTTCACACGAATACGGAAATATGGTTTTTGTGGAGAGAGGCCTCGGGTGACTTCAACGTCCGTATTTGAAAAATTTGAAAGTCGTGACGGGAGTAACGGTGTTGATTCAATTTCAGCCCGCAGGAAACAAATGCGAGACGTCACCGTAACAAATACACAGTGAGAGATTTACAAACGTTGTAGGCACATGCGAGCGCCGTTACAAATCTGCGTCCAGCGCGCAGCGGGTGTCGGCGATTAATCACAGCCCACCTGGCTCCCCGTAGCTGTGCCGCTGCTACCTGCTCATCCCGTGAGCACTGCGGTACACAACGAGGCGTCTAGTACGGAGGCAATGTGATTTCAAGTTTCACCAACTCTCTCCAGTTATGTAGCAAAACCGAGCCGTTGTCTGTGTGGTCCGGAGACTGGTTTTATGCAGGTCTCCATGCCTCTCTATTCTGTGCAAGACTGCTGAATCTGCTTACTGCTTTCATCTCTTGGTCCCCCTCTATAATTTTTATCCCACCACTTCCCTCCAATACTAAATTGGTCACCCGACTCCATCTCCTATTGAGCTTGTGTCACACATTTCTTTCCTGCCCAATACTATTCAGCACACCTCACTGGTTACGTGATCTAACAACCTAATATTCAGCACTGTTCTGCAGCACCACATTTGAGAAGCCTACATTCTGTTCTTGTCTAAACTGTTTATCATCCATGTTTCAGTTACATATAAGGCTACCTTCCATACAAATCCTTCAAAAATAGTTCAAATGGCTCTGAGCACTATGGGACTTAACTTCTGAGGTCATCAGTCCCCTAGAACTTGGAACTACTTAAACCTAACTAACCTACGGACATCACACACATCCATGCCCGAGGCAGGATTCGAACCTCCGACCGTAGACAAATACTTCCAGGAAAGACTTTCTAATAATTAAATCTGTATCCGATATTAACAAATTTCTCTTCTTCAGAATAACTTTTCTTGTCATTGCCAATCTACATTTTATATCCTCTCCCTTTCGACCATCATCAGTAATTTTGTTGCCCAAATAACTCACCTCAGCCGGCCGGTGTGGCCGTGCGATTCTAGGCGCTTCAGTCTAGAACCGCATGACCGCTATGGTCGCAGGTTCGAATCCTGCTTCGGACATGGATGTGTGTGATGTCCTTAGGTTTGTTAGGTTTAAGTAGTTCCAAAACTGATGACCACAGATGTTAAGTCCCATAGTGCTCAGAGCCATTGGAACCATTTTTGAACTAACCTCATCTGCCACTTTAAATGTCTCGTTTCCTAACCTAATTCCTTCAGCATCTCCTGATTTAATTCGATTGTATCACATTATCCGTGTTTTGGTTTGTTGATGTTTATCTTGTGTCCTCCTTTCAAATCACTGTCCATTCCGTTAAACTGTATTTCCACGTTCTTTGCTGTCTCTGACACAATTACAATCTCATCGGCAAACGTCAGAGAGTTTATTTCTTCTCTCTGAACTTTTAATTTCTGCTCCAATTTCTCCTTTACTGCCTATTCAATGTACACACTGAGTAACATCGGGAATAGGCTACAACCCTCTTTCACTCCCTTCTTAACCAGAGCTTCCCTTTCATGCCTCTCCATTCTTATAACTACCGTCTGGTTCTGATCAAGTTGTAAATATGCTTTCGCTCCCTGCAATTTGGTGTTGCTACCGTCATAATGTCGTTATCAGGAGAAAGAAAACTGGCGTTCTACGGATCGGAGCGTGGAATGTCAGATCCCTTAATCGGGGAGGTAGGTTAGAAAATTTAAAAAGGGAAATGGACCGGTTAAAGTTAGATATAGTGGGCATTAGTGAAGTTCGGTGGCATGCGGAACAAGACCTCTGGTCAGGTGACTGCATGGTTATAAACACAAAATCAAATAGGGGTAATGCAGGAGTAGGGTTAATAATGAATAGGAAAATAGGAATGCGGGTAAGCTACTACAAACAGCATAGTGAACGCATTATTGTGTCCAAGATAGATACGAAGCCCACACCTACTACAGTAGTACAAGTTTATATGCCAACTAGCTCTGCAAATGATGAAGAAATTGAAGAAATGTATGATAAAATAAAAGAAATTATTCAGATAGTGAAGGGAGATGAAACTTTAATAGTCATGGGTGACAGGAATTCGAGTGTAGGAAAAGTGAGAGAAGGAAACGCAGTAGGTGAATATGGATTGGGGCTAAGAAATAAAAGAGGAAGCCGCCTGGTAGAATTTTGCACAGAGCACAACTTAGTCATAGCTAACACTTGGTTTAAGAATAATGAAAGAAGGTTGTACACATGGAAGAATCCTGGAGATACTAAAAGGTATCAGATAGATTATATAATGGTAAGACAGAGATTTAGGAACCAGGTTTTAAATTGTAAGACATTTCCAGGTGCAGATGTGGACTGTGACCACAATCTATTGGTTAAGACCTGTAGATGAAAACTGAAGAAACTGCAAAAAGGTGGGAATTTAAGGAGATGGGACCTGGATAAACTGAAAGAACCAGAGGTTCTACAGAGTTTCACGGAAATCATAATCGAACAATTGTCAGGAATGGGGGAAAGAAATACAGTAGAAGAAGAATAGGTAGCTTTGAGGGATGAAGTAGTGAAGGCAGCAGAGGATCAAGTAGGTAAAAAGACGAGGGCTAGTAGAAATCCTTGGGTAACAGAAGAAATATTGGATTTAATTGATGAAAGGAGAAAATATAAAAATGCAATAAATGAAGCAGGCAAAAAGGAATACAAACCTCTCAAAAATGAGATCGACAGGAAGTGCAAAATGGCTAAGCAAGGATGGCTAGAGGACAAATGTAAGGATGTAGAGGCTTATCTCACTAGGGGTAAGATAGATACTGCCTACAGGAAAATTAAAGAGACCTTTGGAGAAAAGAGAACCACATGTGTGAACATCAAGGGCTCAGTTGGAAACCCAGTTCTAAGCAAAGAAGGGAAAGCAGGAAGGTGGAAGGAGTATACAGAGGATCTTTACAAGGGCGATGTACTTGAGGACAATATTATGGAAATGGAAGAGGATGTAGATGAAGATAAAATGGGAGATACGATACTGCGTGAAGAGTTTGACAGAGTACTGAAAGACCTGAGTCGAAACAAGGCCCCCGGAGTAGACAACATTCCATTGGAACTACTGACGGCCTTGGGAGAGCCAGTCATGACAAAACTCTACCATCTGATGAGCAAGATGTATGAGACAGGCGAAATACCCTCAGACTTCAAGAAGAATATAACAATTCCAATCCCAAACAAAACAGGTGTTGACAGATGTGAAAATTACCGAACTATCTGTTTGATAAGCCATAGCTGTAAAATACTAACGCGAATTCTGTACAGTCGAATGGAAAAACTAGTAGAAGCCGACCTCGTGGAAGATCAGTTTGGATTCCGTAGAAATACTGGAACACATGATGCAATACTGACCTTACGACTTATCTTAGAAAAAAGATTAAGGAAAGGCAAACCTACGTTTCTAGCATTTGTAGACTTAGAGAAAGCTTCTGTCAATGTTGACTGGAATACTCTCTTTCAAACTCTGTAGGTGGCAGGGGTAAAATACAGGGAGCGAAAGGCTATTTACAATTTGTACGGAAACCAGACTGCAGTTATAAGAGTCGAGGGGCATGAAAGGGAAGCCGTGGTTGGGAAGGGAGTGAGACAGGGTTGTAGCCTCTCCCCTATGTTATTCAATCTGAATATTGAGCAAGCAGTAAAGGAAACAAAAGAAAAATTCGGAGTAGGTATTAAAATCCATGGAGAAGAAATAAAAACTTTGAGGTTCGCCGATGACATTGTAATTCTGTCAGAGACAGGGACTTGGAAGGGCAGTTGAATGGAATGGACAGTGTCTTGAGAGGAGTGCATAAGATGAACATCAACAAAAGCAAAACGAGGATAATGGAATGTAGTCGAATTAAGTCGGGTGATGCTGAGGGAATTAGATTAGGAAATGAGACACTTAAAGTAGTAAAGGAGTTTTGCTATTTGGGGAGCAAAATAACTGATGATGGTCGAAGTAGAGAGGATATAAAATGTAGACTGGCAATGGCAGGGAAAGCGTTTCTGAAGAAGAGAAATTTGTTAACATCGAGTATAGAATTAAGTGTCAGGAAGTCTTTTCTGAAAGTATTTGTATGGAGTGTAGCCATGTATGGAAGTGAAACATGGACGATAAATAGTTTGGACAAGAAGAGAATAGAAGCTTTCGAAATGTGTTGCTACAGAAGAATGCTGAAGATTAGATGGGTAGATCACAAAACTAATGAGGAAGTATTGAATAGGATTGGGGAGAAGAGAAGTTTGTGGCACAACTTGACTAGAAGAAGGGATCGGTTGGTAGGACATGTTCTGAGGCATCAAGGTATCACAAATTTAGCTTTGGAGGGCAGCGTGGAGGGTAAAAATCGTAGAGAGAGACCAAGAGATGAATACACTAAGCAGATTCAGAAGGATGTAGGTTGCCATAGGTACTGGAAGGTGATGAAGCTTGCACAGGATAGAGTAGCATGGAGAGCTTCATCAAATCAGTCTCGGGACTGAAGACCACAACAACAACAATCTTCATAATTGCAATGAGAGTTTGCACACATTGTCAAAACCTCTCTCTAGATCTACAAATGATGTGTGTGCGTCCTGCCCACTCGTCATCGTAGGGTGCCTAAAGGGGATGCTGCGTTCTCGGAACGGTATACAACAATTCAAGAAAATCACATTAATAGATTTTATTACAATAAAGAATATAGACAATACTGAACTACATATTACAAATGCAAGAACATGTCGCAAGCGATGGGCGGCAGGCAAACAGTCAGTCTCTTTCTCTATATACTATGTCCATAAAAGCAATGAATATGTATCACTAATAACTGCTATCTTAGTGCTCTCCTAGTGCCGGTGTAGTGCTGTGCGGCAGAGGCTGGCAGGAGAGAATGGTTCAAATGACTCTGAGCACTATGGGACTTAATTGCTCAGGTCGCCAATCCCCTAGAAGTTAGAACTACTTAAACCTAACTAACCTAAGGACGACACACACATCCATGCCCGAGGCAAGACTGGAACCTGCGAGCGTGGAGGTCGCGCGGTTCCATACTGTAACGCCTAGAACCTCTCGGTCACCCCGGCCGGCTGGCAGGAGCGGCGCTTATACTCTCTTCTTGTAGAGGCCCCTCCTGTCGTGGTGTGACCCTAGTCAGTGGGCTATTGCCTGACGTCGTCTGGCACCCTTCTCTGCTCTTGGTTTCTTCGTCTTCGTACTGGCACTTGTGGATACGCCGTGACACTTTGAACGTACTTTCGCCTTGCCTTAACGACATTTATCTGTTTTTCTCTGAAAACATGATGAAGAACACGAGACTGATGATAATATAAACATAATGTTCAGTCATTGTCTCAGTGTGATGCAGCAGAAATTACTAAACTTAAAAAAAGTTGATTGTAAGGTTAGTATTGCCTCTCGTATTCCTACGTTTCTCCGGAAACCAAAATCACGTTCTCTGAGTTCGGCTTCTACCAGATTTTTCGTTCCACTGTAAAGAATTCATGTTAGTATTTCGCGACCATGACTCATTCAACTGACAGTTCTGTAATTCTCACTCTTGTCAGCAACTGCTTGCTTTGCAATTGGAATTACTACATTCTTTTTGAATTCTGAAGGTATTTTGCCTGTCTCACACATCTTGCACACCAGATGGAAGAGTTTTGTCATGACTGGCTCTCCCAAGGCTGTTAGTGGTTCTAAAGGAGTGTCGTCTACTCCCGGAGCATTATTTCGTCTTAGATCTTTCAGTGCTCTGTCAGATTCTTCTCGCAGTATCATATCTTACACCTCACCTTCATCTACGTCCTCTTCCGTTTCTATAATATTGTATTCAAGTTCACATTTTTTAATGAACCTCTGTACGGACTAAGCCGTGAATTAGTCAAAATGTCTCCAAAATCGATGTTCCATTCCAATACTGATGTCTCACAGCATGCAATGTCATATCAGATATGATGTGTGTGTATTTCATGAAATAACACATGTTATATAAACTAGCAAAGTAAGCACGTAGAGGAACTAAGTGGCTGTGCTGCCAGTGCTGTAAATATAGTAAAAGGTCAAGGCTGACAGATCTTCCTGCTGCGTGTGTAATGCAAACCGCATTTACTCTAGAGGCTTATAACTCTCGACGTTGTATACAAGTGTCGTATATTAACTGGTTTACACTGTCTTCAAGACAGACCGGTAATGTGTAATTCATATGCAGCCTTCATTACAATAAACTTTTTTTAAGTTTGGTAATTTTTGCTGCATCACACTGAGACAATGACTGAACATTATGTTTATATTATCATCAGTCTCGTGTTCTTCATCATGTTTTCAGAGAAAAACAGATAAATGTCGTTAAAAATATTTAGGCGATGTTCCTACTATGAGTGATACTGTAAATGTCAACAGTGTGATGCTTCACTGTGCATTGTGTTCAGTAGTACAGTGGAAATAGTTTTCGATGCATATCTTATGATAAAGATTTGCGGTAGAATTAATGAGTGGAAAAAGAAACGATGGTGAAAAATATTATAAAACATGCGATAATGTAAAGATCGTGTAATTGTGCACCAGTGCTTTCAAGACTGAAATTTTTAAAATTCCTACTTCACCCGTTTTTATGCAACATCAGGGATCACAGTCTTCCACATGGGCCCTTGATTATACACTCCTGGAAATGGAAAAAAGAACACATTGACACCGGTGTGTCAGACCCATCATACTTGCTCCGGACACTGCGAGAGGGCTGTACAAGCAATGATCACACGCACGGCACAGCGGACACACCAGGAACCGCGGTGTTGGCCGTCGAATGGCGCTAGCTGCGCAGCATTTGTGCACCGCCGCCGTCAGTGTCAGCCAGTTTGCCGTGGCATACGGAGCTCCATCGCAGTCTTTAACACTGGTAGCATGCCGCGACGTAAACCGTATGTGCAGTTGACGGACTTTGAGCGAGGGCGTATAGTGGGCATGCGGGAGGCCGGGTGGACGTACCGCCGAATTGCTCAACACGTGGGGCGTGAGGTCTCCACAGTACATCGATGTTGTCGCCAGTGGTCGGCGGAAGGTGCACGTGCCCGTCTACCTGGGACCGGACCGCAGCGACGCACGGATGCACGCCAAGACCGTAGGATCCTACGCAGTGCCGTAGGGGACCGCACCGCCACTTCCCAGCAACTTAGGGACACTGTTGCTCCTGTGGTATCGGCGAGGACCATTCGCAACCGTCTCCATGAAGCTGGGCTACGGTCCCGCACACCGTTAGGCCGTCTTCCGCTCACGCCCCAACATCGTGCAGCCCGCCTCCAGTGGTGTCGCGACAGGCGTGAATGGAGGGACAAATGGAGACGTGTCGTCTTCAGCGATGAGAGTCGCTTCTGCCTTGGTGCCAATGATGGTCGTATGCGTGTTTGGCGCCGTGCAGGTGAGCGCCACAATCAGGACTGCATACGACCGAGGCACACAGGGCCAACACCCGGCATCATGGTGTGGGGAGCGATCTCCTACACTGGCCGTACACCTCTGGTGATCGTCGAGGGGACATTGAATAGTGCACGGTACATGCAAACCGTCGTCGAACCCATCGTTCTACCATTCCTAGACCGGCAAGGGAACTTGCTGTTCCAACAGGACAATGCACGTCCGCATGTATCCTGTGCCACCCAACGTGCTCTAGAAGGTGTAAGTCAACTACCCTGGCCAGCAAGATCTCCGGATCTGTCCCCCATTGAGCATGTTTGGGACAGGATGAAGTGTCGTCTCACGCGGTCTGCACGTCCAGCACGAACGCTGGTCCAACTGAGGCGCCAGGTGGAAATGGCATGGCAAGCCGTTCCACAGGACTACATCCAGAATCTCTACGATCGTCTCCATGGGAGAATAGCAGCCTGCATTGCTGCGAAAGGTGGATATACACTGTACTAGTGCCGACATTGTGCATGCTCTGTTGCCTGTGTATATGTGCTTGTGGTTCTGTCAGTGTGTTCATGTGATGTATCTGACCCCAGGAATGTGTCAATAAAGTTTCCCCTTCCTGGGACAACGAATTCACGGTGTTCTTATTTCAATTTCCAGGAGTGTATTTGCAATTAATCATGAAGCGTATCAGCACCTTCATTCACATAATCACATAAATCCATAGAAAAGACTGTAAATATTAATAATAACAATAGCTATACTGTTGCATATTATACCTATTATGCCTATCCCCGATGTTATTGATTCTGCATATTGCGCAAGCAATAAAGGTAACAAAAGAAATGTTCGGAGTAGGTATTAAAATCCATGGGGATGAAATAAAAACTTTTGAGGTTCGCCGATGACATTGTAATTCTGTCAGAGACAGCAAAGGACTTGGAAGAGCAGCTGAACGGAATGGACAGTGTCTTGAAAGGAGGGCATAAGATGAACATCAACAAAAGCAAAACGAGGATAATGGAATGTAGTCGAATTACGTCGGGTGATGCTGAGAGAATTAGATTACGAAATGAGACACTTAAAGTAGTAAAGGAGTTCTGCTATTTGGGGAGCTGGAGATTAAATGGTTAGATCACATAACTAATGAGGAGGTATTGAATAGAACTGGGGAGAAGAGGAGCTTGTGGCACAACTTGGCTAGAAGAAGGGATCGGTTGGTAGGACATGTTCAGAGACATTGAGGGATCACCAATTTAATATTAGAGGGCAGCGTGGAGGGTAAAAATCGTAGAGGGAGACCAAGAGATGAATACACTAAGCAGATTCAGAAGGATGTAGGCTGCAGTAGGTACTGGGAGATGAAGAAGATCGCACATCATAGAGTGGCATGGAGAGCTGCATCGAACCAGTCACAGGACTGAAGACCGCAACAACAACAGCATAAATGGTTTCACACAATATACGTTCAGTGAAAAAGGTTTATGTCGTACTGCAGTTAGGTTCATCTGATGCTGACATTAATATCCTAAATCACAAAATCTAAATATTATTTTTGTTTTATATAGGGAAGAGTTCTCCTACCCCCCGCAAGAACCATGGACCTTACCGTTGGTGGGGAGGCTTGCATGCCTCAGCAATACAGATAGCCGTACCGTAGGTGCAACCACAACGTAGGGGTATCTGTTGAGAGGCCAGACATATGTGTCGTTCCTGAAGAAGGACAGCAGCCTTTTCAGTAGTTACAGGGGCAACAGTCTGCATGATTGACTAATCTGGCTTTGTAACATTAACCAAAGCGGCCTTGCTGTGCTGGTAATGCCAACGGCTGACAGCGAGGGGACACTACAGCTGTTATTTATCCCGAGACCGTGCAGCTTTACTGTATGATTAAATGATGATGACATCCTATTGGGTAAACTATTCTGGAGTTAAAATATTCCCCCATTCGGATCTCCGGCGGAGACTGCTCAGAAGGACATCGTTATTGGTAGAAACAAAAATGCTGTTCAACAGATCGGAGCGTGGAATGTCATATCCCTTAATCGGGCAGGTATTTTAGAAAATTTAAAAAGGGAAATGGATAGGTTACAGTTGGATAAAGTGGGAATTTTTGAAGATCGGTGACAGGAGGAACAAGATTTCTGGTCAGGTGAATACAGGGTTATAAATACAGAATCAAACAGGGGTAACGAAGGAGTAGGTTTAATAATTAATAAAATAAATAGGAGCACGGGTAAGCTGCTACGAACACCATAGTGAACGCATTATTGTGGCCAAGATGGACACGAAGCCCACGCCTCCTACAATAGTACAAGTTTATATGCCAACTAGCTCTGCAGATGATGAAGAGATTGAAGAAATGTAAGATGCGATAAAAGAAATTATTTAGGTACTTAAGGGAGACGAAAATTTAACAGTCATGGGGGACTATAATTCGATAATAAGGAAAGGAAGAGAAGGAAACGTAGTAGGTGAATATGGACTGGGGGTAAGGAATGAAAAAGGATGTTGCCTGTTATAATTTTGAGCGGAGCCTAACTTATTCATAGCTAACAATTGGGTTAAGAATCACGAGAAAAGGTTATATACGTGGAAGCGGCCTGGAGACACTGGAAGATTTCCGATAGATTATATAATGGCAAGACAGAGATTTAGGAACCATGTTTTATATTGTAAGACATTTCCAGGGGCAGTTGTGGATTCTGTCCACATCTTTTTGTTATGAACTGTAGATTTAAAAAAATGCAAAAAGGTAGGAATTAAAGAAGATGGGACCTGGATAAACTGAAAGAACCAGAGGTTGTAGAGAGTTTCAGAGAGTGCATTAGGGAACGATTGTCAAATACAGGGGAAAGAAATACACTAGAAAAAGAATGGGTAGTTTTGTGAGATGAAATACTAAAGTCAGCACAGGATCAAGTAGGTAAAACGACGAGGGCAAGTAGAACTCCTTGGGTGTCGGAAGAGATACTGAATTTAATTGATGGAAGGAGAAAATGTAAAAATGCAGTAAATGAATTAGATGAAAAGGAATACAAAAGTCTCAAAAACGAGGTCGACAGAAAGTGCAGAATTGCTAAGCAAGGATGTCTAGAGGACAGATGTAAGGAGGTAGAGGCGTATATCACTGGAGGTGAGATAGACACTGCCTACAGGAAAATTAAAGGGACCTTTGGAGAAAAGAGATCCACCTGTATGCATATCAAGAGATTAGATGGAAAACCCGTCCTAATCAAATAAGGAAAAGCAGAAAGGTAGAAGGAGTACACAAGGGCGATGTAGCTGAGGATAATGTTATGGAAAAGGAACAGGACGTAGGTGAAGATGGAATGGGAAATACGATACTGCATGAAAAATTTGACAGAGCACTGAAATACCTAAGTCGAAACAAGGCCCGAGAGTAGACAACATTTCATTAGAACTTCTGATAGCATTGGGAGAGGCAGCCATGAAAAAACTCTACCATCTATTGAGCAAGATCTATGAGAATCCGAAATACACTCAGATTTCGAGAAGAATATAATAATTGCAATCCCAAATAAAGCAGGCGTTTATAGGTGTAAACATCAAAGAGCTATCTGTTTAATAAGTCAAGGCTGCAAAATACTAACACAAATTCTTTACAGACGAATGGAAAAAACTGGGTGAAGCCGACCTAGAGGAGGATCAGTTTGGATTCCATAGAAGTCTTGGAACACATGAGGCTATTACTGGCTCTACGACTTACCTTCGAAGATAGCTTAAGGAAAGGCAAACCTAGTTTTCTAGCATTTGTTGATTTGGAGAAAGCTTTTGACAATATTGACTGGAATACCGGTCTTTAAAATTCTGAAGGTGGTGGGGATAAAATACGGGGAGTGGAAGGCCACTTACAATTTGTACAGAAACCAAATGGCAGTTTTAAGAGTAGAGGGGCATGAAAGGGAAGCAGTAATTGAGAAGATTGAGGAGAAAGTGAGAAAAGGGTGTAGCCTATCACCGATGTTATTCGATCTGTATACTGTGCAAGCAGTAAAGGAAACAATAGAAAAATTTGGAATAGGGATTAAAATCCATGGAGATGAAACAAAAACTTTAAGGTTTGGCGAGGACACTGTAATACTGTCAGAGACAGCAAAGGACGTGGAAGAGCAGTTGAAGGGAATGGACAGTATCTTGAAAGGAGGATATAAGATGAACATCAACAAAAGCAAAACAAGGACAATGGAATGTAGTCGAATGAAGTCAGGTGATGCTGAGGGAATTAGATTATGAAATGAGACACTTAAAGTAGTAGATGAGTTTTGCTGTTTGGGGAGTAAAATAACTGATGATGGTTGAAGTAGAGATGATATAAAATGTAGACTGGTTATGGAAGGGAACGTGTTTCTGAAGAAGAGAAATTTGTTAACATCGAGTATAAATTGAAGTATCATGAAGTCTTCCTGAATGTGTATGTATGGAGTGTAGCGATGTATTGAAGTGAAACATGAACGATAAATGGTTTAGACAAGAAGAGAACAGGAGCTTTCGAAATGTGGTGCTACAGAAGAATGCTGAAGATTAGTGGGATAGTTCACGTAACAAATAAGGAGGTACTGAATAGAACTGGGGAGAAGAGGGAATGTGGCACGACCTGTTTAAAGGAAGGGAGCGGTTGATAGGACACGTTGAGGCTTCAAGGGATGACTAGTTAAGTATTGGAGGCAATCGTCGATGGTAAAAATCGTAAAGGTAGAACAGGAGATGAATACACTAAACAGATTCAGAAGGATGTAGGCTGCGGTAGGTACTGGGAGATGAAGAAGCTTACAGAGGATAGAGTAATATGGAGAGCTGTATCAAACCAGTCTGTGGACTGAAGACCACTACATCAACACATATGAAGGGGTATTGAAAGCTTAAGGAAATGTACCCTCTCTTTTTATAAAATTCATAATTTCTTTCCGAGTGCAAGAATCAGTTGATTCCAAACAAAAAAGTCGTGACTGATAATAAATGTCATCGTTCTCATTTCAAACTTCCATATTTGTTGCTGGTAGCTCCGCTCAACAAGTATTACGAAAATGCTACGTGCACTTAAATGGGAGTCCATGGACGGTAGATGAAGTTATTTTCGTGTATTCTGTTGATAGAATGTAGAGAACTCGCATTTGTATCAGATTGTAGAACGATGCTACTGCCGCCAAAAGTCCTTTAAATGGCTGTTACGGAAGCATTCATGGCCCGTTAAAAAATTCCAAATTATTTTATGTCTGGCGTATAAGAGACGTCTGCACAGTAACGTCGGTGGCAGCTTGAACTAACAGCTCTCAATAAGAGGCGAACGTTCGACCAGTCGTTTGTTAGTACACGGTTTTACGTAGTGAACATGAAGTAAAGGTAGGAAGCTACAGTAGTGCGTTCTGATATTAAGTGGGCCAATTGGGTCCTACCGCCCGCCATGTCATCGTCTGAAAATAGCGTCATCAGATGCAGTATGGAGGAACATGGGGTCGTCACAGTTCCCTCTCGGTCGTTTCTTGTGTTTCTTAACCTTGGAACAGCTACTAATCGGTCGAGTAGGAGGCTGAGTGCACCCCGTTCGAGTGCTCCAACCAAGGAAAAATCCCTAGCAGTACCGGGATTCGTACCCGTGTCCAGCGCATGGCACTGAACCGCTCTGACCACACAGCTACGTAAGAGTGTACTTGAGGCCGTTGTGTTTCAACGGCGTGTAACTAATAGCTACAAAGCAACAGCTGTAAATTAAGTGTTCAAGACGGTCTGAGAGAGTTTCGAAGAAGAGAAAAATGGGTGCAAAGTGCTTATCAGGCACACCTTCACTCCCAAACTAAAATAACGATACGCGAACACCTGCCGTGACTTGTGTGAAACGCAGCTCCGGAAAAAAATCAGTGATGACGAGACGTGGCATTATCAGCACGAACCTGCTACAAAATTCGAAGAGCAGAAATTTACATGAAGGGCCAGCGCTTTGAGACATAACCGATATTAGAACCAAACTGACGAGTGAATGTACAACATCCCTAAAGAAAGGGCTTTTTTGACAGTTCATACGGTTGTATGAACGTCCTGTGCTTTGTTCTCAAGTAGAGGGAGACAATGTAGAACACGTTAAACATAAAACACAAACTTAATTTTTCTCTATTTTATTAATTAATCCAGTCTCGAAACATTTTGCTCTGAGAGAGTAAAGATGGTAGCTTTACTCTCTTTTAATCTGTGAGTGGGAGAGGAATCTGAATGTCTAGCAGTGTGAGAAGACACTCTCCGCCACTCACCGTACAGTGCCTCGTGGAGTGTGAATGTTAAAAAGTGCAATAGACTTTGGAATTCTAGAGTTAAAACGGAAATACTCTATTTAGTATTTTAGTTGTCACTGACTTGATTTGCCAATTGGGGTTGATCACGCTTGGTGCAACTACACTGCAAAAAGTACGAAGTGCGGTAACTACTCAGGAGTCGTATGGGAGCGAAAATCCAGAGTCCAATGAAACCAGAGAGAGACACCAAGACGCCAAACCACTCGAAGGATAATCCAAGCAGGAAACAAGTAGTAGCATGTTCGTTTCTATGTTCACGTCAGAAATACCAGTAGGCTTCAGGTAAACAGTGTACTTCATGTGGTTGAGCCCATCCATATCGAACGAAGTATGTCACTGGTAAGTCCCAGGCTACGCCAGGTAAAACCCAGGTTGAGACCATGTTACGCCCAGGTTAGGCCTGGGCTATACGCAGGTTATACCCAGGTTGCGGGCTCAGTGGTGCTGCTCAAAGGAGGAACCTAATGGTTGGAATCGACTCTATCCAGGTCACAGCCCACATCGATATCCAGTAGTTACACTAAATAGATCTTCTTCTAAATGGCCATAGATCAATATTGGTCCAGATGGTAACGACGGAGAGTGAGTAGTGCTGTAGGTGACACCGTTAATGGAACCGAGGTAGTGGGAATGATAACGCCAATCTGTTCCTCGCAGCTGCTGCTTTCTTTGTTTTGGCTCCAGCCATGCGGAGATGGTGTGCTTCAAGGCTAGCGCTGCCGGCGCCAGCTGGATAGCTGCCCACACGTATCAACGCGGTTCCTCATTCTCTAGTAACCTGTGTGGAGGTGATACAGCTGACAGTAAAAATAAAAAATAAAAAGAAAACCGGACACACGCAAGTAGGACTCTTCTTGCTGGCCGAAGCGGCCGAGCGGTTCTAGGCTCTACAGTCTGGAGCCGCGCAACCACAACGGTCGCAGATTCGAATCCTGCATCGGGGATGGAAGTGTGTGATGTCCTTAGGATAGTTAGGTTTAAGTAGTTCTAAGTTCTAGGGGACTGATGACCTCAGAAGTTAAGTCCCATAGTGCTCAGAGCCATTTGAACAATTTTTTTTTATTCTGCCTCCGAGGATTCCATACAAACTTAATTATGTGTGTACATAGTTAACCCATCCCGAGAATCGTGGGTCTCTACTCCCCCCCCCCCCCTCCCCTGTTATCGATATCAACACAGGCAAGATACTTGTCCGGAAAAACTCAAGACTTTCGAGACTGTATTGATTCTGAGTTTTAACTGCTATTGTACTTTTTTAATTTGTTTTATTAATTTTAGACTTACATTAAAATGCTTTGCTAATTGGTAATCGAAAATGCTTTTTATATTAACATCCTTTGTTCTTTTGTGCTATTACTGACAAGACTTGATGGAATTCACCTGAGAAGGAAACTGTACAACTGGTCACAGGATTATTGTTGTTAAGCAGACGTCGAGTTGTTCTGTAGAAAACTTGAGTGGATATTTTATGATAGTATATTGGAACCTCAGTCCAAACAATGGAACTGCAATGGTGCATCAGTTACGTGTATTATTTTTCTTTCTAACGTTACACATGCTGCACCTTTCGTAAGCGTAGCCATAAAGACAGGAAATGTTTGCAACGAGAATGGGGAGGCGTGACGGGGAAGTCGAGGTGGCTTACGCCTGTCATCGCTAGATGGTAAAGGGATCATTTTTCGTAGTGGCAGAAGATTTCACTTCATCGTATCTTAGCCAGTTAACAAGAAATATTTGTGAATTACATACAAAAAGCATCCCGGTAAGTCACTCTACCGCTTACTGAAAACCATATTAAGGTCGCCACAGTACTTCCTGAGATTTTGGTAGATTATGAATGCAATATCAGTTGTTGTTGTTGTGGTCTTCAGTCCTGAGACTGGTTCGATGCAGCTTCCATGCTAATCTATCCTGTGCAAGCTCCTTCATCTCCCAGTACCTACTGCAATCTACATCCTTCTGAATCTGTTTAGTGTATTCATCTCTTGGTCTTCCTCTACGATTTTTACCCTCCACGCTGCCCTCCAATGCTAAATTTGTGATCCCTTGATGCCTCAGGACATGTCCTAGCAACCGATCCCTTCTTCTAGTCAAGTTGTGCCACAAACTTCTCTTCTCCCCAATTGTATTCAATACCTCCTCATTAGTTACGTGATCTACCCACCTACTCTTCAACATTTTTCTGTAGCACCACATTTCAAAAGCTTCTATTCTCTTCTTGTCCAAACTATTTATTGTCCATGTTTCACTTCCATACATGGCTACACTCCATACACATACTTTCAGAAACGACTTCCTGACACTTACATCTATACTCGATGTTAACAAATTTCTCTTCTTCAGAAGCGCTTTCCTTGCCATTGCCAGTCTACATTTTATATCCTCTCTACTTCGACCATCATCAGTTATTTTGCTCCCCAAATAGCAAAACTCCTTTACTACTTTAAGTGTCTCATTTCCTAATCTAATTCCCTCAGCATCACCAGACTTAATTCGACTACATTTCATTATCCTTGTTTTGCTTTTGTTGATGTTCATATCACTTAGTGGTCGAAAAAAATATATTTCTACGTAATACAACAACAATTTAATGATTTTCGGAGCTCGTAACACCAAAAATGCAGGATGCATTGTACCTGCTACTGATGTATAACTTCTTTTCTGAATTGTGTGTAAATATTTGTAATTTATATGCTTTCTTTTAATAAGTAGGGACATTGCTTCACTGTATGTGTACATTTAGGCAGAAGTCTGTTGACGTCTCATTGTTATTATCTGTGTTTTACTCTGAAACTTATAAGCTCTGGGGAAAAGCCTAAGGAACTGTTATTTGTATCGACTAGCGACGATAATACCAGTGCTTGTACGTTGTAAAATCTTCGGGTAGTGAGTTGTTGCGCAGAGCGCGCGGAGAGAGGGGGAGACGGGTTCCAGCGGTTGTAGTGTGCGGAAGTGTGGTGTTAATACTCTCGCAGTGGAGAGTATCATTTCGGCGGCATCATGTACGAGCGCCGGCCAGATGTTTGGAGCAGGAGGAAGGACAGTGGACGGGCGCAAGAGGCTGTATTAATTACAATTGCCGGCCGCGGTGGTCTCGCGGTTCTCGGCGCGCAGTCCGGAACCGTGCGACTGCTACAGTCGCAGGTTCGAATCCTGCCTCGGGCATGGATGTGTGTGATGTCCTTAGGTTAGTTAGGTTTAAGTAGTTCTAAGTTCTAGGGGACTGATGACCATAGCAGTTGAGTCCCATAGTGCTCAGAGCCATTTTTGAATTACAATTGCCCGTTCCTGTGGCCGTGGCTCCACAATATGCTATCGTCTTCAACAACAGCAGCAGTTCCAGCAACACAGTTTCGTCATCGGCTCCGAGTTTCGTCGTATGCACAGCACTGAAGTAAGGCTAACCCAGCAACACAACTGAGTGTCATTTTACTGATAAGATTTATTCAAATAATAATCAGTTAAACTCAGGGCGATTGTGTCCTCATTGCCCCCAGACATTGTTACCAACCAGGATCCTTGTTCCTTTTTTTCCAAATATGCTAAGTGTCATAAGAAACAAATTGAGTAGTTACAACCAGTTTATTAATGAATAATTTATCTTTTAAGAATTGTAGCCTCAGTCTACTTTCAATTAACTGTTGTACAACAGAGGTTTCAGTACATGATTAAAGTAAAGCAATTTCATTTTTCAAGTTTGAGAATCAATCACTGAAAAAAAAACCAAATCTAAAGAAATGCACAAATTAAGAATGCGGAAGTCTTATTTATTTTACATATAGCTTGGAGCATACGGCTGTTTGGTTTGGTACGTGTACTAGGTTTAATCCAAGTCAGTAAATAAGGCTCAATTGTTCAGACAGTAATATGAAATCCAATTTGCACAATAAGTAACGCTAAAGTAAAGAGTGCTTCCTTTTTTTTCTAAATTTCTTTGATGACGTTTTCCTAAGGTCACTGAAGATCATTGTTCACGTAACGAAGTTCAGTACTAACATACAGTTTATTGCATATTTTCAAATCATTACTTTATTCCATGTTTCAAAACTGAGTAACTTCTCAGATTTCTTTATCATTAAATACTCACTTAAAATTAATCTAAAAAAAGTGGCAACCTTTAGTTGCCACGTCAGTGTTTAATAATACATGTTTTTCTTTCCCATCATCTTGTACAGGATTTTGGATATAAATTGCCCTAGTGGGCTGGCGACCGTTAATTACTTCCTTTTCGCTCATTAGTGTAACTTTTGGATTCATTATCAGTGGTACCCCTTTCTGTCCAGTGTTGTTCGTGAGTGAATGCACAAAATAATTTTCATTTACCAAATTATAGCTCTGTTCGGTTTAATTGCTTTTATTTTTAGTAGACTTTCTATCACAAGGGTCGGTTGTACGTTTTCCTCCTAGTAATCGGTATCACTTCTTTGGGAAAGATAGCCTTATACAATTAGAAGAAATCCATTAGGCACACACGCGATCCACGGTCATATTTTATATCGCAGGCAGGACAGGCCGATTAATAAGAGGGAGGTTACAAGCTTTTCCTTCATTTTTACGATGAAAGTCAAATTTCATTATCTTAGGTCAACGAGAAGCACCCTACAGGCTTTGATGAGTGAGTTTGAGAGTGTCTGTCAAAAATGGCCGCATCTTTTTGTTACAGTGAATTTTAATCCACAATTACAACTTACATGCATCCTAGGCTGCAATGAAATGAGCCAGAATTGACAATCGAGCACGAATGACAGTACAAGCATTGCCATGTTCGTAGGTTTGCTCTGATAGGGAAAGAAACTCATGAGTACTCTGTGTCTACACATTTGTACTACTTTAAATGAGTTGTGGCTCTGCACAGAGGTCGAATGTTGTACCTTGCAAGGAATCAGGAAGAGAGAAAATTTGTTCGGAGTCACACTTACACGGAGACCGTTCCTCTAGCCAGGCTAACGGGCTTTTCACAGGTACAGGCACACTAAGAAGTCTTGCAGTTCAGTACAGCTACTCGTGCGAGCTGGCCGGCGCTCACACCACAGTAGTGGGAAACCGTGTTTCGCTTCAGAGTGACTCGTTAACGCGTTTCGTGGTAAATTTATTTTGAAGACTGTTATATTAATTAGAACTTGCAACGAACTTCAAGATAATGAGAAATGGTAGTGAAATTCAATATCTCTTTTAACACTTTGATAATGCAAAGGAAACTGAAGGGGGGCGGGGGGGGGGGGGGGGGAGAACGATCACAGCTAAGTAAGGAACAAGGTATTTCTTACGACTATTGCAGCCTTATGACGACTGCTATTTTAGGACGAAATTTATATTGACAAGCTGATATTTTATTGGCAATTTATTTAAACGTTAAACGTAAAAATACAGAATGTCGATGACTATTACTTATTTTACTTTTCACTAAAGAGAAAACGTTAGATACCATATGTAATGGAATTTTTAAGGCATCTCTTAAGTCTGCCAGTGAGCTTCTGTAGGCCGATTTCTTCTTTTCATTACGCAAAAAAGCAGCAAGTACATGAAGTCTAAACATCGACATAACAGTAACTGCAGACTTCTGAGGCCGCGAAAATTTACATTGAGGAAACAGGAGTCGACGAGACTAATTTTACTATGAAATTATAGTCACCGAAACGTCACACCGCAGTGTGTAAGTTCTAGTGTAGCCGAGTTTCTGTACTGCCAGCATAAGCCGAAAATCGGTGAAAGTGTGCGATCCTCTGGAAGCTGAAAAGCAGTTATTACAACTTGCAGATTCATTCGTTGAACGTTACTGCACAAAAAAAAATGTATTTTTGTAGTGAAAATATTGGGAAAATTATTGAGGTCTTGATTTCTCTGCTCCCCTATGATGAACTTTCTTCAGTCTTTTTTTTATTTTTCCTTCCACATTAGCTTCTCGCTGTTCGCCTTCCAAGTGTCCATAATCTTTCGCATCGAAAAAGCTACCGTAATGTTGTTGTAAACTGAATTTTTTCACTGTGTTTAAAGTTTTGTAGGAAATTAATAGAACACTATAAGTATCAAGATACCATCACATACAACTGCATCCTGCACTAATTCATTGATGTTGATGTGTCTGACTGTTCTGAAGTTCCTTACTCGATCATCATACCAGTTTTCATCCCTTTAAATACAATACTCCATCCTAAGACTTAAATTATTTTCAAAAGAAATTTGATGACTATTTACCATCTTTGGAGGGTTTACCCTTATAACACTGAGCACTATGGGACTTAATATCTTAGGTCATCAGTCCTCTAGAACGTAGAACTACTTAAACCTAACTAACCTAGGACATCACACACATCCATGCCCGATGCAGGATTCGAACCTGCGACCGTAGCGGTCGCGCGGTTCCAGACTGAAGCGCTTAAAACCGCTCGGTCACCCCTGCCGGCTATGTTCTAGGGGACTGATGACCTCAGAAGTTAAGTCCCATAGTGCTCAGCGCCATTTGAACCATTTTTGTGCAATTCCCCCTTTAGCACTGGGCCGTATATACTGTATGTTCGCATCTAAGGCTACCCCAAGCGTAAGTATGGTCATTCCTCTGAAGGCAGCATGTTGTTTGCTCTTCTCCTTTGCTACCAATCGGCCCTGTTGCGCTACGTAACGACGCCTGACCGTCCCACTTTACCGCGAGCACTCACAACACAGGCGGCGAGCGAGGGTGGCCGCTCCTGTTTTCCTAGTCGCATCCTGTACAGGCCTGATGCCGTCTACGACATGTGTTACTAGAAATTACTCTTAACATGTGTTGAAAGGTTGCAAAACTGCGATCAGTCATTTTTATGATAATTTATTTTGCATTTGCTATTTCATGCTGGTTCTAACGGAGGGAGAAAGTATGGATTTCATTGAATGAAAGTTTCCACGGCAAAGATCTTGTATTTGGAGTCCGCCAACGCAGAGTTTGATTCTAAGAACCTCTTAAGAAGAATGCTGCGATTGTTTCATAGAAAAAGCTTGGTCTTTGAGGTAGAATTGTAAGCCTTCATTACGGAATACTTTACGAATTTCAAGAGACATTTAGCCGACCTTTTGAAGTTTCCAGGGAACACCACGAGAAGTATAGTCTCCTCTCGTCCCCCATTAAATTTATTTACAACATATACAAGATTGCCAATGATTGCATTAAACCACTTTTCAATATTTACAAATGTTTCAGTTATTATGACGTTTTCTTCGTCATCGTAATTTCTGTGAGTAGGCGACACAAATCATAAATGATTTTAAGTTCCCAATAATTTGAAATTTCTTTAAATTTTTGGTATCGTTTCGTCAGTCTTCATTGCTGAAGTGTTTTCTTCTGTTCCCATCAAGGTTTAAAATTAGTCGGTGAAACTGATGGCCGTGGCACTCTGCATCTTCTCAAAAGATTTTGCACTAAAGAGTAAGCATTCGGGCGAACTTTCGATCTTAACGTGCTTATTTTTCGGTCCCATCCTTCTGAGACGTTATTAGCACTATGGCGCCTTCCACTGCAGCTCCACATCTCTCTTGGTATCGGTTCGTTATCTACTCACTGGTTCACAAAACAGTCATAAAAGTCCTGAAGCTTTTGGCTTTCAGGCGTACTCTCCTGAATTCACAGTCAACCGTTATCCAACATTTCCAAGGGAAGAGCTAGAGCAGAACACAATGTTATGTGGTGGCGCATTTCCTCTTTTTCCTTGTAGGCTGGAACGAAGCAGCAACACTGAACGTGTTTCCACAAACAGTGATTAAAATGGTAACTTCAACCAGTAATTTCTGTTCTTGGAAACAAACTATTAGCTGCTTGGACGATGGCAATTTCGAAGTCATCATCAGAGCTGCAGAGTTCCATCCAGATGCGTTAGATTTAATAGCTTTAAAAAAAACGTTCATATGTTTTTCGCTTTTCATTTGGCAACATAGTGTAAACAACTCGAAAGGTATTACTTTTCTCCCAAGAACAACTAAGGGGCGACGAGGAGTATAAACAACTGTCCAAACTACTTGTTCGAACTCTTGAACGTTCCACTCACGTAGTTTGATAAATATACTTTTCCCTTTTCGCTGGAAAACACCAGTATTCTGTCATTCGGTGCCTGTTAATATCTGCAAGTAAAATATCAGTAAAAACTTGCTACCATCATTCATCAGCGAATTATTTTCTTGGTGGAATATTCCGCCAGAATCGGTGAGATCTTGCGTAGTGGCCATATATTTTCGCCTAACACGATGTAACGTTTGTTTCGCACTTCTGTCTGATGGTAACGATTTTACCAAGTCGTTGACGCGATTGAAGAACAGCCCTACTTCTTCAACATAAAATGATGAAACTATAGCGTTTCTTTCTTGTACCGGCTCCTTTGCGCTGACAAAATGTTTTCGCACTTGATTTGCTGCTTCAGCTGGAATAAAAACATGGCTGCCTTCTCCTAAAACTGTTTTTATTTTTTGTGGATGGTCTTTCTTTGCATTTACTCTTTTCAAATTTTACACAACACTAGTAAGTCACTTCTTGCTTGTTTGTACAGTCCACTATATTCTGGTGTCCGTCCTAAGCCAGTAAAGGCTTCCCATTGGTGCTCTCTGTTAACTCCATTATCTCAGCACTAAAAAACGGAACACTGCTTGCCAGTCAGATGTCAACTGCAGCACTGAACTCTGGAAGAAAGCCAGGCACACTACAAACTGGTATCGTGACACGGAACTTTGCACAGGATATGTGTTTTGGCCTCTCGTAAAAAAATGTCTCAGGTAGCTGCGGGTACGGCGTTGTACCCTACTTCTGGAACACGATTTCCACTACTGCGGCGTCCTGGGATCCGTGCAATGTCAAAACATTTCCTCTCCGTACAAGTGTATCACCGTGCAGGTGTCACAATTCTCTAAAAAAAAAACGCTTAGCTGGGAGATGCTGTCATCTCTTTATACGTTTGGGTTATGAATATCCTGACCAGACGATATGAATGTGCGCAACAATCACAGATGATGGAGGATCCAGCAATGGGGAGAAGACACTGGGTACCACCTCATATCCAGCAAATGGCAGAAACAGGCACGGCTCCAACCTTTCATGGATTAAGCGAGGATTTGTTCCACAAGCTCGAGAACTAAATGATGAGACGCTACGTCTGAGTATTTTCCCCTCCTGAAGAGCAGCTACTACGGGATTGTGGAGTGTGACGTCTGGTGCGGAGTGCCAGAGCGGTGCAGGGAGAACATTCCATTATGAGAGACGCATCGGCGACGCCTGTCAGCAACGTCAGTTGCAAGACACTTGTCCGATGGGTCGCCTGACTTCCACAGCTTGTAGGAGCCTTGGTTGTGTATCACGGAATACTTCAGTGCGAAATTCTCAAAACAATGACTGACTTCGAGCATGTGGACACACTAGTTGTAAATAGGGTTGGGCCTCAACATGGTAATTGTCCTGATTATTTCTTTTCTCTGAAGGGAAATTACGTGTAGATGATCCTAACCATCGTGTAACTTTCCCTTTACCTAACAAACATTTTTCCTTTCGTCATTCATCAGCTGAAATACTCAATAAAAGACAATTAGGCCTTCCATGATTAATAAATGAGTTGATACCGGTTGTTATTCCTGTAAGTGACTGCCACGTCAATCAAGTCCATCAAAACTAAATAAATAACAGCCATATATAAACGTTCTGTTCAGTTTCTTACTGACCTTATCTGTACACATTATTATCTCATATTGGTACCACCTGATTCGGTTCCCATGCTCATTCCAGTTTAGTCTAAAAATTTTATTTGTTGGTGCACTGCTGTATTCAGTGTCCTATCAGTCAACCGTAGTCTTTTGTTTAACTCAAGACTTTTTCTGTGTCCATGTTAGCAAGCATAAGAGTTTTGAACAATTAGTTCATATTGAAATTTGTAAGAGCAGCAGTCGAAGATTAAAACATTTTCAGTTTTGAATTCAGTATCTTATTGCTTCTTCCTTTTGTAAGAACTGAGAAGTTATACAGTATGATGGGTACGAAAGCACTTAATATTTCCATAATAGTTCCAACTTACAGGCGTCAACGTTTATAACGCTCGAGGCACTGTCAAAAATATTGTCATTTGTTAATACTCACCATAAATATGGTTAGTTCCTTTGGTTCAAATGGCTCTAAGCACTATGGGACTTAACATCTGAGGTCATTAGTCCCCTAGACTTAGTACTTCTTAAACCTAACTAACCTAAGGACATCACACACATCCATGCCGGAGGCAGGATTCGAACCTGCGACCGTAGCAGTCGCACGGTTCCGGACTGCGCGCCTAGAGCAGCGGGTACTGTCTTCGGAGAAGAATTAGACGGTGAGAGGGACGAAGCTGATGACCCAAAGAAGAGGATTGGCTGCACGCACAATCTGATTCGAATCTCACACCGCAGAGTAATACCCCAGAAGAAAGCGGACAACCGTAATGTAAGTAGTCTCTCTAGTAAAGCTGTTGCGTTTCCTAAATGTTCTGCCTTTAAAACGCAGTCTTTGGTTTCATTTTCCCACAACATTATCTATTTAACCGTTCTGCTTTAAGTTATTCTTAATCGTAATACCTAAGCATCTAGTTGAATTTACAGCCTTTAGGTCTGTTTGATTATCGTGAAACCGAAATTTAGCGGATTTCTTTTAGTACTGATGTGGATAAATTCACACTTCTCATTATTTAGAGTCAACTGACGATGTTCGTAGCATAGTGTTATCTTGTCTGAATTATTTTGCAGCTGTGTTTGACAAGGCGGAAATGACAGCAGCATCTGCAAAAAATGTAATATAAATGCTCAGATTGTCTGCTAAGTCGTTTATATATATCAGGAACAACAGATGTCCTATAACACTTTCCTGAGGAATGCAAGATGCTACTTCTCTTTTAATCGATGATTTTCCTTCAGTCATTACGAATGTGTGACGTTTCTGACAGGAAATCACGAATTCAGTCACACAGTTTGGAAGGTTGCAAGCTGTCTGGCTTGTCTCCTTCCGTTTATACTAAATTTATCTGCCCCTGTCATGACTGATAATATACAGGACACTTTAGTCGTATATACTTAATGTCTCATTACGTTCATTTATTACGGGTAAATGTATTTTATAAAATTTCAGTGGTCGTCTGTAAAGGGGCTAATAGTTACAGTCTGTGAGAACACGAAAGACGCACAACCCGCACACTGCTCTGAATAGGGCGGGAGTGTAGTGGGCACTGAAAGCTTAGCGCTGGCTGGCACCTGTCAAATGGCCACCGATCGGAGTCCACGGAACCTGGTGGTCCTTTTCATCAAGTCGGGATTACCGGCTTGTGGCACGACTCGATTCTGGACAGGGCAGCAATTTTAAGTATCTGCTGGGACACCACAATTTATGGGTGAAAAGTGCCACTCTTGGAATGTGGACTAGCCTCGGGAAATTCAGGAGTGTTAAACTAAGCTCTGATTCGCTCATCGCCGGCTGAAGTCAGACAGGAATTCCTGGGACAAACTGGCAAAAAAGATGTGCACTGATTGGCTCATGTCTGACGACCTTCCGGGATGGGGATTTGTTAAACGTCTTATTGACAAGCTACTGGAGGAAAAGAGTAACGTTTTTCCTGACTGGCATTTGCAGCCAGGTTGGCGCAAACTGCCGAATTTGGTGCAGGTGGAAGAAATAAAGGCCGCGCGGGATTAGCCGAGCGGTCTGGGACGCTGCAGTCATGGACTGTGCGGCTGATCCCGGTGGAGGTTCGAGTCCTCCCTCGGGCATGGGTGTGTGTTTGTCCTTAGGATAATTTAGGTTAAATAGTGTGATGACCTTAACAGTTAAGTCCCATAAGATTTCACACCCATTTGAACATTTTTTGAAGAAATAAGGACACTCTTGGTTCGATTGCGGATGAGGACAGGTTGCTGGCTCAAGACATCGTGGTGCTTGCAGATGTCCGGTTGCTGACGAGCGAGATTATCATTCTCCATTACGACCACGGTCTCCGACAACATATTGGTGACAGTGTACAACAGCGTGTCTCACTAGATGGGGGCTAATGTGTATATAGGAGCGTACCGTGGCCACAGCTCCACTAAATCCGATTGATGTATTTGTACAGTTTGATATGGATTACAATCGATCACTGGAGTTTCTGAATTAATCGTTGGGTTGCATTGGATTAACGATTAAATTTACAATTACGATACAGTAGCCATCCCTCCGTTTACCTGTCTTCTTAGTTTTCGTCCGCAATTAACTTTGTTTTTCCTAGAATGTTGATACCAATACTTTGCAATTGTTCAGTATCAGAAATATTCCGTTTATGTTTCATTTGCGTTTTTATTTGAAGTAGCACAGATTTATTCCATTGACTGAACAGATTGATAAACAGTGAGAATAATGCAATTTCAGCCCGCATCTCGTGGTCGTGTGGTAGCGTTCTTGCTTCCCACGCCCGGGTTCCCAGGTTCGATTCCCGGCGGGGTCAGGGATTTTCTCTGCCTCGTGATGGCTGGGTGTTGTGTGATATCCTTAGGTTAGTTAGGTTCAAGTAGTTCTAAGTTCTAGGGGACTGATGACCACAGATGTTAAGTCCCAAAGTGCTCAGAGCCATTTGAACCATTTAATGCAATTTCCATCTTATGGTTCTGTGTTAGGGCACTGCAAGACAGCAGTTCAGTTGCGTAATTTTCAGTTAACATGGTGTCTTAAGAAGAGCGTGACGGAGCGTGGATAAGTCCATTACTCTGACATATTCCACAGTCAGACATACTGCTGGACATTGCATGATTTGGCGAATTCTGCTCAGTCCTCGGTCCTTGGTTTATTCTGTGGGCAGACTAACTTTTTTTATAAAATATTACGTAGTAAATAAGTAGATCAAGTGTATAGTTGATTTTGTTATTTTTGTTTTTCGACCAGCTGCGGAAAACAGTTTGAGAGCCGTGTTAGTATTAGATTAGTCTTAATTTGCCTTCGCCCATTTATCATTTATTTGTGTCTGCTATGTATTCTGGTTCGGTGGTTTCTGCACCACGTCTCTATGTCATTTGGAGCCGTTTTTACCAGCGTTGTGATTTTGGAGGATATTGTGATCGTTCACTCTTATTTATGGTGTCTAGGTACCTTTAAAGTTACCAGTTCTTGGGCAAATCTGTTGTGTCATGCAGCTAATTTTGTAACATTGTGTATTAGTACTCAGTGTGTATGATCACATGTACTAAGGCCTGGGGACAGAGAGCTTTAGTAGAAGTTGAAACAACGCCGAATATGTAGTACACTAAGACAGACAGGAAGCGCGTAAGCGCTGGTGCATGCAGACACAGACCCTAGCCTGGAGGATTTAGTCATTGGTGACGGGTCAGAATAGGCAGACGTTTGTAGAGAAAAGGTGGACCCACCTCTACTTCATTTCGATGTTATTGCTCATGAGACCTCAGCGGTTCCGTCTCAGTGCAGACGAGTTAACGCCATAGGTATTGCCGGCCTGGGTGAGACTCGACGCACTGAGAGGACAGTGGCCAAAGGATAGTTCTGATGTCTATGCCGACTGGCACGACCGATCTATGAAGATGCGCATGTGCTGCTACTGCCCTTGATAACGCTCGCCCAGGATGTGCCCACGGCTATCCAGCCAACGCCGAATATGTAGTACACTAAGACAGACAGGAAGCGCGTAAGCGCTGGTGCATGCAGACACAGACCCTAGCCTGGAGGATTTAGTCATTGGTGACGGGTCAGAATAGGCAGACGTTTGTAGAGAAAAGGTGGACCCACCTCTACTTCATTTCGATGTTATTGCTCATGAGACCTCAGCGGTTCCGTCTCAGTGCAGACGAGTTAACGCCATAGGTATTGCCGGCCTGGGTGAGACTCGACGCACTGAGAGGACAGTGGCCAAAGGATAGTTCTGATGTCTATGCCGACTGGCACGACCGATCTATGAAGATGCGCATGTGCTGCTACTGCCCTTGATAACGCTCGCCCAGGATGTGCCCACGGCTATCCAGCCCTTTGCGGCTAATGCAATAGTAGTGGAAACTACGGGCCTCACTCCAACGCCACATTCAGCAGTGCACAGCCCTCTGACTCAACACACTGTGTGAAAAGACACACCGACCTAATTTTCCATTGTCCTATCAAAACAGTCCCACAGATTCTCGAGGGGTTCCAGATACTTGGACTTTGTTGGCCAAGGGAGTACAGTACACTCATCCTAGTGCTCTTCGAAGGACGCACGTACACTGCGAGCTTTGTGACACGTTGCACTGTCGTGTTGGTAGATGCCGTCCGGTTGAAAAAAAAAATGAAAAAAAATTTATGTAGTGTGGACATGGTCCCCACCTCGGCCCTTCCGACTGTTGTTGGAATATCTTTGTTTTCAGTCAAAAAAAAAAAAAAAAAAATGGTTCAAATGGCTCTGAGCACTATGGGACTCAACTGCTGTGGTCATTAGTCCCCTAGAACTTAGAACTACTTAAACCTAACTAACCTAAGGACATCACACACATCCATGCCCGAGGCAGGATTCGAACCTGCGACCGTAGCAGTCGCACGGTTCCTGACTGCGCGCCTAGAACCGCGAGACCACCGCGGCCGGCTGTTTTCAGTCGTTTCATGCTGTACACGCCAAGGGACACCTGTCTGATGCGGCGTGCAAAGTGATTCATCTGAAAAGACCATCTGTTGTCACTAAGTGGACTAACAGTTGTGGTAATGGCGTGCAGACTCCAGCCTTCGTCGCACATAAACAGCAGTCAGCATGGGAGCACGAATCTGGCGCCTACTGTGGAGGACCATATGCAGCAACCTTTACTGAAGGATTGTTGTGGAGTTACTGTTGGCAGCCTCATGGTTCATCTGGGTGGCTAGTTCCTCAAACGTTGCACTGCTATTGACCTGGACATATCTCCGCAATTGTGGTTCACCCGTGTCAACTATGGTACGTGGCGCATCACTGTGTAACGCTGCCCATTTCAGATAGCGCAATTTTGCCGTACGCGGAATGCGGTATGCGAACAGATTACAAACTTCGCCGTTTTGGAAAAGCTCCCACCCTAGGTCCGAAAGCCAATGATCATGCTCTTTCGGACATCAGAAAAATCATGCTGCATTACTGCATTGTTTTCCTCATCCACCACCCCCCACTCTACCGGTCCCTTGACATACTTTATACACCTTCCCTTCAACTACTTTACACATCCTCCACTCCTATTGCTGCCGCCTGCTGTCTGTTGTAATGTATGTGTATTTACTAACTAATCATAAAAAGATAAAGTTTTAAAGATTTCTATTATATGGACTGTGTTATACTACAAAGTCTGTGTAGCTTCATGAATGCCTAAGTATCCTTCATCATAGTTTAACTAGCCAATTATGAAAATATTTCTACATTACTTGAATTTTTCACAGTCCCCGTAATCCGAAAGAGAATTGTGCTGGACTGTTACAGCTCTCTTCTCTTTCCGCGCCGCTGATGCTGCTAGAAACGGTTTTTCTCTGAAACTTTCTATGTTTATACAGCTTCGCTAGAGACAGACGTGACTACGGGGTAGATGCAGTAGAAAACTCTGATGATTCTTGAATTCAGGCGGCAGTTTGGGAGAATGTTACTGATAAAATTATAACACTTTCGATGAAGGGAGACTTTTTCCAATGAACTGGACCATGCCCAGGCTCCAACCGGCACTCATTCATCAAGGAAGATGACTAGGTGCGTACACGTTAACACCTGCGTGTTCCAGTGACATTCGTTGCAAATGAAAAATAGTTCACCTTTGCACAAAGTTTACTTATTTAACCTTTTTGTAGCCTTTACCAACACTGAATCGCATTTAAGCTGACTTTAATACACGTTCGCGCTTAAATAATCTGTCTTTAAAAGATGTCACAGTGGCGGCTCTTAAACAATAGGAAAATTTCCGTTCACTCCTCGGTGTCTATTCTCGCCCCACCGGCTGAAGACAAATGTTACAATCTACGTTACACGTCTGTTTCTCATTCCAATAACGTCTCGAAATACTTCACAGAGAGCTTCTTTCTCACAGTTGATAATGTTTCTCTGACAGTTACACTATTATCATGACCACTGTCCGTGCACTCAGCGCTTAATTCGTTTATGTACATTATTACAATAAATAGTTATAATACTGACGCAATATTATTTCATGACAGTTGCACTTCTCACTGTCGACATACAGATGTGTTATTAGATTGTCCCTTATGGAAACGATATTTTTTTAATGAAACACATTTCACTGGCATTTCGGAATATTTAGAGACAAGCGTCTTTCAGATTACTATAATTCTTAAGATCATAACAGCAGAAAAAAAGTATTCTCGCAGAAGTAGCATACAATAACAAGCTACCACTTATTCAAAGTTGACTGTACTAATTTAGCTGATAGTCGAAAAACTTGCTTGCTACGGCATATATACTCCCACGTCTCCCTATTCTCGATGGAAAACCTTGGAAAACCCCGAGAAAGACCTGCCAACCTCGTACTTCTCTATGTCGTAGTTTAGTTAAATTTTATGAAAAAATAAAATGTAACTATACAGACTATTGTATCTAGGATAAACCTACATGGATTTCTTAGTTGAGTAACTTTGGTGTTACAGGTGCTAAATAAAATATTGAATCACAATCATCTATTTTGTTCCCACTGAGGTTTAGCTTGAGCAGTTGTTTATCTGTTGTTTCGCTGTTAGGAGTTGTCGGTGACTGTAGTTTTCACTTAACGAAATCGGTACTCATAGTTCGGAGATGAAGTCGACGTCGGCCAGATGTCAAGCAGGGCCGGAAAGGAACGTAAGGTTCCGGAAGATGGTAGAAGGGGGATCCTTCTTGATAAAGAAGCAAGTGGACAGAACAAGAACTGGGGTTGATCATCAGGAGATTGATAGCACCATTACATTCGGCACAGTGTAGGTTAGGGTACACGGAGAAACAGATATGTATAAGTAAAACTCAGTGACTCACTTCCTAAGAGAAAGTGGTTTAGTTCACACTAGTGGTACATTTGTTTCTCTGAATCCTCAAACCAGAAACTTAATTAACATGTAATTAATATTTATATATCCGGAGATGGTCACAATTCCATGAAAGACTGAACTGTTGTATCCACGTTATTAGTATTGTAAGGTGGCTATAAATTCGCACCTTACAAGCACTCATCTACATACTTTGTCGTGATTTATAATCACAATTAGGTATCATTTGATAGATTGTACATTGTATTTATGAATATGTAAAGAGACTGACATTGTTATGTACGCCTTGTAAATAATTGTTAACGCTTTTGCATGAAAGGTGACGGAGTGTCTTTATTATCAAAATGTCATAATGAATGATTGCCTATACTAGTAGTGGTTGGGACGCCAGCAGAGACGGAACGGCAGGCGGAAGTCAAGCCCTGGGTGGAAGGACCGCACAGGTGTGTTGGTCCTGCTGAAACACAGGAAGTAGCTAGGTGGACGTTGGGGCACCTGAGCGCTGGAGGGCGATAGAATCGCGGCCGGTTGCTATTGTAGCCGGACTGGAAGGATTACTGGGAACTTTGCCAACCTTGGACGGAGCTAAGGAAGGGCCACGTCGGAAATCACAAAAATGGCTCTAAGCACTATGGAACTTAACATCTGAGGTCATCAGTCGTCTGGACTTAAAACTACACTACTGGCCAATAAAATTGCTACACCACGAAGATGACGTGCTACAGAAGCGAAATTTAACCGACAGGAAGAAGATGCTGTGATATGCAAATGATTAGCTTTTCAGAGCATTTACACAATGTTGGCGCCGGTGGCGACACCTACAATGTGCTAACTTGAGGAACGTTTCTAACCGGTTTCTAATACACAAACAGCAGTTGAGCGGCGTTGCCTGCTGAAACATTGTTTTGATGCATCGTTGAAATAGGAGAAATGCGTACCATCACGTTTTCGACTTTGATAAAGGTCGGATTGTAGCCTATCGCTATTGCGGTTTATCGTATCACAACATTGCTGCTCGCGTTGGTCGAGATCCAATGACTTTAGCAGAAAATGGAATCGGTGAGTTCAGGAGGGTAATACAGAACGCCATGCTGGACCCCCAACGACCTCGTATCACTAGCAGTCGAGATGACAGGCATCTTATCCGCATGGCTGTAACGGATCGTGCAGCCACGTCTCGATCCCTGAGTCAACAGATGGGGACTTTTGTAACACAACAACCATCTGCACGATCAGTTCGACGATGTTTGCAGCAGAATGGACTATCAGCTCGGAGACCATGGCTGCGGTTACCCTTGGCGCTGCATCACAGACAGGAGCGCCTGCGATTGTGTACTCAACGACGTACCAGGATGCACGAATGTCAAAACGTCATTTTTTCGGATGAATCCAGGTTCTGTTTACAGCATCATGATGGTCCGATGTATTTTGGCGACACCGCGGTGAACGAACATTGGAAGCGTGTAATCGTCATCGCCGTACTGGAGTATCATCTGGCGTGATGGTAAGGGGTGCCATTGGTTACACGTCTCGGTCACCTCTTATTGGCATTGACGGCACTTTGAACAGTGGACGTTACAATTCAGATTTGTTACCCCGTGCCTCTACCCTTCATTCGATCGATGCGAAACCCTACATTTCAGCAGGATAATGCACGACCGCATGTTGCAGGTCCTGTACGGGCCTTTCTGGATACAGAAAATGTTCGACTGCTGCCCTGGCCAGCACACTCTCCAGGTCGCTCACCAATTGAAAATGTCTGGTCAATGGCGGCGGAGCAACTGGCTCGTCGCAATACGCAAGTCACTACTCCTGATGAACTGTGGTACCGTGTTGAAGCTGCATGGGTAGCTGTACCTGTACACGCCATGTTTGAGTCAATGCCCAGGGGTATCAAGGCCGTTATTACGGCTAGAGGTGGTTGTTCGGGGTACTGATTTCTCAGGATCTATGCATCGAAATTGCGTGAAAATGAAATCACATGTCAGTTCTAGTATAATATATCTGTCCAATAAATACCCGTTTATCATCTGCATTTCTTCTTGATGAAGCAATTTTAATGGCCAGTAGTGTACTTAAACCTAACTAACCTAAGGACATCACACATAACCATGCCTGAGGCAGGATTCGAACCGGAAGCTGTAGCAGCCGCGTGGTTCCATACTGAAGTGCCTATAACCGCTCGACCACAGTGGCCGGCTCGGGAATCAAACAGACTGGGTTATTTACAGGTATTTTTACTCAGAAACGCACCACTTTATGAGTATAGGTATTCGCTCGCAAACTTTGCGTGCTGGACGACAAAAGACAAAATTATGGTTGGCTGGCATTAGAAAGAATCTGTAGAGGGGGGGAATATTCTCGGTTTTCGAGAATATGATTCGCCTTCTCCAGTTACGAGTGAGGGGAGCCGAGTCTTGCTGGGAAGCTCGATGAAACGTATCGGATGTGTCAGCCATGAATGGTCTCCCCGGCCTCTGGAAATCGTGGAGCTCCACCGAACCGCCCTCTGATTACCTCACTCTCCGTGCCCAGCGACTGCACTACTGTCGACATCAGATGCTCCATAGACCTCCCACAAGCTTCTGGAGTACTCCCAAGTTTCTTTCTCTGCAGTGAGAAACTCACTGACCGAAAGTTGCTTGCAACATTTAACACATACAGATGTCATTTCCAAACTCTCCTGCAGCTACGCTATTTGTCGTTAGTGACGGAAATTTGACGCGCTCATTCAGGAGACTTGAAATGACATATACGTAACGTTCTGCATTCGGCTCAGAAAAAAATGTGGTGCACTGAATCACTATCTTTCCACACAATTTTTTCGCTCGACGCCCGGCCTATTCCCTAACGTTTTAGAACATGTCCAGTCATTCTGTCTGTGCTTGTTGTTGTTGTTGTTGTTGTTGTTGTGGTCTTCAGTCCTGAGACTGGTTTGATGCAGCTCTCCATGCTATTCTATCCTGTGCAAGCTTCTTCATTTACCAGTACCTACTGCAACCTACATCCTTCTGAATCTGTTTAGTGTAGTCATCTCTTGGTGTCCCTCTACGATTTTTACCCTCTACGCTTCCCTTCAACACTAAATTGGTGATCCCTTGATGCCTCAGAACATGTCCTACCAACCGGTCCCTTCTTATAGTCAAGTTGTGCCACAAACTTCTCTTCTCCCCAATCCTTTTCATTAGTTATATGATCTACCCACCTAATCTTCTGCATTGTTCTGTAGCACCACATTTCGAAAGCTTCTATTCTCTTCTTGTCCAAACTATTTATTGTCCATGTTTCACTCCATGGCTACACTCCATACAAATACTTTCAGAAAAGACTTCCTGACACTTAAATCTATATTCGATGTTAACAAATTTCTCTTCTCCAGAAACGCTTTCCTTGACATTGCCAGTCTACATTTTATATCCTCTCTACTTCGACCATCATCAGTTATTTTGCTCCCCAAATAGCAAAACTCCTTTACTACTTTAAGTGTCTCATTTCCTAATCTAATTCCCTCAGCATCACCCGATTTAATTTGACTACATTCCATTATCCTCGTTTGGCTTTTGTTGATGTTCGTCTTATATCCTCCTTTCAAGATACTGTCCATTCCGATCAACTGCTCTTCCAATTCCTTCTCTGTCTCTGATAGAATTACAATGTCATCGGGGAACCTTAAAGTTTTTATTTCTTCTTATTGTACTTATGTTTCCCAAACATTCCTTTCCTCGCCGATTCTGCGGAGAATCTCCTCATGTCTTGGCAGTGCACTTAGGTTTCGTCGTCCATCTGTAACACACTTCCGAAACACTTCGATTCTCTTATTTCCCTGTCATTACACAGTCCACGGTTCGGAAGCATGACGCTGTGCTGCCGACGTGTGACTGATGCGTTTGCTAAAACACTCCGCTTACAGCGCCGTAACTAGCACAGAGAGCATGATGAAACCGGGCCGTAGTGGCCGGCACTTTGAACAGCGTCCGCCAATAACTGGCTCGTCGCGCTGATGAGGGAGGCTCCGGCTGAGCGCATCGGCTGACGCGCTGTGACAACAGCTGCGGCACGGGAGGGTTTGGGCTGCGTTAGGGGTGCGGAGGGCGCCGCTGTGGCGGACGGGGCGTTAATTGGCCGCGGTGGCCGGCTGACACCCCGCCTGCACGTGGCAGGGCGGAAGGGGGTGGCGGGGGTGGAGGGGTGGCTGCCGCCGGCTGGGCGCGCAGCACGGCGACGTTCGGGGCGAATCTAGTGAGAGGCACCCACATGCCTTGCTCATATTGTGGCATCAAGCAGTCAGGCCTGCAAGATGAGTGGTCTGCCAAGCGAGTGGATTCATTCTTATTGTTGTTGTGGAATTCTAGAACATGTTTTTTGCTCGAGTATCATGTCGTTTTTGGAAACCCAGAATCTACTCTGTAGGAATCAACTTAGATTTCGGAAACAGCGATCGTGTGACACCCAACTCGCTTTATTTGTTCATGAGGCCCAGAAAATATTAGATACAGGCCCCCAGGTAGATGCTATTTTCCTTGACTTCCGGAAGGCATTCGATACAGTTCCGCCCTGTCGCCTGATAAACAAAGTAAGAGCCTACGGAATATCAGACCAGCTGTGTGGCTGGATTGAAGAGTTTTTAGCAAACACAGCATGTAGTTATCAATGGAGAGACGTCTACAGACGTTAAAGTAACCTCTGGCGTGCCACAGGGGAGTGTTATGGGACCATTGCTTTTCACAGTATATATAAATGACCTAGTAGATAGTGTCGGAAGTTCCATGCGGCTTTTCGCGGATGATGCTGTAGTATACAGAGAAGTTGCAGCATTAGAAAATTGTAGCGAAATGCAGGAAGATCTGCAGCGGATAGGCACTTGGTGCACGGAGTGGCAACTGACCCTTAACATAGACAAATGTAATGTATTGCGAATACATAGAAAGTAGGATCCTTTATCGTATGATTATATGATAGCGGAACAAACACTGGTAGCAGTTACTTCTGTAAAATAACTGGGAGTATGCATGCGGAACGATTTGAAGTGGAATGATCATATAAAATTAATTGTTGGTAAGACGGGTACCAGGTTGAGATTCATTGGGAGAGTCCTTAGAAAATGTAGTCCATCAACAAAGGAGGTGGCTTACAAAACATTCGTTCGATCTATACTTGAGTATTGCTCATCATTGTGGGATCCGTACCAGGTCGGGATGACGGAGGAGATAGAGAAGATCCAAACAGAGCGGCGCGTTTCGTCACAGGGTTATTTGGTAACCGTGATAGCGTTACGGAGATGTTTAGCGAACTCAAGTGGCAGACTCTGCAAGAGAGGCGCTGTGCATCGCGGTGTAGCTTGCTCGCCAGTTTTCAAGAGGGTCGGTTTCTGGATGAGGTATCGAAAATATTGCTTCCTCCTACTTATACCTCCCGAGGAAATCACGAATGTAAAATTAGAGAGATTCGAGTGCGCACGGAGGCTTTCAGACAGTCGTTCTTCCCGCGAACAATACGCGATTGGAACAGAAAAGGGAGGTACTGACAGTGCCCTCCGCCACACACCGTTGGGTGGCTTGCGGGGTATAAATACAGATGTAGATTTATCTAGTAACATGAACTCTAGTACTCACAATTAAGTTACAACTTATTCTCCTGTTTGAATATTACGCAACGGAAACTAATAACGCACATATGACTATTAGTAATTTACGCAACTCTGACTGTTCACTTTGTACTGGCAATGCCACATTTTCTTTCTTACTCAATGGCTTTGATCCTGAATATGAATGGCGCACACATCACAAATTCTGTATGTCGTGACAACATATTATTCGAAGGAAAAGGCCACCAATCTTTTCCTTTTCACTATCTTTTTCATTCCGATAAATTATATAACCTAAACACACGATTACATTTTCTACAACAATTGCACATGAGAAACTCCGCCCAGTGGGCAGGGCTTTACATTGGTGATTCTCTATCTTATGGTCTCGTAATTACCTAACACTATAGTGCACTTTCTGGATAGGATGGTGGATATTTTGCTATATCTTACACTTCGACTCTCACACCCATCATCACGAAAATTTCCTCCAGACCGAGTGGTACAAAAAGGAACATGCATAACATACTGCCTCTGAACCTATCTTGCTACTCTCCCATGCAAACCACACATACTTAAATTACATGAAATACACCACACTGGCAACATGGAATACAACACAAGGAATAGTCATAACGTTATAATCACATCACTTTCAGCTTTCCCACTTCAATTAGTATTTATCCCAGTTTCACCCGACACTGCCCCACTTCGTAACTTATCTTCCATACTACGAACTCTGGAGGATATATGCACGTCTTCCTGTGCAATGCAAGCCAAGTGGCGTTGCTGGATAGACGGCTGACTCACCTTGCTTCACTCTCAGAGTATTATAGTTTGAATCAAGCGTCACACGGAAACAAAGCACGCAAAGTAATACTAAGAACATATTCGTCACACACGCGAGTCCTCAACTGGTACCATGGGCGCGTACTTCTCTTTATCCTTTGTCTCATACACAGAGTAAGACTCACACAGTACTTACCACGTGGAAGTACTCGTCTCTAATTTCAAGTCCTGCACACGCCATTTCTTAAATACACTCCTGGAAATTGAAATAAGAACACCGTGAATTCATTGTCCCAGGAAGGGGAAACTTTATTGACACATTCCTGGGGTCAGATACATCACATGATCACACTGACAGAACCACAGGCACATAGATACAGGCAACAGAGCATGCACAATGTTGGCACTAGTACAGTGTATATCCACCTTTCGCAGCAATGCAGGCTGCTATTCTCCCATGGAGACGATCGTAGAGATGCTGGATGTAGTCCTGTGGAACGGCTTGCCATGCCATTTCCACCTGGCGCCTCAGTTGGACCAGCGTTCGTGCTGGACATGCAGACCGCGTGAGACGACGCTTCATCCAGTCCCAAACATGCTCAATGGGGTACAGATCCGAAGATCTTTCTGGCCAGGGTAGTTGACTTACACCTTCTAGAGCACGTTGGGTGGCACGGGATACATGCGGACGTACATTGTCCTGTTGGAACAGCAAGTTCCCTTGCCGGTCTAGGAATGGTAGAACGAAGGGTTCGATGACGGTTTGGATGTACCGTGCACTATTCAGTGTCCCCTCGACGATCACCAGATGTGTACGGCCAGTGTAGGAGATCACTCCCCACACCATGATGCCGGGTGTTGGCCCTGTGTGCCTCGGTCGTAAGCAGTCCTGATTGTGGCGCTCACCTGCACGGCGCCAAACACGCATACGACCATCATTGGCACCAAGGCAGAAGCGACTCTCATCGCTGAAGACGACACGTCTCCATTCGTCCCTCCATTCACGCCTGTCGCGACACCACTGGAGGCGGGCTGCACGATCTTGGGGCGTGAGCGGAAGACGGCCTAACGGTGTGCGGGACCGTAGCCCAGCTTCATGGAGACGGTTGCGAATGGTCCTCGCCGATACCACAGGAGCAACAGTGTCCCTAATTTGCTGGGAAGTGGCGGTGCGGTCCCCTACGGCACTGCGTAGGATCCTACGATCTTGGCGTGCATCCGTGCGTCGCTGCGGTCCGGTCCCAGGTCGACGGGCACGTGCACCTTCCGCCGACCACTGGCGACAACATCGATGTACTGTGGAGACCTCACGCCCCACGGGTTAGCAATTCGGCGGTACGTCCACCCGGCCTCCCGCATGCCCACTATACGCCCTCGCTCAAAGTCCGTTAACTGCACATACGGTTCACGTCCACGCTGTCGCGGCATGCTACCAGTGTTAAAGACTGCGATGGAGCTCCGTATGCCACGGCAAACTGGCTGACACTGACGGCGGCGGTGCACAAATTCTGTGCAGCTAGCGCCATTCGACGGCCAACAGCGCGGTTCCTCGTGTGTCCGCTGTGCCGTGCGTGTGCTCATTGCTTGTACAGCCCTTTCGCAGTGTCCGGAGCAAGTATGGTGGGTCTGACACACCGGTGTCAATGTGTTCTTTTTTTCCATTTCCAGGAGTGTATTTCCAGCATATAGTACACACGCCAGTAATTCAGCTTCACTTATGCACTCGGAAGTATTTCAACTTATTGCTACACGTGGTTTCATTGGTCTCTTCCGAAGATTACTACGATCCTCTTAATATTAACTGCCTGACATTTAATTCTCCACACATAAGTTCCTGAAATAGAGAAATTATTATTCCAAATGCATGCCATTCTCTCCACTCTTTTGTCTTTACAGAGCACACAAAGACAGGTCTTACCAACACAAGATCCAGCGCCAGAATGCTGGAACATTGCTGTTCTTCAGGCCATCTCGCACCCCTGTCGAGGTGGGGGAAGACCATGCTACCCATTGGTCAGCCACATTACAGACGCTCAAAGCTCAGGTAAATTTCATCTGTTTGGTTCCACCACAGGTGACCAAAGGACCGTCTCAAAGATGATCATATGTTGCACATTCACTATCTGAGGTTGGCAGACGACCATACATTCATTCATTTCGCAGATCTCATCAAACTGGATGTAGGGATTTATTTTGTGGGAGTGCACATGTGATCAATTAAATAAATAAATTGTCATTGGCAGGCTGAGGTGGCCGAGCGGTTATAGGCGCTATAGTCTGGAACCGCGCAACTGCTGCGGTCGCAGGTTCGAATCCTGCCTCGGACATGGGTGTGTGTGATGTCCTTAGGTTAGTTGGGTTTAAGTAGTTCTAAGTTCTAGGGGACTGATGACCTCAGAAGTTAAGTCCCATAGTGCTCAGAGCCATTTGAAATTGTCATTCTTTCCTACGCTGGTATCCAGCTTCGATGTATTAAGTGAAATTCAGTTATTATTACAAAAAATATGTTGTTCTGACAAGAATAACGAAGAATGTTGTACCTATTTTCAATGTCGGGTGATACTGTACCCTTTCACTAGTAGGGCGCCACTTGTAACGGGAGGGTTGGAATTTGCTCACGCTGAGCAGTCACTTATACGAGGGTCACTCCAAAAGAAAGGCACACCATTTTTTTTAATCGATTTTTTATTCTACCTGTTTCAAAGTCTTACAGTGTGTAGATACATCCTTCAGGAACAATATTTTCATTTCTCCACATAATTTCCATCCCTCTCAACTGCCTTACGCCATCTTGGAACCAGCGCCTCTATACTCGCACGGTAAAATTCTGGAACTAATCTGTTGGAGCCACTGTTTGGCAGCGTGCACAAGGGAGTTATCATTTTCAAACCTTGCTGCACGAAGAGAGTCTTTCAGTTTCCCAAAGAGATAATAGTCACATGGAGCCAAGTCAGAACTGTAAGGCGGGTGTTTCAGTGTAGTCCATCCGAGTTTTGTGATCGCTTCCATGGCTTTTTTTTTTTTTTTTACTGACATGTTGTAACCTCCTCACGGATAAAAAATATAATGTATATTGCATTCACATTTAACGTAATCTACCAACAGATAAATATAATTATATAGCCTAATTCACATTCAGTGTAACTACTCAACAGATAAATTACATAACCTACCAATAATAAAAGTGTGACTAACCTCCTATTTAAATTGTGGCTCACCTATAACCTTCCAATAATTGACTGTGAATTTAAACTGGTAAATTTTGGACGTCAGCAGTGCTGCGTCATGGCCCTGAAAGATCATACTGATAAATTGAAAATTCTTACCTCGATAAGGTCGCCGGATAACGCATATATATCTGAAATTTTTCTGGCACAGCTCTGTGTAAAACTGGCCAATAGATTTGTCATGTTTAAGAAGAAACAACTGATTTGTCTTTACAATAATCAGGATGACCACGGATTGGAGAAATTAGTGAAATACTTAAATTGAGTTGAATGATTGTCAAAACTTAATTTTTGTAAGAAAGGTTATTACTAAGAAATTTATTTCTTTAAAACAATTTACATAGGACTTGATATAACAATACTACATCTGCGCGAGGCTGCTTTTACCCTTATACTGCAACGCTCAGGCACCGCCATCGCTCCACACGACCGGCCCAGCCAACTCGACACACCAGACTGCTAGCTACTACCACTACTACTGACACTGCTCTTGCTGCATACAACACTGCTCTCTGGTCTGAGATTCTCTTATAGCTTACATATCGCAGGCAGCGAGTGAGCAATCCATCGAAATTACATCTGCTCGAGTGCACGAGCAACAAATTCCTTAATCGTGGACCTCTTACAATGTGGCCGTGCATTTTCGTGCAACAACAAAATATCCTGCTTTTGCCGATGTGGTCGAACACAACTCAGTCGAGCTTGAAGTTCCTTCAGTGTCGTCACTTACGTATCAGAATTTATGGTGGTTCCACTTGAAAGGTCTGTGTTGGATTCATTACATGTTAATTTCTTAAATATGTTTATGTGTAATCATGTCACACAGTCTCATACGAAACCTATATCCGCTTTCTTTTATATACTGTACATGGTAAGATACTGTCATCCCCGCTTCCATTCTGTGTGAGAGGATGAATGAGCAAATGTATTTCTAGTTGCATGCTTGATGGTAGCAGACAAGCCTGTCTGCCAAAGAACAGTAGGACCAACATTGGAACAGGTAGCTACGCTTTCTAAAAGCAGAGAGGTTTCTATTCTTAGTATGGTCCTATCCATCCCTTGTCATGTTGGTATAGGAAGCTGCCTCTCTGGTCACTTCCGTTTGTATCTGTGAAGCACGCTCGGTAGGGGGCCAGGTCAGTCTGTCTGCGGCGAGCGTCTGAAGTGGTACGATCTTCGGCTAAGCGCTTGTCTGCTAAGTCCGTATGACAATGGATTTCTTAAGTTCAGCCTAACTGAAAATTTAATAACTTTTATTTCAGGTTTAGCTCTAAAATATCTAATCTTATCTTAAATTGCAACGCAGTGTAATTCGAGTATGAAGTTCAGAATATCTTCCGTTAGTTGCTTTGTCACTAATTTGTGAGAAAAGTGGAACCACGTGTTGATCAGTAACTGTAACTGAAATCATTAATCTTAAATGCGAATGTTCGTGAGATTATAACGTCTCGTCTGCACAATATTTCTCAATATAGCAACTTTTCTTTATGTTCAACCCACGTGGGGTGTACTTTGTGAGACCAGTACCACGTGCTTATACAACTGTTTGACCCATCAGGTTAATAGTAAGACGATAGTAACCAGTTCGAGGTTTTTCTTTTGTAAATTCCGTTTCGATGTAATTTATTTTAATCATAAAAATTATTGTGCAGTTACACTCTTTGTGGAAACCAAGTTGACCACGTGTATCATGTGGTGTAATCATCAAAGTAACCCTCAGCTATTCTTTTCGGGAAGATTTCACAGAGACTTAGTATGAATTTAGTATACCTGTGTGTGGTAATTTCAAGACGGACAGGATTGCGCTACGAACGTAACTTCTTTGGGTGAAAATTGAATCGGTTAGTTGCGGTTATTTTCCTCTTGGATATGTTTCAAAGTTCTTCGTGTGTTATTTTATGAATGCCGTGTTGTATGTAGTCTCCCAGTCTTGGCTCCCTATTTGATGTGTTCCGTAAGATTACAAACTCACATTTTCACAATCCTAAATAAAGCCCCAGTTTAGTTATGAATCAAGTTTGATATGCAGTTACACTCTTTGTGGAAACCAAGTTGACCACGTGAATCATGTGGTATAATCATCAAAGTAACCCTCAGCTATTCTTTTCGGGAAGATTTCACAGAGACTTAGTATGAATTTAGTATACCTGTGTGTGGTAATTTCAAGACGGACAGGATTGCGCTACGAACGTAACTTCTTTGGGTGAAAATTGAATCGGTTAGATGCGGTTAATTTCCTCTTGGATATGTTTCAAAGTTCTTCGCGTGTTATTTTATGAATGCCGTTTTGTATGTAGTCTCCCAGTCTTGGCTCCCTATTTGATGTGATCTGTAAGATTACTAACTCACATTTTCACAATCCTAAATGAAGCACCAGTTTAGTTATGAATCAAGTTTGATATGCTGAAATTTTAACGGAACAATCATCAATGTTAAACTAAATGTCCAAATATAAACTGATTTATGCTTTTTATTTAAATTGTCTTTATATATATATATATATATATATATATATATCACCGGTTATCGTAAGATGAGTACTAAAAGATTATAATTAATGTTAGTCTGGTTGGGAATTCGGTTAGCTAGACTGGATACCTGGTGCAACAGTTGCGCAGTAATGCAAGGTTAACTTCCTCAGATAGCTCACAGCTTTTAACTCACTTTTATGGTCTTCAGTATCAGCACCGCTTTCAGAACAAATTAAAGCAACAACATTACACACTTGGCATGATGTCCACAAGCAAGAGTCCTTCGGAATCGAAAAACACCGTAGTCATAATTTTTCCAGCTGATGGTATGGTTTTGAATTTTGTTTTTCTCGGGTGAATTTGCATGTTGCCACTCCATTGATTGCCTCTTCCTCTCTGGTGAAAAATGGTGGAGCCATGTTTCATCACCTGTCACAATTCTTCCAAGAAATTCATCTCCACCATTCTCGTATTGTTCCAAAAGTTCGCTGCACACCGTTTTTCTTGCTTCTTTGTGATCCACTGTCAACATCCTGGGAACCCATCTGGCACAACCCTTTTTTAACGCCAACACTTTCAGTATTTTGCAAACTCTTTCTTCTCCTATCCCAACGTAGCGTGACAATTCGTTCACCGTGATGCGTCTGTCAGCAGTCACCAATTCGTTAACTCTCTGCACATTGGCTGGAGTATGTGCAGTACGAGGCCTGCCGCTGCGGGGACAGTCCTCAATATTGCCGTGCCCGCTTTCATCACGTAACCTGCTTGCCCACCGACTAACTGTGCTGTGATCGACAGCAGCATCTCCGTGCACCTTTTTCAACCTCTTGTGGATGTTTCCCACTGTCTCGTTTTCACAGCACAGGATTTCTATGACAGCAAGTTGTTTCTGACGAACGTCAAGTGTAGCAGCCACCTTGAAGACATGCTGCCAAGGCACCACACACGGGAACAGGTTGAACTAAGTTTGAAAACAAGCGATAAATATGTATCTACACACTGTAAAACTTTCACACATGCAGAATGAAAACTGTATGTTTACAAAAATATTGTGCATTTCTTTTGGAGTGACCCTCGTACGACGTTATGAGGTTACCAAGTTTCAGGCATGATGGAGAGTGGTAAATGTATCAATTTGAGGTAAGGGACCCAGGGCCGGAAACGATCGAGTCGAAAGCTATAAGCAAAAATCGTTCTGATATCTCTGACAGTGAAAATTAGGTTGGTGCGGAAGTTCTTACCGTTTCTTCGTAAGTTTAATAAACACAGCAGATACATTCGTGGATGTATATACCGTTTATGCAACTAACTGAAGGCAGTTTGTTTATTGTGGTAAATGTAGTATGCTCCTATATTACATTTTGTCGTGTTTATCTTCTGTTTTTTTTTAGGTTATAATCAACTTTTTTAGCCCAAATGTAGTAATGTGAACTTACCGTTAGGTGTAACTTACCATTTCCAGCGCTGTTAAATCATGTGTGTGGTACTGGAGATGTATTCGTTAGTTTCAACATTCCATCTGGCTAGTTATCAGAATAATTACTCACCACAAAAAGCTCCTGACATCGCAAGAAAACTTCAACGTACAAAGAGCCATTGCAGAGGAAAAGAAGGTACTCAACGACCAAATTCATATAAGCAATAACTCTCTGATCATGCTAGCCACCAAAACAACAAGCAACCGAAATGTAACCAGGACAAATAATTAATGAATATTCTTCCCCCATTTCCTCTCCTCCCCCCCCCCCCGAAATACATATTCATATAAAAGAAAAGAAAACCACACACACAAACACAAATACTTATCCATACAAAAACAGACACCCTCTGAAGAACGAATTACACAATTACACAATTACACGCAGGAAATACATACATACATAAACACACACTGACACACACACACACACACACACACACACACACACACACACTCCCACACACGCCGGCTAGAGTGGCCGAGAGGTTCTAGGCGCTACAGTCGCAGGTTCGAATCCTGCCTCGGGCATGGATGTGTGTGATGTCCTTAGGTTAGTTAGGTTTAAGTAGTTTTAAGTTCTAGGAGACTGATGACCTCAGAAGTTAAGTCCCATAGTGATCAAACCCATTTGAACCCTTTTTTAACACACACACACACACGCACACAATAAGTGAAAAGTATCACACCACATCACAACGCAAACAAAAGACAGATAAACACACAACAGCAGTTGACAACGCTACACACCGAAAACACGCATATGTTGATCACAAAATGGTAAGTGCAAGTGCTATATGCGATGCTGAAAGTACGCCAGAAATCGGCCAGCTGGAGTATGGAAACTAAGGAGTACATCTCCAGGACCGCACATATGAGTAAACAGCGCTGGAAATCGTAACACCGAACGACAAGTTCACATTACGACATTTGTGGTGCAGAAGTTGACTCCAACCTAAAAAACAAGAGAAAAGAACAGAACGACAAAAAGTATAGCAGCATATTATGTCTACTACATAATACGTTTACTATCATTATAAAAGGAAACATGTATTACAGGCCACTGATAACGCTTCCCAAATACAAGAAGCGAAACGCTTATGGCAGTAAACAAACTGCCTTCAATTAGTTGCGTAGAGTGTACATATCTCCACGAATTTAAAGCAACTACGGGAAAGACGGAAAACAGAAAAGAATGACGACAACAGTAGCATATAACAGAGATTTTGCCGTAAATAATATAGTCTCCTGCACAATTTACAACGCTGGCACAACAGTTTCGGTTTCTCGACCGTAGAAAGCACGTGGTTTTGAGGCGAAGAACTCGTCGAACCATGTTCGGAGCCAATTTTCATCCGGAAAAAAAGTTCCTTGAAGATTGTTCAAGGGTGAAAATCTGAGGGCACAAGAGTAGGTGATAATGATGGATGCGGAATGAGCTTCCAACCCAAACTCCCGTATAGTGTTTTTTTGTCACTTTAGTAGAATGTGAGTGGGCGTTATCGTGGAGTAGGATAATGTCACGCAGTCTGACTCGTCGTTGTTCTTGGACTGCGTCTGAAAGGCACCTCATTTGTTGGCAATAAATGTCAGCAGGGTTACACCTTGAGGAAGCAATTGGTAGTATACCACTCCTTCGGTATTCCACCATATGCATATCATTTATCTGTTATGGTTGAGGACCAGGTCTTTGTACAGGGAGTCGCTGCTTTGTATGCACTCAAGCATTCCATATTTTTCCCTGTGTTAGCATAAAGACACCATTTCTCGTTGCCACTAACAATATAGGATAGGAATAAGTCGGTGTTCTACATCTACATCTACATCCATACTCCGAAAGCCACCTGACAGTGTGTGGCGGAGGGTACCCTGAGTACTTCTATCGCTTCTCCCTTCTATTCCAGTCTCGTCTTGTACGTGGAAAGAAGGATTGTCGGTATGCTTCTGTGTGGGCTCTAATCTCTCTGATTTCATCCTCATGATCTCTTCGCGAGAGATACGTAGGAGGAAGCAATATACTGCTTGACTCTTCGGTGAAGGTATGTTCTCGAAACTTTAAGAAAAGCCCGTATCGAGCTACTGAGCGTCTCTCCTGCAGAGTCTTCCACTGGAGTTTATCTATCATGTCCGTAACGCTTTCGTGATTACTAAATAATCCTGTAACGAAGCGTGCTGCTCTTCGTTGGATCTTCTCTATCTCTTCTATCAACCCTATCTGGTACGGATCCCACACTGCTGAGCAGTATTCAAGCAGTGGGCGAACAAGCGTACTGTAACCTGCTTCTTTGTTTTCGGATTGCATTTCCTTAGGATTCTTCCAATGAATCTCAGTCTGGCATCTGCTTTACCGACAATCAACTTTATATGATCATTCCATTTTAAATCACTCCTAATGCGTACTGCCAGATAATTTATGGAATTAACTGCTTCCAGTTGCTGACCAGCTATTTTGTAGCTAAATGATAAGGGATCTATCTTTCTATGTATTCGCAGCACATTACACTTGTCTACATTGAGATTCAATTGCCATCCCCTGCACCATGCGTCAATTCGCTGCAGGTCCTCCTGACGCACATATGACCACTCTCTGACTTTTGTGATTCAGTAGTCATAGATTTGATCTTTGAACCTTCTCCATTGCATGCAAATGTCGCAAGATGGTGGAATGATCACAGTTCATCACATTGTCCTGTTGCTCGTTGTGAATTAATGCCCTTGAACGACCTTCATCAAATCGGAAAGTGTAGGAAATCACTAGTGTCAAAACAATCCTTCTTAAAACGAGAAGATCATTTTCTTTCCGTGCTCTGTCCGTACAGGAAGCATATATTTCTGGCTGGCTCAGCTACTGTCACCCGTCTATTGAACTCAAACAGAAGAATTTTCAGGAAACGCTCAAAATTCTCCACTTGGCACTCCATTTTCCAGCGTTCACAGCTCCATTCATTATTTTCAGTCGACAAGGTGAGAATATGTAAACTCAAATAGCAACAGTGAACTACAAATAAAAAATGACAATCGATAAATAAACCATAGCAACCGGAATACCAACATGCTAAACAAAAATCTAGGAACTCAGGCCCCTATTTAATAAGTGTATCGGATCTGTTGTTTGAAGCCATTTTCACTAGTTTTTTTTAATTAACGCTACAAAAAAGAAATATGTAAGAATTTTTCTAATTACCGCTATTAAAAAAACGTTTGTGACTGGTATGGGTAATTTAAAAAAAACTTTTACATAGGTTCTGTTGTTGCTAAGACTGTAGGGTAACTAACTTTAAAAGGTCATGGGACGGACCAAAACAAGAAAAAATCTCAAATAAATGGGAGCTACGGGTACTTTTTCTGTAGATGAGATCTGTTTGACAGCATCGAAGATGAAAAAGTTCTGATAGCTCTTAAGATACATATTCTAGATCCCATGTTTACTAGACTTGGTTTTTCTTGTTTTGGTCAGCACTACCACCTCTAAAAGGAGGTCACCTCTGCAGTCTTACTACTAACACTACCAGTACATACATTCCACTGTCAGAGATATGAAAGCTATTTCGGCTATAAGATGCCGGAGCAGGGTCCTGTACATCAAACTGAAATATTTACCCCTGTCCATCTTTCCTGAAAGCTTGTAACATCATCACGGAATGAAGCAGTTTATTGGCTACAAGCCGATGAAACATGCGAGTGTCTCATTTGACAGAATTTTGCAGTTTTTTTTACATCAGTTGAATCCCTTTTCATAGTACGAAGAGGGGTTTCTGGTACGTGGAAGAAGTCAGAGTCGTATGTTGATGGCGATTTCAATTGGAACAAAATGAAGGCAGCACGTGGCAAATGTCAAACCGACATGTAGCGTACTGCGTGCCTGAATGTGCAACCTACTGCCGTTTCATGACTGCCACTCACGTTGGGACGATCAGAGCCGTGAGATGACCCCGCACACCCAGGATGCCTCAAGTAACAGAAGCCGATCTTCGCCCCCTGCTGTCGTTGTGGCACAGACGGAGAGGGAACGTTTCAAATGATGTGGTTTTGCTAGGTGATAGGGCTCGGCCTCACGCAGTTGGGAAAACTCTGGTGCATCCAAAATATATTATCTGAGCTGCTGGAGCGCCTACGGTACAGACCTGATTTAGACGCAGGTGATTTTCATATTTCTGGTCCAATGAAGAAGCACCTCCTTGAATCCAAGTTTTCGTTGGATGAAGATGTGGTGCTGCGCTCTGAAGGGGCACAAACTGTTATGTTAAAGCCTGGAGTAGTGTGACTGAGTCCAACAAGCCTTTCAGACTACCAAAGATAATTCACTCTAAAGTATTAAATGTTAACTATAGGATATTTGTGATATTATGCGTGTTGCGAAGGAGAACTAGATACATAGTATGACTGTCCTTGCCGGCCGGAGTGGCCGTGCGGTTTCTAGGCACTACAGTCTGGAACCGAGTGACCGCTACGGTCGCAGGTTCCAATCCTGCATCGGGCATGGATGTGTGTGATGTCCTTAGGTTAGTTACATTTAATTAGTTCTAAGTTCTAGGTGACTAATGACCTCAGAAGTTAAGTCACATAGTGCTCAGAGCCATTTGAACCATTTGACTGTCCTTGAAATTTTCGGCTCTTGGCTGCTGTAAATTCAAGTGTTGATAATTTTTCCCAGATGGTGTTTTCCGCTGCAAGGGACCCCTTTGTGTCCAATCTGAACGACCCTTCGCGCTTGGGTATACCAACGACGTCTAAATAGCGATCCTTGCTGCTGGAGGAAGGGAGTGCAAGCCAACCTAACTTAATTCTGTAGCCTGTCCCGAACTAAAGTAGAACCTTCGCGGAAACGGTCTCTTTCCCCGAAACCCGGCGTGTTAAATAGGCCACATCATGGCCTCTGCCTCATTCGGACCCGAGTTTTTCTGCAGTGTAGACGTCTTCACGTGGGTGGTACAGCCAGTCCAAACCAAGTGGTCCTACCGGTTTGGTGCTATGTGGAGTCAGTTAGCTGAGAACTATAGGCACCAAGAAGTAATGTTACCTGTTACTCAGAGATTAAATTTGTCCGCTAGTTGCGTCAAGCTGACCGTTTGAAAATATGACGGTCACTCGCTGTTGGAATCGCCGTTAGATCACTAACTAAACTGAACCACTTTGTTCTACTGCCGTGTGCCCGGTCAGTACCTCTCCCTCAGTTACTTTTCTCCCTGACGGAATATTTTCCCTTGATCCTGCAATCTCTATCTTGCATCAAGACACCACTGCCACCGATTTCACTACCTTCTTAGCTTGTATGAATTTCATTTTTGCTGTAATTGCGGTTCATCCTTTTTTTTATATAAATTATACCTGTCGACTACTATTTCAGTAGAGTTTTATTATCCCTCCATGTCCTTAATCTAACATCATTTTGGCTTTTTTTCCTTGTGATAACGCAGACAAAATTGTAATACGCCTGTAGTAGGGAATGAATGTAATGTTTTAATCATGATCAGAGCATGAATGATGGTAGTGTGTGGTGATTTCCAAACCATTCAGCCGGGAGCGTTGTTCCACATTTCCACATACACTGAGGTGATAAAAGTCGTTGGATACCTCCTAATATCGTGTCGGATCTCCTTTTGTCAGAGGTAGAGCAGCTGCTCAACAATTCGTTGGAAGTTCTCTGCAGAAATACTGAGCCATGCTGCCTCTGTAGCCGTCCATAATTGCTGAAGTGTTGCCGATGCAGAATTTTGTGCACGAAGTGAGCTCTGGATTATGTCCCATAAAGGTTGAATGGGATTCATGAGCGGCGATCTGTGTGGCCAAATCATTCGTTCTAACTATCCAGAGTGTTCTTCAAACTAATCGCGAACAATTGGGTCCAGTAACATGGGGCATTTTAATCCCAAAAATTTCATGGTTGTTTGGAAAAATCAAGTACATGAATGGCTGTAAATGGTCAGGAAGTAGCGGAACATAGCCATTTGATCGGTTCTGTTGGACTCGATGTAAAACCAGCCCACACCATAATGAAGCCAACATCAGCTTGCAGATTGCCTTGTTGACAATTTGAGTCCATGGCTTCATGGGATCAGAGCCACGCTCGAAACCTATCGTCAGCTCTTACCAGCTGACAACGGGACTCGTCGCACTAGGCCAAGATTTCTTATTTCAGGGGACTAGGGTCCAACCGACATGGTCAAGAGCCGAGGAGACGCTCTGCAGGCGATGTCGTGCTGTGAGCAAAGGCCGTGTCGTTGGTCTTTTGCTGCCATAGCCCATTAACGCCAAATTTCGACGCACTGTCCTACTGGATACGTTAATAGTGCGTCCACCGTTGATTTCTGCAGTACACTTGTTCGCCCACTGCTTGAATACTGCTCACCGGTGTGGGATCCGTACCAGATAGGGTTGATAGAGGAGATAGAGAAGATCCAACGGCGAGCAGCGCGCTTCTTTATAGGATCATTTAGTAATCACGAAAGCGTTAAGCAAGAGAGACGCTCAGTAGCTCGGTACGGGCTTCTGTTGAAGTTTCGAGAACGTACCTTCACCGAGGAGTCAAGCAGTATATTGTTCCCTCCTACGTATGTCTCGCGAAGAGACCATGAGGATAAAATGAGAGAGATTAGAACCCACACAGAGGCATACCGACAATCTTTCTTTCCACAAGCAATACGAGACTGGAATAGAAGGCAGAACCGATAGTGGTACTCACAGTACCCTCCGCCACACACCGTCAGGTGACTTGCGGAGTATGGATGTAGATATTTCACGCAGTGTTGCTTGTCTGTTAGCACTAACAATTCCAAAGTGGAGGCCGTCGGCCATTGCGTTTTTCTATGGTGAGAGGTAACGCCTGAAATGTGGTATTACCAGCACACTCTCTACACTGTGGACCTCGGAATACTGAATTCCCTAACGACTTTCGAAACGGAGTATCCCATGCGTCTAGCGCACCTACCATTCCGCTTTCAAAATCTGATAATTCCCATCGTGCGGCCATAATCACGTAGGGAATCTTTTGACTTGAGTCACGCGAGTAGTAATGTCAGCTCCACCAAAGCATTGCCTTTTTATAACTTGTGTAGGTGATACGTGTAAGTGCACACCACTATCCTCTCAGAGTAGAGTACTTGAGCAAAGTTCTTCAAAACTTGTTCCAGGGCGGAGTTAGGAAGATCGCCAAGAAATAAATCTCGTGGACGGGGGCTGAGAGAGAAATTATGTTAATTACAATCTTGTTACTCCAATAAAAGGTTTATTTTTTTTAAAAAAAAGAAATCCCACAGGTCTCGTATTACAAGCAGGAGGCCTACACGATTAACCGAGAGGCTGTGTTTCACTTGATGCGACAGCGGTCTTCCAAGGCCTGTAACGACCATCCTGTAGAGCCTGTGAGGGTGGGGACGCGGAATGAATGGAGCTGCAAATGGTTTCCGCAGCGCGTTTCGCGATTAGCGGCGAGACGTGACGGGGAGGGAAAGGAAGCTGGGGTTTTGCCGCCTCATCACCTCTGCAGCGGCGGCGGCGGCAGCGAGGCGTGTCGCTCTCTGGGTGGCCGCTGGATGGAGACGTCTGGCCGGCGCGCTGGGTGGGTAATGAGCCGCCAGCCGGCTTCGTTAGCGACGGCGCCTGCCGCGGACGCTCCGCTCCGAGCGGGACGTGGCCGGGCCGTGGCTCGCACCGGGGCTTTTTGTGCCGCCGTCCGGACACGCGCTGCCACAGGCGCGCCTTTGTGCCGGCTATCTTCTGGCCACTGAGCGTCCCAGGCGCGGCTCCGCCCGGCACCACCAGCAGTTCGGCACTGCACACTGTGGGCACTAACATTTATTTCGGAGTACCAGTCATCGCGGTTATTGTGATGTTGTATACTAGGTATACATGTATGAATATCAGGAGCTCAGATGGAAACCCAGTTCTAAGCAAAGAAGGGAAAGCAGAAAGGTGGAAGGAGTATACAGGGTGTTAAGAAAAGGTACCTTTCTATCGAGACAGATTTCCAGAACGAAGGTGTCCCGACAGAGAGATGTTCGAAGCAATTGATCGGCGTCTTAGGGAGCACGGAACATTCCAGCCTATGACTCGCGACTGGGGAAGTCCTAGAACGACGAGGACACCTGCAATAGACGAGCCATTTCTTCGTGCAGTTGACGATTACCCTAACGTTAGCGTCAAAGAAGTTGCTGCTGTACAAGGTCACGCTGACCACCTCACTGTATGGAGAGTGCTGCGGGGGAACCAGTTGTTTCCGTACTATGTACAGCGTGTGCAGGCACTATCAGCAGCTGATTGGCCTCCACTGGTACACTTCTACGAATGGTTCATCCAACAACGTGTCAATCCTCATTTCAGTGCAAATGTTCTCTTTGCGGTTGAGGCTTCATTCCTACGTGATCACATTGTAAATTTTCACAATCGACATATGTGGGGTGACGAGAATCCGCACGCAAATATGCAATCACGTCATTAACACAGATTTTCTGTGAACGTTTGGGCAGGTATTGTTGGTGATGTCTTGATTGCACCCCATGTCCTTCCACCTACGCTCAATGGAGCACGTTATCATGATTTCATATGGGATACTCTACCTGTGCTGCTAGAACATGTGCCTTTACAAGTACGACACAACATGTGGTTCATGCACGATGGAGCTCCTGCACATTTCAGTCGAAATGTTCGTACGCTTCTCAACAACAGATTCGGTGAGCGATGGATTGGTAGAGGCGGACCAATTCCATGGCCACCACGCTCTCCTGACCCCATCCCTCTTGACTTTCATTTATGGGGGCATTTAAAAGCTCTTGTCTACGCAACCCCGGTACCAAATGTAGAGACTCTTCGTGCTCGTATTGTGGACGGCTGTGATGCAAGCCTGGCGTTTGATGAACATTATCATCAAATTATGGCGAGCATTCACTTAAGCATTTAATTTGAACAGTTATAGTTGCATCAGCGCATTAGACTCTGAACTGTTCTGGAAGTTGGATTGTGTGGATTCTTTTTGGTCTGTGACTTTCAGAATATAGTTAACATTTTCGAAAGAATCGTTTTTGATTATGAATCCCAGGCAATCTCCTAATTCCTCAAACTATAAGCTGTAACTATCAATGTATTTCTCAGATGAAGTGGACACTAGGAATTCTAATTACAGGCTTCACGTTTTGTTAATCACTTTCTGGTTGCCAGTATTGTAGTTAGAGAGCCAGTGTTGAGGACGGCAAACAACAGCATTAAATAAATCATAGGGACATTTCATTAACAATAATTTCCACCCCCAGCCTCACAGGTAGCGTTCCAAAGGATTGGAAAAGGGCACAGGTCATCCCTGTTTTCAAGAAGGGACGTCGAACAGATGTGCAGAACTATAGACCTATATCTCTAACGTCGATCAGTTGTAGAATTTTGGAACACCTATTATGTTCGAGTATAATGACTTTTCTGGAGACTAGAAATCTACTCTGTAGGAAACAGCATAGGTTTCGAAAAAGAAGATCGTGTGAAACCCAGCTCGCGCTAATCGTCCACGAGACTCAGAGGGCCATAGACACGGGTTCCCAGGCAGATGCCGTGTTTCTTGACTTCCGCAAGGCGTTTGATACAGTTCTTCAAAGCCGTTTAATGAACAAACTAAGAGCATATGGATTGTCAGACCAATTGTATGATTGGATTGAAGAGTTACTTCTCATGGAGAGAAGTCTTCCGAAGTAAGAGTGATTTCAGGTGTGCCGCAGGGGAGTGTCGTAGGTCCGCTGCTATTCACAATATATAAAAATGACCTTGTGGGTAACATCGGAAGTTCACTGAGGCTTTTTGCGGATGATACTGTACTATATCGAGAGGTTGTAACAATGGAAAATTGTACTGAAATGCAGGAGGATCTGAAACGAATTGACGCATGGTGCAGAGAATGGCAACTGAATCTCAATGTAGACAAGTGTAATGCGCTGCGAATACACAGAAAGAAAGATGCTTTATCATTTAGCTACAATATAACAGGTCGGCAACGGGAAGCAGTTAATTCCATAAATTATCTGGGAGTAGGCATTAAGAGTGATTTAAAATGGAATGATCATATGAAATTAGTCGTCGGTAAAGCAGATGGCAGACTGAGATTCATTGGAAGAATCCTAAGAAAATGCGGCCCGAAAACAAAGGAAGTAGGTTACAGCACACTTGTTAGCCATTGCTTGAATACTGCTCATCAGTGTGGGATCCTTACCAGATAGGGTCCGCAGAAGAGATAGAGAATATCCAACGGAGAGCAGCGCGCTTCCTTACAGGATCATTTAGTAATCGCGAAAGCGTTACGGAGATGATAAACTCCAGTGGAAGACTTTGCAAGCGAGACGCTCATTAGCTCGGTTTCGAGAACGTACCTTCACCGAGGACTCAAGCATTATATTGCTCCCTCCTACGCGTATCTTGCGAAGAGACCATGAGGATAAAGTCAGAGAGATTAAAGTCCAAACAGAGGCATACCGGCAATCTTTCTTTCCACGAACAATACGGGACTGGAATAGAAGGGAGAACCGATAGAGGTACCCAAGGTACCCTCCGCCAGACACCGTCAGGTGGCTTGCGGAGTATGGATGTAGATGTAGATGTAGAGTCCAGTTAAGTCTTGAGCTCCGGCAAAACGCAACCTACTGCATAACCCTCAGCTCTCGAACTCGGACAGAATAATTTCTTACGTAAATTGACGGTGGAGGGACGAAAGGAAGTGGAAGGAATTACTGATGTCAGCTGCATCGGGTCTCCGTGCGGAATCAGTGGTGACTAGTGAAAACGTGTGCCGGACCGGGATTCGAACATGGGATCTCCTGCTTACTAGGCAGTTGGAATAACCACTGCGCCATCCGGAGACGCGTACCGGCTGACCCACATCCCCCCTAGCGCCACCTGTCCACAGTCCCTGTGCATTCCCCCATGCTCGCGACCTTAAGAGCCCCGCAGGAGACCGAACATAAATGTGCATCGGTAGTGAAGGAGGTGGATTCACTGCCCATCGAGGTGAATCAATCATATGAATGTGTGGTGACAGTTCTTTAGAGCAGGCATCGCGCATTCATAGAATAATTTCTCTCTGAAGTATTTCTTATGAGCAGGACTTCAACCTTCGTTTCTTAATTTCAGGGCAGTCCAGTCTCTTATGGCAGCCAAGTGGCAGTGTCTCGTCGCGCCAGGCCAGTTATCTGACATCACAACTCATTCTGAAACAACCGAGCCAGGTGGCGCAGTGGTAAGACACTGGACTTGCATTCGGGAGGACGACGGTTCAATCCCGCGTCCGGCCATCCTGATTTAGGTTTTCCGTGATTTCCCTAAAATCGCTCCAGGCAAATGCCGGGATGGTTTCTTTGAAAGGGCACGGCCGACTTCCTACCCCGTCCTTCCCTCAACCGATGAGACCGAGGACGTCGCTGTCTGGTCTCCTTCCCCACAGAACCTAACCCAACCCCCTCCCCCCCCCACACCACCAAAGGCTCATTCTGAAACTTTTTTGTTAATTAACATTTTACATTTCTTACTGTGGTCCTACGGTTAAATCTACGAAAACTTAGTTCAGATATTTAACAGTTTTTATTTGGTTTGGTAATCGTGCAAGCTGATTGTGGCGCATGGTTTCAGGCTGGTTAACGGCAACAACATGTGTGCCGCTAAGTGGATCATGTTCAGGGCAATAACAATTCAGCTATATGTAGACTCGGTGGAACCACCTGACCACCGGCTGTTATTTCCGTACAAGTACAGAAATACTACTTCCACTCCGCTGCAGACAGAGAAACAGATCTGTGACCGAAAAGTAACTGCGACAGAAAAGTAATTTACAGGTAAACTCATCTTCTGACACTTGTTTCCACAGTCGCACAAATTCCTTATGGCTACTGTATGTACTTAGATAACACGAAATCGAAGACACTCTTCGACAAACAGATGGCGCACATTCTGAGTGTTATTTACAAGAGCCTCTCTGCTCCGATAATTTATTCGTGCTCAGATCTCAGATGATGCAAAAGCGTAGTATGCATGCTGGTAAGCAGATGCCACCACACACTGTTGGCAATCATTAAAGTATCTGCTAGTAGCAGAGGAGCAGTTATTAAAGTAACTGCTATTTCTCAGTAACCCGTCATTTCTGTCAGTTATTTTTTTGCCACCTCTACCCCACACAAAATGCAGCTCATAGTCGAGTTATACTCCTCCGAAGTTTGCAAACGCAACATCTCAGCCCAAAACAAATTTTTCCTCCACATATATAAATGTTTATAAAATGAGCAACACTAGAAAACAATGATCGAAAGGAATCTAATTTGGGTGGATGTAGGAAACATCACACCAACAATATGTCATAATACAAATGGTTCAAATAGCTCTAAGCACTATGGGACTTAACATCTGCGGTCATCAGTTCCCTAGACTTAGAAATACTTAAACCTAACTAACCTAAGGACATCACACACATCCAAGCCCGAGGCAGGATTTGAACCTGCGACCGTAGCAGCAGCGCGGTTCTGAACTGAAGCACCTAGAACCGCTCGGTCACAGCGGCCGGGTGTCATAATACCTTCAACTGCTAGCGAAGTAGGCACATCGAACAAAATTTTAGTCAGCCTTGGGAGACTCCATGCTACTGTACTACCACTACCAATGGAAACTACACCAAGAGGCGCTAAGCACTCGGCTCTCGAGCTGTACTCTGGCTCACATTTCACATCTCTACCACCTGGATACACACCTCCTCCACTGCCACGCCACATTGTCTGCGTGTCGGTAGAGGGCAGAGGAGGAAACTGCAAACGCACCGTACTTCCATGGCACTGCAGTCCCATTGCACATGACTTGCTTTCATATTTCATATTTATCAGTAACATAGACGACAAACTAAACAAATCTTTAATATTATTTAATTACTTTTAGTACGCTGAAGAAGAAACATAATTTTTATGTGGTACAAACCAATGGCATACAAAAAGACGCAGACAATTTCACAGGTATTCACAATCAGGTTGCAGTTGAATTTGCCAGAATCCAGATTTTACATCCAGAGCAAAATAGACTGATGTTCCGTGACATTTCTGCAAGAGCTATTCCAGCGTTTGCGGACGATAGGTTTCAGTAATGATGATTCCGTTGATCTGACGTGAATCCGACACAAGACGAAGTGAGCCATTTTTCTTGTTAACAACATGAAGAGGGTTGGTTCAATAATACCTTGGTCTAACATAGCCTAAAGTTGTTGCTTGACTTGATCTCGATGGATGAACGGCATGGAATAATGTTTTGCCTTGAATGTATCATGCGGTTTTACTTGAAGTTCGTAAACAAAACTTCCTGCTACATTGTTAAATTCTTCAGAGCGCTGTAAAAGAATATCCTGCAACTGTTGGCGCTCTTCGTCCGTCGAAGCTGTACATTCATTCACCTTACTGTTGGTCGTCTGTACAATGTCATTATCAACTTCCTCAGGGATTTTGTTTCTACGGAAATATGTGTCTGCAAAGTGTGTCATGTTGTAAGACCCAGCTGAGAAAGTATTCTGAAAAGTGATAGGTAGTTGTTGCGTATTGAATTTCAGTATAAGCAAAGACTTCTTAAAGTTAATAACAGCGTCATGTTCGACAAGGAAATCCATACCAAGGAAGACGTCGGTGTTAAGAGAGGAACGATAGAGAAATTAGCATGATATGTGTGATCAACAAGTATAAAAGATAGGTGGGTTTGCAGTTTCACATCTACTCCCCTGTCAGAGATAGCACTTCGAACTTCCGCCTTACTAAGCGGAAAGGTAGAACAGGTATTGTCAGCGTTACATTTTTGGAATACTGTTTCATTTATCACTGATACTGGTGAACCAGAGTCGATCACTGCAGAAAATAAATACAAACTAATTTTAATTTCAGCAACGGGATGAGAAATGTTCTTTTGAGTTTGGTGTTTCCCTTGTAGTAATGTCGTCGATGGCTATGATGTTTTGCTGAACGGTATTCTGAGTAGAAGAACTGCAATGCACGTTTCCCGATGGAACAACGTCGGTAGTTTCTAGTCATGCATTACTAGTGGGCTGATTGGTGGAGAAGACTGCTGTGTTGGTTCAATTATATGTGCCGTACGGTTGTTTTGGCCTGCAGAATGCCGCAGTGGGTAGAAACGAACATTAGGTTCATGAAGAATGAACTGAGACTGTTGGGGCTGCTTGTGATGAAAGTTGCAGTTGCAAAAATTACGTTAAATTGTTGATTAGTCCCTTCATGCTTGTGGTGGGAGTTTCTTTGCTGTTGATCGTTTCGAGGTGACTTTGACCATTGGTTTTTGTGGCAGAAGTTATTCCCTTGCAGTTTCGTAAAATTACTGGACTGGGCTGTACTGGAAAAGCTGGGCGATGCTACATTGATCTTCGGTTGGGCTTGTCAACCGTATTATTGTTGGATATTTCCGGGCTACTGCTGCTGCGGCAAGAATTTCGGCTGGAAATTGTGATTGTTGACGATGAAGTTCTGATACAGTTGCTGCTGCTGAATGTACTTGGTTATCAAAATGTTGTCTCTGATAAAAATATTCATGAAAATCGTTATCGGGACCAAATCTTTGCTAGTTCAATGAGTTGTTATCTTGATTCATATTATTAAATTTTTTATTGACAAATGAGTAGTCCGACTGCTGAATTGCTAATAATTGTAATAAGTTCCTGAAAGCTGGAATGCTTTCGTTTTGCTGTCCGGTGAGAAGGAAAACTCATATTGAGTGTGGAAGTTTTTAAATGCATAATTGTATAAGCGCAGATTGGCTATGCAATTTGGACAGGTACTGGTTTTGCCGAATCATATATTCAAAAATACTGGGTGATAGTGGGAAAACTGGAGTGTTCAAAATTGGCTGAAGTGATTAATTGGTCTTTTATGCCTCGTTGAGTCGCTTCCGGCCAATACGCAGATAGAAAAGCATTTTGGAACTTTTCCACGGAGTAACGTTGTCTTGATATGGGTCTCACACGCGTCGAAGGTTCTCCCTCTAAACAGATGCAGATAAATTCTAGCTTGTCTGTCGCTGGCCAGTTTGGTGGTAGCGAAAATGAAAATTGCTGCACCTAATCAAGGAGATACAGATCTGTACGTCTATTTCTAAATACCTAGAATTTCTTTACAGGTACGAAATATTTACAGTCGAATCCTTCGTGTTGTAGATTATTATGAGGGGGTTCGGCGGCTTAAAAGAACTGCTTGTGAGTTGACTGGCTTGTATCAAAGTCACGCAGTCTTTGTAATCTGTTCATATTATTATGAGGCTCAAAAGTAGGTGACTGCTGCTGTTGCGCATTAGTTTGAAGCTTATTACGTGGAGAACATTTTCTGATACTGTCCACTTCCTGATGTAAAAGTTTCTGCAGATTATCTCCACTGTCTGCCAGCAGAGCTGTATTGTCAGCATAAAAAATTAATTTTATTTCTTCGTCCCCCATTCTATAACCACTACCTTCTTTATAACCGCTTCCAGGACTACATTAAAAAGAAGCGTACTCAAAGAGTCACCTTGTCTAATACCACTATTAACTGCCATGCAGCAAGTTGACGTAGAAGCAATTTTCGGTTGGGTGTAGTTCTTTGAATAAATGTCTTCGACTGTTTTTATTAAGTTGGGAGGAATCCCCCGTTTGTAGACCAGGTTTAGCACATCTGTTAACTGAATACTATCCATAGCCTTCAGTAAATCAATGAAACAAAGACAAGCCAGTCTGCTGTATTCAATGAACTTCCCTAAAACATGCCTTCGTTAAATCTGAATACTGCAGCTGTGCATGACCTTCCGGACGTAAAACGATACTACTCGTCTGCGAGGGTTTCAATGCATTTTATTTTATTTCCTACTATTTTTGTTATGAGTTTAAGAACTGAACTCCTTAAATTTATCCGTCTGTAGTTGGGTGGGTCTTTCTTATTCCTTGAAAGTCTGCTTTCAGTAATTAAATACAGAACTTGATTTTACTTGATTCCCCTGAAGTTCCTAAACTGGATTTCTCCTTGCATCACCAACAGGATAGTAAGTAATAAATGATATAAGTATAATTATAAAGAATGTCTCCGAATTTGGTTTCTTGTTTTGAGTCAGTCTTTGCTGACAAGTGGGACATGTCGGAAGACAACGTAATTTGTGAATAAACGCGAAAGTCTCGGTCCGTTTAAATTCATGGTTTTCGCCTACCTTTTATCAGTGCTTCTTCTCTGTGACCATGTCAAACTGGACATAAAAATAATTTTTCATTTTGTAATAATAAACCAACCAACACAAAATAATTCCAAATGTTACATCGGTTGGGAAAATACAGCTAGTTTTATGCTTGAAGTGGGAACTTCCGTTTCGCGCTTGAGATTTGCGGACGCGGCTAGCAATAACCACAAATCACAATGAAACTTCTCTGTCTTGCACACTAAACTCGTAATTGAGTAGCGCCCTCTCACCCCCGCTTACAGACTGATTGAAACTTTGTAGCTTCTAAATGCACAGAACTTGAGCGAGTGGAGGGGAAAGTGCCTCTTGTGGGAATCTTGGAGGGGAGGAGAAGGGCTTCGGGCAGAGGCAGGTGTAAATGCCAACCGCGGGGATGTGAATTACACTAATGGGCCAAAGCTTTATTACCACGTGCTTGATAGTCTGTTTGTCCAGCTTTTGAACGAAATACGTATCTGATTGTGCGTATCAAGGATCCGACAGTTTGTTGATAGGTTTGTGGAGGTATGTGGCATTGAATGCCTATGCACAGATTAGTGTGTTCAGTATAATGCTCCCCAAACCACTGTATCACGGTCTAGCTGAGAGAAACGGACAGTTACTCTGCTGAAAGATGACATCGCCGTCGGGAGAGACAATAAGGATGAAGGGATGCAGATGGTTCTCAGCTGTCAGCGTGTCCTCTATTACTACCACAGGTCCCATGCAAGCGCAGGAGATGCCTCCTGGAGCATAATACTGTTCCCACCAGCCTGTGCCCCTGGCGCGCTGCACGTTTCGAGCCGTTCCTAATCTCGATGACGGCGTTTGTGCAGGGGACCATCGACCTAGTCTAGAAAAAAATGTGATTCACCCGAAGGGCCGACACGATTCCCTTAATTCACTGTCGAATCCTAAAGGTCCTATGCCCGCTGCAATCGTAATTGAAGATTTCATTCGATCAACATGTGAACACGTAAGGGTGGTCTGCTGCCAAGCTCCATGTTCCACAATGTGCGACGAATGGTGTGTTCAGAAACACTTGTGCGTGCACCAGCGCTGAGCTCTCTCTCAGCAGAGATGCCGATCACCATCTATCATACTTTAGAGAGAAGACAAGCCTCCGAAACCCACTTCTTGTGAATAGTATTGGACGTCCAACCATTTGGGGCCTAATGGTAGTTTCATTGTCTCTCTACCTCTTTCCACAGATGCTCAGGACAACAGCATGTAAACATTCGACCGTCATCACCGTTTTCGAGGTACTCGTTCACAGGCTTTGTGTAGTAATAATCTGCCGTTTGTCAGAGGTTTTCCCCATTTGCAGTCCATATCTTCGCCAGGGTGATCTCCCGTCCGTGTCTGATCCTCTCACATACTCATGTTACCGTGTCACGTTACCCTGACGTCACCAGATGGCATCCAGTGTTACAACGGGCAGTAGTCATCATGTTTTAGCTCATATAACTTGTGGTGTCACCGCCAGACACCACACTTGCTAGGTGGTAGCCTTTAAATCGGCCGCGGTCCGTTAGTATACGTCGGACCCGCGTGTCGCTACTATCAGTGAGTAGACCGAGCGCCGCCACACGGCAGGTCTAGAGAGACTTCCTAGCACTCAGCCCAGATGTACAGCCGACTTTGCTAACGATGGTTCACTGACTTCTACGCTCTCATTTGCCGAGACGATAGTTAGCATAGCCTTCAGCTACGTTATTTGCTACGACCTAGCAAGGCCCCAGTATCCGTACTATTGATATTGTGAATCATGTACCATAAAGAGCGACGTTCTCCATGAATGAATTGAAGTTAAGTATTCCAGCAGCTACGTCCGTTTTTCTCAATTCTAATTCCCTTGTCATGTTCCACACCTCACGCCAGCCTGCGTGAGCTAAAACGCGCGCATTTGGGCCTCCTTTATTTAAACGGGTTGACTCTCCTGCCAACCACAACATAACTACAGTTCTAGTCTTTCCTGTGGAGACACACGCTTGACGTTACGCTTTGATATTTTATCTTTCTGGAAACATACGTGAGTGCCGTACGTGTTATTTTGTAGAAGAGCCACACTCAAAGGGCTAAAGAGCCGCATGTGGGTCGCGAGACACTGTTCGCCGACCTCTGCTCGAATCGCCTGCTGCGGTACCGTGGCGTCGTGGGGATTTCAGTACGTACGAGGAATGCAACGACGCACGCGCTCCTACAGTCAGTCCGGGATATACGATCTCTCTATTAGTGTCTGCTGATAACTTATTCATGCTCTGTATTAATAGCAGCACATGATTAGGTAAGTTATTACAAAGTTCCCACCTTCCCTTACGATTCCTATTAGAGATTCCAACCCCCTCATCGTGAGCTTTTGCATCAAGAAGTGAACCCTCTTCCTTATATCAACCAAAGGTATCTTTTAATTCAACAAACTCGCGTCAGCCTGTAACTGAAAACTTATACCATGCTGCTATTAAATAACAGTTGCTTCTGCAGAAAAGTTCATACGATAATTAAATCCTGAACTCGGTTATATAAACGGTTTAAATGTGTCTGAATCCAAAGGTCAGTGACTATGAGGGCACACTGCCTTGTAGAAGTTGAACCGTTCGCCGGCGCATCGGATGGCAAAGTAACTCAAATAGCGCGGGCTTTACTATTTCGCCAGTGGTGACTGCCGTAATGTCGACGTGACGATTCAATGCACCGCACAGGCATTCACTTGAATAGGCTACACTGAGTTCTATGGATAAACCACGTATCCTAAGTTTCTGCTGAAGCTGGTTTTTCCTTAGGTGCTATATCGGTAGCGCAATTCTCTGGTCCATGGGTAATTCCGCCTTTAGAATCACCTGAAATCAAGAAAATAATCAGTATACCTTGCTAAAAACGTAATTCCCTATCAGAACACATGATCAGAAAGCTGACACTATCAGAACCGTCCTCTGCTACCCATAAACTAGTATGGAATTAGAATGTGGGATTGGTATTGTGCTGAGCATAAAGAAAATAGTGTTAAATGATAAACATTTACAAAGCACAGAGGCCAGACCTTAAATTACAGTGGCAAGTAACACATATTCGCCAAAGAAGTTAGACACTGTAAGTGAGAATCATTAACTTCACGGGAATGGCCAAAATAATTTAGCAAATTTAACAAAAAAGGCAGTTTCTATAACAGAACAGAATTCCCTTTTTCAATAAAACGCAGTCAAATTTTTTAAACGTTATAAGGATTAGAAAATCACCCCAGAGGCACCTACTAAATTAAACGCTACTTTTACAATTTGAATAAAGCATCAAAAAGCTGAAGGTAAAAGGATATTACGAAATGAGCACTAGCAAATCATAAGGCACAACCAATTACTTAGAGGAGCAATAGAATTCGAGGTAAATAAAACAGCTGAGCCATAAGAATGAGGGAAAACATGATAACGAAGTCGATTTCGGCTGATGCCCCACAAAGTTGCTCGATTCAGTACAGAGTAAACATATTCACACTAATATTAATTTTACACTACACAAATTGCAAGTAACACCCGGCCCCAAACACGCCAGAGGAATTGAACGCAGATAGCTGAGTCCTTCTGACCCACAAATACCTGCGATTGACACAGCAGGATTTACACAACGACATAAATTAAAACACAGACATCGACCTTTATAACCTTAGCTGTCAATTAAAAATATTTAGAAAAACTTAAATCGGAAGATGAAATCACCTAGTACAGGAGAAGATTAAGGTTAACAGGCAACAGACAATTTTTTTTTAAAAAAAGAAAAAAACTAAAAGCACAAACACACGTATCCATAGTGCAGATACGATTATGCCAACGGAACGCGATAACGTGTAAGCTCTCTTACACTTGAGCAAATGCTCAACTCTGGTACATCCTTACACCAGGATGCCGACCAACGTTAATGGGGGTAGGACGTCAAACGGGCCGACTTGGAGCAGGAGAGGCATCACAGGAAATTTTAATTTCCAATGTCTATACTTTCACAAATAGATTCATAAAACTTTTCCAGCATCAACAGGAAGAATTCAGGATTCACACTCATTGCAGTGGAAGTTTGGAAACATAACAAAATAAAAAAAAAAAATAGGTGTGAAATTTCATCATTTTTTCACTTACTAATGACTGCATTTGTTGTTATAGGTACACTGTTGAAACGTCCCCTTAGTAAAATTATACAAGACTGTGCTTAAACTGACACACAATATTGTCAGCGCAACCCAATTTGACTTTCAAAAATCCTTACAAAATAATGGCCCCGACTAACATTAACCTATACGTTTCACAAATCACTTACCTCACAAAAATCTTCGTTACTCGAACTACTGCAATAAAGCGAGCGCCACTACTGCCAGCTAACTAAAAGATTCAAACTACGGAAGACACTAACTACTGATAGGAATAGTTAGCAAATGAAATATTTTGATAGAGAACAAACAATGTGTTTACCTCAATAGTGTTCAAAAGTCATAATGTATATAGCAGTTCATGACATCCAGTCTTACAAATTTCAAAACTCCGCCATTTCTCTCCCCACATCCACCACTGCTGGCGTCTCACCTCCAACTGCGCAGCGCTACGCGCTGTTAACATCCAGCTGCCCAACACTGCAATGGCGAGTATTACAACAATGCCAACCAGCCACTGACTGCACACAGCACAGCCATTGATTTTCATAAAGAGCGCTACGTGGCGTTACCAATAAAACCTAAACAGCCTACTTACACTGTTCTTCATAAGTTAGAGAGAGTCTTCAATGAATTTTGCGCATCATACGTACCATACTCACAGGTGTATGAAACTGTAGAATTCATTTAATTTATGAAAAAACGAATGAACTGTTATATTTTAAACTTCATGTCTAGGAAAAAGACAAATTTTATTGTTAATTACCTCAATTTGTACCACAGTTTTTAACAGATTTCAAAAATTCTAGAGTTTCATACACCTTTAAGTATGGTTTGTATGCTGTGCACAATTCATCGAAGAATCTCTCTTACTTATGAAGAAAAGTGTACCTATAGCGACAAATACTGCCATTAGTAAATGAAAAAATGATGAAATTTTACATGTAAAAAAGAAATTATTTCGTTATGTTTTCGAAATTCCACTGCTATGAGGTTGAATTTTGAATCTTTCCTGGTCATGCTGACAAAGTTTTATGATTTTTTTTAAAAGTATAGACAATGGAAATTGAAATGTCCTGTGGTGCCTCTCCTGCTCCAAGTCGGTCCGTTTCACGTCCTACCCCTCTTAAGGTGTTCGGTGAAACAAGGGCTAGGAGTGCAAGAAAGCAAACGCTAACAAGGGCTAGGAGTAAAAGCAACCAAACGCAATTCAGTAGCAAAGCACAGAGGTTTTCATGGACCGCTGCGGACACTTAATTGCACTTTGCTACCTGTCGCTACTGTGTCGGGCCCGGGAGAATAAATGACGGTGCATGAAGTCATGTCGCCCCGTCCACCACCCAAGGCAGGAGAAAACGGATCTGCCGGTTATCAGTCAAATACCGCGATCTAGCAAAGCTCTTTCTGCTTACTCAACCTGCATCAGACAGATCCCAGTACGAGCAGCGCGCCTGTAAAATGCTGCTCGTGGCGTTGCAGAGATGTCAGGAGATGCAGAAGAACTGTAATTAAGCGACAAAACTCAATCAGGTTCCGGAAGCAAGGTTACCGATATGAATGGACACATGGCTCAAAGCGGAACATAACAAATCAAAACTCACATCTTCGCACTTATACCGTAGAGGGCACAATACTTCACCTACACCTACAAGGGCTGCAGGCCGCTCTTCGCTGATCCACATAACTGGTTTACATCCTGGTCTTTTGACACTGAGACTGAGGAACTGAATGCCATTTAATGCTGGTACCGATTACGCTCCATGCGAACTGCTGTTTCCGGATAGGTCTTCCCAAAAGCCGGCCGGGGTTGTCGAGCGGTTCTAGGCGCTTCAGTCTGGAACCGCGCGACCGCTACGTTCGCATGTTGGAATCCTGCCTATGGCATGGATGTGTGTGATGTCCTTAGTTAGGTTTAAGTAGTTCTAAGTTCTAGATGACTGATGACCTCAGAAGCTAAGTCCCATAGCGCTCAGAGCCATTTGAACCATTTGAACTTCCCAAAAGTTTGTTGACATCAGATGCAGGAAAACACTTTCCATTGCTGAAGAGAGGCTAGGCCTTAGACCACTACCCATTTCTAAAGACTGCTCTTAGACTTGGCCCTCAAATTTAGGCTGCTCTAAACCTCATTCTCACGATTATCAGGAACTGGCTGTGCAGTCCACAGAGGGGGAGAAGACGAACATCTGAACAAGGTCAGAAGTGATATGTTCTGATACCACAAAGACATCATATGACACGTGCTCCGTGCACCTTCAGGCTCCCCCCCCCCCCCTTCCTTCCCACGCACCTGTCACAACGTTGAGTTCTCGGTCACACTGTGAACAGTCAGACTTTGAAGGCAATCTGACACATCGGTCACCAACCATTATTCCAAAGCGTTAGTGTCGTTGGTGTCGTGTGTGAGGCACAGAAAATTTTCAACGTAAGTAGGCACAAGATCAATCCAGGACAAGATTGGCGTATTACCTTAGCAAAACAAGGAAATACAAAGAAAATTATCTTCCTAAATTATAGCTACCTTGGAATTAGAAATTCTATGAGCAGATGGTTTATATTCAGGACTTCTGAAACAAAGTTTACAACTTAGGTAGTTTACGGATGCGTCCATCAATTCAGCAGCAACAAGATGGTACCATTAGTGAATGGAAGACTTCGCTCTTCGCATTAGATATCCATTTATATTTGAAGACGTTCCTTCTCGCGAAGTTCGATAAATGAAAGCTTAAACTTTAACGTCAAATAGTGACTGACCAAATACCTATACTATTCATACCAGCCGTCTAATAGTGAGGGAATCGCCAACGAAAAAACTTTTTTCTAAACTTATTTGTCACGAATACGAATCCGCCGTCACCGTGAGTGGTGTGCCTCCAACCAGTTCCTTCCTTAAATTTAGAAAGGCAGAAGAAAACAGCTGTGAGAAATTTAGCGGAACTCTGTTTATGCTCCACGAGCCACCGTGTGGGATGTAGCGTGCGTCAGTTGAATTAATGGACCAACATTGTCTTTGATCATCGGCTATTCTAACAGTAACTATGAGGACAATAATGCCAGCGAGCGAAGTCACCCTCAAGTCTGCAACTCCAGCTGTTGTAGGTTTGCTTTATTCAGTCCTCAATGTTGCCATCCTCAACACTATTTATGAATGATGTAGTATAATCAAAGGTTTCTTCAGTCATAAAAAATTGTTCTACATTCAGAAGCACTGTGCAGTTTCAAGTCCTGCAACACCATAAAGCGATTCCTGTTTTCCAAAGGCCCCTCCAAAACTGTGTAAGAGTCGCTTTACTAGGTAGTTCCTTCTTTATCACATAAAAATAGGTACATCTATGTGTTCCAATGCGATTAGCAGGATTTCTAAGTGATATTAGTACGCTCTGCTGTCTTATAGAGAGAATCTGGAGGCTGGTCGGTACTAAAAGGGTTAGTGGCAGAGACCACGTAGTTAAGAAGTTTATCTGTCCTCTTTTCGCTGGGAGTAGAGCTGTAATCATACAGGAAAGAATTTTAACAAAAATAATGAGTAGCACACAAAAAAGAGGTAGAATAAATTTATTGACACAAAAAATAAAAATAATGAGAAACATCACGGAAATCGATTCACCTTTCCGTTCACTTCCCCTTCTTTCATATAGCTCTCCAGAGGACGCGCTATCTACTTTCCTGGTTGTAGCAAACGACATAATGAAAACGGAAAATTCTTGCTTTTTATAAACGTCTGTCTATGGACTTTGACTCACACAATTGAAACAGGCTGAAAGCTAATGCGGGAAATTCCAGCAACTTGATTGTCGATGAAAGTGATCGGTGCAGGCGATAATTCGTGAGCTAATGTTACATTTCTACAAAATGTCACGTGGTGTGAAGATTGAAGAGACGCTTGTGTGCACGTCAACATCTTGCAGTAGCAGTGGCATGCATTATATACATGTGAGACGGTGAACTACTCACTACCATCACAGATCTAGTAGAATTACAGGTAAGAAAAACATCTCCACTTAAGCATGTGGATTTTAGGAAGAGAAATACAAAGAACCAAAAACAAATAAGTATGCTGCGAGCACAGAAGTTGTTCAATACACAGCTGTCTTAAATTCGATAACGCCGAGTAAGGTAACCATCTAGAGAGAGAGGGTAACTTTGCACATGTAGAAATAGGCAGCATTCTTATACTTATTACCAGACAGCCCAGTCATCTGGTGTTCAAAACAACCGTTTTCTTAACAAAATTGCTAAAGTTTGTTTCCTCGTTGGTCTTATGAGTTTCTTGGAATGCTTAACCTGAATTTCATGTTTGCTGCGTTTCACAACGAAAAACGAAAGTATGTTAACAGTGTTCTCTCTTTTTCAGTTTTTCACTTGTAGCTTGTAAATACAAGATTGCTCGCTAAGTTCGGCGTGAATGTACACGAGCAGGAGTGTTCTGCACGAAACTATACCACTAATGTGAAAGACCGTGTTCCAAAATTGACGCCATGTTTGGTATAAAAAGCGAAGATTAACTGGACGAGCCCCTTGCAATACCAGCGTCTGAAGCAACAGAGGTGATAGAAGGCATAAAATCATGTAAATATTTTGCAGCATTTAGCATCTTTACTAATCAATTTTAGTCTATCGTGACATTAGTCATTCAATTACATTTTTTCAGCTGAATAGCAAAAACTCTATGTTCAGCATGGGCCCTTCACCCTGATCTCATAGTGTCGAAGAAACATTGCCTGGACCTACGTCGACCAAAGAGAGACAAGTTAAGAAATTGCACACAGCGTCAGTACAGGTAATTTGTCACAAAATGATAGTTCACCAAACAACCTACCTTTGTGTCCATATTGTAGCAGTAAATGTAGAACTTTTTGGAAGAAATGACTCCGTTCTGGATACGGATTTCACACATTTCATGACACACAAAAATTACATAATATTTCATACTTATATTTGTATTCCATGTCATGAACCTAATATGTTGTAAATATAATTCGTTAATGCTAACATCAGTCAGGAAGAATCAATACGCAAAGAAGGAGGGTACGGAAGTGCTAAGGAATGACGAGATAATCTTGAAGTTCTCTAAGGCAGTATGGAATAGCTCAGTAGGCAGTACAGTTGAATAGGAATGGGCATCTCTAAAAACGGTCATCACAGAAGCTGTAAAGAAACAAATCTGTACAAGGAAAGTAACTGCGAGGAAACCGTGGGTTAAAGAAGAACTGCTTAATATGATCGATGAAAGGAGGAAGTACAAAAATGTTCTGGGAAACAGAAATACAAGTCACTGAGGAATGAAATAAATAGGAAGTGCAGGGAAGCTAAGAGGAAAAGGGCTGCATGAAAAATATGAAGATATCGAATCGGCAATGATTGTCGGAAAGGCAGACTCAGCATACAGAAAAGTCAAAACAACTATCGGTGACATTAACAGCAAGAGTGGTAACATTAAGAGCGTAAACGGAATACCACTGTTAAATGCAGGTTAGAGAGTGGATAGGTGGAAGGAATACATTGAAGATTTGTCTGATGTGGTCGCAGAAGAAACAGGACTCAATTTAGAAGAGATAGGGGATCTAGTATTAGAATCAGAATTTAAAAGAGCTCTGGAGGACTTAAGATGAAATACGGCAGCAATGATAGATAACATACTATGAGAATTTCTAAAATAATCAAGGGAAATGGCAACAAAACGACTATTCACGTTGGTGTGTAGAATGTATGAGGCTGGCAACATACCATGTGACTTTCGGAAAAATATCATCCACGCAATTCCGAAGACTGCAAGAGCTGACAAGTGCGGCGATTACCTCACAACCAGCTTAATAGCTCAATCATTCAAGTTGCTGACAAGAATAATAAACAGAAGAATGGAGAAGGAAATTGAGGATTTGCTAGGTGGCGATCAGTTTAGCTTAAGGAAAGGTAAAGGCACGAGACAGGCAATTCTGACGTTGCGGTTGATATTGGAAGGAAGCCTAAAGAAAAACCAAGACACTTCCATATGATTTATCGATCTCGAAAAAGCGTTCGACAAGGTAAAATTGTGCTAGAAATTCGAAAAAGAGCGGTGAACTATAGGGAGATACGAGTAATACAGGCGCCGGCCGCGGTGGCTGAGCGGTTCTAGGCACTTCATTCCGGAACCGCGCGACTGATACAGTCGCAGGTTCGAATCCTGTTTCGGGCATGGATGTGTGTGATGTCCTTAGGTTAGTTAGATTTAAGTAGTTCTAAGTTCTAGAGGACTGATGACGTGGTATGTTACGTCCCATAGTGCTCAGAGCCATTTGAACCATTTTTGAAGGATTAATACAAAATATGTAGAAGTCCCAAAGAGAATAATAAGGGTGGACGACCAAGAACGAAGTATTCAGATTAAAAAGGGGAGAGGCAGAGAAGTAGTCTTTCGCCCCTGCTGTTCAATCTGTACATCGAAAGAGCAAAGATGGAAATAAAACAAAAGTTCAGGAGTGGAATTAAAATACAAGATGAAAGAATATCATTGATACGATTCGCTGATGACATTGCTAATCTGAGTGAAAGCGAAGAAGTATTTCATGATCTACTGAATGGAATGAACAATCTAATGAGTACAGAATATGGATTGAGAGTAAATACAAGAAAGACGAAAGTAATGAGAAGTAGCAGAAATGAGAACAGTGAGAAACTTAACGGGATTGATGGTCACGAAGGAGATGAAGTTAAGGAATTCTGCTACCTAGGCAGCAAAATATCCAAGGACGGACGGAGCAAGGAGGACATAAAAAGCAGACTAGCACTGGCAAAAAGGACATTCCTTGACGACAGAAGTCTACTAGTATCAAACATAGACATTAATTTGGGGAAGAAATTTCTGAGAAAGTACGTCTGGAGTACAGGATTTTATGGTAGTGAAACATGGACGGTGGGAAAACCGGAACAGAAGAGTAGCAAACCATTTGAGATGTGATGCTACAGAGGAATGTTGAAAATTAGGTGGACTAATAAGATAAGGGATGAGGAGGTTCTGCGCAGAATCGGAGAGGAAAGGAATACGAGTATTTGGAAAACAATGACCAGGAGAAGCGACAGGATGATAGGAGAGGATGCCTCTTAAGACATACGGGAATGACTTCAATTATACTAGAGGTAGCCGTAGAGGGCAAAAACTGTAGAGGAAGACAGAGATTGGAACACTTCAGCAAATAATTGAGGACGTTGTTTGCAAGTGCTACACTGAGATGAAGAGGTTGTGTACAGGTGAGGAATTCGTGGCGGGTGGCATCAAACCTCTCAAATGACTGGTGACCCAAAAATAAAAGTGAGAAAATGAAAAACGAGCACAAACGTTTGAGTATATTCGCGCTTTTCGTTGTGAAGCTGACCTCCTACAAAGCAGATTTCTGACTCCGCCCCCCGCACTTCCCCCCCTCCCCTTCTCACCAATAAATGACATAAAGACTTCTGATTTCAGACTCAGCCCCCCGCACTTCCCCCCCTCCCCCTTCTCACCAATAAATGACATAAAGGCTTCAGCAATGTTGTTGCAGGAAAACTACCTCTTGACTGGACTAAGGAAGGAACATTAAGTTTCGTTTGATTACGGAATCAGAGGAGCTAGGGCCAGTCACACATTTCACGCTAAGGTAGGAGCATCGAAATTTTTCCATTAGACTTCTAGCAGCTGTTTAGCTACTACTATTAGAATGGTGGTAGCTTGTTTTACAGGAACATTATTACAAATGGGTCACTTGCTGTTAGGTGTTAGTAGCGTAATTGTCTAGGCTGTCTGTTGTGTGGCGCCTACAGGGTCCTCACCTCACGTCGAGAGTAAAACCTGTGGGAAATACGATGACGATTTTCATTTAACTGTTAGCTGAAAACGTTCTTCTGTTAACTCTCGTTTATGATCATTTGTTTACTCATGGTAACTGATGACGTAACATGCAACGTGGTTAGTTGACAGCAAATATGTGGAAAGAGTGCAAGAGTCCGCAATATGGAGCTTTTGCGATATAGTCATTATCACATGAACAAGTTTACGAATGCCCATGGTATAGCGGAAAGGAAAGGTGGCTCGATGATTAAAGACTATAACAAACTAAAAGACTTCGAAGGTACGAGTCCTAACGTCAATTTTGCTCCGTTACTTCGATACAATCGAAAGAAGAAAATACCGTCAAGTATCATAGAGACACAATTACTTTCGCATAATTAGTTGAAGTCGAAAAGTTTTTGCTAGTATTCCATTAGAAAACGTTAGATATATTAAAGAGACCAAGCAAACAGGAAATCTGAATGAGGTCACACTTTGGAAGAGGTTAACAAAAGATTGCATATGTGTTCTGGTGAGCAGATGTAAGGATACGTTTTCAATCGAATAATACGGGAATATCTGGCTAATTCGATAGGAGAAAGGATAGATGTATAATAGAATTTGAGAATGCAATACAAATTTACTAACCAGATACAAAAAATAAATAAGACTAATGTGATACTGCCACCATTTCCTCCCATACAATATACTCAGGTACAACAATTTGCATACAAATATTGATATAAGTATTTTCGGTTGTATTAAAATATTAAAAAAGATAAAAAACATGTTCTTTACATAGTAAACTGGCTGCAGAAAATGTTTTTAAACTTGTTGAAAATATTTCTACCAAAAACATTTAATTAAACAAATCTCACAGAAGTGATAAATTTGAAAGCATCATTTAAAATAACTCTTACCTTAAAACATACTAAACAAAACTTAATGTAACGTGCAATAGTATGAAACACAGGTTATAAATGCCAATGGTAATAACAAATAAGAGATCAGCTACAACGAACACGGCTCTCAGTGAATCATTACAGAATGATCAAGAGAGAGGAATCATTACAGGTTTAACTAAAGGATAACTGCCTTTAACGTGGCAACGTACCAAACAACAGTGGAAGTAAACATAATTATGACGAAGACAACAGTATTCCTTCTTTCACTGTTCTGTTGTTGTTATTGTCCAAAAGCAGCAAAATAAATGATAACCACATAGCAGAGCAAGGATCCATTATTGTATACACTTTTAACCTGGAGGACCATCATCACGTACTCTCAGCTGTCTCCCCTGGAGAGGCACGGTACTCCACGGCTACAGCTCGTCTGCTGCTGCTGGTAATGTGCGCGCCGTGGTACCTCTTCAAGGTGCCGCTGCTGTGAAGTGTTTGTTCAGGTTGTAATAAGATGATGAGGTGTTCTTTCGCATTTCTCTGCAGTGTCGTCCTCAGTGAGTGCTAGCACAATGCAGGCAAAGAGCTCGTATCTGAGAGGCACTTTAAGACGGCTGGTAGCATCTCTCAGAGGAAACTGTGTAACAGCAACAAGCGCTGAGCCGGGCCAGCGTTTATATTGCCGGCGCAGGGCGACAGTGATTTGTTTGCGCCGTGCCGCCCTGCGGCCTTTGATGTGGCTGGTGGGCGCGGCAGATTCTGTGGTCGCTTTCACGTCGCTGGCAGACACTTGCTTACCGGCTCTCCTGCTACTTGGACGGCGTGCAGAATGAACAGTTAGTCCATTACCCTCACTAGTGCGAACCCATTTACCTTTTATTATTAAGTTTCAGGGTGATTCAAAGCTACACATAAATAAATAATAAATAAAAAAGTAACGACACACAACGAAAGAATTATATTAATGTGACAGAAATCGGTGGATGTGATGTACGTGTACAGACAAATGAAATGATTACAGTTTCCGAAAAATTGGACGATTTATTTAAGACAAAGCAACTCAATAGCGGGTAAGCCCTTATACAAGATGTTATACGGTTTGGCACTGATTTCTAGAGTTGTTGGTTGCCCTCCTGACGGACATCCTGCCAAATTCTGTCTGATGGGTACATATAACGGTACAGCCTCCCCAGAGACTCATGTGAAATGTCCCGTACCACCTTTTTTTATATGCATCCGGATAGTTATTAGACAATTCAGTGCTTCCTAAGGCCTTGTATGTGTGTCTTTATATATATCATTCCGTCCTATTTGATAAAAAACCTGGTGTTCATTGCGAAGGCGTGTGGAATGTTCTGGAAGGACGGGCGTTGTCGTGATTATCAGTGGATTGTTGTCACTGATAAAATTATGTACATATACTAAATTAAGTAACTAATCAAGAAATTGTAGTGGTAAGTCCTTGGCAATATATAACAAGATACTGCAGAGATGTTACTATGAAAAATCAATGCTTCTAATTAACAAAATTGCAATCTAAAGATCTAGTAACGTTAGACCTCACTATCTTGAGAACCAGCTTAAAAGATATTACCAAGCGATGTATTTCCATTTGTTATTCATTTTTATGTCTTCCTCTGTAATTAATATTCTTTGTAATTACATTTCTAATTAACTCTCCAATTCAGGCTACCTTCCATTCAGATGGCTGTGGCACGCAGCGACTATAATATTGACTTGCAAATAATAGATTTCAGCTATCAGTCGTCCTTCTGAAATTTTATTGGCAGCTCTAGATTTCAGCTAGAAACTAGCCATTCTCAATGCACTATCATTTTTGATCAATGCATGTAATGCCTGTTGGTCGGGCTTCATCCACAGTTCATTGAATCCAGTGAACTGTGGATGAAGTCCAACGAACAGGCATTACATGAATTCATTAAAGCCGATAGTGCATTGAGAATGGCTAGTTTCTGGCTGAAATCTAGATCTGCCAATAAAATTTCAGAAGGACGGCTGATAGCTGAAAACTATTATTTAAAATTCTCCAATTGTTTACATCTCAGAGTTTTCCAGTTTTCAGTATTCGTGGCCTTATTTGTACGTTTTATGCATTTAATCGGATAAAACATGAGCTCTGTACTGCCATTACATGTTAGTAACCAAATCCAAACTGTAATTAATTACGTAGCTAAAATAATACGACAGACATTATTGTAATTAAAGTTCATAATGATTTTCTTATGGAAAACTTCAGATATTACTGTAAAAGATTGTCATTCAATATTGTATTTTATACCTTATTCGACTGTAAAATTAGTTTCTTCACGTTTCGTAAATTTTAATTGTAACATCAAAATTGTACAGAATTAGTAATGTTTTATTTGGAAAGTTATTGTTAAAATTCTGTATCAAGCGGAGAAGCGATGCTACGACAAGTCACTTTTGAAGTTACTTTTGGAAGTCAAAGAGATCAGTGAAGTCGATCCGTCTTTTGTTTATAAGACGAGTTTGCAGTTCGGATGTCAATTAACGTGAATAAATTTTGTGAAGCATGAAAATTTCCCATTCATTCATTAATGAACCAGGCAGAAGTAATATTCAACATGAGTCGTTACATATGTTAGATCTTGAAAATCCAGATCTGGTTGGTATGCTGCCCATAATACTTCAAACGTTCCCAATTTGGGGAGAAATTCGGCAAACTTGCTGACTACGGTAGGGCTTGGCAAGCACGAAGACGAGCAGTAGAGACACTCGCCGTGTGCAGGTATGCGTTATCCTGCTGAAATGTAAGCCCAGCATGGCTTGCCATGAAACGCAACGAAACAGGGGGTAGAATATCGTCGATGTACCGCTTTGCTGTAAGGGTGCCGCAGACGACAACTGAAGGAGTGCTGCTAAGAAGTGAAGTGACACCTGTGACCATCAGTACTGGATGGCGGGCCACAAGGTGGGCCAGGGTCAGGTTGGGATTCCATCACACCGTCTGTTGCGTTTCCAGACACGTCTTCTCTGGTCATCAGGGCTCAGTGCGAAGCGGGAGTCGATAACTGTACTCCAGTCATTGAGATTGCAGATCGAATGAACCCGACACCACAACGAACGGGCGTGTTGGTGTACAGAGATCGATGGGAGTCGGGGCAAGGGCAGCTGCGAGCTCAGTCTCCTTTCTGTGAGCCGACTATTAACGGTCCTTGTGGTCACTGAAGCACCAGTTGCACGCCGGATCGGTGATAATGATGCCGTCTCTCTAGATCAACTGCTTCTTTTTGGACGGTGGGTTTGATCAAGGTTCATCTATTACTGCGGACATCATCGAAATATTGGCAGCCCTCCTGTTTTAATGTAAGGCGATTCTTCGATTACTCGAACCGGTTTCCTCGAGTTCAGCTACACGACTTATCTCAAATTCTGATAGCTGCGTATACAAAGTATTGTTCACTGCGCTGCTGTGACACACATTCATCCAATGGCTGCCCAAGTCCACAGTTTTGCATTTTCCATAGATACCTGTATGAATATCAATTTGTGACCAATTCCCGTAAGTCATTCGTGGTGCGTTATTTCTTGTTGCACCTTGTATTAACAATACATTTAAAATTTCAGCACTACAATACTTGACAACTTGTTCGGTGCAGGCCGAACCCTAAAGATACACTATATACCTTATTTCAACGCTGGTCGCGAAATTTTAATTATCATCCCGAAAAAAATCATTATGCACCCGTGAATATTGGTGCTGTAGGTCCTTTTCTACATCTGCAGCCTTCTGTGTGAAACACTTTCCGAGCTATGGTTGCCTTGACGGAAAGATTGGTTGCAGAAGCCCGCTTTTTGACGGCTGAAGAAGAGGTCCAGCTCGAATATCACTTTGTCATCGTTCTGGAAATGCCTGCCACACAATGGTTTCTTCATCCGAGAAAGTTATTGGGTCCCATGTCAGAAGAATACGACGATAACCTAAATTTGACACTCCAAAAAAGCTGCATGTATGAATGGGTCTTACACAGAGTGACCCAGTGCATTGTCGTGGAGCAAAGGTACCCCCTTGGGAAGCTTTGGATAACTTTTCGTCTTGACATGCTCCTGTAACTTCGTTAGCAAATTCAGGAGAATGCTCCTGCTACGATTGACGGTTATGAGTATAACCTGTTTGCACCATAACATGGAAAGAAGAAACAGCATCACATCGCCTGAAGATGGATGCACCGTCGTCTTCATCGCTGTGGGTCAATCCACAGGCTTTCGGTCCTTCCGTTGCCCTTTGTCGTAAGAGACCCACAACTCATCCAGGGAAACTAATTGGGACTGGCCTCATACTGCTGCAACGTTATCACAGTTGTCTAAGTCTTAGACCGTGTCCTACGTGAGCGACAGAAGCGAGCGACAGTGAGCGACTTCTGGATACGTGACACTTCAGCGACAAGCAGCATCATCGCACGACAACCTTGGGTGTCCTGTGTGCGAGCGACCATATCGCGCTACAAGATGGCTCCTTAGAGCCAACCAGTCGTTTCATAAAATGGAGTCCTTAACCTGTAGAATACTGTGCTGGAGAGTAAGGCTACAGAATTAGGTTTACTTAAGAAAACAAAGTGAAAAGGAATAATCTGCATAAAATTTACAAATGGAGGAATCTCCATGGAGAATGGAGAATTTCTTAAGTATCATGAACTACAAAGATCACCAGACAAGAAACTTCCTGACAGATTAAAACTGTGTGCCCGACCGAGACTCGAACTCGGGACCTTTGCCTTTCGCGGGCAAGTGCTCTGCTATCTTTTTTTATTATCAGATTGACTTGGTATATTTCACGAGAATTCAGACAACCATAGTCAGATCATCATTTAATATTAGCTGCAAAAAGAAAATCAACAAATTAGTTGAAACACAAATAAAACATTTCTTCTGAAGGGGAAGACCAACCCGTTATCCCACCCGTATGAATTTTGGGTGTATATATATACATGCAAAAAAGAAAAAAAAATTACGAAAAAATATAACAAGGGAGGGGACTCAAGCTCAGGGAAGAAACAGGAATCACAGGGGAACTTAACCAACACCTTGACGGTTAAACACAAGAAAAAGCATATTCGCAAAAAGCGTTCGGTATTGTGGTAACCGCTGCCATTTCCAATGCGCAGTTGACAAATAATGGTGAAAAACGCGGGGATCTGGGTCATTACCGCCTTCAATGACGTAGTGGACATAGTAATCCAAGAGCCAGACAATCGTGTTCGTTTTCGTCTGAGGAAAATAACAGATGTCCGGATGTAAGAAGATGTCGTCTGGGAATGCGGTTTCAGGCCCTCTAGTAAGAAAAGCTAATTGACGGCGGACCCAGAGCCAATGATCCCGTCCGCAAGCAACTAGCCTGTGAAGTAAGGTGTCAGTTTGATGACATTCCTCACACTGATCAGTCGGACGAAGGCCAATACGAAAAAGACGATCACCAGTAGGTATCAGACGGTAAATGACCTTATACCACGTTGAAACAATCTCCATCGGCAAAATGGGAAGACTAAGATGAGACCAGACCGTTTTCCATGACGTTGACGGGGAAGCAAGTTCAACAGAAGAAGGGAAACATGCTGTACCCCAACGGATTTGTAGCATGTTGGTAGTAATATGCGTCATAGAAAGTATATCAGCACCCAGAATATCGACAAGTACAAAGTATTCACGAATGTGCCGCAATTTAGGATTAATCCGTCCAACATCAACAGGAGGGGTCAGACTGGCCGGCCGGAGGCGGGAAAGTAAACGAGAGGTGACTGAATGCGGAGCCCGCGTACAGGTTAAAACATTGCGGCGGGCAAATAAGATGGACGTCTTCACTTTGATATCTGAAAGACCCAATCCTCCAAGCTTCCGAGGCCTGGCCACAACTTCATACCGGACACGGAAGACATGGCGGCGCCACAGAAATCGACTAGACAGCTGTTTCAGCCTGCGGGCCATCATCGCGGGAAGCGGGAAGACCTGCGCAACGTAGTATATTTTACTGAAGACATAGGTCTCTAAAACCCGTGCCTTGTGAAGGAGGCTAAGGGAACGGCGGTCATGTTCAAGGATCGCCCCGTGAACACGACTCGTAACCTCACGCCAATTTTGTGCCGCCATTTTGATCGGATTACGATCCTCTATGATCCCCAAGGTCTTATGGCGATCGACAACCGTCGCCCAAGGAATGACGACATGATCAAAGCCTCTCAACGGCAGGAACGTGCATTTGCGATCATTAATGCGAGCACCAGCAAGACCACAAAATGAATCCAAGGTATCCTTAAGCCGCGGTATGTCCTCGGCATGTCGTACTAAAACCATGACGTCATCGGCGTATGCACGGACTGCAAAAATTTCCCCCATTATATTCCAGCCACGTAATTGCATGGTGAGATGGCGAAGTAAGGTCTCTAAGGATAGAACAAAAAGTGACATGGATAAGGGGCTTCCCTGGGGTAACCCCCGTCTGATCGATATCCGGGGGGTAGGGTGACCGTTCACAATCACCGAGACACTGATACCGGTAAAAAGATTAGTTAAGACTTGTCGAGCATCATTATTAAAGCCGACAGCGGTGAGCACTCTCGATAAAAAATCATGGCTGACGCGATCGAACGCTTTCTGGAAATCAAGAAAAAGCAAAGCCCCTGGGATATTAGCGGCAGCCGCCACCGAGATTACATCGCGACATTCGAGAACGGAAGTCAGTATCGTGCGTCCAGGCACACAGCTTTGGTGGGCGGCAATAATGGTATCGAGCAGCTTAGAGAGACGGATATTAATTGCTCGAGCGACAAGTTTATAATCAAAGTTAAGGAGAGTAATAGGACGGAGGGAATCAATTGCAGGTCGACCTGTGGATTTCGGGAGGAGGACCATTCTGCCTTCCTGAAAAGGAGCAGGAAGTGAGACTCCCCGCATCACTTCATTTACCATTGACGTTAAGGTGTCACCAATGAGCGGCCAAAATTGAACATAGAACTCCTTAGGAATACCATCTAATCCAGGCGACTTGCGGGACTGCGATCCTGCAACAACATCATATATGTCATCCTTCTGAAAGGGACGCAGAAAGGCGTCGTTTAATTGAGGAGTGACGACGCGAGGCAGCAAAGAGGTAATGTCGTCAAGAGAGGTTTCCGCCGGGACATGAGTATCGTACAGATCAGTAAAATAGGTGTAAACGAAGTCAGAAATGTCACGGTGAGAGGTGAACACGCGGCCGTCAGCGGTTGTGAGGGAGGCTAGGCACCCACGTTTCCGGCGCGACCGTAAACGGACTAGATGGTAGAGTTACGTCAGTTCCTCTTGCAGAAGGGAACGTGGTTGAGACCTCGTCCGCAGGCCCTCCATTTGAATGCGTTTGAGCTGCAGCAATTTGGCTTTGATGCGCTGTATATCAGTAACCCGTAGGGGAGCATGCGTAGCACTATCGTACAGTTGACGTAAGACAGAATAGTAAAATTCTTGCGTTCGTCGAGCTTCTGCCACCTTCGCAGCCCCAAAACGCATGAAAGCCCTACGGATGTGTGGTTTTGCATACAGTGTCCACCATGCCACGATAGACGGGTACTGGTCCATAGTACGAGAACAACGAGTCCAAATGTCCTCCAGGACGATACCAAGGGAGGTATCTTGCAAATACACGATATTGAGCATCCAAGGAGGACGAAACAATTTTACCGGTTGTCGCTCGTAATTAAACGTAACGGCTACAGCGCAATGATCAGTAAAACAGGCTGGTATCACATCAACAGCCAGAAGTTGCCCACACAAGGAATCGGAAAGGTAAAAGCGTTCGAGGCGACTGCTAGACGTGGGAGTAAAGTAGGTATGTCGCACAAGTGTAGGATAGCGAGAAACCCACACGTCACGCAGGTGCAAGGAGCGCACAAGGTCGTCGAGTTCTTTACTGAAATTAAAATTGGGAGACTGATCCACCGACCGTAGAACACAATTGAAGTCCCCACCTAAAATTATCTTTGTCGGGGATTTACGAAGCAGGTAAATGACTTCTTCTTTATAGAAACTCGAACGTGCGGTAGTACAACCCGAACCAGAAGGGGCATAAAGAAGGAGTAAACTGAGATCATAAAACGTGCACCCGATCCCCCTTCCACTGTCGAGTACTTCGAAATTCATCAACGGAATGCCTTCTCTATAAAACAAGGCAGTGCCCGTAGAAAGTTCGGAAGCGACATTAAAAAACGTCGAGAACCCAGGAATGGAAAACTGGTCGAATAGGACTTCCTGTAAAAAAACAACATCTGCCCCAGACTGATAGATAAACTGTCGCAAAGCGGCGAGCCGAAGCTCAGAACATATTCTGTTAATATTCAGAGTAAGAAATGTATATGCTTGCATGGAACTTCAACCCAGAAAGAAGAACAAAGATCGGTAGAGAGCCGTCAGCTGACGGAGCAACATACAAGTAATCATACCAGAAACAAGCGCTGAACCACAGAGAGAAAAACTACGAAACAGAACCCTCATCTTCTCACTGCTTTTTCTTCGGCCGTGACGCGGCTCTCTGTGGCTGTTTACGGATTCGACTGCGGCTCCGCGGTGCCGAAACTGCAGCGTTCGGCTGCGTGGGAGCATCATGTAGACATTCCGTGTCAGATTGCGGGAGAGAGGCCTCTACATCCCACTCGTCCGCAGACATGGGTTCACGGTGGGACAGTTGGTGAATAACAACGGGATCCACTGGCTCTGGAGAATCAATCAGTTGTTTGATGGGAGGAGGCTGTGACCCAGAGGGGGCGACAGAAATTCCAGAAGGGGGATGCGAAACAGAGTCAATAGGAGAAGTGTCAGAGAGAACCGGAGAAGACACGTGGAAACCAGAAGCAGGTTCCGTCACGGGCGTCTCCGAAGAGGCTGCCGCGGCAGCAGGAACAAAGTCAGATAAGGTGTCAGGGAGCTTCTGCAAAGGCGTGATAGCACCTGTGGCGTCCTCATCCACTATTTCCGACTGAGAAAGAGAGTCCTTTACCGGAGGCCCATCGAAAGGGCGAGCCAATAAGGAAGATTCATCAGCCGCATCATCCTGTGTTCGCCGACGCTTGTTGTGAGAAATCAGCGCGGGCACATCGGAATTAAGGGCAGCAACATCCCTACTCAAGGACAACGGGGGAAAATCACGGCCGTTGTCGGGCAACGGAGCACTGCGTCCCTCAGTGAGCGATTCAGTCCGACATCCTTGCGGGAGAAGATCAGCTAAAGTCAATTTTTTACGCTGTTCGTATGTAGGTTTTAATACCACCACACGCCGCGGACAATTAGTACGGAAATGACCAGTTTCATTACAATAATAACATGTTCCTTCCTGGCCACTGTACGTGATATGGACCCTATAACCACATACCTGTAGGTGAGAAGGAATAGGTTTTTTAACCACCATTTCCACCGACCGAATACCACTATATACCTGTAAGCGGTGCTGAGCAGACCAGCGTTCCTTTCGAATATGGCGTACGTCCCCATAAGGAAGCAAAACGGACTTCAGAAAACAGTCGTCAACCTCGGGCGGAAGGTTAAATACCCGAACATTCGTATATATCACTTCTGCATTTGCCAAGAGAACCATACTAGTGGAACCATCACGGTGCGTAAAGGGTACCTGAGAACCATGACGAGAAAGTATCCTATCAACCTGAAGCGGGTCAAGAAACTTAACAAAAAACACATATAATTCGCTGTCGAAATATGCGGTATGCACCTGATCAGTAGTGACCTTAACTGTATCGACTAACCAGTCATGTATCTCCAAAGAACCGGGCTGGACGTGACGCGTGGATTTGTCAAAGGTAAAACTGACTGTACCTGTACGCGGAACTTTCGTGGGAACCATGGTGGACATCACGGCGAGAGACGACGCCGCGACAGGAAGGGCCGCACGAACACCAAACACCAGCCGACAACCAGCGATGCGACGCGCACGGAGACCAACACGGCACTAAACTGACAGGAGGAAAACACGCTGCGCTACGGTAGAGGCGGAACTAAGAGCACAACCTAGTCGCCCGACGCGCGAAGCGAGAATACGTATCTGAGCTACCTAAGCACGACTGACGCCTGCTACTCACAGCTTTACTTCTGCATGTATCTCGTCTCCTACCTTCCAAACTTTACAAAAGCTCTCCTGCGATCCTTGCAGAAAACATCCCCCAGGCTGTGGCTAAGCCATGTCTCCGCTATATCCTTTCTTTCAGGAGTGCTAGTTCTGCAAGGTTCGCGGGAGAACTGTAAAGTTTAGAAGGTAGGAGACGAGATACTGGCAGAAGTAAAGCTGTGAGTACCGGGCGTGAGCCGTGCTTCGGTAGCTCAGATGGTAGAGCACTTGGCCGCGAAAGGCAAAGGTTCCGAGTTCGAGTCCCGGTCGGGCACACAGTTTTAATCTGCCAGGAAGTTTCATATTAGCGCACACTCCGCTGCAGAGTGAAAATCTCATTCTGGTATGACCAGAGAAGTTCTTCGAATACGCATGAGTGAGCAGAGGCGCATTCGACTACCTCATCAATAAATTAAAGACGAACGTTTTATTACATGATCAAGAATTTTTAACTGTCAATAAATGCAGAGGAATGACTTCTTCATGACTAACTACGCTAAATACAACCATAAGAACAAAGGATGAAATGAGTTGACGATAGGTAGCTGTGGTGTATGGGTAGCGTACACAGTTCGTCATTACATGCGAGGGTAAGGTCTAGAGTACGATTTCCGGCACTTCTTATGTTTTTACTGACTCAATTACGATTCTTTGTACTTTTATGTATACTGTTTACACTACATCGCTTAGTACATTTTTAAGATCTTGCCAAAGAACTTCATCTTCACGCCTATCCCAGTATATCACACACATTTAATTCCTAATAAATTACAATGAACCATGAAATTTTACAGATATTGCATGTTGCGAACGTAATTCATCAGCAGTGAGTGTTAAGGCCAAGCTTTTCAATTACTCTAAATAGTATGTACAAGGAAAGCTTATTAAAGCTTACAAAATTTTTCAAGATAAATTCAAACTTTTGTGTAATGATTTATCAAAAAGTATGAAATAAAAAGTATTAGGGAAAGGTTTGGTGCACCTCATTTTCTGTTTATGATTTCGAGCATCATTCATAGACACGTAGAACATTTCCCTGATCTACTTATTTCTTTTACACAAATAATTACATAAAATATTTGAGTGATTTCTTCCATTTTTTTAAATTTCAAGTTTCATTCACAAAGCATGATCTTCCTGACTCCTCGTTTGCCTTCCTGACGTACTTGATTCGAGGGAAGCCTTTTTGACATTTAAATACCGTACCAATGTATCTTTTTATGTGCAAAATAGCTCGGTCTTGAACAGATGATATTTTTGACACTCCACTTAAAGCAGCTTTTCCCAAAATATTTCAATTTTTCCTCAGCTTATTAATTAAGTTTTCGTTTATTACCCTGATGACTTTCAAGCAGTTAAATATTTTCATGCCAAACTAGACCTCATGCTCGTCACTTTGATATCCTGTTTACCTGTTTCTTTCCCTTTGTTTGCCTTCGTAAATTTGGACAAAACCTCATGATGTAATTTATAGGGAGTTTTGTTTTCGCTCTGCTCACGCGTTTACAAAAACGTATCGAGTGTTAATCATATGATAAAATAGCCCTTTCATCGAGCTGTCATTTCGAACAATCGTCGTTTCGGTATCTTGAACCTTTTATGAGATAGACTATTTTTACCACCATTTGATTCCCGAAGCGCAGGAGAGGTTCTGAAGCGACGCGAGTGACCCGTCCGCGGATATAACAACCAATATCTCGAGAATGAAAAGAGATATAATTCTGGTCTCATCTTTAAAGACAATTTAGATACATTGGTTACATTTCATAAGCAATAATGTGTGACCTTAAATGAACTATACGGAAAGTCTACACAACGTGATTTTACCTCATCAAATTCTTAAAAATTTCGTGCAGCCATGTACTCAGTTTCGTGCAGCACAGTAACTATGACGAATAACAAAAATAAATTCTGATCTTTATCATTTAAGGACATCAAGATATAGGTTGCAGAAGAATAAAATTTTTCACCGAATAGTTTTCTTAAAATCTGATGTTAAACAATTCATAGTTGCCGTCGCGTCCACTCCACTGCTTTGCCAAGAAGACACATGGATGTTGCTCTGTGTCGCAAGTGCTACAGCGACAAGATTCAAACACATTTGAATTCAAACTTCACCAGTTGGAGCGGGAGACAGACAGTGACACAGATGTCGCTCACTTAGGACTCTTCCATAAATACACCTGCTGTTGTGTTTTGTCGCCTGTAGCTGAAGCGCGCTGCTGTCGGTCACGTAGGGCATGGCCTAAGGTTTTGTGAAAAGATGTGAGCAGTCACGGAACCCAGCGGGGAGCCAACTACGCCAAGCTCAACATGCTGTAAAAGATGCTGAAAGCTAATCCATTACAGATAGTTAAAATTTTCACTTTTCCTTCGACCGATATACTCCAGTCTTCGAACACCATGCCCTCAGTTCGCTTGTGGTTCCCAGACGTCCACGGAGAGATGGTCTGTCATTTTGTTCTTTTCACTTGTTCGTCGAACTATAAGCATATGCGCCACGTAAAGACTGTGTCACATGACGGTGACTTCTTGCAGTAGATTATTGTACTGTTGATCCCCTTCAAAAGTCGTAATGAATTACTGCAGGACAAATGCGCGTTGCCGTTTTAGTTTTGGCTCATCCAACGGCGTGCTTTGGTAGTGTGACGTGGGGATTTGATTGTCTGCCGGGACTATACCTGCAGACAGATAGAACAAAACTTCATTACTTAGAGGCGCCGACCAAAACCTTAAAAGGTGTTTGTGACAATATTACGCAGCTCGTACAGACTAATTGACTTCCTTTCCTTTTTTTTTTAAAAAAAGTATGAATCGCACAAGATCTCTACCGTCGTTTTTACGCCTTTTAATTCACGACATTAACACTACTCATGATGTATACAAAACTCACTCCTCTGACTGTAAGGCAAAAATGAAAAACGTGATATAAGGAACACACAACCTTAGGTAGCAAATCCACATTCGGAGTTCACGTTATAAAGACAGTTATAAGGTACAAAATATCGAAAACTATGTAGCAGTCCTTCATACAATTATGAACGCCTATTTTATGGACGTTTATAAGGAAATATAAATTGACATTCACCTGAGAAATCCAAGGAAAGACGCTTAACGAGCAATGCACATTGGAGAGCATCAGTTCCTTGGATATTTTCTGCCTATAGTTGGAGTCACGAATGATGGCGTTCGAGTTTACGCTTTTCTGCACACCCACATCACATATGATCCAACAGCTAATGAGCGGTCAGTGAGTTTTGAGCACTCTCGCTGTGAACGCCGTAGCGTTAAACGCGATCGTTGTGAGTTGTTTAGTTAATTTCGATTCCATTTGTTGCGAGTTGTCATCGCTGACTGTGGTGATCAGAGATAAATTCCGCGTAAGTAAGCGAAAGACTTAATTTGCAGGAGATACGCCTTCTGCAAGCGGAAAGCACGCCCATGCCTCAACATGCGCAAACCGCCATCGTTCGTGGATCGGACTATAGTTGCTTAAAACTTCGCAGCTATGTTTAGTTGCTAGTAATACTTTTTGTAAGGAATCAACGATACGTCTAAGGTATGCGAGAGCCCTCTACAGTTCTCAATGGGTTATAATTTTACTCGTTAGATTTCGTACGTATACGTTCTTCTTGAGTACCTCGTCCATAGAAACTATTTTTCACTTTCATTAATTCCACATAATTACTTTCAACTTTTATTTAAAAAAATGCAGTTTCAATTATGAAACACGTAAAAACAACTCTTTTAAGCTAAAGCACATTAACAGATACTTAGATCGTAAGATTTTATAATTGCAACGCGGCTATTTTATGATGATGTGACTGGGCACAAAACTTTTTAAATCTCCTTGAATTTGCTGTTTAATGGTTTACTTTTAGCATTCTGTCTGAAAAACATGCAATGTAATTTTGAAACAAGTCAGATAACTTTTTTAACTGAAGCCACGTTAACAGTTTTTAATGAATCAGGCTGCACAGTTTTTTATAATTACGACGCTCCTATTTCTCTAATGGCGTTATTGGGTGCGAAACTCTTTTAAATCGACTTCTACTAATTTTTTCATTTTACAATACTTCTGTAAAGCTTAAAGTAAGCTGTATATTTGTGTACTTCTACTGTACGTGTACGAGCGCAGTCTCTGATCTGATAATGGCCTAGTATAGAGGCTTAATAAAGTTCTAACAAAGGGAACTGGAATAGCTTTTCATTACTGTTACTAAATATGCTACATACTGTTTTTTTCCTTGTGACGCCAATAAGTCAATAATTACGTTCCATTATTATTATAGTAACTTACGTTTAGCGTTAGACACGACACATCGTTTTTTACAATTATTATGGTGTTGCTATAATGGTACCATTTTGTGCTGAGGATATGTGCTGCACCTGAATTTTAAACATTTCATGCCTAGAATAAAGCAAAAACAAAACATTTGGAACAAGCAAAGGAGAATATAAGCAGGCACTCTCAGAGAGAAGAATAAGCTTAAAGAAGACAGCAAAATCGTTTTCTTTGCCTACTGCAATAAAAGCCTTTTTTCTCTTGTGTTGACATTCTAAGTATAAATTTAAACAAGGCGACACTCTTCATGAACTTACCTGCATTGTATTATGTTATAATATTGTATTTTATTTATTAAAAGTGTATTCTTTGTATGACTTCGGTGACCTTTGGTAATATGTCTCTTGGATCATGAACTTCTCCGTTATTTTCAAGGAGAAATCTGTTTTTGGGTTCATACCTAATAAGATATTATTCTGGAAATAACAGTTTTCCTGGTATACTGATTGCTTTTATTTTATTTTTGCATATTTATTTCCTTGCTATGTTTCAGGGCCTCAGATATTTTCTCAAGCACTCAATTACGTAAGCAGCCACAATACAAAGCTAATATTTGGCGTCATAAATCGTACAGTTCCCTCAGTCACTGCTAATACTGCTATTTATTTAAGTAAATAGCAGTATTAGTAGTGGCTGGTTTCTGTCTTCTTCTTTGTAAGAGCCAACCTACATTATATTTGTGACGACTGGCTCACCGGTCATATTAGTACATTTCATTTGAAACTTCATTGGAACGAGGAGACAGCATAGTTCTCTGTATATAATTAAAAACCAATATTTGCTAGTAAAACTTAGATATCGAATTAGAGATTCACAATTGTTGCAAATAAATTAATATGTCCCACAACTCCCATAAACTTGAAATAAAATTAAGTCCTGAATGAGATTTTCCTCTGCAGCGGAGTGTGCGCTGATATGAAACTTCCTGGCAGGTTAAAACTGTGTGCCCGACCGAGACTCGAACTCGGGACCTTTGCCTTTCGCGGACAAGTGATCTACCTCTTTTTTTCCTTTTTTTTCTTTTAGAAAGCCCCTTAAAACTGGAACTAAAAAAAAGGAAAAAAGGAAAAAAATTCCTAAGTGCCACCGCCACTTTTCATCCTATAACAAAAAAATCTGGTGCACTTCAGGTGTTGGCTCCTGGCTAAACCTACTCCACAGAGCTGCCTATATACCAGGGAAAATATGGGAAATCAAGCTTAGGGCTATACTTACAAACAACAAAATCTTCTTTTTTTAATTATATTTTTATTTTTTTATTTTGTTTTGTGTAGTTTTGTTGTGTAATTGATCAGAGGCCTTCTGCGTCCTGTTGGTAATATGTTGAATCACGTATTCTCGAAATTGATGTTCCGTGGAATTGTTCAGAAATGTTCATTGGTTCAAACAGGAAACCTTCTTCTCTCTTGGCTTAACACATTCCAGCTGCGAGGCGGCTCGTGGAAAGCACTCCCAAGGAAGTTTGAGAAAAATTGTCTGTATTTAGGGTGACGGACAACGACATAATGACGGTCATTGAGGTATGTCCAAAAATCGAGTACAGAGTCTACAGTTTGTCCAAATAGGTAGTGAATGGCATGTCCGCGAATCCAATTCACAGCATTGGTCTTTGTCCGAGGAAAATAGTCACGTTCCGGAAGTAGTAACGAAAGGGGAGTAATCCGATCCGGGATGTCCCGCGTTAGAAAAGCCGCAATACGTCGAACCAAGTGCCAAACCTCCGCCGCCGGTCCGCAAACAAACCGATGTTCATCGTTGTCTGGCACTCCACACATGGAACATAGAGGTGATTGGGCGAGGTGGCTACGATGAAGGCGAAATTGGTTGATTTGCTTACCACTGACAGTTTGGTACCAGAAAGATTGAACATTCGTCTCAAGGTAACAGGCGAATACCGCGCGCCATACATGACGCCAGTCAACCTGGAGGAACTTTTGTTCAATCGGGTTAGGTGGACGACCTAACTGGAGGACATTGTATACCACCTTTGTCTTCAGTAGGAGCTGTCTTGGTAAGGTGAGGCGTAGATAACTGAGTTCAAGAAAGAAGTATCGTATATAATGGAACTGGGCCGGAACGTCCGAGATCATCACTGGGGCTGACAGACCGGCGTATATGCCGTCAGGAGGAGACCAGTGAGGCTCGTTCGGCAACGTGTTCATACCGTCATCTGGGAGCTGACAAATAGGGCGCGAGCTCTATTCGGCACGTGAAACAGACCTATCCCACCTCGTTCACGGGGAAGAGTAAGGGTTGCATAGTTAACTTTGAACAACAGCCCAGAGCTGCCGAAAGATGCTATCGCTGCCAAACATGCGACGTGCCACAGTAAGCGGGAAAGGTTGAACTTGTGCTACATGGGGAACTCGGGATGCGATATATATCTTGACATATCGAGCTCGTTGGAGAATATCTAGGGATCGAAGGCGTTGGTCCATAAGACCTGCTCTGATCATTAAAAGGAGGCGTCGGCAGTTGATGGTTTCTGAACGCCGGAGATCAGATGAAAAATCTATTCCCAAACAGCGAATGGTATCAACGGTGGTGAGAGGTGTAACGCACTCCGAGGGAAGTCCCGTGCCAATGAACATAACTTGTTACTTACGTACGTTTAAAGAGCTGCCCGAAGCCTCATCATAAGTCGCTACCCACGTCAAAACAGCTCGAACCTCGTCGGCATTACGTAAACAGATGACTACTTCGTCAGCATATGCCGTGCAACAGAATCGGTAGCGATCTATGGACAACCCTACCAAACGTTGTCTTAGTCCACATAGCAAGGATTCCAAGGAATAGGGGTGCAAAATTGCTGATAGAGAGCAACCTTGACGTACGGATCGACCTATTTTGATAGCAAGTGTGAGTCTGCCATTGTACATTATCCTGGAAAAGGCACCCCACAGAAGGCGCATCACTACCGTGATAACGGTGACTGGGAAACCCATATGGTGGAGAACGGCCGTAAGGAACGAATGGTCGAACCTATCAAAAGCTTGACTAAAGTCCAAAGACGCAAGTGCCCCAGAGAGGCGTTGTGCCTGGGTAACGGCGATCATATCCCTGTAGCGGCATAAAGCCGTGCGGATATTGTTATCCCCTCCCAAAGATGCTTGGTCTGGCGACACAACATTTCGGGCAACGTTTTTAAGTCGTGCCGCCAAAAGGCGAGTGAAGATTTTCATATCACTTTTAAGGATGGTGAGGGGCCGATAATCACTGATATTGTTGCCACCATGCGGTTTATGTACAGGAATAATAATTCCTTCCATGAAAGCGTCCGGCACAGGTACTTCCGGAGACATCAGTTCCCGACAGATGGAGGTGATGGTGGACTCTAATAAATCACGGAAGGTGCGATAAAATTCGAGGGGAAGACCGTCAGGTCCTGGGGAGCGATTGATGGTTCCTGCCCGGATCGCGTCGCGGACTTCCTTATCAGTCACCTCTGACATCAAGTCAATCGCCGCATCTCCTGGGATACCACCGAAGTTGAGCTGTGTGACTTCCTCGATCAACTCTGGGGAATGTGGAATTGCGGCGTATAGCTGCTGGTAGAGGGCGTGAAGCACATTTCCTATTGCAGATTGGGTTACGTAGCGACGCCCTTCTTGTTAGGACGTGAATCAATTTTCGGCGTAGATTTTTGCGTTCTTGGATGATATGGTACATCGACGGATGTTCATGAGGCACGCGATCAGCAGTACGAGATCGTACTATCGCTCCTTCCAAAAGCCTTCGCATGAGATTGGAGATTTGGGCCTTAGCATGGTTCATCCTTGTATGGCGCTCAGGGAAGGCTGGCATCGTGGAGCATTCTCGTAGTATCCTGTAGTAAAAGTCCATAGTGCTCTTCCTCCAGGCGACAACATCTTTGCCATACCGGATTGAAGTTTTTCGAATGCATGTTTTGCACACTGGATCCACCAGGATATGGTAGGCGGATACGTGGGTCGGCGTCTATTACATGTGATCCAAGTGTCTTTTATTATAAGTCGACAGTCAGGTGAATTAAGAAGTGCCGTGTTCAGTTTCCATAAACCACGTCGGTGCCATACTGCCTGTCTTGTGAGAACAACGTCACAGAAGTAAGCCTCATGATCTGAGAAAGCAACAGGCCAGATTTCAGCCTGTCGTGTGTGTTGAATTAGGGATCGCGAGATGTAGATGCGATCCAGTCGGCTGGAGGAGTGCGCAGTGTAGTACGTAAAGCCCAAACGATCACCGTGAACATGTCTCCACGTGTCGACAAATTGTAGACGCGTCACGACTGTTTCCAGAGCTGCGCATGGTGAGTGACGCGGCAATTGATCCTGAGGTCGCTGGGTGCAGTTGAAGTCTCCACCCATGACCCAGTCATCGTGTGGTCCCATAAAAAGGGGTGTAACTTCATCTGCGAAGAAGGCATTGCGTTCACGACGGTAGCTGGAGCCTGACGGCGCATAAATGTTGACGATGCGTACACCAAAGAGAGTAAGGGCCATACCTCTGCCGTTGGGGAGGTATAGGACATCTTCGGCAGGAAGACCTTCTCGTAAGATGATGGCAACACCACTACCGGTGTCCGAAGTGGGAGAAAGAAAAATGTCGTGAAGCCATGTGGTGGTGAAAAGTCGGCAACATGGACTTCCTGAAAAAGCGCAATATCAATGTCCGCATCATAAATCATATCGCGGAGCAGCGCTAGTTTGTGGGGCGCACGAATGGTCGCGAGGTTAACCGTTGCGACACGATAATGCTGGTGTTGGAGTCCCACAGGCACAGGTGGGGCTTCCTCTTCAAGAGCGAGAGGTCGTCGATCTTGCCGGTCCGCTGAAGAGGCTGCTATTGTGGAGAGTTTGCGGGCGAGGGCGCGACCGTCCACCCCAGTCCCCTACAGCACTTGCCCGCAAAAGGCGAAGGTCCCGAGTTCGAGTCTTGGTCGGGCACACAGTTTTAAAATTAAGTCCTGTTTCATAATCCAGTTGCTTCTATCACTAGCTGATGGCGGTCTGTAGGAAACGAGTAAAGTATTTTCTTTGCATCATGACTTTCTTTGAGGTTGTTTCTGTCATCTAGAGATGGCTGCACTGTAGAAACCGTGGTTTGTTTGTTTTTTGTACCATAAGTAGTTTTCATTGTGACCAACAGAATGCTCCACTGTTAAAAAACACAACAAATTTCATAAATCAGTTATTTACACGTCTAAGCTACTGAAATGTCTGAAAATGCAACAAAAAGTAGCGATGTTTACACCGATTAGGTAGGAACCACTTGAGCTTAAGTACCAGTAAAAAACTCTTAATTTTAATCCCACTCTTGACTCCTTTTATTTCCGTCATTGGTTCTACGATGTGTAAATTGAACAGCAGGGGCGAAAGAAAATGTTCCTGTCTTAAACCGTTTCCAATCCGAGTACTTTGTTCCTTATCTTCCAGTCTTACTGATCCCTCTTGGTTCTTCTACGGATTGTGTATTACCCATCCCACCCGACAGCTTACCAATATTTTCTTCAGAGTTTCAAATATCTTGCACGGTTTGACACTGCGAACGCTTTTTCCGGTCGACAGATCCTTTGAACGTGTCTTGATTTTTCTTTAGTCCTGCTTCCATTGTCAGCCGTAAAGTGAGAACTGCCTCTCTGGAACTTTGACCTAAGGCCAAACTGATCATCATCCAACGCATCCTCAATTTTCTTTTCCATTCTTCTTGTCAGCAGCATGGATGTAAGAACTGTTAAGCTTATTGTGCGATAATTCTCGCACTCGTCAACTCTTGCAGTCATAGGAATTGTGTGGATGATATTTTTCCATAAGTCGGACGGTATATCGCCAGACTGATACATTCTACTCACCAATATGAACATTTATTTTGTTGCCATTTACTCCAATTTGGGATATTCCAATGGAATGTTATCCTTCCCTTCTTCCTTATTTGATCTTAAATCGTCCAAAGCTCTTTTCAACTGGAGTTCTAATATTGGATCCCTTTCTCTTCCTTGTTGACTATTGTTTCTTATTCTATCACGTCATCAGACAAGTTCTCCCTCACATAGACGTTCTCACTTTCCTCTTTCCCACTTTTGTTTCTGACTTTTTTACATGCTGAGTCAGTTCTCATGACAATCATTTCTTCTTCGATTTCTTCGTATTTTTCGTGCTCCCCATTTCACCTTGGTTTCGTTGCACTTCGTATTTCGTGTGCCTGAATTTCAGTGCACTATTTTGTACTTCCTTCTTTCTTCTATCAACGGAAGTATTTCTTCTGTTATTCATGGTTTGTTCGCAGTTGTCTTCCTTCTAACTACATTTTCTTTCCAGTTTCTGTTACTGCCCTTTTTAGTGATGTCAATTCCTCTTCAATAGGACTGCCTGCTGAGCTACTCGTTATCGCAATATCTGTGTCTCATAGAACTTCAAGTGTATCTCTTCATCCCTTAGTACTTCTGTATCCCACCTCTTTGCGCATTTGGTTCGTCCTGACTAGCTTCTTAAACTTCAGCCTAATCTTCATATTACTAAGCTGTCTGAAGGTATATCTGCTTATGAGTGCGGCTTACAGTCTAATGTCTGTTATCGGAATCTCTGCCTGATCATGGTGTAATGTAAATCTTCTCTTATCTCTCGACTTTTTACAAGTATACCTCCTCATTTTGTGATTATTGGGCAGAGTATTCACTAACTGATATTTAGTGCAGAACTCAATTAGCCTTTTTCCTCCCTCGCTCTTTCTCCCAAACCCATATTCTACCGCAACAGTTTCTTCTACTGTGTACGCTACAGCCACTTTCCATCCGCCATAACTATTATATTTTCATCTCCCTTCGCGTACTGATTTACCTGTTTTGTGTCAGTTCTCATATACCTTATCTGTCCCTTCATCTTCTGCTTGAGATCTCGATATGTATGCCTAAAATATTGTTGTCGGTGTTGGTTTGATGTCGATTCTGTTGAGAACAATCCTCACTGTACTGTTCATAATCACTCCCTGCTCCACCTCCATATTCGTAAGGAATCCCAATCCTCTTATACCATTTCTGCTGCTGTAGATATCATTTTATACTCGTTTCACCCAAAATCGTTGCCTTTTTCCGTTTTACTTCACTGAGCCCGCTATATCTACACTCCTGGAAATTGAAATAAGAACACCGTGAAGTCATTGTCCCAGGAAGGGGAAACTTTATTGACACATTCCTGGGGTCAGATACATCACATGATCACACTGACAAGAACCACAGGCACATAGACACAGGCAACAGAACATGCACAATGTCGGCACTAGTACAGTGTATATCCATCTTTCGCAGCAATGCAGGCTGCTAGTCTCCCATGGAGACGTTCGTAGAGATGCTGGATGTAGTCCTGTGGAACGGCTTGCCATGCCATTTCCACCTGGCGCCTCAGTTGGACCAGCGTTCGTGCTGGACGTGCAGACCGCGTGAGACAACGCTTCATCCAGTCCCAAACATGCTCAATGGGGGACTGATCCGGAGATCTTGTTGGTCAGGGTAATTGACTTACACCTTCTAGAGCACGTTGGGTGGCACGGGATACATGCGGACGTGCATGGTCCTGTTGGAACAGCAAGTTCCCTTGTCGGTCTAGGAATGGTAGAACGATGGGTTCGATGACGGTTTGGATGTACCGTGCACTATTCAGTGTCCCCTCGACGATCACCAGAGGTGTACGGCCAGTGTAGGAGATCGCTCCCCACACCATGATGCCGGGTGTTGGCCCTGTGTGCCTCGGTCGTATGCAGTCCTGATTGTGGCGCTCACCTGCACGGCGCCAAACACGCATACGACCATCATTGGCACCAAGGCAGAAGCGACTCTCATCGCTGAAGACGACACGTCTCCATTCGTCCCTCCATTCACGCCTGTCGCGACACCACTGGAGGCGGGCTGCACGATGTTGGGGCGTGAGCGGAAGACGGCCTAACGGTGTGCGGGACCGTAGCCCAGCTTCATGGAGACGGTTGCGAATGGTTCTCGCCGATACCCCAGGAGCAACAGTGTCCCTAATTTGCTGGGAAGTGGCGGTGCGGTCCCCTACGGCACTGCGTAGGATCCTACGGTCTTGGCGTGCATCCGTGCGTCGCTGCGGTCCTGTCCCAGGTCGACGGGCACGTGCACCTTCCGCCGACCACTGGCGACAACATCGATGTACTGTGGAGACCTCACGCCCCACGTGTTGAGCAATTCGGCGGTACGTCCACCCGGCCTCCCGCATGCCCACTATACGCCCTCGCTCAAAGTCCGTCAACTGCACATACGGTTCACGTCCACGCTGTCGCGGCATGCTACCAGTGTTAAAGACTGCGATGGAGCTTCGTATGCCACGGCAAACTGGCTGACACTGACGGCGGCGGTGGACAAATGCTGCGCAACTAGCGCCATTCGACGGCCAACACCGCGGTTCCTGGTGTGTCCGCTGTGCCATGCGTGTGATCATTGCTTGTACATCCCTCTCGCAGTGTCCGGAGCAAGTATGGTGGGTCTGACACACCGGTGTCAATGTGTTCTTTTTTCCATTTCCAGGAGTGTATATTGAGCCTTAGCATTGCCTTGTCAGATTTTCTAGCTTCGGTACCATATTCATACATCTGATATTCCGCGTCCCAATTCATATGACTTACTCTTTCGTTGGTTATTGAATATTTTTCTCATGATCACCTCCCCCCTTGGCAATCCCCTCCCGAAATCTGGTTGTGGGACAAATTCGGAACCTTTTGCCATCATGACACTTTTGCAATTACAGGTCACATTTACATACTGTGGATACCAATTACATGTCTTTCATGAAATATTCCGTTGTGTTATCATGCCTTTGTCAGTGCTGATTTTTCTGGCTTTTACGGGCAGTTTCCCCTCCAAGGGCAACAAAATGCACTGAACCTTTATCCACTCCTCCGCCTTCTTCGACAAGGTCTATGGCAGAAAGAGTGTGAATTGTTATGCCGGCAATCTTTGGCTGCCATTTCTCATAATTTTTATTGACATTTAAGCAGTTGCAAGGTTCGAACCCAGTACCGAAGACATTTTGGTTACTTGCGGACGATGCTATCCCTAGACCAGGGTATATCATATTAAACGTCCCCTTAGAACAATTATACAAGACTGTGCTTAAACTGACACACAATATTTTTAGCGCAACGAAATTTGACTTTCAAAAAACCCTACAAAAGAATGGCCCTGACTAACACTAACCTATACATTTCACATATCACTTACCTCACAAAAATCTTGGTTACTCGAACTACTGCAATACAGCGAGCACCACTACTGCCAGCTAAATAAAAGATTCAAACTACGGAAGGCACTAACTACTGATAGGCATAGTTAGCAAATGAAAGATTTTGATAGAGAACAAACAATGTATTTACCTCAATAGTCAATATATATATATTGCAGTTCATGACATCCAGTCTTACAAATTTCAAAACTCCGCCATCTCTCTCCCCACACGCACCACTGCTGGCAGCTCATCACCAACTGTGCAACGTTACGCGCTGTTAACATCCAGCTGCCCAACACTACAATGGCGAGTATTACAACAATGCCAACCAGCCACAGACGGCACACAGCTCAGCCAGTGATCTTCATACAGAGCGCTACGTGACGTTACCAATAAACAAACCTAAACAGCTTACTTACACATATATTTACACTATGCTGATGGAAATAGTTCGCCAAGTCATGTTATGAACGTCTTACATATGGATGCCGTCGGCTAAGTCTGTCTGTTACGATTGATAACGCACACTACAGATCACCCAAAGTCGCAACTCTCAAATGTTCTATGTAAATGCGCACATCCACTGACGTCAATTCAAGCACAACTTCTCTGTACATAGTAATTTTTGACACTTTTCTCTCAAACGTATTGAAGTTATAGGACTTAACTCAGGCTCCGCGAACTTAGGAAGTTCCAGCAACGCCTGCTTGGTGGTGTTGAGTTGTTCGATAGATCACGAAAACTGCTTGTGGACTATTGATGATATGGTGGCGTCGACAATAGTATGTCAAACACCTGTGTCTCCTGGTCCTATCCTGCTAATACCAGATCAAAGGTACATTACGCAACTGGAAACAAAATGTAAAACGTAAGTACACAAATCAAAAAAAGTTTTGCATCACCACAGTTCCCAGAACTTCTGAAGATATCGTATCACAGACACAGTCCCTTTGACTGTTCAGAGATGTTATTAAACCCGCCGAAAGATGTAAACAACCATGAAAGAGCAGCGCCTATTAGACATGAGGAAGGGCGGAGGGGCTCCGACAGCCCATCAGTTCCAGTCTTTTCACCAGAACGGAGGTACATGGTTCGTGTTCTCTGTAGTTCAACCATGCCTAGACGGTCAATTCTGCGGTTCGATCGCGTCCGCATTGTTACTTTGTGCCAGGAAGGGCTCTCAACAAGGGAAGTGTCCAGGCGTCTCGGGGTGAACCAAAGCAATATTGTTCGGAAATGGAGGAGATGCAGAGAGACTAGAACCGTCGATGACGTGCCTCGCTCAGGCCACTCGATGGCTACTACGGCAGTGGATGTCCACTACCTATGGATTATGGCTTGGAGGAATCCTGACAGCAACGCCACCATGTTGAATAATGTTTTTCGTCCAGCCACAGGACATCGTGTTACGACTCAAACTCTGCCCAACAGGCTACATGATGCGCATCTTCACTCCCGACTTCCATGGCGAGGTCCATCTTTGCAACCACAACACCCGCATCTCGTGGTCATACGGTAGCGTTCTCGCCTCCCACGCCCTGGTTCCCGGGTTCGATTCCCGGCGGGGTCAGGGATTTTCTCTGCCTCGTGATGGATGGGTGTTGTGTGATGTCCTTAGGTTAGTTAGGTTTAAGTAGTTCTACATTCTAGTGGACTGATGACCATAGATGTTAAGTCCCATAGTGCTCAGAGCCATTTCGCACCATTTCGCACAGATGGGCCCAACAACATGCCGAATGGACCGCTCAGGATTGGCATCACGTTCTCTTCACCGATGAATGTCGCATATGCCTTCAACCAGACAATAGTCCCAAACGTGTTTGGAGGCAAACTGGTCAAGCTGAACACCTTAGCCACACAGTCCAGCGAGTGCAGCAAGGTGGAGGTTCTCTGCTGTTTTAGGGTGACATTATGTGGGGCCGACGTACGCCGCTGGTGGTCACAGAGGGCGCCATAAGGCTGTATGATACGTGAATGCCATCCTCCGACCGACAGTGGAACCATATCAGCAGCATATTGGCGAGGCATTCGTCTTCATGGACGACAATTCGCGGCACCATCGTGCACATCTTGAGAATGACTTTCTTCAGAATAATGACACCGCTCGTCTAGGGTGGCTAGCATGTTCTCCAGACATGAGCCCTACCGAACATGCCTGGGATGTACTGAAAAGGGCTGTTTATGGATGAAGTGAGCCAACAACCACTCTGAGGGATCTACGCCGAATGGGTGTTGAGGAGTGGGACAGTCTGGACCAATAGTAGCTTGATGAATTTGTGGGCAGTATGCCGCGACGAATGCAGGCATGCATCAATGCAGGTTGGACATGCTACTGGGTATTAGAAGTACCGGTGTGTACAGCAATCTGAATGACCACCTCTGAAGGTCTCGCTGTATGGTGTTACAACATGCAATGTGTAGTTTTCATGAGCGATAAAAATGGCGGAAATGACGTTTATGTTTACCTCTGTTCCAATTTTCAGCTCTCCAAACCGAGGTGATGGAAAACTTTTTTTGATGTGTGTAAAAACGAATATATTAGTTAATTAATTATATCAATGTTAATATCATCATTATTATACTGATGGAGAAATACTTTGAGATCTCGCAGTCTTCTTATGCCTTTCGTTCTGGTCAGAGACAGTGGCTGGTCCTTGCTGACAGCGCTTCGTGGTGGTCCTTTAACTATGATATACAGACCTCAAGGTAGAAGCAGTTAAATTTTTATGATAAAAAGTGGTGGGAATTGGATTCCTATTGCTGAGAGCAGGACCCCGTGGCGATTGGCTGAGAGTACAATGACATTCAGGTGCGATTGCCCAAGAGCAAAGTAGGTCAGGGGAAAAGGGAGGAGAGGAACGATGGAAGGGGAGAGGATGAGAGTGCAGGGAGGGGAGGGGGTGACCGTGAAGATAATAAGAACAGCAGCGTCAGCTGTAACCCGACAATGTAAACGTAATCTGATACTCAATGTCAACGTAAGCCATAACAGGAAGCGCTACCTACTCACGCGTGTTATGTTTTCGAGAATCACAGGTGCTATTAACCCCAGCGTCATAGTGTGGGAAGCCCTAAGGTATGAGTTCAAGTGTTGGGTAGTATTAAAATGTAAATATCGTGTGACTAGAGCCTCCCATCGGGTAGACCGTTTGCCAGGTGCAAGTCCTTCGATTTGACGCCACTTCGGCGACTTGCACGTCGATGGGGATGAAATGATTATGATTAGGACGACACAACACCCAGTCCTTGAGCGGAGAAAATCTTCGACCCAACCGGGAATCGAACCCGCGCCTTCGGACTGACACTCTTTCGCACTGACTACTCAGCACCGGGGGCGTGATTAAGGGAATTACGACAGCAGAACATCACATGACAGGCACTCTGCGATCTAATGTATTACCTCTCATACAAGTTATAATTTTTCGACAGGTTAGTATTCAACTATGAATTGTCTGCATGGTATCGAGGTATAGCCGTGGCCAATGATCTGTCTGCGGCAGAAACGTTTTGGCCAGCTCTGACCTCAACTCCGTCCCATCGCCAGTATCAGGATATTAAGTACCAGTTATAACAGTTGTGGGCAGCTTGTCTCAGGGGAAGATGCAACGGTTTTATGACGCCCTTCCCAGCTGAATCAGTACAGGCATCCAGGCGCGAGGGGTGCAACGTCATTTGGAAGTGGGCTCATACTGGCAAATTCTTCGTAAACTCTCCCGACTTTGTAATTACTGGAACAACATATCAGCTCAGTCAGTGACGTCTTCTTTCACTTTCTTCTCCCCTTTCTCAGTGCTTCATCTTTTTCGTCAGGCTGTTTGTTATTAAAGCCGGTAACAAGATTGGATTGAGTGTTGTTGCCGTTTTACAAGATTTGGATATTTACATCTTCATCTACATCTACATTTCTATCAGGTAATCAGTCATACGATGTGTGGCGGATTATTCTAGTATCACTACCATTTTCCCCTTTTTCTGCTCTATTCGTGAATAGTGCGTGGGAAGAAAGGCTATCGATAAAACTTCCGTGTGACATATGTGTAAGTCACAGCTTTCCCGACTCTTTTGAACATACGCTCTTGTAATTTCAAAGTAGATCGCTTCGAAAGGTACAACACTTCTTTTGCAGCAGCTACTACTGGAATTAGTTGATCACGTCGGTAACTCTCCCGATCTAAACAATCCCGTGACGAATCGCGCCTCTGTCTCTTCTGTTAAAATAACATGGTAAGGCTCGTAGATTGATGAGCAATACCCAAGAAAACGAATGTTTTGTACTCTGATATCGACTCTTACAATTATTACTTTAAGAATATTGAAGTAAAACGCAGGCGACGGAGAAGGAAGAGTATCATCAAGAACTTGCTGGCGAAAAAATTAAAGGCACTATGGACGGACAGTAACTGATAGTATATGAACAGTAGAAATATGCGGTGATCGTGAAGCTTCCCTGTCATCGATACCTCGGAGGTTACATGGCATCGCACGAAATCAAAAGCGAAGCTGTGGCTGCAGTCGACGCTCTCTAGCGATGTGCGATGCGTGAGAAAAATTACGCGACGAACTGTTCCGCGAATCTTTATTCATTCTCTGCAATTATTCTAAACAAGGGTCGCCAACCTTTCCGTGACCGACGAGGTACAGTTATATAGTTCCCACAACTCCAGATCGAATGACTAAAAGTGTTGTAACTACCTACGTGATCAAAAGTATCCGAATATCTGGCAGAAAATGTCTTACAAGTTCGTGGCATCCTCCATCGGTAATGCTTGAATTCAGTATGCTATTGGCCTACCCCTTAGCCTTGATGGCACTTTCCACTCTCACAGGCATTAGCTCAATCAGGTGCTGGAAGTTTTCTTGGGGCATGACAACCGAGAGGTATCGATATCGGACGGTGAGGACTTGCTCGAAGTCGGCATTCCAAAACATCCCAAAGGTGTTCTATAGGACTCAGGTAAGGACTTTGTGCTGGCCAGTCCATTTGTAAGTAGGCTGTTTAGGCTTTTTTATTGGTAACGCCACGTAGCGCTCTGAAAATCACTGGCTGTGCCGTGTGCAGTCTGTGGCTGGTTTGCATTGTTCTCTGCCATTGTAGTATTGGGCAGCGGCAGCTGGATGCTAACAGAGCGTAGCGTTGCACAGTTGGAGGTGAGCCGCCAGCAGTGGTGGACGTGGGGATAGAGATGGCGGAGTTTTGAAATTTGTAAGACTGGATGTCATGAACTGCTATATATAATATGCTATTATGACTATTAAGGTAAATACATTGTTGGTTCTGTATTAAAATCTTTCATTTGCTAACTATGCCTTTCAGTAGTTAGCGCCTTCAGTAGTCTGAATCTTTTATTTAGCTGGCAGTAGTGGCGCTCGCTGTATTGCAGTAGCTTGAGTAACGAAGATTTTTGTGAGGTAAGTGATTTGTGAAACGTATAGGTTAATGTTAGTCAGGGCCATTCCTTTGTAGGGATTTTTGGAAGTCAGATTGCGTTGTGCTAAAAACATATTGTGTGTCAGTTTAAGCACAGTCGTGTATAATTTTTCTAAGGGGACGTTTCACATTACAGGGATGTTATTGTCGTGTAGCCACTGCGCCACAGACCGAGCATTTTGAACAGGCGCTCAATCGTGTTGGAAGATGCAAGCACCATCCCCAAATTGCTCTTCAACAGTGGGATTGAAGAAGGTGCTTAAAACATCAATGCAGGCCTGTGCCGTGATAGTGTCACACAGAACAACAAGGGGTGCAAGTCCACTCCATGAAAAACACGAACACATCGTAACACCACCTTCGAATTTTACTTTTGTATGTCCATCCTTTTAACGGGAGGTCTCTGGGGCGACGGCCATCGTGACAAATAAATAAAAACACCTACAGCCGTCCTTATGTTTTTATTTTATTTTGTGGCTACCAGATTCAATGCTTCAGTGCGTCATCTTCAGGCTGTATTTGATGCGATACAGGTTGATATGATCCACATGCAAAGCATATCAGCTGATGGTTTGAGTGCTGGCACATTATCTGCGTATCCAGTAATGCTGGCAACTGATGTGTTATGCATGGGTATCATATCAACCTGTATCGCATCAAAAACAGCCTGAAGATGACGCACTGAAGCGTTGAAACTGGTAGCGACAAAATAAAATAAAATCATAAGGACGGCTGTAGGCGATTTTATTTATTTCTCCGAATTTTACTGTTTGTGCTACACACAGTGGCAGATGACGTTCACCGGCATTCGCCATCCCACACCCTGCCATCGGATCGCCACATTGTGTACGTGATTCGTCACTCCACATGACATTTACCCCCTGTTCAATCGTCCAATGTTTACGCTCTTTACACCAAGCGAGGCGTCGTTTTGCATTTACCGCCGTGATGTGTGGCTTGCAGCCGCTCGACCATGAAATCAAAGTTTTCTGACCTCCCGCCTAGTTGTCATAGTACTTGCAGTTGATCCTGATGCACTTTCGAATTCCTGTGTGAGAAGAGCAGTTGAACGGAATGGACAGTGTCTTGAAAGGAGGATATAAGATGAACATCAACAGAAGCAAAACGAGGATAATGGAATGTAGTCGAATTAAGTAGGGTAAGGCTGAGGGAATTAGATTAGGAAATGAGACACTTAAAGTAGTAAAGGAATTTTGCTATTTGGGGAGCAAAATAACTGATGATGGTCGAAGTAGAGAGGATATAAAATGTAGACTGGCAATGACAAGGAAAGCGTTTCTGAAGAAGAGAAATTTTGTTAACATCGAGTATTGATTTAAGTGTCAGGAAGTCTTTTCTGAAAGTATTTGTATGGAGTGTAGCCATGTATGGAAGTGAAACATGGACGATAAATAGTTTGGACAAGAAGAGAATAGAAGCTTTCGAAATGTGATGCTACAGAAGAATGCTGAAGATTAAATGGGTAGATCACATAACTAATGAGGAAGTACTGAATAGGAGTGGGGAGAAGAGAAGTTTGTGGCACAACTTGACCAGAAAAAGGGATCGGTTGGTAGGGCATGTTCTGAGGCATCAAGGGATCACCAATTTAGTATTAGATTGCAGCGTGGAGGGTAAAAATCATAGGGGGAGACCAAGAGATGACTACACTAAGCAGATTCAGAAGGATGTGGGTTGCAGTAGGTTCTGGGAGATGAAGAAGCTTGCACAGGATAGAGTAGCATGGAGAGTTGCATCAAACCAGTCTCAGGACTGAAGACCACAACAACAAAAGTCTGGATAGATGTCTGCCTATCACACATTACGAACTTCTTTAACTGTTGGCGGTCTCTGACATCAACAGATGAGGTCGGCGGGTACGGTTTTGTGCTGTACGTGTCCCATCACATTTTCAGGTCACCATCAAATAGGAAACATAGGACCTAGGGATGTTTAGGAGTATAGAAATCTCGTGTACAGACATATTGTGAGTAGGCTGTTTAGGTTTTTATGTTGGTAACGCCACGTAGCGATCTGTATGAAAATCACTGACTGTGCTGTGTGCAGTCTGTGGCTAGTTTTCATTGTTGGAATATTTGCTATTGTAGTGTTGGGCTGTTGGATGTGAACAGCGCGTAGCTTTGCGCAGTTGGAGGTGAGCCGCCAGCAGTGATGGATGTGGGAAGAGAGATAGCAGAATTTTGAGAGTGGACGATCTGCAGTAAATTTGTAATATTGGATATCATGATTACTTAGGTAAATACATTGTTTTTCCTCTATCAGAATCTTTCATTTGCTAACTATGCCTATCAATAGTTAGTGCCTTCAGTAGTTAGAATCCTTTATTTAGCTGGCAGTATTGGCGCTCGCTGTATTGCAGTAGTTTGAGTAACGAAGATTTTTGTGAGGTAAGTGATTCATGAAAGGTACAGGTTATTGTTAGTCAGGGCCATTCTTTTGTAGGGATTATTGGAAGTCAGATTGCGTTGTGCTAAAAACATATTGTGTGTCAGTTTAAGCACAGTCGTGTATAATTTTTCTAAGGGGACGTTTCACATTACAGGGATGTTATTGTCGTGTAGCCACTGCGCCACAGACCGAGCATTTTGAACAGGCGCTCAATCGTGTTGGAAGATGCAAGCACCATCCCCAAATTGCTCTTCAACAGTGGGATTGAAGAAGGTGCTTAAAACATCAATGCAGGCCTGTGCCGTGATAGTGTCACACAGAACAACAAGGGGTGCAAGTCCACTCCATGAAAAACACGAACACATCGTAACACCACCTTCGAATTTTACTTTTGTATGTCCATCCTTTTAACGGGAGGTCTCTGGGGCGACGGCCATCGTGACAAATAAATAAAAACACCTACAGCCGTCCTTATGTTTTTATTTTATTTTGTGGCTACCAGATTCAATGCTTCAGTGCGTCATCTTCAGGCTGTATTTGATGCGATACAGGTTGATATGATCCACATGCAAAGCATATCAGCTGATGGTTTGAGTGCTGGCACATTATCTGCGTATCCAGTAATGCTGGCAACTGATGTGTTATGCATGGGTATCATATCAACCTGTATCGCATCAAAAACAGCCTGAAGATGACGCACTGAAGCGTTGAAACTGGTAGCGACAAAATAAAATAAAATCATAAGGACGGCTGTAGGCGATTTTATTTATTTCTCCGAATTTTACTGTTTGTGCTACACACAGTGGCAGATGACGTTCACCGGCATTCGCCATCCCACACCCTGCCATCGGATCGCCACATTGTGTACGTGATTCGTCACTCCACATGACATTTACCCCCTGTTCAATCGTCCAATGTTTACGCTCTTTACACCAAGCGAGGCGTCGTTTTGCATTTACCGCCGTGATGTGTGGCTTGCAGCCGCTCGACCATGAAATCAAAGTTTTCTGACCTCCCGCCTAGTTGTCATAGTACTTGCAGTTGATCCTGATGCACTTTCGAATTCCTGTGTGAGAAGAGCAGTTGAACGGAATGGACAGTGTCTTGAAAGGAGGATATAAGATGAACATCAACAGAAGCAAAACGAGGATAATGGAATGTAGTCGAATTAAGTAGGGTAAGGCTGAGGGAATTAGATTAGGAAATGAGACACTTAAAGTAGTAAAGGAATTTTGCTATTTGGGGAGCAAAATAACTGATGATGGTCGAAGTAGAGAGGATATAAAATGTAGACTGGCAATGACAAGGAAAGCGTTTCTGAAGAAGAGAAATTTTGTTAACATCGAGTATTGATTTAAGTGTCAGGAAGTCTTTTCTGAAAGTATTTGTATGGAGTGTAGCCATGTATGGAAGTGAAACATGGACGATAAATAGTTTGGACAAGAAGAGAATAGAAGCTTTCGAAATGTGATGCTACAGAAGAATGCTGAAGATTAAATGGGTAGATCACATAACTAATGAGGAAGTACTGAATAGGAGTGGGGAGAAGAGAAGTTTGTGGCACAACTTGACCAGAAAAAGGGATCGGTTGGTAGGGCATGTTCTGAGGCATCAAGGGATCACCAATTTAGTATTAGATTGCAGCGTGGAGGGTAAAAATCATAGGGGGAGACCAAGAGATGACTACACTAAGCAGATTCAGAAGGATGTGGGTTGCAGTAGGTTCTGGGAGATGAAGAAGCTTGCACAGGATAGAGTAGCATGGAGAGTTGCATCAAACCAGTCTCAGGACTGAAGACCACAACAACAAAAGTCTGGATAGATGTCTGCCTATCACACATTACGAACTTCTTTAACTGTTGGCGGTCTCTGACATCAACAGATGAGGTCGGCGGGTACGGTTTTGTGCTGTACGTGTCCCATCACATTTTCAGGTCACCATCAAATAGGAAACATAGGACCTAGGGATGTTTAGGAGTATAGAAATCTCGTGTACAGACATATTGTGAGTAGGCTGTTTAGGTTTTTATGTTGGTAACGCCACGTAGCGATCTGTATGAAAATCACTGACTGTGCTGTGTGCAGTCTGTGGCTAGTTTTCATTGTTGGAATATTTGCTATTGTAGTGTTGGGCTGTTGGATGTGAACAGCGCGTAGCTTTGCGCAGTTGGAGGTGAGCCGCCAGCAGTGATGGATGTGGGAAGAGAGATAGCAGAATTTTGAGAGTGGACGATCTGCAGTAAATTTGTAATATTGGATATCATGATTACTTAGGTAAATACATTGTTTTTCCTCTATCAGAATCTTTCATTTGCTAACTATGCCTATCAATAGTTAGTGCCTTCAGTAGTTAGAATCCTTTATTTAGCTGGCAGTATTGGCGCTCGCTGTATTGCAGTAGTTTGAGTAACGAAGATTTTTGTGAGGTAAGTGATTCATGAAAGGTACAGGTTATTGTTAGTCAGGGCCATTCTTTTGTAGGGATTATTGGAGGTCAGATTGCGTTGCGCTAAAAATATTGTGCGTCAGTTTAGTGTTGATCAGAATAAGTAAAGAGAGAAATATCTGAGTACGTTCAGTTCTGCCTAGCTGTTTGAAAATCACATAACGTAAGAAGTTTTCCAGCGCTGTCATTTTTAAATTTTTCTAAGGGGACGTTTCTGTACGACACAAGTGACACCCATTCACCTGACCATGGTCGAAATCCGTGAGTTCCGCCTTGCGCCCTCTCTCACAATGTCTAATGAATGACTACGGAGGTTGCTGATATGGAGTACCTGGCAGTAGGTGGCAGCACTATACACCCAATATGAGAAACGTATGTTTTTGGGGGTGTCCGGATACTTTGGATCACATAGTGTATTTAACTAGTTTCGAAAATATTCCGAGATCCGCCCTCTGGACTGTACTACTATGACTTCTAACGATTCAACATACGATCTCCATCTAACTACTAGCAACTCCCGTCAATAACAAAAGAAAAGGGAATGTAGTTCAAATTCAAGAGGGAAGAGGTCACACAGAAACAACACACAGAAATTTCGACGGAAAGATACATAGTTTATTGGCTTCTACTGAATATAGCTGAGTCCGTGTTGTTTTCTAAAACACTACCGTCCAGCTAGACATTGGCTCCACGATCTGATGTAAGGGCTACCAAGAAAGCGCAGGGTCGCTTAAAGGCAATTCTCCCGTAGAACACCAGGGAGTTCAACATGAAATCAACAGCCACGTAAGGTAACGCACTACCGGGATTCCTGCAAATTTCCGTATGACAAGAATTAACACGGGTGATCAGGAAGGATCACTCTCTCCCATTTTGCGAAATATACTACGAAAACTCCACTTCCATCCCAGAGGGCACACGACTTCTACATCCTACGAGTGCAACTGGCCACGTGCCGATCTCGAGAGCTCCCAAAACGCTGCACGAAATTATCTACAACTAAGTTCATAAGTCACGTTACGGTGTGTGGCGGAGGGTTCTTTGTGTATGACAATTAATTTACTTCTCCCTCCCTTCCTGTTCCAGTCCTGAATGGTTCGCGGAAAGAACGATTGGTAGTAAGCCTCCGTGTGAGCTCGAATCTGCGTAATTTTTCGTGCGTGGTGCTTTCGCGCAATATACGTGCTAAGAGTCAGTACATTGTCTGACTCCTCTAGGAATATACAGCCTCGCAACTTCAACACTAAACCACATCGTGTGCAGAACGCTTCTCTTCCAGCACCTACCACCTCGGTTGGCATACTATCTGCGTGATGGTTTCACGGTTACTAACTGTAACGCAATTCGCGGCTGTTCTTTGAATTCTCCCTGTTTACTCTATTAATCCTGACTCCTACGAATCCCAAACTGAAGAGGATTTTGGAAGCTACCAGCTAGTCAATCTCTATCTGCCTTACCTCTGATTAGTTTTTCTTTAAATCACTCCATACGAGTACTCCTTGGTATTTTGTGCTTGTGACTACTTCACGTGGTCGTATAACCGTGCAATAACGTGCACTTCTGCTTATATGTGTACAATACATTTTTATGTATAGGGTCGATCTTTGCAATAGACATTGATCCTCAGCAGATCTTCCTCCATTTCACTACAATCTTTTAAGGCCGATGATACAAGTATAGCTATCACAGACAAGAATTAACTGGTGAAATTGTAAACGATGTTTTTTAGAAAATCATTAAGTGGGCTCTCATTAAACTTTGACAAAACACAGAATATACCGTTCCACACAGAAAATTGATTGACCTCCCCCCCCCTGCAAATTTTGGTGATATACATCTGAGTAAATTAGATTACAACGCCTATTTTCATTCTCTGCTTTCGTATGGCATGATATTCTGGGGTAACTCATCATTGAGTAAAAGAGGGTTCATTGCACAAAAGCGTGTTATCAGAATAATTGCTGGAGTTCATCCACGCTCATCCTACAGACACTTACTTAAAGAGCTAAAAAACTTCACTGTAGCCTCACAATATATATTTTCACATATGAAATTTGTTATTAACAATCCGGACGAATTCAAAAGTAATAGCAGTGCACATGGCTACAACATTAGGAGAAAGGATGACCTTCACTACTCAAGGTTAAATCTAACTTTGGCTCAGAAGGGGGTAAATTATGCTGCCACAAATGTCTTCCGTAACTTACCTAATAGCATCAAAAGTCTGACAGATTGACATATAGCAATTAAAAGGAAATTAAAAGAATTTCTTAATGGCAACTCGTTCTACTCATTAGCTGAATTTTTGGGTATAGTAAGTGGGTAATTTCTCAAACCCACAAAAAAATTAAAATATTGAGTGTCATGTAATATTTTGTCTAGTGTAATATCTTGTATAGGCACCTTTTATTAACCTGACACGTTCCACATCCTTACGAAGTGTCGTATTCATGATATATGGAACAAGTACTAATCTAATCTAATCTCTCTGTATACAACAGCACAATCTACAAAAAGCCTCATGAAACTCCAGAAGCTATCCACTACGTCATTTATATATGTTGTGAAAAGTAAACGTCCTTTCACGTTGAACATTTCTGTCCGCTAAGAGTAACATGCTATGTTCTGTTTGCTCTTCTATGCAATAACGCAGCTTGTCATATATATATATATATATATATATATATATATATATATATATATATATATATATATATATATATATATTTGCACTAGCCGAGAGTGCAGAACTGTATCTCTTGCATTGCGTGGTATTAGAGTATGCGGCAAAGTGAAGGTACTTGTATTGAGCTTTTTCCTGCTCCCGTTTATAGCATTTTTGAAAGGCACAACTCGCTGTAAAAGTTGTTCGAAAACGACGAACATCAGAAAAAATTACTCGCCCTAGAAATCAGCATAGCCTATTCAACCACCATCCATTTAGGAGGATTAGGGGAAGACCAACAAAAAGTCCCTTGCTCTGTAACCGACGTTAATACAATAGCGAACAGGGCCCGTACGGAAGGGCGGCTGGGAAACGATATGTCCAAGCGTGATACAGAAGAGTGGTACAGAGAACGATATTTGACTCCTGCTATGTTACAGCTTAATCGGATTATAGAGAAGGCTTCTGGTGGAAACGACAGGGAAGACAGTAAGCTAACAACCGAGGTAATAAGCGAATGCCTCCGGAGCCTCATGAATAACGACGGGGAGCAGGCCTGAGCGCGGGCAGATAATCTCCGCGGAGGACCGCACGCCGGGATGCTGGGGGCGGAGGTGGGGGGCGGCTGCGGCCCTGGGGAGCCCTTGGAGGCGCAACGTGGCCCCAGGGAGCGGGCGCACGGCCTGAATCACGGGCCACGGGACCGGGCCGCCCAGCCGTGCTTTACGACTCTGGCGGCGCGCGCGGGGGTTCCCCGCCTGACGTACGACACGGATGTACAATACCGTCCCGTCCCTAACCCGGCGCCAGCCACCCTCTGGGTATTACCTCTTCCGCCCCCACCGCTGCGCCTCGCCCGAGGTGGAGCCTCTGCGCCAGTCGAAAGTTTTTTCTCAAGCTGCCCGTCTTACAACAAGCAAGGAATGCGACAAATGGAACATCAGCGACGTTGGCGGGTTAATGTATGGTGTGGCATTGTGGGAGGAAGGATAATTGGCCCCCATTTTATCGATAGCAATCTAAATGGTGCAATGTACGCTGATTTCCTACGTAATGTTACTACAAGATGTTTCACTGCATGACAGAATGGCGATGTACTTCCAACATGATGGATGTCCGACACATAGCTCGCGACGATTGAAGCGGTACTGAATAGCATATTTCATGACAGGATTGGTCGTCGAAGCACCATACCATAACCCTCACGTTCATCGGATGTGACGTCTCGGATTTCTTTCTGTGGGGTAAGTTGAAGGATATTTGCTATCGTAATCCACCGACAACGCCTGACAACATGCGTCAGCGCATTCTCAATGCATGGGCGAACACTACGGAAGGCGAACTACTCGCTCTTGAGAGGAATGTCGTTACACGTATTGCTAAATGCATTGAGGTCGACGGGAATCATTTTGAGCATTTATTGCATTAATGTGGTGTTTACAGGTAATCACGTTGTAACAGCATGCGTTCTCAGAAATGATAAGTTCACAAAGGTACATTTATCACATTGGAACAACCGAAATAAAATGTTCAACCGTACCTACTTTCTGCATTTTAATTTTAAAAAACCTACCTGTTACCAATTGTTCCTCTAAAATTGTGAGCCATATGTTTGTGACTATTACAGCGCCATCTATCATAAAGCGAAAAAAGAGGTCCAACTAAAACATTCGTATATCTTTACGTGCTACACGAATATGTAATAAAAAATGGGGGTTCCTATTAAAAAAAAACGCAGTTGATATCCGTTTGACCCATGGCAGCGCCATATAGCGGTCCAACCATAGCGCCATCTGGTTTCGCCCTTCAAGCTAGACCAGTTTCGTTCATTGTAGTGTTTTCATTTGATGCTTATTTCGTGAGATATTTGGCCCTGTCACGATCAATGCACCAGCCTGTATGTTGTGTCGACTAGTAAGGGAGTTGCTGGAGCGGATACACGGGTTCCCGTCAGATCACCGAATTTCAGTGATGTCGGGCGTGGCCGGCACTTGGATGGGTGACCATCCAGGCCGTCATGCGCTGTTACCGTTTTTCGGAGTGCACTCAGCGTCGTAATGCCAATTGAGGAGCTACACGACCGAACAGTAGCGGCTGCGGTCAAAGAAAACCACCATATCGACTGGGAAAGCGGTGTGCTGACCACACGCCCCTCCTATCCGTATCCTCAGCTGAGGATGACACGTCGGTCGGATGGCCCGATGGGCCACTTGTGGCCTGAAGACGGAATGCTTTAGTAAGGAAGTCAGTACCGACACAAACAAGGAAGGAGACACGTTACGATGGCCGTTGACAGGAATCCCAAAATGATATGTATATAGCCGGCCGGAGTGGCTGTGCGGTTCTAGGCGCCACAGTCTGGAGCCAAGGGACCGCTACGGTCGCAGGTTCGAATCCTGCCTCGGGCATGGATGTGTGTGATGTCCTTAGGTTAGTTAGGTTTAATTAGTTCTAAGTTCTAGGCGACTAATGACCTAAGAAGTTAAGTCGCACAGTGCTCAGAGCCATTTGAACCATTTTTGATATATACATACACTTGTAGATTAATAGGACTCTTCACTACTAAAAGGGAAAGAAACATAACTTCTCTTTGCCTCCTACGTGCAAGTACTTTTATACAGTATTACTATCCCCAGAACGCAGGCTAAGTACTGCCTACGTAGTACTCAGTACTCACACTCCCTAAGTATACGACAGAACTGAGCACGACCTGCGATAGGCGGCTGGTTAAGTTGGCATTGACTGGAGGCTCTGAACTCCGTCTCCCTGGAGGTCTGTCGCAGCCGGCTCTTTCCATTGGTGCGCTGCTCAGCGCTTTCTTGATGCTGTTTCCCAGCGCTGCACTGGTTAGTGAGCAGTCTATGCTTCAGGACTGCACAGTATATCTGTAAGTCAGATTTTCGTTGTATTTTCAAATTACCAGATATTGCCCTACCTGGGGGAAATGTGTTTGCTTCTAAGTCAGTAAAGAGCACTGTGCGACCTAGGGCTGTCTATTCAAATTAATTACAATATAACGTTACTGTACCACCATGCCACAATGAACTACATTAAATTTTGTAGCAATTACTTGATCATCGGCGAAAAGTGGTCTACAAACGCCCACATTGTTGATTTTAGAATGTTTTATTGTCTGTACCCAAGTTTTGATTATATCGTCGAAATATAAGTACATTATCTCTTCTGCCTGCTATTTTTATTTGTATTTCGTTATTCACATATAAAACCTGTATACCTCTTATAAGGAGCGATGCGATCCTTTGTTTCTTAAAGTTATCCAAGCTTGTTTCGATTTCTTTTACCAGATACAATCTGAGCATGATCTACCTTTTCGAAAACCATGTTGGATATCAGATGTACTGTTTAAGAAATTGATGGTAGCCGTTTTGTTAAAATTCTAGCATACATTTATAAGACGTATGGAGAAAGCAAATAACTCTCTGTGTCTGTGTATTCATGTCTCTTTACCTTTTTATAAACTGGACGTATCTGTGGTACATTTCTGTATTCAGATATATAAGTACTTTGCTGGAACATATTCATGAAATCTAGTAATCTTATGTTTGCAAAATTTCGTGCATATTTTATTAGTTGTACATTGATTGCGTCACATGCTGGAGCCTTCCTGTTCTTGCTAGATGTTACTGCAGTGTTCCTCCAATGTTATAAGTCCACGGTAAAGTCTGCTTCAGACAGAACCATCTGTGTATCTTACACATTGTCCATAGCGTTTCATAGTAGATTTAGATAATGTACTTGCAGATAGTCCTCATTCGCTTCATTGAAATGTTTCATTGTGATTTATAATTTGTCTTTCCTTTACATCATATTCAATATCTGTAATACATTTTTTTCTACCTAAGGTTTTGAACTTACCTGACATTCCTTTTAACTATGGCTCCTTTCGTTTTACAATATAGTCTCAGAGCATGATCATCAGGCGAATTTAATATTTTGAAGATGGCCCATTTCTTATTTCCAATTGGACCACGTATTTCATCGTCCAAGTATCGCAGGCCCCTTTTGAAAAAACTGCTCTTTCTTGTGGCAAATTCTTCAGTTGCTGCTTTAGTTAGTGCTTACTTTATATTCTTCCATTCCTTGCTGCTGTTATCCACATTTATTTCTAAAATTATTGTACCCTTCAAGCCTTTTCTGATATAGTAACAGTATACTCTTAAAGTAATAAACTTTAATTGCTGTATCAACAATATTTCGTTTCTCTTTATATCTTCCACCTTTAAAGTAGTTTTATTTTTTACTCTGATAAGAAGTGATCTAAAGAGACATCTTGGCCTCTGAACACCCTTGTGTCTTCCAATAAAGAGCAAAGTCTTCTTGTTTACAATTACGTAGTGTGTGTGGCAGAGCCTCCAGCTGACCAAGTATATTTGAGGATCTGTTTATGCCTGAAGAATGAGTTTATAATCCTTAGCTCATTAGGTAATGAGAGTGCCTTCTGTCTCTACCCATGATTGTTTATTGCATTTTCCCCCTTCAGAACCAATAAAATTTTCAAGGGATGTTACCCACCTTGGCGTTTAAATTTCCTGCCATTATCACTAAATCATTGTGGTTTATTTTATATAGGGCGAAACGTCCCCTTAGAAAAATTAATTAATTACTGTGCTGATAAACTTCTTACATTATTTGATTTTCAAACAGCTGAGCAGAACTGAACGCACTCAGACATTTCGCTCTTTACCTATTCTGATCAGCACTAAACTGACACACAATATTTTTAGCGCAACGCAATATGACTTTCAAAAATCCCTACAAAAGAATGGACCTAACTAACATAAACCTATACCTTTCACAAATCACATACCTCATCAAAAATCTTCGTTATTCGAACTACTGTAATATAGAGAGCGCTACTATTGCCAGCTTAATAGTGTTCAAAAGTCATAATATATATAGCAGTTCATGACATCCAGTCTTACAATTTTCTAAACTCTGCCATTTCTCTCCCCACATCCACCACTGCTGGCGACTCACCTCCAACTGTGCAACGCTACGTACTGTTAACATCCAGCTGCCCTACATTACAATAGCAAACAACAATGCAAATCAGCCACAGACCGCACACAGCACAGCCAGTGATTTTCATACAGAGCGCTACGTGGCGTTACCGATTTAAAAACCTAAACAGCCTACTTACATAGCCCCCATACTCCCCACAAAAAAATGTTACAAATTGTTCTGGGCAGTGGCCAATACACATTTAAAAAAAATTTTTAATAGTTGCAATAACAAAGTTATCGAATGCCCACACTTATTGATACAATATTGGTCAAAAGCTAAAATTGTCTCACAGTCCATAAAGACAGTCCTGATCATTCATCACAGTAAAATTGCAGTGTTTTTTTCTCAAAGTATGAGCAGTAAAAGAGAATGCACACAGAAGTAGTGGATTTCCATGCAGTCTTGAAGAAGTAGTGTTGTCCTTCCAACAGAAAGACAGTGCTGACTCTTGACATGAGACAGGTAATGGGCCACAACAGAGCAAATCCACAGTAGAGTCAGTCGAAGTTTTGAAGAATGATGGTAGGTAGGTCATCACAGAGCAGACCCACGGCAGTCGTTGTAGAAATAATGGTATTGGTAGGCCAACAAAGATGCAGACCCACTGTAGTTCTTGTAGAGAAGGCTAGCAGCCATCTGTTGCGACTGTGCAGGTGCACAATCACCATTGAAGAGTGTTGCGGAGAATATAGAAAGTCCATAAACCACCACTTGTGCACTCACAATTTTTTTTAAGTGTCCTTAGAACCAGCAATGCTGTTATCCAGTCCCTTGCTAAATTATTAACACACGTTCAAGCACTAACAGTTCCTTTTTTTCACATATTGTGCATATACTATGACCAACAGAAACGTGTGCAGTGAAATGTAACTTACAAGTTACTTAATTTGATGAACTGGTGTCAATTACAATTTTATAACATAAGAATACAATAACAAAGGCACAAAATACATCATTATAGAACATAATAATACAGATAACATTTGTAGTAGCACAGAATTTACAAAAGAACAGAAATAAACAGATACATCAGTGTTACAGGAATTATGACATAAGTAAATACATAAAAGATCAGAATAACTTTTGAAACATCAACTTCACACATGAGCAACAAAACAGAACAGATAAGTAGTGTCCAAACATCTTTACAAAGTAAATAACATATTATTAGAAAAATTCTACAACATAACTCTTATCAGTTAAAGACATAAAGACAGGAAAAACACAAATACACAAGGGTACATAAACACATAGCGGAATAATACAAATGGAAAGACAAGGTTCGTTTTCAGAGTAACATTTGGTACTGCAGTCCAACCCAAAACTTCATTCCATAGATCTTTCCTCTTATTTCAACATTTGTTTCCACATAAAAAAAACTATCCAAGCACGCTTTCTGTATATGTTCACATATTTCTTACCTCATTATTTATTTTCCATTATCTTACCTCATCATTTATTACTAAGAAAATATTAACTAAACCTCTTGTCCCTAAACCCTACTTTTTTGTTCATATCCTCTTTCAAAATACTTTTTTGGCCAAACCATTTTCTTATAGCTTCTCAATGCATTTCTTCCAATTTATCACAACTGGTTCCCTTATATAGTCTACCCCCTCTTAAGCTAACTTAAATCTACTGAGATCAGATGCTAAACTAAGGGATGAGGCAATGCAGCAGCACAAAACAATTAATACAAACAGCAATGACAAAAAAATGCAAATTGGCAATGCAAGCAGCAGTCAATCTAAATCAACAGAGGAAATACACCATTACAACTAATATGAGCCAATGTGCAGCAACAAGAAAAATATATCAGTAGTAAAACTGGCTTAACAGAGTAATACAAAGCGAAATTCAGTAGCACTGTGACTGGCACACATCAGCAGCAAATGCAATAACTTACATCTAAACATGACAAAGCTCAAGCATAAAGAATATTACAGTAAACATGGCTATGTCTAATAACTATGTCACATCTTAACACTAGAGTGATGCTTCACCTTGACTTACTCTAGAAGACAAGTTACCAAACTGTTCAAAAATTATTTTTGCAGTTCCTGTGAAGAGAAATATCTATTTGTGCTCTTTTTTCTACAAAAGTACATCATAAAATTATTCTTTACTGGGTCTGTAGACAGAAAATAGTGATATTAGTACTACTATTAAATTTTACTTTAACCAATGCTGCTGCAGCTAGAAACTTGATATTAAACAAAATGAGCAAATATATATATAAAGCAACGTATGAAACGTCATTCACTAGGCAAATGGCGTCTCCAAAGGCAAAAACATTCTCTCAACTAGAAAGACAGTAGATGTAAGAAGTTTCTCATCATTTCATTAGGCATTTTGGTAAATTTCACAAATTAAAAGCTCCACAATATAATCATATGTTTTCAAGTTTGAGCGTGTCGTATTTGCGATGCCTTCTACAAAGGAATGTCAATAGTGAGGATAATGGCCTCTTTTTTTTTCTCCACCTGTGCCTCTTAAAGGCACACACTGATGGCTTTTTTCCAAGCGACTTTCGCGCAGCTGGGTGCCCATGACGCATTACGTGAAGGTGGTCACTTAACTTTCATACTGAAATATTTACGACACCAGTTTGCACTACAGTGACAGTCTCATATGAAAATTTCATAGGTCGAGAATTTGCATTGCAAATGTGTAGAAACAAAATCCTATGAATATAACAGTGTGCAAAAAATTTTAGCCTGCATTGTGATACATTCACACATTTACACACATTTCATAATTCTTATAGTACGATTCTCAGCTTATTGGTCATAAACATACCTCAACAGCATAATACACATTGTCATGGTAATAATAACATCATGAAAACTCACCCAAATCACAAAATCGTCGTAGCTTCCTCCAATAATATCAAAACCTAAAGAAAATTTTCTGCTCATTTCAACAGTGTCATCTACCTCAAACATACTTTAAAAATCATGATCCCATACCAAACACGACATTCAAAGCTCTCATAGTATCACAATGGTTCCAAAAAAAATATGAAAAGTTCACAAAGTACAGACAAAATACAATTTCTTACGTGTGAAGCTATCCAACTATGTAATTGTGTAAACATGTGTCACTGGTGTAGTAAAAAAAAATGTTTGTCTCTCTCAATTAAATAATCAGATAGCTGTGTAATTTATGTGTTAGAGAAATATGGTACCGATAAGTAAAGTTTTATAAGAAAATACCATATTAGCTAGGGCTCCTTATGCTTGCCAAACATATGGTGCACAAAGTAAGCATGTACCCCCCTTGAGGATTAATGTAATTATACCCTCAGGTGTTACAGATTACAGCAATGGAATGAAATGTATAACGGAAAACCTTCGTATCATTGTACTTCAAATATCTTTAAAAATAAATGTTTTAAGTACAAAATTAATCACTCAAATACGCGTACTGTAGCGCTAAACTGTGCGTCTTGTTGTAATCTCTGTGGAAGTGTCGTAATTATCGTCTTTCGAAAGCTAAATTCTTCAGAAGTCAATTTACTTACCTCATGATAAACAAAAGTGAAATGCTTTGCGTACAGATATCTTAGTTATTACGCTTATTGCCGTGATGAAGAAAGTACTGTGCTGTAACGTACTGTTGTGCTACGGAAAAGGCTGTCTCATTGTAGCTATATCGCAAAAGTTACTACTAAAACGTGTTTTACTTTCCAGAATAATTGAGAAAAGCTGTGCAGATATAAAACATAAACACCGCTAAAGCAACATTGTAAATTGTCACTCATTAGTAGCGTCGTGATAAAATCGTGTAGCTGTCACATAAACTAACCACTGTGTCATCTGGTATCTCACAGGAAGTACTTTAAATCCAGAATGTATTTTCAAGTAAACCAAAATATACTGGAAAATGTTCTAAGTATGTGAGCCTTATAGTCATTACTTAATCGCACAACTAACATGCAAGGATGTACACACACAATAACACTGTGTCATTTGTTCACAATAACAATGCATTTGTAATTTCTGTTAAAATAAGTTCTCTGGGTTCTTGACTGGATATTTAACTTCAAACATTGTTGCACGTTAACAGATTCTAAGTCTGACAAAGCATACTAGTAATGTAAAGTAAAAGGTTATATGGCAAAGACAAAGTTAAACAGCAGATTATCTTTCAATAAACGGTTTTACATGTGAAATGTGGTATCAACCTTTACTCTTCCTAGTACGCAGAGTTTCAACTTCAACGCAATTATCATGTGGTATACGTTGGATTCTGTAGGGTCCATTGTAAATCAGAAAGAATTTGTGACTCAAGTGTTTCTTCTTACGTGACAATGAATGAGCTTTAATGAGAACTTTCCGACGAATATATAATTTCTTTGCATTTGCTTTACCGTGTAGTTTTCTCCTTTTGTCTGCTGCAGATTTTATATTTTTCATAGCCAAATCAATTATGTCTTTCTGTCGAAGTTTACGTGTATTCGGGAAATGTACAAGCTCTCTGATTCCGTTCGGTGGTTCTTCATTCTTCAGTACAAGAGTAGGTGGTAAAGCAGTGGAGTCATGAGGCATTTCATTCAGCACGTTTTGAAATAAGTGTAAATATCTGTCCCAATGCTGATGCTTTCTGTGACAATGAAGTCTGCAAAGCTTATTGATTTCTTTCATAATCCGCCAGGAGTGGTTACAATGTGGTGAGTACAATGAAATAAAAACAGGTTTGATTTTATGATTCCGAAACATGATGAGCAAACAGCTGATCTGAATCGCGGTCCGTTATCTGAAATGACTTTAGCAACGTGGCCAACTTCACGTAAGAAATTTTTAACAAAGGCGTTGGATACAGACCGTCCAGTGGCTTTACGTAAAGGAGTGAAAGAAACAAATTTTGAAGTAAGTTCAACAGCGACGTACGAAAATCCATTCGATGTTCTGGCAAGGGGTCCCAAGAGATCAACATCAGCAAATTCTTTTAATTTAGAAGGAATGATAGGAAACAACGGAGCACGATGTGAGATAGTAGATGGTTTCGCCTTTTGACAAAGTTTAGAAATAGACAAGATGGAACTGGAATGGCTCTGATTGCATCTAACTTTTCAGGATCCGGCTGAATGCCTTCAGAAGAAATAAAATGTCCCAAAAACGTCACCTTTATCCTACCGAATTCAGACTTTTCCAAGTTAACTGTAATTCCAGATTCGGCAAAAACATGTAACACGCTGTTGAGGATGCGATTGTGTAGTTCCCATGAGGCTTCTGCTATCAGAATATCGTCCACATATAAGGTGATGTGACGTTTTAAGAACTCAGGTAATATGGAATTTAGCCCACGAATGAATGCTGCCGAAGAAACGTTCAAACCAAAAGGAAGTATCCGAAACTGATAACAAACGCCGAAACAGAGGAAAGCTGCGTATTCTGGATGAAGTTCGATCTGATAAAAGCTGGATCTGAGATCAATAGAAGACAACACTTTTACACCATTAAAATTTTGAATAGGTTCTTCTAACGTTTGCGGCCTGTCTGTTTCAGGAATGATGACAGTATTGATTTGTCTCGAATGTAAAACAAGCCTGATCGATCCATTTTTCTTCTCAACAACATGTAATTGATTGTTGTATGAGCTTACTGCAGGCTCAATAATGCCCTCGTCAAGCATAGATTGTATTTCTGTTCTAACACGGTCCCTATAATGCGCCGGAATTACGTATGGTCTAACACAAAATTTAGTATGCTCACGAACACGAAATAGGTATTGAAATCCCTTGACTGTTCCTGTATTGTGAGTAAAAACTGTGGAATGTGCTTGTAAAATCTCAAAAAGGTCTTGACTGTCACTGTCATTACAATTCTCAATTGTTTTAATTTCATTCTGAATTAACTCATTAGTATCAAATTTGCCGTCGATATCATCCATGTCAGTACTTGCAGAGTGATTGTTAGTGTCAAGTTCCATCGAAAATTCCGAACTGTTGTCTAACAGGAGGTAAAACCGATTGATTTCTTCGTCATGGTTTGAGAGCCAATCTTCAAATTTCAAAGCTATTGACTTATCTTCTTTCTCTAAACTTATTTCAGCATCGTGAAAGTTTAAGATTGCTTTATATTCATTCAAAGAGTCTACTCCCAATATAATTTCCGTCGACAATAATGGAACAATAAGAAAGTTCATAGAGAAGCTGTGGCTTTCACAAAAGAATTCTAAGTTGGTTTGTTGGCGTACATTTACACTTTTTCCAATGATTGCACCTTGTAATTTAATGTTACGTAACGGAAGTGTGGGGCAATCCTTCGATTTGTTGCATTTGCTAAAGTCTGTTTCACTAGTTACTGAAATGGGACTGCCAGAGTCAAGTACTGCCGTAAATTTTACGTCATTTAGTGTAATGTGAATCACAGGCTATGCAATGTTGTTATGTTTTACGTCGTGTTCCTGGAGTAAGATGTCCCTAATGTCTTCCATTTTTAGGTAATTACTAGCTACAGCAGCTGCGTCATCAGTTTCAGAAGTACGTTTTGTGGCTGCCAGCGGTATGAGTCATTGCCTATTGTCTCTTTGATGGCGAGCGCCATTATTTAGATTAGGAGAACTAACTTCTACAAATTCACCTTGTCGAGAGAGCCCCGCCCTGTTTGAATCCCGCCAGTTCTGATGCAATTCAGATCTGTCGTTACGATCACATCGTCTGTCGTCATGTTGGTAGATTCCATAGATTCTTTCTTGTCGGTCACGTGGTGGAGAATTTCTCCCTGAATCGTAACTGCACGCTAGACCGTTGCATCTAAAGTTTTTCTGTCTCCCTTGATAATAATTATTTTGGTTCTCATATTGTCTGTTTCTCTGATTGTCTCTGTCACTACCTCGGAGAGTTGATCTCTCCCTGTAATTATTACTACTCTGCCAACGGTTGTCATACGGATGGTGTCTGTTTTGGTCACGATTTGTGTTGTGAGAATAGCCTTGTCGTGTCCAGTTATTATTTCTTTCATCGCGGAATTGTGACGAATGTGACCTGTAATTGTTGTGTTCCTGTTTTCGCGTTCCGCGATTGTCAGTGTCAATTTCTAATTCTTGTAGCAGTCCCTGAAAAGCTTCAATGTCATCTTTCAACGTCCTGCCAGAATAATATGTCGTAAATGTTCAGGTGGTTTGATTAAGCAAATGCGGATGAGTTCTGAGGGGCTGTATGGGTTTGACAGGTACTGATTCTTGTGCAACATGTCTTCAAAATATTTCACTAGACTGGAAAATTCAGATTGTTCGAAATGTTTCATCATTATGACACTATGTTTTACTTGGTTTTGTGTAGCTTGAGACCAATATGCTGAGAGGAAGGCATGATAAAATTCTCCTACACTGTGACAATCGTGAATGACCGATCGCATTCTTTCAGCTGTTTAATTTTCTAAATAGCCACACATAAATTATTATCTGTGCTCTAATGACCAGTTGGAAGGAAAACAATGAGAGAATTGATGAAACCACGCTTGTGGATGAATGTCGTGGCTAGGATTCTTAAATGTTTTTAATTTACGTGTAGTAATGAACAGCTTATAGTCAAAATCATCGTGTCGGCGAGTAGCATATCGGTCACTGTTGCGTCGTGTCGGCGGTTCCATCTCAAATTTCGGTGCACCTTGCCAATTTCTTTCATAATTTCCGAAATGCCCTGTGTTATTATTTTGTGGCTTTTCCTTATTTCTAAGTTCCTCTTCCCGTGTTGGAACACAGGTGTACTCTGAAATATGTAATTTTTGTATTACTTGTGCCAACTGATCTTGTACTTCCCGGATTTCTCTTTTGTATTGCGTATTAATTTGATTCTGATTTTGTTTGAATTTCTTAATTTATTCATACTCTTCTGTGTCCGTGATGGCTACAGGTCTTGTGTCATTCAGATCATCATCTACCTTTGTAGATAATTTAGTGAACTAAACCGAAAGTTCGGCTACTTTCTCCGATAGTGTACTTATAACCTCAGTATGGTTTTCCTGAACCACGTTTCAGAGTGCCCATTTGTGTTGAAATCGTATCGATTGTGTCCTTTAAGTTTTCCTTAGTTTTTGCAAGTAGCATAACCGATTCGGTAGATGCAACTGAGTCAATTTTAGCCCACAAGGTCTCATGATTTTCATGAACAATGGTTTACAGTTCTTTTATGGCTGCTTCGTGATTCTGTTATGCATTTTCATGCTGCGAAAAAATAGGTTGAAAATGCTCACAAATTTGTGTTTTTACGTCATTTCAGACTTTTTGACATTTCGATTCAATGTAATGTAACTCTGTAGTTAAATCTTCACGTGTTAGTTCAAGTGTGGTGTCTAACGTTTGAAGATTTTGCTGTGTTTGTCTCTGATTTTGTTCCACTGTGTCTAACTTTTGAAGCTTTTGTCCCATTTGTTGCATTAATTGTAATATCATTGCACTGGTGTCTGAAACATGTTCCTCAGTGCTATTCGGCAATGCATTTGAACAGGCAATATTCGCGTATTGAAAAGCAGAAAATGTGTCTTGACTGATTTGAGAAAACGGTGAGGACTCAAAACCTGAATCTACAGTATTTGCAAGATTGTGTCCTGTCATTTCGGATTCCTGAGGCAAGCTGTTGCAGACTGATCGATCGATAATGCTTCCCTGTTCACTAATTGTTTCACTGCCTACACCATTATTTGCAGCCCGCTGCATTTCCCTATGCACAATTACCAAATTACTACTTTGAACATTAGTTAATTCATTACACGGTGGCGCTAACACACTGCTTTCGTCTTCACTGTCATTTCTCAGTTTACTTTGTAGCCTAGTATTACGTTCTTCACACGCCATTATTGTCACAATATTTCACACTACAACAGAGAGCAGCACAATTTGAAGAGCAAAATAAGAAAACACATTAACATAGCATTGAAAATAATATCTCGATAATTACAAGCACAACTGCGAAATACTTGGTGCAAATCTTAATACATGCCGCAACTGTTTTACTGTACAATAATGAAAATCTACAACTACAAAGGAAATTCTCTCTACAATTACGCGCTAGCAATAAACAAAGGCTGCACTAATTGCACAAACTACAAGAAAAAATCAGAACATTCCAGTGAGGTATCTTCGGCTAAGGGTCCACATATGAAACGTACTCTTAGAAAAATTAATTAATTACTGTGCCGATAAACCTGTTACATTATTTGATTTTCAAACAGCTGAGCAGAACTGAACGCACTCAGACATTTCACTCTTTACCTATTCTGATCAACACTAAACTGACACACAATATTTTTAGCGAAAAACAATATGACTTTCAAAAATCCCTACAAAAGAATGGCCCTGCCTAACATTAACCTGTACCTTTCACAAATCACTTACCTCACCAAAAATCTTCGTTACTCGAACTACTGCAATACAGCGAGCGTCACTACTGCCAGCTAAATAGTGCTCAAAAGTCATAATATATATAGCAGTTCATGACATCCAGTCTTACAAATTTCAAAACTCCGCCATTTCTCTCCCCACATCCACCACTGCTGGCGGCTCACCTCCAACTGCGCAACGCTACGCGCTGTTAACATCCAGCAGAACGAGTCCTGCAGCTATCTCACAGCTTCTCAGCGGAGACAACATAACACGGCCAGGTGGGCGTTTCGGTGGTATGAGGTTGTGTGCACGGCAGCTCGTCAGCTATGCTAATGCCTCGTTACGGGAATTTGGGTGCGAATACATTGCTTCGACATTCGAAGCGCTCTGACTAAACAGCAACTCCGTATAAAGCGGCTCTCCTCATCACACAACCAAATGATACCAAGGAAGCTCTGAATGGCGAGCAGTGTTGTTTTCTTGTTACGAGTATTCAGAAAAGGAGAAAAAGAGAAGATTGATCCGTACAGTCCCGTCAATGTTGACGTCATTAGTGACAGATAAAAAAAGACTCGGCTGGCGCGAGGCAAGGGAGATGCAAGTGGCTGTCCATCTTTGTCTATTTAGGGAAAAATTCAAGAAAGCTACTTGAAACTTATATCGGGATAGCTGGACTTGTTTAATCATCACTTCCAGATCAGAATCAAACGTGCTTATCAACACATCATTTTGCTTCAGTTCTATGAGCAAAAGGACCTAAAAATAGAGTAGTCAGGGTTGATTTCACTAAACCTCAGTCTGATTACAGCCCGAGGCATTATAGCCCTCTTCTAATCGTGTCTGTATCGGAACGCACTAGAGTACTATCAAAATTGCAAGAGATGCAAAGGACCAGCTTGCACAAACTCGGCATTACAGGGAGTATTAAACAGTTACTTAATATTTCATAAATATCGTTGAAACATATGTAAGTAAGCTGTTTAGGTTTTTTTATTGGTAACGCCGCCGCCACGTAGCGCTCTGTATAAAAAATCTGTGGCTGTGCCGTGCGCAGTCTGTGTTTAGTTTGCATTGTTGTCTGCCATTGTAGTGTTGGGCAGCGGCAGCTGGATGCTAACAGCGCGTAGCGTTGCGCAGTTGGAGGTGAGCCGCCAGCAATGGTGGACGTGGGGAGAGAGATGGCGGAGTTTTGTAATATCTAAGACTGGATGTCATGAACTATCATATATATTTTGACTATTAAGGTAAATACACTGTTTGTTCTCTATTAAAATCTTTCATTTGCTAACTATACCTATCAGTAGTTAGTGCCTTCCGTAGTTAGAATCTTTTATTTAGCTGGCAGTAGTGGTGCTCGCTGTATTGCAGTAGTTCGAGTAACGAAGATTTTTTGTGAGGTAAGTGATTTGTGAAAGGTATAGGTTAATGTTAGTCAGGGCCATTCTTTTGTAGGGATTATTGAAAGTCAGATTGCGTTGTGCTAAAAATATTGTGTGTCAGTTTAAGCACAGTCTTGTACAATTGTTCTAAGGGGACGTTTCACATAGAGCAATGACAATTATACTTTTTTCGCTACTACGTTCATTAACGACAACATTGTGGCTAAATGTTTGGAAGTTATGATATTACAATGAAACAGTTATTTAAAATCCCATAAATATCGTTGGAATATAGAGCGATGACAATTATACTTTTTCTCCTACTGCGTTGCTTTATCGTGACATCGTGGCAGTGGTAGCGCTTTTGGCTAATATCAATACCTCCTGGGTCTCAGGTTCCAGCCTAGCCACTGCTTAAATCCGAAATAAAAATTATCACCAATGGGGGCCGAAGGTTTTTGATAGAACACAGCACCCTCATTATGCCAACGGCCTTAAGAGGGCGGAGGAGAGGACGAAGGTTGATCTAGAAAACTGTGCTTAAAAACTCAGAGGAATTAACAGTGATCAGTGGTATGAGGATGTAGAAGGCAAAGGAAACTACTACATCAAGAACGCTCAACGGTCATCCACAGGACACATGGTCTGTTGTTGTTGTGTTGTTGTTGTCTTCAGTCCTGAGACTGGTTTGATGCAGCTCTCCATGCTGTGCAAGCTTCTTCATCTCCCAGTATCTACTGCAACCTACATCCTTCTGCTTAGTGTATTCATCTCTTGGTCTCCCTCTACGATTTTTACCCTCCACGCTGCCCTCCAATGCTAAATTTGTGATCCCTTGATGCCTCAAAACATGTCCTACTAACCGATCCCATCTTCTAGTCAAGTCATGCCACAAAGTTCGCTTCTCGCCAGTCCTATTCAGTACCTCCTCATTAGTTACGTGATCTATCCACCTTATCTTCAGCATTCTTCTGTAGCACCACATTTCGAAAGTTTCTATTCTCTTCTTGTCCAAACTAGTTATCGTCCATGTTTCACTTCCATACATGGCTACACTCCAAACAACTACTTTCAGAAACGACTCCCTGATACCTAAATCTATATACGATGTTAACAAATTTCTCTTCTTCAGAAACGCTTTCCTGGCCATTGCCAGTCTACATTTTGCATCCTCTCTACTTCGACCATCGTCAGTTATTTTACTTCCTAAATAGCAAAACTCCTTTACTGCTTTAAGTGTCTCATTTCCTAATCTAATTCCCTCAGTATCACCCGACTTAATTCGACTAAATTCCATTATCCTCGTTTTGCTTTTGTTGATGTTCATCTAATATCCTCCTTTCAAGACACTGTCCATTCCGTTCAACTGCTGTTCCAAGTACTTTGCCGTCTCTGACAGAATTACAATGTCATCGGCGAACCTCAAAGTTTTTACTTCTTCTCCATGAATTTTAATACCTACTCCAAATTTTTCTTTTGGTTCCTTTACAGATTGTAGTCTCTCCCCGACGTTTTTCAGTCTGTATATTGAGCAAGCAGTAAAGGAAACAAAAGAAAAATTCGGAGTAGGTATTAGAATCCATGGAGAAGAAATAAAAACTTTGAGGTTCGCCGATGACATTGTCATTTTGTCAGAGACAGCAAAGGACTTGGAAGAGCAGTTGAATGGAGTGGACAATGTCTTGAGAGGAGTATGTAAGATGAACATCAATGGAATGTTGTCTACTCCGGGGGCCTTGTTTCCACTCAGGTCTTGTAGTGCTCTGTCAAATTCTTCACTCAGTATCGTATCTCCCATTTTATCTTCATCTACATCCTCTTCCATTTCCATGATATTGTCCTCCCATTCCTGTCAATTTTTCCCTTATCCTCGCCCTGAAAGTCTGTACAACCTCTGGTTCTTTCAGTTTATCCAGGTCCCATCTCTTTAAATTTCCATCTTTTTGCAGTTTCTTCAGTTTTAATCTACAGGTCATAAGCAATAGATTGTGGTCAGAGTCCACATCTGCCCCTGGAAATGTCTTACAATTTAAAACCTGGGTTCTAAATCTCGGTCTTACCAATATATAATCTATCTGATACCTTTTAGTATCTTCAGTGTTCTTCCATGTTCAACCTTCTTTCATCATTCTTAAACCAAGTGTTAGCTATGATTAAGTTGTGCTCTGTGCAAAATTCTACCAGGCGGCTTCCTCTTTCATTTCTTAGCCCCAATCCATATTCAACTTCTACGTTTCCTTCTCTCCCTTATCCTACACTCGAATTCCAGTCACCTATGACTATTAAATTTTCGTCTCCCTTCACTATCTGATTAATTCCTTTTATTTCATAATACATTTATTCAATTTCTTCGTCATCTGCAGAGCTAGTTGGCATATAAACTTGTACTACTGTAGTAGCTGTGGGCTTCGTATCTATCTTGGCCACAATAATGCGTTCACTATGCTTTTTGTAGTAGGTTACCCGCATTCCTATTTTGCTATTCATTATTAAACCTACTCCTGCATTACCCCTATTTGATTTTGTGTTTATAACCCTGTATTCACCTGACCAGAAGTCTTGTTCCTCCTGCCACCGAACTTCACTAATTCCCACTATATCCAACTTCAACTTATCCATTTCCCTTTTTAAATTTTCTAACCTACCTGCCCGATTAAGGGATCTGACATTCCACGCTCCGATCCGTAGAACGCCAGTTTTCTTTCTCCTGATAATGACATCCTCTTGAGTAGTCCCCGCCCGTGGATCCGAATGGGGGACTATTTTACCTCCGGAATATTTTACCCAAGAGGACGCCATAATCATTTAATCATACAGTAAAGCTGCATGCCTTCGGGAAAAATTCGGCCGTAGTTTCCCCTTGCTTTCAGCCGTTCGCAGCACCAGCAGAGCAAGGTATAGGCATGCGTATTGAAATAAAGGGATACGTAAACCGGCAGAACACGGCGCTGCAGCTGGCAACGCCTATGTAGGACAGCAAGTGTGTGGCACAGTTGTTCGATCGTTTACTGCTGCTACAACGGCAGGTCCCGTCATCAAGATTTAAGTGAGGATGAACGTGGTGTCACAGTCGGCGCACGACCCATGGGACACAGCTTCTCCGAGGTAGCGATGAAGTGAGGATTTTCCAGTACGACCATTCCACGAGTATATCTTGAATACCACGAATCCGACATCGCTGCGGCCGGAAAAAGATTTTCAAGAATGACTGAAGGGAATCGTTCAACGTGACAGAAGTGCTTCCCCTCCTCAAATTGCTGCTGATTTCAGTGCTGCTCCGTCAAGAAGTGTCAGCGTGCGAACTATTCAATGAAACTATTCAACCGAAGACCCACTCGTGTACCCTTGATGACTGCACGGCACAAAGGTTTACTCCTCGCCTGGCCATATCAAGATCGACATTGGATTGTTTATGACTGGAAACATGTTGCCTGATCGGACGAGTCTCACTTCAAATTGTATCCAGTGGATTGACGTGAGCAGGTATGGAGACAAACTCATGAATCCACAGACCATGTATGTCAGTAGGGAGCTGTTCAAGCTGGTGGAGGCTCTGTGATGGTGTGGGGCGTTTGTAGTTGGAGTGATATGGAACCACGGATACATTCCTGTCCATTGTGCATTCCGACGGACTTAGATAATTCCAGCAGGACAATGCGACCCCCTACACTTCCAGAATTGCTACAGAATGGCTCCAGGAACACTATTATGTGTTTAAACACTTCCTCTGGCCACCAAACTCCCCAGTCACGAACATTATTGAGCATATTTGAGATGCTTGTAAAGTGCTGTTCAGAAGAGTTCTCCACCCCGTAGTAACTTACGCATTTGTGGACAGCCCTGCAGGTTTCATGCTGTCATTTCCCTCCAGCACTACTTCAGACATTAGTCGAGTCCATGACACATCGTGTTGCGGCACTTCTCCGTGGTCGCGGGGCCCTACACGATGTTAGGCAGGTGTATTAGTTTCTTTCACTCTTCACTGTATATTTTAGTGTTAGTGGTACGGAAGTGGGATTAAAATTCACGGTAAAAGGATACCATTGGTAAGATATGGTAAAGGCACTGCTATCTTCACTGAAACCGACAAATAATTATGGAGCACTCGACTGGATGGCCGGTCTGATGAATACAGCGTGTCAATCGAGAGGAAGCAAACGAAATACGGAAATAATGTGCAGAAATGAGGTTAGCGATAGACTTAAAATCAAAATTGGTGACCGCAAATGAGACGAAGTTAAGGAATTCTGCTGCCTTGAAAGCAAAATAAGGCATGACGGACGAAGCAAGTATGGCATTAAAAGGAGTCGAGCACAGACGATAGGGTCATCCCTTATGAAAGAAGTCTACTAGCAACAAGCATAAGCTTCAATTTGAAGGAGAAATTTCTGAGAATAGACATTTGCAGCACAGCTTTGTGTGGTAGTTTATCGTGGACCGTGAGGTGACCTGGTAAGAAGGGCATCGAAGCGTTTAACATATGATGCTATAGAAGACTGTAGTAAATTTGGTAGACTGACAAAATAAGGAATGAGGGGGTTACTCGACAGTGTAGAACATGAAAAACACGGAAACGAAGACGGAAGAGGAAGATATGATATGTATGATCTTATGAAGGCATTGTGGTATAACAGAAGGTAAACATTGTGAGGGAACACAGAGACTGGAATAAATACCACAAATAATTGAGAATGTTGAATATAAATGTTACTTCACGAGAGAGGAATTCTTGGCGTGCCGCATCAAACCATTCAGGACACTGAGGACTCATATAGAAGAAAAGAGGGAAACTAACTATTGAGTAGCGTTTTGTCGATACGGACAGAGATGCCTCCATAAAAGCAATTTGCGCTGCAGTGTTTTAGGTCTCTAGATACTTGACGGTTCTAACGTGGCGAGTACAATATATAATTATTACTACTGCAACGGTCGCGAACTTTCCGCTCCTTCCACTGAGGCTGGGGTAAGAAGCGGGATCCACGTGCGGTAACGTCAGCGTTAAGGCAGTTCGTTGCGTCACGTCCTGTGCTCACAGTCTTTCTTGCCGCGAAGGACAGATTATGCACGGTCCCTTCTATCCAGCGATTCGCAGAGCGATACAGAGGATCGGGATTGTGCTGCCTCAACACCGGTGGAGCTAGAAGCCAGCAACACACCTCGTGACGTCACGTCGGATCATGTGGTAAGTCAACTTCTTCCGACTGAAAGGTGCCCGCAGGCGTCACGGAGCAGCAGTTGAGTCTTACTCTTGTTCGACGACCACCGTGATGGACTTCAAGAGAACTGCTGTGCCGGCCGGATACTTGCCTACAGCTGATAGTCGACTACTGGACTTACTTTCGAATATTGTGTTTTGTGTAATGAGTGCATTGTGCTTAATAAATTAGCCGTGTGCCACCACTTAATGCGGTCTAACCTTGTAACCACCCTTCGAGACATGGAGACGGAATAAAAAGTAGACGCACGACACAGTTTTTCGTACACGATTAGAGACACAATGGGCTCTTCCGTATTACGCTGAAAATTCAGGTTTCTTTTTCTATCCACAGCACAGTACATAGCAGTTTTCTGTGATAAAAATTGCTGTAGGTTTCCGATAAACAAACTACTTATGTTATGAGCATGGTGAGAAGCTTTCTTCATTAGTTTATTTAGCCGGTTGTCATGAATAACATTCATCTTCCAGTACTATTGGGTTACACACATATTATAATTAGTTAATAACAAGTACTTATTTTAAAAAATAAAAAATAATTGCAAAAAATTCTTTGCCCAAGTTGCACAAAACGTTGAAATACTCCTCCTTATGGCCTCATAATGTGTTGAAGCACTATTTCAGAACCATTTCAATAAGATAGGAACATAATGTTGGTAACACACGTATGAAAGAAACTTATCAACGGAGAATCCGAGGTTTTTCAGCAATAAATTGGAATTACATAAAAAAGAAACGTTAGGTGAAATGTAGATACAAGTAAGCTTGTAATTTTCGACCCTGTTTTTACCTTAAGACCACAGGTACATGATACGAATCAATCTGCTTACTACTTTTGCAGCCGGCCGCTGTAGCCGAGCGGTTCTAGGCGCTTCAGTCCGGAACCGCGCCGCTGCTACAGTCGCAAGTTCGAATCTTGCCTCGGGCATGGATATGTACGACGTCCTTAGGTTAGTTAGGTTTAACTAGTTCGAAGTTTTCTAAGTATAGGGAATTGATGACCCCAGATGTTAATTCCCATAGTGCTTAGAGCCATTTGAACTACTTTTGTAATACTTACTCTGTTCGAGTCCTCCCTCGGGCATGGGTGTGTGTCTTTGTCCTTAGGTTAAGTTAGGTTAAGTAGTGTGTAAGCTTATGGACTGACGACGTTAGCAGTTAATTCCCATAAGTTTTCACACACATCTGAACAACTTACTCTGTTTTCCACCAATATAGTGAGTTTAAAAGGCAAGAAGACTTGCCAACTGCTTTCGGTATCATATCTCACAAAAGGAATCGTTCTCTGAGATTTTGATGACAATAAAGCGCGTAACCAACAGGAAAAAACAATATTTTCCAGCCTTTGAGTAACTCTTTGGAAAGTTGTCAGAACCCTTCCTTCGGTTATTATCTGTCGTCTTCCGTTTGAAATCAGCAGATGAGCTGATATTCAACCATTGCAGCCAACTTATACCTGTTAGGCCAACTGAGCTAGTGAGCTCCAATTTTCTGTTTTAGATTAGACATCGGGTATCAGTTTAGTACATAGTTTCAGAATCCGCGAAATTTAGTTTTGTACACGCTTTTATGGCTTCGAGGAAGGTTGTTCTGAAACGAAACAAGACGTCACAAAGTAGAACGAAAGTACCTTCCCTCCAGAGCAGCTTCATTCAGTTCCACTCATGTTAACGTACTGTGCTGAAAACTCACAGGTTAGCCGGCAGCACTGTTCGCGTCGTTCGTTCAACATAGCTTTGTTTGCTCACCTTCCATTCATGCAGCTGCTGTTGACTCGTTACCGCACGCTGCTGCAACTGGGAGTCGAACGTAGAATAGAAATTATGTTTGGTAGCCTGCAGAGTTTGCTGAGCGATCATACATCAGTTTACTCACAAAAATGGAGTCATATTTGTACGCAAATATCATGGTGGATTGCATTGAGCATCCCGTGTTTTGGAACGCCCACCTAGCCCGCCGGTTCATTGTCATAGCTAGATTATCACTTCTTATTTGCTGTTGAGAATCGATCTGAGGCCTCGCAGGTTTGGTGTTCAATAAACGCCAACAACTCAAGTATAGTTCAGAGGCAGATAAATATTGATATTTCGTGCAAAAGAAGCAGTCTATATGCTTCGAAGCATTTATATTTGATACACCACTATGCAGTCGAATTCTTCTGGGAGGATAGTCACTCGTTCATTAAATACGAACTAGTTATCAATGGTCTCGATTGACTAAAATCTTTAGTCATTTCTCCAGCAAATCTGCCGGGTGTTCCAGAGAACAGACCTAGTGTAATAAGACTTCCCTCTCTGTTACTCAGCATGTTTTCTTTTTTTACTTCTTTTTTCGTATGTTACAAGACGTCTGGCTTGCCTCCAATTTACGCTGAGTTAACTGTCCCTTCCATAATTGGCGATTGTCATGAGACTTTAGTTGCATCTACATGAAGTTTCATTATGTTTATTTACTGCAGGGTTGGTTCAAATGGCTCTGAGCACTATGGGGCTTAACAGCTGAGGTCATCAGTCCCCTAGAACGTAGAACTACTTAAACCTAACTAACCTAAGGACATCACACGCATTCATACTTGAGTCTGGATTCGAACCCGCGATCTTAGCGGTCGCGCGGTTCCAGACTGAAGCTCCTAGAACCGCTCGGTCACTCCAGCAGGCTACTACAGGGAAATGTATTTTATAGTATTTCAGTGGGCGTCGGTACAGGGGCTAATAATTTCAGTCACTGAATATGTGAGAAACGTACATCCCGCTCACTGCTCTGAATGAGGCACGTGTGTTGTGTCCACTCAAAGCTTTGTGCTGGATTTCCGTGTCAAATGGTCACAGATAGTAGCTCACGAAAGCTACCGGTCCTTTTTACTAAATTAGTGGCCTGTGGCATGACTCGCCTCTTGAGATGCGGATGATGCTGTGGTGTATCGAGAGGTTGCAACAATGGAAAATTGTACTGAAATGCAGGAGGATCTGCAGCGAATTGACGCATGGTGCACGGAATGGCAACTGAATCTCAATGTAGACAAGTGTAATGTGATGCGAATACATAGAAAGATAGGTCCCTTATCATTTAGCTACAAAATAGCAGGTCAGCAACTGGAAGCAGTTAATTCCATAAATTATCTGGGAGTACGGATTAGGAGTGATTTAAAATGGAATGATCATATAAAGTTGGTCGTCGGTAAAGCAGATGTCAGACTGAGATTCATTGGAAGAATCCTAAGGAAATGCAGTCCGACAACAAAGGAAGTAGGTTACAGTACGCTTGTTCGCCCAATGCTTGAATACTGCTCAGCAGTGTGGGATCCGCACCAGGTAGGGTTGATTGAAGAGATAGAGAAGATCCAACGGAGAGCTTCGCGCTTCGTTACAGGATCATTTAGTAATTGCGAAAGCGTTACGGAGATGATAGATAAACTCCAGTGGAAGACTCTGCAGGAGAGACGCTCAGTAGCTCCGTACGGGCTATTGTTAAAGTTTCGAGAACATACCTTCACCGAAGAGTCAAGCAGTATATTGCTCCCTCCTACGTATCTCTCACGAAGAGACCATGAGGATAAAATCAGAGAGATTAGAGCCCACACAGAAGCATACCGACAATCCTTCTTTCCACGTACAATACGAGACTGGAATAGAAGGGAGAACCGATAGAGGTACTCAGGGTACCCTCTGCCACACACCGTCAGGTGGCTTGCGGAGTATGGATGTAGATGTAGATGTAGATGTAGAGATGGCCAACGGCAACATGCCGCTGGGCACTACAATTTATGGCGGAAAAGTAAAAGTCTTGTCATATGGTTACGCCACAGGAGATTCGGGAGTGTTAAACTTCTCTGATCCGGGTTTCGCTGGTTGACGTTAGACAGAAATTTCTAGGACAACGTAGCTAGGAATATGAGCTGTGATTGGCCCGTGAGTGAGGATATTCCGGGGTGGGGATTTGTTAAGCGTGGCATTGACACGGAGGTGGTATAAAACAGTAACAGTTATCCTGACTGGCATTTCCGGCAAGATCCATGCAAACTGCCGAGTCGGGAGCCGGTGGAAAAAAGAGGGACACTTTTGGTTGATTGTGGATGGAGATATGTCGCTTGTTCGAGACAACGGGGTGCTTGGAGGTTTCCGAATCCTGACGAGCGAGTTTCTGATTCTCCACTCCAATCACGGTCCTCCGACATACCGTCACAGCAGACTGGTGAGACTATACAGCAGCATGGCTCAGTAGATGGGGTTAATGCTTAGTCAGGAAGCCTACCATTGCCACAGCTCCCCTAAACCTAATTATGCCTTATTATCGTTTGATGTGGTACTTACTCGACCACTGGAGTTTCTAAATTAATCACTGGGTTGTGTTGGATTAATGAGTTAATTTTCAGTTAGAATACAGGAGCCATACCTCCGATTCCCTGTCTTCTTAGTTGTCGTCAGCAATCAATTTTGTTTTTCGTAGAATGTTGATGCCAATACTCTGTAACTGTTTAGTATAACAAATAATCGTTTTATGTGTGTATGTGTGTGAAATCTTATGGGACATAACTGCTAAGGTCATCAGTCCCTAAGCTTACACACCACTTAACCTAAATTATCCAAAGGAGAAACACACACACACACCCATGCCCGAGGGAGGGCTCGAACCTACGCCGGGACCAGCCGCACAGCCCACGACTGCAGCGCCCTAGACTGCTCGGCAATCGTTTTATGTTTCATTAGCTTTTTTATTTGAAGAAGCGTGAAGATTCCTTCAATTCAGTGACTTATTCTGCTGACTGAACGTATGGTTACATAATAAGATTATTGCAGTTTACCACGTTAAGATTCGATTTTGGGGCGATTTAAGACAGCGATTCTTATCGGAGACTGAGTTGGTCCGTTACTATGATGGGTTTGACAGTCTCACACACCACATGATATCGCATAAATTGGCGAAAAATACTCAGTCTTTGTTCCTTGCATATTCTGTGGACAGACTAACTTCTTCTCTTATACTATATCACTTAGTTAGTATGTAGAGCAAGAGTACAGTACATTTTGTTATTTTTATTTTGCGATCAGCTCTGTCAAACTTTATTGGATCCGCACTAGCAGCAGATTAGTTTTAATTTTCTGGCACCTGTTTATCATTTATACTGCTTTGCATTTCGGTTTCGAGGGTCCCGCTCCCCGTCTTTATTTCGTTTGGCGGCGTTTCTACCGGCGTCGTGATGTGAAAGGATATTGTGATCGTTCTCTACTAATTTATGGTATCTAGCTACCTTCAAGGTTATCAGTTACTGGACGAATCTGTTGTGTGACGCAGCTGATTTTGTAGTCTTATACACTCCTGGAAATTGAAATAAGAACACCTTGAATTCATTGTCCCAGGAAGGGGAAAATTTATTGACACATTCCTGGGGTCAGGTACATCACATGATCACACTGACAGAACCACAGGCACATAGACACAGGCAACATATCATGCACAATGTCGGCACTAGTACAGTGTATATCCACCTTTCGCAGTAATGCAGGCTGCTATTCGCCCATGGAGACGATCGTAGAGATGCTGGATGTAGTCCTGTGGAACGGCTTGAGATGCCATTTCCACCTGGCGCCTAAGTTGGACCAGCGTTCGTGCTGGACATGCAGACCGCGTGAGACGACGCTTCATCCAGTCCCCAAAAATGCTCAATGGGGGACAGATCCGGAGATCTTGCTGGCCAGGGTAGTTGACTTACACCTTCTAGAGCACGTTGGGTGGCACGGGATACATGCGAACGTGCATGGTCCTGTTGGAACAGCTAGTTCCCTTGCCGGTCTAGGAATGGTAGAACGATGGGTTCGATGACGGTTTGGATGTACCGTGCACTATTCAGTGTCCCCTCGACGATCACCAGAGGTGTACGGCCAGTGTAGGAGATCGCTCCCCACACCATGATGCCGGGTGTTGGCCCTGTGTGCCTCGGTCGTATGCTGTCCTGATTGTGGAGCTCACCTGCACGGCGCCAAACACGCATACGACCATCATTGGCACGAAAGCAGAAGCGCCTATCATAGCTGAAGACGACACGTCTCCATTCGTCCCTCCATTCACGCCTGTCGCGGCACCACTGGAGGCGGGCTGCACGATGTTGGGGCGTGAGCGGAAGACGGCCTAACGGTGTGCGGGACCGTAGCCCAGCTTCATGGAGACGGTTGCGAATGGTCCTCGCCGATACCACAGGAGCAACAGTGTCCCTAATTTGCTGGCAAGTGGCGGTGCAGTCCCCTACGGCACTGCGTAGGATCCTACGGTCCTGACAAGCATCCGTGCGTCGCTGCGGTCCGGTCCCAGGTCGACGGGTACGTGCACCTTCCGCCGACCACTGGCGACAACATCGATGTACTGTGGAGACCTCACGCCCCACGTGTTGAGCAATTCGGCGGTACGTCCACCCGGACTCCCGCATGTCCACTATACGCCCTCGCTCAAAGTCCGTCAACTGCACATACGGTTCACGTCCACGCTGTCGCGGCATGCTACCAGTGTTAAAGACTGCGATGGAGCTCCGTATGCCACGGCAAACTGGCTGACACTGACGGCGGCGGTGCACAAATGCTGCGCAGCTAGCGCCATTCGACGGCCAACACCGCGGTTCCTGGTGTGTCCGCTGTGCCGTGCGTGTGATCATTGCTTGTACAGCCCTCTCGCAGTGTCCGGAGCAAGTATGGTGGGTCTGACACACCTGTGTCAATGTGTTCTTTTTTCCATTTCCAGGAGTGTATATCAGTATTCAGTGCATGCGACCACCTATAGTAAGAACTAGGGACACAAAGCTTCAATTGAAGTTGACACTCTTACGAATATGAGGGTCAGTAAGACAGACATGAAGCGCGTAAGAGAGCTCGTGCCTAGAGAGACTGACACTACCGTAGAGGATTTAGTCATGGGTGAGGGGCCGGAACAGGTAGACGTGGGTAGAGAAGGAACTGAGCAAACTGAGGGGGATGTCGAAAGGAACGGACGTTAAGGGTTTTGAGTGATATATGTAACGTGAACATATTTAGGTTTGGTTACTTAATTTTTTTTGGTGGGGGGGGGGGGGGCGGCGGTAGATTTAATGAGCTTCAGTGACGTAAATAATAACACCAAAATCATGAGGTCCGCTGTAATTTCAAAAGAGATCGGAAGCAATGAGGCACTCCTTTCCTACAAGATCTATTTTGTCTTATTAAACTGCAGAGTGTGCCTCATTCTGCTGGACTATTCTGATTTTTGGGTGTCTTTACTGCGAGGTTTGCTTATGCACAATACGATGTCATCTTCAGTAGGGCGGTAACCACATTGTTGCACCTGATACTAGCTGTATGTATGCAAAGAAGTGTTCGGTGCATGCGTAATGAGGGGGTCGGTCACGCAACTGAGTGGGATCATGCCCAGGGTGAGGATGATGCACGGTTATGATACCATAGACGAGGGCGATGACGCGGTCACATCAAGGTCAAATTCACCCACGTCCTCACACTGCAGTATGGCGGTAAACGAGCAGACAAGAGACTGTTTGTGCACGCTCTTAAAGAAAACGGAAGCAAGGGTAGTAGACAGGGAACAACAATTCAAGAAAATACTAAAAAAAAAAACGAAGACGCAGACGAGAAACCAAAACAGAGGGCACAAGTAGTGATCGTGAAGATAAAATCGGAAGTGAAACAGGAAGGAAAAATAACACTTCTTGTGCATGCCTTGAAGGGGCACCAGAAGCTAAAGAGCTAGATACAACAGAGGTCAGTGGGCCGATGAAGGCTCACACGGTGATTAAGGCGATAAGAGAGCAAGATCGAGAGATAAAGCAAGAAACAGTTAAGACGAACACGAAATTCAACGTCCGTTGTGATGAAATTCCGAATTATTTTACCAAATTATGGCAGTGCATGGAACAAGTACCTCGAGACGATAGATCGACAAGTGGTATAAACAACTGTATAACACTACGCAGAATTAACTAGCACACCAGCAATGTGGCGAGTCCTGTAGCAAGCGACGCAGACACCATTAGGCCCGAGTCAGTACCAGACGGTTTGTCAAGAACATAATTACCTGGTCGTACGGACGACACGTTTGCTTTTAAACACTTTGTGTCTGTCAGAATTTTCCATAACTACAGGGACCACGAAAATACCCTACACACGAAATCCTTCATTTCTCAGTTTGACCTCTCGCTACCTCCACAGTGACCACTCGAGTGCAAATTAGATTTTGTGGTTCATCTCGAAGGAAGCGTCGCAGAAAGAATGCGTAGATCGCGGCAACATGCTCATCATACATAGAGTTCAGGGGTGCGTTCTGACGATAGGGTTTCAAAAGACCTTCAAGTTCTTTGAGGCTCTGCCCAAAGAGAGACAGTTCCTTGATGATCGGTGTAGCGATGTCAAAAAAATCTTCTACTTCCACATGAAGCTTCCACCACACAAATAGTGGTAGGCAATGTCGTAATGACATTTGATCCTTTAAAAATATCCTGCTAGAATTAGAATTCACGCTGGATGAACAGAGCACGATTGAAAGATGACATGGTCCTGATCACTGATACAACACCCAGAAAAGAAAAAAAAATCCCAAAGAAAGACATGCAAACACAGACAGAACCTCAGTCGTCAACACAAAGGACAGTTACCCATGCCAAACAGGAGGCAGAAACAACCAGCACTTCCACCATAAAGAAAACAGAAGACAATTTAGGGAGAATACGATTGCTCTTGACCAAAACAGAGTACAATTGGAGGTCGGTGAAGATCGCCCACCTAAGGCTAACAGCAGTCAAGCGCATTCACAACATCAGCCACTTGGAACCTTACACTGATTGTCACTGTAATAGATGGTAGGAATCCATAGTATAGAGTTCTATTGTGCTAAGCAGGTAATTTTGTGATATTTTTCCTTCCAACGACTATAATAAAGCTTGTGATAATTGAACACTAATACGCTACAGTCGCATGTTCGAATCCTGCCTCGGGCATGGATGTGTGTGAAGTCCTTAGGTTAGTTAGGTTTAAATAGTTGTAAGTTCTAGGAGACTGATGACCTCAGAAATTAAGTCCCATAGTGCTTAGAGCCATTTTTAACACTAATATTAATTTACAACATGTGTAAATTGAACTTGTGGGCTGGTGACTAGTAAAATTTTTGGGCCCAAGTAATGGGCCCAAGTAATGTTTCTGCTCATTAGAACGCGCCAGGAAGGTACGCCAGTCTTGGGTATAAAGAATGACAGAGGAGACAAAACGTGCTGTCTGATGTCTTCGTTATATTTACTTGGTTCTACAACGACTGTAAATCACTTGGCTGTGACAGAGGAGTGAAGCACCTGATCCCTATAGAAAATACTGAAGATGTTTTTGTGTCTACAGAGACTAGAAAATTTACTAAACCATAGGTTTTCAGTTTGTTGTCTTTTGTGGACATATGCGCCTGTTGCACATTCTCAGGGCGCTTGATTCTGATTTGGGACCAATCCATGCCACCACTGTGTGGACCATATCGAGACAGTGGAGAGTAGTGGAACAAGGCCGATGTGGACCCACTCTCCTTTGTTGCCAAATTTATTCAACAAATGGTTCAAATGGCTCTGAGCACTATGGGACAACATCTGAGGTCATCAGTCCCCTAGAACTTAGAACTACTTAAACCTAACTAACCTAAGGACATTACACACATCCATGCTGAGGCAAGATTCGAACCTGTGACCATAGCAGTCCCGCAGTTCCAGACTGAAGCACATAGAACCCCTTGGCCACTGCAGCCGTCCAAAATTTATTCAACATGTCGGATCCAATATGGCGGCGAAAGAAATGGCAATGTCACAATGACGTCAGGACAGGAAGTTTAAATTTTGGCGGGAAAATAGGCCAATTGGGCTACCTCCACTAACCTAACCTAACCTACTCCTCCGACCTCCCCCCTCCCCCCCCCCCCCCCCCCAAGAAAATGGTGTGAAGTACAAATTTTGGTGGAAAAATGTCAATTGTGCTTCCTCCACTAACCTAAGAAAATGGTGGGCGGAAAAGGTCACTTGGGCTACCTCCACTGACCTAAGTCATCCTACTGCCACCTCTTTTTGGGAATTGAGGGGGACAGGACTCAGCCTGTGCTGGACAGGATGGATGCAAGTCATTATATTGCAGGCAATGTTCATTTAAACAATTTGAGTCAGTAGCTCCATACAGTGTGTTCACCATCAGGTCTGGAGTCCAGCTGACCTAGTACATAGTACTGCCACCAGAGGGTGCTGTTGTCCCTCCAGTGCCGTAATATAAGATGGCGGTCTTGGTGGGAAAAATGGCGGTAAAAGAGCTCAGCCTGTGTTGGGATGCTGAAGAGAGGAAGGAGTGTACTTTATTTATTTTGGAACAATTTACTTAGGGACGAATTTCAAGTGGTTTACTTATTACACTGATACAAACACTCGCCCTGATGTGCTTGGGGTCACAGTAAATAGTCCACAGACCTGCACAGTATTCTGTAATCACTGAAATAATGCAATACACTGATGCACAGACAAGCAAACAACTCGTAAATTGTCAAAAAATAATGCATTCAAAAGGCTCTGCAAACGGGCTCACAATACTTAAACAGGCAAACATCATGTAGTGCACAAACAGTCATTGTATGTAAAAAACGCTTTTGAACTATCGTCAGATGCAAAGTATCAGCAAACTGTTCCAACACATGCACGCACCAACACTGCTGTGAGCTACCACAGGACATATGAACGCAGGGGCAAGAGCATCAGCCAGCAAGAGAGAGTCATACCTATTTTCGGGTATGCAGTTAGAATTCTTCGAGTGTTATACATGTTTATGTAAATATGAGCCAAGTCACCCTCTGGATGTGCACATGTTTACCTAACCACTGTGATGGAGGCGCGCCTGCCAGTCCAGAGCTGAGAAAGATGTTTGCATAACAGCTCACCCTTGCAGACAAGATCAATGTCACACTGATGTCACTGGTCATGCTGTGAAAATCTGCTCCAATGCTTACCAGAATAGCACAGGGTGAATTGCCCCTAGTGATCCTTATGGGACATGCGAGCTGCATCTAGCTGCGAAGCATGGGCTGATCCCTTTCCCCATCAGTTCCTAGGAAAAGGTGGCGGTTATATGACTTAGGTTAGTGGAGGTAGCCCAAGTGACCTTTCTTCCCCACAATTTTCTTAGATTAGTGGAGGAAGCCTAATAGACCTATTTTCCACCAAAATTTGACCTTCCCACCATTAAGTCATTCCGATGTTGCCATTTCTATCACTGCCATCTTGAATAATTTTGGCAACAATGGAGAGTGAGTTGCATTGGCTTTGTCCCACTACTGTGGAAATCTTGTTTTGTTTTGTGTAGTGTGTTACCAGAGAGCAATAGCACTTGTCACATACAACAGTTTTGAGTTTCTTCTCTGTGGTAGGTGGACAGAGTATGCAGTAGTGTGACGTGACGCGGCATGTGAGAAGAAACGGCACAGGGATTTTTACATTTGCTTTAGTTCCAGGAACAGCTCATTCTTTTGCTCAACAGCTTAGGTTAAGAAATTTAGTAAAGATATTTTTAACAGATGTTCTGTTTAGGTGCCTCCACAATAACGTCTGAAATAAAGACAAGGCGCCAATAAGGTAAAGATGCAATCGTCATCCCCAAATTGCTCTTCAATTGCGGGAAGCAAGAAGGTGCTTAAAACATCAATGTAGGCTTGCGCTGAGTTAGTGCCACACGAAACAACGAGGGGCGCAAGCACCCTCCATGAAAAACACGACCACACCATAACAACACCGCCTCCGAATTTTACTATTGGTACTACACACGCTGGCAGATAACGTTCATCGAGTATTGCCATTCCACACCCTGCCATAGGATCGCCACATTGTGTACTGTGATTCTTCACTCCACACACCGTTTTTCCATTGTTCAATTGTCCAATGTTTACGCTCCTTACACCAAGTGAGGCTTCGTTTGGCTTCCACTAGCGTGATGTGTGGCTTATGAGCAGGCGAACGAGCATGAAGTCCAAGTTTTCTCCCCAACCACTTAACTGCCATAGTATTTGCAGTGAATCCTGATGCACTTTGGAATTCCTGAGTAATGGTCTGGATAGATGTCTGCCTGTTACACTTTACGACCCTCTTCAACTGTCGGCATTCGCTATCAGTCAACAGACGAGGTCGGCCTATACGCTTTTGTGCTGTACGTGTCCCTTTACTTTTCCACTTTACTATCACATCGGAAACAGTGGCCCTGGGGATGTTTAGGAATGTGGAAATCTCGCGTACAGACGCATGACACAAGTGAACCCAATCACCTGACCAGGTTCGAAGTCCACGAGTTCGTCGGAGCGTCCCATTCTGCTCTCTCACGATATCTAATAACTACTGAGTTCGATGACATGGAGTACCTGGTAGTAGGTGGCAGCACAATGCACCTAATATAAAAAAACGTATGTTTTTGGGGGTGTTAGGGTACTTTTGATCACGTAGTTTATGTATCATATCTTTCAGTAAGCAATAGGGCATACAGATTGTCATAAAATTTATCGGCCGCTCTGCTGCTGAAAAGAGGCAGAAATTGTAACTTAATTAAACAAGAATAGCTGGACTTCAAAGTCATATAGACCTTCCGCCATCTTTGTGTAGTGCACACATATTTGAAAAACAATAATGAGGACTCAGTTGCAGCTATTAATTTTCTATTAAACTGGTACTCTAAGCAATTAACGAACGCACTAGTAGCTATCCCGTGCTACGTTGGTATTGTTGAACTTTTAACTCTGCTGACGTAGGTATTGTGTACCACCAACCTTAGGCCAGGTTACGTTTATTCAAACTGTGTGTAGGAGAAGGCTACCCTGTAGTTTAACAACCACTGTTTATTCTGCTTCCAACTGTGTTTAGCCGGCCGCTCGTGACCGAGCGGTTCTGGCGCTACAGTCTGGAACCGCACGACCGCTACGGCCGCAGGTTCGAATCCTGCCTCGGGCATGGATGTGTGTGATGTCCTTAGGTTAGTTAGGTTTAATTAGTTCTAAGTTCTAGGGGACTTATGACCTCAGCAGTCGAGTCCCATAGTGCTCAGAGCCATTTTTTGAACTGTGTTTATCATTTTATGTGAGTGTCATGATCAGCCTTGATAGGTGGCAGGAATTTATTTTTTTTAGAAATTTTACTTGGAGTTGCCCCACAACCGTGCTTCAGTAGGACAACTTCGGCTCAAAGTTCTATTGTAAGGGACAGGTTATGAAAGGTTACGAGTTGTCGGAATTGTCCCCTTCCATTTAAACTACACTCCTGGAAATGGAAAAAAGAACACATTGACACCGGTGTGTCAAACCCAACATACTTGCTCCGGACACTGCGACAGTGCTGTACAAGCAATGATCACACGCACGGCACAGCGGAAACACCAGAAACCGCGGTGTTGGCCGTCGTATGGCGCTAGCTGCGCAGCATTTGTGCACCGCCGCCGTCAGTCTCAGCCAGTTTGCCGTGGCATACTGAGCTCCATCGCGACAGCGTGGACGTGAACCGTATGTGCAGTTGACGGACTTTGAGCGAGGGCGTATAGTGGGCATGCGGGAGGCCGGGTGGACGTACCGCCGAATTGCTCAACACGTGTGGTGTGAGGTCTCCACAGTACATCGATGTTGTCGCCAGTGGTCGGCGGTAGGTGCATGTGCCCGTCGACCTGGGACTGGACCGCAGTGACGCACGGATGCACGCCAAGACCGTAGGATCCTATGCAGTGCCGTAGGGGACCGCACCGCCACTTCCCAGCAAATTAGAGACACTGTTGCTCCTGGGGTATCGGCGAGGACCATTCGCAACCGTCTCCATGAAGCTGGGCTACGGTCCCGCACACCGTTAGGCCGTCTTCTGCTCACGCCCCAACATCGTGCAGCCCGCCTCCAGTGGTGTCGCAACAGGTGTGGATGGAGGGACGAATGGAGACGTGTCATCTTGAGCGATGAGAGTCACTTCTCCCTTGGTGTCAATGATGGTCGTATGTGTGTTTGGCGCCGTGCAGGTGAGCGCCACAATCAGGACTGCATACGACCGAGGCATACAGCGCCAACACCCGGCATCATGGTGTGGGGAGCGATCTCCTACACTGGCCGTACGCCTCTGGTGATCGTCGAGGGGACACTGAATAGTGCAAGGTACATCCAAACCATCATCGAACCCATCGTTCTACCATTCCTAGACCGGCAAGGGAACTTGCTGTTCCAACAGGACAATGCACGTCCGCATGTATTCCGTGCCACCCAAAGTGCTCTAGAAGGTGTAAGTCAACTACCCTGGCCAGCAAGATCTCCGTATCTGTCCCCCATTGAGCATGTTTGGGACTGGATGAAGCGTCGTCTCACGCGGTCTGCACGTCCAGCACGAACGCTGGTCCAACTGAGGTGCCAGGTGGAAATGGCATGGCAAGCAGTTCCACAGGACTACATCCAGCATCTCTACGATCGTCTCCATGGGAGAATAGCAGCCTGCATTGCTGCGAAAGGTGGATATACACTGTACTAGTGGCGACATTGTGCATGCTCTGTTGCCTGTGTATGTGCCTGTGGTTCTGTCAGTGTGATCATGTGATGTATTTGACCCCAGGAATGTGTCAATAAATTTTCCCCTTTCTGGGTCAATGAATTCACGGTGTTCTTATTTCAATTTCCAGGAGTGTACATTTATTTGCCCCTTGTCACGGCTGGCCATAGGTAGGACAGTTGAGCTGCCTCTAATTAAGTTCTTATTACGTTGGTTTATTACAGTGAAATGTATTTTATAAAAATTTAGTCGTCGATGGTAAAGCAGCTAATAGTTTCAGTCAGTGAATACGTGAGAAACGCACATTTTGCACACTGCTCTGAGTGCGGTAGGTCTGTCGTGTGGGGCACTCAAAGCTTTGTGTCGGGTTGTGCGTGTCGAGTGAGCACTGACGGAAGCTCACAGAAGCTACCTGTCCTTGTCATTGTGCCACAGTTGGTAGCCGTAGCATGACTCGCGCCATGAGATGGCCAAGGGCAACAATTTCAAGAGCTAGCTGGAACACCACAATTTATGGCGAAAAGGTGTAAGTCTTGGAACGTACTTTGGCCACGGGAAATTCAGAAGTGGTAAACTAGTCTCTGATCGCGCGTCACTGGCGGACGTCAGACGGGAATATCTAGGACAAAGTAGAGAGGAAGATGAGCTGTGTTTGGCCCATGAATATCGACATTCCAGGGTGGGAATTTGTTAATCGTGGCCTTGACATGCTATTGGTAGAAAACCGTGGTAGCAAATAGCAGAAGGAACAAGCTAAATTGAGTAGAATAGTAGACAATAAATGCTTAACCAGAGCAACAGAGGTGCGTACGTGACCGGACGCAGCCACTATTTACTCTTTTTTCTGCCATCAAGGGCGGATTCTGTAGCATCACGAGGATCAGAGTAAGCGGGAAAAAGTGACCTTTGAACACAGTCAATGTGGAAATATCATGCATGTACTCCAAGCGGGTGTCACGCACTCCCGCATGACAGCGCCACCAGTATACGTAAGGGTAGAAACCTTGAGAAGGAAGGGGCCGCACGCAAAGATGCACGCAAGAGAGAGTCATACCTATTTTCGGGTATGCAGTTAGAATTCTTCGAGTGTTATACACGTTTATGTAAATATGAGCCAAGTCACCCTCTGGATGTGCACATGTTTACCTAACCACTGTGATGGAGGCGCGCCTGCCAGTCCAGAGCTGAGAAAGATGTTTGCATAACAGCTCACCCTTGCAGACAAGATCAATGTCACACTGATGTACTGGTCATGCTGTGAAAATCTGCTCCAATGCTTACCAGAATAGCACAGGGTGAATTGCCCCTAGTGATCCTTATGGGACATGCGAGCTGCATCTAGCTGCGAAGCATGGGCTGATCCCTTTCCCCATCAGTTCCTAGGAAAAGGTGGCGGTTATATGACTTAGGTTAGTGGAGGTAGCCCAAGTGACCTTTCTTCCCCACAATTTTCTTAGATTAGTGGAGGAAGCCTAATAGACCTATTTTCCACCAAAATTTGACCTTCCCACCATTAAGTCATTCCGATGTTGCCATTTCTATCACTGCCATCTTGAATAATTTTGGCAACAATGGAGAGTGAGTTGCATTGGCTTTGTCCCACTACTGTGGAAATCTTGTTTTGTTTTGTGTAGTGTGTTACCAGAGAGCAATAGCACTTGTCACATACAACAGTTTTGAGTTTCTTCTCTGTGGTAGGTGGACAGAGTATGCAGTAGTGTGACGTGACACGGCATGTGAGAAGAAACGGCACAGGGATTTTTACATTTGCTTTAGTTCCAGGAACAGCTCATTCTTTTGCTCAACAGCTTAGGTTAAGAAATTTAGTAAAGATATTTTTAACAGATGTTCTGTTTAGGTGCCTCCACAATAACGTCTGAAATAAAGACAAGGCGCCAATAAGGTAAAGATGCAATCGTCATCCCCAAATTGCTCTTCAATTGCGGGAAGCAAGAAGGTGCTTAAAACATCAATGTAGGCTTGCGCTGAGTTAGTGCCACACGAAACAACGAGGGGCGCAAGCACCCTCCATGAAAAACACGACCACACCATAACAACACCGCCTCCGAATTTTACTATTGGTACTACACACGCTGGCAGATAACGTTCATCGAGTATTGCCATTCCACACCCTGCCATAGGATCGCCACATTGTGTACTGTGATTCTTCACTCCACACACCGTTTTTCCATTGTTCAATTGTCCAATGTTTACGCTCCTTACACCAAGTGAGGCTTCGTTTGGCTTCCACTAGCGTGATGTGTGGCTTATGAGCAGGCGAACGAGCATGAAGTCCAAGTTTTCTCCCCAACCACTTAACTGCCATAGTATTTGCAGTGAATCCTGATGCACTTTGGAATTCCTGAGTAATGGTCTGGATAGATGTCTGCCTGTTACACTTTACGACCCTCTTCAACTGTCGGCATTCGCTATCAGTCAACAGACGAGGTCGGCCTATACGCTTTTGTGCTGTACGTGTCCCTTTACTTTTCCACTTTACTATCACATCGGAAACAGTGGCCCTGGGGATGTTTAGGAATGTGGAAATCTCGCGTACAGACGCATGACACAAGTGAACCCAATCACCTGACCAGGTTCGAAGTCCACGAGTTCGTCGGAGCGTCCCATTCTGCTCTCTCACGATATCTAATAACTACTGAGTTCGATGACATGGAGTACCTGGTAGTAGGTGGCAGCACATTGCACCTAATATAAAAAAAAGTATGTTTTTGGGGGTGTTCGGGTACTTTTGATCACGTAGTTTATGTATCATATCTTTCAGTAAGCAATAGGGCATACAGCTTGTCAGAAAATTTATCGGCCGCTCTGCTGCTGAAAAGAGGCAGAAATTGTAACTTAATTAAACAAGAATAGCTGGACTTCAAAGTCATATAGACCTTCCGCCATCTTTGTGTAGTGCACACATATTTGAAAAACAATAATGAGGACTCAGTTGCAGCTATTAATTTTCTATTAAACTGGTACTCTAAGCAATTAACGAATGCACTAGCAGCTATCACGTGCTACGTTGGTATTGTTGAACTTTTAACTCTGCTGACGTAGGTATTGTGTACCACCAACCTTAGGCCGGGTTACGTTTATTCAAACTGTGTGTAGGAGAAGGCTACCCTGTAGCTGAACAACCACTGTTTATTCTGCTTCCAACTGTGTTTAGCCGGCCGCTCGTGACCGAGCGGTTCTGGCGCTACAGTCTGGAACCGCACGACCGCTACGGCCGCAGGTTCGAATCCTGCCTCGGGCATGGATGTGTGTGATGTCCTTAGGTTAGTTAGGTTTAATTAGTTCTAAGTTCTAGGGGACTTACGACCTCAGCAGTCGAGTCCCATAGTGCTCAGAGCCATTTTTTGAACTGTGTTTATCATTTTATGTGAGTGTCATGATCAGCCTTGATAGGTGGCAGGAATTTATTTTTTTTTAGAAATTTTACTTGGAGTTGCCCCACAACCGTGCTTCAGTAGGACAACTTCGGCTCAAAGTTCTATTGTAAGGGACAGGTTATGAAAGGTTACGAGTTGTCGGAATTGTCCCCTTCCATTTAAACTACACTCCTGGAAATGGAAAAAAGAACACATTGACACCGGTGTGTCAGACCCAACATACTTGCTCCGGACACTGCGACAGTGCTGTACAAGCAATGATCACACGCACGGCACAGCGGAAACACCAGAAACCGCGGTGTTGGCCGTCGTATGGCGCTAGCTGCGCAGCATTTGTGCACCGCCGCCGTCAGTCTCAGCCAGTTTGCCGTGGCATACGGAGCTCCATCGCGACAGCGTGGACGTGAACCGTATGTGCAGTTGACGGACTTTGAGCGAGGGCGTATAGTGGGCATGCGGGAGGCCGGGTGGACGTACCGCCGAATTGCTCAACACGTGGGGTGTGAGGTGTCCACAGTACATCGATGTTGTCGCCAGTGGTCGGCGGTAGGTGCATGTGCCCGTCGACCTGGGACCGGACCGCAGTGACGCACGGATGCACGCCAAGACCGTAGGATCCTATGCAGTGCCGTAGGGGACCGCACCGCCACTTCCCAGCAAATTAGAGACACTGTTGCTCCTGGGGTATCGGCGAGGACCATTCGCAACCGTCTCCATGAAGCTGGGCTACGGTCCCGCACACCGTTAGGCCGTCTTCTGCTCACGCCCCAACATCGTGCAGCCCGCCTCCAGTGGTGTCGCAACAGGTGTGGATGGAGGGACGAATGGAGACGTGTCATCTTCAGCGATGAGAGTCGCTTCTCCCTTGGGGCCAATGATGGTCGTATGCGTGTTTGGCGCCGTGCAGGTGAGCGCCACAATCAGGACTGCATACGACCGAGGCACACAGCGCCAACACCCGGCATCATGGTGTGGGGAGCGATCTCTTACATTGGCCGTACGCCTCTGGTGATCGTCGAGGGGACACTGAATAGTGCACGGTACATCCAAACCATCATCGAACCCATCGTTCTACCATTCCTAGACCGGCAAGGGAACTTGCTGTTCCGACAGGACAATGCACGTCCGCATGTATTCCGTGCCACCCAAAGTGCTCTAGAAGGTGTAAGTCAACTACCCTGGCCAGCAAGATCTCCGTATCTGTCCCCCATTGAGCATGTTTGGGACTGGATGAAGCGTCGTCTCACGCAGTCTGCACGTCCAGCACGAACGCTGGTCCAACTGAGGTGCCAGGTGGAAATGGCATGGCAAGCCGTTCCACAGGACTACATCCAGCATCTCTACGATCGTCTCCATGGGAGAATAGCAGCCTGCATTGCTGCGAAAGGTGGATATACACTGTACTAGTGGCGACATTGTGCATGCTCTGTTGCCTGTGTATGTGCCTGTGGTTCTGTCAGTGTGATCATGTGATGTATCTGACCCCAGGAATGTGTCAATAAATTTTCCCCTTTCTGGGTCAATGAATTCACGGTGTTCTTATTTCAATTTCCAGGAGTGTACATTTATTTGCCCCTTCTCACGGCTGTCCATAGGTAGGACAGTTGAGCTGCCTCTAATTAAGTTCTTATTACGTTGGTTTATTACAGTGAAATGTATTTTATAAAAATTTAGTCGTCGATGGTAAAGCAGCTAATAGTTTCAGTCAGTGAATACGTGAGAAACGCACATTTTGCACACTGCTCTGAGTGCGGTAGGTCTGTCGTGTGGGGCACTCAAAGCTTTGTGTCGGGTTGTGCGTGTCGAGTGAGCACTGACGGAAGCTCACAGAAGCTACCTGTCCTTGTCATTGTGCAACAGTTGGTAGCCGTAGCATGACTCGCGCCATGAGATGGCCAAGGGCAACAATTTCAAGAGCTAGCTGGAACACCACAATTTTTGGCGAAAAGGTGTAAGTCTTGGAACGTACTTTGGCCTCGGGAAATTCAGAAGTGGTAAACTAGTCTCTGATCGCGCGTCACTGGCGGACGTCAGACGGGAATATCTAGGACAAAGTAGAGAGGAAGATGAGCTGTGTTTGGCCCATGAATATCGACATTCCAGGGTGGGAATTTGTTAATCGTGGCCTTGACATGCTATTGGTAGAAAACCGTGGTAGCAAATAGCAGAAGGAACAAGCTAAATTGAGTAGAATAGTAGACAATAAATGCTTAACCAGAGCAACAGAGGTGCGTACGTGACCGGACGCAGCCACTATTTACTCTTTTTTCTGCCATCAAGGGCGGATTCTGTAGCATCACGAGGATCAGAGTAAGCGAGAAAAAGTGACCTTTGAACACAGTCAATGTGGAAATATCATGCATGTACTCCAAGCGGGTGTCACGCACTCCCGCATGACAGCGCCACCAGTATACGTAAGGGTAGAAACCTTGAGAAGGAAGGGGCCGCACGCAAAGATGCCTGTAAAATGGTTGCCCACCCTACTGAAAAGGTCCTTTGTAGCACAGCCGTCGGGAGGAGGATTGTGAGTGTCACTGTGAGGCAGGGGCTGGACTTAGAAGAATCCGATGTAGTGGACACTTAGGCCGGCACGCTCGCGTTTGCGCCACGGGACTCAGACTGAGTGAAGAGAAAGAAGTCTTATAACCAGATGCAGATACTTTGTAGATAGACTTGGTTCAGATGGCTCTGAGCACTATGGGACTCAACTTCTGAGGTCATCAGTCCCCTATAACTTAGAACTACTTAAACCTAACTAACCTAAGGACATCACACACATCCATGCCCGAGGCAGGATTCGAACCTGCGACTGTAGCAGTCCCGCGGTTCCGGACTGCAGCGCCTAGAAGCACAAAGTCATACAGACCGACCTCCTCTGTTGACTGACAGAGACCACCGACAGCTGAAGATGGTCGTGATGTGTAATAGGCAGATATCTGTCCAAACCGTCGCACAGAAAATCGGAACTGCAACACGATCAACTGTAAGTACTACGACAGTTAGGCGGGAGGTGAGAAAACTTGAATTTCATGGTAGAGCGGCTGCTCATAAGCCACACATCGCGCCGGTAAATGTAAAACGACGCCTAGGTTGGTGCAAGGAGCATAAACATTGGACGGCTGAACAGTGGAAAAACGTTGTGGGTATGGCGAATGCGCGATGAACGTCATGAACCAGCGTGTGTAGTGAAACAGCACAATTCGGAGGCGGTGGTGTTATGGTGTGGTCGCGTTTTTCATGGAGGGGTTTGCACCCTTTGTTTTGCTTGGCACTATCACAGCACTGGCCTACTTTGATGTTTTAAGGACCTTCTTGCTTCCCACTGTTGAAGAGCAATTCGGGGATGGTGATTGCATCTTCAACATGATCGAGCACCTGTTCATAATGCACGGCCTGTGGGGAAGTGGATACACGACAATAACATCCTTGTAATGGACTCGCTTGAACAGAGTCCTGATATGAATCTTATAGAAGACCGTTGAGATGTTTTCGAACGCCAACCTCGTGTCAGGCCTCACCGACCAACATTGATACCTCTCCTCAGTGCAGCACTATGTGAAGAATGGGCTGCCATTCCCAAGGAAACCTTCCAGCACCGGACTGAACGTATGCCTGCGAGAGTAGAAGCCGCCGTCAAGGCTAAGGGTGGACCAACACCATATTGAATTCCTGGATTAGCGATGGAGGGTGCCATGAAATTGTAAATCATTTTCAGCTAGGTGTCCGGTTACCTTTTGTCGACATAGTGTATGTATTCAGCTTCGCCTTCCGTCCGTTTACCCACCCCCGTTCGATTTCTGCATGAACGTAGTAAATATCGTTAGCTCCACAGATGTCTTCTCTCTCGCTTTTAATACTTCAGAATTTCCGGTACTTACCAAACATTGCGCAGCAACTACCCAGTCATTTTATTGCTGATTACAAAGCCTTTTACTCTGCCATGCTTATTCCAGTAGTTCCTCCAAACCTTACACCAACACAGTCCTAACCATCATGTTACAATGAAAATTTTACCATTTCTCCTTACCTGACCCGAAGGTCCGCCCATGGAGCCTTCCCGACTTCCACATCCGGCAAGATAATATGTTTCCTACATTTTCAGCGGTACTTCTCTCTATATTTCCACCCTCGGTTTCTGAAGTCATGGTTTGGGGTCCTCTTACCCATCATTCCATCAAACTTTAAGTGCGAGCATTGTAGGTAAGGCTTTATCGTGACAGTTGTTCACATCGAATGAAATAACAGGTTTACTATTACCAGTCCTTCTTTATTTATGTCAACTAAGCGTTTCTAAGGCTTAAACCTCCTCAAACAAATATCAACACGATCCTTTAAAACTTATTCTGAAGTAATAATATTGTTATGACGCCTATTCTTTGTTCTTAGTGATACTGTTTATCTTTTGGTATAGGTTCTTTGCACTTAATACTTTCCAGACGCCATCTTTGCTGACAAAATATGACAGTTTACTTGTGACATGTTACGACAGTGAAAGGAACTTGTGACCACTGGAGGTATTCCATTTTAGTCGTTTTGTTTTTACTGTTAGATATACGTTTAGTTTTTAGTAAAAAAAAAAACATATTCTGCAGTAGAGATTTGTTTCCCCACTAGACAGTGTCACAAGTTCCCCCAATTCGTAACACGTCACACATATATGTCTTATTAACAAATGTAAATCTACCTGATGATGGAGATTTAAATTTTCGAAACGCGTCGTGGAGGTAAATAAACAGTGACTGTGAACGGTAAACTTGTTGTTTCATTTGGTTCCATCGAACTTTCTCCAAAACGCTATCCCACAATCGTACCTGCAGGTGACTTTTTCTCTCTTTTTTGTTAATCACTTCCGAACTGCAATGACTAATATCAATTTTACTTGTGTACTCAAAAAATCCGTTTTTATCTTTTAGTAAAGTCATCAATCAGTCGTCAGTTTGGTAATGGAGGGAAGTATACGGATTTAACAAAGACCAAGGCTTGGCTACAGAAAGCAGTTTCAGTTGGAGGTTGGGTGTAGTTACGCAGAGATCAAGAGGCAGCCACGGGATAGACCAGCATGAATGCCTGCTTTAACTCAGCCGTCCGACTGAAGACTACTGATTGAAAGAGCTACTGCAGACAGACCACCAACCGCGAAGGTGACGAACGATAAAGAGAAAAAGGACGTTAATCGCCAGCTCCAGGCGCACTGAGCTTCCCTCAGAAACATCTTGCAGGATATTTAAATTTCAACATCATGCAAGAGACCTGTGAGCATTGCTTGGGTACTGAGTACGTCATTTGTTACCTATTTTAGGCCTCTAAAAGAACATTCATATGTTGTTAAACTATATAGGTTTACTCCTGAAGCGGGCGGCTGTAGCCGAGCGGTTCTAAGCGCTTCAGTCCGGAACCGCGCTACTGCGACGGTCGCAGGTTCGAATCCTGCATCGGGCATGTGTGTGTGTGATTTCCTTAGGCTAGTTTTGTTTAAGTAGTACTAAGTCTAGGGGTCTGATGACCTCAGATATTAAGTCCCATAGTGTTTAGAGCCCTTTCAAGCACTTTGATTTTACTCCTGAGAAGAGCAAGATAAAGCATTAGGGACGAAGCAAGGAGGATATAAGAACCATGCTGTAACAGAAGTCTTCTAGTATCAAGTATAGGTCTATATCACTTTCAGTAGTGTGCACGTACGCCATATGAGCGCCACTATACCGACCGCGTGGGCCGCCCCCTTACCCCGTATGGGCGCAGCTTTTCCATTCACTCAAATGTGTTTTCTCGCACGCTACATTACTGCCGGTTGTAGGATAGCCGTCTGCTAGATGCAGCAAGAGTCGAGGGTGCCTTTATTAAATATGTTGCAGAAATATCTGAAGACGATAGCTGTGGGAAATGTCATGAAGAACACAAAAGGCATACGAACAAGCTTCAAAACAAGGAAGCTGAAGCATTATTTTTTCCGTGGGAATCAGCCTTACAGCTACTATGCATTCACAAGAAAAACAATGAAGTGGAAAAACCCTTTCTTTTACGCTTTCCTAACGTCTACTTGGAGCGGTTTTATTTTCTACAAAGATGTCACCAAGCAGAAGATACATCTAGTTCTCAAGGACACACTAGCTTCAGGAAGAGGCATTTACTTATTAGAACCAACACCAACCGTTAGGCTACATAGAAATTTGGGTCGTGATTTACCAGAGATATACCACTCACTGACGACAAAGTAAACCTTAAACCTCACGTGCTACTGTAAAGTTTGCTCTGACGACTGAATCAAACAGACTGGTAAGCATACAAGGAAGGAAAGCGGAGGGGCGCTACTAAGATTGTAGTGTTGAACTTCGTGTACCACAAAGTTTTCAAGACTATTAGTTGTAAGAAAATAATGTACAAATCATTTTTGTCGTAAAATACGAAACAATTACGCACTTGCGAAGCCATCTTCTTGTTTTTATTTATGAGCAAATGTAAAACTTTTTTCCGTGGCGTGACTGAGGCGGGAGGGGGGGGGGGGGGGTGACGGGTACTTTTTCGTGCTCTAAAACAACAGTAGTGTTGCGAACATACACTACTGGGCATTACAATTGCTGCACCCCGAAGAAGACGTGCTACAAACGCGAAATTTAAGCGACAGGAAGAAGATGATGTGATATACAAATGATTAGCTTTTCAGAGTAATCACACAAGGTTGGCGCCGGTGCCGACACCTACAACGTGCTGACATGAGGAAAGTTTCCAACCAATTTCTCATACACAAACAGCAGTTGACCGGCGTTGCCTGGTGAAACGTTGTTACGATGCCTCTTGTAAGGAGGAGAAATGCGTACAATCACGTTTCTGACTTTGATAAAGGTCTGGTTGTAGCCTATCGCGATTGCGTTTTATCGTATCGCGACATTGCTGCCCGCGTTGGTTGAGATCCAATCACTGTTGGAATCGGTGAGGGTAATACCGAACACCGTGCTGGATCCCAACGGCCTCGTATCACTAGCTGTCGAGATGAAAGGCATCTTATCCGCATGGATGTAACGCTCGTGCAGCCACGTCTCGATCTCTGAGTCAGCAGTTGGGGACGTTTGCAACACAAAAACCATCTGCACGAACAGTTCGACGACGTTTGCAGCAGCATGGACTATGAGTTCGGAGACCATGGCTGCGGCTAACCTTGACGCTGCATCACAAACAGGAGCGCCTGCTATGGTGTACGCATCGACGAACCTGGCAAAACGTCATTTTTTCGGATGAATCCAAGTTCTGTTTACGGCATCATGATGGTCTTATCCGTGTTTGACGACATCGCGGTGAGCGCACATTGGAAGCGTGTATTCGTCATCTTGAAAACGTCTTGTAAATGGTGGCCAATCTCTGTTTGACTCAATGCCCAGGCGTAACAAGACCGTTATTACTGTCAGAGGTGGTTGCTCTGGGTACTGATTTCTCAGGATCTGTGCACCCAAATTGCGTGAAAATTTAATCACATGTCAGTTCTAATATAATATATTTGTCCAATGAATACCCGTTTATCATCTGCATTTCTTCTTGGTGTAGCAATTTTAATGGCCAGTAGTGTACATACAAGAAAGCGTATTTCCTGTTCTCTAATGTATGAGGCTTAAAACGGTGCTGTATGAAGTCTCTAAGATGCTTCATTTAATGTGTAGTTGTTCTTCAAATTTTCTAGATAATCGCCCGTCCACCTACACAATAGAAGAAGAGAGATAACATGTTAAAAGTGTCATTAAAGGTTGAAATTTCTGAGAATTTGCGTTCGGACTGCAATACCGTATAGAAGTGAACGACAGAGTGTGGGAAATCCTGAACACTAGAGTATCGAGGTCGTTAGTCCCATCGGATTAGGGGAGGAAGTCGGCTGTGACCTTTCGAAGGAACTATCCCAGCATTTACCTGAAGCGATTTAGGGAGATGACGGAGAACCTAAATCACGATGGCCGGACGCGGGATTGAACCGTAGTCCTCCCGAATGCGATTCCAGTCTGCTAACCACTTCGCCACCTCGCTCAGTGTTAGAGTAGGATGCTGAAATTAAGTTGTGTGATAACAAATGAGATCCTCCAAAGAGCTGACAAAGTATGGAATGTATGCGAAAGCACTGGTTAGGAGGAGGAACAGGATATAAATTCGTATACTCCGATGGACAGCGTCAATTGAAATAAAATCATTTTGGGTATTGACTCACGTCATTATGAGGGGAGGTCTGTTCTGCTCGCACAGGTGAATAGACAGACTGTATGTAGGAGTAGTGCTATTCTGCAGTGAGACGTAGATGCCGCACGGCAGATCTGTTGTAACCGCATGTTTATTATGTCGAGAGCGGGTCATGTGGAGCTTCTGGTTGGCTAACTCATGCGGAGTGTGGAACTGGAGTCGCTGACAGCCATACCGTGGTTAACTTTTGCCCATATTCCTGTTCATTTAGTTTGGGCGTTTAATTATTACGATACCCTCTCCTATTTTTCGCTGCTGCATCCACGGCTGCCGAGCAAGCGTATGTGGTTTCCAAAAATTAATAGATCGGCCATTGTCCTAGGGGCATTGAGCTACAGCGAGTTTTGTCATGTCATCCCTTTTTTTCACCTGAAACAACATAATGCTTAGTTATGCTAACACATTACAAACAATGAAAAATATTGTCTGCTATATTCGTACCAATTCATGTGCAAGAGTTGGTCTGTTCATGCATCTAGAAAACAGACTAAAAGAAGATTACAAATAAATAAATAAATGTTGCATAGCGTGTATGCTCCGATACACGACTGCTAATTTGTCTCCTGCTTCACTAACATGGAGTTTGCAGCATTTACATCAACGTTCGTAAACGCCTGCAGCATTGAGAGGGTCCACGGGATCCGTGGGTCTCAACTGGCCTTGTATATGCGTCTGCTGTGGAATAGTGGTTTAATTCCTCCACAGTGAAGCATCCTGCCAGCATGGTCACTGACGCCTCGCACATAACGTAAGAGACCAACAGAAAGAGGTTCTTCCGTTCCTTTGTCTGCATTTTCACTGTGCCTCATAACTCGCTCTCTGACCTTCTTGCTATATCCATTCGAGTGGAGTATTGTCCAGAGCTCCTTCATGTTAAAGGTTGTCAGTGTCGTTAACGCGGTGAGCTTCGACTGGCAGTGTACGTAGCACAGCATTCTTTTGCGTTGATTCGGGAGGACGACGGTTCAATCCCGCGTCCGGCCATCCTGATTTAGGTTTTCCGTTATTTCCCTAAATCGCTCCAGGCAAATGCCGGGATGGTTCCTTTGAAAGGGCACGGCCGACTTCTTTCTACGTCCTTCCCTAATCCGATGAGACCGATGACCTCGCTGTTTGGTCTCTTCCCCCAAACAATCAAACCCACTCTTTTGCGTCGGGTGGTGGCGCGACTCCGATACAGATATCTGTTGATGTTTGTCAGTTTCCTGTAAACGTTATATCCTAGTTTGCCACTAGACATTATGTATACTTCTTTATGCAGAAAAGCAATCGTTCCTTTATTTTATATTTCTGCCTTAAGCTAAAGGTTTTTATGAGCTGAGATACAGGTGAATTTTGCGTAATTCTGCTTCCCCAAGCATGCAGTATACCAACAGAGGACCATATACAAGTTGCCATGCAGAAAAAGCGTATGAAGCAGGCATTATGGAGAAAATTAGTTTACTATCTTTCGACTTATTTTATAAATTAATTCATGACACCTACACACCGTTAGTGAAGTTAAGATAAGACATACTGGTAAACTCGACAAATTACGGTATCTGTAGACAAACAATACTTGTTTTGGGAATGATAATGGTGAATAAAATTTTATATATTTTTAAACTTGTAGCCAATTCAACTATTATTCCCTTTATTACAGCTAAAATGAATATTTTAAGCAAAGGGTTAAAGTACAATCTAACACCAACCAAGTATGATAGTGCTGTAAAAAATATTATTGCCAAAGCTTAAGTCATTCTAGGTATGGCCAGTTACCAGTTCACAAGGAAAACTGAATTACTAACGTATTTGCTAGTATTATTGCCGAACAAATGATGCGCAAGATAAAGAGAGATACTAATAATATTCAGGATAATCTTACCATACGTGAAATTAACGCTAAAGAAAACTGCGGAAATTATTGAGTAGCTGCAATATGTCTTATTTTTCAGTTATCCTCGGTGAGATACACCCACAACCAGATAGTGTTGCAATAAGCAGTTGCATTTCTGTAAGACTGGTGGATATTTAGAGAACCAATACGCTGAAAATGTTTCTGATAATATTAATAAGATTTTTTATTGCAAGAGGTCTATAAGTGATGCCGTTGTTCTTCCAATAGCACAATTGCTGAAATTGAAAGTATGCTTTCACAGTTTAACGGTGTACATCCAAAAATCTTTTTTACTATTGAACTAAAAAATGGCCCATAATTTTTTTTAAATTTGATGATAAAAATGACGAATTCGGAATATATCTGACACCAACCTGCATTTATAGCATAATCCACAACAACTAGTGCAACCGTTAAATGCATAAGAAAGCCTTTTTTCACCGCGTGACCATCAGAATCGTTAACTTCCCATTAAAACAGAACGGATTTACCGAAGGGTTGTGTATACTAAAACATCTAGCAACAAATAACTGCTACAGTGCTGATAAGCTAAATAAAATGTATAGTACAATATTACAGAACAAAAAAGCAGCAATATAGATAAAGAAATACCTTTAACAAGAGAAGCAGAACCAGAAAAGCGAAACACGTTATTTCACATTGTTATGGTACAATCTATTATTACGAAATGCGACCTTCGTAACAGGAAATCACGAATCCAGTCGCACAACTGAGACAATACCCCATAGGCCCGCAGCTTGATTAGAAGTCGCTTGTGAGGAACGGTGTCAAAAGCTTTCCTGAAATCTAGAAATACGGAATCAACTTGAGATCCCCTGTCTATAGTGGCCATTACTTCGTGTGAATAAAGAGCTAGCTGCGTTGCACAAGAACGATGTTTTCTGAAACCATGCTGATTACGTATCAATAGATCGTTCCCTTCGAGGTGATTCATAATTTGCGCATGCGTGGATGGTGTAATAGGTCGGAAGTGAGCCAGTCTGCAGTTACAGGTATGCACGTTAGGGGCGTTGGTGCATAGGTGTACGGTTTAGGCACATCGTGTAATACGGGTTTTGTGTGAGTGGCGTCTGCGAATGTGTAGACAAAGTGCAACATTCCAGAGCGGCTTCAAAACCCGAAATCTGTTGATTCCCACTAAGGATTCCATACATGTTCTCCTCCCTATTGGTGTCAACAACTCCGATGTGAATATGGTGAAGTCTACCGGACGACCGAATGGCACTCGTGTGTCGGATCATGACCACGGTGTGCGACGAGTGCAACACAACAAATAAGCTGTGGTGAAGACTTTCAGGAGTGCGGATGATCAGCTAACTTTTAAGAGCCTCGTGTGTTTCCTCGGCAGCAGCGAAAAGTAAGAGAGGGTTTCGAAATAACTAAACGCCCTAATAGCGGTGGACAGAGGGGATGGTTACAAGTTAACGGCGGCATGGCTGTCAGCATTTCCAGTCCTACGGACCATAATCAGCAGCCAGCCTGCAGCTCCGCATGGACTTGTCTGGACAGTATAAACGAGCGGCCACAAGAGAACTGCCGCGCGGCCTTTATATGTTGGTGCCTTAGACATCTCTTAGAGAAGTATGTTTCGACCAAGGCCTTAATGAACTGGAGAAAGTCACCGTCGTATAATAGCTGGATTAGAAAAATGCTCCGTAAACATAGACTGCTTCATCTCAGATTCAAGAAATGTCAAAATCTAGCAGACAAACAAAATCCGAATGAAACAAAACTCAGCAAATGGAGATATGATGTAAACGTCCAAAGACGATGAAAGTGAGATTTTATCTACCGATCTGACTAAAAACCCTAAGAGACTTTGATCTTACGTAAAACCAGTAACCGGGTCTAAATCATCTATTCTGATGACTTCGCACGGAAGATAACAGAAAGAAGGCCGCAATACTGCATCCGGTCATTTGAAACTGTTTCATAGCGGGAAATCGTAATAAGGTCCCTCATCGTAAGAATGTCGAAATAGCACGCATTGAGACGACTGATCGTGGAATAGAAAAGCAACTACGGTCACTTAGCAGTGGAAAGGCATAAGGACTATATGGGATACAAACAGGATACCCATTGGAGCAGGACTCCTAGTGAGCGAAAAAAAAAGACATATGTCATTCCCGTTTCCAATAAGGGTCGTATAGCTAATTATAGATCTTTATCGTTGACCTCAATACATCGTAGACTTACGGAACATGTTTCATGCTCAAGAATTATGACGTCTTGGGAAAACGAAAATCTCTTCTTTAGAAATCAATACGGATTACGCAAATAGAGTTCTTGCGAAACTGAGCTCGTCATGTTCTTCCGTGAGATCCATATCGCTGTAGACAACGGCGGTCAGATACATCTTGTGTTTCCTGACTTCAGGAAGACATTTGTCACCTACACGCATAGCCGTTTAATGAAAAAATGCGAGGTTATCGAATCGGACCGGCTTTGAGACTGGGTTCAAGACTTCTTTACAGACAGAACTCAAAACGTTGCTCTTACAGGAACAAAATCGGCAGATGTAATGGTAATTTCCAGAGCACCCCAGGGAAGTGTGAAAGAACCGTTACAGTTTACAGTGTATGTGAAAATAGTCTAACAAAAAATGTTCGTTGCTCGCAGATGACGCTGTTGTTAAAAACAAAGTAGCAACGCCAGAAGACAGCATCGAGTTGCAGAATGACCGGCAGAGGATTGATGAACGGCGCATCGTCTGGCACTTGACCCTGAACCTACATAAATGTATCATATTGTGCATACGCAGGAAAAGAAAGTTATTATGTTACAACTACACAATTGATGAGAAATTTCTGGGAACAGTATCTACCGTAAAATATCTAGAAGTAACTTTATAGAACGGCCTTAAATAGACTGCCCACATAAAAGAAATAGTAGGAAAAGCAGGTGGCAGACTTTGCTTCACAGGAAGAATCTTAAGGCAATGTAACTCATAGCATGTAAGCTTTAACGGCCGGCGTCTTCATTAATTAAAACTTCCGGGCTGAATTGCTGTGATCCACATATAAAACTTCTTCTCCTTCCTGACGTTTCGTTGCCAGCTGCGGGCAACATCTTCTGAGGTGAGTCGGCGACTGGCTGCTAGGCGCTGGTGGTCCCACTTGTTTAGATGGCGCCACCACTCGTCAAGTGCTTTCGACTTCAAAACTATCTCTGGCTAGTGCCATCTCTCTCGATTACAGGTAATCGATTGTCACTTCGTTGGATTAAAACTAGACAAGATATGGCGTTCGACTTTGTACCAACGAAGTGACAATCGATTACCTGTAATTGTTCTTCAGTAAGGGATATTTACCAGGTAGGCCTGATAGAACAGAAACAGAAGATGAAACGAAGAGCGCCGCGTTTTCTCGCCTTTCCTCACGGAATCGTTTAGTAGGCGCGTGAACGTTACCTAGATGCTCACCAAACGCCTTATGATAGACCTTAGAAGACAGGCGTTTTCAATAACGCGGAGGTACACCATAGAAATTTCGACGGAGCACTTTTCGGGATGAGTCGGATAACATACACTACTGCCCATCAAAATTGCTACACCTCGAAGATGACGTGCTACAGACGTGTAATTTAACCGACAGGAAGAAGATGCTGTGATTTGCAAATGATTAGCTTTCCAGAGCATTCACACAAGGTTGGAGCCGGTGGCGACACATACAATGTGCTGACATGAGGAACGTTTCCAACCGATTTCGCATAAACAAACAGCAGTTGACCGGCATTGCCTGGTGAAACGTTGTTGTGATGCCTCGTGTAAGGAGGAGTAATGGGTATCATCACGTTTCCGACTTTGATAAAGGTCGTATTGTAGCCTATCGCGATTGCGGTTTATCGTATCACGACATTGCTGCTCGCGTTGTTCGAGATCCAATGACTGTTAGCAGAATATGGAATCGTTGGGTTCAGGAGGGTAATACGGAGTGGCGTGCTGGATCCCAAAGGTGTCGTATCACTAGCAGTCGAGATGACAGGCATCTTAATCCGCATGGCTGTAACGGATCGTGCAGCCACGTCTCGGTCCCTGAGTCAACAGATGGGGACGTTTGCAAGACAGCAACCATCTGCAGAAGAATTCGACGATGTTTGCAACAGCATGGGCTATCAGCTCGGAGACCATGTGTGCGGCTACCCTTGACGCTGCATCACAGACAGGAGCGCCTGCGATGGTGTACTCAACGACGAACCTGGGTGCACTAATGGCACTAATGGATGAATTGAGGTTCTGTTTACAGCATTATGATGGCCACATCCGTGTTTGGGGACATCGCACGTTGGAAGCGTGTGTTCGCCATCGCATACTGGCGTGATGGTATGGGGTGCCATTGGTTACACGTCTCGGTCACCTCTTGTTCGCATCGACGGCACTTTGGACAGTGGACGTTACATTTCAGATGTATTACGACCCGTGGCTCTACCCTTCATTCGATTCCTGCGAAACCCTACATTTCAGCAGAATAATGCACGACCGCATGTTGTAGGTCCTGAACGGACCTTTCTGGATACAGAAAATGTTCGACTGCTGGGCTGGCCAGCACATTCTCCAGATCTCTTACCAATTCAAAATATCTGGTCAATGGTGGCCTAGCAGCTGGCTCGTCACAATATGCCAGTCACTACTCTTGATGAACTGTGGTATCGTGTTGAAGTTGCATGGGCAGCTGTACCTGTACACGTCATCAAAGCTCTGTTTGACTCAATGCCCAGGCGTATCATGGCCGTTATTACTGCCAGAGGTGGTTGTTCTGGGTACTGATTTCTCAGGATCTATGCACCCAAATTGCGTGAAAATGTAATCACATGTCAGTTCTAGTATAATATATTTGTCCAATGAATATCCGTTTATCATCTGCATTTCTTCTTGGTGTAGCAATTTTAACGGCCAGTAGTGTATTACTTCAGCTCACAAAACTTTCGCTTAATGATCACGACGAGAGAATTCGAGAAACAGAGCCAATGCAGAAGAGACCTACCGACAGTCTTTCTTCCCACGCGTCGTTCACGTGTGGAACGCGGTAGGAGGCGATCAGTGAGTGGTACCAGAAGTACAGTCCGCGACGCACCATTATGTGGGTGGCGGAGTGTGTAGATGTAGATGCAGACGCAGAAAGACAGGACTCCTGCATACAAGTTGCCGATTCGCTGTAGCCTGCCATTCACTTGGCAGCGTTGTAGAAGGCTTATATTGCTCTTCCAAACCAGTTTTTACTTTGAACTGTACAGTGGCATATAACAATGTGACGGCGGGCAAATTACATTAGACAGTACACTCCTGGAAATGGAAAAAAGAACACATTGACACCGGTGTGTCAGACCCACCATACTTGCTCCGGACACTGCGAGAGGGCTGTACAAGCAATGATCACACGCACGGCACAGCGGACACACCAGGAACCGCGGTGTTGGCCTTCGAATGGCGCTAGCTGCGCAGCATTTGTGCATCACCGCCGTCAGTGTCAGCCCGTTTGCCGTGGCATACGGAGCTCCATCGCAGTCTTTAACACTGGAAGCATGACGCGACAGCGTGGACGTGAACCGTATGTGCAGTTGACGGACTTTGAGCGAGGGCGTATAGTGGGCATGCGTGAGGCCGGGCGGACGTACCGCCGAATTGCTCAACACGTGGGGCGTGAGGTCTCCACAGTACATCGATGTTGTCGCCAGTGGTCGGCGGAAGGTCCATGTGCCCGTCGACCTGGGACCGAACCGCAGTGACGCACGGATGCACGCAAAGACTGTAGGATCCTACGCAGTGCCGTAGGGGACCGCACCGCCACTTCCCAGCAAATTAGGGACACTGCTGCTCCTGGGGTATCGGCGAGGACCATTCGCAACCGTTTCCATGAAGCTGGGCTACGGTCCCGCACACCGTTAGGCCGTCTTCCGCTCACGCCCCAACATCGTGCAGCCCGCCTCCAGTGGTGTCGCGACAGGCCTGAATGGAGGGACGAATGGAGACGTGTCGTCTTCAGCGATGAGAGTTGCTTCTGCCTTGGTGCCAATGATGGTCGTATGCGTGTTTGGCGCCGTGCAGGTGAGCGCCACAATTAGCACTGCATACGACCGAGGCACACAGGGCCAACACCCGGCATCATGGTGTGGGGAGCGATCTCCTACACTGGCCGAACACCTCTGGTGATCGTCGAGGGGACACTGAATAGTGCACGGTACATCCAAACCGTCATCGAACCCATCGTTCTACCATTCCTAGACCGGCAAGGGAACTTGCTGTTCCAACAGGACAATGCACGTCCACATGTATCCCGTTTCACCCAACGTGCTCTAGAAGGTGTAAGTCAACTACCCTAGCTAGCAAGATCTCCGGATCTGTCCCCCATTGAGCATGTTTGGGACTGGATGAAGCGTCGTCTCACGCGGTCTGCACGTCCAGCACGAACGCTGGTCCAACTGAGGCTCCAGGTGGAAATGGCATGGCAAGCCGTTCCACAGGACTACATCCGGCATCTCTACGATCGTCTCCATTGGAGAATAGCAGCCTGCATTGCTGCGAAAGGTGGATATACACTGTACTAGTGGCGACATTGTGCATGCCCTGTTGCCTGTGTCTATGTGCCTGTGGTTCTGTCAGTGTGATCATGTGATGTATCTGACCCCAGGAATGTGTCAATAAAGTTTCCCCTTCCTGGGACAATGAATTCACGGTGTTCTTATTTCAATTTCCAGGAGTGTATATTGTGGAAGACTATCACCAAAATGAGTAGTTACTCGCTCTTAAGAGGACAGCTGCAGAAAAGGTCTAAACGTCAGCATTTAATCATTTTTAGTGTTTTACAGTGACGCGGTGTCCAAAATAATTTATCTCAAAGAAACAGGATGACTACCATGTGTCAATAAATTAGTACTAGACGAATTTTGAAGGATGGACAAAAGTATAAAGGTGATAAAGAGGAGAATATGTCCAGCAAATTCTTGAGGACATTAGGTGTATGTGCTACGATGGCGGCTGAAGAAATTACCCCCAACAACGTAACATAAAAAAGGTGGCAATGCAGACGGCAGCTATGTCGATAATATACAAACATTCCGTAAAGTTTCAGATTGTTATTCGAACGTCACTGTCACGTCCGATTGCAAATGAAGCCATGGGCCTGTAACTCTAAGCGAAACATCAATTAAGACAAGTATATCTACGGGGTCTGTGGATTTGTGTGTCTGGTAACAGGTGCTCAATTATATGGAAGATAATATACATGACTCGATAGTGAACTGAAAAAAAGGTGATCCCTGTGGTTTCGTGCACAACTGTTCTGAGCAGCAAACACTTAAATATGCCTCGCAGTTGCTGGATGACGTGTTGAAATATCCCTGCGTGGGGAACGCCATGCTTCTATATTCCGCCTTTTCTGAGAGCGAATCGCGGCGCCCTTATTAAGCACTGACACCGTGGCCTGGTTACGGGCTCCCTCCCCCCCTCCCTCCCCCTTCCGTATCCTCACCCCGCCTGTCCCGTGACGCGCCATTAGAGTAATTGACGGGGCGCGTGGCCCGTAGGCTCAAGGGCTCACCGAGTGCTTAAGAGGTCCGCGCCAGGTACAGCGAGGCTTAACGGCTGCATCCACCTGCCGACTACTTTGCCGATATTCGCCCATGCGACCTGAAAAGGGGCCATATTTTTTCGTCCCATCTTGCAACACGAAACTGTACGGCTTGCTGGAAGCTGACGTGCGGTTTGCAGCGTACAGGTCTTCCGCGGGCTCCATTAGTGCAACGAGAAGGTAGCATGACGCAGATATCCTAAGCAAAGAACAAATGGGTACATGCATACTGTGCTTAAGACTTTAAAAACAACTATAGTTAACCATCGAGACAGCAAACTCTTCTCCTTTTTCAGGTTTTTTTGTGGATATGTGTTTGCAAATATGCGTACTAAATCTATCTTTTTGTCTATCATTCCTTTGGATTTTGATCAGTGTAATCGTGAAGAAATCTTTGTAACGAAAGTTGGGGTACGCAAAAAGACATTTCGTGCAAGAGAACCACTGATCATGCCTTATTTCAGCAGAGTATTTATTACTAGCCCTGATAAGACCGTTGTCAGTGATTTTATTTGGACCGTCCTCAGATCTAAGTCGAGGAGGAAAAAACAGTATATCTTCATAATATTATTGTTATTAGAATAAATCCGCACAAGTTGTGCATAAGTTACATAAATTACATAGCTTTGTGATATAGCACCTTATTCGTCACATTTCAGTGTTCATATTGATTAATATTTACAGAGTTCTACCAGTGACTTTACTCGTTTTTACGGCCGGATACATGGTAACGGTCACAGGATTGGTAGCACAATTCGCACAAACAGTTGCTGCCTGGGTCATGGAAACTCTTATTCTTCGATATTTTGTGGTGGTATCCATGCACTGCTATTGAGTTCACCGGGTGTCGGATTTCTTCTTTTGTGTTGGTCCAAGATCTGTTTGTCATGACTTCTGTTGTATAAAAGTCCAGCCAAATCTCCCTTCTCTTCTTCTCTCCCTCATGTACGGGTTTATTCGAGTTGTCAGTGGATGGGGCCGCATACTCAGTTCCTCTATGAAAAAAGGGTTCCCTGACAAGCTCGTTTTATTTTTTATTTATTTTTTGTCATCAGTCTAATGACTGGTTTGATGCGGCCCGCCACGAATTCCTTTCCTGTGCTAACCTCTTCATCTCAGAGTAGCACTTGCAACCTACGTCCTCAATTATTTGCTTGACGTATTCCAATCTCTGTCTCTAGTACAATGGAAGTCTAGTACAATGGAAGTCATTCCCTCATGTCTTAGCAGATGTCCTATCATCCTGTCCCTTCTCCTTATCAGTGTTTTGCACACATTCCTTTCCTCTCCGATTCTGCGTAGAACCTCCTCATTCCTTACCTTATCAGTCCACCTAATTTTCAACATTCGTCTATAGCACCACATCTAGTAGTAGTAGTAGTAGTAGTTTTATTCATCCGTAGATCTCTTTTTACAAGGATATAGGACATGTCAAAGTATTTACAAGCTTAGATCAATTTACAATAAGCTAATTCGTATACACATATATTTACAGACTTCTAGTTAGAGACAATCATTAGATTTTACTTCTGGTATACAATAATTTCTTTACAAATAACTCATTAAATAATGTAATGCCACACTATTCACTCATATTTCACTATCAGTCACTGCACACACTATACACACATTGTTTCACAACACTTCACTCACTACATCCACACACACACACACACACACACACACACACACACACACACACACACACACACAGGTGATCCTTGGGCCATTTTCTGTACTGCAAGTTCCCATTTGCTATCCTGAAAAACTGAGTCAGCATCCCTTCATAATGAGTGAGATGTTGAGCTCAGAAAGAGGAAGAGGTGTTAGTATTGCATCTCAAATGCTTCTATTCTCTTCTGCTCCGGTTTTATCACAGTCCATGTTTCACTACCATACAATACTGTACTCCAGACGTACATCCTCAGAAATTTCTTCCTCAAATTAAGGCCAGTATTTGATATTAGTAGACTTCTCTTGGCCAGAAATGCCTTTTTTGCCATAGCGAGTCTGCTTTTGATGTCCTCCTTGCTCTGTCCGTCATTGGTTATTTTACTGCCTAGGTATCAGAATTCCTTAACTTCATTGACTTCGTGACCATCAATCCTGATGTTAAGTTTCTCGCTGTTCTCATTTCTAATACTTGTCATTACCTTCGTCTTTCTCCGATTTACTCTCAAACTGTGTACTCATTAGACTGTTCATTCCGTTCAGCAGATCATTTAATTCTTCTTCACTTTCACTCAGGATAGCAATGTCATCAGCGAATCGTATCATTGATATCCTTTCACATTGTATTTTAATTCCACTCCTGAACCTTTCTTTTATTTCCATCATTGCTTCCTCGATGTACAGATTGAAGAGAAGGGGTGAAAGCTACAGCCTTGTCTTACACCCTTCTTAATACGAGCACTTCGTTCTTGATCGTCCACTCTTATTATTCCCTCTTGGTTGTTGTACATATTGTATATGACCCGTCTCTCCCTATAGCTTACCCCTACTTTTTTTCAGAATCTCGAACAGCTTGCACCAATTTATATTGTCGAACGCTTTTTCCAGGTCGACAAACCCTATGAACGTGTCTTGATTTTTCTTGAGCCTTGCTTCCATTATTAGCCGTAACGTCAGAATTGCCTATCTCATGCCTTTACTTTTCCTAAAGCCAAACTGATCGTCACCTAGCGCATTCTCAATTTTCTTTTCCATTCTTCTGTATATTATTCTTGTAAGCAGCTTCGATGCATGAGCTGTGAAGCTGATTGTACGATAATTTTCGCACTTGTCAGCTCTTGCCGTCTTCGTAATTGTGTGGATGATGCTTTTCCGAAAGTCAGATGGTATGTCGCCAGACTCATATATTCTACACACCAACGTGAATAGTCGTTTTGTTGCCACTTCCCCTAATGATTTTAGAAATTCTGATGGAATGTTATCTATCCCTTCTGCCTTATTTGATCTTAAGTCCTCCAAAGCTCTTTGAAATTTCGATTCTAATACTGGATCCCCTATCTCGTCTAAATCGACTCCTGTTTCTTCTTCTATCACATCAGACAAATCTTCACCCTCATAGAGGCTTTCAATGTATTCTTTCCACCTATCTGCTCTCTCCTCTGGATTTAACAGTGGAATCCCCGTTGCACTCTTAATGTTACAACCGTTGCTTTTCTGTCACCAAAGGTTGTTTGACTTTCCTGTATGCTGAGTCTGTCCTTCCGACAATCATATCTTTTTCGATGTCTTCACATTTTTCCTGCAGCCATTTAGTCTTAGCTTCCCTGCACTTCCTATTTATTTCATTCCTCAGCGACTTGTATTTCTATATTCCTGATTTTCCCGGAACATGTTTGTACTTCCTCCTTTCATCAATCAACTGAAGTATTTCTTCTGTTACCCATGGTTTCTTCGCAGCTACCTTCTTTGTACCTATGTTTTCCTTCCCAACTTCTGTGATGACCCTTTTTAAGGATGTCCATTCCTCTTCAGCTGTAATGCCTACTGCGCTATTCCTTATTTCTGTACCTATAGCGTCAGAGAACTTCAAACGTATCTCGTCATTCCTAAGTACTTCCGTATCCCACTTCTTAGCGTATTGATTCTTCGTGACTAATGTCTTGAACTTCAGCCTACTCTTCTTCACTACTATATTGTGATCTGAGCCTATATCTGGTCCTGGGTACGCCTTACTATCCAGTATCTGATTTCGGAATCTCTGTCTGACCATGATGTAATCTCATTGAAATCTTCCCGTATCTCCCGGCCTTTTCCAAGTATACCTCCTACTCTTGTGATTCTTGAACAGGGTATTTGCTATTACTAGCTGAAACTTGTTACAGAACTCAATTAGTCTTTCTCCTCTTTCATTCCTTGTCCAAAGCCCATATTTTCCTGTAACCTTTTCTTCTACTCCTTACCCTAAAACAGCATTCCAGTCGCCCATGACTATTAGATTTTCGTCCCCCTTTACATACTGCATTACCCTTTCAATACTCTCATACACTTTCTCTATCTGTTCATCTTCAGCTTGCGACGTCGGCATGTATACCTGAGTTATCGTTGTCGGTGTTAGTCTGCTGTCGATTCTGATTAGAACAACCCGGTCACTGAGCTGTTCACAGTAACACACCCTCTGCCCTACCTTCCTATTGATAACGAATCCTAAACCTGTTATACCATTTTCTGCTGCTGTTGATATTACCTGATACTCATCTGACCAAAAATCCTTGTCTTCCTTCCACTTCACTTCAATGACCCCTACTATATCTAGATTGAGCCTTTGCATTTCCCATTTCAGATTTTCTAGTTTCCCTATCACATTCAAGCTTCTGACATTCCACGCCCCGACTCGTAGAACATTATCTTTTCGATGATTATTCATCTTTTTCTCATGCTAACCTCCCCCTTGGCAGTCCTCTCCCGGAGATCCGAATGGGGAACTATTCCGGAATCTTTTGCCAATGGAGAGAGCATCATGACACATCTTCAATTACAGGCCACATGTCCTGTGGATACACGGTACGTGTCTTTAATGCAGTGGTTTCCATTGCCTTCTGCATCCTCATGTCGTTGATCATTGCTGATTCTTCCGCCTTTAGTGACAATTTCCCACCTCTAGGACAAGAGAGTGCCCTGAACCTCTATCCGCTCCTCCGCCCTCTTTGACAAGGCCGTTGGCAGAATGAGGCTGACTTCTTATGCCTGAAGTCTTCGGCCGCCAATGCTGACTATTTATCAAAATTTAGGCAGTGGCGGGGTAGAACCCGGGACCGAAGACGTTTTGATTATGAATCAAAGACGCTACACCTAGACCACGGGTAGAATATAGCTCGTACACTAGCCTCGAAAAATTCAAATGGCTCTGAACACTATGGGACTGAACATCTGAGGTCATCAGTCCATAGAACTCTGAACTACTTAAACCTAAGTAACCTAAGGACATCACACACATCCATGCCCGAAGCAGGTTACGAACCTGCTACCGTAGAAGTCGCCCGGTTCCGGACTAAAGCGCCTAGAACCGATCGGCCACCCGGCCGGCTACTAGCCTCGACTTTGTGTCTTTTGAAACACCTAGGGCGGTATTCAGGTCTTTTAGACTCAACTTTTGCCAAATGAGATCTGGTCCATAGGTTGCGATGGGAATTATTTTTGTGGCGAACAACATTATAAACTACGATAAAGCGCAACTTCAAGCTACATGCCTTTTGAAGTTGTTGGGGTATTCCTATCGAAAGCGGCAAAATCGTATATCCTTCTTGGTGTTGTAAGCGTCCCACCGCGTCCCCACCGCAGCTGATCTACTACATACAGAATCTGATCAAGGGTATCCACACACATACACTACTGGCCATTAAAATTGCTACACCAAGAAGAAATGCAGATGATAAACGGGTATTCATTGGACAAATATATTATACCAGAACTGACATGTGATTTCATTTTCACGCAATTTGAGTGCATAGATCCTGAGAAATCAGTACCCAGAACAACCACTTCTGGCCATAATAATGTCCTTGATACGCCTGGGCATTGAGTCAGACACAGTTTGGATGGCGTGTCAGGTACAGCTGCCCATGCAGCTTCAACAAGATACCACAGTTCATCAAGAGTAGCGACTGGCATATTGTGACGAGCCAGTTGCTCGGCCACCATTGACCAGATGTTTTGAATTGGTAAGAGATCTGGAGAATGTGCTGGCCAGGGCAGCAGTCGAACATTTTCTGTATCCAGAAAGGCCCGTACAGGACCTACAACATGCGGTCGTGCACTATTCTGCTGAAATGTAGGGTTTCGCAGGGATCGAATGAAGGATGGAACCACGGGTCGTAACACATCTTAAATGCAACGTCCACTGTCCAAAGTGCCGTCGATGCGAACAAGAGGTGACCGCGACGTGTAACCAATGGCACCCCATACCATAACGCCGGGAGATACGTAAGTATGGCGGTGACGAATACACGCTTCCAATGTGCGTTCACCGCGATGTCGCCAAACGCGGATGCGACCATGATGATGCTGTAAACAGAACCTGGATTCATCCGAAAAAATGACGTTTTGCCATTCGTGCATCCAGGTTCGTCGTTGAGTACACCATCGCAAGGGCTCCTGTCTGTGATGCAGCGTGAAGGGTAACCGCAGCCATGGTCTCCGAGCTGATAGTCCATGCTGCTGTAAACGTCGTGGAAGTGTTCGTGCAGATGGTTGTTGTCTTGCAAAAGTCCGCATTTGGTGACTCAGACATCGAGACGTGGCTGCACGATCCGTTACAGCCTTGTGGATAAGATGCCTGTCATTCCGACTGCTAGTCATAAGAGGCCTTTGGGGTGCAGCACGGCGTTCCGTATTACCCTCCTGAACCCACCGATTCGATATTCCGCTAACAGTCATTAGATCTCGACCAAAGCGAGCAGCAGTGTTGCGATACGATAAACCGCAATCGCAATAGTCTACAATCCGACCTTTATCAAAGTCGGAAACGTGATGGTACGCATTTCTCCTCCTTACACGAAGCATCACAACAACGTTTCACCATGCAACGCCGGTCAATTGCTGCTTGTGTATGAGAAATCGGTTGTAAACTTTCCTCATGTCAGTACGTTTTAGGTGTCGCCAGTGGCGCCTTCCTCGGTGTGATTTCGTCTGTAGCACGTGATCATCGTGGTGTAGCAATTTTAATGGCCAGTAGTGTATTAATGGACGCTCACGTGGGATGTGCTCACGTTTCGTCTTTATGACAGTTTCAAAACTGCTCGCTACATTTTCATTGATTGATTGATGGAAGCCGATTCACCCTCAACAGGAGGTGCCAAACAAGGTAGTGGCCTGGGATGGTTGGGTCTGGAGCAAAGTTTACGTCATAATTGATCCCAAAGGTATTTCATTGAATTGAAGTCGACACCCTGGGAAGGACAAGCCATTTCAGTTGTGTTAATAGGCACAATCAATTGCCTCGCAGAAGTTGCTTTATTACAGAGTACACTGTCAAGCTGATACAAACGGTTATCGACTGTGAACTGTCCCTCTAAGGTCCGCAGTACACACTGCTGCAAAACGTATTCACGCCCTTCCAGATTTAGCGTTTCCTTAAGCAGATTAAGGGGACCACAAGCTAACCACGAGGAACGCCCCCATAACGTACCAACTCCTTCATATTTCGCTTTTGGCACTAGACTTGGTGTCAGGTGATGTTCTCCAGGCATTCGCTGAAACCAAATCCTTCCGTCGGATACAGCGTGGTTCATCACTGCGTATAATTCCTTTCCAGTCATTCCTTGTCGAGCGGCATAGTTTTTACACCATCTCGAAGCGTCGCTTACCGATGGTTCAAATGGTTCAAATGCCTCTGAGAACTATGAGACTTAACATCTGAGATCATCAGTCCCCTAGAACTTAGAATTACTTGGACCTAACTAACCTAAGAACATCACACACGTCCATGCCCGAGGAAGGATTCGAACCTACGACGGTAGCGGTCGAACGGTTCCAGACTGAAGCGCCTAGAACAGCTCGGCCACAACGGCAAGCCGCTTAGCAATGACTAAGGAATGTATACCTTGTGAAGAGCATCGTGACCGATTTACTTTAATTCACTACGCAGAGTCATTGTGGTAACTGGACAGCTGGTAGCACTTTGTAACTCAAGATTGATTCCTTCCGCTGATTTTGACGCGATGTTTCACAGCCAACTCCCGCAGTACTGTCCGTCAGTACATGAGATTTTCCTGGTTTCTGTTCAGCTGTGGTTGTTCCGTCCTGTCCGCATCACAATCACATGACGAAAAGATAGTGGTTAGTGTTTAACGTCCCTTCGACAACGAGGTCATTAGAGATGGAGCGCAAGCTCGGGTTAGGGAAGGATTGGGAAGGAAATCGGCCGTGCCCTTTCAAAGGAACCATCCGGGCATTTGCCTGAAACGATTTAGGGAAATCACGGAAAACCTAAATCAGGATGGTTGGAGACGGGATTGAACCGTCGTCCTCCCGAATGCGAGTCCAGTGTGCTAACCGCTGCGCCACCTCGCTCGGTATGACGAAAAAACAATTTGGATATCTTTAGAAGGGTTGAAATGCCACTGACGATTTTTGTCACTCAGGTGACCTCCAACGGCTAGCCCACTTTCGATGACACTTAGCTCTCCTGTCTGGGGTTGGTACCTTTTCTTTCTTGAGCAAACAGAGTACACTGATTGTTAAAAGACGAAAAAAAGTGCAGTGTATCAAAACAAAGTATTCTTTGCTGTCCGCCTGCTTAGCTGAGTGGTAACCTGCTTGCCTTCTTTGCAGGAGGGGGGGGGGGGGGCGTTCGATTCCTGGCCGAGTTGGGTATTTTTTCCGCTCGTGGAGTGGGTGTTATGTGGTCCTCATCATCCTTTCATCGTCATCAGCGTCACGCGAGTCGCCCACTGTGGGATCGACTGAAATAAGACTCGCACTGAGCGGCCGAACTTGCAGGATGTGGTCTACCTGCTAGGAGTGGCATACGATCATTTCATTTTTTTAGCTTGTGCCAGGTGAAATACACCGCTCTCTCTAGGATCGCTCCACGAGACGCGTAGTGAGGTCTGCCAGTCAGCCAGTTCGGCTTCTGCCGGTGCTCCGGCACTGCTCACAGTACGCGCTTCCCATTCAACTGCTGTGCAGTGCGCACCCCCGATTTCCCGCAGCGGCGGCTGTCATTAGCTGAGTAACGCCAACACGGACGCCCCTTTGTTGCGGCTGAGTGCCGCTGATGGGCCCGCAGTGTCGCCCTGTCACAGCGCTTTCAGCGGCTGCTGGCGCCGGCGAGATATGCAACAGATGGCGCGTTTGTCTGCGCCTCTGTTCGCTTTGCGTCCAACGCAATCAGGCCAGGCCCACGTACCGCGCATCAACTGGCCTACCTGCCCCTTGCTCTTACCTGTGCCACGGTTACGGTTGCCAAGCGTCCCGGTTTAGCCAGACGGGCTGCACTCCTTACCGTATTGTCCGACGAAATACAAAGTCCTCCGTGCTCCGATTTTGTTCCGTTTCTTAGCGATGAAGTGAAGAACGAACAATTAGCCTTGCAGTAGCAAGAACGGGGGGGGGGGGGGGGGGGGGGAGGGCGTGCGAGTTACTGTACGCCCATCTTTTGGAAACATTGTAATACAATCAGTTACTTTACATTTTATGTGCTGCGTCGTCCAAACAAGATACAGTCAGGACAAAAGCACCACAGGCGAGAAGATACAAGCTGATGCGAGTGCCATACAGACTTGCCACTTGCGCGAGTTCCACCAGCCCCACAGGCGGCGCTGGGGATGAAGAAATCGACTTCGGTTCGGGCAACGGCCGAACACAATCCGCCAGTGACCGGACGGCAACGGACAGAAGCCTACTCGGAAGATGGAAGAGCAACTCTCACTCACTTCGTTATAGAGTTAGACAGGGAACGTCATTTAGTGTAATCTTGGAATTGAGTAGACAGCTGTTGTAAATCGCATTTGTTATGTACTGTTAAGATAACCTACGGTTATTTGCACTTACCCATTGAGGGCCTTTTTTGTGTTATATTACACGCAGCGTTGCAGACATCGTTATTCAACATGTCACAAAGATAACTAAATCCTCTTAACTCATTTGTAGGACTTCGTTACTAATTTGTTGGAGTGTTTAGGACCTTCAATCTCGTTTCCTTTTACCTGACAGTGGGGCATAGCTGTGTGATAATGACAGGGAGAAATTATCTTAGATGTGATCTGTAACAGAAGCCGTTTCACGATCTCAGAAACTCGGCCTACTGTAAAAACAGTGACAAGTCGGCCTCCACAGCAGTAGCGACGAGTCTTTTACAAAACTGGCGACGAGGTTTTACAAAAGTAAGATCTTGAAAACAAATTTATTGCTTTCAATGGCTTCTTGTACCAGACTGCATAAGTGCTTTAAATTTTTGAGTTAAACAGAAGACAGAAATTTGACTTTAGTAATTGATGTCACTTTTTGCAATACATGTCATATTAAACATTTCTGTCACCCTGCTGCTTTCTTAAAATGGATATTCCCACGTGTCAGTGAGGCCAACATTAATGAAGGTGTTTTTAATGGACCTCAGATAATGGAGCTGACGAAAGATCCACAGTACGAATGAATATGGAGGATACAGAGAGAAATATCTAATTTGCACTGAAATCAACAAAAAAGCTTTCTTGGCAATTGTAGGCAACCGGAGTATGAAAATGGTGTCAAGTGGCTCCCGCAAAACTTCCAGCTTCTTGGTGCTCGTATGTCAATAAAGATGCACTTACTCAACTCACATTTAGATTATTTCCCTGACAACTGTGGAGATTATGGCGAGGAACACGGTGAGAGTTGTCGTAGTGATATTAGAGGAATGGAGGACTGACACCAGGGTCGCTGGCATCAGAACATACTTCCAGACAATTGTTACTGCATCAGGAGGTCTATTACGGATGCATAATATATACGAAAGTCCTCGAAAAGAGCCTCTCTTCCATAAAATAATGTTAATGTGTGATCTTATACACATAATTTAGACTTCATCCTAATGCAACATTGCTTTTCAAACCATAATAAGTACATATATTGTATTAAAATGTCTTAAGTGTTTTATTAAATAAGTGGAACAGCAATAAAAATTGATCTGGCTCAACAAAATGACTTACAATCTGAATTCAGCGGGCACGAAATATTAAGAATCACCTTAAAAACCCTGACCTCAAAAGTGGCAGAGGCCATTGTTACTGTTCTGGGATAAAAATTCTTTAACTGTTTGAACAGATTTGCATAGAGCTATTGTGTGGTAAAAAATTATTAATCACTTGAGACCTGGCGCTGAAATTCTGTGTCATCATTATTATTATTCTGGGATAAAATCTTTTGTAAATCTTTAAAATGATTCGCATAAGCTCTTGTCATCATTATTGTGTGGGGAAAAATCAGTACTTAAATAGGTTATGATCAGAGATGGACGTCCGCCGTTTGAAGGATACTGACATACACGTTATTTTTTATTACGAAAATTGGAGGTCATATATTTCCATCTTCTTTCAGGCATCATTAACTTTAATACTGCAGGAATGGTTCTGCAAAGTACCCAATATCAATTTAATTAGATAAACCAGTTAACATTGTCTTTGAAAATACAGACGACCATCCTTGAAATCAAAATGTGTAGATGTCCGCTTCTCATGTGAACATGTACAAGAAATCACTTCATAGTGCCGTGAGTATTTACAAGTTTCAGCTGGGAAACTGTACGAATTTAGACATAAAGGAGAAGAAATTAAGTTTTAAACTCTATTATATTACTGAAAAAAATGTACAGAATAAAATGTACATTTAAATTATATTACCATGTGTTGCTCATTCACAGGATTTTGAGTGGTAATGAAACTCATTTTTATTTTAAAGATCTTACAATATGAGAGAATAGCTAGAGGAACTTAAAATTTTAATTTATATTTCAAAATCTGAAAGCCAATATTCGTGAATCAGATGTCAAACAGACATGAGATCATTGCCAAAATCATTCTTCTGTGTGTCACATTCACATCGCTAATCAGGCAAATCTGAGTTACGAGTCGGTCTCGGAAGTACAATCCTGTACCACTCAAGAGAGGGGAGAGTTTGCAGGTTTTTTTCCAAAACGTTTTATGACTAACGACCTATCAACATCTCTAGGTTTTTCTGCCTTTATTGGTACACCAGTGGGAATATTCTGACACATTATCTCTTCCAGTTTCCTATTGGCCTTAGAAATTGGTCCCTCTGCTCCCATATCGATACTGTAAGCAAGTTCTCCTTTGACCACCACTTTGAGTGACTTCGTATTCCAAAAAGTATGAACTTGTATGTTGATAGTTTGTAGTGGAGTTCACATGTTGACTTCATAAGTCACTTTGCTCTTTCTTTCCGATCTTCAGATACCCAGTCTCCCCTCCCAGACAGTTTCAGAGTTCTATGCTTCTCCTTCTATTAGTCCGAACACTCTATAGGAAAGCAACACAGAATGTCCAGTAACTGCCAAGACTATTTCAATCTTCTTTATGTTTGTTGGCGCATAACACATTGCAACCTCCCAACAGAAAAATTCCGAAACCTCCCAACAGTAAAAAATATATTTATTTATATCATTCATATTCAGTGTGAGCTCCCAACAGATTAATTCCGTAACCTTCTTATAATACCTCTCAATAAAATTGTGGTTCACTTATAACGATTCAGTAATTAACTGTGAATTTAAACTGCTAAATTTTGGACGTCAGCAGTGCTGCGTCGTGGCCCTGAAAGATCTTTCTAAATAAATGGAAAATTCTTACCTCAATATGGTTGCCGGATAACGCATATATATCTGCTCCTATAAGAAATTTTCTGGCATAGCCCTGTGCAATGCTGGCCAATAGAGTTGACATGTATAAAAAGGAAAACTGACTTTTCTTTACCATAATCGGGATGACCATGGATTGGAGAAATTAGTAAATTCTTTAAATTGAGATGAACGATTGTCAAAAGTTAATTTTTTATAAGAAAGATTATTATTAAGAGATTTTTAAAACATTTATATGGGACTTGATATAACAATAGTACATATGCGCGAGGCTGCTTTTACCTTATACTACATCGCTCAGGCATCGCCATCGCTCCACACGACCGGCCCAGCCAACTCCATACACCAGACTGACCGCTACTACTACTTCTACTGACACACAGTTCCTACTGCTGACAACACTGCTCTCTGGTCTGAGATTCTCTTATAGCTTACATATCACAGGCAGTGCGTGAGCAATCCATCGATATTACATCTGCTCGCGTCGCTAGCAACAAATTCCTTAATGATGGACGTCTTACAACATTAATACTGTATTGCCCTACACATCTCCCTGCCACCAGGCGGATGCTGTTATAGCCTGAGAGTTCTACAGCTTTCAACTCATTGAATACGATGGAAGCCACCTTATTCAAGGATTTTTTGACTTCATCTTCTGTCCAGCTGTGTATTGGTTCATAAGCAGAGTTTAGACAATCACTTGACAAGCCTTGAATAACTAAAACGTTGTAGCAATAAAGCTGTCTGGAATACTGGGAATTTTGGTCTGTTGCTTTAGGTAGAATAATGTTTCTTCGACAGTCTAAGCTCAAGAGAAAACACCCTTTTGGCTTTACACGCAAGTGCTGGGGAAAAGCTGGTGCTTGTTTCTTGTGTAGCTCGAAATAAATTTTCAGTCCCGACTTCGCGGTTTCATTCTGTTCCAAAGTATTCTATTTTCCAGCTTGAAACATTTGCTACACTCACCTCCTCTTGGGTAAGAAAATCAATTTGCTGCACTCGCCTCCTCTTGGGTAAGAAAATCCTATGGTAAATTGTGTACAGAAAACGTCTCTGAAAAAGACTTGAATGACTTTCTCTTAATCATCTCTTTCTGCAGCGATCATTTACTTATGCTGAGATATGTCAGGAGGGAAACACGGGATTAGTTTTCCTTGAATAATATGATCACGGGTATCGAGACTGCAAATGAAGGTCTTCACCACTTCTCTAAGTGGGCCAAATTTGATCTCATTATGATTTGCACCTCGAGTTTCTACTGGAACATGAGAATTACCTTTCTCGTTTTGATCTCCTCTACGATCCTGTGATTGACTAACGCCAGCATCTTGACGAATGTTTCGCCACTGACTTGCAGGTTATTACCGCATTGGTTGACAATACTGTATTAAAAAGTGGTGGATTTTCTTTCAAAGTGTTGTTTCTCCTTCCTAGTAAGGTTGAGTGTTCCAGAACGACAATATTCGAGAATGAATGCATGTTGTCTACTCTTTTCAGGGATGAAGTAAAATGCGTCGTGAAAATCTTTGATGGCAGACATAGTTAGTAATGAACATTGATAACCACTCTGCGGTTGCACATAGGATACTCTGAGAGGCCTTTAGTGAAATACCTGCATACGAAACAATGAAATCACTATAACAAAGTGTTTATTGTCATATAAGGATAGTAGGGACATTTAACAATTGAAGAAGTTATACAAGAACAGAGATAGATCATTACAAAAATAGCAATACACACCTATGTTTCTCCATTAACATAGCAATTATAAGATTATATTGACAGCAATGAGTTCGGATAATCGTTTCCTTTGTTGGCTCAAGTGATACATTTTAATATTTACGTTTCTTGTTATTTTAGCGTGTAGTTATGAACACTGAACTGTCACCCTTTCACCTACGGCCCTTTAGTCAACAAAATGGGGAAAAGCCATTTCTGGTATACTTTTGATATCAGTTTGATATCAGATTAGTTAACTGATCGATTAATTACCCACACACATACTGATGACGGTACGAATTGTCCCCAACTGGCGCGTGGGTCTTCCGCAGCGAACATCCAGCCTCTCCCCTCGCCTCCCCTTCAGCAACAATCCAACATGGGAGTCTGGGAAAATTCGCTCAATCTGTGTTGATCTGTGGCCGAGCGATTCTAGGCGCTACAGTCTGAAAACGCGCGACCGCTATGGTCGCAGGTTCGAATCCTGCCTCGGGCATGGATGTGTGTGATGTCCTTAGCTTAGTTAGGTTTAAGTAGTTCTAAGTTTTAGGGACTGATGACCTCAAAAGTTAAGTCCCATAGTGCTCAGATCCATTTGAACCATTTGGACCACATTCCCTTCCCATATCTCCTCCACTTTAACTGGCGGGAAATTGAAATTTTGTCAATAAATTTAAAGAAATGGTGGGAAATTCAAAGTTATTGGTGGGAGTATCAAATTTTGGGTGTTCACCTTGAGGTCTGGAGACCAACTGACCTAGTTCAGAACAGCACCACCAGAGGGCGCTGCTATACATCGCCCCACCACCACCACCATACCTCCGCCACTACCCACATCTCCCACATAGGGACTTCGACCACTAATCGCCTGCTCCAGTGGACCGATGTATGTATATTTAATGAGATAACTTATGAGAGATGTCAACACCCAGATGGTATTCGATTCCCTATGTATCGGAAGAATGAGACGCAGTGAAGGCTTTTTGACTTCTCTAACAGTTGTCGTTAGCCAAGACTACATAGTTCATACTTTAATTCGGTTGTGTGTTTCAAAAATAAAGAGAAGAGGGAGGGAGACCTGTGCTGTCAATGAGAACTCGGACACCATTACACTGTCGTATTTCTAGCTAGTAATAACAGGAATACGATAAAGGAGATTTGGTCATTTTTGGAGGGGTACTTACAGTCAGTAATTTGATATCGATGAAATGTAGGTGTCATTACATGTACATTATGTATGGCTATGAATTTACTGTTGTACGTTAGTGTGCTGTATTTTCCGTTGTAACAGCTCTCTATCTAGTCAGTTATGGGCAGAGGCATAGACGGTCTTCTGACTTTAAATGCGAACATTTCTGGGTTAGGCTTTACCGTGACTGTTATTGACATTAAATGAAACAACAAGTTTACTGTTACCAGTCACCGTTTTATTTACTTCCACGACGCGTTTCAAAGGTTTAAACCTCCATCATCGGATGGATTTATATTAATTAGTATTGTGTGTGATTTGGCGGGAGCCAATAGAGACGCTTCTGTTGGACTCTATTCTGATGGAAACCTAGGTTTGCGGACTTGTACAAGTCTGGGATATGGCGATCGGTAGACAGATATTTTGATATTGCTCACTGTGTTACCCTTTTTTGGAAATTTCGAAAACATATCTCAGAACTTTTTAGTTTTGCAGGAGATATGAGCAGAAACATATTTTTGAACATGGTGGTAAGTACCCCTAGCGAAGTTTGGGCTCCCAATGGTTGTGAGAAGGTTGGGCTATCTTTAGCGAGTCTGGAATCATTAACAGGTGTCCGGCACAACGAGCAGTGGGTTTTAGGCTGGGGGCAGTAGGGCCCTGAGACATGGGTGGAGGTTTTTGGCCTGGTGACAGCCGTTTATACGCAACCCAGTGGCGAAGATTTCAAGGGGCTGGGGAAGAGAGTGAAACATCCTACAACCCCATAGATCGACAGGTCTCAGCAACATTAGTTCGGGATCAGAACACCTGAATTCTGACTTAATTTCACCAGCACGACAAGACAACTGATAGACATAACACAGTTAGCGTTGAATGTCTTCAGCTATTTGATGATCGTTAACACCTGTTTTGGTTTCATGGGAAGTGACTATCTGGCCTATGGGAAGCATCCAGAGACGTCACGTATGCTACTGTAATAGTTACCTGCCAAATGTGATGCAGGAAAAGTTATTCACCATGCAAAAGGATTCTCATGATCAAATTAATTAATTAGCTTATCAATTTGATATCAATGTCATGCCGCTGGGTGAATGAAAGTGTGGGCTAATGTACCACTGATATGATTCGAGAGTTGTAGTGGTAACCAGGCGTTTTCTCGTTGTTACGAGATCTTTTAATGGAATTTCAATCTGCACCTACTCAAGGAGAGTTAATCATCGTAATAAAATCAACTATATTACCTAATTCATAAAGTGAAACATGATATAAACATGATATTTTCAACTTGCATTTGCTGTTACGATGAGACACTTCATGTGTGATGAGATATTTGCTTACTTCATAATTGGAGTTCGAAAGTAAGGAGGTATCCAGTGATAGAGGTGGAGCATGCTCTTAGCATTCTCTCCTGAGTTACAGAAAGTAACAGATGAGAAAAGATATTTTTCTACCGGATGAGAAAATATGAGGAAATTTGTGGTACGTTCCTGAGGTCAGAGAAAATGCTGTACAGGATTTTCACAACAAGTAACGACACTTTAGCGATGTGAAAAGCCTTTAGAGTCCGATTTCTTCTATCTTTGAAAATAACTAAAATATAATGTGGAAAAATCTACATTTCCCACGAGAAATTCGAGGTGTATCGACAAAAGAACATGCACGTTTGGGATGTTTTAAACTGTGGGGTCTATGTCACTGATAGAGCTATTGTATACATCCAAAGCACTGCCGCTTGACTCGCATTGTGGCTTAGTTAGCGATGGAAGTCACGAAGGGATTGGGCAGCAATAGGAAGTTCAAAAAGATGTTCAAATGTGTGTGGAATCTTATGGGATTTCACTGCTAAGGTCATCAGTCCCTAAGCTTATACACTTCTTAACCTAAATTATCCTAATGACAAACACACACACACACACACACACACACACACACACACACACACACACACACACCCATGCCCAAGGGAGGACTCGAACCTGCGCCGGGACCAGTCGCACAGTCCATGGCAACAGAAAGTCATGAATTAGCCTGGCGTCTGGCAGCCGCTGGTTTCTCTGCTGGCTGGCTTTTCAGGTACACATTACACTCGGTAGATAGCGGTGGACAAGACTGGAGATGACTGGAGGTGACTGGTCAGATTTCTTTTTCATCTTGAGACAACGTGTTCAGGTAAGTTAATGTGCACAACATTAGTAAAAAATATGGTGCGATATATTTCTCATGTTCTCGACTAGGGTGCAACTTTTGACTAACAGACAGGTATAAGTGTGTTTCATTCCCAAATGATGTTCCCACAGGAGTCCTGCATATAGGCGCAGGATGTTACAGATGGAGTGGGTGCTGTAGTAATATTATCCAGCCTTATGTTGCTCCCAGCAGTAGCTATTTACTTGTAGATTGGCAGGAGGATGCTCCCCTGTACTTCACTTATAGAATGCTGTCGTATAATTATAACCCATCCTTCACATTTAGCGCTACTGGCTGTAAGGGCTGGAGAAACTCTCTAGTGCTGCAGTGATAGCGAAAATATCTACTCCACATCCAGCAGTTGTTGAAGAAACTGGACGGACCTATTGTCTAGTTCTTGATAAATGGCAACTCAAATTGCTTAAATAAGCAATATTTCACACTGTGTACAAAGTAATAAAGACTTATGTCAATCCTATCTGGTAGCCCACCACAGACTTAGGCTCACTTGCATTGAAGGAGTGGAGGGGATGTGTGGTAGTGGGGGAGGGATGGCGGTGATTGAGATGGCAGATTGTGTGTTCTAATGGTAGGGTTGTGATCTAGGTCAGTTGATCTCTGAAGCTCAAGGTGAACATAAAAATTTGCTATTCCTGCCAATAAACATGAATTTCTAGCCTTTTTTGATTTTTCTGCCAAGATTTTAACTTTCCACCATTTAAAGGGGAGGGAGGACGGGAAAGGAGCGTGTGGTCCTCCAAGTCCAGGAACTTGGCACAGGCTGAACGAATTTCCCGCCATTTTTTTCCGGGACCACCATCTTGGAATATGTCACCATCTTGGAATATGTCTGTAGCGTGCATATCACTGATCTTAAAGCACTGGCATTTGTGACTTCAGTGGTGTCAAGCGAGTATTCATTGGAGGGCAGGGTGGGGGTCTGTTGTGTTTTCTGATGAAAGGTGCTTCTACCTCAATGCCAGTGATTAACGTGTTTTGGCCAGGAGGGAGCTAGGTGAGGACCTGCAACAAACCTATCTCCATACTACACCTATACACATAAAGTAAGGATAATTGCATGATGTGGTGCCACACAACGTGACACTACCAAAACTGGCGCTAATACATAGGCACATAGGGAACACACACGACACAGATATGTAAGTGCACGGTATAGGTGATAAGTTGAGAAAACCGTCCTGAAACACATGTGGTACAAAACGCCACTGTTTCCTGCGCATGTACCCCGACATCAAAATGGGATATGATCATCAAGCACACGTACACAGGCCGCACAGGGTTGGCATAATGTGGACCAAGTGGTCGAGCAGCTGCTAGGGTATAGCCCTCTCATTCTTGCACCAGTGCCTCTCGGAGCTCCTGAAGTGTCCTAGGGCTTTGAAGACTTGCAGCGATACGTCGACCGAGAGCATCCCAGACGTGCTCGATGGCGTTCAGGTCTGGAGAACAGGCAGGCCACTCCATTCGCCTAATATCTTCTGTTTCAAGGTACTCCTCCGCGATGGCGGCTCGGTGGGGCCGTACGTTATCATCCATCAGGAGGAAGGTGGGACTCACTGCACCCCTGAAAAGGTGGACATGCTGGTGCAAAATGACGTCCCGATACACCTGAACTGTTACAGTTCCTCTGTCAAAGGAATGCAGGGGAGTATGTGCACCAATCATAATTCCCCACACCATCAAACCATGACCTCCATTCAGGTCCCTTTCAAGGACATTAAGGGGTTGTTATCTGGTTCCTGCTTCACACCAGATGAAAACGCGGCGAGAATCACTGTTCACACTATGCCTGGACTCGCCCGTGAACATAACCTGGGAACACTGTTCCAATGACCACGTACTGTGTCCTTCACACCAGGCTTTACGGGCTCTCCTGTGGCCAGGGGTCAGGGGAATGCACATTTCAGGTCTCTGGGTTAATAAAAGATGTCTGTTCAGTCGTCTGTAGACTGTGTGTCGGGAGAGAACTGTTCCAGTGGCTGCGGTAAGGTCCCGAGCAAGGCTACCTGCAGTACTCCGTGGCCGCCTGCGTGCACTGAGGTGAGATATCGGTCTTCTTGTGGTGTTGTACACTGTGGATGTCCCGTATTGTAGCGCCTGGACACGTTTAGTGTCTGCTGTAGTCGTTGCCATAATCCTGAGATCACACTTTGTGGCACACTAAGAGTCCGTGCTACTTCCTGCTGTGTTTGACCAGCCTCCAGTCGCCCTACTATTCTACCCCTCACATCGTCATCAGTATGTATTTTTTGAGGCATTTTCAACACACAGTCACCATTAGCATGTCTGAAAACGTTTCCACACTTATTCGCTGCACCGTACTGTGACTTGCACCAAGACACCTCTGCGTATGTCGACTGTTGCCAGCGCCACCATATGACGACTGCAGGTCATATGCACCTGATGGTCATACCCAGAGGTGATTTAAACCCGCAAACCGCCCACCAGAGCGTTGGTTCACCGTGTATCAGCATTATCCGTAATTTATGAGCATGAGTGTAGACACACTGGACCTACACCTGGAGTTATGATCTATGATGCAATTTCGTATGACAGCAGGAGCACACTGGCGGTTATCTCGAGCACTATGACTGCAAATCGGTACGTCAGTCTGGTGGTTCGAACTGTTGTGCTGACATTCATGAACAGCATTCCATGGAGTGTAACCCAGCTTGCTCTGCAGAGTCTCAACAAGTTGCCTTGGTCTGCTCGATCACCAAATCTGTCTCCAATCGAGCATATGAGAGACATCTTCGGACAACAACTCCAGCGACATCCACAGACAGTATCAACCTTCTCTGTACTGATACACCAAGTGCAACAAGCGTGGAACTCCATCCCACGAACTGACATCCTGTACAGCACAATGGATATACGGTTGCGTGTTTGAGTTCAACATTCTGGTGGTTACACATGTTATTAATGTACTAGCATTTCCTGTTTGCAATGGGATATCTCGCGCTTGCATTAACCTGTGGTCTATCAAAGTTTATCACTTAAATGTGGTACGTAGAAAAATGTATTCCAGAAAGTACATTTTGGTGTTACGATTTTTTTCCCGTCAGTGTATTTTTGACTTGGCAACCCTAGCTACCACGTACCTCTGCGGCGGTAATACTAATCACGTTGCACGCTTGCCTGACATTTGACGTCGCCACCAGTAAGACAACGCTTGAAATACAATATACCGGGGTATCCTCTGTGCAAGTGAATTAAAATGGACCCTGAGGAAGATCTTTGCAAAACAGTTTAGTATTTCAGATATTTATTTTTGCTACGAAATCGAAACAATGTGGCATTAGAGTCGTTTAGAATGTGTTTGGGAGTAGCATCAACTTGAGTCATAGAAATGGATGGAGTCAAATTAACAAACGCTTTAAATCTGAAAACTAGTAATAAAGATCATGCCTGAAAACGTTACTCACGTGTAAGTCCAAAGTTGGAAGTTGTCAAGAGTATTTACAACTGACAAACGACAGTGAGATACGAAGTCAGCAGTGAAACACTTCCTACACAAAAGCAGACTTTTGTGGCTCTCACATACATAATAGTGTTCCGAACAACGGTTTCGTCTCCGTGTCACGAATTGTCTAATTAATGTTAAATACAATCACAGACCTGATCTGTAGAGGAGATTACGAACCGAATAACTGCATTCATGGTTTGACTTAGTATATGTCCGTGAGCTGTTAATCATGTCAAGCAAATTACCTTTCCAAAGAAGAAAAAAAAAGAAGTAATTTTCCCCGCGATTCCGAACCGAGTGAAGTGTTGCCAAGGAAAAGATCCACAGCACGAGATGATGGTGATGATTTTTTTTAAATTACTGGGAATCAATATAATAAAATAGAGCAAAGATGATCGCGGAGGAACATCATGTTCTTCCCTCGTCCCTCGTCACTGGACTGCGCCACTCAGGCCTATCCAACGTACGCAACAAAAGACCCCCGACTGCTCGGCAGTAAAACTGCAGGAGATGTTGCCGCCGCCAGCCCTAAGCCTGTGCAGGGAAGTCACATCCAGCAAGAAAGTAAAATCCAGGGAGACGAGCTGTCGAACCCAGTCTGAAGCAGTGTCTGGTCGCGGTCGGTTGGTTTCGATCGATCGTGAAGATGGGCGAGTTAATTCTTCCACTATCTTAGTTGTAGCATGTATAAATTTATTGTCTCCAAGTCAGACGTGCCCGTGAAACTAACGATAGGAATCTGTTGGTGTGGGAAGAAGGTGGAGACGATTATCAAGATGGCTCTAACAACACCGTTCTCTTTTCCGTTTTTGCTAGCAGCCTACCACCAGCTCTTGTCTCCACGTCATTATTATCGTCTCTATTACTCCCATAGCTAATTAACTTCTTTTTGATTTCCTTCGCATTTTATCTCTCTCGAGACATATAGTTATTTTCTCTAAGGGCTGCAAGGAACCCTAGCATTTACAATCATTGTGTCTTGTTACGAGTTTATCTTATGGATTGCTTTCATCCGAGAATAGTAACCGAGAATTGTCTTTCCATGGCGTTTCTCAGACGGTGAAAACTACCTACATGTCCTCCTGTGTGGTTACGAGAAAACTACATACATTTCTCTCTGGCTTCACAGGCCTCAAACATATAAAAGTGAGATTCTGCAAACAAATACTCTGCACAGCGAGGTATAAACGAATGAGACCTACTAATAGCGGTATAGTCTCCTTAGCTGCTTATTCGACTTCCGCGTATCTTCCCGTTAGAATGATCCAGTGTCGGTGGGATCCTTGTCAGTTTCCGTATAGAATTAGCAGTTCCTAATTCAGCAATAAAGTAACATAATCTGCACTAACTGGTTGGCAGAAAGCACAGGGCTCTGCCTATGTAACGAGAGAAGCAGAAGTAACTCACAAAAGTACCGTCCGCTGTCAAAGACAACAACTGTTCCAAAATCTTAGCCATATTCGGAGATCAAACGTAATGAAGTGCCTCTAACAGATTGTCCTGCACCATATCAAACAACGTGGACTCCGGAACGGTCAGGCATAATTCAACTCACTGTATTCTCACAGGACACTCCGAGAGAAATAAATTAAGCCTAGTCGCCGTGATTCTTGACTTGAAATAAGAATTTGACGTAATGCAATCCCAGCCTTTTAAAGCAAATACGATCATAACGGAGATAAAGGAAATTTTGGCTACGTTGAGGGTTATTGTTAGGGAGGAAACAATACTCTATCTTGGGTGAAGAGTTGTCGATGTGTAGAAGTAACTATCACAGATAATTTCTGTATCACTATCCAACGTAAAAGTTTTCGATGTGTAATGAAAATTGCAAATATTTTTACATCCTTATCTTTTTCCTTTATAATCTATTGTAGTAAGAGTGAAATTTAATATAACTTATAAAGTTCGCTGTAACACTTTCTTTAACTTCAGTTGCATGCAGTGTATGTGAAGAAATGCTTTGGCCCCGTAAGAAGAATCCCATCTTTGTTAAATTTTATTGAGAATGAATAAGCAAATGATAACTGACAGTTTAAAATTTGATGCGGTACTGTAAAATTAACAAGTGAACGGACCGCTCACGTCGGATTGCTAGTAAAAATCTGCTGTATTTTGTAAAAAGAGGATGTTTTCTTGGTAATAATGAATGCACGCTGAAATGTGGGGAAGAAAACTTAGAGTATTGACCGTACAGTTGTCGATGCTGGTTGCCGGTAACGTATAGACGGGCAGCTGAAGACGTGTAATTTAATCGGTGAAAAAGTTTTAATTTCGCAGAGGAAGAGGCAGTCGGACTATTGCATGAGGAAGAGAAAATTGCAGTTGTTAAACAGATGAAGCAGTTGGGATGCCCAGTAACGAGCGGAACGCAAAAACTTCCAGAAAATTATCACAACAGCATTGTAGTGTTTCAACTTACAAGACCAAGTTTCGATAAGAAAAACGACGTGATGTTATCAATGAAGAAGAGGAATCGCAAGACTGCAATACTGCAAGGAACAAAATTCAAGACAGACGTTTCGTCAAGATATTAGCGCAGACGCCAATGGGAGGTGAAGACTAACAGTGCTCCGGGAAGAAAGGAACTATAAGCAGTTATATCACGATACCTTTGAATTAACTCAAACAGTGACTAAGCAGTTGTCACCTCTATTATGACTGAGGAGAAACCAAGTATTACGTCAGTGTTACGGGCTGTGTTATAAAAAGTGAATGTACAGCAATACTTTGCATTTAGAGTCTTTGGGCTGTAGACTATCTGTGCCTTAAGCAGCTTCCATACTATTTAATCCCAGCACATCTAAATCTCGTACAATTTTTACAAGAATTTAAAGAGTTTTCACAGTGAGAGGTCTGTGATGGGATGGCACATCAAGTGGCAGCGGGAATTTATTTTGTATCTTTCAAATTAATCTTTCTCATTGACAACATGGCACCCGCCATCTTGTCTTCCTCCAGTGAATCGGTGAGCATCTGCCACATGACGACGCCAGCAACTGTCGACTGGAACAACAGCGTCCTGGGTGAACCCACGAAAGATTGTTTCGAATCTCGTTAAACATATAACTAGAGACAGACTTCCGTTAACTTAAATGAGACGAATGTAACGGATAGTAAAAAAAATAGACGGTAATGTAAATTAATAATAAATGAGATATGTTACAATTCTCCACTCAGTGTTAATAGTGATTATCACACTGCTTAAGCTGACTGTAAAGTACCTATCTAAAGAACAGCTCCAGAGGATAACAGCATACTTAGAAAGTCTTTTAGTAAATAAGTTCATATGCAATTTTTGAGATTGACCTATACTTAACAAAAACCGAATGTAACCTCCCAACAGTAAAAATATAATTATAACCTCCCAACAGTAAAAAATACAATTATTTATAATTATCGTTCAGCGTAACCTCCCAATTAATGAATTAAGCAACCTACCAATAATACAATGTGACTAATCTCTCAATAAAAAATTGTGGCTCACTTATAACCTTTCAATAATTGACTGTGAATTTAAACTGGTAAATTTTGGACTTCAGCAGTGCTGCGTCATGGCCCTGAAAGATCATTCTGAATAAATTGAAAATTCATACCTCAATAAGGTCGCCTGATAACGCATATATATCTGCTCCTATAAGAAATATTTCTGGTACAGCCGAGTGCAATGCTGGCTGACAGATTTGTCATGTATAAAAAGAAACAACTGATTTTTCTTTTCAATAACCAGGATGACCAAGGATTGGAGGAATTAGTAAATTCTTTAAATTGAAATGAATGATTGTAAAAAGTTACATTTTATGAAAAAGATTATTATTAAGAGATTTTTTAAAACATTTAGATGAGACTTGATATAACAATACTACATATGGGCGAGGATGCATTTACCTTATGCTACAACGCTCAGGCTCCGCCATCGCTCCCCACGACAGGCCCAGCCAACTTCATACACACGACTGTTAGCTACTACTTACTCCTAGTGCTACACAGTTCCTACTGCGGTCAACACTGCTCTCGCAGGCAGCGAGTGAGCAATCCAACGAAATGCTCGAGTGCGCTAGCAACAAATTCCTTAATCATGGACCTTTTACACGAGTTTTTGCGATACAATGACATACAACACAACAGACTTCGTATAACAGACATTTCACAATAAAGTATTTTCATATCACTAAACTATCATTCTTAATGTAAAAATTATGTACAATAATATTTTATCGGATATATATAGCCTCTAAGTATTCTCTCATCTGGTAAAGTGATCTCTCCTTATCAGCCTAATACCTGTTGCGTCATACATCACATTACTAGAACATTAAATTCGGTTTTGGCTCATGTTTGAGTGCTAAGAGCATGTTCTACTTCTGTCACAGGACGCCTCCTCACATTCCAACTCTCTTAAGCAACTCAAATGCCTCGTCCCCTACGGAATCTATTAAGGTACCCAAATGCCAGGGCAGAGGAATTCTAAATATCAGGTTAATACTGCGTATCGTATTATAAATCCGGTAACATAGGTGATTTTATTATGAAGGCCGTCTCTCCCCGTGTAGTCTCTGGCTAGATAGACCCAGAGTGTGTTAATTGTGTTTCAGTGTGTGTGTGCTTGTCTGTGTGTTGTCTACGTTTGACCAAAACACACACAGTCTTTATGCACTTGACATCTCCGCTATATGGTGAGTAGTAACTATTCTTATCATATATTGTCACATTCCATCCTGGATTTCCAGTTGTTTGTGTCCTTAAATTAATTGTTGAAAGCCCACAAGTAATTTTTTAATTGGTTTCAGTGATCTTCAAACACACATTCTTCAATAAACATCTTGGTTATGATTGAAGTTCAGTCCTTACTTGGGCTTAGCCTTCGCCCCCCTAGACGACCTCACACTGTTTACCATATCGTTTATAATGAGGTTCTGAAATCAATTAATGTTACAGAGAATTTGTATTCTGAATCCCATCTTTCTTAATTTTGATAAAGCACTTGTACATTTATACATAAGACATATTTATCAGTATGACTGTTTCAAAGTTTCAAAGGTGTTATCCTGTATATATGGAAATGGATTTTCGTTTCTAACAGAAAATAGGCAAAATGGGTATCTAGGTAATGCCAGGTTTGTTAGCTAGTATCAACTTGAAACTAAGACAAAGTTGTTTACTTAACATCTTGTTGTTGTTGTTGTGGTCTTCAGTCCTGAGACTGGTTTGATGCAGCTCTCCATGCTACTCTAACCTGTGCAAGCTTCTTCATCTCCCAGTACCTACTGCAGCCTACATCCTTCTGAATCTGCTTAGTGTATTCATCTCTAGGCCTCCCTCCCTGCACCGAATACCACTAATCCATTTTCTATACTCCCGCAACCTCAGGAAATCTCTTGCAGTCGCCTTTCTTTCGGCACTCGCGGAGTCACAAACAGGGCGCGCAAAATCTCGGACACCCCTGTATTATGTCACTTGGCGGAAACACCGGCCAGTGCCCCTCGCGGCAGGTAGTGCCTAACAAAGGGACAAACCAGTCTGCCACCCTACTCCAGGCTGCTCAGCGGAACGCGTCCGAGCTTTTAGCAGCTCACTGCAACATTCAGTCTTTACCTGCGCATTACGAAGAACTTAGCCTCCTCTTCAACCAACTAAACTACCACGTAATCCTCTTATCCGAAACGTGGTTGAAACCACACATATCCTCTGCATCTATTCATCTCCCAGGGTACACATTTCTTAGGGCAGACAGATCAAAAAAGCGAGGTGGCGGGGTCGTCGCATATATACGAACAGATCTCAAAGCGAAAGTCTTATGTATGTCAAATCCTGCTGAAGAAAAAGAGGCTGAATTCATGTTCATTGAAATAAACATACAAAGTCGGAAATTCTTGACTGGCGTCGTGTACAAGCCGCCAAAAAATAAGCTCAATGAGTTCCTTCCAGTCAGAATTACATTCACTTCAGTGTCAATACGAACATGTCATCGTAATGGGTGACTTGAAAATAGACCCGCTAAGAGACACTCCCTCCGCAATAAACCTAAGAAGATTGTTTAGTTGCAATAGCATGAACATTCTTCCATTACAACCTACACACCATACGGCGCACAGTCATACTCTTATAGACGTGATCGCAACGAAACAGACTGACAAAGTAAGAGATGTTGGTCAATCATCGGCCCCTGGCCTCTCAGCACATGATGTAATATTCCTGGCCTACTCTGTGCAGCCCCCAAGGATCAAATCGCGTTACATAACTTGTAGGAACATGAAACGTATTGACCTTGACGCTCTAACAGCCGATTGCTCAGAAATCTCATGGTATCAAATAATCAGAGAACCTACAATCGACGGCAAAATTAATGAACTTGGTGATAAACTCACTGCCCTCTATGACAAACATGCACCTGTGCGCACAGTCCATGTAAGAAAATCTCCTGCTCCATGGCTCAGAGCTGAATTACGTCAAATGATGACTAATAGGGATGCTGCCCAAAGGCGTTTCAAGGCAGATCCGAAACCTGAGCGTTTCGAAGAATATAGAAAGCTACGGAACAGAGTGAAACAATGCATTCGCAATGCCAAAATCAGGCACGCTCGCTCCCTTGTATGCTGCGATCTGACACCCAAGACTCTATGGAAGAATCTCCGTAGCTTAGGGGTCGGAAAGGCAAAATCGGAAACTACTTTTCATGTGTCAGCTAACGAATTAAATGAATTCTTCTCTGCACCTCTGAATACCAGCACGGGTGATAATTACCGTCCACAAGAATCCCCAAACAGGATAACTAACAACGTTACCTTCCATCTAAAACATGTAACAACAAAGACGGCAAGAAAAGCAATAATGAGAATCTGTTCTGATGCAATAGGCAACGACAGTATCGGTATAACCATGATTAAGAATGTTGCCGATATCTTAGTACCTGTCTTAACTGACATATTTAATCTTTCCCTCGTGAACGGAATATACCCCACTGCATGGAAAAGAAGCATAATTCGACCCATCCCTAAGATCGAAAACCCACAACTGCCTAGTGATTACCGACCAATTAGCATAATGCCTGCTGTTTCCAAAGCACTTGAATATATTGTTCATGACCAAATCACTGAACACTTGCAAGAATGCAGTCTATACGACAAATTTCAATCCGGTTTCCGTAAACATCACAGCACAAACACTGCTCTAATTAAAGTAACCGACGACCTGAAATATGCCATCGACAATCGAAAGGCAACAATATTGACGCTACTGGACTTCAGCAAAGCTTTTGACACTGTTAACTTTGACATATTACTCAGAAAAATGCAACAGCTTAACTTCTCTGATAGTGCAATGAGATGGTTTGAAAGCTACTTAAAAGACAGACAGCAATGTGTTGTCTGCGCAAATGAAAAATCTTCCTGGAAACATGTTTCTTCGGGAGTGCCACAAGGATCAGTCTTAGGACCACTTTTGTTTTCTTTATATGTCAACGATATTTCGTCGGTTTTGTCCTCCTGTATACATCATTTCTATGCCGACGACCTCCAGCTCTACCTAAGCGTCAGACCTGAAGATGTAAACACTGCAATCGCTCTGATGAATGATGATCTGTCTTCAGTAGTGACATGGACGAAAAACCTGGGGCTTAAATTAAATGCAAAAAAGACGCAAGTAATCTTAATAGCCCATCAGAAATTAATAAGTTCAGATTTCCGCGAACGGCTACCTCCTATTCTGCTCGAAGGTACTCCAATACCATATCAGAAAACAGTGAAGAACTTGGGTGTAACTTTGGACGAGCATCTCAACTGAGCGGAGAATACAGTCGCAGTGTGCCGAAAGACGTCTGCTTGTCTCTATGCTCTCAAAAAGTTTCGGAACATGTTCCCATAGGACTTGAAACGCCAGCTCGTGCAAGCACTCGTTCTACCGAACCTTCACTATTGTGATGTGATTCAACAAGGCATGAGTAGCGAAAACAAAAGACGGCTGGAGCTAACCATGAATGCCTGTGTGCGTTACACCTGCAACATTCGCCGATATGATCATGTTAGTGCTTCATACTCCGAGCTAGGGTGGCTGCGGCCGGACAAACTGCGTGACTACCACACTATATGTCTACTTCACCGACTCCTCGTCGCGCAAGCACCCCAGTACCTAGCTTCAGAGATTAAAAACCTGTCATGCCATCATAATCGAAACACGAGGTCCCTCTTATCTGGTATCCTAACTGTGCCCACTCACAAAACAAAAACTTTTGCAAACTCCTTCTCAGTTGCCGCTGTCCGCCTCTGGAACAAACTGCCCCTTACCTTGAGGAAAATTCTTCTTTTCCTTTATATTTTCCTTAATCATGTTTCATCATGTCTCTCTATTCTTCTCCTCCCTTCACCATGAGTCTCCCTCATACTCCGTGCTGCCAGCACTCCTATATAAAATCTTTCTCTTCAATAATGTATTTTTCGAGATGTATCTTTCTAATTGTTTATCTCACTTTTTGTATTAGATGTAGTTTAACATGTCTACTAAAACATATGACTGTAAAATAAGTAGAATGCCTGGTTAGATGTAAGAGAGGGCCTGATGGCCCTAATCTTGCCAGGTTAAATAAATAAATAAATAAATACATTTTTACCCTCTACCTGTGCAAGCTTCTTCATCTTCCAGTATCTACTGCAACCTACATCCTTCTGAATATGCTTAGTGTAGTGATCTCTTGGTGTCCCTCTACGATTTTTACCCTCCACGCTGCCCTCCAATACGAAATTGGTGATCCATTGATGCCTCAAAACATGTCCTACCAACCGATCCCTTCTTCTAGCCAAGTTGTGCCACAAACTTCTCTTCTCCCCAATTTTGTTCAATACCTCCTCATTGTGATCTACCCATCTAATCTTCAGCATTCTTCTGTAGCACCACATTTCGAAAGCTTCTATTCTCTTCTTGTCTAAACTATTTATCGTCCATATTTCACTTCCATACATGGCTACACTCCACACAAATACTTTCAGAAACGACTTCCTGACACTTAAATCAATACTCGATGTTAACTAATTTCTCTTCTTCAGAAACGTTTCCTTACAATTGCCAGTCTGCATTTTATATCTGCTCTACTTCGACCATCATAAGTAATCTTGCTCCCCAAATAGCAAAACTCCTTTACTAATTTAAGTGTCTCATTTTCTAATCTAATTCCCTCAGCATCACCCAATTTAATTCGGCTACATTCCATCATCCTCGATTTGCTTTTGTTGATGTTCATCTTATACCCTCCTTTCAAGACGCTGTCGATTCCGTTCAACTGCTCTTCCAAGTCCTTTGATGTCTCTGACAGAATTACAATGTCATCAGCGAACCTCAAAGTTTTTATTTCTTCTCCATGGATTTTAATACCTACTCCGAACTTTTCTTTCGTTTCCTTTACTGCTTGCTCAATATACAGGTTGAGTAGCATGGGGGAGAGGCTACAACCATGTCTCCCTCCCTTCTCAACCACTGCTTCCCTTTGATGTCCCTCGACTCTTATAACTACCATCTGGTTTATGTACAAATTGTAAATAGGCTTTCGCTCCCTGTGTTTTACCCCTGCCATCTTAGAATTTGAAACAAAGTATTCCAGTCAACAATGTGAAAAGCTTTCTCTAAGTCTACAAATGCTAGAAACGTAGGTTTGCCTTCCCTTAGTCTTTCTTCTAAGGGCAAAGGCAAGCAATATGTAATCTCCAAAAATCGTTAAAAATAAAAAAAAGTCTGAACGCGATTTTGAGAAATTTGCAGTCATTTTTAATGCTTAATACCAGCTTTGTGTAGTGCTATTGCTCGTTCATCACATATTATTTTCTGTCTTGCGAATAGACAACATCGGATGGCTATTAATACATCCTGTAACCTAGTCATAACCAACTAGTCAAGTTTCTTTGTCAAATCTGTCCGTTAAGCTATTTTTTCGTCTAGAGGAAACGCCAATGACCTGAAAATGAGGATCGAGCGAGGTGGCGCAGTGGTTAGACACTGGACTCGCATTCGGGAGGCCGACGGTTCAATCCCGCGTCCGGCCACCCTGATTTAGGTTTTCCGTGATTTCCCTAAATCACTCCAGGCAAATGCCGGGATGGTTCCTCTGAAAGGGCACGGCCGACTTCCTTCCCCATCCTTCCCTAATCCGATGAGACCGATAACCGCGCTGTCTGGTCTCCTTCCCCAAAACCAACCAACCAACCTGAAAATGATATGTTTCATTTTTTGACTACTCTCCATTGACTTCAGGTACACTACTAGCTCGTCTTTGTGTTCTGCAATCAACACATTTTTGAATTTCGCATCAGATATGTTAATTCTGTTTTTGGGATTATTCTCAGCTTTACGAAAGCATCTTTTCAAAGTTGATTTTGGTACGTTAAATTCCTTAGATGGTTTTAAGGCTCTCAATTCAGAGTATAAACCGGCTGAATTTGTCATTTCCATTCAGTTAATATCCATTGCTTCATATGATCCTTTCTTATATATGTTCACACAGTTAGGTAAAGGAAGAATGAAAAAGTGGACTACATAATTCGAAATATACTTGCATAAAAAATGAAGGGGCAGAACAGGGCACTATCCCAATCTGCCTGATCCGTTTTGCTCCAAGAGCGTATTTCAGGTTAACAACGTCTATCTAGCATTATAGCCGACGGTTTAAACTATTATAACTAACGTATGGCGAATGGTATGCGTATTAAGATAACATGTCATTTATTGGTGTAGAATTATAAATCAGTTTCTTTTGTTTATTTATCAGTCTTCTGTCTGGTTTGATGCAGCGCGCCACGAATTCCTCTCCTGTCCCGACCTATTTATCTCAGAGTAGCACTTGCAACACTTATTTACTGGATACATTCCAATCTCCGTCTTCCGCTACACTTTTTGCCGAGTGTAGCTCCTGTACTAACATAGCAGTTATTCCACAATGTCTTAACAGATGTCCTATCATACTGTCCCTTTTTATGTCAGTGTTCTCCGTGTATCCCTATCATACTGTCTCTTCTTCTTGTCAATGTTCTCCGTATATCACTATCATACTGTCTCTTCTTCTTCTTGTCGGTGTTCTCTGTATAACCCTTTCGTTGCCGATTCTCTAAAGAACCTCCTCATTCGTTATCTTATCAGTCGAGGTAATTTTCAACGTTCTTCTGTTGCATCAACTCTCAAATGCTTCTGTTCTCTTCTGTTCCGGCTTTCCCACTGTCTTTGTGAGACTACAGTACAATGCTGTGCTGCAAACGTACACTCAGAAATTTCTTCCTCAATTTACGGCCTATGTTTACTAGCAGTAACCTACTCTTTACTACCAGTAGACTACTCATTACTACCAGCAGACTACTCATTATTACCAGCAGACTACTCTTGGGGAGGAAAGCCCTTTTCGCCAGAGCTAGTCCGCTTTCCACGTCCTTCTTGCTCCGTCTGTCACGGACTATTTTACTACTTAGGTAACAAAGTCCCTTAAATTCATTTACATAAATGATCACCAATCCTGATGTGAAGTTTCTCTCTGTTCTCATTTTTGCTACCTGTCATTACTTTCAACTTTCTTCGATTTACTCTTACTTCATATTTTTTTTCTCATTAGCTGGTTCATTACATTCAGCAGATTATGTAATGCTTCTTCTTTTTCACTGAGTATAACAATCTCATCCTTTCACCCTGAACTTTAATTTCGCTCTTGAATCTTTCTTTTATTTACGTCATTGGTTCTTCGATGTATATATTGAACAGTAGCGACGAAAGACTACGTACCCGTCTAACAGACTTTTTAATCCGATTACTTCGATCTTCGTCTTCTACTCATATTGTTCCCTCTTGGCTCTTTTACATACTGTATATTATCTGTCCTCCCTATAGATTACTCCCATATTTCTCAGAATTTTAAACATTTTGCACCATTTAAAATTGTCGAACGCTTTCTCCATATTTTCAAATCTTATGAGCATATCCTGAATTTTCTTTAGTTTTTCGTTTAAATTGACTAAAACTAGAAGCCAGAAGAACACCCCCTTCCACCCAGGGACATAGATGTCACCACAATGGGCTGCATAGTTTCCGCGTTGACATGCAAGACAATTTCTCAATCACTGGTATGTAGGAATCCATTGGATTTATAAAAATGATTGTCATTTCAGTTAATTTCCTTTTCCTTCATTAATAATTTAACATGTCGGTGCACTGACTAATCACACAGTACATCTACATCTACATCTACATGATTACTCTGCAATTCACATTTAAGTGCTTGGCAGAGGGTTCATCGAACCACAATCATACTATCTCTCTACCATTCCACTCCCGAACAGCGCGCTGGAAAAACGAATACCTAAATGATTCTGTTCGAGGCTCTGATTTCTCTTATTTTATTTTGATGATCATTTCTACCTATGTAGGTTGGGCTCAAAAAAATATTTTCGCGTTCGTAAGAAAAAGTTGGTGACTGAAATTTCGTAAATAGATCTCGCCGCGACGAAAAACGTCTCTGCTTTAATGACTTCCATCCCAGCTCGCGTATCATATCTGCCACACTCTCTCCCATATTAAGTGATAATACAAAACATAAAAGAAGGCTGTATACATGGAAGAAGGCTGGAGATATTGACTGGTTTCTGATAGATTTAGGAACCAGGTTTTAAATTGTAAGACATTTCCAGGGGGCAGATGTGGACTCTAACCACAATCTATTGCTTATGACCTGTAGATTAAAACTGAAGAAACTGCAAAAAGGTGGGAATTAAAGGAAATGGGACCTGGATAAACTAAAAGAACCAGAGGTTGTACGGAGTTTCAAGGAGAGCATAAGGGAGCAATTGAGAGGAAATGGGGGAAAGAAATACAATAGAGGAAGAATGGGTAGCTTTGAGGGATGAAGTAGTGAAGGCAGCAGAGGATTAAGTAGGTAAAGAGACGAGGGCTAGTAGAAATCCTTGGGTAACAGAAGAAATGTTGAATTTAATTGATGAAAGGAGAAAATATAAAAATGCAGTAAATGAAGCAGGCAAAAAGGAATACAAACGTCTCAAAAATGAGATCGACAGGAAGTGCAAAATGGCTAAGCAGGGATGTCTAGAGGACAAATGTAAGGAGGTAGAGGCGTATATCACTGGAGGTGAGATAGACACTGCCTACAGGAAAATTAAAGGGAACTTCGCAGAAACGAGATCCACTTGTATGCATATCAAGAGATTAGATGGAAAACCCGTCCTAAGCAAATAAGGAAAAGCAGAAAGGTGGAAGGAGTATATAGAGGGTCTATACAAGGGGATGTACTTGAGGACAATATTATGGAAATGGAAGAGGATGTAGATGAAGATGAAATGGAAGATACGATACTGCGTGAATAGTTTGACAGAGCACTGAAAGACCTGAGTCGAAACAAGGCCCCCGGAGTAGACAACATTCCATTGGAACTACTGACGGCCTTGGGAGAGCCAGTCCTGACAAAACTCTACCATCTGGTGAGCAAGATGTATGAGACAGGCGAAATACCCTCAGACTTAGAGAAGAATATAATAATTCCAATCCCAAACAAAAGCAGGTGCTGACAGATGTGAAAATTACCGAACTATCAGTTTAATAAGTCACAGCTGCAAAATACTAACGCGAATTCTTTACGGACGAATGGAAAAACTGGTAGATGCGGACCTCGGGGAAGATCAGTTTGGATTCCGTAGAAATGTTGGAACACGTGAGGCGATACTGACCTTACGACTTATCTTAGAAGAAAGATTAAGAAAAGGCAAACCTACGTTTATAGCATTTGTAGACTTAGAGAAAGCTTTTGACAATGTTGACTGGAATACTCTCTTTCAAATTCTGATGGTGGTAGGGGTAAAATACAGGGAGCGAAAGGCTATATACAATTTGTACAGAAACCAGATGGAGGTCATAAGAGACGAGGGGCATGAAAGGGAAGCAGTGGTTGGGAAAGGAGTGAGACAGGGTTGTAGCCTCTCCCCGATGTTATTCAATCTGTATATTGAGCAAGCAGTAAAGGAAACAAAAGAAAAATTTGGAGTAGGTATTAAAATTCATAGAGAAGAATAAAAACTTTGAGGTTCGCCGATGACATTGTAATTCTGTCAGAGACGGCAAAGGACTTGGAAGAGCAGTTGAACGGAATGGACAGTGTCTTGGAAGGAGGATATTTGATGAACATCAACAAAAGCAAAACGAGGATAATGGAATGCAGTCAAATTAAATCGGGTGATGCTGAGGGAATTAGATTAGGAAATGAGACACTTAAAGTAGTAAAGGAGTTTTGCTACTTAGGAAGTAAAATAACTGATGATGGTCGAAGTAGAGAGGATATAAAATGTAGACTAGCAATGGCAGGGAAAGCTTTTCTGAAGAAGAGAAAGTTGTTAACATCGAATATAGATTTATGTATCAGGAAGTCGTTTCTGAAAGTATTCGTATGGAGTGTAGCCATGTATGGAAGTGAAACATGGACGATAAATAGTTTGGACAAGAAGAGAATAGAAGCTTTCGAAATGTGGTGCTACAGAAGAATGCTGAAGATAAGGTGGATAGATCACGTAACTAATGAGGAGGTATTGAATAGGATTGGGGAGAAGAGAAGTTTGTGACACAACTTGACCAGAAGAAGGGTTCGGTTGGTAGGACATGTTTTGAGGCATCAAGGGATCACCAATTTCGTACTGGAGGGCAGCATGGAGGGTAAAAATCGTAGAGGGACACCAAGAGATCACTACACTAAGCATATTCAGAAGGATGTAGGTTGCAGTAGATACTGGAAGATGAAGAAGCTTGCACAGGGTAGAGTAGCATGGAGAGCTGCATCAAACCAGTCTCAGGACTGAAGACCACAACAACAACAACAACAAAACGAGCTGCCCTTTTTTGCACCCTTTTGATGTCCTCCGTCAATCCCACCTGGTGAGGATCCCACACCGCTCAGAAATATTCTAACAGAGGACGAACGAGTGTACTGTAAGCAGTCTCTTTAGTCGACTTCTAAGTTTCCTGCCAATGAAACGCAACCTTTGGCTAGCCTTCCCCACAATATTATGTATGCGGCCTTTCCAACTGAAGTTGTTCGTAATTTTAACACCCAGGTACTTTGTTGAATTGACAGCCTTGTGAATTGTACTATTTATCGAGTAATCGAATTCCAACGAATTTCTTTTGGAACTCATGTGGATCACCTCACACTTTTCCTTATTTAGCGTCAACTGCCACCTGCCACACCATACAGAAATCTTTTCTAAATCGGTTTGCAATTGTTACTAGTCTTCGGATGACCTTACTAGACGGTAAATTACAGCATCATCTGCGAATAACCTAAGAGAACTGCTCAGATTTTCATCCAGGTCATTAAATATAGATCAGGAACAGCAGAGGTCCCAGGACTCTTCCCTGGGGAAGTATTGTCAAATTCCACTTTCGCATCGGAATGGATGAGACTTCACACGTCGTAGCTCTCAGATGATAAAACACCACTGACACTATTTTTGTTCGCCTTCGTATAGTTCGATCTGATCAACACAACGTTCACAGACTATAACTTGACTTATCCGTCGCGCTAGTCTATTTGCTGCGAGGCGGCATCAGAAACGGTGCCGCTCCAAATTGACAATTATCTCCAATTTCGTGATTCATTATTTTACACATTAAAATTACGTATGGAGATGAAGTAGGCAATATGAAAATGGCATGCTAAATATCTGCGTAAACTGATTAATGTATATAGATGTACGTAAAGTAGATGTACGTAAAGTGCAGCAGTTACATCGTGTGGGAACGTAACGTCCGCTCCGCACTGAAGCGAGCAGTCCAAATGCGTCGAAGTCTGGGAGCCACAGGACTGTGAAGTCGGTCCAAGTCTGAGCGCAGCGTTGCACATTTTGCTGGGTAAACAGAGAGGGGGCGCGGCGAAGCGTCCACCGCTAACTACCCTCTGCGAACTGCTTCGTAGCCTGTTCGTCCGCAAACAAGAGGTTATAGAGGAGGGTGGGGAAGGGGAGCTTAGTTGACATAAGCGTCCATTTGTCAACGGCTTCACCGGTCTAACGAGCATTTCTGGGAACACTAAGGCCAAACCATGAAAACGTTTGAGTTACGGCTTCGGCACGGCTCAGGGCTTAATGGCAGTGTAGTGGGGCATCTAGATGAAACACATTTAGCAGTATTGATCAGCAACATTACAAGGAAGCAATGCGCTCATTAGGTGCTGTGTGATGGCGTGCATGTGTGTAAATTATCATGGTTCGAAATTAATGACTATGTTAACTTCTCAAGGAATATATGACACGAAAAACTGATTCTGTAATTAAAATTACGGTTCCATGGGCAATGGCTACTACCATAGTCAAAGTATTTCACTTAAGTACCTGATAAATTAGACTTTAGTGTAATAACTATAACAAGTACTAACAATGAGAGTATATAAATACTTGTATATTAGAAAGCTTGCTGTACGTTAAATATATGAAGACACACCGTATCAGCAAGGTAGAAAGGCACATCGCCAGAAGTCAGTATTCGGCATAAATCACGACGTTGTTTAAAATAACGTTAGTAAAATGTGTAACTCCAACAGAGGTAATTGTCAGTCCAAGGAAAAAAATGTATTAATGAGGAGCACCAAATTGTGTGCCAAAAGTTTTAGTTCGAAGATCATACTCTCCCTAATCGGTGTGTTAATCAGGAGAAATCACCGTGAGTCCTGAGTCCTCATCACATCGACGGACCAGGTTGAAGACACCCTTTTGCTAAAACACCGTATCCTGCTGCGTGAGGAAGGCCCAAATCTTCCGCTGCACATCCTCATCCTACAGGAATCGTCGACCCTTGAAGGCCTTTTCTAAAGCATCGAAACATGGGAAGAAATCAGGACCAGAAGGCGAGTGCTCACATGTCTACCACTTGCCTTAGTGTAACTTCTGCGTTACGACATTTATGGAATGGGGACGTGCGTTATCGGGGGCACCATTATACATTGTTCGTTTTCGACAGACATGCTGCCCCATACACGTTCTTGATTCTCCGACGGATGTCGTTCGGTGTTTGTCCTTGGGCAGGTAAGAAAACAGTAACAGCACGTTGGACCCGTTGGGATGCACTCGGTAATGACGATGCGCGACGTGACATGTGCTTGACATATATCGGAAGTAGTGGTGGAGGGAACTGAGAATTCGAATCCTGCAGGACTCTCCGTAAATCCGTAAGAGTATGAGGGGTTGGAGATCTCTTCTAACAGTACGTTGCAAGGCCTTCAAGATATGCTCAATAATATTCATATCTTGGGAATGTGGTGGCCAGCGCAAGTGTTTATACTCCGAAGAGTGTTCCTGGAGCCACTCTGTAGCAATTCTGGACTTTTGGCGTGTCGTATTGTCCTCCTGGAATTGCCCAAGTCTATCGGAACGCACAATGGACTTGAATGGATGCAGGTGATCAGACAGGATGCTTACATACGTGTCACTTGTCAGAGTCGTATCTAGATGTATCAGGGGTCCCATGTCACCACAACTGCACCTGCCACACACCATTAAAGAGCCTCCACCAGCTTCAACAGTCCCCTGCTGACATGCCTGTTCTTTGAATTCATGAGGTAGTTTCCACACCCATCCACGTCCATCCGTTCGACACATTTTGAAACGAGACTCGTCCGACCAGGCAACATGTTGCCTGCCATCAACAGTCCAATGTCGCTGTTGATGGGCCCAGGCGAGGCGTAAAGCTTAGTGTCGGGTGGTCATCAAGGGTACATGAGTGGGCTTCGGCACCGAAAGCCTATACCGATGATGTTTTGTTGAATGGTTCGCAGGCTGATACTTGTTGATTGCCCAGCACTGAAATCTGTAGCAATTTGCGGAAGAGTTTGATTTCTGTCACTTTGAATGATTCTCTTCATTTGTCGTTGGTCTCGTTCTTGAAAATCCTTGTCCTGCCGCAGTGATGTCGGAGATTTGATATTTTACCACATTCCTGATATGCACGGTATACTCTTGCAAATATCCTTAACTTCATCGCTACCCCGGTGATGCTGTGTCCCATCGCTCGTCCGCCGCCTCTGACACCATTTTCAAACACACATAAATCTTGATATCCTGCCATTGTAGCTTCAGTAACCGATCTAACAACTGCGCCAGACACTTGTTGACTTCTATAGGCGTTGCCGAGCGCATCAGCGGATTGCTTAGTGGAAGGAATAGAGCTTGGATCCATTGCATGGAAATGTTCTAGATCAGCAATGGAAACGCCACGAAAGAACCAATGAGTTTATTTGTTGCTACCACTCACTCTACCGGTTCCAAACTAAAAACCTTCTGCCGTTCCAAGCTCCCAGTCGCCACTGAACTTGGGCTATGTTGACGTGCTCGTTACTGCCAAGAGCTTTTGTGGCCAATGTGCTTCTAAATCCCCTTACCAGTAACGCGCATCGTCTTAAAACTGGGGCATGAGGAACTATCGCTACGCAAGGAGACTGCAGACATCGCAAGGCAAGTATACGGTAGATAAACGCGAAGAATGCAAATTCATTTGTTTGACATCTGAAGTACACAATCTGAAAGATTTGTGAATATTACAACTCCAACATAGATATATTGAGAAGAGTCTCTCTAGAACTAAGGAAACCATTCCTAGAGATAGCTAATACAGATACATTCGGCTATGTAATGATTGCTGGAATATGTATGACTACGATAAGATCTTAGTACATGTCGATCAGTAGAATTGAAGTACGGGGAAAGAACAGAAAGAGAATTATTTTAAGGAGTCTATAATTTTTTTAAAGAGTTTAGAAACAAAAACGTTGAACATGTTGTTAGTGGTGGTTAAGTAAATTTAGTTGCAGCAAACGCAGATGGTTTTGATAAAGAAAATAATACTGTTTTATAGACGATGGATGCTTCTGTTATAGTGGAAAAAATGTCTTGAAAAGAAACGATTAATAACAACAAACAAGAACCACTGGATGAATTAGATCAAAAGACATTAATGAGAAGGACAATGATATGAAATTCAGGATATAATTTAGGAGAGATGCAGGAGTGCAATTAGAATCAATGCATAGAGTATAAAAAGACTTAAGAAAGTAAAACAGTTACTCAAAGCTACTGAACCATTAAATTCAAGAGATAGTTTCTATTATGGTTGTACAGGTACAATAAAATTAAGAACTAAAGCAGGAAATAAAATATGTCCGTTAAGTAGTTTTGACTCTTCGGTAAAATTTTATGATTGTCCTGTAGGGCATCAAAAAATATACATAAACCATAATTTTATAATAAACAATGAGATGGAGTAATAAAATGTAAAATATTAGAAACTAGATGAGTGTATCATCCAGTTACACTATCAGAGATAAAGCTTGATAAAACTGAAAAGCTGCTGTTAATAAATGTAATCACAATGACAAAAAAGGAGTTTTGTTGGTACATGGATCACAAAGTAAATGAAGCAAAAGGAAACAGACATAAGGTTCTTGAAACCTCTGAAGTATTAAATTTAAAATTTAAAATCTACATATTATTTAAAAATTACATAAAAGTCTTTGTCAAAATAAAGTTAGAAACCCGTCCACATGGCTTTGAAACCAAAGAGAAAGATTAGATTAGATTAGATTAGTATTTGTTCCATACATCATGAATACGACACTTAGTAACGATGTGGAACAGGTCAGGTTAATAATAGGTGTCTATACAAGATATTACATTGAAACGTCCCCTTAGAAAAATTGTACACAACTGTGCTTAAACTGTCACACAATGGTTTTAGCGCAACGCAATCTGACTTTCAATAATCCCTACAAGAGAATGGCCCTGATTAACATTAACCTATACGTTTCACAAATCACTTACCTCACAAAAATCTTCGTTACTCAAGCTACTGCAATACAGCGAGCGCCACTACTGCCAGCTAAATAAAAGATTCAAACTACTGAAGGCACTAACTACTGATAGGCATAGTTAGCAAATGAAAGATTTTAATAGAGAACAAACAATGTATTTACCTTAATAGTCATAATATATATATATATCAGTTCGTGACATCAATTCTTACAAATTTCAAAACTCCGCCATCTCTCTCCCCACGTCCACCACTGCTGGCGGCTCACCTCCAACTGCGCTGTTAGCATCCAGCTGCCGCTGCCCAATACTACAATGGCAGACAACAATGCAAACCAGCCACAGACTGCACAGGGCACAGCCAGTGATTTTTATACAGACCGCTACGTGGCGGCGGCGTTACCAATAAAAAAACCTAGACAGCCTACTTACAGCATTACAGAAAATATTACATGACACTCAATATTTTTAATTTTTTTTCTGGTGGGGGTTGGGAAATTACCCACTTACTATATCCAAAAGTTCATCTAATGAGTAGAAGGAGTTCCCATTAAAAAATTCTTTTAATTTCCTTTTAAATGCCATGTGGCTGTCTGTCAGACTTTTGATGCTATTAGGTAAGCGACCAAAGACTTTTGTGGCAGCATAATTTACCCCCTTCTGAGCTAAAGTTAGATTTAACCTTGAGTAGTGAAGATCATCCTTTCTCCTAGTGTTGTAGCCATGTACACTGCTACTACTTTTGAATTCGTTCAGATTGTTAACAACAAATTTCATAAGTGAATATCTAATATTCTACGTGGTGTCTGTTGTTCTATGTCATGTCTCGCTACCACTTTCTCGCAACCACGCTCTGAGCGTGTTTTTTTTTTTTAGGGAAATGACTAGCTTGAACCTGGGACCTGTTGCTGATAAGGAGACGCCAGACCACATATGACATATAGAGTTCAGGAGAGTTCATTGAGACTAGAGATGATATAACCAAATACTCAATGATTTCAGCGTCAGCTCCACTACACTCCCTGTAAAAGAGTCTAAATACTAACTAAATTTAGTGTAAGGGGTTCAAGGCTTTCCTATTTTTAACTAGCTGGTAAAATAACGTCGAAAAAGCACTTAAGTTTACCATTGGAAATTTTATTCTACTCACAAAACATTGTTTATAAATTGCACTATTGATAAAAGGAAATGTTTCAATAGAGGATGGTAAAAACCAACTACGTTCAACAAAAATGTGAACGAATATTCCCTGAATGGGTTTCCAAGTTCTACAATGGATCGAAGGATGACCTATGCCATATCACATCCAGAATCTAGGTTTAAATTAAGTTTCACAAAAGAGAAAATTATCAAAATGGTCTACAGTGACCCTCATTTATCTTTAATTACTTATCTAACTTGTTGTAAATTACAGTGGCTGATGTGGCTTCTCAATAATTACATAACAGAAAAATCACCATGTTTCAAATTTTAACTTACGTAGCAAATGTGAATACCATGAGCTTCAATTGACGATCGACACTAGTATTACGTAAAAAGCGGATGTAACAGATGAGACTTCTGCAGTTCTGAGTGAAGCCTTATGCGCTCCAAAATGCGGCATCGCGTGCGTTCATTACTTTGTCGGTGTTCGTCAGGGGGCTGCGGCCGGCGCAGCTCCATACAGCTCGCCGTCTCCGAAGAACTCCTTTCTAACTTCTCCTTACTACAATTTACCGGAGTTGGTTTTAAAAAAAACTGTCTGGCTGTGTTTTCATCTGACCAGTCAGGGTCTCAATGTTAACCTTAAGCTCTGCCTAAAAAAATTCTGTCTGTCTAATGAGAAACGTTATACTTTTCGTGGTGTGGCAATGTTTTTAAAGTTTGCAATGTAACAGAGATGCGAAAAAGTCTCACGCTAAAACTTGCAGCAGGTGTGGCCCTTTTAGTGTTATCGTACGATCTATACTGTTCTTCTGGACGACTCTAGCTTTTAACATGTGCTGGGGGGTGGTCCTGGTGGTTATCTGGGGACGTGGGTGTCCATCCCTTATCGTAGGGCCTTCTGGCTTAACACGGTTCTGCTCTCGGCTTCTGTTCTCGTTTCTCCCCTCAGAACTGCGACTGTCTCACGGTGGGAAGGTATGGCATGCATTTAGGCATTCCTGTGTTAGTCTGTAGTATTCCATTTGCTCACTCGTTACTCGTATTACTTTGGTGATTTTAATGTCACGATTTATTTGGAGCTATGTGACATACTACTGGATTTGCTTATTATGTCAGGGTTTTCATGGAAGGTGTTGGATTTGCCTGACACTTTAGAAATATACATATTGTGAGGCTACAGTGAAGATTGCTCGCTCTTTAAATAGGTGTCAGCAGGATGATCTTGGATGAGCTACAGCAATTTTTCCGATTACACGCTTTTGTGCAATGAACAACACTCTCTTACTCAATGATGAGTTACCCCAGAATACGATGCCATACGAAAGCAGAGAGTGAAAATAGGCGTGGTAAGCAAATTTACTCATATATAGAACAGTCAAAGAAAAATTGGATATTGAATTAGAGGTTAGAGAGTGATACGATAGAAGAAAATCCAAGATATGCAGTTGCTAAGAGTTCTCTGAATTCACTATGGAGAATATGTGGACAATGGCAGAAACTGAGTATGTTACAGATCTACATGAATTCGATCAGATACTTTTGGACAACTCATTAGATAATACAAATGTAAACTCTGTTAATGTGAAAATGTTTCACATAAAGTACATCTTCAAGGTTCATTGTATAGAAATAATACAACTAATAATAAAATAGGCTTAATACAGTTAGCTGTGGCGTGTTTGTTGCTGTTACAAGTAGTTTAACTTGTCGCGAAATTGAGGTAGATACTTCCCGTGAGTTAGTATGGGCAGAGGCCATTGTCGGCAGCCAGAATGAAATAATAATCGGATCCTTTTACCGCCCGCCCAATTCAGATGATACAGCTGCTGTAAAGTTCAAAGAAAACCTGAGTTTTATTTCAAACACATACCCGACACATACGATAATAATTGGTCGTGGCTTTCATTTACCCCCGATATGTTGGCGAAAATACATGTTTAACTCCAGAGGTACGCATAAAATATCATCCGAAATTGTGCTAAACGCATTCTCTGAAAATTATTTCGAGCAGTTCATGAGCACACGCTAATGGTAAAAGGTTGTAAAAACACACTTGACCTCTTAGCGACAAATAATCCTGAGTTAATAACGAGCATCAAAACCGATTCAGGGATTAGTGAACACATTTATGGACTTAGAGAAAGATTTTAGCAGTGTTCACTAGAATACTCTCTTTGAAATGCTAAAGGTAGCTTAAATAAAATACAAGGAGGGAATGATTGGTTTTAACTTGTACAGAAACCAGACGGCAGTTACGCGAGTCGAGGGGCATGGAAAGGAAACAGTGCTTGAGAAGGGAGTGAGACAGGGTTGTAGCCATTCGCCGATGCTATTCAGTCTGTCAGAAAAGAAGGAATTTAAGCGGAAAGCAATATTGACGAACGAATTAAAGTTCAGTGAGAAGAAATTAAAACATTGAGGTTTTCCAGTGACATTGTAATTGTCAGAGACAAGAAAGGACTTAGAAGAGCAGTTGAACGGAAAGAACAGTGTATTGAAACGAGTATATAAGATGAGCATAAACAAAAACAAAAGAAGGATAATGGAATGCAGTCGAATTAAATCAGACGAGGCTGAGGGAATTACATTAGCAATCGAGACACCTTAAGCAGTAGATGAGTTTTGTTATTTCGGTAGCAACGTAACTGATGATGGCCGAAGTAAAGACGATATAAAATGTAGACTGACAATGGAATAAAAAGCGTTTCTGAAGAAGAGAAATTTGTTAACATCGAATATAGATTTGCGTGTTGGGAAGTTTTTTCTGGAAGTATTTGTGTGGAGTGTAGTCATGTATGGGACTGAAACATGGGTGATAAACAGATTAGACAAGAAGAAAATAGAAGCTTATGAAACGTGCTGGTGTGGAAGAATGCTGAAGAATGGGTGGGTGGATCCCGTAACTAATGAGGATTAAAAATTTAAATTGTTGGTAAGTTCTTATGGGACCACACTGCTTGGGTCATCGGTCCCTAGGCTTACACATTACTTACTCTAACTTAAACTAACTTACGCTGCGGACTACACACACACACACACCCATGCCCGAGGGAGGACTCGAACTTCCGACGCGGGTAGCCACGGATACCGTGCAAGGTGCCCTAAACCACTCGGCTGCACCGCGCAGCACTTATGAGGAGATACTGAATAGAGCTAGGGAGAAAATAAATTTGTTGTACAACCTGACCAGATGAAGGGATCGGTTGACAGGACACATTCCCAAACATGAGAGGATCGCCAATTTAGTATTGGAGGGAAGTGGGTTGGGAGGTAAAAAGTACAGAGGGAGACCAAAAGATGAATACAGTAAGCAGATTCAGAAGGATGTAGGTCGCAGTAGTTATACGGAGGTGAAGAGTCTTGCAAGGCATAGAGTAATATGGAGAGCGCATACAACCAGTCTTTGTGCTGAAGACCACAACAACAACAATGGTTAGCGAATAAACCATTAGGTCTGGGGCGCTGGCCTGAGCATAGTCCCTCTATCTGCTATGTCAGCAGGCAATCGGATTTCTAGACTTCACTTGGGGCAATTCCTCGCCACAGCTGTGCTCGTAGTACCACCTGCTCTTCATACCTCACTTTACTTCATTACATCTACATCTACATCCATTCTCCGCAAGCCACCTGACGGTGTGTGGCGGAGGATACTTTGAGTACCTATATCGGTTCTCCCGTCTATTCCAGTCTCGTATTGTTCGTGGAAAGAAAGATTGTAGGTATGCCTCTGTGTGGGCTCTAATCGCTGTAATTTTATCGTCAAGGACTCTTCGCGAGATATACGTAGGAGGGAGCAATACACTGCTTGACTCCTCGGTGAAGGCATGTTCTCGAAACTTTAACAAAAGCCCGTACCGAGCTACTGACCGCCTCTCTTGCAGATTCTCCCACTGCAGTTTATCATCTCCATAACGCTTTCGCAATTACTAAATGATCCTGTAACGAAGCGCGCTGCTTTCCGTTGGATCTTCTCTATCTCCTCTATCAACCCTGTCTGGTACGGATCCCACACCGGTGAGCAGTATTCAAGCAGTGGGCAAACAAGTGTACTGCAACCTACTTCCTTTATTGTCGGATTGCATTTCCTTAGGAATCTTCCAATGAATCTCAGTCTGGCATCTTCTTTACCGACAATCAGCTTTATTCCATTTTAAATCACTTCTAATGCCTACTGTCAGATAATTTATTGAATTGACTGCTTCCAGTTGCTGTCATGCTATATTGTAGCTCAATGATAAAGGATCTTTCTTTCTATGTATTCGCATTACATTACACTAATCTGCATTGAGATTCAATTGCCATTACCTGCACCATGAGTAAATTCGTTGTAGATCCCCATGCTTTTAAGTACAATTTTCCTTTGTTACAACCTATGGATATACCACAGAATCATCCGCAAAAAGCCTGAGTTAACTTTTGATGATATGCACAAGGTCATTTATATATATTGTGAATAGCAAAGGCCCTACGACACACCCCTGGGGCACACGTGAAATCACTGTTACCTCGGAAGACTTCTCTCCATTGAGAATGACATGCTGCGTTCTGTTATGTCGGAACTCTTCAATCCAATCTCACAATTGGTCTGACAGTCCATATGCTCTTACTTTGTTCACTAATCGACTGTGGAGAACTGTATCGAAACACGGCATCTACCTGGGAACCCGTGTCTATGGCTCTTTGTGTCTCGTGGACGAATAGCGCGAGCTGGGTTTCACAAGATCGTCTGTTTCCAAATCCATGCTAATTGCTACAGAGTAGATGCCATGCGTCGTGCATCTACGATCAACAGTGATATGAAGCCACGAAAATTATAGAACGTATTCGACGTGCACGGACGTATAATGTTGTTAGAAAGCATTGCATTCGTTACCGTTCAGTTTTATCTACGCTACACGCTGATTCCAATAGCCGTTATCTGCAACGGCCAGCCGTAAGCAGTGACTGACGTTAGGTTTATAGCCCGAGGGGCGGTGAAGCGAACTCTAGCGGGAGTTAACGGTTCGGCGACCCGCCTGCCGGCAGCAGCATTAAATTCTGGCCCCGGCTGCGCGGGGGCGACGCCTGACCGTTTGTCTGGGGCGCAGTGGAGCGGCCGCTTCCTGGTCGCCGGACAATTTTAACGAAGGAGCCCGCCGGCTCTGTTCTTCTGGCCACCTCCCGGCAACAGCTGCGCCATCTTGTTGCTTCCGCGAGACTGGAACCACCTGCACGCCCGGATAAGCTGTTCACCATGTTGTCGTTTACGCCTCTAAAATTTTACCGTTTGCAGTTTCGTAATACCGCTGGCTGCGAAGTGATATTGCCCGTGGAAAATGATAAGCGATAAAGTTAAGAATAAGCGGAATAGCTCTGTAGTTTATGTAGCGGAAATGGTCACTGGGGAGCGGTAGAACCGAGTTGAGAGTCGTGTACACATTTTAAGATCAACTTTATTTCACACATAGAGATAAGAATTCCCACTCCATAACGCTGTGAACGCAGTTCCAGTTATACACGCCACTGTTCCGCAGTGTAAAAACCCATGTATTCCAAAACTCAGTAGTGAAGAAAAAATCCAAGGCTCAACATTCACTTACAAGATTACTCAAGGCGCATTTACAATACGCATAAATCAATACAAGCCTGGTCATTCGCCAGTTTCATTTATTACATGAATGGCACTTAAGATTGTAATGTTGTTGCTTTTATTTATTCTGAAAGCGGTGCTGATATTCAAGACCATAAAAGTGGGTTAAAAGCTGTGAGCTATCTGAGGAAGTTAACCTTGCATTACTGCGTAACTGTTTCACCAGGTATCCAGTCTAGCTTACCAAATTCCCAACCAGACTAACATTAATTATAATCTTTTACTACTTACCTTACGCTAAGCGATATATATATATATATATATATATATATATATATATATATATATATATATATATATATATATATATATATATATAAGAGAATTTAAATAAAGGGAAATAAATCAGTCTATATTTGGACATTTATTTTAACATTGATCATTGTGCGGTTAAAATTTCACCATATTTAACTTGATTCACAACTAAACTGGTGCCTTATTTAGGACTGTGAAAATGTGAGTTTGTAATCTTGCGGAACACATCAAATACGGAGCCAAGGTTGGCAGACTGCATACAACACTGCATTCATAAAATAACCCAGGAAGAACGTTGAAACATATGCAAGAGGAAATTAACCACAACCAACCGATTCAATTTTCACCCGAAGAAGGTACGTTCGTAGCGCAATCCTGTCCGTCATGTAATTACCACACATTGGTATACTACACTCCTGGAAATGGAAAAAAGAACACATTGACACCGGTGTGTCAGACCCACCATACTTGCTCCGGACACTGCGAGAGGGCTGTACAAGCAATGATCACACGCACGGCAAGCGGACACACCAGGAACGCGGTGTTGGCCGTCGAATGGCGCTAGCTGCGCGGCATTTGTGCACCGCCGCCGTCAGTGTCAGCCAGTTTGCCGTGACATACGGAGCTCCATCGCAGTCTTTAACACTGGTAGCATGCCGCGACAGCGTGGACGAGAACCGTATGTGCAGTTGACGGACTTTGAGCGAGGGCGTATAGTGGGCATGCGAGAGGCCGGGTGGACGTACCGCCGAATTGCTCAACACGTGGGGCGTGAGGTCTCCACAGTACATCGATGTTGTCGCCAGTGGTCGGCGGAAGGTGCACGTGGCCGTCGACCTGGACCGGACCGCACCGACGCACGGATGCACGCCAAGACCGTAGGATCCTACGCAGTGCCGTAGGGGACCGCACCGCCACTTCCCAGCAAATTAGGGACACTGTTGCTCCTGGGGTATCGGCGAGGACCATTCGCACCCGTCTCCATGAAGCTGGGCTACGGTCCCGCACACCGTTAGGCCGTCTTCCGCTCACGCCCCAACATCTTGCAGCCCGCCTCCAGTGGTGTCGCGACAGGCGTGAATGGAGGGACGAATGGAGACGTGTCGTCTTCAGCGATGAGAGTCGTACCCATCGTTCTACCATTCCTAGACCGGCAAGGGAACTTGCTGTTCCAACAGGACAATGAACGTCCGCATGTATCCCGTGCCACCCAACGTGCGCTAGAAGGTGTAAGTCAACTACCCTCGTCCGGAAAGATCTCCGGATCTGTCCCCCATTGAGCATGTTTAGGACTGGATGAAGCGTCGTCTCACGCGGTCTGCACGTCCAGCACGAACGCTGGTCCAACTGAGGCGCCAGGTGGAAATGGCATGGCAAGCCGTTCCACAGGACTACATCCAGCATCTCTACGATCGTCTCCATGGGAGAATAGCAGCCTGCATTGCTGCGAAATTTGGATATACACTGTACTAGTGCCGACATTGTGCATGCTCTGTTGCCTGTGTCTATGTGCCTGTGGTTCTGTCAGTGTGATCATGTGATGTATCTAACCCCTGGAATGTGTCAATAAAGTTTCCACTTCCTGGGACAATGAATTCACGGTGTTCTTATTTAAATTTCCAGGAGTGTAAATTCATTCTAACTCTGTGTGAAATATTCCCGAAAGGAATAGCTGAGGGTTACTTTTTTGATTACACCACATGCTTCACGTGTTCAACATGGTTTACACAAAGAGTGTAACTCCACAACAATTTTGATAATTAAAACAAATTATATCGAAAAGCAATTGACAAAAGAAAAACCTCGAACTGGTTACTATCATCTTACTATTAACATTATGGGTCAAACAGTTGTATAAGCACGTGGTACTGGTCTCACAAAGTAGAGCCCACGTGGGTTGAACATAAAGAAAAGTTGCTATATTGAAAAATATTGTCAAGACGAGACGTTATAATGTCACGCACATTCGCATTTAAGATTGATGATGTTAGCTAGAGTTACTGATCAACACGTGGTTCCACTTTACTCCCAAAGTAGTGACAAAGCAACTACTTGAAGTTATTCTGAACTTCACACTCGAAATACACTGCGTTGCAATTTAAGATAACATTAGATATTTTAGAGCTAAACCTGAAATAAAGGTGATTAAATTTTTAGTTAGGCTGAACATAAGAAATCCATTGTCCTTCAGACTTAGCAGACACGCGCTGAGCCGGAGATCTTACCACTTCAGACGCTCGCCGCGGACAGACTGCCGTGGGTCCCTTCTGAGGGGTGCCTCACAAATACAAACGGAAGTGACCAGAGAGGCAGCTTCCTATACCAACATGACAAGGAACGGACAGGACCATACTAAGAATAGAAACATCTTTGCTTCTAGAAAGCGTAGCTACCTGTTCCGACGTTGGTCCAACTGTTCTCTAGCAGACAGGCTTGTCTGCTACCATCAAGCATGCAACTAGAAATATATTTGCTCATTCATTCTTTCACACAGAAGGGAAGGGGGATGACAGTACCTTATCATATACAGTATATAAAAGAAAGCGGATGTAGGTTCTGTATGAGACTGGGTGACATGAATTACATATAAACTGTGTTTTAAAGTGTAGTAGTGTGACATATCGTTCTGGTTTATGTGTAAAAGTAACACGTTTCACTGCTCAGTCTCCTCCCAGATAGTCAGAAACACCACAATAAATTTAGAAGTGGAATTTATGCCGTAAATGATAACTGATTTAAGAAATTAACATAAAAGGAATCCAACAGAGACCTTTCAAGATGTACACCAAAATTCTCAAGCAAACTGGAAACCAATACAAGATTTAACCCAATAGCACAAATGCTGTCGTGTGTCAGCTTCAATTACTGTGTAATGTCACTTACGGCGCGCACCAAAATCCTCAAGTAAAGCTGCAGTTAACTAGAACCAGCTAAATTTTTAATTCAAAAGCATAACGCTGGTCAGGTTCCAACTTCATTTGTGCAACCTTTCTTCGCTTTAGCGCCAGCACAGTCGGCTGCTGAGTTTGAGGACCTGACCCCTAGGTATAAAGAGACATTTCCTCAAACTTCATTCACGGTTCTATGTTATAACACCAGTAAAAGATAAACAATGAACGACTAAATGCAACAATTACATAAGCCGGTCATGGCAACCATTCATAGGTATTCATTAATTTAAAATAAATGTTTTTTGGAAGTTAATTTAAAAATATACGAAGGCAGCAATGATAGCCAATCAGGAAAATTTAAAATTAGTTAATTATTCAGTGCATGCACTATTACGATAAAGGGAAGCTGCCAATGTGGGCAGCTAAACGAAGTCCTTTGATTACCTAATAAATTTAGCAAGGCCGTATGAGGCTGAATTAACGAAAAAATTGCAATTAGTATGTCACACAGGCAAGCTATGCAAGGTGCAATTTAATAAATTAAACCCATCAGAGCGACCTTGTAGACCCAATACCAATGCTGTATTTCATTAATAAAAGAAAAAATTAATTATTGTAGAAAACAAGTGCAGGATAACATGAGCCTAGATAAGCTCAAAGGTTCGGATCACTCATATAATCCAGTGATGATAAATGAAAAGAGATACTCCAAAGATAATGTTGTCTTAGACAGTTAATTAACTGCTTAAAGCTTCCCTCAAAAATTTAAGTAATACAACTACTACACAATTCTGTCTTAATAAGATACAGGTTACAAATCTGATAAGGAAGAAATATTCACTTAGAAAGACGCCACAATTAGTGATAGCTTTAATGGATTACATATGATTGTTTCATTGTTCCTCGGGTTACAGCTTATTTCATTCGGGCTCATACTCTCTCACAGGCTTCGATCCAGTCACAGAGCACCGGAACGTGAAGGATACCCGGAAGTCCTTTCTAGAACAAACTAAGATCTCGGACGATAATCCGTTTGGCATTGACGTAATACCAGAAGATGGGAAGCACAATAAAATTTACAGTAGAATTATATAAATAACAAACTATCACACACTGAAGAATGAAATGTACTCATTGTCTTGAGTGAGCTTTGAGATAAAGGCGGGAGCCCGTACTCGATGCTATTTTGAAGGGTTGCTTAGAATGGCAAATTCTATAGCACGTAACGTGGTCAGAATACCGCTTAATGCCACTACAGACGAGTGGGTTATGGAGTTAGAAAGTGAAAGATACTTACGTAAGGAAATGGTAGAGTTCAGTCGGCTGTTAGTAGATAGCTGCTAGTGTACCGAAACAAAATTCAAGTGCACTTAAAGCATACAAAGCCCGTCCGGTTGGCCGTGCGGTCTAACGCACAGCTTTCCGGGCGGGAAAGAACGCCTGGTCCTCGGCACGAATCCGCCTGGCGGATTTGTGTCGAGGACCGGCGAACCGGCCAGTCTGTGGATGGTTTTTAGGTGGTATTCCATCTGCCTCTGCGAATGCGTGCTGTTTCCCCTTACTCCGCCTCAGTTACACTATGTCGGCGATTGCTGCGGAAACAAGTTCTCCACGCACGCATGCACCACCATTACTTCACCACGCACACATAGGGGTTACACTCTTCTGGTGTCAGACGTTCCCTGGGGGGCGGGGGGTCCACCATGGACCGATCCGCACAATAACTCTGGGATCGGTGTAGGGCGGCGGAGGGGTGAAGTGGACTGCGGTAGTCGTCGTGGGGTTGTGGACCACTGCGGCTGCGGCGGGTACGGAGCCTCTCCGTCGTTTCTAGGTCTCCGGTTCACATACAGCACAATACAATACAAGCATTCAAATCCGTCTTTGAATAGTATTATATCCAACTCCACACAGCCCCAACATGCGGAGCGCTAAAAATAATATATTATCTTTAGTCGAAATCACTTGAGAACATAACGTCCAATTTTAAAACAATACTACTTACGACCACCAAATTTTTACCAGAATAACCTTTAAATAATATACAGTACTTCACTTACACCACTACATGATTTAACAAATGGTTCAGTAATTATTGCAGCACAACACTGAATAAGGAAAAAAATTAACGATATAATCGCTTAACAAACTGCACTAACGCTAAAGGCGTTAATACCAATACACCCACCATGCCAAATCCTTAAGCAAATCATCAAGCTTACTAAAGATTTCTTACGATAAACGTGAATACAGAACAACAGAAGGATTATAATTTCAGTTAATCTCTTAGAAGACGTCAGGTACCGGTAGATTCCACTGAACAAAACAATAGTTAAAGTGCATGCTACACGGACGGGAAATGTTTAATCAATCCACTCATCAAAATAATATTTTTGTTACAAGCGAGCCCACAATTGCCGCAAAACTCGGAAAACAAATTATTGTTTACACATTCACCATTCTGAAAACAGAGTCACTAGGCCCTCTTAATCAAGGCGGCAGAAAAAATCAGTTAAATTAAACCAACTTCCAATAACGTAACGTTTGGTTTATTTCGATAAAGAGAAGCCACCTGGAATCTTACACTGATCGAGTAACAGGTGAGTAGTACACAGTACAAAGAGTTACACTTCCAGTTTTGCTCCCAAACAAAGTTGTTCACAGCGACTTTTTCCACCATCCAGCAATTTAGACTAGCCAGGTGCACTTAATTCCCGAAGTCGTTCCGTCCAACAGCAGTAGTAATTGCACAATCAGCCTCAGGCCCATTCAAGCCATATCGACGACCCATTTCCGTCCTCTCCCTCGTACCTCTCACCCGGGACCACAGCTCCAAAACTGACCCACTGTCCAACTGTCCATCGCGCCCAGTAATTCCAAACCAAAAATGTTCACCAACTCCGCCGCTAAAGATCATCGGCCGAGCGCTTCTAGGAGCTTCGGTCCGGAATCGTGCGGCTGCTACGGTCGCAGGTTCGATCCTGCCTCGGGCAAGGACATGTGTGATGTCCTTACGTTGGTAAGTTTTAAGTAGTTCTAAGGGACTGACAACCTCAGCTGATAAGTCCCATAGTGCTCAGAGCCATTTTGAAAGATCATCGCGGCGAGTCTCGATGATGGTAATCGGCCAGACACAGATGGGCTGCGTCCAGGCCTCGGCGCCAGAAACTCATGTGAGTCGACACAGATCAGTCTGAATGCATACCACAGTTCTGAAGAAAAAGTTCGGTTGACTAGAACCAACCCAAGATTTATTACAAAGTCACAACCATTAGTTATTATTTGAACAACTGCTCAGTCTCATGCCTCTATCAAACGGTTCAAATGGCTCTAAGCACTAAGGAACTTAACATGTGAGATCATCAGTCCCCGAGACTTGTAACTACTTAAAGCTAACTTACCTAAGGACATCATACACATCCATGGCCGGCCGGAGTGGCGGAGCGGTTCTAGGCGCTACAGTTTGGAACCGTGCGACCTCTACGGTCGCAGGTTCGAATCCTGCATCGGGCATGAATGTGTGTGATGTCCTTAGGTTAGTTAGGTTTAAGTTGTTCTAAGTTCTAGGGGACTGATGACCTGAGAAGTTAAGTCCCATAGTGCTCAGAGCCATTGGAACCGTTTGAACACATCCATGCCCGAGGCACGATTCGAACCTTCGACCGTAGCAGCTGCGTTGTTCCGGACTGAAGCGCCTAGAACCGCTCGGCCACGTCGGTCGACTACCTCTAGCACTCAGCACTTCACGCCACTAATGGTTTCGGATGCATTTCGAGGATAAACGACACATGATTAAGTGCACCTGGAGCGTGCGGTGACCATGTACACAATACAAATACAACCCGCCCCCCCCCCATAATAAATCACAAATTTGGGCAGTTATTATCAAGGAATTCTCCTCCTTGTCCGTCGTCTCGGAGCTCCTGTACCGCCTGGTGATATCCTGTCGCAGCCCTGGCCAGAGTCCACGATCTCTTACCATCGTGCGGTACGCGAGACAAATCAGTCAACGCACTGCTCGCTAAACATCCTTCCAAACGTCTATTTGCTCACCGAGATAATTTCAAAATGTTCAAATGTGTGTGAAGTCTTCATCATCATGTAATCATCATCTACAGACTAGTCCTCAAGTGTGGTATCAGCTGAAAAGGCTCTCACCTTGGCGGCCTAACTTCCCCAGGTGAGGACTTAAGGCCAACAGTGCCCTGAAGCCACCTGCCTACATTCAGAGCCCCCGAGTCCGATTACTTGTTTGGCCAACACACGCTGCAGTGAGTCCCTGCACCGTCACCAACCACCTACTAGCATTTCCTCTGTAAACTACACTACCGACCTTTAAAATTGCTGCACCAAGAAGAAATGCAGATGATAAACGGGTATTCATTGGACAAATATATTATACTAGAACTGACATGTGATTACATTTTCACGCAATTTGGGTGCATAGATCCTGAGAAATCAGTAACCAGACAACCACCTCTGGTAGTAATAACGGCCATGATACGCCTGGGCATTGAGTCAAACAGAGCTTTGATGACGTGTACAGGTACAGCTGCCCATGCAACTTCAACACGATACCACAGTTCATCAAGAGTAGTGACTGGCATATTGTAACGAGCCAGTTGCCCGTCCACCATTGACCAGACGTTTTCAATTGGTGATAGATCTGCAGAATGTGCTGGCCAGCGCTCCAGTCGAACATTTTCTGTACCCAGACAGGCCGGTAAAGGACCTGCAACAAGGGGTCGTGCATTATCCTGCTGAAATGTAGGGTTACGCAGGGATGTAATGTAGGGTAGAGCCACAGGTCGTAACACATCTGAAATGTAACGACCACTGTTCAAAGTACCATCAATGCGAATAAGAGGTGACCGTGACGTGTAGCCAATGGCACCCCATACCATCACGCCGGGTGATATGCCAGTATAGCGATGACGAACACACGCTCTCAATGTGCGTTCACTGCGATGTCGTCAGACACGGATGCGACCATCATGATGCTGTAAACAGAACCTGCATTCATCGTAAAAAGTGACGTTTTGCAATTCGTGCACCCAGGTTCGTCTTTGAGTACACCATCGCAGGCGCTCCTGTCTGTGATGCAGCGTCAAGGGTAACCGCACACATGGTCTCCGAGCTCATAGACCTTGTTGCTGCAAACGTCGTCGAACTGTTCGTGCAGATGGTTGTTGTCTTGCAAACGTCCCCATCTGTTGACTCAGGGATCGAGACGTGGCTGCACGACCCGTTACAGTCATCTGGATAAGATGCCTGTCATCTGGGCTGCTAGTCATAAGAGGCCGTTGGGATGCAGCACGGCGTTCCGTATTACCCTCCTGAACCCACCGATTCCATATTCCGCTAACAGTCATTAGATCTCGACCAAAGCGAGCAGCAGTGTTGCGATGCGATAAACCGCAATCGCGATAGTCTACAGTCCGACCTTTATCAAAGTCGGAAACGTGATGGTGCGCATTTCTCCTCCTTACATGAGGCATCACATCAACGTTTCACCAGTAAACGACGGTTAACTGCCGTTTGTGTATGAGAAATCGGTTGGATCCTTTCCTTATGTCAGCACGTTGAAGGTGTCGCCACCGGCGCCAGCCTTGTGTGAATGTTTGAAAAGCTCATCATTTGCATATCATAGCATCTTATTCCTATCGGTTTAATTTCGCGTCTGTAGCATGACATCTTCGTGGTGTAGCAATTTTAATGGCCAGTAGTGTACAAAGGATCATAAGCTAAAATTAACAAAGACATGGACTTACACTAGACTTTCTCAGTTAAAATTTCCGCTGAAGAAACACACAGTTTATTCTTCTTCTAATAGCCTTCGCCAAGCCCGCTTCGTTCGTTGCTTAACGGTTTTCAGCTGAAACATCGTGGCAAGTTGTCGATGTCATCCGGCTGCAAGCCTGGAACCACAAGGAATATACATAGAATTACTGTTAAATTTTCTTATTATTGAATTTCGATTTACCTTTAAAAAACGTTCAGTTTTCCTTCCATAGGGTGCATAATATACATCCAGACGACACCTTGTCCCACACGTTAGCGAGCAGCTCTTGAGCTGCAGTATTCAGTGTTGTTCCTATACGGCGTCAGCTCGTCCATAGTTGTTGGAAGAATGGGAGGGGAGACATAAACGGAGTCTTTCAGAAACATACGCCCAGCACCTCACCCACGCAGCCGGAAACTAGTCGCATACCGCGACGAGCGGCGACCTTGGAGCTCAAAGGTGCATTGCAGGATTCGCTTGCGCTGCAGGAGAAACAGTGCTGAACTGTCTACAGAAATCGCGCTGCAAACCGTACATACATCTGCTGAAACATTGAACGCTGAAAGCCTTTTGTTGTGGTGTTATCGCGATCCTAACCCGATACACACTGAACGAGAGAGAGAACGATCTTGTTGAACCAGGGAGACATCTACCGGCAACCACGAAACCACTTCTGCCGGCTGCTCACAACTGGCGCCAACGTAAACTTTTGCTTTCTGAACGTAAGTTAATAGTAACATCAAGTTTCATACGAAATTCAGGGAGAATGTACAGTTTTGTGAAATGGGATAATTGGTTCTGAAATACGAGTATTTACCATACGTGTGAAGAGCATCACTGCTCCACTGTTGTAATAGCTACATATTTTGAGACATGTAAAGCCGTTATTTACTAAAGCAGTCGGCACACGGACTGTGCATTCGTATGTTGAGAGTTGAGTGTGCCGAGTTTCTAATGTCATAGCGTGGAGAAAGCACTTTAGGGAGTCTCTCCGAACGTCAGTGGTAGTATCTAGCATGTCAGATATTCTGAATGTACGTTTGAAAGTAGACTTATGTTATGGAAGGACACCTTCGGCAGATGACGCCACCTCTCTTCAGTATGGAGTTGCGAGGCGCCATTTTCGCTTTAAACTAAATCCCATATGTATATGTACCGTTTATAAGCGCCAGAAAATTGCGAATCTCTCGAAAAGCCGTCGATAACTACACTATTCGTTGCAACAAAATGACAAGACACGTTGTAGTGGTGGTTAAATAGTTGTGGTAACTTGCGCATTATGAACATATACCGTTTCAAGGCAACAGAAAATTGAGGAGTGACCAAAAACTCAGTGCTCTTGATACTGTTTATTATGTATACAGTAACAAAACTATGATTAAGGTTTTCAAGAGATGATAACGTGCGAAATATGTTCCTAAATTACGTATGGTCATTGTAGTGTGCGTTTCCGACCCCAACCTTCCCCACAAGTCATACACGAATAGTAAATCAGTGGCACAGCAGATAAAAGAATGTGATGACAAACATCTGTCGTTAACAAAGGAACGTCTTGACCTCCCTATGAGTGCTGTTAGAAGACAGAAACTGAGAAGAAGAGACTGAAGGACTTTGCGAAGCTGCAGTTCGAGAATGTTAAACTGTCTGTATAATTTACTCTGAAGGAGCCTGAGGTGCATACATCAAGAAATTACTGATTGTTTAAGTTGGTTCAGGCTGCTGCTGAAGAGTAACCTCAGGCTGCAGAAGAAGAAAATGTGGATATGAACTGCCACCAGTTGAGGGTGACAGTGAAGATGCCTCTCGAAGGAAAGATGCTGTTAAATTTGTTACCGTTTGCTGTGGTTAAAGACTGGGTATCAATCCTTACTCCATAAAGGCTGTTACTGATGACTATAATTAAATGCCACCTTATTATTATATCGTTTCATTGTAAGCTAGTAATTTTTAGTAGTGTTTCTGTGGAGTGAAATGAAAGTGGAGATGCAGACGAGCGTCGTCTCATGTAAAATATGGCTGGATCGTGTCCAACTGGTACCAAAAATTTTTATTTTTACTAACCTTCCTGTTTTCTAATAGGTTCTGATATTTTGTTATTAATTTAATAGATAATATTCTATAATTAGAGTAAATGTAAGTGCGTTCTTCCTGAGGAGTCAGTTTGTTCCATTGGCTTCATCTACAAGAGGACTTTCAACACTTTCGGTAAGGTATTTTGAACTTTCTTGCTTCAAGTTTTGTATTTCACATATGCAAATATTCTGCTACTGGATAGGAACAATGACGAAGTAAGAATGTTGGGGTTTTACTAAAAAGGTAGAATGATGCAATAATTTTTACATAATGTAAAACTGAATCGCAGTATTTGTAATTGGACTTTTACAAGACGATGTCCTTACTGACTGGATATTGTACTTTCGTTTTTGCCCTGTAGGCCCCCGCCCTCTTCATGGGGACTGAAATTTTTATTTATGCATACTACAGAGAGAACAACGTGAGTAGCATGTGGGCAAGGGAGGAAGGACATGTGCGTTACAACCTAAAAATACCAACACATTTTCCGTAATGTGCGGTACCAACGGGGTGGGTGTGGAATACTTCATGCCCATCCTGAAAATTAGAGAAAAAACACAAAATTTGTTAACTGTTGTTCACTTATATTAACTATATACTCTACGTCAGACTGTGTTAGTAGCGACCTAAACTTGAAAATATCTTTTAACACATTTTAAACAACGTCAATGCAGTTTCTATTATGTGTACTATAAAGGAGGGGTCATTTTATGGCCACTCTACAAAAATGAAAATGACAATTTCGTTACTTCTTGTTGATGTTTACTCACAACATTCCTTTTAAGAAGATCTACATCTACATTTATAGCCGCGCGGGATTAGCCGAGCGGTCTCAGTCTCTGCAGACATGGACTGTGCGGCTGGTTCCGGCGGAGGTTCGAGTCCTCCCTCGGGCATGGTTGTGTGTGTTTGTTCTTAGGATAATTTAGGTTACGTAGTTTGTAAGCTTAGGGACTGACGACCTTAGCAGTTAAATCCCATAAGATTTCACAAACAATGGAACATTTATACTCCGCAAGCCACACAACGGTGTGAAGCGGGGGTCACTTTACGTGCCACTGTTATTACCTTCCTTTCCTATCCAGTCGCGTATGGTTCGCGGGAAGAACAATTGCCGAAAAGCCTCCATGCGCGCTCTAATCTAATTTTACATTCGTGATCTCCTCGGGTTTTACTGATGTTAAGTAAATACAATAAACATTTTTTCCAGAATTTTAAAACATGAAATAACTGACTAGATTACAATATTTTCAAAAGGTGGCCACAAAGTCTCCTCCTGCCCCCACGGTATTATGAGTGTTAATAGAGCTAACGTACCAATTTCACCACCGTCATTTCCGTAAACAGTGATTTGCCACCCAGTTACAGCCGACAACTGCCGCTGGAAAGCGCTGCGATCGCATGGACTACATTGAGGCTCACGTACCGTATACACAAGTCTTATCGTTTCTGAGCCTTCAGCAACAGGGTAAAGTTGGCACGCTCAACACCGACGTTCGAAAGCACGGCCCACGTGCCAAAGTTCTTAAGAGACAACTGGGCCAGTCTGAGAGAAGTGGATCTTGTTGCTGTTGTGGTCTTCAGTCCAGAGACTGGTTTGATGCAACTCCCCATGCTATTCTATTCTGTGCAAGCTTCTTCATCTCCCAGACCTACTGCAACCTACATCCTTCTGAATCTGTTTAGTGTATTCCTCTTGGTCTCCCTTTACGATTTTTACCCTCCGCACTGCCTTCCAATACTAAATTGTTGATCCCTTGATGCCTCAGAATATGCCCTACTAACCGATAAGCCCTACCAACCGAAGGGGTGTTAAACCCACTCGATTCCTCTGTTTTCCAAAGTCCGAGGTGCCAGCACTCGGCTCGGGCTCTGCGTAAACACCGGCTACTCGGAACCGAAGCCACGTTGGCGGCGAACAAAGCGACGCGTTGCGGAGAACCGGCCGGCTACCGGCTGTGCCCGCGTGAGCTGATCGCCCCCGCACGGCCGCGGGTCCCCAGAGGACAAGGGAACAGCGGCTGACCCGTCCTTGGCTGCCTCAGACACATAACTCACGGCCCGGCTGCAGATAGCATCGCGGCCAGGAGGTCGCACCGCCGCCGCCGCCGCCCGTCCACCGGCGAGCAGGCCTGCCTGCACACAGCCTCCGTTGCACCAGTCCCGCTGCAACCTTGCGCGCTGCGCCAGCACACTGCTACCTTCCGGGACCTGTTTTGTAAACAGCAGGGCAGGAGTGGCTTCTCCAAATAGCGACACGTCACAAAGCTTCCATCCAGTCACTCACTGATCAGTCTGGCCTGGAAACGGAAGACAGCAAAACGAAAGACGAAATTTTAAATTTAGCATCTGAGAAACCTTTCACGCAGGAGGATCGTACAAACATACCGCCGTTTGAGTCTCGTACCGATTCCCGTATGGAGGACATAATGATAGACATCCCTGGGGTTGTGAAGCGGCTGAATGGGTTGAAAATAAATAAATCGCCATGTCCTGATGGGATTCCAATTCGGTTTTACAGAGAGTGCTCTACTGCATTGGCTCCTTACTTAGCTTGCATTTATCGCGAATCTCTTGCCCAACGTAAAGTCCCGAGCCACTGGACAAAAGCGCAGGTGATGCCTGTATATAAGAAGGGTACAAGGACGGATCCTCAAAATTACAGACCAATATTCTCAACATCGGTTTGTTGCAGGATTCTCGAATATATTCTCAGTTCGAATAAAATGAATTTCCTTGAGACAGAGAAGTTGCTGTCCATGCATAAGACGGCTTTAGAAAGCATCGCTCGTGCGAAACACAAGTCGCCCTTTTTTCACATGATATCTTGCGAACCATGGATGACGGGTATCAGACGGATGCATATTCCTTGACTTCCGGAAAGCCTTTGACTCGGTGCCACACTGCAGACGCCAAACTAAGGTACGAGCATATGGGATTGGTTCCCAAGTATGTGAATGGCTCGAAGGCTTCTTAAGTAACAGAACCCAGTACGTTGTCTTCGATGGTGAGTGTTCATCGGAGGTGAGGGTGTCATCTGGAGTGCCTCAGGGAAGTGTGGTAGGTCCGCTGTTGTTTTCTATCTACATAAATGATCTTTTGGATAGGGAGGATAGCAATGTGCGGCTGTTTGCTGATGATGCTGTGGTGTTTCAATACTCCATTAGTAGTGTAGCGCTTGACACAGTCAAGTCGATGAAATATTTGGGCGTAACAGTGCAGAGCGATATGAAGTGGGACAAGCATGTAATGGCAGTTGTGGGGAAGGCGGATAGTCGTCTTCGGTTCATTGGTAGAATTTTGGGAAGATGTGGTTCATCTGTAATGGAGACCGGTTATAAAACACTAATACGACCTATTCTTGAGTACTGAACAGGGAGAGAAGATGCTAATTGTGGTACGAGGTACCCTCCGCCACGCACCGTATGGTGGATTGCGGAATATGTATGTAGATGTAGATGTAGAAGTCGCGCATTTTATGATCATCCATCAGTACTTGCTTATTTACACAGTAAACCGCCATAGGGCGTATGACAGAAGATATTTACAAGTATATTCCGTTCATAGTTATAATGAGATCCCCGACAGTTGCTGTCGCTGCACGCAGCAACTTTGCGTGCCTACCTCAATCACGCGATTATGTGGACGTTTCTGTGGCAACGTCTCAGTGTTGTCACAGCTATATAGGATACAGGGGAATGTTCGATACGAGTCGTCGCCTTTGACCACTGACGTAGGAAACACGCGACAAACGACATAAACAACATGACTATTATAACATGGTATTTTTAACGATCTTTTCAAATGGGCTAAGGAATGCTGAAGATTAGATGGGTAGATCACATAACTAATGAGGAGGTATTGAATAGGATTGGGGAGAAGAGAGGTTTGTGGCACAACTTGACTAGAAGAAGAGATCGGTTGGTAGGACATGTTCTGAGGCATCAACGGATCACCAATTTAGTATTGGAGGGCAGCGTGGAGGGCAAAAATCGTAGAGGGAGACCAAGAGATGAATATACTAAACAGATTAAGAAGGATGTAGGTTGCAGTAGGTACTGAGAGATGAAGAAGCTTGCACAGAATAGAGTAGAATGGAGAGCTGCATCAAACCAATCTCAGGACTGAAGACCACAACAACAACAACAACAAGGTAAATATCAGTATTTTACTATTGAATGATTACAAGCCGTCATACGCGCCTTCTCCCATTGATATGCTACAGAGAAATGTTTGATAAGAGTCGTTGGCTTTGACCACTGATAAAGTAAATATGCGACAAACGCTGTAAATAATATAATGACCATAATGTGATGTTGTTACCGATCTTTTCAATCGGGCTAAGCTGAAGATAAGTTTGTCAACACTGAAAGCTTGCAAGCCGTCTAGCTTGGATCCTTCAATATTTTATATGCTAAATTCATCTGCCCATTGTCACGACTGACGATAGACAGGACACTTAAGTTTCATCACGCTAAAAGCGTCATGACGTGGTTTAATACTGGAGAATGTATTTTACAAAACTACAGTGGTTTTAGATCGAGGATTGTAATTCCATTCTCAGAATCCGCGAGAGACGCCCAGTTCGCACATAGCCCTGAGAGTGACAGATGGACCACACGTTATTCTGAGGCTTTTTTCCGACTTACGCGTGCCAAGGAGCCACCTGAAAGGGCTCAGGGAAGTGCCCCGTTGATCTAGAGTAAGAGAGGGTTCGCAGTATTCGGTCCGGTTCGGCTCTGTGGAACATTGAGGGCGATAGTCTCTAGTGCTGGCTGCCCCCTAACAAATTATGGTGAGAAATCAGAAGTCTCTGAATGTCTGGGCCCATGTGGTGGGAGATGAAGCCCTCAGAGCTCCCGTCACTTTGCTTACGCTTCTGGAAATTTAGAAACCTATAAACAACGCTCTGATTCACCAATCACCTACTGACGTCAGACGAGAATTTCTAGAGCAAACTGGCAAGGAAGATGTGCTCTGACTGACCCGCGTCTGGAGACATTCTGTGGTGGGAATTTATTAACTGTGGCAGCTTTTACGCTGCTGGTGGAAAGCAGTAACATTTTTCCTGATTAGCAGTGGCGACCATAACAGCGCAAACAGCAGTGTGGGGAGCAGTGCACGTGTAATTTGGCACTGTTGGTTTCAATGTCGATGGTGAAAGGTCGCTGATATCAGATGATAAATGAGACGACACGATGTCAGAGGCCTGACAAGCGAGATTCTGGTTCTTCACTGCTATCAAGCAAGGTTGACATACCGCTACAGCAGATTGTTGAAAGTTTGAACCAGCACCAGAGATAGTCCACGCAGGTGTTTGCAATGGGGACCTAAAGTTGCCACACTACCGTTAATCCTAGTTCCATTGATAGTACCATTTTCATTCGTTATTCAGTCAAACACTAGAATAACTAAAAAATTTGATGCGTTCTATTCGTATTAGCCATTGAATGAGCAGCTAGGGTATGGTAGTACTCCCTACCCCGTCCCCCATCCCACAGTTGCTTGATACCTTTATTGCAATTGCTTTTTCTAGTAGTCATGTCGCGAATCTTACGCTTTGCCATTGTTTTTAATGCAAAGAAACATCAACTTAATTTTATTTGTGTTTCATTTGAAGCAACTGGTAGTTTTCTTCAGTTTATTATTATTATTATTATTATTATTATTGTCGAATGAGTAGAAATAATCAGACAGCAGGATTTTATAGCAATTCTCCACCTCAAGATTCCATGTCCATGGGTCACTTTTGAAATAGCCATTTCTATGCCCGCTAAAATTTTAACATCGGGTCTTAGTGCATGTGTGATGGAGTCTAGGCAGTTCCATCATTCTGGTACTATTTCACAACCACCAACACCGGGGTTATGCACCACAACCAGGTATATTTAGTATCATATTTGTTAGATTCGCCAACTCATAGTCAGTCAGCTTCTAACCTAACCTACACCACAGCCAAGGCTACAGATCAGTCTGTCAACACAACGATGTTTTTGTTTTTGCTTTTAATTTATTTGGCTTAGCCAACTAACTATAAAACTAAGAGTATGTTCACCAAAAGGTGACGTGACAGGAGCCATTAACATCACCTCACTGGACAAAGCTGACGACTCTTATTGAGCATACCTGTTGAAGCACTGTAGATGTACACTATTGTTTCTTATGCAGCTAAGCAGGGAAATTCTTTCGCTGACAGGACTACAGCTTCCTAACAGCTCTATTCAGAGAAAGTAAGTTATGAGTGTTTAATTTTCTTTATTCTAAAATGACAAGTTAATTGCAGTTGTAGAGTCGTTTTCATATCATCTTGACGCATAAAAACTTAGACATATTACTATTATTCTTGAATAATACGTTTTGTTTGAAATATTCTTAGAACTTCTTGCAGATAAATTCATAACTATGTACTATTTCAACACTGGATTACTTACAATTTCTTTCTTTAAGTTTCCTATCGTCTGTTCTTTCTAGTAAGGGGCTCGCATTTCCTGCATTTGGCAGATTTTATTTTATTACTTAACTGTGTGTGCTGGTGCCCTTCCTGATATCACTGCTTCAAGCAGCCAAGCTGTGTGCGACATATGTCTATAGATCGTGGAAATTTTGTACTGTGTGGTAATGTAGTTTGACTGTTTGTATGTCGTACTCGTATATTATGAGGCAGTATTTTGGAACCAGCCCCGAATTTGTCGCAACGAATGTGGAGAACCTCATAAAAACCACACTCAGGCTGGCCAGTGTGGTAGCCCATGACCATTAATGTGCTGTGTGGATTCGACCCAGAGCTCCATGTCTCACAGTCTAGTAGTAGTGGGGTAAAGGGGATACAAGTCCACTGTGCATTGTTGCCAAATTTATTCAATACACTGGACTTCCACCTCACCCCTCCTTGCCACCTCGAGTAGATGTGGCAATGTTGCACTGATGATGTCACACTTTCAATATAAAAATAACTAATTAATTAAACAGATGAACTAATCATCCCTATCCCCCTCCACTACTTCCTCCCTCCACCATCTGGAAAAACGGTGTGACTTTCAAATTTTCGTGGTAAATTCAAATTCTCATTAGATTGCATTGCAGAGGACATAATAATAACAGTAATAATACTAATTAATAATAATGTATTCATCATTAATAAAAATTCAGTTTGTATATAACTGGTGTGGAAAGATGTAGGGGTGCTCTATTTCATCACCTTTGGAATGCTATCACAGTCTAACAATGAGGTCACTTACCAGGATGGCCTACCCAGAACGCTGGTACAGACTAATGCCTTCCTTCTATTGAATGGAAATTCAAATATTGGCAGAAAATTCAAAAATAAGCGTGAATATTCAAATTTTATTCTATGTCTGTGATGCGTAAGATCTGCAAAGGGACTGTTGCCATTGATGGAGCACTACATCCAGTCTAGTCATTGAGTGCTGGATGTGGAGACGATATTTTCACTACTAAACTAGCACTAGCGAGTTGCTCCAGCCTGTCTAGCCAACAGTCTTGTGTGGAAATGATGGGTGATAGTAATAGGACAGAAAACTATCACTGAAGTGCTGGGGAGTAGCCTCCTGCCACTATTCAACTGAATAGTTGCTGGGAGGGACAATAGGATGCATAATAATATTACAACAGTGACCTACTATCTCAGTGCTGCTATGAATACATAATTCCTGTGTGCAGGAGTCATCTAAAAAGGGCATTGGGAAATGAAACACACTTGCACCTATTCACGAGTTGCAAGTCGCATCCTAGCCAGACGAAACTTGCGAAATACATTGTAAAATATTTTTATGTGCTTAGTGTTCATTGCCTTACAAGACCACGACATCTCAAGACGAAACATGTGGCCAGTTACGTCCAGTCTAGTTCAGTGCCATCTACTGAATGTATTGTGTACCTGCAGAGCCGACATGCCGGAGCTTTGCTCTGTGCCGGTCCGGTCGTGACAGGCTAAGCCACAACTTCCAGTTGGCAGAGCTCTCATGAGCACACCTGACACTGCCCGCAGACCCACAACGCTAACTCCTAACACCCTGGAACATAAATGGGAGGGGGGGGAAGAGGGGGGGCTTTAATACGGAGCTCCACAATTAAGAAAATCCATTTTACCCAATCCAAGATGGAAATGTTGTAGTCCATAAACACTGAATTTCTCATGTGAAATGTAGATTCCCCCTTTTTATGTGCGTTATTTTCGAAGACAGAAGAAATTGGAGGGTACACATATTTTCACATCGCTGAAGTATCGTCGTTAGTGTGAAAGTTCTGTATAACAATACCACATAGATTATATTTCCTCTAGGTATCTTCTGCCAGCCGCGGTAGCCGTGCGGTTCTGGCGCTGCAGTCCGGAACCGCGGGACTGCTACGGTCGCAGGTTCGAATCCTGCCTCGGGCATGGGTGTGTGTGATGTCCTTAGGTTAGTTAGGTTTAAGTAGTTCTAAGTTCTAGGGGACTTATGACCTAAGATGTTGAGTCCCATAGTGCTCAGAGCCATTTTTTTTTAATTCTCTCATCTGGTTAAAGACACGTCTTTATCAGTTTAATATGTGTTACATCATCACAAGACTAGAGTATTAAACTCATTTAGGCTCACGACGGAGTGCTAAGAGCATGCTCCACCTCTGTCGCAGGATGACTCCTCACTTTCGAACTTTCTTAAGGGAGTCAAAGGCCTCATCACCTACGACGTCTCTTAAGGCACTCAAACAAGAGCACAGAGGAATTCTAAATATCAGTTTCATACTATGTATCGCTTTATAGAAGTGGTAATATAGATGATTATATCGTGATGGCCATCTCTCCCTGTGAAGATGGGAGATTGAACTTTCGTTAAAAGATTCCACTACAGCGGAAGAAAACGCCTCACTACCACTCCACCTCGTGAATAATATCCTTGGTACACTGTGTCATGTCCACTTGTTCGGCGTCTAGTCGTTCATATAAAATTAATTGAGTAATTAATTAAATAGGTCTTGACAGTCCTTTTGCGTGTTGAGTAATTTTTTTCCTGTAGTCGGATTACACACTCCAGGTACCTCTAATGGAAATCCTTGAAGGGAAGGCGATGTTTCTTTAAGGAAATCCATTCAGAAAATTTAGAGAACAGACATTTGAAGCTGATGCAGAAGTATTCTACTGTAGTCAACTTACATTTCGCTTAATGGCCACAAACATAAGCTACTAGAAATCAGCACTCATACATTAGCGTACAGAAAGCTTTTCTTTCTTTGTTGCTGTATTTTCTAGAGGAATGCGAAAGGAAATCACTACAAATGGTACAAGGTGCTGTCTACCATACACCATATGATGGCTTGCAAAGTATGCATATAGATGTAGGTGAAAATTTAGTCTTCCTGTTGATTTGTTAATCAGTACACTTAGCCGGCCGCGGTGGTCTCGCGGTTTTAGGCGCGCAGTCCGGAACCGTGTGACTGCTACAGTCGCAGGTTCGAATCCTGCCTCGGGCATGGATGTGCGTGATGTCCTTAGGTTAGTTAGGTTTAAGTAGTTCTAAGCTCTAGGGGACTAATGACCACAGCAGTTGAGTCCCATAGTGCTCAGAGCAGTCCACTTATAGGCACACAAAACTCACGGAAGAGTGATGTCTCTTACATATCAAGAAAATAAAAGACAGAACTTCTGCTGCTGACTATCTCTCAATAAAGGCCTTTGTTCAAGCTCTAATTTTCTGTATTTTCAGGGATTTCATAAGATGTATCTGAGAAGCTGCTATATGAAGGGCCCAAAACGTATAAGAATCGGTATGGAGCTCACCTGTCAACTCCTCTTCTATTAGAGAATCGCTTACCCACCATATTCTCTCGAATCATCCATACGTGATTTTTACGACATATATAGGTTTCTTAATGACCAAGGAAGTCTTACTGCAGCACATTTACTCTACAAGAACTGCTCTAGGAAAGTACAATACATCTGCAATTAATCGATATTGAATTATTGCCTATAAATACCCGTACATCCCTGTATAAGTCCCAGTCTCCTTTACTGCTCTCCAATGGTCACTACACTAGGTATGCAATGGCATAATGATATTAGAGTCTTCGTTGACAGCATCGTGTTTCATGAGAAATACGTTAACACTTTTTGAACTGGGATATAGCTCCATAATACAATTCTCACAGTGTCACAGAACTTTCAACATGCACACTATCCACCGAATCCTTTACAATGGTGCAACAGCCTTGTACCTGCGCCCACATATCACAGCTACTGCAAGACTATTAAAGGATTTGGAGTTTAATCATAGTATTTTTCATTTTTCCTCATGCAGTCTTTGGGACTGGACTGACCATGATAGCATATTCTGTTTACAATACTGCATATTGATATGGTAGTACGCATAAGAATAGTGTAGTTATTTATTTAAAAGAAAACGCAGTACCTACACTCTTATCCTACTGCCGCACATTGAGAACTTATTAACAAACAAGTAAAAGCCACACAAATCAATGTCGATGTTTATTCCATCAATAGCAGTCATCTTGGTGCCTCTTACACCTCCATCTGAATTGTAATTGCCGAGTATCCAAGTGACAACCTGGCAGGAATTGCAGCCACTTGCCTCCTACTCTGTCACAACTTAGTGGATGGGTACACCTATTTAAAAATCCATGCAATGTGAATTTGAAACTGATATATATTCTTGTGATTTATCTCACTGACCTATCAGTTCTCAGTGTTTGGGTTGCTTCCCCTAAGATACCAGCACATGAATCTGACCCAGTATATACATTCCTCTTCAGCCCACTCCAGTCACTTGCTGCCAAATATTTTACCAGGATTAACACTACTAATGACAGTGTGCTTGATTTCTAGTCACATTACTGTGCAATAGATTTAGTTACATTGACGTCACCTGCTTCCATACAGCTCCATCACCTGCAAACATTCAACAAAACATTCAACATGAAACAAATAGGCAACAGGTCACTGAGCGTTGGATGGTGGAAGATACAGCATACCATATATTACTGGTAATCCTTCCATCCCAATCTCACATGCTGATTGGGTAAACTAATGATTGTCAGTATACTTCCTTAATACCCTAATCCACCAATAAGTTGTTAGGAGAAAAAGGTCATCTGCGCCACGGATTTTTTTGTGTTACATTTTCCAGTGGAGTGTGCCGAGCTATACAAAACTAGAAGCAGCCACATGATGCTTTTGCTTCGTGGATCAGCCATGTAACACAAACTGATGTGTAGTGATATGATTACCAGACAGTGATTGTGGAGTGTTAGGCTGTCGATTCGATGCTACTGTTCACCAGCTCATATCATGTAACCAGAAGTAGATCCATGAATGTTAATATTGGGATGGCAGTGGACAATGCCCTCAAATTTCTAGTTGAAGTTGAGAATGTATGGTGAGGTACAAAGTTGAGGCTCATTCAAACAGAATGAGGGAAGTTGTCCAGAAAACTGAGATATGTATTGAGTGGCAGTTGATGGCTAAGCACAACAAATTCTGTTTAATCATTCTGGTCTCTGACAGTAGTAGTGTTGGTGCAACATTACTCACTGAGCTTGATGTTGCTACGTTAAAATTAGCAATTCCAATTACATCGCAGAATGTATTTCTGAAGTATCAAAGAGTCAGGCTCGTGTGTGGTCTACAGGAAGCGGGATGTGCTGTGTAGTGAGAGTAATCGGTGGTATTGTTTGCTTAAGACATCTGGAGCAATGAGATGGAGGTGCACTGTTCGTGATTTCAGTAACTCAATCTTTCTAAGACTAATGAGAGTTTAGTGTAACGGGGTGTACCTACTCCATCAGTTTTTGGATGAAATAAATATATAATTCGAAGCATACAAAACAATTCTGTGCGAAATACTGTCGCATAGTCTCCAAACGTAAGTCAATATCATTTGAGTGGCTCTCCCGCTCCTCATTACCAAATATTTTATTAAACCTACATTCTTCCATGCAATATACACCTTTACAGAAACTCACCTGATGTCGAAATGGAATCTGCTTAGGAAGAAACAAATACCCAGTAGTCCAGCAGTGCCGTGGAATGAGATGTGTCTAACTTAACCTCTAAACCTCTGTCACAGTTATTTAAGTACACTGATGCTGTGTGTGGTACTCCCTCCCACCATTAATAATAGTACCATTAAAACTACAGTTTTCTGCACAATATACATGCCATACCGATATTTGAAAGAAACATCTGTATCAATAGCATTTAGGCAGGATTAAACTCGAACAATCCCTTTCCATACATGTAAATCAGAGCTTAAAAGCCAGGTTCCCTGTAGCGGAGGAAGATGTAAATGTTTCTCCCAAACTTCATGCAGTGCCACATATCCATTCTGATTATCCAGATCCATAAGCTATTAGTCACCCAAAGAAGGCCACTGCAACAGCCTAAGGTTATGGTCAATTTTTGTATCCACCAGTTCTGTTTTAGACAGAGTTTCTATATCCCTGCTGCATCTAATGCTATTCCTAATACACAACCTGCTTCTGACTAAGGAAAATGGTACAATGTCTCTAAAGTGCATAGACTTCCCACTGTGAAAGTTCTATGACATCATCCTTCCACCCAACGCATACATTATGAGACCAAACACCTTCGACTGCCAGTTCTGATCACATATCCTGTATAATGCTTTATGGTAATGTTATAGGATGCATGGCCATAGGCAACACTCCAATTTTCTTTTTCTCCCTGCAGTAATACAGAAATAGTATTTACAAGCTCAATAGGACGTAAATGTGGTAATTAATTTGTTAGCGGCTCATGTGGAACAGTTTAGCACAGAACATAACAAGAGTACTCTACTGGGGAACGAAATGATGTTTTTTTAACCTCATATAATACTGCATACATTGACAGAGTAGCGGTATGGTATGTCAATGCTGCGCTTTAACAGTAAAAACATCAGAATTTTGCTACACAGGTCAGGAAATGTTCGAATCACAGTGAAATCACAGCTATCAGATTAAAGCAGGCTGATATGGGGAAAACCAAGAAAAGAAAGCATTTTAATGAAAATACTTTATTGCTGGGTATTAAGAAAGTATAACATGTAAGTAAAAAATAATAATATCTCTTATGACACCGTCGCCTTCGTCAAAAAGGCTCTTACTGTAGGTAAAAGTGGGCTCTGACGCACAGATCAAGAGGAAATGGTATGTCCGCGTGTAACATAAGCAGAGAGAGAATAATTCTCCCAGTTCTTCATGAAAGCAGATTTTACATAGTGAGCACTATCAGAAGCTCGAACAGTCGCATGGTGCTCTGTTGCTGCTTTCAGAACATGTGGTCGAGTTTTAATATTAGTTACAGCTTTGCAGTAAGTTTCCGTCTTTTCCCTGACAGATATTCTCCAAAAAATCCCTACCTTTCGCAAGAAGCACAGACAAGCACTTGTAAAACCACATAACATTTTCAGTCCATGGATTATTCGTTTCATCCAAATGTTCCGACCCTCCACCACAATGGAAACAGGGTTTCATGTCTGCCACAAGTGTAAGAGAATCCAGCTTCACTTAGTTTGTCAAGACGTTGGTTAATAGCTAAAGATCAACCTTCGAAAGGTGCCAGCATCACATTATATAGTCTGTATTTGGGGGAGCTAACGTAATAAGCCAAACAACACACACTGGAGTGCATAACAATGTTGATTCATGATTTGAATGTGGGAGTACCTCCATTCTGCACGGTCACATCAATCGCACAAAATGAACAATTTCAACCATCGATGTCCCTCCTCAACACCCTCGACATCCACTATATTACAGAGCTGCTTTCAAAGCGCCCTATACACATATCTTACTCTAAAAATCAAAGATGCCAACACTTCTGTTCATTTGATCATGATGTCACCTCAGCTCACGTATTGAAAATGATCAATGTGTGATGTGCAGGCGATTAGGTGAGCTGGTTTTAACACTTGGTGATCTATTTTGCAGAATACTGATTTTTTTGTGTTGAAGCACAGAACTAACATGCAAAACCACTATTCTGTCACTGCATGCCTTCTTCCATGAGGTTAAGAAGACATCATTTGGTCCCCCACTAGAGTACTGTTGTTAAGATCTGTGGAACTCTGTAAATTCCATATGAGCCAGTAACAAATACCAGTAAAAGTACTTGCATGTACAGGCCACTAGCCTAGTGGCGACTTGATGCTGTACTCAGGTGTACTGCACACAGAAAAAGAAAATCTGAATGCTGCTTATGGCCATGCAACATATTACTTTAGTGTAAAGTAGCACATGAAATCGTAATTACTGATTGAAAGTGGGTGGTTTCTTAATGCATGCAGTATATATTGGATGGAAGAATGATGTAATATATATGTATTTTAACAAGGGAAGTCTATGCAGTTTAGAGACATTGTACAATTTTCCATTGTCAGGAGCAGGATATACAGGCTGTTACCAAAAACGTACGGGCAAACTTTCAGGAAAAATTCCTCACACACAAAGAAAGAAAATATGTTATGTGGACATGTGTCCGGAAACGCTTACTTTCCATGTTAGAGCTCATTTTATTACTTCTCTTCAAATCACATTAACCATGGATTGGAAACACACAGCAACAGAACGTACCAGCGTGACTTCAAACACTTTGTTACAGGAAATGTTCAAAATGACCTCCGTTAGCGAGGATACATGCATCCACCTTCCGTCGCATGGAATCCCAGATGCGCTGATGCAGCCCTGGAGAATTGAGTATTGTATCACAGCCGTCCACAATACCAGCACGAAGAGTCTCTACATTTGGTACCGGGGTTCCGTAGACAAGAGCTTTCAAATGCCCCCATAATGAAAGTCAACATTACCTTCCTTCAATTGGGCCAACCGGCGGTGAATCGAGGAAGTACAGTACATACTGACGAAACTAAAATGAGCTCTAACATGGAAATTAAGCGTTTCCGGACACATGTCCACGTAACGTATTTTCTTTATTTGTGTGTGAGGAATGTTTCCTGAAAGTTTGGCTGTACCTTTTTGTAACACCCAGTATTTTAGGACGAATTGGTATGGATGCATTGGGAATATAGGAATTCTATCTAAAGCTGAACTGGTAGATGGTGAAGTGAACCATTAGTCGGTGCTACTACAAATGCTCTTCTGTAGGTGAAAATTATCTTATGCATCCGGATAATCAGAATGGATATATATGAATACATAAAGTTTTGGAGAAACGTTTGCATCTTCCTTCAATGAAATGAACCTTTTATTTAAGCTCTGTGTAATGTAATGTACGAATTTCATGCAGGCTAAATGCTATCGGTATGAAGGTACATTTCAAAAAACGGTATGGGATGTGTGTGGTGCATAAGACTGTAGTTTTAATGGAATATTTGCTAATGGTGCGATGAAGTACTGCACACAGCATCACTGCACTTAAATAACTCTGACAGAATTCTGAAGTTTAAGTACGACACATCTCATTCCATTGCTCCACTGGGTTACTAGGTATTTTCTTCTTCCAAAACAAACTCCATTTCCAAATGAAGAGGGATTCCCTATGGGTGTATATGGCATGGAAGACTGTAGTTTTAATAGAACATTTGTTAATGGTGGGATGGAGAGCCATAAACAGCATCGGTGTACTTATTAATATTGACTTACTTTTGGAGAAAATGCGACAGTATTTCGCAAATAATCGTTTTCTATACTTCAAATTACACATTTATTTCATCCAAAAACTGTTGAAGTACTTACACCTCCTTGCACTAAGCTCTCATTGATCTTCGATGATTGAGTTACTGAAATCACAAGCAACACACCTCCATGTCATTGCTCCCATTGTATTAAGCAAACAATATCACAGATCTACTCTCACTCCACTGCCGCTTCCTGTAGACCACATTCGTGCACGACACTTGGATACTTCAGTAATACACTTTGCAATGAATCTGGAGTTGCTAATTTTAACATAGCAACACCAAGCACAATGAGTAATGTTGTACTAACCCTACTGGTGTCAGAGAACGGAATGACTAGACAGAACTTGTTGTACTTAACGATTAACTGCCTTTTGATATATATTTCAGTTTTCTGCACAGTTTCCCCCACTCTATTTGAACAGTACTCACCATACATCCTCACCTACCCCTATAGCTTGGAACTCATTGTCTACAGCTGTTCCAACATTAACATGCATAGACCTGTTTGTGGTTAAGTGACATATATTGATGTGCAATAACATTGATCTGACAGCTCAACACCACTGTGATTCCAGCCGGATGTCCGCGTCGTTCTCGCACGATATTGGAACAGCGTATTGAATCCAATATTTATGCCTGGAACGAGCTGGGAGTTGCCTAATCTGTCCGCGCCGAGTCGAGTGTTCCGTCCGTGGTCCGCGCCCTCCAGACTCGGCTTCAATGGACCCCCTCCAGTCGCAGATGTTCCGACTGCCATCTGAGCCCTTTTTGGGCGCCCTCAACGGTTGTGGTCGTCATCTGAGGTGTGTCAGATCCGATCTGAGATGTTGGGTACTCTGTCTCATGACTGTTACTATGGTTTCCACTTCTGTTTCGTGCTGGGCGCTCCATAATCAGTCCGTGCCGCGTCATGTGTTCCGTCTGCAGTCTGCCCCTGCCAGACGAGGCTACATTGGCCCTCTACATTCGCTGGTGTTCCAATCGCCGTCCGCGCCCGGCCTGGCCGTCTTCTGAAGTCGAGTTCATGATCCGGGGTGTGTCAAATCTAGTCTCTAATCTCCGACACCTTGTCGCACGGCTGTTCTCTCAGACTTCACTTCCATTTCTTGTAGAATCCCAGAGTGTCCTGCGTTGTGTTTTCACAAGCTCAAGCGCTGGATTCCAGGCAGTGATGATTTGGTATGCCGAGTCACGGTTGATTAGATTGTCTGTGACCTTAATCAGTATGCCTTCTTTAATGACACTGTCCGAAAATCTTGAGGTCTGTGTCACAATTTTTGTGTCACTGTAATCCATGCAATGAGCAAGTTCCAGGCAATGCTCTGCTATGGCTGATTTAGTTGCCTGTCTGAGTCTGGTATGTCTCTGGTGTTCTTTACACTTGATGTCCACAGTTCTCATGGTCTGGCCAGTGTATGACATCCCACATTGGCATGGTATGTTGTAAATACCTGCCTTGCATAGCCCCAGGTCTTCTTTAACATTCCCCAGCATAGCCCCAATTTTGGTGAGTGGGCAAAATATGCCCTTGATGTCACATTTCTGGAGAATCCTGCTGATTTTGGCAGAGGTAGGTCCGGCATATGCCGGGTATGCCATCTTCTTTGACTCTTCTGGTTCTTCTTCTGGATTCTTATGCTGATTGGCAGGTTGAAGTGCCTTCTGGATATCTCTTTGCTGATGAACACTGATCGTAAGTGTTCTACTTCTGTGGCCATACTATCAGGATCTGACAGAGTTTGTGCTCTGTGGAGTAGTGTTTTGAGCACTCCAATCTTCTGTGCTGGATGGTGGCAACTGCTGGCTTGTAGATATAAGTCAGTGTGCATTGGTTTGCGGTACACGATGTTTCCAAATGTTCCATCTGCCTTTCTCTTCCCTGGAACATCCAAGAACGGAAGTAGTCCATCGTTCTCCATTTCCATTGTGAACTGAATCTTCAGAAGGCAAGAGTTCAGATGTAGGAGGAATTCATTTAACTTGTCCGTACCATGGGGCCAGATGACAAAGGTTCCATCCACATACCTAATCAAGAACTTGCGTTGATATGTGGCTGAAGAAGGTGTCTCCTCTTCAAACCTTTCCATAAATAGGTTGGCCACCTCTGGTCATAGACGGCTGCCCGTCACCACCCCTTCGGCTTGTTCGTAAAATTTACCTCCATATAGGAAGTACGTTGAGGTCAGTATATGCCTGAATAAGTCAAGGAGAGCCCCATTGAAGTTGTCCCCAATAAGCTCAATTGACTCCTTCAGTGATACCCATGTGAATAGAGACACCACATCGAAACTAACCATGATGTCTGTGTCTGTGATGTGTTGCTGGCTCAGCCATTGCAGGAAATCCTCTGAGTTCCGGATGTGATGTTCACATTTACCCACATCTGGTGTCCTCATCTTCTTCAGGTATTTCGCAGTAGGGTAAGTTGCGGCGCCAATATTGCTGATAATATGTCGCAGAGGAACCCCATCCTTGTGAACCTTGAGGAGTCCATAAAGTGTAGGTGGTGCTGCCGCTATGGGACGCAGCTTCTTGACGACTTGTTCAGGCAGGCTCGTCTCCTTAAACAGAGCCCTGGTCTTTTTGTCCACTTTCTCTGACATATAGTCAACCATTTTCTTACTAGGTCAGCATGTGATAATGCGATGGCAGGGTATCGATAAAACTGGTGTAATGTATCCTCCATTAGCAATTGCACACTTGCTTGCTGTGTATTCGTTTTAGATATGGGATGTTGGCAGGTGATGCAGTTCACTGCAAGCACGTGGATTGACCTACGAGGGAGGGCGGGCGGGCAGCTGATCTGATGATCTGAAAATACCTAAATCTATTGCGCATTAATACAACTAAAAATCGCATTCACTGTCACTGGAAGTTTTAATCTCAGTAAAATGTTCAGTAGTAAGCAACTCGAGTGCGCTGAAAGAGAATGCAGATGCTGAGGTTGCTATAATCTTAAGGGAAGCAATTCAATCACTAAAGACTGACAAATTGGGGAGGTGACGCACAAGTATATGTCAGGTTCAAATTCATGTTAAGGTGGTATAATCCTCCCACTAAGAAGTGACAGTGTAGGTGGCAAGAGACTGCAATTTCTGTCACCATGTCACCTGGAGATTGTGACATTACAATTCACATGGAGGTGTAAGAGACCCTAAGATGGCTGCTGTTGCTGGAGGTAGCACTGACATTGATTTGGTTTGCCTTGTACTTATTGGTTGGGTTGCTATCAATTTATGATAGACTGATACGCTTGTGGGCACTGGGTTTGCTTCTGAGCAGATACCTACACTATTCATATGGATATTACCATCTGTATATACTCTGTTCTCTACCGTAGTCGGTATCATGGTCAGTCCACTGCTGAAGTGTGCATTGGGGAAAAATGGCACATGCTGTGAGTTCTGTGGTACTGTTAGAAGTGTGCTATGAAGGTATATCTCAATTGAAAGAATGGTGAAGTGTATCTCATGGAAGACTGTGATACCATTATGCTATAGCATATCTAGCGTAATGATGATTGGAATACAATAAAGAAGATTAGCACATGTAAGATAATCATTTGAAACTGATGAATTGTAGATGTATCGTATTTTCTTAATGCACTCCTAATATAATAAGAATCCAGCAGGAAGACTTCCTTGGATGTTAAAAAAAATATGTACCTGATGTAAAAATCTAGAGGGGATTAGGATATATACAGAGGCATAGAGACATTCATTTTTACAAATTTATTACCACTGTGATTAGAAAATGAACGAAGAAATGGGTAATAGTGCTACAATATAGTCCACACCATGCAGTGGTCAGTGGAATACATGCAGATATATGCTAAAGCTGGGTTGTGACTCCAGTAAGCTATAGTGATTTTCAGAGTATTGAGAACTGATGGGCATTTGATCCGAATGCCGATAAATGTAACTAAGGAGTCCAAGAAGGGTACCTGCTACTCTTGTATTGTGTTACTGGCTACAAATCACTAGAATCAGCATCAATAGTAAAAAAAAATATACGGGTGTAAACATCTGCATGGTCGTGAACTTCTGCTTGAACCTTAGTGTGCTGTTTTTTCTCTTTGTCATAGCTCTGTACATAGCCAGTGACAGGTAGAGGGCTAGGAAGTCTTCTAACTCATGGAACAGTGCTGCCACAATGTGATGGTATTTCGTGAGAACTAGCAAGAGTCTGTGACCTGGCAGAGGACACTCGTCAGATGGATTAAGATGCTATATGAAAGACCGTATGTTTCATGAGAATATGATCGATAAGCGAAACTCTGACTTAGGGGGATTGTAAGGTGAGCTCTATACTGCCTCCTGTAAGTGTGTGGGAAAAGATATGACAATGTCTTACATACATTTCGTGAACTGACTTCAGTGACGGGTACTTAGAGACTAATATGGAAGTTTGTACTCAGAGATAATCAACAGCAGAAGTTATATCTTGTTTTCTTGATAAATAGAAGAAAACTATTTTCTATGAGTTTTATGTGCCTATAAGCTGATAGATTAACGTATTAACAGATAGACTAAATTTACACCAACATCCATATCCATACTTCACGAGTAGTTCAGGTAGTGGGATAAAGTTATTACTGAGACAATGTTTTTGTGAATATATGTTGGCTTCATCAGGGACAAGCATATATTCAGAGACAAAGCTATTGTTTTGCTCCATGCCAGCCTTTACTCTGTTGTTCTCATTTGATTGATAGGCCCGTAACGTATTGTTCTGCTAAGCGGATTATGACCCCATTGTGTTGATTTCTGACCCCCTGGGGATAATCTACTTTTCTGAGAAACCCATTCTCCCATCGCTCCCCATTCCTCTTTTGCTCACACCCATCCTTCTGAAAATCTCCAACCCTCCCCCTCACTGATAGAAGTGCACTTTCAGACCTGAGTCATTAGAACAGCCCCTCCCACTATATCCATTTGATTGGCGAATTAATTTAATCGATAAATTAATTAATCCCTTTCTGTATGGGAATTCCTTCAGCCCCCCTGTAAATTGGTAGGTCTATGTTGGAGAGGGGGGATCACACAACAGGAAGTTGAACTACATTGCAGAGGTTATACTGTAAATCTATAAAATTTAATTTGCAGGGGTTGAATCTCTCTTCTCATCATTCTCTGCTGTTTGGTAAATTCGCCTGAAAAGAAATACACCGAAAAGAAATAATTAAGGCAATAGCTATTTTTTTATTCTTATTACACAAGGAATACCTGCACGAAACACTCATCACACGAAACTACAGTGTTAAAAGTCCTTGGTTTACGAAGCAGCGCTGTCTGCCTTCTGCTGGGCTGCCCACTTCTCGTATTCCTACATGCACAGGCTGCTCGGGGTCCCGCGAAGCGACGAGTGTAACAGCGACCACAGTTCGCCACACAGTGACCTGGTGTCAGGAAGCAGTTCTCTGGCCGGATTGAAGAGCACTTCCTGCACAAAGAATGGATCAGTGGAACAAGTGGGTATTTCCAGAGTGCACCAGAACCCATATAACAAAAGCACGAGAATCTGTGTCCGGCAGACCAGCCCCAACTTTTCCTGTGTGCTCAGACCAGCATTTATCAACAGTTGGGAAAGAATGCCGCACTCCTATTGGCTTCCTAGTTGAAATGGTGGGTAAAGGGACTGGAGGTTATATAAACCCTCTATGTGGTGCAGTGGCTCTTATTCTGTCATCATCACGTCACTTGTGTTGTTACTTGTGTCTCTTTGCGTAATTTTTTTTTTTTTTCAGGAATGAATCAGTATACACATTCGCCAGGACAGTCTGCCGTGTAAGTTAATTGTTCTATTCATTCAATAAACCTTTGTGCCCCGTAATTTTAGTATCCCGTACGGCAACTGTTTAGAGAGTTGTTGGTAGGGGCATACCTCTTTACTACCGATCTTTTAAATGGTTTGTTGCTGTAATTTTAATGTGAATGAATTTGTATTCTGTAACTGGTACTACAGTGCTTCCTTTTGTTCCTTGATGTTGCAGCATTCGTTCCTGACATGCTACCTGAGCTGGACCGCCAACTCGAGGCAGAGATGGCGCTGCATCAGATGCCTCCAGCAATAATAATCCATCCAAATCAGCAACAACGTAAGTATATTTATTTTTTCGTAACATTTACATGACAAATAAAATACATATTTTTTCGCATAAAGTTCTGTGGTTCTAATGACAGGGACTGGGGAATGTATACAAACTTATTTTTTATCAAGAAAATAGATTTTTTTTTCATAAAGATCTGTGATTCTAATGATGAGGGCTGAGTAATGTATACACATTTATTTTTTCGTGACATGATGCATACAGTTTTCTGAGCTGTTCTTTGCTTTTCAAGGATTTTCTATGGATGAGGAAGGAGACATAGCAAAATATGTCAAGGCCGAGAGCTAGGAGCAATCGATTCAAAGTAGCAGAATGCGATTTTCTAACTCAATGTGTGCGTGTTTGTGTGTGTGTGTGTGTGTGTGTGTGTGTGTGTGTGTGTGTGTGTGTGTGTGTGTGTGAGTTTCATTCATTAGTAATTTCGGTGAACTAGGGAATACATTTTCTATCTATATTTCAGTGAGTTAAGCTATAAGACTTTCAGTGCGATTTTTCGTATGTATGTTTCTAACACATTCAAGAAATAATTGCATTCAGTATCTTATTAATGTTGTTATAGACAGCCTCAGTGAGCAAGATAGATGGCTTGAAGGCTTTTGAAATACCTGAGAGGAAGCATAGATGGTCGTTGCTGAGGAAGCTTTTGGAGGAGGATGAGGAAATACTGGATTGGGTGGGAGAACTACCAGAAAGTCAGAGTGCATTGCACAATACTTGGACCCAGAGCGGGAAAGGTAATTATATTGCAACCGTAGTCGTTACAGCATGTTATTATTCTGGAATGTTGTCACTTGTTTATAGTATGTATTTTTTTTTACAAATCTTCAGCTCTGTGTGACTCCTGCAATCTGCATTTTATTTTACAAAATTATTGAATGACGTAATTTCCGTATCCTCCCAAGATAAATAACTCGGTATTCTGGAATATGTCTCACTTAAATCAATTATGCCAATACCCATTTGACGACCAAAACAGAAATATTGTAGAATTTGATCTATGTCCCAAGACATCCCAGGCTCTGTACAATGAAAGGCAGAGTCCAGAGATTATGTGGTCGTGCATAGATTCTGGAAATTCTCGAAAATGTATGCAAGCAAGCACACGTCTCAGTCCATGTAAAGCCATGCGTATTCTCTTAAAGTGGTGATGCTGAATTCCCAACACACATTCACCACATGCTTATACTCTGAACCCCTATGGCACCTCCTGTAAGGCTGCCAGAGAATGCAGCCATGTTGGGTATGCTGGTTCCGTTGATTTTTGCTATATTATCCTAATACTCATAAGCGAAAACCCCCTTCTCGGTCAAAAGCTCAAAATTTTACTCACAGCAAAATGCAGCTCTAGTAATATAACATATAGTTGGTGAGACAATACAAATCTCATTATAGCTTTCAGATAAGACAATTTGAATCTAAAACACATTTAGCAGGTTCGTGCAGGCACCGACATATAATATAAATTCTTACATTCTGTTTGGTATCACTTTTTCCCGGGGGGGGGGGGGGGGGGATTTGTCTGGTTTGACTGAACGTCGTGTATGTTACACCATCACCACCCTGCAGCAGTATCTCGTGCAGTAGTAGATACTTGAGTTGGAACAGCATTTTTGAAAATATACATACATGCTCAAGGCAGATTCCATCCGGGTGTGTAAGCAGTGACATGAAAACATCTGTCTTGTCATATTTTGACAGACCTGTAATTATCACTCTTATGTTATTATGTAGGAATGCCCCATTCTTAAACTTCCACACCGTCACAGAACCAGTCACTTACAACAATGTCCTGATGCTTCACCCACCTGGCCATAATAGCAACTACACCAGGTTTGGGTGTGCAATGGTTTTTTACAGAAAAAAATAAAAGCTTGTAATAATGTAATATATGTAGGCACTATATCACAAACATCTTCCCAAGTGAGCTAATGCTGATATACCTTACATTATGCACTGAACAGCCTAATACCGTGTAGGTCCCCTGCAAGCATGCAGAAAGTGGTGCAACACGACATGGCATGGACTCGACTACAGCCTGAAGTAGTGCTGGAGGGAGTTTATAACACCACTCCTGCAGGGCTGACCATAAATCCATAAGAGTACGAGGGCGTGGACGTGTCTTCTGAACAGCACTTTGTAAGGCATCGCAGACGCTCAATAATGTCTGGGGAGTTTGGTGGCCAGCGGAAGTGTTTAAACTCAGAATAGTGTTCCTGGAGTCAATGTGAAGCAATTCTGGACGTGTAGGGTGTCGCATTTTCCTGCCGGGGTTACCCAAGTCCGTCGGAATGTACAATTGACATGAGTGGATACATGTGCCCAGAAAGGATGGTTACGTATCTGTCACCTGTCACAGTCGTATCTAGACCATCACAGCTCCCATATCACTCCAACTGCAAGCGCCCCTCACCATTACCGAGCGTCCACCAGCTTCAACAGTCCCATGTTCGCATGCAGAGTCCATGGATTGATGAAGTTGTCTCCGTAACCGTACACGAATTTAAATCAGACTCGTCCCACCAGGCAACATGTTTCCATTCATCTACAGTCCCATGTCGGTGTTGACGGACCCAGGCGAGGCGTAAAGCTTTGCATCTTGCAGTCGTCAGGGGTACATGAGTGGGCCTTCGATTGCGAAATCCCACATCGATGATGCTTCGTTCAATGGTTCCCACACTGACATCTGTTGATGGCCCAGCATTAAAATCTGCAGCAATTTGTGGAAGGGTTACACTTCTGTCACGTTGAATGATTCTCTTCAGACGTCATTCTCCCCGTTCTTGTAGGATCTTTTGTGGCCGCCGGCTGCTGTGGCAGGGTATGGGTGTGTGTGATGTCCTTAGGTTAGTTACGTTTAAGTGGTTCTAAGTCTAGGGGATCGATGGCCTCAGATATTTAGTCCCATAGTGCTTAGAGCCATTTGAACCTTTTTTTCCGGGCCACAGCGATGTCGAAGATCTGATTACTGATATTCACGGTACACTAGTGAAATGGTCATACTGGAAAATGTCCACTTCATTGCTACCTCGGAGTTGCTGTGTCCCATCGCTCGCGCGCCAAATATAACACCACGTTCATACTCACTTAAATCTTGATCACCTGCCATTGTAGCAGCAGTAACCTATTAAAAACAGCTGCGCCACGTATTTGTTGTTTTATATAGCCGCTGCCGACGTATTCTGCCAGTTCACCTTTCTCCGTATTTAAATACGCACGCCTATACCATTTTCTTTGGCGCTTCGGTGTACAATGATAAGGTAGTTAAACAAGAATAACAACAAATATTTGTTGTTATAGTTATTTTATTTAAATTTCGGCAATGATGCAGAGACTACATTACATTAGTAGCAGCAAATATCACTGATCATTTTTTGCGGTATTTTCTGAATAACTGTTTCTTTGTGTGCGTTAAATTCTGCTTGTATTTCTCTCAAGCTCACGGGTCTTCCTCTAGCTACGTCTTATGCCACGATACTGATACAGTGTGATAAATCATCTGCCTGCACACTATATGTACAGATATAGTTCGTGATATGTTTATGCACAGTTTGAGCACATGGCAGCCCATAGTTGAGTCTCTCCAGCAAAAGTAATTGGTCCAACAGGTTGATAACGGTGGTGGTCTACAGATAAATGGATTGACCTCCAGATCCATCTCATCAGACCAGCACTGTAAATGTTGGGAGGTGGAGAATACTCAGAGGTGACGTAGTGGTTGGTGTAACGTTCTGGAGGACACAGTTCATCCCATTCCAGCTCTGTGAACTGCATCTTAACACTACTTGATGGGTTTTTCAGTCTCTAACACAACATGCCAATCACTGTCCACTGATGCTTCTATAAAAATATTTAAGCACTTAGAAGCGCTAGCTGTTAAATTGTAACCTGAAGTTGAAGGCAGTAGAGCGCTGGGAGGAATCGGCAGCTTCTCATACTTCACACCAACACTCTGCCCTTGCAGTAACACCAGAATATTCTAGCATGGTAAGTATGTTGGAGACCATTACTGATCCACACCATGTGGTGTAGGGCCTGCAGTGCAGCTCTTCTGAGAGTCAAGGACTTGATGGGCGCCTAAATCAGTGGCAGGATGGATAATAGCAGCTTGTTGTCCTGCTCCAACAAGCTGGTCAGAAGTGTTAAAAGATCCCACAGTGCTGCTACTGCTCCTGGTCCAGACATCTCAGAGCCCACTGAACAAAGCAGAAGAAGAATTCCCAGACAATGACATGGAATTGAAAAAGGAAAGGGAATTTGACAGAGAAGAGGAGGAGGGGGAGGACACACTACATGTGGTAATAGTATTTTTTCTGTTGGCACTACATAGTTATTCTTCTTCCACAGACTGGCTGTGACTGGGACCAGTGAGCTACCATGTCTACATTATATCCCTTACATCTTGATCATGGGAGCAAAAATTAATTATTCAATTAATATATTAACTTCAACAGTATTACTGTATCTGTTACTGATCAGACATTTGCCTTGTAAGGAGTTGTCATGTGCGCCAGGGTTCCACAGGTGAACAGGCTTGGGGGTTTCTCAGGTATCAATATCAAAGTGTTTCCATCCTCTGAGTTTTATGTTTGGGGGATTAGTGTGACATCTGGTCTGAGCGCTGCATGAAGCAGCTGGTGCATGGTGTGGCTGACAGTGGTTGCAGGGCCCTAGCATGTGCAGTGTGGCCTGCATATGTGGGAATACACAACGTGGCCAGCCTGGTGGATGGTGCATGGTGAGCACTTCATCATTCAGAAACTTTTAACCGTATAATTACATGTGATTATTGTTTCAAGATGGTTTTCGTTGTGTGATTTCGATGTATTTTACAAGACCTGCACCTTCCCAAACAACAGAGAATAAAGAGCAAGAGAAATCCAATCCCTGAAAATAGAATTTTATAAATAAACAATATGTCCTCTACTATGTAACTGAAATTCCTGTTGAGAGATCCCTCGTCTCCAATTTCCAGATGTGAGAGGGGAATGGGATGAATGGGGTATTTTCCAGAGGGGAGTTAACTGAATGATTGATTTAATTAATTAATCAATCAGATTGATAGAGTGGGAGGGGTTATTCAAATAACTTAGGCCTGAATGTGTACTTGTATCAGTGAAGTGGGAGGGAGGACAGTTGAGGTTTCCAGAGGAGGGATGAGGAAGAGGAAGGGAGGGGGAAGGCTGTGTGTGCGCTTCTCAAAGGTTGGATTATCCCCAGGGTGTCACAAATCAGTGCCACAGGGTCGTAATATACTTTGCGGAACAATAGGTTAATGTCAGTCAAAAGAGAACATTAGGCTAAAGCCTGACATGGAGCAGAACAATAGATTTCTCCCTGAATGTATGTTTGCCCATGATGTAGGCAACCCCCCTAACAAACCTTCTCAGAACGAACTTTATCCAACTACTTTCATAAGCCATTGTATGGCGCATGCTGGAGGACCCCTACTACATGACTTCTCGTTTCCTTTTCTATTCCACTCGCAACTAGTTCGAGGGAAGAAAAGACTATCTATATGCCTGTGTATGAATGGTAATTTCTTGTATCTTATCTTCGTCATCTTTATGTGCAATGTATTTTGGTAGCAGTATACTCCTTCTGCATTCAGCTTCAAATGTCGATTCTCTAAATTTCCTCTGTGTCCCCTAAAGAGAATATCACCTCCCATCTAGGGATTCCACTTTGAGTTACATGGCGAGTGGAATCCGACTGCAGGAAAAAGATTACTTACCACGCAAAGGGACTCTCATGGTCAGTTTTATTAATTAATCAATCAATTTTATATCAATAACATGCCACCATGTGGCTAGAAGCAAGGGCGAGAATTGACAGATATGAATCGTGAGTTGAAGTGGTAACCAAGTTTTTTCATTGTGGCAGTAAATTTCAATCCCCCACTTGCACAAGGAGAGACGGTCATCGTAATAAAATAAGCTATATTACCACATTTACAATGTGATGCGTAGTATGAAACTGATATTTAGAAATCCTGTGTGCTACTGTTTGGGTAATTTAAGATACTACATATCACTTTATAAATGACCATAGTTGTAATGATGATGATTATTTGCTAGGAAAAATGTTATGTATTAGGACTAATATCAGTTCACAATAATAAAGTACTAAGTTATGATCAAAATTCCCCTGGATTCCCATGAGATCTGTGACTGTAGTCGAGACCACTAGAACATTGCGGCAGTTGTGGAATAAGTGATAATATTGCAGACCATTTAACAATAATTGTTAAGAAAAAATTCCAGCAGCCTGCCACAGGCGGTGTCGCCAAACGTTTTCTTCTTTTGGTTTCCTCACTCCGAACAAACGTACCTTTTGCTCAGCTAGCTTAAATTTATCACCTCCGAGAAAGGCAAATTTTAACTGATAATGAGCAGTTCAACAAGTGGTAACCCATGGACCCAAGGATAATTTTGCAGAACCGCATTTTAACGCATGCAGTGGCTTGATTTAGCATTCGTCTGATTGGCTAAGTTGAATGCTAAATAACTCGGAAACGGGCAACGTATAGAAGGTTTTCCTTAACAATTCTTTCTCAGCGCGACGTTGAGTGAAACACCCTTACATTCTTTTCTGATTGTTTCAGACTACCCTTACGTAGGGTACGTGGGGATAAAATTACGCGTGGGGCGTGAGTACACATCACATTTTCAGCTTACTAAAACAGAAGAAAACCATTCACACACCAGGCATCGTATGTCATAGTCTCCTCAGTTCTGTTCAGAATATCATGGCACACGGACGCTTGAAGCTCGTGCACGTTTTTGCACGTTTTCGATGAAAATTTGCTACAGTTTTTACTGAGTTTTGGGCGAACCTAAATCTATTTAAAAATTGGAGAAAACTGGTACGGGAACTGGTAGCTGTAAGCTTCTAATATCCTCCTTAATCTCCTTTTAGTTGTGTGTGTTGTCTGTAGATTGCCGAAAAAGAAAACAAAGGATTGGGGTAAAAGTGCGCATGTCTAATGGGATAGATGTTCGCCGGGCGTTACTTTCGCCATATCAAGAAACCATAACCGAACTTTTACCCTATAACTCGTACTCGTTTAGTCCCTTCAAGCGTATTGAAGCGTTTCTTTTTTGTATTAATTTGCCTAGACGCCTCATTATTTACCTTAGAGAAATTTTTCTCTGTAATTTTTTTTTCATTGGGGTAGTAGCTTTTTCAAAGATACCGGCATCTCAAACACACTTCGAGGTATTTATTTCATTTCATTTTACTTTTTGCAGAAACTGACAAGAACACGCAGTCGATAGCCATTAACAGAGCCGCATTACAATAAAGTGTTGGCCTGCTAGAAAATGGGAGCTGAATACAGCAAGCATCGAAAGCTACCGGACTTCCAGAGGCTGCTTTAAAAAAAAGTCTTACAATAGGGAAACGTAGTGAGCACCTCGGCCGATTTACATAATTTTTTTCACTGGAAGGAGAACAAGCAATAACGCAGCACTGCATATCACTGAAAAAACATTTTTTCGGCCTTATTCTGAGATCATTATGACATTTAATTTTTGAATTCATTGAAAAATATAAAGTCTCTAATTCGTTTTTCCATGTATTTATTTGTAATCCTTTGCATTTATTTCACTTGGGAGTAAAAGTACACACTACGTACACTTTCCCCGGGGCCACGTGCTCTTAGCCCACAACATGGGGTTAGAGAATGCAAAATTATTACTTAGGAAAAGCTTTATTACTCCCGTAACGATAACTGTATGACAGCCAAACTTTCAAACAGTGTAATTTTCATGTCAAACTAGATGTTGCATGTGTAATATAACAGTGTAGCAAGGTTTTTTAAAAAGCTGTAGTGCAACAAAAAGTGCCCATCCATACACAGGCTGGTACTTTGATAGTGACTCGGCCAATAATCTCATGAAATAAGCATCAATCACGCCTATTTCGTGAGATGTTTGGCCAGGTCTCCAGAATACGGGGCTGCGGTACGGGGCTGCGCAGTTGTAACATTGATTACTGTTGCTATAATGGCAGGTTAGCAAGGTTTAATTGAGTTTGACACTCGTGTTGTAATTGGCGCACAAGCAGTGGGACACAGTATCTCCGAGGTAGCGAAGAAATGGGATTTCCTGTACGACCATTTCACGAGTGTACCATGAAAATCACGAAGCCGGTAAAACATCAAATCTTTGACATCACTGCGGCCGGAAAGAGATCCTGCAAGAAAGGTACCAATGACAACTGAAGAGAATTGTTCAACGTAACGGAAGTGCAACCATTCAGCAACTGCTGCAGACTTCAATGCTGGGCCGTCAACAAGTGTCAGTATGAGAACCATTCTACGAAACATCATCGATATTGGGTCTCGGAGCCGAAGGCCCACTCGTCTATCCTTGACGACACAAAGCTTTACGCCTCGCCTGAGCCCGTCGACACCGACGTTAGACTGCTGATAACTGGAAAAATGTTGCATGTTCGGACGAGTCTCGTTTCAAATTGTGTCGAGATGATGGACGTGTACTCATCTGGAGACAACCTCATGAATCCATGGACGCTGCATGTGAGCAGCCAACTGTTCAAGCTGGTGTAGGCTGTGTAATGGTGAGAGGCATGTGCCGTTGGAGTGATACGTCTAGATACTGCTGTGACAGGTGACACGTACGTAAACATCCAGTCTCATTACCTGCATCTATTCATGTCCATCGTGCATTCCGACCGACTTGGGGAATTCCAGTAGGACAATGAAACGCCCCCTACGTCCAGAATATCCACAGAGTGGCTGAGTTTAAACACTTCCGCTGGCCACCAACTCCCCAGACATGAACATTATGGAGCATATCTGGAATGACTTGCGACGTGCTGTTCAGAAGATACCTCGACCCCATCGTACCCTTACGGGTTTATGGAAAGCCGTGCAGGATTAATGGTGTCAGTTCCCTGCAACACTTCTTCAGACGCTAGTCGAGTCCATGCCACGTCGTGTTGCGCACTTCTGCATACTCGCGGGGGCCCTATACGATATTATTCGGGTGTACCAGTTTCTTTAGCTCTTCAGTTTATGTACCTCCTAAGAAATGTCTAGAGCATTCTCTCTGATGTTTGGACGTATGTTTGCAATTTCTTTCTTGCTTTCTGTATCTGGAATCAGCCCAACCAGTTACTGCTCGTCACGTCTTTTATGCGAAAGTGTTGGTTTGTTTCCCATTACACATAAATTTATTTTTAAATCGAAACTTTACATGACCATTCGATTTAGCGCTCCCCAATTTGTATACTCCGATATTCATTTTAGCAGTATATGTTAACGAGGTAGTTTATGGTGTGGGTTCCTGTAGTCATGTCCTAGTTCATGAACCACAGACAATGTATGTGTGGCCAAGTAAGTGGTCCCGACAGTCGGGATACCAGTTTCTTTGGAATAAGGCTGGGCATCTCGGATATATTCCTAGTCCTGGTCACCTTTGTGCTCATACGGCAAAGACTACCAAATCCACCGGTTAGTCCCTCAACCGTTAGGGGTACACTCAATGGGACTCGAGGCAAGCAGGCTAGCAACCTGCTTCCCTGGTACTTTAAATATGATGCTGGCAACAATCAGAGCAAAATGCCTCGGACGTTTGGAGGTGACGGAGTCCCACCTGTAACTGACAAACCAGGGACTCCTAAGATACGACTTGGCAAACAAATTGTAATCAGATGGTGAGCTATTAATATCAATGGGGGTACTCTGGGAAGAAGGTAGAGCTGGAAGAGGCTGCAAGTAAGATTGGGCTGGACGTTTTAGCTGTTAGTGACATTCGAGTAAGGGGTGAGAAAGAAGAGAAGTGGGAGAATACAAGGTATACCTGTCAGGAGTCAAAGCAGGAATAGCACAATGGGGTGTAGGGCTTTACATCAGGAAAGAAAAGGAACCCAGTGTAGTTGCAATAAGGTATATAAACGAAGGACTGTTGTGAAGAGATTTGATAGTGTCTAGCAAGAAAATTAGGATTGTGTCAGTATATTCGCATTGTGAAGGGACAGATCAAGATAAGATGGATAGTTTTTATGAGGAACTCAGTGATTTAGTTGTTAAAGCACAAGGACAGTGTTCTGCTCATGGGTGATTTTAATGCCAGGATTGGAAATCGAACAGAAAGCCATGAAAAGGTTATGGGTAAATTTGGAGAGGATACGGAGGCCAACAGAAACGGGAAACAACTCTTGGATTTCTGTGCCAGTATGGGCTTAGTAATCACAAACTCCTTTTTTAAACATAAGAACATTCACCAATATACTTGGGAAGGCAGGGGAATCAGATCTGTCATTGACTATGTAATAACAGATCAGGAATTCAGGAAGGCTGTGAGGGACACACGTGTATTCAGGGGATTCTTTGATGACACTGATAATTATTTAATCTGCAGTGAATTTGGGATTGGGATGCCGAAAGTGCAGGAGGTCAGGTCCATATGTAGGAGGATAAGAGTGGAGAAACTTTAGGATAAGGAAATCAGGCACAAGTACATAACAGTTATCTCAGAAAGGTACCAGTTAGTTGAATGTAATCAATTACAGTCATTGGAAAAGGAATGGACAAGGTACAGGGACACAGTACTAAAAGTGCCTAAAGAATGTCTTGGAACAGTAGTGTGTAAAGGTAGGATGAAGCAAACAGCTTGGTGGAATGACACAGTCAAGGCAGCCTGTAAAAGGAAAAGGAAGGCGTATCAAAAATGGCTACATACTAGAACTCAGGTTATGTGGAAGAAAGAAACAAAGCCAAACAGATAATTGCAGCATCCAAGAAGATATCTTGGGAATACCTTGGAAACAGGTTGGAGACTTTGGGTCTAGCTGGTGGAAAAACATTCTGGAGTGTAATTAGCAGTCTTCGAAAGGGAGGTAAGTAGGAAATGACAAGTATTTTCGACAGGTCAGGAAACTTCTGGTGAATCCTATGGATTCCTTGGGCAGATGGAGGGAATATTTTGAAGAGATGCTCAATGTAGGTGAAAATAGGATCAGTAATGTTTCAGATTTCAAGGAATGATGATGGAAATAGGATCATATTTGAGGAAGTGGAGAAAATGGTCAATATATTGCACTGCAATAAAGCAGCTGGGGTGGTTGAAATTAAGTCGAAACTCATCAAATACATTGGAATGTCAGGTCTTAAATGGCTACACAGGATAATTGAAATGGCCTGGGAGTTGGGACAGGTTCCATCAGACTGGACAAAAGCAGTAATCACACCAATCTTTAAACATGGAAACAGAAAAGACTGTAACAACTACAGAGATCCAGAAAATTCATATGACTGGGTTCCTAGGAGGAAGTTATTGTCTGTTCTACGAGATTATGGAATAGGAGGCAAAGTTTTGCAAGCAATTAAAGGTCTTTACATGGATAGTCAGGCAGCAGTTAGAGTTGACAGTAAATTGAGTTCATCGTTCAGAGTAGTTTCAGGGGTAAGACAAGGCTGCAACCTGTCTGCACTGTTGTTCATATTATTTATGGATCATATGTTGAAAGCAATAGACTGTTTGGGTGATATTAAGATATTTGAATACAAAATAAGCAGTCTTGCATATGCGGATGACTTAGTTGTGACGGCAGATTCGATTGAAATTTTACAAAGTAATATTTCAGAGCTAGATCAGAAATGTAAGGACTATGGTATGAAGATTAGCATCTCCAAAACGAAAGTAATGCCAGTGGGAAAGAGATATAAATGGATTGAGTGCCAAATAGGAGGAACAAAGTTAGTACAGGTGGACGGTTTCAAGTACTTAGGGTGCATATTCTCACAGGATGGCAACATAGTGAATGAACTGGAAGCGAGGTGTAGCAAAGCTAATGCAGTGAGCGCTCAGCTACGATCTACTCTCTTCTGCAAGAAGGAAGTCAGTACCCAGACTAAGTTACAGGGTGTTTCAAAAATGACCGGTATATTTGAAACGGCAATACAAACTAAACGAGCAGCGTTAGAAATACACCGTTTGTTGCAATATGCTTGGGACAACAGTACATTTTCAGGCAGACAAACTTTCAAAATTACAGTAGTTACAATTGTCAACAACAGATGGCGCTGCGGTCTGGTAAACTCTACAGTACGATATTTTCCATATATCCACCATGCGTAGCAATAATATGGCGTAGTCTCTGAATGAAATTACCCGAAACCTTTGACAACGTGTCTGGCGGAATGGCTTCACATGCAGATGAGATGTACTGCTTCAGCTGTTCAATTGTTTCTGGATTCTGGCGGTACACCTGGTCTTTCAAGTGTCCCCACAGAAAGAAGTCACAGGGCTTCATGTCTGGCGAATAGGGAGGCCAATCCACGCCGCCTCCTATATGTTTCGGATAGCCCAAAGCAATCTCACGATCATCGAAATATTCATTCAGGAAATTAAAGACGTCGGCCGTGCGATGTGGCCGGGCACCATCTTGCATAAACCACGAGGTGTTCGCAGTGTCGTTTAAGGCAGTTTGTACCGCCACAAATTCACGAAGAATGTCCAGATAGCGTGATGCAGTAATCGTTTCGGATCTGAAAAATGAGCCAATGATTCCTTTGGAAGAAATGGCGGCCCAGACCAATACTTTTTGAGGATGCAGGGACGATGGGACTGCAACATGGGGCTTTTCAGTTCCCCATATGCGCCAGTTCTGTATATAGACGAAGCCGTCCAGGTAAAAATAAGCTTCGTCAGTAAACCAAATGCTGCCCACATGCATATCGCCATCTTCAATCTTGTGCACTGAATCGTTAGCAAATGTCTCTTGTGCAGCAATGGTAGCGGCGCTGAGGGGTTGCCGCGTTTGAATTTTGTATGGGTAGAGGTGTAAACTCTGGCGCATGAGATGATACGTGGACGTTGGCGTCATTTGGACCGCAGATGCAACACGGCGAACGGAAACGCGAGGCCGCTGTTGGATCACCTGCTGCACTAGCTGCGCGTTGCCCTCTGTGGTTGCCGTAAGCGGGCGCCCTACCTTTCCAGCACGTTCATCCGTCACGTTCCCAGTCCGTTGAAATTTTTCAAATAGATCCTTTATTGTATCGCTTTTCGGTTTTTTGGTTACATTAAACCTCCGTTGAAAACTTCGTCTTGTTGCAACAACACTGTGTTCTAGGCGGTGGAATTCCAACACCAGAAAAATCCTCTGTTCTAAGGAATAAACCATGTTGTCCACAGCACAGTTGCACGTTGTGAACAGCACACGCTTACAGCAGAAAGATGACGTACAGAATGGCGCACCCACAGACTGCGTTGTCTTCTACATCTTTCACATCACTTGCAGCGCCATCTGTTGTTGAAAATTGTAACTACTGTAATTTCGAAAGTTTGTCCGCTTGAAAATGTACTGTTGTCCCAAGCATATTGCAACAAACGGTATATTTCTATCGGTGCTCGTTTAGTTTTTATTGCCGTTTCAAATATACCGGTCATTTTTGAAACACCCTGTATCTGCGCACCGTTCAATCTTTCGACCCACTTTGTTGTATGGGAGCGAAAGCTGGGTGGATTCAGGTTACCTTATCAACAAGGTTGAGGTTACGGATATGAAAGTAGCTAGGATGATTGCAGGTACTAGTAGATGGGAACAATGGTAGGAGGGTGTCCACAATGAGGAAATCAAAGAAAATCTGGGAATGAACTCTATAGATGTAGCAGTCAGGCTGAACAGGCTTAGATGGTGGGGTCATGTTACACGCATTGGAGAAGCAAGGTTACCCAAAAGACCCATGGGTTCAGCAGTAGAGGGTAAGAGGAGTCGGGACAGACCAAGGAGAAAGTACATGGATTCCTTTAAGAATGATTTGGAAGTAATAGGTTTAACATCAGAAGAGGCACCAATGTTTGCACTTAATAGGGGATCATGGAGGAATTTTATAAGGGGGACTATGCTCCCGATGTTGCCCTAAGCGGCAGTCGCCTTCCTGCCCAGCCGCAACAAATAGCGTTTTCAAAATGAGCGCGTGGCATCGCGGAAATAGAAAAAACATAAAGAGGGTGTAAGAGAAGGATCCATCTGTTTACATTCGAATTCAACCGTTGACTCTGTCATGGTCTATGATCCACGACTTGAAAGGTCACCTGCACGTAATCAACTGCATAGTTTTGGTAATAAATACCGGGTGATCAAAAAGTCAGTGTAAATTAGAAAACTTAATAAACCACGGAATAATGTAGATAGAGAAGTAAAAATTGACACACATGCTTGGAATGACATGGGATTTTATTAGAACAAAAAAAAAAACAATGTTCACAATATGAGATTTTCACTCTGCAGCGGAGTGTGCTCTGATATGGAACTTCCTGGCAGATTAAAACTGTGTGCCCGACCGCTACTCGAACTCGGGACCTTTGCCTTTCGCGGGCAAGTGCTCTACCATCTGAGCTACCGAAGCACGACTCATGCCCGATACTCAGTGCTTTACTTCTGCCAGTATCTCGTCTCCTACCTTCCAAACTTTACAGAAGCTCTCCTGCGAAACTTGCAGAACTAGCACTCCTGAAAGAAAGGATACTGCGGAGACATGGCTTAGCCACAGCCTGGGGGACGTTTCCAGAATGAGATTTTCACTCTGCAGCGGAGTGTGCGCTGATATGAAACTTCCTGGCAGATTAAAACTGTGTGCCAGACCGAGACTCGAACTCGGGACCTTTGCCTTTCGCGGGCATGTGCTCTACCATCTGAGCTACCGAAGCACGACTCACGCCCGGTCTCACTGCTTTACGTCTGCCAGTATCTCGTCTCCAACCTTCCAAACTTTACAGAAACTCTCCTGTGAACCTAGCAGAACTAGCACTCCTGAAAGATAGGATATTGCGGAGACATGGCTTAGCCACAGCCTGGGGGATGTTTTCTACAAGGTTCGCAGGAGAGCTTCTGTAAAGTTTGGAAGGTACGAGACGAGATACTGGCAGAAGTAAAACTGTGAGTACCGGGCGTGAATAGTGCTTCGGTAGCTCAGATGGTAGTCCACTTGCCCGTGAAAGGCAGAGGTCCCGAGTTCGAGTCTCGGTCGGGCACCAAGATTTAATCTGCCAGGAAGTTTCAATGTTCACAAACTATCTGACAGATGGCGCTGGACAGCAAAAAGCCAGTCACTGCGCATGACAATTATGTATAAAAGGATCTGTAATGTCAGAGAGAATCAGATGCACCAGCAGTCGCAGCATGTTGACGTTACCTGAAAATGCGCTTTTAGTGAAGCTGTATTATGAGAATGGGGAATGTGCTAGTTCAACGTTACGATCCTATCGCCATACGAAGGGGATTCGAACGGGTAAAGGTCCGTGACAAATGCAGCTGTGGCGAGAATGATTTCGAAATTCGAAGCCACGGGTTGTTTAGACGATAGACCCCGTAGTGGCCGAGCGAGCACAAGGCGTAATGCTGCTGAGACAGTTCAGGAAGAAATGGATACTGTAGCGGGTCAGTCAATGCACGGGGAAGTCAGCGTTCGTGCAGTCGAACGTCGCACCGCCATTCCATACACTACTGTTTGGTTGGCACTTAGGCGTACCCTCAAATGCAATTCGTACAAAATCCATCGCCATCATAAACTGTTACCTGGCGATTTAGTGAAGCGGAGGGCATTTGCAGTGTGGGAGTTTCAAAAGATTGCGGAAGATACCGATTGCTTGAGTAACGTGTTGTGGACCGACGAAGCTCATTTCACGCTCTGAGGCTCTGTCAACGTCCACAACTGCAGAATTTGGGCTACCGAAAATCCTAGAACTGTTGTGGAAAGTCAATTTCACGACAAGAAAGACACGGTATGGGTTGGATTTACCACGTCTACCGTTATCGGGCCTTTTTTCTTCAAGGAAATGCGTGATTCTGGTTTTGTAACTGCTACCGTGACCGGTGAGAGGTACGCCGATATCACATCAGCCCCAGCCTGGCTGATAAACACCAGCTGGAACGTAGGATGTTTTGCAGGCTGGCGCTCCACCCGATATTGCTAGACGCGTGAAAGATCTTTTGCGCGCGTCGTTTGGTGATTATCGTGTGCTCAGCCGCCACTTTCGTCATGCTTGGCCTCCCAGGTCTCCAGATCTCAGTCCGTGCGATTATTGGCTTTGGGATTACCTGAAATCGCAAGTCTATCGTGATCGACCGACATATCTACGGATGCTGAAAGACAACATCTGACGCCAATGCATCACCATAACTCCGGTTATGCTTTACAGTGCTGTTCACAACATTATTCCTCGACTGCCGCTATTGTTGAAGAATGATGGTGGACATATTGAGTATTTCTTTGTAAAGATCATAATCTTTGCTTTGTCTTACTTTGTTATGCTAATTATTACTATTCTGATCAGATGAAGCGCCATCTGTCGGCCATTTTTGGAAATTTTGTATTTTTTTCGTTCTAATAAAACCCCATGTGTGTCAATTTGTACCTCTCTATCTACATTATTCCGTGATTTATTCCGTTTTCTAATTTATACTGACTTTTTGACGACCCGGTAGATGCACACCCTGTACCTTCCTCACCTTGAATCCGAGCAGAATTCGTTCCGAGCTTCGACTCGCTGCACTGCGACGATTTATTTGTAATTCAAGTGCAGACGTAATATTTTTGCAAGAAGTGTTATCTGTCCATTTCTCTGTTCTCAGCTTTTCTACTTTCTTTAATGTGGCTCCTACAATATCTGCTGGTACTGCGTTATTTTACAGAGACGGAATATCACCAACTGATTTCAAAGTTCTTAACAACGGCCGAGGGAAGGGTTTCACTTTTTGTGACCTTACCTTAATTCTTCTTTATGCTCCTTCTGGATCTGATCATTCCAGAGATCGCGAGCGTTTTTATGAAGAGCATATAGTTTACTTTTTGGTAAGAATTCTCAAAAATTTCTTAAGGCGGAGATTTTAATTGTGTTTTGCGTCCTGTGGGTCAGACCTATAATTTTAATTTCAGTAAGGAATGTGACGAGTTGGTGCGCTCTTCGCAAATACGCGATGTGTGGTTCCGTCACTATCCGACTTCCGTCGTGTATACGCGGTTTACAGCTACTTCCGGCAGCAGACTCGATCGCTTTTATCTTTCTGATTCTTCATGTGGACGGATGTTAGTGACAGAAGTGACACCCACTTGTTTCATTTATTACTGTGCCGTAGCTGTAACTTTCAATTATGTGCCGCAACCAGTAAAACTGTACCACCTCCCTTGGTTGTTCAAATGGCATGAGCACTATGGGACTTAACTTCTAAGGTCATCAGTCCCGTAGAACTTAGAAATACTTAAACCTAACTAACCTAAGGACATCACATACATCGATGCCCGAGGCAGGATTCGAACCTGCGACCGTAGTGGTCCCGCGATTCCAGACTGTAGCGCCTAGAACCACTCGGCCACTCCGACCGGCTCCGTTGGCTGTTGAAGACATCCCTCTTAAAGGACACGTCTCTCGGAAGTATCGGTCGAGAGGTTTGATACGGTAGCCTGCGTTCACAGGACCGTTCTCCTTCTCCTATGGAATGGTGGTCAGGGCAGGTCAAACCTTTGCTCGACAAAGCGTTAATGCGTTACGGCGCTGTCGAAATCAGGTACAATATTATTCCGTCTTGCGGCAAGTTTATGACGGGGCCAGACACGCTCCCTTACAGATTAGGATGTGCGCCATGTTAAGGCGAAGCTTCATCAGTTAAAAACAAACGGAACGACTTAGGGTGCGATCAAAATAGTGCTCTTTCCTACAGGATGAACTGACCTCCTTAAATCACCTTATGTGGTTTCGGACTTGTTGAAAAGAGCACTTACTGACATTCCGACGTAACATTTCCAGAATGATCTGTACTTAATTTCTCGACCTTTACGATATCCGTACTACTGATACGACATTTGGCCTCTTATATGTGATACCATCACGGCACTTGCAAATGACGTGAGCCGGAGGCTGGGATTGATTCTCGACCCCTTCAAAGTTGGTAAAACTGTACTAATTTCGAAGACACCCAGACATCCAGACATTAATAAATTCGTCCCGATCACACTAATTTCGATTACAAAACTGTCACGCGGGCGGTTGATAGCCGTTTGTCGTTATTGCTAGAGAAAATTCTGACTCTTCACCATAGCTGCGTGCATTGGTGCACGATCCTTACTTCTGCAGTCGAATGCCGGGGCGTTGTCGCGTTGGCTGCAGCGCCTTCTGTCTCTGAAGGCTTGCATTTCATTGATTTTAATAAGACATTGGTCAGTGTCAATCACGTTTTCTTGATACAGGCGCTCAAGGCGACCGGTCTCAGTCTTACTGCGTGTCAGTTAATATCCAGGGTTTTAACTTATATTTACGCATATGTTGTAGTGAGTGGACAATTTACTCCCCAGATGAGCATCCGATGGGGCTTACCGCAGGGAAAACCCCTCACCATTTCTGTCTTGTCATTAGAAACTTTGGTTTGCCTTATTGCCTACCACTTATGTGGCTGGCAGATGCTAGGAAAGAACTTTTGGGTATTAGCGTACGCGGATGAGGTTATGATAATGCTGTGTCATATCGATGTCATTTCCTTGCTCTAAGACATATTGGGTTCCTCTTGTTTTCTCTCTGGGGTCCGCGTTAATGAACAGAACTGTAACATATTGCAGGGTTTTCAACACACTGTCATTCTGTGGGCAACGAATGTTGCTGGCAAAAAATCGTTGGAAATTACCGTGGATCGCTGACCGATGAAAACGGTTGCTCTCAATTGGCGCGAGGCGACGAATCGAATTCAAGGGGCAATTCGTGAACATGAACGCCGTTTCTTGCCTTAGGCACAAAGTGCGGATCTTAGATCTGAAACGCGCATGGCTGGTGTTCATCCCATTAATTGCTTGTCATCTTCTATCACGGTAGTTCCGCCTCGCTTTCGAATTCCATTTACCGGCGTCACTAAATTCCTGCCTTACTTGCCCATGAGTGGCAGCAGCAGTGCGTATCGATAAGCACACTGTCGTACCATCTCTGGAGTGAACGCACGGTATGAGTGTGAGGTGCTGCTTGCAAGTGCTACGACGTTCGTCGCCCACCGATCTTGGACATGAAAGTTGAGTCCTCATTTAACTTACTATCGAGCCTCAACCTTTTACATTTCTTCGTTTGAACCTGGTTGTTGTTTTTGGGACATTCCCGCGAGCAACAACGTGTGTGTATTTAAGTCGGCTAAGATTCAAGCCATCTTCATGTGAAATTTAACTTAATTTCCGGTAACCTTCCCTGGTCGTTGACGTAATTTTATATAGTGTATTTTCCTCATTGTCTTGTTGCTGTCTAGTGCGGTGTGTAGTTCGACAGCTGAGGTGTTGTTGGTCGTTGTGGGAGCCAATATTCTGTGTGTCGTGTATTGAAATCTTGTGGTCGTGTTGCTGGTTGCGTGGAGTGGAACTGATTTGGTTGATTGGTCTGTCGGTTGGGTTGCCTGCAGATTAAGAAGTCGTTGGACAGGCTGCCTGCCTCACCTAAACGGGCGTTAGTGTTACAATCCCAGGCCGACCCTTGGAAACTTCTGAGCGCCGTTCCTTGTGTGTTATGTAGTAATTTCCCTGTTTGGATTTTAGTTATTTGTTTGATGTGTGGCTTTCAGCTGAGTATCAATATCCCTTAAATTAATGCCCTTGTTTTGCCCTTAAGTCATGAGATTGTTATTCTTTATTTTATATGAAATGTTTTAAGATACTGCCTTCTGCCATTCAAAATTGAAACTCTTCTTTCTAGAAGATTTTGAATGTAGAATTCAGCCGATCTAAAGTTAATCGAGGGAGGTTAATTAAATTTTTGAGTGTTTTTCAACCTAGTTGTAATATTGTGTGTTGATAAGTGAAGTTTTATGTTGAATGCAACTCACAGGAACTTATTTTGGACCATTCCCACAACCTAATCCGCTCTATCCTGACAGCCAGGCATTTAAAGATCCTTACATTTTCAGCAAACTGTACTACTCTATGTGATCAAAAGTATCCGGACGCATGGCTGAAAATGAGTTACAAGTTCGTGGCGCCCTCCATCGGTAATGCTGGAATTCAGTGTGGTGTTGGCCCAACCTTAGCCTTGATGACAGCTTCCACTCTCGCAGGCACACGTTCAATCAAGTGCTGTAAGGTTTCTTGGGGAATGGCATCCCATTCTTCACGCAGTGCTGTACTGAGGAGAGGTGTCGATGTCTGTCGGTGAGGCTTGGCACGAAGTCGGCGTTGCAAATCACCCCAGTCGTGTTGTATAGGATTCAGATCAGGACTCTGTCCAGGCCAGTCAGTTACGGGGATGTTACTGTCGTGTAGCCACTCCGCCACACGACGTTCATTGTGAACAGGTGCTCGATCGTGTTGAAAGATGCAGTCGCCATCCCTGAATTGCTCCTGAACAGTGGAATGCAAGAAGGTGTTTAACACACCTTTGTAGGCCTGGGCTGTAATAGTTGCGAATCAGAACAACGAGGAGTGCAATCCCACTCCATGAAAAACACGACCACACCGTAACACCACCGCCTCCCAATTTTACTTTTGGCTCTACACACGCTGGCAGATGAAGTTCACCGGGCATTCGCCATATCCACACCCCACCATCGGATCGCCACATTGTGTGCTGTGGTTCGTCACTCCACACAACGTTTTTCCACTGTTCAGTAGTCCAATGTTTACGCTCCCTACACCAAACAAGGCGTCGTTTGGAATTTACCGGGGGGATGTGTAGCTTATGAGCAGTCGCACAACCATCAAATCCTAATTTTCTCACCTCCCACTTAACTTTCATAGTTCTGGCAGTGGATCTTGATGCAGTTTAAGAGTTACCGTGTGATGGTCCGGATGGATGTCTGACTATTACACATTACGACCCTCTTCAACTGTCGGCGGTCTCTGTCAATCAAAAAAAAAAAAGAAGTCGGCTGGTACGCTTTTGTGCTGTACGTGTTCCATCACGTCGTCACTTCATTATCACATCGGAAACAGTGGGCCTAGTGTGACCTCTCGTTTTGTCTCGGCTCGATGGTGTGCTTGTCCCAGTCGAGATGGAATAGCTTCCGTCGATCACGAGAACGCCAGTCTGTAACTATTACAAAAACAAACTTCTCGCACGGTTTGGTTATTTTTCAGATACTGTCTCTCAAAGCTGATATCAACGTCTCGATGGAGCAGCGCGCCGGAGAGTGTGCTCCGTCCTTGCTTTTAATTAAAGCTATGGTGTTCGGTGTCTAGCGATCTTCTCCACTTACAAATATAGCGACTACACCACTCGATAACGCGGTGACTCCCTTGATCAGCAATGATATCCAAACGTCCTTTGGGTGTTCGCGACAGACTTTTCAGTTCACGCGAACTTGCTAACTGTAGTTCTTGCGCCTGGTTTCAGAATGGGTATTCAAACGTTGAAAATATAATGTCTTGAATCATCAATCCATCACCCAAGCCGACGTCTCATGATTTTTGAGAGGATATTGAGTTGTTAATTATTATTCCATCGTCTAGGCGTCACTACGTCACGTATTCAATAACTACACGACGTAATTCCAGAGATAACGTACCCTTGAGCAATGTTCCGAATGCGTCGTATTTCGGTATAAACTTATTGCTGTTTACCGTTAAATTCTCGCTAAATCACTTTCCACTTTTAGTTATCCGAAGAATCACTTAATTCCACAAACAAACTTTAAATGTACATTAAATGATGTATGCGACACGAAGAATTAACTTGAATTAAAGTTTATCGTTCATCGTAATTATTTGTCCCTACACGGAGCACACACGCCGATTTTTCATTCAGGGAATTGCGTCTGTTAGAATCAGCAGTTCTGGCTTTGATGATAGCTTCTGACAACATGACGAAATTGTAAGTTCTTCGTTATTGCTTTTATCTGTTGTCCACTCAAGTCTAATAATTGAGTTTATGTCGGCGATCAGTCTCTGTCTGTGTCCTTTGATGTTCGTGAGTATTAAGTCCCATCATAAATCAGCAATCACACGAGTTATTTTTCTGTCACATATAACAACTATTCCGTTATCTGTCTAAATGCTAAAGATGATTATACTTCAGTCCGACTTATGACTAATACTTCCAACCGTAAAACTTTTGAACTTCAGACCGCTTTTAAAACAATATAGTAGTGTACAACATGCTTACTACTATTTCAAGAGTACAACACAGAAGTGAAGTTAACATCTCCACTGCCAAGTTACATTGTAATCACAAGAACTTAAAGCTCGATGAGGCTACAACTCCCTACTAGGGTAAATGTTATCTTTGGTCAATTTATGGTCTGGGCTTTAATCTTCGTAAATAATAATTTTTTTGAATTCTTTCTTTAAAGTTTCTTTTTCCTATCATATGGTATTCTTTCATTCAGTCCTTTCTTTATGATAAGCGTTAGTATTTACATGACATTCTTGTTGATAAAACTGTCAAGAGTGTAAATTTTGTTGTCAGTAGCTGTCATAACTGTCAGGTTAACTGATTTTTCTATTTCTTTTTGCAACAAAAGGCTGTTCATTATGGGTTCTATAATTGGGGTATTACATTAGGGATGTTTAGGAGTGTGGAAATCTCGCGTACAGACGTATGACACAAGTGACACCCAATCACCTGACCACGTTGGAAGTCCGTGAGTTCGCGGAGCTCCTCATTCTGCTCTCTCACGATGTCTAATGACTACTGAGGTCCCTGATATGGATTTTCTGGTAGTACGTGGCAGCAAAATACACATAATATGGAAAACGTATGTTTTGGGGGTGTTCTGATACTTTTGATCATATATTATTTATTGCTCAATTATTTACGCTCACCGCGATGATGGCCGGAAAACTGATGCAACTGTCCGGTAATCTCTTTAGGAAATGTCAAATTTTTTGACTTCGGTATGAAGTAATAGCGACTCTCAATCTTCCCTCGGACGAAGATTAATTCGTTACAATTGCTATTCGCACACTACGTCCACTATATAGTTGGGTGTGACAACGATTCCGAACTCTGCACTTTTCGCCAAAATACACTACTGGCCATTGAAATTGCTACACAACGAAGATGACGTGCTACAGACGCAAAATTTAACCGACAGAAAGAAGAGCTTTTCAGATCATTCACACAGGGTTGGCGCCAGTAGCGACATCTACAACGTGCTGACATGAGGAAAGTTTCCAACCGATTTCTCATACGCAAACAGCAGTTTACCGGCGTTGCCTGCTGAAACTTTGTTGTGATGCCTCGTTTAAGGAGGAGAAATGCGTACCATCACGTTTCCGACTTTGATAAAGGTCGGATTGTAGCCTATCGTCATTGTGATTTATCGTATCGCAACATTGCTGCTCGCGTTGGTCGAGATCCAATTACTGTTAGCAGAATATGGAATCGCTGGGTTCAGGAGGGTAGTACGAAAAGCCGTGCTGGATCCCAACGGCCTCGTATCGCTAGCAGTTGAGATGACAGGCATCTTATCCGCATCGCTGTAACGGATCGTTCATCCACGTCTCGATCCCTGAGTCAACAGATGGGGACGTTTGCAAGACAACAACCACATTTGCAGCAGCATGGACCATCAGCTCGGAGACCATGGCTGCGGTTACTCTTGACGGTGCATCACAGACAGGAGCGCCTGCTATGGTGTACTCAACGACGAACCTGGGTGCAGGAATAGCAAAACGTCATTTTTTCTGATGAATCCAGGTTCTGTTTACAGCATCATGATGGTCGCATCCGTGTTTGGCGACATCGCGGTGAATGCAAATTGGAAGCGTATGTTCGTCATCGCCATACTAGCGTATCACCCGGCGTGATGGTAGGTGGTGCCATTGGTTACACGTCTCGGTCACCTCTTGTTCGCATTGACGGCACTTTGAACAGTGGACGTTACATTTCAGATGTGTTACGACCCGTGGCTGTACCCTTCATTCGATCCCTACAAAAACCCTACATTTCAACAGGATAATGCACGACCACATGTTGCAGGTCCTGTACAGGCTTTTCTGGATACAGAAAATGTTCGACTGCTGCCCTGGCCAGCACATTCTCCAGATCTCTCGCCAACTGATAACGTCTGGTCAATGGTGGCCGAGCAACTGGCTCTTCACAATATGCCAGTCACTACTCTTGATGAACTGTGACATCGTGGTTAAGCTGCATGGGCAGCTGTACGTGTACACGCCATCCAAGATGTGTTTGACTCAATGCCCAGGCGTATCACGGCCGTTATTACGGCCAGAGGTGGTTGTTGTGGGTACTGATTTCTCAGGATCTATGCACGGATATTCCGAGAAAATGTAAGCACATGTCAGTTCTAGTATAATATATTTGTCCAATGAATACCCGTTATCATTTGCATTTCTTCTTGGAGTAGCAATTTTAATGGCCAGTAGTGTATGACGAACGCTCATTGGAAGTGCAGAGGCTTCCACGTTATCGTGCTTCATTTGCTAGTATGTTGCTCCTTGTCTTTAATTGCCAAGGAAATAGACAGCCTTTGTTTTTTCTTCTGGAGCATTCTATCATTGCGTTCTTCCGAAAGAAACATTTTGTTCTTTTTTTGTCCCCTGTGAAATTTATGTCAATCAAGTTTTCTTTTCATAAAAATAAAAACAAAATAAACAATAAATTAAAAATATAAAAGAATACTAAAAAACACGAAAAACCCGCGTAGTACCGGGTCCATGCAAGGAACTAGCACAGTGACACACGGGGGTGGAGCATCGTGGCCAGACATCGGATCTTGACCACTGCTCACGTTGTCTCACTGAGCCTGACTGTATCCGCTCATTTCTGAAGAGAGAGTACTGTTTACATCGCACTAGACAGTTATGTTTTTACATTGAGGTAAGGTTTCTTATTTTATTTACCGGTGTCGCGGTATCCACTGGTTTATTGCAAACAACAGTACATAAATCCTACCATATTGCGTTACAATTAAATGAGTAAATGCTTACGAACGTTTTCGTTACCAGTAAATACTCTACGTTTTATTTACTAAAAATCTTTGTAAACAAAAGCAGATGAAAGAAAAGGAAAGATTCAAGCACTGAGTACAGTTTTTGATTAGTTACAGCGAGGACCGTAATTTTATAAATTATGTTATAACAGGTCACAGTTTAAAAAGTGTTCGATATTTGCATTGCTGTGCAGCAATGTGTAGCCCTGCACCCGGGCGGCACGTTTTGGATCGACATGCCTAGCTGCTAACCGCTGCACGTTCGGCGAGGTATGTCACCGGGTGACGTCACATGTTCGACATTTGTCGTCCACTTTTGGGGTATTTTCCGACATTTTCGACCCCATGGGTCTTACTCTGAAGAGCCAACGAAACTGGTACACCTACCTAATATGGTGTAGGACCCTCGCGAGCACACAGAACTGCAGCAACACGACGTGGTATGGACTCGGCCGATGTCTGAAGTTGTGCAGGAGGGAACTGACACCATGAATCGTGCGCGGCTTTCCATAAATCCATAAGAATATGAGGATGTGGACGTCTCTTCTGGACAGCACGCTGCAAGGCATCCCAGATATACTCAGTAACGTTCATGTGTGGATAGTTCAGTGACCGTCGGAAACGCTTAAACTCAGAAGAGTGTTCCTGGAGCCCTATGTAGCATTTCTGGGCGTGTGGGGAGTCACATTGTCCTACTGGAATTGCCCAAGTCCTTCCGAAAGCACAATGGACATGAATGGACGCAGGTAATCGGAGAGAATGCTTACGTAAGTGTCACCTGTCAGACTCGTATTTATACTTTTCATGGGTCCCATATCACTCCAACCGCTCAATCCACACTATCACAGAGCCTCCACCAGTTTGAACAGTCCCCCTCTGACATGCTTGCCTTCATACCTGTACACGTCCATCGGCTCAGTATAATTTGAAACGAGACTCGTCCGAGCAGGCAACATGTTTCCAGTCATTAACAGTCCAATGTCGGTGTTGCTGAGCCCAGGCGAGGCGTAAAACCTTATGTTGTACAGTCATCAAGGATATACGAGTGGGCCTTCGGCTCCAAAAGCCCATACCGATGATGTTTCGTTGAATGGTTTTCGCGCTGACACTTTTCGATGGCACAGCACTGAAATCGGCAGTAATTTGCGCAAGGGTTGCACTTCTGTCATCGCTGTCTTTATCCCATCGCTCGTGCGCCACGTGTAACACTACGTTGAAACTCACTTAAATCCTGATAATCTGCCACTGCAGTAGCAGTAACGGATCTAATAAGTGCGAGAGATGCTTGTTGTCTTATATAGGCGTTGCTGACCGCAGGGCCATTTGTGCCTGTTATACATATCTCTGGGTTTGAATATGGGTATCTATACCAGTTTCTTCGGCGCTTCAGTGTAAGTTAAATTATATGAATTACGTCTACATAGCTTCGGGTGTTTTGAACATTAACAACATTATATACAGGGCGGTCCATTGATCGTGACCGGGCCAAATATCTCACGAAGTAAGCGTCACACGAAAAATTACAAAGAACGAAACTTATCTAGCTTGAAGGGGGAAACCAGATGGCGCTATGGTTGGCCCTCTAGATGGCGCTGCCACTGGTCAAACAGATATCCACTGCGTTTTTTAAAAATAGGAACAACCGTTTTCATTACATATTCGTGTAGTACGTAAAGAAATATTAAGGTTTTAGCAGGAGCACTTTTTTCGCTTTGTGACAGATGGCTCCGTAATAGTCAGAAACATATGGATCACAATTTTAGACGAACAGTTGGTAATTGGTATGTTTCGTAAATTAAAATACAGAAATTAGGTACGTTTGAACATTTTAATTCCGGTTGTTCCACTGTGATACATGTACCTTTGTGAATCTATCATTTCTGAGAACGCATGCTGTTACAGCGTGATTACCTGTAAGTACCACATTAATGCAATAAATGCTCAAAATGATGTCCGTCAACCTCAATGCATTTGGCAAAAAATGTAATGACATTCCTCTCAACAGCGAGTAGTTCGCCTTCCGTAATGTTGGCACATGCATCGGCAATGTGCTGACGCATGAGGTCAGGCGTTGTCGGTGGATCACGATAGCAAGTATACTTCAACTTTCCCCACAGAAAGAAATCGAGGGACGCCAGATCCGGTGAACATGCGTGCCATGGTATGGTGCTTCAACGAGCAATCCACCTGACATGAAATATGCTATTCAGTACCGCTTCAACAGCACGCGAGCTATGTGCCGGACATCCATCATGTTGGAAGTACATCGCCATTCTGTCATGCAGTGAAACATCTTGTAGTAACATCGGTAGAACATTATGTAGGAAATCAGCATACATTGCACCATTTAGATTGCCATCGATAAAATGGGGGCCAATTGTCCTTCGTCCCATAATGTCGCACCATACATTAACGCGCCAAGGTCGCTGATGTTCCACTTGTCGCAGGCATCGTGGATTTTCCGTTGCTCAGTAGTGCATATTATGCCGGTGTACTTTACCGCTGTTGGTGAATGACGCTCCGTCGTTAAATAGAACGAGTGCAAAAAAACTGTCATCGTCCCATAATTTCTCTTGTGCCCAGTGTCACAACTGTACACGACCTTCAAAGTCGTCGCCATGCAATTCTTGGTGCGTAGAAATATGGTACGGGTGCAATCGATGTTGATGTAGCACTCTCAACACCGACGTTTTTGATATACCTGATTCTTGCGCAGTTTGTCTGCTACTGATGTGCAGATTAGCCGCGACAGGAGCTAAAACACCTACTTGGGCATCATCATTTGTTGCATTTCGTGGTTGACGTTTCACATGTGGCTGAACGCTTCCTGTTTCCTTAAATAACGTAACTATCCGGCGAACGGTCTGGACACTTGTATGATGTCGTCCAGGATACCGAGCAGCATATATAACACACGCCCGTTTGGCTTTTTGATCACAATAGCTATACATCAACACGATATCTACCTTTTCCGCAATTTGTGAACGGTCCATTTTAACACTGGCGGAATGTTACGTGACACAATGTACTTATACGTTTGTGACTATTACAGCGCTATCCATCACAAAGCGAAAAAAGTGGTCCAACTAAAACATTCATATTTCTTTACGTATCACACGAGTACTTAATAAAAATGAGGATTCCTATTTTTAAAAAAACGCAGTTGATCTCCGTTTGAACTATGGCAGCGCCATCTAGCGGGCCAACCATAGCTCTAACTGGTTTCCCCCTTCTAGCTAGACGAGTTTCGTTCTTTGTAGTTTTTTTCGTGTGATGCTTATTTCGTGAGATATTTGGCCCGGTCACTATCAATGATCCACCTTATATATATACAGGGTGTTTCAAAAATGACCGGTATACTTGAAACGGCAATACAAACTAAACGAGCAGCGATAGAAATACACCGTTGGTTGCAATATGCTTGGGACAACACTAGATTTTCGGGCAGACAAACTTCCTCAATTACAGTAGTTACAATTGTCAACAACAGATGGCGCTGCGGTCTGAGAAACTCTATAGTACGATATTTTCCACATATCCACCATGCGTAGCAATAATATGGCGTAGTCTCTGAATGAAATTACCCGAAACCTTTGACAACGTGTATGGCGGAATGGCTTCACTTGCAGATGAGATGTACTGCTTCAGCTGTTCAATTGTTTCTGGATTCTGGCGGTACACCTGGTCTTTCAAGTGTCCCCACAGAAAGAAGTCACAGGGCTTAATGTCTGGCGAATAGGGAGGCCATCCACGCCGCCTCCTGTATGTTTCGGATAGCCCAAAGCAATCACACGATCATCGAAATATTCATTGAGGAAATTAAAGACGTCGGCCGTGCGATGTGGCCGGGCACCATCTTGCATAAACCACGAGGTGTTCGCAGTGTCGTCTAAGGCAGTTTGTACCGCCACAAATTCACGAAGAATGTCCAGATAGCGTGATGCAGTAATCGTTTCGGATCTGAAAAATGGGCCAATGATTCCTTTGGAAGAAATGGCGGCCGAGACCAGTACTTTTTGAGGATGCAGGGACGATGGGACTGCAACATGGGGCTTTTCGGTTTCCCATATGCGCCAGTTCTGTTTATTGACGAAGCCGTCCAGGTAAAAATAAGCTTCGTCAGTAAACCAAATGCTGCCCACATGCATATCGCCGTCATCAATTCTGTACACTATATCGTTAGCGAATGTCTCTCTTGCAGCAATGGTAGCGGCGCTGAGGGGTTGCCGCGTTTGAATTTTGTATGGATAGAGGTGTAAACTCTGGCGCATGAGACGATACGTGGACGTTGGCGTCATTTGGACCGCAGCTGCAACACGGCGAACGGAAACCCGAGGCCGCTGTTAGATCACCTGCTGCACTAGCTGCACGTTGCCCTCTGTGGTTGCCGTACGCGGTCGCCCTACCTTTCCAGCACTTTCATCCGTCACGTTCCTAGTCCGTTGAAATTTTTCAAACAGATCCTTTATTGTATCGCTTTTCGGTCCTTTGGTTACATTAAACCTCCGTTGAAAACTTCGTCTTGTTGCAACAACACTGTGTTCTAGGTGGTGTAATTCCAACACCAGAAAAATCCTCTGTTCTAAGGAATAAACCATGTTGTCCACAGCACAGTTGCACGTTGTGAACAGCACACGCTTACAGCAGAAAGACGACGTACAGAATGGCGCACCCACAGACTGCGTTGTCTTCTATATCTTTTACATCACTTGCAGCGCCATCTGTTGTTGAAAATTGTAACTACTGTAATTGAAACACCATATATATATATATATATATATATATATATATATATATATATATATATATATATATATTTATTCCATAAGTCTGGTAGCGCCAAGGAGAAGCGTGTGCTTCACTGTGGTAGTGCGCTCAGGAGGAGCGAGGGGAGCCTGCTGAGTGTTGACTTCCGGCGCGTTGCGCACCCGCCGCACGTCCCTGGAGTAAACTCCGGCGAGCGGCCGGCGGTGGGAGATGCGCCCGTCTCGGAAGGGGCGACTTGGGAACTTTGGCCGTCTGCAGGTCCTCCGCTGTCTGCTCCTGCGGCACCGCGGTTTTTATGCCATACACGTCCCTGTGTTACTGCTCTGCGTGTTGGCAGCTTCCTCCAAAAGTGGCCGGGACGCGAAATTTCGAAACAGTGCAGGCATATATGCTAACGAACTGCTGAGGCAGGAACAGAACAGGTTACCCAGTCTGCAGCTCTTGTTCGAAGGTGCCAGTCTCGTTTCCAGTTCAGTAGTTAGTCGTGCCACGTAACTGAGCAAGGCAAGAATGCACTTCAACAGTGTCAGTATCAATAAACCGAGGGCCATAATCAATGCTACATGACCACCGTGTGAATTAATAGGCCGGCCGCTGTGGCCCAGCGGTTCTAGGCCCTTCAGTCCGGAACCGCGCTGGTGCTACGGTCGCAGGTTCGAATTCTGCGTCGGGGATGGATGTGTGTGATGTACTTAGGTTAGTTAGGTTTAATTAGTTCTAAGTCTAGGGGACTAATGACCTCAGATGTTAAGTCCAATAGTGCTTAGAGCCATCTGAACCATTTTGTTGTTGAATGAATAGGTTTTTAAACCCTTAATACATAATGTATTGTCTCTCAAGCCGCACGAGGATTTTCGAGCCCGCTCTGCAAGCTAAGATGATTTCCAGAGGAATGCTTCTATACATCGCCCTCTTCCTCCCCCCTCACCACCCCTTTTCCCACCTTAAATCGCAAACACAGAAACTTTCTACTGTCGGTTACATTATCGCCCTCTTTGTTTGTTGGTTACATGTGTTGGGGTTTCCTATGGCGCTCCTTGTGAACAACGTACCTCTCATAAACAGTACAGTAGAAAATGTGTTGTTTACAGAAACGTGTCAATTTAAACGATCCTAAATTTAATAAAATTCTTATTCTATGAATGGAGGCAGATGCAGTTTTATAAATGAATAAGTAGAAAGCAATAAGTAGAAAGCGTTTTTTGCGACTGTCAGTGATATCAGTCTGGATCAAGTATAGTGGAAAGTGCAAATGCTGCATCTCTGAAAGATGTGAATATGATTAAACTGAAAGCATTCTTTGTTCTGCTCATTTACACATCGGTTTTGAATCAAACGATGAGAACACTTCTGCTGTTATGACAACAGGTTGAACAGGAAAGGACCTTTTTCCCTCATGACCGTGAAGACAGAGCTGGTTCAAATGGCTCTGAGCCTTATGGGACTTAACTTCCGAGGTCATCAGTCCCCTAGGACTTAGAACTACCTAAACCTAACTAACGTAAGGACATCACAAACATCCATGCCCTAGGCATGGTCACGCGATTCCAGACTGTAGCTCCTAGAACCGCTCGGCCACTCTGGCCGGCAAGACAGAGCTGAACCAGCATCAGCTATATCTGACATTTTTATAGCATTTGTAGAAAATTGCCAGATGGCTTGCGCCATTGGTGCATGTGCTACCACATATGAAATGTCGGTGTTCTTCAGAGGTACACATGTTCAAGAAACCTATAAGGTACGAAATTAAAATTCAGAACCTAGTTGTCTCCGAAACATATTTTTTCCGAATAACTGTATTTACACAAACAAGAAATTTGGTCGAAGGACCCTCGCAGCAGACCATAAAATACTCACTTCCCACTAAAGCATATATCCGACCTCTCGCACCAATAAAAGGAGACATGTGACGGCTGACAATTCGCACTTTCTGCCCAACTTGCCCAAGTGAGGATAAAGTTCGGTTGAGGGTGGTTGGGACAATAAGGAAAAGCAAAGGAAAAATATCTAAAGGATATCAGCCGAACAGAAGACATCCTATAGACCCCCAATCAATGTAGGTTCACAAAAAATACGACGTCCAATGAAAACTTAAACTGTTGCTTTACTGTCCAGTATGCATTACGAGCCAGACTCAGATGAGGAAACACTGAAGACAGAAATTATTCAATTTTATAGTGAAACTATGGGGGGAGTAGACAACTATGATGTTAAGTGATCTGCTTGTACATCAAAAAGCAGAACCTGTCTATAATGCATGGCAATATTCTATAGATACGTTGATATTTCTTGTGTAAATTTACAAGTATTTCACAACAGCTGCTCAGGTAACGAACTTTCACATCGGCTGAAATTAACGAAGAAACGTGGAAGCATCATATTGCTCCTCACATGGAAAGGGGATTTGAAAATATCCACTTTAAGCTGGAATTGAGGGCTTGTACTGGGTGCAGTTCTGATTTGTATCGCTGGATGCAGTAGATGACCGTTTTGACAAAAAGAGAAGTATAAAGGTTTTGATCCAAAGAAGAGGACGAAAAGGGATATCCCGCGAAAAATGTGCAAAATCACTGCTTTTCTTGAGTGCTCGAAGGACGTGTGCGCAAAAATATGTTTCAAACCTTCAGGTGTGGAACACTGATGCCTGCAGTAAGCAGAAAAAAATTTCTTAATAATCGTTTCTTCATTATTCGAATAAATACGTAAAGCGTCAGGTAAAGTCAAATGTCTTGAGAGTGGTGGTAAATAGAAATGTAGATCCCAACACTGAATATCAAGTTTTCAGATTTTCTTTTTTACTGATCAAGTGAAATTTTTAACTGCAGGTTTAAACCAGGAATTTAGTTTTACTTGAAAATTTACTTTCAACGGAGATATTATAATGTTTCAGACTGTACATAGGTTGGATAAGAAGTAGTGGCAATAGTGTTACAATTCATAGCAGACTCTCCTTCCCCAAAGCAGATGCAAGGCGTCGTACACCGTCAGCGCGTCCATCTCCGTCAATGACTCCCAAGGACCGCCTATGGAAAGGATTATGTCTGCTCTTGTGTAGTAGTGCGTGCCACGTAGAGGTTCCTTGTTTTTGGCAAACAAGTCTTAATTGCATCGGGCGAATTCCGTGGATGTTTGAGCAGGAGCTGCTGCATCGGGTTCGCCGAGTGGTATCGTGCATTGTCATGAAGTGTGATTGGATGCAGTGACAGAAGGCGGCGGCGTTCTTCTCTCAGTGTGAGACTAAGATGATATGGCAAGAATTTACAGTGGTAGGACGCAGTGACTGTCTGTTAGAGCGCTAGAACTGACCTCTCGAACTTTCCGACAGTACACACTGCAAACGACACAAACACAACCGTCGATGCTCACTGCACTGCTTCAACTGACCTTCTGCTATGAGCAAAAGACAGCGGGCACGCCACTTGACCCACATCCTCAATATTACAACAGTGTTGCCACTACTTTCCGTTCAACTCTCGAAAACATTCATTCAGTTCTCTAACAGTTCGTTTATATGTACTACTTTTTTAAAAAAGAAGTCCAGAAGTATTTTGTTTATGTGATAAGAAGTAAGACTCTGCAGGTTCTATTTAGTACAGTAAAATCAACAAGTAGTAATTGAACAACACTTAAATAATCGTAAATATAAATATTATTTAAGTTCAAATGATATTTTGAAATTATTCATGCAGTTATGACTTAAAGATAATGTTTTTGCTTCATTTTTAGTGGTCCACATTAGAATTACGTACTTAAACACCTACTTCAGCTCTAATACTGTAACCTATCTTATGAAACTATGTTGTTTTGTTATTGTTGTGGTCTTCAGTCTACTCTACCCTGGATAAGCCTCTCCGTCACCGAGTAACTACTGCAAGCTACGTCGTTCTGAATCTGTGAACTGAGTTCGTCTTTTGGTCTCCCCACAACGATTTTTTGCCCATCCACCCTCGCCCCGCCATCCCCCGCCTCCCAAACACCCCCCCCCCCCCCCCGAATCCCCTACGTACACACGCTTCCATCCAACGAGCCGCTCTTTCTTCTAGTCAGGTTCTGCACAAATTTCTTGCCTCCCCAGTTCTATTCAGTACCTCCTCTTTAGTCACGTGAACTACGCACCTGATTTTCTACAGTCTTCTGTGGAATCACATTTCAACAGCTTCTATTCTCTTTTGTCCAAACTGTTTATTCTCCATGGTTCACTTCCATACATCGCTACATTTAATATAAATTTTCAGAACAGTCTTCCTGGAACTTAAATTGATACCAAATGTCAACAAATTTCTCTTCTTAAGAAATGCTTGTCTTAACATTGCCTGTCTACATTCTATAACCTCTCTACTTTGGCCATTATCAGTTATTTTGCTGCCCAAACAGCAAAAGTCATTTGCTACTTTATGTGCCCCATTTCCTAATCTAATTGGCTCAGCATCGCCTGATTTAATTTGAAAACATTCCATCATCCACGTTTTTCTTTTGTTGATGTCGAACTTATATCCCCCTTTCAAACCGCTGTCCATTCCCTTCAACTCCTTTTCCAAGTCCTTTGCCGCCTCTGACAGATTTACCACGTCATCAGAAAGTCTTAAAGTTTATATTTCTTCTTCCTGAGTTTTACTTCCTACCCCAAATTTTTCTCTGGTTTTCCTTTGCTGCTTGCTCGATGTGTGAGACGCCTCTCCTCCCAGTCACTGAAAGAACACAAATGTGGCAGCGAACACTAGAGACAAGAAGAGTACAGACGAACACCGGACAGAAAGAAACGGAAGAAAAGAAGAGGGCCGGAGACTCGTTGACTGACCAGAGAACAAAAAAGGGAAAGAGTCAACCATCCGAATACACACTAAAATCTGCAACCAATGAGAGACTCGAGGACAAGAGACACAGAAAGGGAAAGGCGCAGGACCCCCCTAAATGGAACCATAAAAAGGACTACCACGGATAAAATTTAAAACGTCGTCAGCCATGGAGGCACCGTCGCATAAAACCAAAGGCAACGTGTCCGGGAGATTAAAAGTCTGCCGGAGGGTGGGCAGGCGGGGACACTCCAACAAAATGTGGGCGACCGTCAACCGGGACCCACACTGACACAGGGGGGGATCCTCCTGACGCAAAAGATGTCCGTGCGTCAGGTAGGTATCGCCAATGCGGAGCCGACACAGGATGACAGAGACCCTGCGAGAAGCCTGCAGGGAGGACCGCCACACATCGGTCGTCTCCTTAACAGCCCGCAGTTTATTCGGCGAAGTCAGGCTACGCCACTCGTCATGCCACATCCCAAGCACCTTACGGCGCAACGCCAGCTGCAGATCACGAGCCGGGAGGCCGATCTCCAAAGTGGGGGCGTCGATCGCCCCTTTGGCCAGCCTGTCGACACGTTCGTTCCCCGGGATGGCAACGTGACCTGGCGTCCAAACAAAGACCACCGAGCGACCAGAGCCGGTAATGGCAAAAACAGACTCCTGAATAAAGGATACCAGAGGAGAAGAGGTATAGTAGCGGTCGATAGCCTGGAGGCTGCTCAGGGAGTCACTACAGATGACGATAGACGTACCTGAGCAGGAACGCATATGCTCAAGAGCGCGCAATATGGCCATCAGCTCTGCAGTAAAAAACTGCAGCCAGCTGGCAAGGAGCGCTGTTCAACATGGGCAGCGTAGATTAAATAACATCGGAAATAGGCTACAACCCTGTCTCACTCCTTCTCAACCACTACTTTCCTTTCATGCCTCTTGAATCATGTAACTGCATTATCTTTGTTTGCAGTTAAATACAGTAAATTGCGAAAGCAGTTGTAGTCTCTTTAGGCCCAATTTCCTTGCGATGAACAGTTCTGAGAAACAGTGTTTGCGTTCTGCTATTACGATTTAATCCAAAAGCGTAAAAGTTCTGACAACTCCATAGGGTTAAGTTAGGTATAAAACTGAAAGATTTATAGCTTTTGGGATCAACACGTCCCGTGTTAATTGCGCCGAGAGTCAGCTAGCCGACAGTGTCCGAGAGTGGGGAAAAATCTCAGATACTCTCGCTATGAGAGATTAGACGTCTCGAGTAGACTGTAACCTTGACCTCTGGAGAACTGCTCACTGTAGCCCTCAGACAAGAAAAATTGTACTACCAAATTCGGTAGAGCTGAGAGTGCTTCCATTCAAACCACAGAACTTCACTGAGTTTCTTTCGGTGAAAATCAGAGCGTCACAATTCTTCATAGGCGCTTCCTTAATGTGAACAAAATCAGGTTGAGTCGTTGGGCGAGGTGTCTGTAATCGTAACAACGAGATCACGCAAACCTGGCCGATCTCCCGCATGCCGGCCGGTCGCACACAGCTGTGATTCCTGCAGTCTAGGAACGTGCGGACACTCTCATTCGAGCTGGTTGTCGGACCGCAGTTAAACACTTTGCCGCACAACTGGACATTTCTGCTGGTAGGGTTGACACATCCGTCCACCAGTTGGGGTACACAAAGGTGTGCCCGCTAGATTCCTCACCGCCTAACAGAAGACCATAGAGAACAACGAGGGACCGTCTGTGCGAAATTGGTTGCGCTTTTCGGAGCTGAAGATTTTTCTTGTGACTACATTCGATAAAAAGTTAATGTAGTCACAAGAAAAACCTGAGCTCTGACGTTGACGAGTAGAGTGGCACCATTTGGACATACAGGCCCTCCTAGTACGGTGGTGTAATGCACTTGTAATGAACGGAAATTGTGTTGAAAAATGGAGTTTTGTAGGCAAAGTATGGGAATGGTTTACTGGAATGAAACCATCCAGCTTTCTGAAGAAAGCAATGTGTTAAATTACTTATTGGATGCCACTCGCAGACCTAAAAAATGCAATTGAGCCACTCACTGCTCGTTTTCATCCCATTAATTGTTTGTCATTTTCTATTACGGTAGTGCCACTTCGTTTACTTTACCCATTTACTGGCGCCACTAACTTCCTACCTTAAAGTAACCTCTGGCGTGCCACAGGGGAGTGTTATGGGACCATTGCTTTTCACAATATATATAAATGACCTAGTAGATAGTGTCGGAAGTTCCATGCGGCTTTTCACGGATGATGCTGTAGAATACAGAGAAGTTGCAGCATTAGAAAATTGTAGCGAAATGCAGGAATATCTGCGGCGGAGAGGCACTTGTTGCAGGGATTGGAACTGAACCTTAACATAGACAAATGTAATGTATTGCGAATACATACAAAGAAGGATCCTTTATTGTATGATTATATGATAGCGGAACAAACACTGGTAGCAGTTACTTCTGTAAAACCTGGGAGTATGCGTGCGGAACAATTTGAAGTGGAATGATCATATAAAATTAATTTTTGGTAATGCGGGTACCAGGTTGAGATTCATTGGGAGAGTAGTTAAAAAATGTAGTCCATCAACAAAGGAGGTGGCTTACAAAACACTCGTTCGACCTATGCTTGAGTATTGCTCATCAGTGTGGGATCCGTACCAGATCGGATTGACGGAGGAGATAGAGAAGATCCAAAGAAGAGCGGCGCGTTTCGTTACAGGGTTATTTGGTAACTGTGATAGCGTTACGGAGATGTTTAGCAAACTCAAGTGGCAGACTCTGCAAGAGAGGCGCTCTGCATCGCGGTGTAGCATGCTCGCCAGGTTTCGAGAGGGTGCTTTTCTGGATGAGGTATCGAATATATTGCTTCCCCCTACTTATACCTCCCGAGGAGATCACGAATGTAAAATTAGAGAGATTCGAGCGCGCACGGAGGCTTTCCGGCAGTCGTTCTTCCAGCGAACCATACGCGACTGGAACAGAAAAGGGAGGTAATGACAATGGCACATAAAGTGGCCTCCGCCACACACCGTTGAGTGGCTTGCGGAGTATAAATGTAGATGTAGATGTAGATGTACTTGCACATAAGTGGCAGCAGCAGCACGTATCGATAAGTGCACTGTCATACCGTCTCTGGAGCGACCGATAGTATTTCCGGGTCGTCGCGTGTCGAGTAGTAAGTGAGTGGGAGACGGACCAGCAGTCCAGACAGTTGGTTGGCGTGGAGCAGCAAGCGAGCCCCCGTCTCGCGGTGTCGGGCTAGAGCCGCTGGCGGCGTGCACGCTCGGTTGGAGTGTGAGGTGCTGCTTGCAAGTGCTATGAAGTTCGTCGCCCACCGATCTTGGACATGAAAGTTGAGTCCTCACTTAACCTACTATCGAGCCTCAACTGTTTACATTTCTTCGTTTGAACCTGGTTGTCGCTTTTGGGACATTCCCACGAGCAACATCGTGTGTGTATTTAAGTCGGCTAAGATTCCAGGCGTCTTCCTGTGAAATTAAATTTATTCCCTGTTATGGAAGTTCACCAGCGGTATCTTCTGCCTTGTGGCCGTTAACGTTCCGGTTACCCACCCAGGTGCCTGCATCTCGGGGTCGTGCGGTAGCGTTCTCGCTTCCCACGCCCGGGTTCCCGGGTTCGATTCCCGGCGGGGTCAGGGATTTTCTCAGCCTCGTGACGACTGGGTGTTGTGTGATATCCTTAGGTTAGTTAGGTTTAAGTATTTCTAAGTTCTAGGGGATTGATGACCATAGCTGTCAAGTCCCATAGTGCTCAGATCCATTTGAACCATTTTTTGAACCTACCCAGGTCGTTGGCGTAATTTTAGGCAGTGTATTTTCCTCGTCATGTTGTTGCTGTCGAGCGCGGCGTGTAGTTCGACAGCTGAGGTGTTGTTGCTCGTTGTGGGCGCCAATATTGTGTGTGTCATGTATTGAAATCTTGTGCTCGTTTTGCTGGTTGCGTGGAGTGGAACTGATTTTGTTGGTTGCTCGGTCGGCTGTCTGTCCGTTGGGTTGCCTCCAGATTAAGAAATCGTTGGACAGGCTGCCTGTCTCACCTAAAGGGGCGTTAGTGTTACAATCCGAGACCGACTCTTGGAAACTTCTGAGCGCCATTCCTTGTGTGTTACGCAGTAATTAACCTGCTTGGATTTTAGTTATTTCGTTGATGTGTGGCTTTCATCAGAGTATCAGTATCTCTTAAATGCCCTTAAGGCATTATATTGTTATATTTTTATATATGGCCTTCAGCCTAATTTTACTGGAGAGGTTTTAAGATAAGGCCTTCTGCCTTTTAGATTGAGACTCCTTCTAGGTCTTAAGCCGCTAAACCTATTTCGTTCATATTTGGCCTTCAGCTGAGTATTAATAACTCTTAAATTAATGTCCTTCTGTTGCCTTGAGGTCTGAGATTCTTATTCTTTATTTTATATGAAATGTTTTAAGATACGGCCTTCTGCATTTCAAAATTGAAACTCTTCTTTTAGGGCTTAAGCCGTTAAATTATTTGTTGGTGAGCGGCCTTCAGGCGAGTTTTAATATCTCTTAAATTAATCTTCTGCTCTTGCCCTTAAGGCATAGGATTGCGATGCTTCTGAATGGTGCCTTCAGCACAATTTGCATTAAATGTTTTAAGATAATGCTTTCTGCCTTTTGATTGAAACTGCTCTTGTTTCTTAATATGCAACCTCCAGTCTATTTTCATTTAAATTAAATTCTTAAAGCCTTCAGCCAATTAGATTGAAGATTTAAAAAATTTTATTGGGTGAAACCTCCAGAAGAACTGGTATTTCAATTTTGCTTAAGCTTTGTGTCTTGGATTTTGAATGTGGGCTTCAGCTGATCTAAAGTTAATCAAAGGACGTCGAGAAAAGTTTTGAGTGTTTTGCATCCTTGTTGTAATATTGTGTGTTGAAAAATAAAGTTTGTATGTTGAGTGCAACGGACAGGAACTCATTTTGGCCCCTTTCCACAAACCTAATCTTTTCTGTCCTGCTAGCCCAGGCACTTCAAGATCCTTACATTTTCAGGCACTGTAGCAAACATATTATATAATGTTAATAAACAAAGAAGATTGTCACCGAGTATACACGATTCTACGCTAATACGAATGAGAAACTAGCGCATTATCCATTGTGCCACATTCGCACAGCAACTAAGTGCGCAACAAATGCATACCGGCGTATATGGGACGGTTGAGACTACTGCCACGATGGATGTGCACAGTGAAGTGAACGTCGGTGATGTGTCTGCAAAAACTGGTGACGAAAGTTGTCAGGAGGTGGTCTCAGGACGAAGTTGTGAATTTAATCTGTTTGTACGAGAAAAAGCCAGCGTTATGGAGCACACAGCTGCTGGACTACAGGAATCTACTTAAGAAGCAAACATTTTTTGGCTGAAATTGATACAATTTTTAACATTTCCACAGAAGAAACCTATCTGAATAACCACAACTTAAGCAATCAGAGAAAAAAGTTTTATAACATCTATTCATTGTCATAGAGAAACAAGCGAAGTTGCATTGGAAAGTAATTGTCCTAGAACTTGGAAAACTGCTAAATGATTCAAATAATAGAGCGGCATCTACAAATTTTAATGACATGGTAATTATTGATTATATGTTTGTATTGGGTGTTGAAGACTAGACTTTCATGAATTTATGAGTGGTTATTTAAGTCAGCACAAGTAAAAATGCTCAAATAAATTCTAGTCTCGAAATTTTTAATTTATCAGGAATCTGTCCTATTTGGCTTTTGAAAGGGTATGGCCATCAAGACGAAATCTGGTGTAATGTTACTTTTCTTCTCCGTCATTATCTTCTGTCTGGTTCGATGCGGCCCGTCACGAATTCATCTCCTATTCCAACCTCTTAATCTCAGAGTAGCGCATGCTACGTCCTCAATTATTTGCTGGGTGTATTCCAGTATCTGTCTTCCTCTCCTGTTTTTACCCTCTATAGTTCCTTCTGGTACCATTGATGTTACTCCCGTATGCCTTAACAGATGCCCTATCATCCTATCCCTTCTGCTTGTCAGTCTTTTCAATATATTCCTTTCCATACCGATTCTGTGGAGCGCCTCCTCATTCCCTATCTTTTCAGTCCATCTAATTTTCAACATTCTTCTGTAGCGCCACATCTCAAATCCTTCGATTTTATTACGTTCCGATTTTCTCACGGTCCATGCTTCATTACCACACAATATTGTGCTCTAAATGTACGTTCTCAAAAATTCCTACCTCAAATTATGGGTTATATTTGACACTAACAGACTTCTCTTGGCCAGGAATGCCCTTTTGCAGTGGTAGTCTGCTTCTCCTTACCTCGTCTGTCATGGGTTATTTTGCTGGGTAGCAGAATTCCTTAACTTCATCTACTTAGTTATCATCGATCTTGATTACGTTTCACGGTGCTCCCATTTCTACTATTTGTCATTACGTTTGTCGTTACTCGATTTAAACTTTGTCCATATTCTTTCTAATTAAACTATGCATTCCATTCAGTAGATCCCGTAATTTTTCCTTACTTGTACTGAGGATCGTAACATCATCTTAGAATCTTACCATTTATATCCTTTCACCTTGAATTTCAATTCCACCTTTGCATCTTTTTTTTATTCCGGTCTTTGCTTCTTCGATTTAAAGATTGAACAGTAGGGACGAAAGGCTACATCCCTGTCTTACACCCTTTTTAATCCGAGCATTTCGTTCTGTTTTCCGGTCTTACTGTTGATTCTCGGTTTTTGTACGTATTGAATATCACCCGCGTTTCCCTACCGCTTACTCCTATTTTTCTCACAATTTCGAACATCTTGTACGATTTTACACTGTCGAGTGCTTTTTCCAGGTCGACACGTACTATGATTATATCTTGATTTTTCTTGTTACTTTACCAAACACTGAAGTTAATAAACATAAATCTTACAGTATCCCAAGCAGCCTGTCTTTAACACTAATGGATTTATGCAAATTTATGTCTCGCTTGGCAGTTTCCTGTGTAAATATAAAGAATAACTCTTCCATCCCAATTATTGTCATTCTCATTAAATTTAGATATTGTTCTGGACCTTCCGTCACAAGCTCTGCAATCAGATTCTCACATGCTCCAATATCATTCCGCTGCCACCTAACCCACTCTCTTTTCCAACACGAACACTGTCGTTTACGTTGTTCCTTTGCCACTAAAAGTATTTAAGTACAGCAGCAGCCCAGCGATGGTCCATCGCAACCTCTCCCTTCACGCCCAGAACTAAGATTGAAAAATCTCAAGGAGAGTGCTCTCTCAGATCTAACATACCCTCTTGTTACGTGTAAACGCTTCTAATACCTGCTCTCGCAATAATCTCAAATATTACAGGAAATACTAGCAAATAAATACCAGACTGTAACTATCAGTGAAAAATCGCCCTGGCTGCAAACAATTCTGCGAGTACCATCTAAGAGTACCAAACTGCCTGAGAGCAAAAAAACCTCTCACGGTGATCCCAGCTCTTGGAAATGATTGGCTGCATCGTATTCTAACTTTTGGTCCCTTTGATCTAGTATCATCGATGTGCCTAACCATAAAACAGAAACAAGTTGCAAACACGATCTCTATTAGTGTTGTCTGCCTCTTGAACATATCATCTTGCACTCAGCACCCAAATCAATGCCATCTGATCTTTAGACTTCACCTTGTACGCAATGGTCTCATATTTTCTCAGGGAGAGGTAGTCATGAATTACACTTTAAAATTGTATGGATGTGGTATTCACGTGAGAAAAATTAAAATTCTGGCAAAAATTAAGAGTCCTGCGGCACCGCTAAGTCGAAACGGGTTGCTAAGCAATAAAAAAAAGAGCTTTTAGCAGCTCGGTGTAGATTCTTTAGAACAAAGTACATTTAATTCATGTTATGCTTACGATTAAAAGACTAAGTTATGTTCTTTCTCTTATTTTTTTTATAAGCAAGGCACTATTATGCTAAAAAAAAGTTGGAACTACCAGAACTGTGTTGCTTGCGATTTGCATGCATCCCACATAACGTAACTGTCTTGCTGTAACTTCTCGGTACAGTCCTCTGACTGTGAGAAATGCTGACCAAGAGTGACAACTAGAGAACAAAGCTCTTTGTGGCTGTAACTCCGCCGGCCGGTGTGGCCGAGCGGTTCTAGGGGCTTCAGTCTGGAACCGCGCGACTGCTACGGTCGCCGGTTCGAATCCTGCTTCGGGCATTGATGTGTGTGATGTCCTTAGGTTTAAATAGTTTTAAATCCTAGGGGACTGATGACCTCAGCTGTTAAGTCCCATAGTGCTCAGAGCCATTTGAACCATTTTTGCAGTAACTCCTGATGCAAACAAATACTAATTTACTACAAATATCAAAAATTGTATCATTTGAAATGAGATGTTTCTAAAATGACAGTACTCTCATTAGCATTTGAGAAGAATGATGTCCCTAACTCTTCCATATAAATCGTCCATAACCTTCACTGAAAACTAAATTCAATTGCGAATAAGTGATGTTTCAAGAGTTTGTGAATAAAAATGGTAATTCCAAGTATTCTTACGCTCTGAAAAGCTTTTCAAACACGAATTAACCGTCATTGGCTTGGGGTCTGGTTTTGTATAAATTGGTTAATGAACTAAACAGTAAGGAAAACTGTAATTAGCAACGTCGAGTGGACTATCATCACCTTCAACAATGTATCATTAGTAATATTTTTTTTTCATGATGGCACGTGAATGAACCCGCTGTCAGAAAGTTATCTAACACAAAGTAACGCTAAAAAAATATATTTGATTTTTAAAGGACATGACGAACAGTTTTGTTCAGGATCTGGATTAAAGCATGTCACCTATAAGAAGTGTTAGCAATGGAGAGTTTCCTTCCCTGACCAGGACTCCAACACTGGACTGATTTCTGTAGCTGCCTAGGCGTCATAGACGTGATGTACCTCATTTTTAGCCAGTGTCACTAAGCAAATATGAACATGCTATTACATTATGGGAATTTTTGTACTCGACCGAGACTCTTACCGAGCAGCTATTGTCCCTGTTAACTAACCATTACTAACCACAAGGGATATTAAATATAGTTTCATTCACCAGTAAGAAACCTGATAGTAGGCAGTCTAAAGACCTGTGGTGGATGGTGTTTCGAGTCAGAATCTAATAGGATTGATAGCTAAACACAATCAAATGTCAGATATAAAATTCCCTTTGCAGTAGCGAGATATTTGAAACTGAAATGACGAGACGAATGAATAATTTCTGCTTGCCGGGATTCCATTCAAATACAAGCAAACGTAAAGTGCTCAACGCCTTATCAAATCTTTGTAAAGCAAGTAACAGAAGACACGCTGCACAGGAAAAGGAAGCAAAAGTCTCTGTCGACAGTAGCCAGGAATTGGCTCCGTGTGCTAGGATTATACTGCCAGGGAGAGGAATGTCACATTATGACGAAAATCAAGCACCAATCGTAATAGAATTTACTGAGAATCGTAGATGACATGATACTACAGAAGAGATTAGGCACAGCAGTTGCAAAGGAACTTAGCAGACAGTCTCTTAAATGGGTGCATAGTAAAAGAACTTTTGTGAAAGTGGCGATGAACACTCAGGAACCTTAAACACAGAGAGTATAACTCATAATGACCTGTCCACAAGACAAGAAAGCACTACGACGTCACGTGCAAAATCATCACGAATGACATTTGTGAACTTCGTTCAAGGGGATAGTATGTGTCGAATGCTTCAATTCAAGCAGTGGGGGGCTGCTGATAGATGAGATGTTCCTGGCACAGCAGCGCGTGCAACAGAAAGCTTACCGACTCATCAGCTGCTTCTGCATGCCGCTTCTGCATGTAGCTCCTGGCAAAGGGTATGATAAATATGGTGATAAACATGATGATATTGACCCCGCACCTGTAGCAGGAGACGCAGAGACAACTTCGACCTCATCTGTAGATCCCACTTGAATCAGAGTGAGGTGACCATGGCAATACTGATGAGAGTAAGAATCGCAAAGCAGTGAAGTGCAGTGAAAATCAGGTCTTTATATCAAACACACACAATTTTTGTAGCATTTAGAGCCCTATAGGCTTACCCTCAGACAAGAATATTAATAATTTAGAAGTTAAAAAATGGTTCAATTAGCTCTGAGCACTATGGGACTTACCTTCTGAGGTCATCAGTCCCCTAGAACTTAGAACTGCTTAGACCTAACTAACCTAAGGACATCACACACATCCATGCCCGAGGTAGGATTTGAACCTGGGACCGTAGCGGTCACGCAGTTGCAGACTGTAGCGTCCAGAACCGCTCGGCCACTCCGGCCAGCATTTAGAAGTTAATGTCAAGTTAATTCGTTTGGAGGATCCCAATGTACTGCAGTTTGCTCTTAGACGTGTTATTAGAGGTGGACATCTCAAACGGAAATCTGTTACGTATTCTACTCCTGGGGCATAAGACAGAATTATTTGGAGGGTAAATAATTTACCATCAGAGATTAAACAATATGCGATCTCTTTCGGCAGGCGCTCACGATAAGAAGTGAACCATTCTAATTAAGCATTAATTCGTGGATTTTGTAAAAGTATACAGACGCGTTTTCTTTGATCCAGCCCTTCTCTCTCCACTTTATTTACACTCGAAACACATAAAAGGATAAAGATACGAAAGATAAACGTTGCGCGAGAAAATTGGCTATGACTGAAGTACGAAAAGTAGTTGACAAGCTGAGTGTTGAGATAATCTGTTTGAAAGAATCATACTGTAGAAACAATAATCTCCCATGACACCTTGGATATTCGGGATGTCAACAGATCGCCGGGAAAGCATGAAGAATTACAATAATCTCCCATATTTATTTGCGGATATGTCAACAGTTGCTGGCCACGATGAGGAATTGTCTGCATTGTGATAACAAGTAGGAAATTCACTGTGGCTAAGGTGGCCCACCTGTATGACAAGCACATGGTCATAGTAGAAGTGAAGGTTGTGTAGACAAAGTGGGTTGTAGTAAGCATATACATGCAGTATTCTCATCCCAATGTACGTTACACAGATAAACTCAGGGCGGCAATCTGTGTGGACAAGGTGCCTGTCTCCTAGTGGAAACAAATGCGAATGCAAAATCTCATCTGTGGCACAGCTGACAGACTGAAGAGCAAGGCGAAATGCTAGAGATCGCAATACAAGATCTGGAACTCATTGTTTTAAATCTAAAAGGCCAAACGAGTAGATTCGAGGAAAGAGTGGGTGTGACCATTAATATACGCTACTGGCCATTAAAATTGCTACACCAAGAAGAAATCCGGATGATAAACGAATATTCATTGGACTTATGTATTATACTAGAACTGACATGTGATTACATTTTCAAGCAATTTGGGTACATAGATCCTGAGAAATCAGTACCCAGAACAACCACCTCTGGCCGTAATACGCCTGGGCATTGAGGTTCCTCACTGATCTTCTCCGAAGTCGGCTTCTACGAGTTTTTCCATTTTTCTGTAAAGTTAGTATTTTGCAGCTGTGACTTATTAAACTGATAGTTCGGTAATTTTCACACCTGTCAGCCTCTGCTTTCTCCAGAATAGTAATTACTATATTCTTCATGAAGTCTGCTGGTATTACATCAGTCTCATACATCTTGCTTACCAGGTGGAAGAGTTTTGTCATAGCTGACTTTCCAGACACCATCAGCAGCTCTAACGGAATGTTGTCTATTCACAGGTCCTTGTTTCAGTTATTTATCAAATCCTTCACGCAGAATGAAATTCCCTCCTCTTCATCTCATCACTCTTTTCTCCAAAGATATATTTAATTTGCATGCTGGGAGTATCTCTCTTACCCCTAATGATACGTGCTTCTATATCCTTACATTTGTCCTCTAGGCATTCATGCTTAACCATTTTGCACTTCCTGTCGATCTCATTTTTAGACGTTTTTATTCCCTTTCGCCTCCTCCATTTATTGCATTTTTATATTTTTCATGTCATCGATAAAATTCAGTATATCTTATGTTACTCAAGGAATCATACTAGCCCTCGTCTTTTTACCTACTTCGTCCTCTGCTATCTTCACTATTTCGTCTCTCAAAGTTATCCACTATTCTTCTACTGAATTCCTTTCACCTGTTCTTGTCATTCATTCCCCAATGCTCCCTTTTATATTCTCTACAACGTTTGGTTTTTTCATTTTATCCAGGTCCCATCTCCTTAAACTACCCACCTTTTTACAATTTCTTCAGGTTTAATCTGCAGTTCATAACCGATAAATTTTGGTCAGAGTCCACATCTGCTTCAGGAAATTTCTTACAGTAAAAACCTGGTTCTGTCTTACCATTACATAATCAATCTGAAACCTTCCGGTGTCCCTAGATCTCTTTCTCCTTTACAACTTCCTTTCATGTTTCTTAACCCAAATTAAAGTATGCTCTGTTCAAAATTCTACCATACGGCTTCCCCTTTAATGCCTTTCCCGTAGTCCATATTCCCCTACTACTTTTCCTTGGCTTCCTTTTCCTACTATCGAATTCCAGTCCCCCATGACTATTAAATCTTCGTCTCCAATAACTATCTGAATAATTTCTTTTATTTCTTCATACATTGCCTCAATCTCCTCATCTAAGGAACAGGTTGACATATAAAACTGTACTGTTGTGGTGGGTGTGAGCTTCATGTCTATCTTGCCTACAATAATGCGTTCAGTACGCTGTTCATAGTAGATTACCCGTGTTCTTATTTTGTTGTTCATTATTAAAGCTGCTCTTGCATTACCCCAATTTGGGTTTTTATTTATAAACCTGTTTTCATGTGACCGGAAGTCCTGTTCCTCCTGCCACCGATTTTCAATAGTTCCAACAACGCACATCAAAAATGTTTCGCATCACCTCGGTTCTGAGATTTCCGGAACCTGTACAGAAAATGGGAGTAGCGATCAACATAAAAATCATTTCCGCCCTTTTTATTGCTCATGAAAACCACACATTGCATGTTGTATCACCATACAGCCAGACCTTCAGAGGTGGTGGTTCAGATTGTTGTACACACCAGTATCTCTAACACGTCCTCTTGCATTGATGCACGCCTCTATTCGTCGTGGCATACTATCCACAAGTTCATCAAGGTACTGTTGGTCCAGATTGTCCCACTCCTCAACGGCGATTCGGCGTAGATCTCTCAGCGTGGTTGGCAGTTCACTTCGTCCATAAACAGCCATTTTCAATCTTTTCCAGGCATGTTCGATCGGGTTCATGTGTTGAGAACATGCCGGCCACCATAGTCGAGCGATGTCGTTACCCTGAAGAAAGTCCCTCACAAGATATGCACGATGGGGGCGCGAATTGTCGTCCATGAAGACGAATGCCTCGCCAATATGCTGACGATATGGCTGCACTATCACACGGAGGACGTTATTCACATATCGTACTGCCGTTACGGCGCTTTCCATGACCACCAGCGGCGTACGTCGGTCCCACATAATGCCATTCCAAAACAGCAGGGATATTCCACCTTGCTGCACTCGCTGGACAGTGTGTCTAAGGCGTTCTGCCTGACCAGGTTGCCTTCAAACGCGTCCCCGACAATTATCTGGTTGAAGGCGTATGCGACATTCATCGGTGAAGAGAACATGATGCCAATCCCAGGCGGTCCATTCGACGCGTTGTTGGGCCCCTCTGTACCGCGCTGCATTGTTTAGTGGTTGCAAAGACGGACCTCGATATGGACGTCGGGAGTGAAGCTGCGCATCATGCAAGCTATTGCGCACAGTTTGAGTCGTTACACGACGTCCTGTGGCTGTACGAAAAGCATTATTGAACTTGGTGGCATTGCTGTCAGGGTTCGTCCGAGTCATAATCTGTAGGTAGCGGTCATCCACTGCAGTAGTGGGCGACGTGAACGAGGCATGTCATCGACATTTCCTGTCTCTCTATATCTCCTCCATGTCTGAACAACATCGCTTTGGTTCACTCCGAGACGCATGCACACTTCCCTTGTTGAGAGCCATTCCTGGCATAAAGTAACAATGCGGACGCGATCAAACCGCATTATTTCCCGTCTAGGCGTGTTTGAACTACGAGCCATGTACCTCCTTCCTGGTGGAATGACTGGAACTGATCAGCTGTCGGACCATTTCCGTCTAACAGATGCTGCTCTTGCATGGTGTTTACATCTTTGAGCTGGTTTAATGACATCTCTGAAGATTCAGAGCGACTGTGTCTGTGATATAATATCCACAGTCAACGTCTGTCTTCAGGAGTTCTGCGAACCGAGGTGATGCAAAGCCTTTTTTCATGTGTGTATATCTAGGCTTATCCGTTTGCCTTTTAAATTTTCTAACATACCTGCCCGATTAAGGGATCTGAGATTCCACGCTCCGATCCATAGAACGTCAGTTTTGTTTCTCCTGATAACGTCAATCTCCAGAGTAGTTCCCGCCTGGAGTTCTACATCTACATCTACATCCATACTCCGCAAGCCACCTGACGGTGTGTGGAGGAGGGTACCCTGAGTACCTCTATCGGTTTTCCCTTTTATGACAGTCTCGTATTGTTCGTGGAAAGAAGGATTGTCGGTATCCCTCTGTGTGGGCTCTAATCTCTCTGATTTTATCCTCATGGTCTCTTCGTGAGATATACGTAGGAGGGAGCAATATACTGCTTGACTCTTCGGTGAAGGTATGTTCTCGAAACTTTAACAAAAGCCCGTACCGAGCTACTGAGCGTCTCTCCTGCAGAGTCTTCTATCATCTCCGTAACGCTTTCGCGATTACTAAATGATCCTGTAACGAAGCGCGCTGCTCTCCGTTGGATCTTCTCTATCTCTTCTAACAACCCTATCTGGTACGGATCCCACACTGGTGAGCAGTATTCAAGCAGTGGGCGAACAAGCGTACTGTAACTTACTTCCTTTGTTTTCTGATTGCATTTCCTTAGGATTCTTCCAATGAATCTCAGTCTGCTTTGCCGACGATCAACTTTATATGATCACTCCATTTAAAATCACTCCTAATGCCTATTCCCAGATAAATTATGGAATTAACTGTTTCCAGTTGCTGACGTGCTATATTGTAGCTAAATGATGAGGGATCTATCTTTCTATGTATTCGCAGCACATTACACTTGTCTACATTGAGATTCAATTGTCATTCCCTGCACCATGCGTCAACTCGCTGCAGATCCTCCTGCATTTCAGTACAATTTTTCATTGTTACAACCTCTGGATACAGCACAGCATCACCTGCAAAAAGCATCAGTGAACTTCCGATGTCATCCACCAGTTCATTTATGTATATTGTGAATAGCAACGGTCCTATGACACTCCCCTGCGGTACAATAATGGGGGACTATTTTACCTCCGGAATATTATACCCAAGAGGATGCTTTCACCATTTAACCATACAGTAGAGCTGCATGCCCTCGGAAAAAATTGCTGTTATAGTTTCTCCTTGCTTTCAACCATTCGTAATACCAGCGTAAGAAGGCCATTTTGGTTGATATTTCAAGGCCAGATCAATCAATCATCGAGACTGTTACCTCTGTAACTACTGAAAAGGCTGCTGCCCCTTATCGGTATCCACTAACATAGACACTGAAATACATGTACAGCTTAGAAGTGAACTAGACAAGGAACAGGACAATCAGATATTGGCGATACCTTTCGCTCAAGAAGGAATTGCTGTCGCAATTTCCAAGTTCAAAACTTCAGTGATACCTGGTCCAGATGGCGTTTACGATGATGTCATACGCATGGCAGGCCCACTGATAATGCCGTATTCGACACCATTACTAAGCGAGGCGGTGCGAATAGGTAGGACCCGGCGATATGGAAAACAGACAGTGCAATAGTGATTAAAAAGGGAAAGGATAAAGAACCGGGATCACCGAAGAGCTATAGATCTATTTGCTTATTAAACGTCTTGGCCAAGTAGCGTCTGTTCTGTGACTGGCTGCAGGAGCACAAGGAGCCACTGGATCTAAACTAGTGTCACCGTGGATGGAGAAGAGGAAAGCGCAAAGATGATGCGATTAACAGAGCTCTTTAGATTGTAGAAAATCCGACAGCAAAGCATGCAGTCGCACTCATGATTGGCGACGCAGGCGAATTCGATAATATTTGGTGGCCTGTGATGATTTCACACCTTCGAGATCTCCGTGTCCCCAGATGTCTGTATGACAGTTCTGTAGATTACTGTAGTGAACATATCGTTTAGTGTCTTGCAGAGCACAACGAGATAATCAAAAAGATTACCAAGGACTTTCCTCAAGGCTCCATAAGTGGTCCATTGTTCAGGTTCAGCTCCTGTTACATCGGTTAGATGCGTGTTGTTGTATATGCAGATGACATCCTGATAATTGTGTCTGCAGACTCCATGGCGAGACTTGAGGAAAAGACGAATGATGTACTCGCTCAGATGCAGCATTGGCGCAAGGACAAAAAACTGGCTACAGCTGTTTATACAACCATATACATACTTCTGAATGAAAGAATTCCCTTTGCCAGAATTCCCTCCCTGAGGCTTGACAGAATCCCAGTGAAATACTGTATTGTTTGTGGATATTTAGGCATCCTTCTAGACGAGAAAAGGAACTTTCTAGAACATATATAATCTGTCAGTCAGACAGTGGCTAAAATTATGCATAATGCTGCTCGTGTTGACTGCTGACGATTGGTTACACGTGACGCGGTCATATCGCGAAGCTATCTCCAACGCCATTGTGGACTTCGCTGAAAGCATCTGGGCGCATCGCCTTCGATTGTTCAGCTAAAAAACAATGTTGTTGTTGTGGTCTTCAGTCCTGAGACTGGTTTGACGCAACTCTCCACGCTGCTCTATCCTGTGCAAGTTTCTTCATTTCCCAGTACGTACTGCAGCCTACATCTCTCTGAATCTGCTTAGTGAATTCATCTCTAGGTCTTCCTCTACGATTTTTACCCTCCACGCTACCCTCCAATCCTAAATTGGTGATCCCTTGATGCCTCATAACATGTCCTACCAACCGATCCCTTTTTCTAGTCAAATTGCGCCACAAAATCCTCTTCTCCCCAATCCTGTTCAGTACCTCCTCATTAGTTATGTGATCTACCCACCTAAACTTCAACATTCATTTGTAGCACTACATTTCGAAAGCTCCTATTCTCTTCTTGTCCCAACTAGTTCTCGTCCATGTTTCACTTCCACAGGTGGCTAAACTCCATACAAATACTTTCAGAAACGACTTCCTGACACTTAAATCTATACTCGATGTTAACAAATTTCTCCTCTTCAGAAACGCTTTCCTTGCCATTGCCAGTCTACATTTTATATCCTCTCTACTTCGACCATCATCAGCTATTTTGCTCCCCAAATGGCAAAACTCCTTTACTACTTTAAGTGTCTCATTTTCTAATCTGATTCCCTTAGCATCGCCCGACTTAATTCGCCTACATTCCATTATCCTCGTTTTGCTTTTGTTGGTTTTCATCTTATATCCTCCTTTCAAAACATTATCCATTCCGTTCAACTGCTCTTCATAGTCCTTTGCTGTCTCTGACAGAATTACAACGTCATCGGCGAACCTCAAAGTTTTTATTTCTCCTCCATGGGTTTTAATACCTACCCTACATTTTTCTTTCGTTTCCTTTACTGCTTGCTCAATATACAGATTGAATAACATCGGAGATAGGCTACAACCCTGCCTCACTCCCTTCCCAGCCACTGCTTCCCTTTCATGTCCCTCGACTCTTATAACTGTCATCTGGTTTCTGTACGAATTGTAAATAGCCTTTCGCTTCCTGTATTTTACCTCTGCCAGCTTCAGAATTTGAAAGAGAGTATTCCAGTCAACATTGTCAAAAGCATTCTCTAAGTCTACAAATGTTAGAAAGGTAGGTTTGCCTTTTCTTAATCTAGCTTCTAAAATAAGTCGTAGGCTCAGTATTGCCTCACGTGTTCCCATATTTCTACGGAATCCAAATTGATTTTCCCCAAGGTCAGCTTATACCAGTTTTTCCATTCGTCTGTAAAGAATTCGCGTTAGTATTTTGCAGCCGTGACTTATTAAACTGGTAGTTCGGTAATTTTTACATCTGTCAACGCCTGCTTTCTTTGGGATTCTACTGCAGCGAATTCAGCAGAGCGCACTTTTGAGGCTAATCGGTGCATTTCGCAATACACCTGTAGAGGATTTATTGGTAACCCTCGAGATATTTCCGATAGAAGTCGTGGTACGTTACAGGTCAGTGCTGTATTGATTAGGGCGTGGACATTATGATCATGTGTACGATGTCACAGGAACTCATATTACTAAGAAAAGACATTTACGATCCTGGAAGGTATATGAATGACAGTCTGACTGGGACACTAGAAGCACTGCAAGGTGGTTTTACAGTGTATTCCCAAGCGTCATTAACAGGCTCATACAGTGAGGGAATGTCTCTACTCGGTGGTCCTAGAAACAGCTAGGTAAGGGAACTTCCGAACCATGCGTAGACTGCCGCTAAAACCGCAAGTTTCGGAGTGTTGTTGTGACTGGATGCGTGGACTTTCGATGAAGTGTATCACATTGTGTTTAGCGATGAATCGCAGTTTTACACTCCAGACGACCATCGTCATCTAGTGTGGCGGCCAACTCGGAAGAGTCTTGATGCAGGTTTCTCGGGTCTCCAGCCAGGTGGTAGCGTTGATATCTCGCGACGTTTGGGGAAGTGTCATACTACCCATCTTCGCCGCGTTGATATCTCGCGACGTTTCGGGAAGTGTCATACTACCCATCTTCTGGCGAAGATGGGTAGTATGACACTTCCCGAAACGTCGCGAGATATCAACGCTACCACCCGGCTGGAGACCCGAGAAACCTTCATCAATAGCTTACGATGGGAAAGTCTACAGTCACATATCGGAAGAGTCTTGTTCTTCCAATATTCTGGAGAGGCTCGATGGTGCTACTGGCGGCATCATGGTGCGGGATGCCATCCGGTATGCCTTAGGCTCACGGCTGTTTGAATGGATGGTACTTTAAGTGCGCAATGATATGTCCTGTGTCCTCTTGTGATACCTCTCAAGTGACAGTCTCATCTAATCATTTTAACATAGGGGGCTGCAAGTTCACATATGGAAAATGTCTCCATGAACTCTAATGTTGACATACTCCCGTGGTTTCCTGATACGTCCCTGATAGGATATGTGTCGGACCAGCTCGAAAGTCAACTCTGTCCCAGTGCTAGTATCCGGGATATCGAAGACCAATTACAACAAATGTAGGCCAGCTTGCCTCAGGACAGGATATAATAGCTTTATGACACGCTTCCCAACAGAACCAGTGCATTCACTTATGCTAGAAGGGGTGCAATGTAATTCTGGTCATTGGGCTGATACTGTGCCGGTTTGACGTCAATCGCCGGCACGCCAGGCGGGAACGTTAGAGCAGAGGGGGCTGTGAGACGACGTCAGCCAATTGCACGCTGACCGACTCCTCTCCAGTACGACGAAGTGCCAACAGCGCCCTCCACACCAAGAGGACATAAGCATGTCGCCACCTGGCCGTGGCCCAGTTGTACGAGTTAGACACCAGCGAGTTCAAGAAAAGCATCAACACTAGTCATTTCGCTTCTACTGTGTAGCATTGTCTGTACTGAAGAGGTTTCTTATTTTGTCTGTCGCCTTTGGTTGTGGTACATCTGTGTAACACAAAGTTAAGTGTTATACTCATTTCCTTTTGTAATAAAATTAATAAATACGATTTGCTTGAATTGTTTTCTAGCCCCCACCCCCAATTTGACTTTGTATCTACATTATAGTGCAGTGTTTAAGTGATGTGTCAGTGTTGTGCGTCCCCTTTTTTAAGTGTTGTGAACAGACACCATCCTGTTACCATGTGTGCTTTTTAACTCTTGCGAACAGAAACCAGACTGTCTGCATGTTTTTATTTTTATTTTTAAATAGCGCCTGCCTAATTACTATGTATCTTAATCTGCTTTACCAACCCTTTGTTTTTATATTTTAACTTCCGCCACTTTTCGCCCTCTGACAGTTGTAAACAGTCGCCGTTTTATCTCCTATTTTATTGTTTTTTCTCTACTCACCACGTTTTTAAACTCTTCTGTAGCCTCCAGAGCGACATATTACGCCGCTGCCAGCCCGCCTGGGAATCGAAATTCAATAAAGAAAAAAAAGTTCTCTAGCAATCCAAGAAAGCCGGTTTCCTAGGCATCCCATATTTTACGAATAGGCAGCATACGACAGATTCAAACAAGTTTAACTCGATCGTGTCATCACCGGAATAACATCAGTACAAAAGTGATCTACAGGTAGCATCTTAGATCAATAGTGTGAGCATCCTGGTTCCAGGTTTCGAGACCAGTAATTAATTAAATTTTTAATAAAAATCTTCAGTAATGGCGGTCGAAGACTTCTGGTATAAGAAGTCACTCTCGTCTGCAAACGGCCTCGCCAATGAGGGCGAAGAGAAGGACAGACGTTAATGACACTCTTCTGCAATTGGGGTGGGAAACCGCCGCTGAAAGCCGGAATTCCCGACCAGAGTGGCCGTGCTGTTCTAGGCGCTACAGTCTGGAACCGAACGACCGCTACGGTCGCAGGTTCGAATCCTGGCTCGGGCATGGATGTGTGTGAAGTCCTTAGGTTAGTTAGGTTTAATTAGTCCCATAGCGCTCAGATCAAAGGCGGAATTATTAGCGGTGATGAACGGCTTGAGAATGCAGCGGGAATGGAAACCGCTGAATGACAAATAAGGTGTCTCGACAGGAGAGGTGGTCAGTAGTTTGAAAAACTGTCACGATGATCTCTCCATTGGTAAAAGAGTCCAGATTATTCCCCCCACAGGATCTGTGTGAGACAAACGCCGAGGTGGAGGTGATCGCATGAGAGAAAGAGGCAACAACGTCAGAAGCCTGAACGTGGTAGGGAACCAAGAAAATCTGAAAAAGATAACACAAGGACACAGCCTAGACGGAGTGGGGATCAGTGGAGTGAAATGGAAAGAAGATAAGGATTTCTGACCAGAAGAGTATAGGGTAATATCAACGGCAGCAGGAAATACTTTAGCGGGAGAAGCATTCGTTATGACTAGAAAGGTCGGACATACTGTGAGGTGCTGTGAACAGTAGCTCATCCTGTTCGATAGCAAACGAATAACAGCATCAACAGTTCAAGTATGCATGCTGATATCGAAATCAGCTGATGAAGATATGGAGAAAGTATATGAGGATATATAACAAGTAATTCTACGTGTAAAGGGAAATGAAAATATAGTACGCAGCAATTGCAGGGAAGGAATAGAAGAAAGAGTTACGGGAGAATAGGAGCTTCGTAGTAGGAGTGAAAGAGGAGATAAACTAGTTGCGTTCTGCAGTAAATTTCAGTTCGCAACAGCAAACACACTGTTCAAATATCGCAAGACGAATAGATATATTTGAAATAGACCTGGAAATACGAGAACATTAAAGCTAGATTACACTATCATTAGACAGAGATTCCGAAAGCAGATATTGGTTTGTGAGGTGTGTCCTCTAGACCACGATTTATTAGTAATGAAGACTATACTGAAGTTTCAGTGAATCGTACGGAAAAATCAGTGTGGAAGGCAGTGAGGAATGACGAGACGCGTTTTAAGTCCGCTAAAGACGTGGGTGCTTCGACAAGGAATACCGCAGAGGAGTGAACGTCTCTATAAAGAGTAATCATAGATGTTGGTAACATAAATATGAGTATCAGAAAAGTAACCGTAAAGACTCTTTGGGAAATAGATGAAATACTTCAATTGAACAAAGAAATAAGGATGTACAAAGCTGTTGAGGGAAAGAAAGGAATACAACAACATAAAATACTCAGGAATGAAATAAATACACTCCTGGAAATTGAAATAAGAACACCGTGAATTCATTGTCCCAGGAAGGGGAAACTTTATTGACACATTCCTGGGGTCAGATTAATCACATGATCTCACTGACAGAACCACAGGCACATAGACACAGGCAACAGAGCATGCACAATGTCGGCACTAGTACAGTGTATATCCACCTTTGGCAGCAATGCAGGCTGCTATTCTCCCATGGAGACGATCGTAGAGATGCTGGATGTAGTCCTGTGGAACGGCTTGCCATGCCATTTCCACCTGGCGCCTCAGTTGGACCAGCGTTCGTGCTGGACGCGCAGACCGCGTGAGACGACGCTTCGTCCAGTCCCAAACATGCTCAATGGGGGACAGATCCGGAGATCTTGCTGGCCAGGGTAGTTGACTTACACTTTCTAGAGCACAATGGGTGGCACGGGATACATGCGGACGTGCATTGTCCTGTTGGAACAGCAAGTTCCCTTGCCGGTCTAGGAATGGTAGAACGCTGGGTTCGATGACGGTTTGGATGTACCGTGCACTACTCAGTGTCCCCTCGACGATCACCAGAGGTGTACGCCCAGTGTAGGAGATCGCTTCCCACACCATGATGCCGGGTGTTGGCCCTGTGTGCCTCGGTCGTATGCAGTCCTGATTGTGGCGATCACCTGCACGGCGCCAAACACGCATACGACCATCATTGGCACCAAGGCAGAAGCGACTCTCATCGCTGAAGACGACACGTCTCCATTCGTCCCTCCATTTACGCCTGTCGCGACACCACTGGAGGCGGGCTGCACGATGTTGGGGCATGAGCGGAAGACGGCCTAACGGTGTGCGGGACCGTAGCCCAGCTTCATGGAGACGGTTGCGAATGGTCCTCGCCGATACCCCAGGAGCAACAGTGTCCCTAATTTGCTGGGAAGTGGCGGTGCAGTCCCCTACGGCACTGCGTAGGATCCTACGGTCTTGGCGTGCATCCGTGCGTCGCTGCGGTCCGGTCCCAGGTCGACGGGCACGTGCACCTTCCGCCGACCACTGGTGACAACATCGATGTACTGTGGAGACCTCACGCTCCACGTGTTGAGCAATTCGGCGGTACGTCCACCCGGCCTCCCGCATGCCCACTATACGCCCTTGCTCAAAGTCCGTCAACTGCACATACGGTTCACGTCCACGCTGTCGCGGCATGCTACCAGTGTTAAAGACTGCGATGGAGCTCCATATGCCACGGCAAACGGGCTGACACTGACGGCGGCGGTGCACAAATGCTGCGCAGCTAGCGCTATTCGACGGTCAACACCGCGGTTCCTGGTGTGTCCGCTGTGCCGTGCGTGTGATCATTGCTTGTACAGCCGTCTCGCAGTGTCCGGGCCAAGTATGGTGGGTCTGACACACCGGTGTCAATGTGTTCTTTTTTCCATTTCCAGGAGTGTATTATGTGCACGGAGTGTAGGCGGGATGATTGCAGGAACAATGTGAGAAACAGAAAAGAAAATGTTCATCGAGAGTATTGACTCAGCAAATAGAAAATTCATAACAACTTTTAAAGAAAGTAAAAGCAAGGGAGATAACATTTAAGAGTGAAATGGAAATTCCATTGCTAAATGCAGAGTAGAGTCCAGAAAAGTGAAAACAGCACACAAAAGACATCCATGAATGGGTGGAATTGTCTGATGCGATACAAGAGGAAACTGGAGTCGAAATGTAAATGATAAGGGAACAGTACTATAACTTAAAAGAGCATTAAAACACTTCAGATTGAGATAGAAGGCACAAATAACATTCAAGAAACATTGTGGGGAGCGCAACTAAACGACTCTTCGTTGGCGCGTATAATCTGTGAGAGTGGCGACGTATCACCAGCCTTTCGGGAAAGTGTCGTGCACAGTTGCCGATGACGATGCCGTCCTGAGTGATGTTGGAGAAAAATTACAAGATCTGTACAACAGAACGAATAGTAAAATGAGTACAGAATATGGATTACCAGTAAACCGAAGAAAGACGGCAGTAATAAGAACAGAAAGAAACTTAACATCGAAACTAGTGATCATAAAATAGACGAATTAAAGGGATACAGCTACCTCTAAAAGGAAATTAACCATCACGGACGATATAAGGAGGACATAAAAAGCAGGTTAGCACAGGCAAAGAGGGCTTTCCTGATCAGAGATGCCGGTAGGTTTCAAACAAACATCAAATAAGATGAAGAAATTTCTGATAATGTACGTTTTGAGAACGGCATTGTATGGTAGTAAATCATGAGCACTAGGAAAACGAGAAGAGAAGAGAATCGAAGCAATTAAGTTATGGTATTGTGAAACAGTTTTAAAAACTTGGTGGACAGATAAGGGATGAGGACGTTCTTCTGAGAACAGACGAAGAAAGAAACATAACGAAAACGTTAACAAGAAGAAGGGACAGGTTGATAGGATATGTGTTCAGATACCAAGGAATAACTATTATGGAACTACAGGGAACTTTATAGGGTAAATACTGTAGAGGAAGACAGAGATTGGAATATTTGAATACATTCAAAAAAATTGAGGACTTAAGATGCAAGTCCTACTTAGAGGTGAAGAGGTTTTCACAGGAAAGGAATTTGTGGCGCGAACCGGTTAAAACCAGTCAAAAGACTGAGGACTTTTTAATGTTTCCATGAAAAACTTTACAGTCAAACTTTTACTGTAGAAAACAGCTATACGATTATTATTAATTCCTAATTAGAGTCTGATTTTCATAGATATAGGAATGATGAAGCGAATCTACATGATTAAGAACTCGCTTTAAACACTGAAGCATAAGGACATAGGATAAAAAGAAATGTGTCATCGCTGGATATCCCACACGAATATCGTGTGACGTGTCCTCCATACTCAGCAATAGCCTCATTTCGGCAAGAAGACTATCCACAGCTGAAGCCTCCCTTTGTTGACTGGACCTGGTGGAGCTACCAAAATGCGGTGATGTTCATTGCTAAGTTCCACCCGTGTTTCAAAGTAATATCAGATATTTCCTTTAGTATTGAGATCGGGTGATTTAATGGAACAGTCGGGGTGTGATACAGTTTCCGAATGTTTTTCAAACGAAAACATGTACATGAAGTCCTCTGGATTTTCTTATTTCATTTTGTAACGAGATTGTTTGTGTAAGAGAATCCAGAAATAAACAATAATAAAACAAGTAAAAGAAACCACAACACAACTCCAGGGACCCACAACGCTTACGAGATACTCAACCACATCTGCTACACAAGGACGAGTTCTGAACCTCAACAACAATGCTGATACACACTCGTTAATGAAACTAGGTGACACACAGAGTTGGTAATATACCCTTAAGAAGCAAAGAATAAAAATATTTTACCGAAGTAATAATTCACTACAGAAAGGTTTGAAGACGGAGGATGACAATGACACATCTAAAAAAATCTGGCATTTACGAACTCCAGTGTGACCGCTGTGATTCTCTATACTTACGACAGACGAGCAGAACAACTGAAACAAAATATAAATAACATAGAACAGCATGTAAATACGGCACCAGCCATTCAATATCTGCAGAACACCTCCGACAAGAAAACTAACCTCCAACCACCGAAGAAGGAGACATAAAAGTCATCAAGCTGAGCAACAAAATTTACCTCGTAACATTAACATAAAACTTTCAAATTCGAAAGCAACCACAGAGAAAATCACGTAATAGACGGCCAAACAAATACAAGCAACCAGACGTTTTTCAAAGCAATAAAACATATAGTAGGTAAATAACAATCGTTCTAACGACCACAAAGAAGTACCACATAAAACAGCCACGCACTCGTGATCACCAAGCACAACACCACAGATAAGAAGCTTTATTAAAGTAATAATTTGTACGCACATAATTTACGACTTCTGTCTGCCTTACACACTGACTCATGCACACACAAACACGCACGCACACACACACACACACACACACACACACACACAGGGACCACAGCCACAGAAAACGAAAGTAACAAGGACAGCTTCTGACGACGACAAAACAAAGTGCATGTGCTTCACAGGGAAACGTTAATTTATCCGGTGTTAGTGAAGTGCACTGTTTCAAAACAGCGGACGCCTGTGTGTGGAAGAACATCAGGATAAAGAAGAAAGCAAAAGATCGGGAGTCACTATTGTAATTTAATACTGCATAATTGTAGTAACATGAAACAGGAGAACTATTTACAGTCTTGACGAACAGCATTGTAAGGACAGCTTTGTTACGATGACTACTAAAGATACTTTGAAATAATTCTAGACGCATATGGTCTAAGTAAGTATATTACTGCCGTATGAGCTGTTTTATTCGTAAAACTGCAACTGCGAAAAAAAGGAAGCCTAAAAATAAAAGAGACCATATCTTTACTATTTTTAATGGGGAGATAATGCGCGTTTAGCGTTATGTAAATGTAACTAGCTCATGTAAGTGTAAATGCGAGATTCAACATTCTAAAGTTAATGTATCGTCTTAAATTCAGTACAGTTAACAAACGTAAAATTAAACATAGCAGTGCTACAGTTGGCTTCTTGGTGACAGAAATAATAAAAAAAGTATTACAATCTGTGTAACATATTTCTTACGAAGTTGAAAGGCTATCTAACCACAGAAAGTTCTGACGTGTCCTTTCCAGCCATAGGTATATATACATAAAACTGACCAATGATCGGACAGGGGAGAAAGAGTAATGACATGGTAAGTTGCAGCTAAGTGAAAATAAGTGTGAGATAAAGTGCTAAACAGTAACGAAATTTACAGTACTCAATACGATAATTCAATTTTTTTATGTTCAAATCGACTTTCATTCGGTCTCTTATAACTTTTGTGATTAGCTATCCAGGTGTCATTTTGAGTAGTAACCATGACTGAAACTTCTATATCTGAATGAGACTGGAAGAAATCCTAATTCATCCAATATAGGTGAACCGGAGACTGATGGTCTGATGAATCATCAATAAGGCCGATAAATAACCAAATTATAAAATTTTAAATTATGAGCAGAAGCTCTTATTGATACTGTTTCCGTTAATAGAGAAAACGAAATACTGTGAGTGCAAAACAGACCAGGGAATACCTTCGTGACGTGTTTTAGAATGCATGCTCTGTTTAAATCTTCGTCAGTCTGTATCCAGATACCATTTAAATGGAAGAAGCGCTACATGTGTAGCTAAACGTGTAGAAGTATCGATCTCAGTGTGATATAAAAGTCTGCGAATGTAATCGTCGATTGCTAAGGCTGCCATAGTTTTTCGAAGCGTTCTTGTAAGATTGTCCTCAGTCGGTTCGATTGCCAAACTGCAGACCAGTCTGTAGCGCCGTACCTCGTACCGGACGCCGCTTACAAAAAAAGTCGCAGAGCTTACCGTCGATTCCTCCACAAGACTCGTTGAATCCGTTCCTCGACACCACGGATAAAGACGTGACCGCAGAGACTGACTGGCCTGTAAATAACACAGGCGGGGAAAGAAACACGGTATTCCCCGTGTTGGAGGCCATGCATTATTTACCAGCGCACACGGCATAAATAATTCAGCCCGTGGTACGGCGTTGCGGCGTGCTTGTGTCTCTCGACAGGTGGCGGTAACTGTCGCACTGAGCTGTCATCCCCCGTGGCAGCGACTGCCACTTCTACACGCAGCAGTCCGTTCTCCTACTCTTACTGACACGGTAGCTGTCTGCCGCAATCTGATCAGATTCTTTGTTCTTGGGATTCTATACTATATTTTTGGGCAGCCTCTATCTTTTACCTCCGTGATATCTCAGTACAAATCCTGTTATCCTACTCCTCTTTGTAGTTAGTGTATTTGACATATCGATTTTCTCCAAAGAGGACCTCCTCCTTTGCTAAATTGACCATGCAATTTATTTTGAGTAGCCTTCCATAACATTACTTCTCGGACTCTGTTATTCTCTTTTATTCCGATATTTTGTTAGTTCATGATTGATTTCCATTCAGTGCTGCGCTCCTGATGTAGTCTATATTTGTGTTCTAACAACCCTACCACAACAAAGGTCAAAAATTAATTATGATTGTAGTGTTGCTCACGCTACTAAGTATTGCATTTTCGGGCAACAAAAACGTTGTATAATGTGGCAGGTGTCATTAGAGCACAGTTAATAAAGTCATTTCATGAAATAATGGATAAACTATGCACTCATCTTTTCGTGTTTCCCGCGTTGCTCTCGTTGTGAACTCATGGCTCAATCGTCGAAAATTTAGGTGGTGATGATTCCAAGTTCGGATGCAAAGAGGCCTAGATGTTATTCTGCGATATTCAAAACTTTTATAGATGTGTCTCATAAACCATTCTTGAAGATTAAACTTTTGCAAGTTAGCACAATGGTGATGAAAAATAGTAATCTGCACTCCAAATTTATGTTACACTTCTTTTTTATTACTTTTGTTGCAATATCACGTAACTCACAAAACATCACTTCACAATATAAAACATACTTGAAAATATCTTCCTCACCGTTGAAGTTCACATTTTATAAACTGACTACAATTTGCGTCTTTTCAGCATGACGACCAAAACTTGACTCTCTCCTAACCGCTTATGCGCCCAAAAATCAGAGTTACAAGTACGTCAAAGATCATAGTGACAAAAGAAAGAATTAACATAAGAATAATATCATTGCAATATAAACATATCGATGTATCAAAGTACCTCTACATTAATGAAATCAAATCTGAATGTTGTTTCAGAAATATGTTAACTACTTTACATAAACACAGTAGAATATTGCTGGTATCGAGAGGTTGAGGTGAGGTGCCGTAATGGTTACGTAATTCAAGTACCATTACAGTATTATTAATTTTTTTTGCGAGGAACGTTTCTTTTCCTGTGTTAGACTGGTTCTTATATCCTTCTTTCTCTACATCTACATCTACATCCATACCCCGCAAGCCACCTGGTGGTGTATGGCGGCTGGTACTTTGAGTACCTCTATCGGTTCTCCCTTCTATTCCAGTATCGTATTGTTCATGGAAAGAAAGATTGTCGGTATGTCTCTGTGTGGATTCTAATCTCTCTGATTTTATCCTCATGGTCTTTTCGCGAGATATACGTAGGAGGGAGCAATATACTGTTTGACTCCTCGGCGAAGGTATGTTCTCGAAACTTCAACAAAAGCCCGTACCGAGCTACTGAGCGTCTCTCCTGCAAAGTCTTCCACTGGAGTTTGTCTATCATCTTCGTCCGTCTTGTGTTACATTGCGTCCAAGGCAGTGAAATTCCGTGACGTCACCTAGTTCGCAGTTTCACATTTTGATGTCAAGTTTATTGCTAAGCACATTACTACTCCTCATTTCTTTTTGCTGTTCCATACGCTGCGGTCATTACCGCCTTCCACACAAGCAACACGTCCCGTGATTCGTCATCCCAATCACTGAGGATAGTACTTTATCAGTAAATATTATCACAGATATACTTTCACTCTGTCTTTTATTAACGCTCCTGAGTATTAATCGCAACTAGTCTAGAGCTCACCGTTTCAGAACCATGAAATACTGCGAAAATAGAGTATCATTTAAAGTGCAGACCTCCACATGAGCAAATTCGAAATTTAATTCCTTCAACAAATTAGTGGTAAGTAATCTGATTAATTTGACGTCTGCAAAAACAAATTCATATTAAAGGGAAGAGGACGACAACCGCATACTATGACCAAAAGGACCATAATAGTAGACCACTGTGGTGTTCAATCCAGCCTTTGCATTGAGAATATTTTTTTTCTTTTTTTAATTTTTACGCTATCACCTTTCCTTGTGTATAGAAACATTGCCTGAAGAATTTACAAATAAACTGCTGAAAAAGTTACTTTTTCATGTTCCATGTGCAATAGACCAAGCCTAAGAACCTAATTCTTCTCGAGGTCGAGGTCAGTTAATAGATCCATGCATACCACACATATAATAAATGGGTTGCAGTTTTATATATATATATATATATATATATATATATATATATATATATATATATATATATATATATATATATATATCCTTGAGGTCTTCCATAGTTTCTTTTGCCCAGTTAGTTTTCATCGTATTACTCATCACTCTTCTTGATCATCTTATTTTGGTTTATCCTATAAATATGCCCATAGAATTTAGACCTTTTTTTCTGATGTTGTCTGTAATTGTCTCTGTCTTGCGGTGGGGCCATGTAGGTCGGTCGTCGTTTATTCGTATCCTTCCTCTCTGTCAGTCACTTTCATCGAACAGTTCACCTACCTCTATATTTCTTCCTTCGGACATCCCTTCACTCCGCAGTAATAGATAACCGCTACGCAGTGTAAAGTAGCGTTGATGCAACCACTACCACACAGAGGCTGCGTAACTCAAGTTGCAAATCAGTTCCTATAAGTTCATTTTCACAAATTTCGGACGTTAGGAGAATGCAATTTAATTGCAATAACCATTTTAAAATTCTATTAACGTCTTTTCATTCATAAGGAAGCACATGAAATGGCTATGATGTCCGTATTTAATAATGCAAATGTTCTATCATTCCAAATTTACTGTTTATACAACATATTTCACACGCAAGAGCAGCCAGATTTCCTGCAAGTCCGATACGATTAACTTTGCGATCTAACAGTCACTGACCCACCACTATTAGCGAGTTGAACATTCGGTTGTTACAGAGGTCTTCTATGTCAGAAGTGCTCGCCAAAGTATTCCAAAACACGAAATATGCCACACGGAATTGCCACTATGACCGAAACATACACACGCTCATAAAACTTCAACTACTTAATTCAGAATCATAACACTTTCATCAAAATGTTCGTATCTTAAGCCACCTTAGTCACGACACGTTATAACTGCAATGAACTCACTAGTCCTTCATTTTACGTACTGTTTTTCACGGAGACATCTAGCATGCTGTTACTCGGAAGCAGGTTAGCGAGCGACTCTCTCTATGCTCCTCTCCTCTCTGCCTATCTAAATATCTGCGCACGGGAACCGCTTAATTCTGATTAGCTATTTATCTGAATAACAAATCAAAACGATCCTTCCAGATCATTCTCTCAGCAAAACTTACCTTCGCCAACCACTAATCAGATAGTCATTTACGTTATTACAATTTCAATTTCTAGTATATTGTAGAACTAAATGCAAAATATTCTTTAAATTAATATAGGAACTTTATCCGCTTCAGCCTTTATTCTGGCTGCTCTCTTACAAAACAAGCACACATCGACATTCGTCATCAGCATCGTGATTGCAACACAGTTTTCCCACGGTTCAATTTTACAAGGTTTTACATAAAACGACATTAAGTTTTAACGTATGTCCCGAATACAGTCTCTCATTAATTCCTATGTATCAACACCAAAAAATAATAAGCAAATAATAATTCTGAATGATTTTTTGTACTACATAACGTAGAGTAATTGCAGTTTCGAAAAGAAAATTCCAGTTAAGTGATTTTATATACTGTGAAATTTGTTATGACTTCAGATGGCAATAAAAGACATTTGGTTATGGTTCCCAACTGAGGTTTGAAACGTGTCAGTTTTAGGATATTTAAGTATTTTTTTTCAATCTCTGTAATTATAATAGATAAAAATCTGAAATTTTTAGGATCCATTACTTAATAACAAAAGACTGCGTACCAAACGTGAGCAAAATCGGACGTTAATTACTATGGTTTATTTAGATTCGTAGGGGTGTGAATTTGCGTACCGACTGAATGTTACTTGAGTCCGTTTTCATCGCTTGTAGCGTCAGCTGCGCTGTGAGTCAGAGCGAAGGAAAAAATTAGCCATCCTAAAGCCAACTTGCTATACGGCTGCGTGCCTTACTGCATCGAATGTTATCTCGTAATAACTTGCTACGTTACACCCTGTTTGTATAGTTCTTTTGTCGGTCTTTTTATCCAGAACCCCTGTCTCTGACCTGGCTCATAGATCATCCTCGGAATTTTGCTTTCTTGCTTTCCCATTTCATTGATTTTCGTTCTTCCCCCGATTACTGTCGTTTCCGAGGCATACAAGGCTCCTGGTAAGACTATTTTTTGTAATGTCTTAATCTGGAATTAACAGAAACACTTGTTTTGTTGTAATGGTTCCTTGTAAGCCAGTAAGCTTTTTGTAGCTTTGCAACTCTTTCTTCATTGACTATCGAGTCTAGTCCTGTTTCTGTGTAATCTCTCCCAGGTATTTGAAGCTTTCTATTTGGGCTTTCTTTCCATACTTTTATGTCCATGTACTGAGGTTTTTCATACGGAATTTGTAGTCCTGTTCTGGCTGCGATTTCATGTGGTGTCTCTAGGGCTTCTTTTTTGTTATTTGTTATGTTTGCTGTATCATCGGCAAAGGCCAGACATTTTATATTGATGGTTCTACTTTTGTGTCTCTCCATCTTTACCCCACTGACTCCTTTGCCCCATGTCCTGATTTACACTCTAAAACAGCGTTAAATAAAATGAGTAACAGGGCATCTCCCTGTCGCACACCTGTCTTGGTTTCCAACGGTTCCGGGATCTCTTCCATGAACTTCACTTTGGATTTTGTATTTGCTAATGTCTCTTGGATTAGTTTTCTGGCCTTGCTCTCTACCTTCATTTCTTCCAGTGTATTGAAAAGTGTTTCTCTGGCTATGGAATCGTAGGCCTTCTTGAATTCAACAAATGTTACTGTGGTGTTTCTGGACTTTCTCGTTATTATTATTGTTCTCCCACACCAGATCTGTTCACTGCACGATCTTCCCTTCCTGAACTCTGCTTGGTACCCTCCGATATGTGGATCTATCTGAGGTTCTAGGCTATATAACAGAGCTGTGGATAGAATTTTGTATGTTACAGGCAGTAACGAAATTCCTTTATAGTTATAAGGGGCTGTTTTGTCTCCTTTCTTGTGGAGGGGGTGTATTAGGGGTGACTTCCATTCTTGCACCTTTTGTTTCCCACATGTTTCTGATTATTCTGTATATTTTGGGTGTAATGTTTTCATAGTCTAATTTCCACATTTCTGAAATCAGTCCATCTTCTCCTGGTGTTCTGTTATTTTTCAAGGATTTTATTATTTTCACTATTTCTTCGTGTGTTGGAGGTTCGGAGTCCTGGTTGGGTTCCGGTTTTGTAAACTGTAGTCTCTATCTTGGTTCATCACAGTTGAGTAAGTGTCAAAGTATCGGGCTAATATCTAATTTTTTCTTCAGATTTGTCTCCAGTGTTCCATCCTGTCTTTTGAAGCATAAGCTTGGATGTTGGTATCCTGCCATATTTTCTCGGAATATTCTGTAAAAATTCCGTGTGTTGTTTCTGGTGAAGTCCTCTTCTATCTACTTCAACCTGATGTTTTCGTAACCTCTTTTTCTCTGTGGATGATTTTTGAAGTATTTTCTGTATACTGTTGAATTTTCCCATTTTGTCTTCTATGGCTGTTAAATTTTTTCCAGGCTTGTATTCTGTCTTCTACAGCTCTGTTGTATGTCTTGTTCCACCATCGATGTTTCCTTTTTCTCGGCGGTTGCCCCAATTTTATCAGTTCTCTCATTTTTTCTGACAGTTCTGTCCAGTAGTTGCTGTTGGTTTTCGTAATTTCTTCTATTATTTCTTTCTTGTTCAGTTTGCAAGTATTCTGGATCTGTCCTGAAAGGTCTGCTGGTTCTCTTGATTTGTCAGTTGCATATACATTTCGCTTTGATTTGGAGAAGGAGATGATCAGACTAAAAAAATACTTTCCAAGTTATTACGTTCATTGCTTCTCTAGCATTTTTGATGGATATTGCTACGTGATCAACAAGAAATTCTCCTAGAGCATTTTTGGGGGATTTCCAAGTTACTGGTTATCTGTGTGGTTTCTGGAATTGCTTTGACATAATATTCGGCTCAAAATTCCTGAAGCAATTTATTAAGTTCTCTCTGTTTTTGTTTTTTCACTTGTGGGCCGTGTGTTTCCCTGTCGTGCATCGGAATTATCTTTCCTTCCTGACTAGGTATTGAAATCCCCTAGTAACATTTTGACGTGGTTCTTGGGGATTTTGCTGGTAGTTTCTTCCATATCTTCCCAGAGTTCCTCTATCATCTCTTGTTATAGTTATTTGTGAGGTAATGTGCACTAATTAGTGTATAGGCTTTGTTTCCACGTCGTGTCGTGAGTGTTGAATTTTTTTCTGATTTTGAGGTGAAATGTATTACAAAGTCAAGTATCGATTTATGTACTACAAAAACTGTTCCGAAGAGTTTGAGATTACTTACTGGAATGGTTATAGCTGGTTTTCCCTGATATATTCTATAATTTTCCGAATCAGAGTGGTTCTTTTCATCTGCGAATCGTGTTTCTTGTGTTGCCCTAATTTTGATGTTGCATTGTTTCAGTTTACCTGGCTTCAGTAGTGTGTTTGTGTTGAGTGTTCCCATATAAAATATTCCCTTTGTCTTCAGGGTTTTTGAGAAGCTCCAATTCTTCTCTTCATGACATGCCCAAGCCACTGGAATCCGATGATAAGATCTATTATCCAGTCTTACTGACTGGGGCCCAGTGTGGTGGATTCTTTCCCATTGTTCTGTCATGATTATTGGTCTGTGTTGAGCTTTGGTGTTGAAATCAGGAAGGATCTCACATAATTTCGACTAGAGTTTTGAGTTCCAGAAGATTCAATCATAGCCGAGCTCACAGAGTCAACAGACGCTGACCAGAGCATCGATGGATGCCACACAGATGTGTCTGGATTTTGGGGCGTCACCTGTAACGCTAGGCAGGGACCCTGACAGGGTGCTACCATCCGGAGCCAGATGGATCGAGGCTATTTTATGAGGTGTTACTCCTCCCCCTCCTCATTCCTCATCACTTGAAAGATGAGGCCCCGGACTTGGGACCGACAGTGGCGGACTCACTGGACCAATTTCAACCAAACTTGGTGTGTATATATCACTTACAGTCGGGAAAGAATATCTGTGGGGTTAAAAGCCACATGCCTATGAAAGAGGTGGGGGTGTGGGGGGAAAGCAGTGCAGCCCACTAGGTGCGAATGCTTATTTTAGTTATCCACCATTTGAGAGTAACAGGTCTTAGTGCCTTGCAACAAATATTACGAAGCTTATTCTCGCTTGCAACAATCAAAAGATGACGAAAGCAAAGAAGTTTATTGTTTATTAAATTTTCGCTATTCGTGCACCAAAACTAACGTTTTCAAATTTACTTCTTTACAACCACCTGAATTCGTCACATGTTGTGCAACCACTGAATATTCCAGCAAAATTTATCATCGTGCGACAAATAGTTAATGAAATATGACGCCGGCCGCGGTGGTCTCGCGGTTCTAGGAGCGCAGTCCGGAACCGTGCGACTGCTACGGTCGCAGGTTCGAATCCTGCCTCGGACATGGATGTGTGTGATTGTCCTTAGGTTAGTTAGGTTTAAGTAGTTCTAAGTTCTAGGGGACTGATCACCACAGCAGTTGAGTCCCATAGTGCTCAGAGCCATTTTTGAAATATGACGTCATGAAGACTGAGATGCATGAAGATCTGTTCCATAACGCACGCCATTTAAATTTATTACTTCATGAATACTATCTCCATTTACAACAATATCAGCAGACAATACCAATATATGCTGCTGAACACCGCTTTAAAAATGTATCATTGTACACTACTGGCCATTAAAATTGCTCCACCACGAAGATGACGTGCTACAGACGCGAAATTTAACCGACAGGAAGAAGATGCTGTGATATGCAAATGATTTGCTTTTCAGAGCATTCACACAAGGTTGGCGCCGGTGGCGACACCTACAACGTGCTGACATGAGGAAAGTTTCCAACCTATTTCTCATACACAAACAGCAGTTGACCGGCGTTGCCTGGCAAGCGTTATTGTGATGCCTCGTGTAAGGAGAAGAAATGCGTACCATCACGTTTCCGACATTGATAAAGGTCGGATTGTAGCCTATCCCGATTGCGGTTTATAGTATCGCGACACTGCTGCTCGCGTTGGTCGAGATCCAATGACTGTTAGCAGAATATGGAATCTGTGGGTTCAGGAGGGTAATACGGAACGCCGTGCTGGATCCCAACGGCCTCCTATCACTAGCAGTCGACATGACAGGCATCTCATCCAGATGGCTGTAACGGGTCGTGCAGCCACGTCTTGATCCCTGAGTAAACAGATGGGGATGTTTGCAAGACAACAACCATCTGGACGAACAGTTCGACGGCGTTTGCAGCGGCATGGACTATCAGCTCGGAGACCATGGCTGCGGAACCCTTGGCGCTGCATCACAGACAGGAGAGTCTGCGACAGTGTACTCAACGACGAACGTGGATGCACGAATGGCAAAACGTCATTTTTTTCCCATGATTCCAGGTTCTGTTTACAGCATCATGATCATCGCATCCGTGTTTGGCGACATCGCGGTGACCGCACATTGGAAGCGTGTATTCGTCATCGCCATACTGGCGTATCACCCGACGTGATCGTGTGGTGTGCCATTGGTTACACGTCTCGGTCACCTCTTGTTCGCACTGACGGCGCTTTGAACAGTGGACGTTATAGATGTGTTACGACCCGTGGCTCTACCCTTCATTCGATTGCTGCAAAGCCCTACATTTCAGCAGGATAATACACGACCCCATGTTGCAGACCCTGTACGGGCCTTTCCGGATACAGAAAATGTTCGACTGCTGTCCTGGCATCACATTCTCCAGATCTGTCACCAATTGAAAACGTCTGGTCAATTGTGGTCAAGCAACTGGTCGTCACAAGCAAGTGGTTGTCACAATACGCAGTCACTTCTCTTGATGAACTGTGGTATCGTGTTGAAGCTGCATGGGCAGCTGTACCTGTACACGCCATCCAAGCTCTGTCTGACTCAATGCCCAGGCGTATCAAGGCCGTTATTGCGGCCAGAGGTGGTTGTTCTGGGTACTGATTTCTCAGGATCTATGCACCCAAACTACGTGAAAATGTAATCGCATGTCAGTTCTAGTATAATATATTTGTCCAAAAAATACACATTTATCATCTGCATTTCTTCTTGGTGTTGCAATTTTAATGGCCAGTAGTATATGATACGTAGTACTGGAGATTGACGTCAAACGTGGTGATGTGTAACAAACTACCGCATTATGCAAGACGTTTTAATTTATTATTACACAACCCATTTCGCAGACAATATGTAGATACACCGCTGACTGCAAGTTTGAATATATATCATCGTACGACACATAGTTCAATAAATATGACGTCATAAACTCTGAGGTTCATGAAAAATTACCGCACCATGCGTGACCTTTGATTTTAATAGCTCTTTATTACTAACTGTATTAACAACGTACTTCGCAGACTAAAGCCACGTATAACACCGGTTGTACTCACAAAGTTATATAAATGCATGAGACGTAGTTCAGGAGACATGGCATGATAAGCTTCGCGCAACGGGAAAATGAAATTAAAGGCCAAAATCCGCTGGAGAGATAGGTGAAGTATCGGTACAAATACGTGTGAAGTACGTTAAATAAATGTGATATGAGCGTGCAGGGAGAAAGCTACACGTAAAAGATCCATCCTAAACCCCTGGAATGACTTAAACCAAATTCTATACACATTTTAATTACTATCGAGATAGAAATGGTATGGGCATAAGAAACACCAGGCTACCGTTGGGGTGGGGATGGTAACGTGCAGAGAGACAGTGGAGGAGCAGATGGACAGACAGACAGACATTGGAAGGAGGATATGAGCAGAGAGAGTGGGGATGGGATGGACAGGCAGAAGGGGTGGGGAATTCGACAGAGAAAGGGAAGAAGACATGGGCGGGAGGGGGGGGGGGGGGTAGAGTAGGAGATGGACATCGAAAGGAAAGAGGAGACGATTGACACAGAGAGAGGGGAAAGGATAGGTACCAGAGAAGTGGTTGGACGAAAGGGAGAGAAAGACTTGTAGGAGGTAACGGATAGAAAAACCGGCAGGAGTAGATGAATAATTGAAGATCGGAATAAACACGTAAGGGCAACGTTTTTTCATAGGGTGGAGCCTCTCCATGCCTACACCGGCGTGATGCCCAACAAGAAAGGTCTACTGCCATCTCTGCATATTGTTTAGTTTTCACGTCTTTCAGGACGTGGGTACTGCGATGTTTGCATATGTCTGGTTATGATTAACCATTAAGGGGACATTGCACATGAAATTAGTTGAAATTTGACATTTACTGTTTTCTATTCCATAATATACTTTGGACTGTCCTGAACATTTTGTTATATAATAAATTAAAATAAGACAATTGTGAGACCTACAAATAATATTTAAAATGGTGATGCGTATATGTCAAATTTTGCGGCTACGCATATACTGCCACAGTTGAGCAGTTGTATCTTGGGAACTACACTGTCTAGATGGCTGTGAGTTGCTTTGTTTTGCGTCTACTGCTACGTCTAAGAAGTTGGCATTAAGAATAAACCTAAAAAACCAAGCTGGATAACACAAAACTGTCTGATGGCAAGACAATAAAATGTGCTGGAAGACTAATGGACGAAGTAATTAATGAATTACATAAATATTATGGGAAGGCCATTATAGATAACTTTCTTTCATCGAATATCAACCGATGAAAAGCCATGTCATGCTTTTTGTCAACCTCTACCAAACACTTGGTGTAAATGTAGGCAAGTTGTATTTTCCGGCACTGTGCATGAATTTACACAAAAATATTCTCTTCCTTTGGCAGTAATTGAGGCAATCAAACCTATTTACAGAGATCTGGCAAATCCTGAGCTACTGAAGAAGTGTTTACACGGGAAGACCCAGAATGTGGATGGCTCCTTCAATAATGTTGTGTGGTGCCATGTGCCTAAAAAATTATTTGTTGGACTTATGACTCTAAAATTTTCAGTGTATGATGCTGTAATAATTTTTAGTGGTGGGAACTGTGAAACAATTAAGTTTCTGGGGAAGATTTGGAACTGGATGAACTTCTTGTACGTGAAACAGAGTTAGCTGCTCAGCAAATGACAAAAGAAGAAAGAAAGAAAAGGAGGAGGCAAACACTGGGCTGTTGTGACACTGAGAAACACACAGACCATGGGCCAGGGCAGTTCGGGTGCATAAAAGACGCAGAAATGTAAGTCTGTTTAAGAATTTGTAATAAAAAAGTTTAAACGTTAATATCTCAGAACTACATATTTTGCAATATATGACACGTTTTTTAAAAAAGTACTGATGGTAGTGATATGAAATTTTCGCAGTATGCCAAGTGTGAGATTCAACACGCATGGAACTAGAGCAATTAAAATATTCTAAGTTGTTTTGTTTTTATGTTAATTTATTTACAAAATTCTGTCAAAAATTGAGTATCTGTTTTAGATAACATGCCTCACAATACAATTTTAATAATAATTCTAGTTCTGTGCACCTAGAAAGGTGCATCCAATACTTATGGAGAATTGTAAGTTGGTGTCTTAAAAAGTTTGCTAGATAATTGGTCACAAAATTCGATACTTGAACTTTGGGGGCATAGGACGTATAATGTCCCGTTAATACGTGCTCGTCTGGAGCAGATTGCGCCAAAAGATGAACGTCTGGTAACGGTTTGAATGGCAGAGCAAGAAAAGATCCAAGGCAGAAGGAAACCTCTGCAATAGTTGGGTCGGGTTGTAAGAGAAGTAGCGGTTTTCTTGCTGCCTGCGACAGGTCATACAAGGGTAGGCTTTGTTAGCAGTGGTATCATGCTGGCAGATACCTTTGGCGTTGTGGAGCGATGTTACTCGGCAGGTGCAGCTGGGTACTGATGTTGGCTTCTCGGTCTGCATCGGCATACCTGTAGCAGTTGGGTTCATCATCGTTTATTGTCCGATAGGTCATACATCGGATTCGCTGTGTAGGGTAGTGTTAGCGGTTTCTTTTTAGTGTGGGAGCTTGTCGCCTTCCCTGCTGTAGCCTTGTTGGTTAGCTTGGTCGCAGTTGACACATCGAGTCAACATTGCTGATGTCTAGGGGCTTGCTGATGTTGTCGGCTGTGAGTGTATGTCAATTCGCCATCGGTGGTTATGCATCCACCTATGTCTGTGATCATGGTTTCCCTGACTAAGTATAAAAGGACTGTTCGATCTCGACTTCCTGTATAGTCGTGTGACGAGTATTTTGAATACTTCCTTGAGGGATTCAAGGTGGTGTTCACTGGAAAAGCCACGGTGCGGATGTAGCGTGGAGCGTTGCTAATAACGCACAGCACTTTCTTATGTATGACCTGCAGGCAGCGCAGGCGCGGAGGAGCTGCACATCCCCAGACGGGAACTGCGTACGTCATCAGAGGTCTAACCAGTGTCGTGTATATGGTCCTTGGCACTCTCCTATTTAGTGTACTTTTCCTGTCTCGCATTCAGATAATATATACGGTTCTGGATACACATGCGTTGTGCAACCTGTACCCTTGTTCATAGGAGAGATTCAACTTGACGTCTATTCAAGACACTTGTTGTAGGAGGTGCGCAACGTGACGTTCGTCCATGGCCAGGGATCCTTCTGTCTTTCAGCACAAGGAATCATGCACTCTTCAAAATATACCTGGTGGCGTAACTGCTGGCGCACATTGAAGATGGAGTCCTGTAGTGTCTGTGCAACATTTACTGGAAGGATATAGATAGTGCCTTCTAGAGTCCACGTAAGGAGAAATCTAGGGGCTTGAAGTCTCAGGAACGGTCAGGCCAAGGTGTGGAGCCTCCACGGCACTCTTGAAATGTCAGCGTCAGATGTCCACGCACTTTAGGGGGCAAACGAGCTGGTGCGCTATCGAGCATAAACCATATGCGTAGTCTTTGATGATGTGGCACATCCTCCAGCAAGACAGGCAACATGTAAAAAGAAATGGATGATAAGGAGCCCCATTTAATTTTGTGGTAAGATGTATGACCCTAGTAATTCATCGCCAAGAACTCCTGGTCATATGTTGATGGAGAAACGACGTTGATGCCCTCTTTCTAAAACCGCAGGTGATTTTCATCTGCCTACACAAGCTGGTTCAGAAAACTCACAAAACCATCTCTTGTGAACTCCATCTAGCAGGTACATATAATTTTCGACGAAACCAGTGGATCTGCAACACACGTCTGCAAGAGACATTGACAGAATACAATTTCCTAGTGTTATCTTCTGGCCTTAGTGTCTGTATGCGACGGAGATGGTATGGATGAAGCAATTTTTCGTCCCAGACAAGAGGCTGACTGACGCCTTCTTCTGCTGCCAGTCACCACACACTGGTTCCACGTTTTTCGCCCAGTAAATGTAGATAAGCTGATCCACCTGAAGTGTTAGGATTTATGGAGAACGTAGAACTTTCACCTTGTTACGTGCTAGGTAATCTGTATCCTTAAGACGATGAAAAATTCGGCCGAGCAGTTTATCGGATGGTACTCTGTGACGTGGCTATTTTCCGAATAGAGGGTGCGAACTCGAAAGCAACTTACACTTGGCAACCCGTAGCAGAAAATCATATCTATCATATAGGTTGTGGAGGAGCACGCTTCCATTGGTAACATATGGAAGACAAAAGAAAACAATCGTGTACATGACGAACATCTCAACGATCGGAGACATAACAGCTGAGCAATTTTGAAAGTAGACACTACGATTCATACCCAGCGTTGCAATTAATTTACTGCACAATAACAAGCAATAACGAGACTGAAACTACAGTAACTAGAACACAATTCAAATAACACAGCTGCCTGTTCACTACCGAATGCTCACATTAAAACTGGTACTAGGGTACGTCGATACAGAGAGACATGTACAGTTACGAATCCCATTGACCAGTCAACGTGGCAACGATTGTGCCCATACAGTATTTGCTTCCTAGATGTTTACACTTTTTGTCAAGTCTTCACCCACTTTGGACAAGAGTAGATATTTTAGTAAATACGCGTTTCCAGCCCCATGTTTATAACACTTGTTTTATTGTTTTACTACCACATCTCAAAGTATTCAAAATGTTTTCACTAGCTATGTACTTCACCATTCTGTGCATGATCGCTGGACTGACTCGACTTATACGAGGGCTGTTCGGAAAGTGAGGAACGATCGTTCGCGAAATGGAAACCACTGTGAAAATTCGACGAGACTTTTCACAGACGTTTTGGGCAGTATGCCCGTCGATCACATCAAGACTCTCTTTTCAGCTGTGAGCGCATTGTGAGCGAGTAAAGGTGCCTAAACAACGATGCCTCCCGCCAAGTAGGAGGGCCCGCTGAGAGGCTTCGCCTTAATGAATGCAGCCCACCAAACACAACTGCCGAGCACTTCCTTCTTCATGCCAGTTCTCAGCCGCACTCTGCAGGGGCAGTGAAGACGCTCCTGCAGCCTTTTCGATGGGAAGTGTTCGATTACTCACAACACAGCCCTAATTGGATCGTCCTGAGTATCATCTCTGTTCACATGAAACGCTGGGTACGGAGATAACACTTGGGCGCAGACTATGCGCTGTAGACCAGCGTAGAGAATTATCAGAAAGCACAGGTGGCTTCATTCTATGACGATGGCGTTAGAAATTTGGTGTAACGCTCCTACATATGTCTAAGTCGGAGCAGCGACTATATGGAGAAGTAACTGGAAGGTGTAGCTATATGTGCAAAGAGAACAGTTTTGATTTTCACTGTGGTTTCCATTTCGCGACCGATCGTTCCTTACTTTCCGAACAACCCTCGTATATATATATATATATATATATATATATATATATATATATATATATATATATATATATATGAGATAGCTAAAACAGGACGTCCCAAATAAATCCAGAGTGAATAAATATATCCTGGCGTGGCCTTCTTCAAGCTGTAGCGGACAATAAGACCGAGGTTCACAAGTAATTTTTATCGCCTATACTGGCAGAATCACGAGAACGATCTTCTTTCTGTCTAATAGAGCTGTATCCTCTTTTTATCAAGATAACAGAGCGGCGAACAGTTGTCCCGTTGTCAGGAGAAAAGTTTCCACAAACGTCTGCTATATTATACCTTATGGCAGTACGGTAATTTGCGGCGCTATTATCTTGGTAGTGTTGCGAGAGTTCTGTCCTTCTTGATGCGACCTTCTTACTCGTTTCGGGGAGACCCAACCTGCCACCAGACTTTTTCTGTGAAATGACTACAGCGGCACAGTAAATTTTGGACGTGGCTTTTAATGAACGTAAAAGAGATTTTCTTTAACAAAACTTCTTCATTCCAAATTAATGAATCATTCTTCTCTTTCCAAAAAGTTACGAGATAACTGGCGCCGAACGTGGGGCTCCATGTTCCAGAAATTTATGTACATGCAAAGAATATATTTTCCAGATAAGGAAATTAATGCTTGTATATGTAATCTGTTTCAGAAATTTATGTATATGTAAAGAATATATTTTCCAGACAAGGAAATTAATGCTTGTATATGTAATCTGTTTCATGTGTACGAGGATTATTAATTTCGTTGTAAAGAGGAAACTGAAGATCTGGAACCCACCACATGAACAAAAAAGAATAAAGACAACAATTAAAAAACGAAGGTAAGGGCTTTTGAAAATATCTCTTGCTTTTGTGTGTCGTTTTATGTGCCGGTATTCATTGTTCGTATCGAGTGGTAGTGTTTGGCAAACAGTGATTACAATAGGCAAGGAAATTTATGTTTGTTATAGATTTTGTGTAGAATTAGGAATTGAAGATTTTATTATTATTATTGTTTCAGTGGTGATTACCGTGTGAAGATAGTTGTGCTAAAATAATGTCTCGTTCAGAATCCATGAGATTACGTAGCAAGAGGAGAGAGGTCGACGTAGAAACAGATTCACGAGAGTATAGTAATAACGAATTAGAGTAAACCTCATGGGATCTACCTCGCATAGAAATATGCAAGACAATATTGTTAACCACGAAACCGCAACACGCTGAGATAGAGCGTAGCGCGGATGGAAGTGTGTTGCCAACTGTTGCGGGTGAAATTGCCGCGCCCGCAACTAAGCCAACAGTTACGTGGGCCGCGCAGGGTTACGACGCCGTAAGTGCTACATTGATGAAACTAGAACAGTTGCAATGGAATCAGGAAGAGAGAGATAGAGAGAGAGGGGAAGAATACAATTAGAAATGTGGAGACAGCTGGAGGAGAGAGAAAGAGAGAGAGAGATGAAAGGAAAAAGAAAATAAGCCGGAAGCAGGGACATATTCAGAAGTCCTGTATTCAGTTAATGTGTCTCTCTATTTGTATATCTCCTAAGATGTGACAAACTGAGTTATTGTAGAAACCAGACCACCAGACCACCACTGTTGATCTCGGAATATTGAATTCCTTAACAATTTCCGAAATGGAATATTCCATGCGTCTACATCCAACTGTCATTTCGCGTTAAAAGTCCTTCAATACCTGTACTGCGGCCCTAACCGCGTCGGAAACCTTTCCACGTGAATCACCTGAGTACAAATGACTGCTCTGGAAAAGCACTGCCATCTGTATATGTGCTCTTCGCTATTGCATGAGTTTGGCATTTCAGTGTATACACCGTATCATATAGCAAATTTTAATTGTACCCTACCTAATTGATTCTGTTTCACATTAATGTCAAAACGTCGATGCGGCTATGCCCGATGTCCATCTTGGCGACGATGCTCTTCTTTCGTTTCCCACACTTAAAATTACTTATCATTACTTCTAGGATTGTACTGCTATAAAACAAATAGCTTGAACTGAAACCGATGTTCAGCTTCCTGCCTCTTTATCAAACTCTGTCTACTTCTTCTCACTCTCCCCTGCGAGACTTCGTCATTGTAACAGTGCTGACCGTCATATTCTAACAAACATGTACGGAAGTCTCCTTTACAACATGTCTTATAAATCATTAACTAATATAAAACATATCCAGCATACTGAATCAGTTTTGTAAACATCTAGGAGTTCGTAAGCTGATTTGATGCTTTTACACGTTATTACAATTTCACTTCATTTTATGCAAGCTGGCATACCGACGAATGTGACGAAATCACATCGGTGATTATAGCTTCTTGCAAGACTACACGAAAAGCGCATCATAGATCGAAAGAAAAAGCTATATACAGTTCACATTACATAATTTCACAGACAGAGCCGTACAAAAGTTAATTTGTGACTCTGGCAGACTGCCTAATCAGCCGTCATTCCCGTTACCTTCTCCAAGCAAAAACTACCTACCTGCCATTTTTCTTCATAGATTTAGGAAATTATGTAATTTTTAAGTTAAATTTGATAAAAATGAAGCTTCTGGCAGGTTTGATACGTTGCGGAACGAATTCCTCTCCTATGCCAACCTCTTCATCTCATAGTAGCACTTACAACTTACGTCCTCAGGTAATTGCTGCATTTACTCCAATCTCCGCTTTCCTCTACAGTGTTTACCCTCTGCAGCTCCCTCTAATACCATGGAAAATTTTCCCTGATGACTTAACAGCTGTCTATAATCCTGCCCCTTCTGCTTGTCACGGTTTTCTATTAAATGCTTTCCACCCAGATTCTGGGGAGAACCTTATCAGTTCACCAAATTTTTAACATGCTTCTGTAGCACCACAACTAAACGCTTCGATTCTCCTCATTTCCAGTTTTCTCACAGTTCATGTTCCACTACTGTACAATGCTGTACTCCAAACGTACGTTATAAGAAGTTTCTTCCTCAAATTAAGACCTTTGTTTGGCACTGGTAGACTATTCATGGTTCGGAATTCCTTAGCTTCAAAAAAAAAAAAAAAAAAAAAGGTTCAAATTACTCTGAGCACGATGGGACTTAACATCAATGCTCATCAGTCACGTAGAACTACTTAAACCTAACTAACCTAAGGACATTACACAACACCCAATCACCACGAGGCAGAGAAAACCCCTGACCCCGCCGGGAATCGAACCGGGGATCCCGGGCGCGGGAAGCAAGAACGCTACCGCACGACCACGAGCTGCGGACCTTAGCTTCATTTAGGTCTTGATCACCAATTTTTGTGTTAAGTTTCTCGCTGTTCTCATTTCTGCTACTTCTCACTTCTTTCAGTTTTCTTCGATTTACTCTCAGTGCACAGTCTGTATTCATTATACTGTTCATTCCATTTAACGTTCCTTTCTCAATGCCAGACTGATTGTTATTTAGCAGATCCTCAATTTTCTTTTCCATTCTTCTGTATATTATTCGTGTCAGCAACTTGGACACATGAGCTGTTAGCTGATTGTCCAGTAATGGTCACAGATGTTGGGTCTTGCAATCTTACGAACTGTTTGGTGATGTTTTTCTGAAATTCTCATTGTACATCGTCAGTCTCACACATTCTACCACCAATATGAATAGTCGTTTTATTACTACCTTGTAATGTACCTATTTAATTACGTAGTTAGGTTGGCTGATGACAAGATATTCTGTTACGGAGCCTGGTGTATTGTTATGTTAAATTAAATCGGGATTATTACAGAAGATGTCTCGGATCACCACCTGAATTGACCTACTTCTTAATTATCCTGTGCATTTGCTTGAAAAAAAAATACTGGATAAGTCTATATTCGGGAAAAGTTAATTCAATTTTAGTACGCCGTTATAATTCTTGATTAATACTGTACGAGAATCAGCTTGAGATATGCTCTTAAATATACCAGAAATCATACAACTGTGGGCTAACCTGTTCTGGAAGAGGGTCGATACGAAGGGGATAAATAGCGGATAAGTTATTCAGCATCAGGAATGCCTTTACTAAACGTTTATATGATGAGGAAATCTTTAAAAGGGAAGCATCGGAACGAAAGCATATTTAACAGAAAAGCCTTACCATGGACTGGTGAGACAGAAATTGCGGGTTGACTCTCTGGAAGCATACATGAGTGAGTCTATCATTTAATATCTTTAGCGCCTTAGTACAGATTGATTAAAGAAGCACACATTTAATCTAATAATTCATTACAGAGGAAGAAGCCGTTCAGTAATACTATAAGGGATGCAAGATGTAAGATTAGAGAGAGACTAGCTTCGATGAGAGAACAGATGGAGGAAAAATTATTTAAAAATTCATAAAAAATTAAGTGAGATTGCAGTTAAGAAGAACGAATAGGAACTACGAACTGTGAACAATTCTTCCGAAAGGTAGGAGCCATCGAAAGTCAATAATAACCACGTGTTTAACCACTACAAAGAAATATCGATAAAATGTAACAAAAATTCACCACAAGAAACATCATGAAATCAAACAATAACGCTCGAGAATCCACTTAAACCAAAAGAACAACCTCACGAACAAAACTCGAGGTAACGGCTACCAACCATGCCTAGAGGAATCTCATTCAAGTCTGCACAAGACTCAGTGGCCTCTTTCATAATATGACTACCGAATGTTAAAAGCATACGCACCGCTCATGATCAGTTACACGATTTATTCTGGAATGTACAACCAAATTCATAGATCCATGTGGCTTAATGCCTCAAAATCCCAATGTTATAGAGCACAAAAGAAACACGGCTACAAATTCCAAAACTCACGAAATTATTCTTAGTTCCTGCCTGTGCAAGGTACCCCGAACTATTATATACTCGTTGAAATTTACTAAGAAATGAATTAAGGGCTCAGTTAAGCTGGAACTTACACATTCACAAAATTACAGCACTTCGATGATTCCTAGCGCAGTGAGGCTGCTCGCTACTCTCCAACAGTTCCTACCGCCGGTCGGGAACCGGTGAACAGACATTATGAACATTCTAACTATGCCAATTTAATCCTTCAATGACTGACTGAATTTTTAATGAAAGATAAAAATCCAAGCAGACAACAGGAGGCATTGGACAAGGAAAACATAGGATGACAATACTGATATATGACACTGGAATTACTGTCTCAAATGAAACTCTTAATACAGGGTGGTCCATTGATAGTGACGGGGCCAAATATCTCACGAAATAAGCGTCAAACGAAAAAAAACTACAAAGAACGAACCTTGTCTACCTTGAAGGGGGAAACCAGATGGCGCTAAGGTTTGCCCACTAGATGGCGCTGTCATAGGTCAAACGAATATCAACTGCGTTTTTTTTTAATAGGGACCCCCATTTTTATTACATACTCATGTAGTAGGTAAAGAAATTTGAATGTTTTAGTTGGACCACTGTTTTCGCTTTGTTATAGATGGCGCTGTAACAGTCACAGACATATGGCTCACAATTTTAGACGATGGCTCACAATTATAGACGAACAGTTGGTAACACGTAGGTTTTTTAAATTAAAATACAGAACGTAGGTACGTTTGAACATTTTATTTCGGTTGTTCCAATGTGATACATGTAACGTTGTGAATTTATCATTTCTGAGAACGCTTGCTGTTACAGCGTGATTACCTGTAAATACCACCTTAATGCAATAAATGCTCAAAATGATATCCGTCAAGCTCAATACATTTGGCAATACGTGTAACTAAGTTCCTCTCAACTGCGGGTAGTTCGCCTTCCGTAATGTTCGCATATGCATTGACAATGCGCTGACGCATGTTGTCAGGCGTTGTCGGTGGATCACGATAGCAAATATCCTTCAACTTTCCCCACAGAAAGAAATCCGGGGACGTCAGATCCGGTGAACGTGCGGGCCATGGTATGGTGCCTCGACGACGAATTCAATTGTCAATATATATGGTATTCAATACCTCTTCAACCGCACGCAAGCTATGTGCCGGACATCCATCATGTTGGAATTACGTCGTCATTCTGTCATGCAGTGAAACATCTTGTAGTGACATCGGTGGAACATTCCGTACGAAATCAGTATACATTGCACCCTTTAGATTGCCATCGATAAAATGGGATCCAATTATCCTTACTCCCATAATGCCGCACCATATGTTAACCCGTGAAGGTCGCTGATGCTCCACTTGTCGCAGCCATCGTGGACTTCCCGTTGCCCACTAGTGCATATTATGCCGGTTTACGTTACCGCTGTTGGTGAATGACGCTTCGTCGTTAAATAGAACGCGTGCAAAAAATCTGTCATAGTTCCGTAATTTCTCTTGTGCCCAGTGCCAGAACTGTACACGATGTTCAAAGTCGACGTCATGCAGTTCATCGTGCATAGAAATATCGTACGGTGCAATCAATGTTGATGTAGAATTCTGAACACCGACGTTTTTGAGATTCCCGAATCTCGCGCAGTTTGTTTGCAACTGATGTGCGGATTATCCGGTACGACAGCAGCTGAAACACCTACTAAAACATTCATATTTCTTTACGTACTACGCGAATATGTACTAAAATGTACGTTCCTATTTAAAAATCGCAGTTGATATCCGTTTGACCTATGGAAGCACGATCTAGCGCGCCAACCATAGCGCCATCTGGTTTCCCCCTTCAAGCTAGACAAGTTTCGTTCTTTGTAGTTTTTTGGTTTGACGCTTATTTCGTGAGATATTTGGCCCGGTCACGATCAATGGACCACCCTGTATAGATAATGTAGGAAATGATTTAGGTGTGAAATGCGATTCAGGTAGGGTAATCAAGTATTAATGCTTCACCACGATTGCATCGCTGCTCACCATTGCATTGCTGCCAGATATAGCACACGGCTGATCATCCTTTCAGTTTGAATTTATTGGAGTACCGATACCTAAGTGATGCTGTTCAGAAGTCAATGAAACGACTTAGATGCTTCAATTTCCCCCAGTGATTTTAGAAATGCCGATGAAATATTATCTTTCCCTTCTGACTTATTTGATCTTAAGTCATCCAGAGCTCTTTTAAAGTGTAATTCGACTACTGGATCCACTATTTCTTCCCTGTCTACTCGTGTTACTCCTACCACTTCATCAGACAAGCCTTCCCTCTCGTAGAGTCCTTCACTGTACTCCCTCCACCTATTCCCTCTCTCCTCTGCATTTAACAGTGAAATTTTCGTTGCATTTAGTTTCAGCGAAAGTTGTTTTCACTTTTCTGTATGCTGTGTCAGTCATTCAGAGAATCGTTTCTTCTTCAGTTTCTTTCCATTATTCATGTAGTAATTTCGCATTAGCTTCTGTGTGCTTCCTATTTATGTCAGTACTAAGAGATTGTGTTTTTGTATTCCTGAATTTCACTGAACGTTTTTGTACTTCCTACTTCCATCGATGAACTGCAATATTTCTTGTGTTATCCACGGTTTCTTCGCAGTTGCCTTCCTAGTAACTATGTTTTTCTTCCCAGTTTCTGCGATTGCCCTTTTATAGGTGTCCGTTCCCCTTAAACTAAAATGACTACTGAGCTATTAATTATCGCAGTATCTATGGCCACAGAGAACTTCAATTGCGCCTCTTCATTCCTCAGTGCTTCTCTGTCTCATTTTTTTGAGCGAGGATTCTTCCCTACTAGTTTCATAGACTTCAGCCTACTCTATATTTTTATTAAGCTTCCGTGTCCCATTTCTTGCAGCAGTGTTTCTTTCTGACTGGTTTCTTAAGCTTCAACTTACTATCTATCTTTGTTGAATTGAGATCTGAGTCTACACCTGATCCCGCGTATTCCTTGATATTCGGTAACTGATTTCGGAATCTCTGCCTGGCGGTGATGTAATATGACTGAAATCTTCCTGTATCTCCCAGTATTTTCCAAGTATACGTCCTCCCCTTGTGATTCTTGAACAGAGTATTCGCTATAACTAAGTGAAATTTATTGCAGAACTCAGTGTTTCTCCTCTCTTGTTTCTACTACAAAGCTCTTATTATCCCATTGTCCTTTTTCTACTCCTTCCCCTTCAACCACATTCCAGTCCCCCGAGACAGTCAGGTTTTCATTTCCCTTTACTGCAATATACTTGTTCCTCTTGCACCGCCGACATGTATACCTGAACCACCGTTGTTGGTGTTGGCTTGCTATCGATTCTAATGAGACCAAGTCTATCACTGAACTGTTCGCATTCGCTCACTCTCAGTCCTATCTTCCCATTCACAGTGAATCCTACTCCTGTTACATCATTTTCTGTTGCTGTTGCGATTTCGCTGAAAAGAAATCCTTTTTCTCTTCCCATTTCACTTCATTGACATCCACTGTATGTAGATTGCGTTTTAGCAATTCCCTTTTCTGATTTTCTAGCTCCCCTACCACGTACAAGCTGCTGACATTACAGGCGTCGACTTGTGGAACACTATGCTTTCGATGGTTGTTCATTTTCTCATGGTCGCCTTCCCCGTGGCAGTCTCTTCCCGAAGATCTGAGTGGGGGCTGGTCTGGAATCTTTTGCCAATGGAGAGACGATCATGACGCTTTTTCAACTATGGACTACAAGGCTTGTGAATGCAAATTATGTGCCTTTAATGCAGTGATTTCTATTGTCTTCTGTATCTTTATGCGGGTGATTTTCTTCTAATTCTTCCACCTTGTGGGGGCAGTTTCCCACCCCGAGGGCAAGAGAGTACCCTGAACCTCAGTCCATGCTTCCATCCCTGTTCATTAAGTAGTTGGCAGAGGGAGATTGACTTCTTATGCCGGAAGTCTTCGGTCACCATTGCAGTTGATTTTGATTCAAAATTTAAGCGTGAAGGACGAAGGGATTCGAAACCAGAGATCGAGGACGTTTTAATTACTGATAAAAGACGCTACTCCCAGCCCACGGCGTTATTGAGAAATATTGTTTAAATGAGATATATAGATTAAAAATATTGAATACAATATATTAAAGGCATCATTGTTGAAAACAGATTATATGAGTACAAATTTTTCAAAAAAACTTAACATAGAAGAGTTTTTAAACATTTTTGGAAGGTGACTATCAACAGCAGTCAAGTAATGTATAAAATGCTTGTTTGATCATAAGCTACTTTTATTTTAAACCCAAATATCAACGGGTTTCAATCAAGGGCCATCTTCACGGATAAGAGTTAACATGATTTAAGCGACTACATTAAATTTATCATTACTTAAATAACTTGTAGATTGAGCCATGTATGAGCCGCGTTATTGCCGTTGATTCTTTGGCATTTTTACATCGAGTGGCGTCTTGTTTCTTCCTTACTTACTGTCGTAACCAAGTTGCTGACTTGCCTCCTTGAGTGGCAGCAGCAGAACTTATCGATACTAGTACTGTCGTACTATCTTTGACTGCTATTATTTTCGGATGATGGTGTATGTGCTAGTGAGTCAGTTTGAACGGTCAGCAAGCAAGTCTCTGAGTAGCGAGGCGAGGTCTGGGCCGCTGGCAGTGTGCACGCGCTGTCGGATCGTGAGGCGCCACCTGCTAGAGCGACAAGTCCGTCGCCCACCGAACATGGACGCTGAAGTTGAGTGATCAGATAATCTGTTATGAAACCTCAACTATTGTGACATCTCTTTGTTCATTTGCGGGTTGTTGCCCCCTTGGGTGTTTAGGCTAGCAGCATCGGCGAAATCTGGCAGCCGTCTTCCTATGTTGTGATTAATTATTAAACTGGCTGTTACTTATCAGTGAAGTGCGCCAGCGGTATTTTCTGCCCTGTGGCCCTTAACGCTGCAGTTACCTGCCCTGGTCGTTAGCATAGTTTGTAGGCAGTGTGCCTTCTCCTCGTCATGTTGTTGCTGTCCAGCACGGCGTGTAGTTCAACAGTCCTTTAAGTTGTTTAGTTCATATTTGCTTAGGGTGGTTATTGTTGTCCTGGCTGTTTTTAGACGCCAATTTCTGGAGGCGTAGTGCTGTTCGTATTGTCGTCGTTGGCCGATATTCTCCATCATCTGCCGTTGGTCGGACGGAAGGGAATTGGTTAAATTGTTGGTCAGTCCTTGGGCCATCCCTAGTTTGGGTTGCCATCCGGTAACCTAAATTCAACTCTTGGCTTCCTGTCTCACCTCATCTTATGTTTCAGCTACCTTAACAGGCCGACCCTGGGAACACTTCTGAACACCACTTGTTCTGTTTGTTTTAAAATGTGATTTTCAGTTTAGTTGAAGTATTGTGCTAGGCCTTTGGCTGTGTATTAATTCAGCTTTTTAAAATTTTATATAAAGGCGTTGAGCCGAGTTAAATTAAAATTTGGAGCACTGATTGCTTAGAAAAATCTTTTTAATTCTTAGAAATTGTTCTGTCTGAAATTGTTTGTAATCCAGGCCCTGAGCCGTTAGTTGCTCCATATGTTATGTGTGGCCTTCAGCTGAAAATTTGCGTGAACCCCTTAATAAGGCCTTCAGCTGTGTGTATTCTCTAAAAGGAATCTTTTTTAATAAGAAACAAGGGGTTTATTCTAAATTATATATCTGACTTGTTGTTCAGACCTTCAGCCGTTATTTCAAATTTGTTTGTTTCTTTCAGCCGTGCAATAAGTTAATCAGGTTTTGGCTGTTCTCTTGTAGTATATAATGAAATTTTCTTGCTTAAAAGAATTCTTTATTAATGACCCTTAATTATAGTTGTCTTTCAGATGTATAGTCCTTCAGCCGTTAACAGTTTTCACAGAATGTCTCTTTATTAATTTACCTGCTATTTTTAATTGCTTTTGATTTATTAGTGTGGCCTTCAGCCGTTGTTGTGTTTTCTGTTTAGTTTTGGGCCTTCAACCCTGAAAGCATATCAAGTTTTCTTTAACTAGGCCTTCAGGCGTATTGTTTAATTGTGTCTTTTAAGCCAATGAGTAAATAAGTGGTTCTTAGAAAAATGAAGTTTTGTTTTGATTGTGCAACTCACAGTAACTGTTTACGGCCCATCCACAACTTTAACCTTATCCTGTGCGCTCTCTGACTACCTACCAACCAGGTTTCATAGATCATGTCATGAATATCAGTATACGACACAGGACTTCTTGAAGCAAAAATGGTAATACTGAGTATACACAGAGAAGTACTGAATAGAACATCTTCTCTTCAGTATATTTCGAAATGGAATGCCCCATGCGTCTGGCTCCAACTACCATTCCGCGGTCAAAGTCTGTTAATTCCCGCGGTGCAGACGTAATGATGTGGAAACCTTTCCGCATGAATCACTTGGGTACAAATGACAGCTCTACCAACACACTGCCCTTTTATACCTTGTTCGTCTTACTATTGTCACTTGTATATGTGCATATCTCTATCCCACTACTGTTTTCACCTCACTAAACTAAACCGTGGTTAGTGAGAGGTACAAGGCAGCATCCATTAATGGTTAATTTGGAGCACGGAAGTGCAGTAAAGAGAGAGACATTATGGGGCAGGTGAAATGGGACACAAAAAACAGATTATGGATGATGTTGGGTGCAGTAAGTATTAAGTGAGGGTGGGATTAGCACAAGACAAAGTCTTATATGCCTGAAGGCGGAATTAAAAGTTTAGAACGAGCTTTGTCGTGCTGTCAAGACAGTTAGTAGCGAGCTACAGGAAAACATGCAACCATGCGTAAGTGGTGTTGACGGGGGACAGGCCACAGTCCCTGGTGGGAGTATTCGGTGTTCACACTGGTGCGTGGCTGTCGCCTCGCTGAGCCCCGGCGCGGACAGCTCCACTCCCAGCCCGGCTTGTCGCTTGTAACTCTGTTTACGGTGGCCGACTGGCGCCCTAAGCTAATTTGGAGCGCCTGGCAGACGTAATGGATGCAGACGGCGGACTCGGCGCCAGCAGTGTCCTGCATCTGCAAAGCTGCCTCTGCCGCGACGCACTGGCAGCGCAGCACACGGCGTAGCGCTCCCATTGAACCTCTTCCTCTCGGCCAAACTTACTTGTAGTCGCGTACGCAGGCCTCTGCTGTAGTCGCAAGCAGAAGTACAGTGCGTTTCAAAACCTCGATCGCGTTTCGCAAGACTACAGCTCGAACGTGAATGATGACAGAAACTCGAAGTGAATTTCGAAATGAACCCAGAAACTAAAAGGTGTATCTTGGAGCCAGGTGTGAGTTCTATCATGTGGTTATCGAGAGGGGTATTCCTGGTGAAGCAAAGTCGCTTGTCCCCACTGACACCACACATTGCCATCTATAAAAATTTCATCGTTGTTTTGGAACACGAAAGTCCATGAATGGCTGTAAATGGTCTCCTCCATCTTTACTGCATTCCACGTAAACACAGCCCACACCATCGGGGAGCCACCACCAGCTTAGACAGTGCCTTGTTGACAACCTGAGTCTTTGGCTTCGTGGAGTCAGCGCCACACACGAAGCCTGCTATAATTTCTTACCAATCGCGACTCACCTGACCAAGCTATGGTTTTCCAGTCATCAGGTGATTCAAAAGTATTTCTGTTTGCTGATGACACCAGCTTGGTAGTGAAGGATCTTGCGTGTAATATTGAAACATTATCAAATAATGTAGTTCATGAAATAAGTTCGTGGCTTGTGGAAAATAATTTGATGCTAAATCACAGTAAGACTCAGTGTTTACAGTTTCTAGCTCACAATTCAACAAGAACTGATATTTTGATGAGACAGAATGAGCATATTATAAGCGAGACGGAACAGTTCAAGTTCATAGGCGTTCGGATAGATAGTAAGCTGTTGTGGAAAGCCCAAGTTCAGGATTTTGTTGAGAAACTAAATGCTGCTTTATTTACCATTAGAACAGTATCTGAAATAAGTAACAGTTCAACACGAAAAGTAATCTACTTCGCATATTTTCATACGCTTATGTCATATGGTATTATTTTTTGGGGTAATTCTTCTGATTCAAAAAGCGTGTTTTTGGCTCAAAAACGGGCTGTTCGACCTATTTGTGGTGTGAGTTCGAGAACCTCTTGTCGACCCCTGTTCAATAGTCTGGGAATTCTGACATTGCCCTCACAGTATATATTTTCTTTAATGTCGTTTGTTATTACCAATATTAGCTTATTCCCAAGCGTTAGCAGGTTTCACTCAGTTAACACTAGACAGAAATCAAATATGCATGTGCAGTGCACTTCGTTGACTCTTGTGCAGAAAGGACTGCACTACTCTGCTGTATCCATTTTCAATAAGCTACCACAAGAACTCAAAAATCTTAGGAGTAGCCCACCGATTTTAAGTCTAAACTGAAGAGTTTTCTCATGGCCCTCTCCTTCTATTCTGTCGAGGAGCTCCTGGAAGAGCTAAAAAATTAAGCAAATTCCAGTGTTACAGTGTTGATTTTCTTTATTTAAACTTACGAACTGTCGCCTGAATTCGTTTCTTGTATTTCAATTTATCTGTTTCTACTATCGTGTTATAATTTCATGTATTGTCGTTCCATGACCATGGAGACATCTCCTTAACTTGCTCCCACGGAATAATAAATAAATACACTCCTGGAAATGGAAAAAAGAACACATTGACACCGGTGTGTCAGACCCACCATACTTGCTCCGGACACTGCGAGAGGGCTGTACAAGCAATGATCACACGCACGGCACAGCGGACACACCAGTAACCGCGGTGTTGGCCGTCGAATGGCGCTAGCTGCGCAGCATTTGTGCACCACCGCCGTCAGTGTCAGCCAGTTTGCCGTGGCATACGGAGCTCCATCGCAGTCTTTAACACTGGTAGCATGCCGCGACAGTGTGGACGTGAACCTTATGTGCAGTTGACGGACTTTGAGCGAGGGCGTATAGTGGGCATGCGGGAGGCCGGGTGGACGTACCGCCGAATTGCTCAACACGTGGGGCGTGAGGTCTCCACAGTACATCGATGTTGTCGCCAGTGGTCGGCGGAAGGTGCACGTGCCCGTCGACCTGGGACCGGACCGTAGCGACGCACGGATGCACGCCAAGACCGTAGGATCCTACGCAGTGCCGCAGGGGACGGCACCGCCACTTCCCAGCAAATTAGGGACACTGTTGCTCCTGGGGTATCGGCGAGGACCATTCGCAACCGTCTCCATGAAGCTGGGCTACGGTCCCGCATACCGTTAGGCCGTCTTCCGCTCACGCCCCAACATCGTGCAGCCTACCTCCAGTGGTGTCGCGACAGGCGTGAATGGAGGGACGAATGGAGACGTGTCGTCTTCAGTGATGAGAGTCGCTTCTGCCTTGGTGCCAATGATGGTCGTATGCGTGTTTGGCGCCGTGCAGGTGAGCGCCACAATCAGGACTGCATACGACCGAGGCACACAGGGCCAACACCCGGCATCATGGTGTGGGGAGCGACCTCCTACACTGGCCGTACACCTCTGGTGATCGTCGAGGGGACACTGAATAGTGCACGGTACATCCAAACCGTCATCGAACCCAGCGTTCTACCATTCCTAGACCGGCAAGGGAACTTGCTGTTCCAACAGGACAATGCACGTCCGCATATATCCCGTGCCACCCAACGTTCTCTAGAAGGTGTAAGTCAACTACCCTGGCCAGCGAGATCTCCGGATCTGTCCCCCATTGAGCATGTTTGAGACTGCATTAAGCGTCGTCTCACGCGGTCTGCACGTCCAGCACGAACGCTGGTCCAACTGAGGCGCCAGGTGGAAATGGCATGGAAAGCCGTTCCACAGGACTACATCCAGCATCTCTACGATCGTCTCCATGGGAGAATAGCAGCCTGCATTGCTGCGAAAGGTGGATATACACTGTACTAGTGCCGACATTGTGCATGCTCTGTTGCCTGTGTCTATGTGCCTGTGGTTCTGTCAGTGTGATCATGTGATGTATCTGACCCCAGGAATGTGTCAATAAAGTTTCCCCTTCCTGGGACAATGAATTCACGGTGTTCTTATTTCAATTTCCGGGAGTGTATATATGGTCTGGCTGGTATGGTCACGAGCGTAGCAGAGGCACTGCAGGTGATGATGTGCTGTTAGCAGAGACACTCGCGTCGGGACTCTGCTGCCATAGCCCATTAACACCAAATTTCTCCGCACTGCCCAAACTGATACCTTCGCCGTATGCCCCACATTGATTTTTGCAGTTATTTCACGGACTGTTGCATCTCTGCTAGCACCGACAGCTCTACATAAACGTACCGCATTATCTGTGCTAAGAGTTACTGCCCGAAATATGGTATTCTCGGCACACTCTTGGCACTGCGAATCTTGGAAAACTGAATTCCCTAACAATTACCGAAATGGAATGTGCTATGCGTCTAGCTCCAATTACCATTCCACGTTCACAGTCTCTCAATTCCCGTCGTGCGGCCGTAATTACGTCGCAAAGCTTGTCACATGAAACAACTGAGTTCAAATACCAGCTCCGGCAATGTTTTGGCATTTCATACCTTCTGTATGCTATACTACCATCTTTTGTATGTGTGTATATCCTTATCCTATGACTTTGTCACCACAGTGTACATACAATCGCGTGAGAACACTCAGATGGATCATAGCACTTCAGTTGAAAGTTGGGTGCCCGTAAGGACGTGTATGGACCAGTGGAGTGAACATCATGTCACGAAGGACATTAGCGATCAAAGAACCGGTCCTTAAGGTCACGTGAAGAGCAGAAGGCTTATGAACCAGGCAAGATGTTTGATGTATACACCCCAGTGAAAGTGATGTGGTGTAGGCATGTGATCGTTTACAGTCGACAGGTATTTTTATACCTCACAGTCCTTCACTTATGGCACGTTCATAGCACGATCAGTATGTACTACATTTGAGTCTAAAGAAAGATGAACTGAATGCTTCATAACTGATTTCTGCGTTAGATGAGGCTGCACGACCCCGCGTATCTATGGACTGTTGGGAGACCATTGCACCGCGAATCTCCCTTCCCGACGACCATGACGAATACCACATCGTGCACCGTACCGCCATGGACTCCGTTAAAGACGTCCAAGAAGTCATGAAGAATTGACACTCTAAAATTGGCATCGGGTGTTGTTTTCAGGTAAAACTCGGATAGGTCTGTCCCCCGTACAAGGTGGTATCGGAGTGATGTTTTGGGGTGGCATTACAATAGGACATCGTACACATCTCATGGGGCATTTTAAATAGTCCACACTAGAGGGACAAGAGTCTGAAACCAACAGTGTCGCCAATATTTTTGGTGACATTTCATCTTGAAGGATGACAGCTTTCACGCTCGTCGCCCTCTTCACGTGAACACGTTCATTCATTGTGCTAGGATCAGCAGAATGGAGTGGCCGGTCTGTCCCCCGTACATGAACGCAATCGAACATATGTAGAAACGACTGAAATGAGCTATTTTTGGACAACAATGACCTCATATTCTGCGCGATTACACAGAATCGCCACTGAAGCGAGGGAAAATTTCGACCAAGGCTGCCTTGAGGATATCATGGTACGCTAGGACGGCCTGAAGCCTACATCCGAGCAAGGGACTTCCCAACCACTGACTGACACGTTTCTCAAGATTACTATGAAAAACATGCAATTTTGGCATTACATAAATATTTTGTTTTTATTTGTTTCGTGATCTGAACACATCGCAAAATATGTGCTCATGCTTGAGAGTCAATTTCTGTTTTCTGTGTCCTGTCGTGAATTTCTAAATAAAGAGGTGATGCAAAACTTTTGTTGGTGTGTGCATGTGTCGATTAGGGATGGGGGTATCAAAGAAGCAAACGTTGTCAACTGTTGCAATTCAGTTGTAACTGAGAGGCGTGATTTTCGTCGAGTGTACGTTCTACAACCGAAAGAATTTTACTGCGTTACTAGCAGTTTCAGTAGTCTGGTTATTTGTTTAATGGGTCGCCTCGATGTGCTGGTTCACGTCATGGAAAGCTTTCAACGGAGATCTGAAAGTGGACCACAGCAAGTACACGCTTCGTGCCAGTCAAGAGTAGGCCGTTGCTCGTGTGTCTGTCATGCATCTGTGTTGGTTTTGCTGCAACGTTTGTATTTCTAGCGTTACAAGATTCATTTCTTTACATTACGGTGGTAAATAGCTTGTGGAGTCCTGTGAATTCATTATGGCCATGCAAAATATTTTCTTTTCACATGTAGTGTTCAGTCACAAATCTACGTTTCATTTAACTGGTAAAGGGAACCGCCAAAACGTCAGAATATGTGAAACCAGCTGACTAGTACCTCAGTCGAGCACGAGAAAGTCTCTTCAAACCAGTTTGAGCTTTGCGTCGTTCACCGAGAAAAAAATCAGGGCCTTTTCTGGTTAATCCCATAGTTACGAGAAGATACAGAAATATAATTTTTTCAACAAGATGTAGCGATGCTGCCCTGGCATCTACATTTGTTAACAATGAGCTGCATCAACGACGGATCGGCAGTAATGATACATTTACAAGGGCCATAAAAATCACATATTGCCTGCAATATATCCAATCTTGTCTGGCAACACTGCAGTCACAAGACTACAATATCACCGGCCACTACTGCCTGCCAATGTTTACGGCAATACGTTCATGGGCCAGATGTATTTACAATGGGCCATCCTGTTGCCAAAAAAATGGACGAGCGTCAACTGGTGGAAATAAATGCGGCTCTAGGTGCTTTCATGTCGCACAAGGATTCAGGTTAGAAATTGGGCTTTGTGGTTGCGTTATTATTAAAGTAAATGTAATGCTCCAGAAAATTTAACTAGTGAACAGTTTAACTAGTGAACTGATGCTGGATACATACCTGTTACAGAATTTTATCTGAATGTCGTAATGCGATTCCGACTATCTCGTACAAGCAACAGCCTGGAAATTGCTAAAACCTATACAACTGTAAGAGAGTGCAACTGGAATACCCAATTGGCGACCACCATTCTGTTTTTAATTAAAGCTGATCTATACAGAAATTTAATGTACTCTCTATGACATAATAGCTGACCCACGGCCGGCCACTTCAGGAGTCTAAGTCCACAATGATTCCGACGTCGACATGGAACATGGCCACTCTGTTACAAGTAATACTCTAAATTTCGGATGTGAGCACAAACTGGCAACACTGTAGACTCCGGCAGTTCCAGGAGGAAGTTGTCTTCGGTTCGAGGCGTTATGCTGCGTTTACGCCCATGGTCTAGCGATAAATCATGTTTTCTGAATCGTGTGGGAGTATAAAATGCTTTACTGTAGTTGAGTGACGCTCCACGAAAAAAGTCTTCGATTCACATTTAACGCTCAATAGCAGCGAAGATAGAGGATCTCTTTGAATTGTGATGAGTATTATATTGACTAACATACACATGAGGATGGGTAAGAAGTAATTTTATAGTTTGTGATTCTATCAGAATATCTCACTACCTTGTTCAATACTATTATTAAGGCTTTATATTCCGTTTCTTTTCATTTTATAAGCAGTTCAACATGCTATTTTTCATGAAGAATTCGTATATTTTTGTCAGGTCCCAATGACTAACTGTGTATAATGTGTCCTACTCCGATTTTTTGATCTCTTACGGTAAATGTGAGCGATAGACTATGCGAAAACCTTACCGTGCATGCTGTATAGTAGCGCAGGCACACTGCACATTTTGAGGTCCATGAATGGGTTCATGGAGAACATAACGCTGACTGAATGTTATATTTAAGGTATGTCCATTTTTGAAGCTACCCAGGGTGGAAGGAAGTTGATAACTGCGGTGTTTAAGGCGTGCTTGATTGCTATTACAAGGATGTAGCATGGAACAGCAACATTCACTTCATAACCAATCTCCTGACTTATGAGTCCTATGTGACGATCAAAACTCAAATTCATTTCGTTTCGTTGACAGTCGAGTCGAAGCAGATATTCGCTCACCCCCTGCTTCAACCACACCACCCACACACACATACAGCTATACGTCAATCAACAATGACGATTAGCGCAGCTTAACAGAGTAGAGATTGTGAGAAGGCTTAATGTGTAAAGGTTACATTCAGATTTTATTAAAGACATTTTTGTAGCAATGTGCAGATCTATTGAATAAGAGGAAAAATAAGGACCTACAACGCGATAGTCTGCACCGTGATTAGAACTGATAACTCGCATTGCTCTTACATCGCCAGGCTTTTTTTGATGCAGCTCGCCACAAATTGCTCTCGTGCGCCGATCTTTTCATCTCAGAGTAGAACTTAACAGCCTACGTCTCCAGTTATTTGCTAGATGTTTCCCAGTCTCTGTCTTTCTCTACAATTTTTGCCCTCTACGGCTCCCTCTAGTAGCATGGATATTAATCTCTCGTGTCTTAACACGTTTCCTCTCATCTTGTCCCTTCGTCTTGTTAGTGTTCTTCATATATTCCTTTCCTCGCCGATTCTGCTGAAAGCCTCCTCATTCCTTACCTAATCAGTCCACCTACTTATCGTCATTCTTCTATAGCACTTCATCTCAGATGTTTCTAATCTCGTCTGTTCCCGTTTTCGCAAAGTCAAGGTCTCACTGCCATAAAATGTTGTGTTACAAACGTACATTTTCAGAAATTTCTTGCTCAAATTAAGACTTATGTTTCATATTAGTAGACTTCTCTTGCCTAGGATGCTGATTTTTAATTTGTGATATTTCTCATTACTTTGACTTGTCTTCGATTTAGTCTCATCCACATTCTGTACTCACAAGACCGTTCATTCTATTTATCAGATCCTGTTACTCTTCACTCTCACTTAGAGTAGCAATGTCGTGATCGAATCTTATCACTGAAATCCTTTCATCTTGAATTTTAATCCCGCTTTTGAATTTTTCTTTTACTTCCTTCATTGCTTCTTCGACGTACAGATTAAACAGTAGGTGCGAAAGACAACATCCCAGTCATACACCCTTTTTTATTCTGTGCACGTTCTTCTTAGTCTTCCACTCTTCTTGTTCCGTCTTGGTTCTTGTACGTGCTGTATACCCTTCTTCCGCTACAGCTTATCCCTATTTTAATAGGATTTAGAACATCCTACGCCATTTTATATAGTCGAACGCTTATTCCAGATCGACAAGCCCTATGGACGTGTTTTGATTTTTCTTCAGTCTTCCTTCCATTGTCAACCGTAACGTCACAATTGCCTGGAACCTTTACCTTTCCTAAAGCCAAACATCTTATAGATTCTCAATTTATTTTCCATTCTTTTGTGTACCACTGTTATCGAACTTGGATGCATGATTTCACTTCTCGGCTTTTGAAATCTTGGGAACTGGTGGGTGATGTTTTCCCAAAATTCTAGTGACACGTTGACAGTCTCATACATTCTTCATACCAACGTGAATAATCGTTTTGGTACCACTTACTACAATTATTTTAGAAATTCCGATGGAATGTTATGGTCCCTGAACCGTGAATTTACTTTCAAATCTTTTTTAAAGAATTTACTTCATTTACTAGTGATTCAGCAAGAACATTAACACATTTAATCACACTACGTGAGCGTGGAAGTAGTTGCCAGGGAGTAACTGATGAAAATGAAATTATCTTTAAGAAATAGGAATTTAATTCCTAAAAGCCTTCTCAAAAACAGATTTAAAATTTATAAGCAAAAAAGCACCCTCGAAATATCAAGTTACAATTTTATTTAGAGGCAGAAAGGACAATATTGACAGTATGAGCCTTCGGGCTGAAAAGCTTGTCGCTCCCTTTCAAAACGGCCGTAGTCACGACCGCTCACAACAACCTCTGAAAGACTACACTGGTGCAAATCTGCAACACACCAGATTACTTTAAACTAAAACTTTTAACAACTCACACAAACACATTAACTATGCACCCCGTAAGAGGGGTGGAAATGGTGCAAATACTCACACTAAGAAATTATTTGCCACAGAAAGGGCGATTTGTTTTTAAAAGGACTCTTACGGTGGAAGGGTGGCAATTTTATAAAAATGACTATTTGAATAAAACCCATGAAATTCAGACTTACATAAACTGTACAACATGCTCTACATTACGCATATACCGCTTCGCTAGATGATAGGCAAGATAAAAACATATTTCAGGAATTCGGCCTTTACACCTTAATTCTATAAATTCATTAACACTGAATCCGCCAAACCTGACAGAGGCAGCTATTAACGTATGGCAGATTGACAGGGGGATTACTGAACAACCCGAACCGCAGGTTGCTCTAAACCTCCCCAACTCCACAAAGGAAAAACGGACCACTCAATTCACAAATAACCACCTTCCCGCTGGTGGGCAAACGGAAAAGAATGGTGGGACGACCCCAACACAAACCGGCTGGTGGCCTCACCAAGAACACAAGTAGAACTTAACAAGTAAATGAAACAACATATCTCCAATCGCTCAACTTCTAATAAACTGCGATTCCTGGCGAAGACCTGGCGCAGCACCCCCAACGCTCTCCCGAACTGCCCACTGCCAGCCGCTTCAACGGACGCAGGAAGGCGCGCCGATCTCCCGTCTCACGGCGTCGCAGCTCGCCCCGGCCAGCCCGACGTCGTGGTTTCACTTCTGTTGCTCTCGTGTCAACAGCGAAGGCACTACCTCTTTCTATACGGCGCGGCCCCCTGGACTCACTTACGGACCTCACATGCGCCGACGCTCAAGGTGGACAAGTCATCTCGTGTCTCAGTGCGCGACCGACCAACCGACCGATCCAACCGCCAATGGCCGTTGCCCCAGCAACTCGAGCAGACTGGCGACCTAACGCGCAGACTCAGATGCAGGAACTCAGCCGCGACCGGGCGACCACTAGCTGAGTTCTGTTACTGGCGGAGTGGCAAGACTCTCATTTTCTGGCTTAAAGTTTGATCCAAACGACAGACATACTCGCACTCCGACGACAGACAGACACTGATTGCCGCACAAATATGACCGAGAGACTGACCAGCAACTGGTGAGGCGAGACTGACCTACCCTCACCCTGACTGACCAACTGCCGAGCTGATAGAGCCCTTCAATAGCACGTGAACAGCCAACCTTTCCGCTTTCCCTCCAGAGGGAGACACAAAATCTGCGATTGCCACAGCGGCGCCACCGCCAAAAACGGAGGGCGACTGGGTGATTGCTTCGCACAACGCGCTTTTCAAAACAGCTTTTTTTTATATACCACGGCTCAGTCCCTTCTGCCTTTTTTGATCTGAAGTCTTCCAAAGCTCTTCTAAATACTGCTTCTAATACTAGATCCCCTATCTCTTCCCTGTAGACTCCTGTTTCTTTTTCTATTGCGTTATTAGACAAGCCCCGCCCTCGCGGAGTCCGTAAATGTACTGTTTACATCAAATCCGCTGTCTCCTTTGTATTTAACAGCGGTATTCCCTTTTCAATCCTAAACTTACTGCCGTTGCTCCTAATTTCACCGACGGTTGTTTTTTTTTTCTTTTCCGTACCCTCAGTCAGTCCTTCCGATAATCATTTCTTTTTAGATTTCTTCACATTTTTCATGTACCCATTTCGCCTTAGATACCCAGAAATACTTACTTATTTCATTTCTAAGTAACATATTTATCTATTCCTGAATTTCCCTGTACTTTTTTGTGCTTACTTCTTTCGTCGATCGACTGAAGTATCTCCTCTATTAACCAAGGTTTCCTCTCTCAGTTACCTTCCTTGTACCTACGTTTTTAGTCCGCTTCCCGCCCCCGGGTTCCCGGGTTCGATTCGCGGTGGGGTCAGGGATTTTTTCTGCCTCGTGATGACTGGGTGTTGTGTGATGTCCTTAGGTTAGTTAAGTTTAAGTAGTTCTAAGTTCTAGGGGACTGATGACCATAGATGTTAAGCCCCATAGTGCTCAGTCATTTGAACCTACGTTTTCCTCTTCAATTTCTGTGATTGCCCTTTTTAGAGATGTCCATTCCTCTGGAACTGAAAAGCCTACTGACCTATTCATTATCGCATTATCTGTAGCCTCAGAGGATTTCAAGCATATCTCTTCATTCCTTAATACTTCAGTATTCACTTCTTTGCAAATTGATTCTTCCTTGCTAGTCCTTAAACTTAGCCTAAGCTTGATCGTTACCACATTGTGATGGGAGATGTGTCTCTCTCACAGCAATGCTGGTCGCTGAGCCTCGTAATGAACCGATAATGCTAACGGTTGTTACTAATGCGAAGTAAACCATTTCTTAAATCCAAAATTACAGTTTCTGTTTCATTGTCGTATGCTACATGAGGATTAAGTAGCATAAGTCATCGAGGTGGAATTGGAATGTCAAGTCAATTTAGCGGAACAGTCAGGGCCACATACGGACGTAAACGCACCATCATTGGGTTGCCTAACGTTTGCAACGATGTAGCCAATTCGTAGCTGTTCTAGGGACAGCCTGTGTAACGAAAAGCTTATAGTGCTCGCCCTATTCAGGTTCTCAGGGCGGAGGTGCGAGTGAATGTGTTTTCTATGCAATGTTATCTCCTGACACTGTGTACGTCGCCTTCCAGGCTACATATGTTTGAGGCATTCAGTAAGATTTGATCAGGAATTCCTCATTTTTTAAACTTTCTGGCATGGAAAGGGGCTTTTAAAGATGGTGTTACATAATTTCAGCTCCGGGACAGAAAATCTGTTGATAATGGTTTCCGCTCATGCCTCATACGGCATGTGAAATATTGAGGTACACTTACTATGATAGTTTACAGTCAAAAATTATTACGGTGCAATAAAAAGTTACTGGACTTCAACCTTACGCCGCATGTAAAGAAACAATAAACTATCAAGCATATTGTTCCTCGAAATAGATTATTTCTACGTGGCTATCTTGTGCCTCATACAAACAGAATTTACGGCTACCACGAGGATGCAAGAGTATATTGGTCAGGATGGAAATGTGAAGAAAGACAGTTATGGTTAGTTGGAACGCACTATCCCGACAATGTTAGATTTAGTTACTTGGCATCCGTATATTTCAGGAACCACTGTAATCATTGACATGAAACTTCTACAGGACATTAAACTGCATGCTCTGAATCTACTGAACTACAAATTTTTAATTACAAGACTAAAATTTTGTGTACTTTTTTGTACGTTATTCTAAATAATTTTAATTGTACATAACATTATGTTCTGCTTTTAGTTAAATAGACTCACCATATCCATGTTATTATACCCTGAAAATTTGAATACTCTACCCTAAGTGGTTTTTGAGCTTTAGATAAAAATGCAACAGGAAATGTAAATTTTCAGGAAGGGCATCTAAAGTTTTAAAACAAACTTACTTAACATATGCTTAATTTTTTATTTTTAGTTACTCATAAGCACCCTGTACCATACTGTAGATCATCCTGTTGATCTTTTTCCAAGCTTTTTCTTCTTTTCTTCTTTCTGGACTCCTTAGTGGCCAACTGTGCAGCATACTCTGCTTTATCAATGCGAACCTTGTCCGTCCGTTCAAGTTCTCTGATGCTGTTTGCTCCAGCATTAATTCCCTATATGCTGTAGCACTTTCACCTTACCAAAGTTTGCCATCATTAAAAGCAATAACAGCATCACTGACCCCCCCCCCCCCCTCCCATTTAGTGTCTTTATTCCAACAAAAACGTTTTCTGGTAAGCGAGTCCAGATAAGATTATTGAACGACTCATTGGGATTTGGAGTCTGACCATGCAGACACTTCTTCAGTAATTCAGGATTTGCCAGGTCCCTGTAAATAAGTTTTATGATGTCGATGACTGCTGTTGAGATGGAATGTTTATGGCTGTATGAAGTGTTTGAGTGCTAAGCATTGCGGTAACTGCACTATGAATCAGACCCAGGAGGGAAAACGTGGTGTACTGGTTTTTCATCAGAGGACAGTCTGTGGAAGAAGGTAGCTCATACTGCTTGCTTCATTCAACAAATCCTCAGTGTTATCTCTAATGGCAATCCCATAATACTGTTGTATCTCATCGGTAATTTTGCCGGTCACTTTTCCTAGGAAAAACGTTAGCACTTCGACATACAAAGCGTGTTTACACTATAAAACGATACGATACTGCTTTTGGCAGTGCTACGACTGCAAGTACGTAATTTAACCTTAATGACACAGCAATCCACAGCCTTCTGTATAAAAAATTACCGACTTAATTAGATCTTGAAGTACTGCAAGTAAAAATTTTAACGGTGTAGATTATATTTAAAAATTAAATTAAAATACTTACCTTGTGAGTGTTTAAGTCATATATCATTTTATGCGGAAAATTGCAAAAAGTAAGAAAAAATTTTTTCCCGTTCTAACTCATGTTAAATAATTATTCGGTGTCATAAAGTAGTCAACTCATTTGAGGATTCGGAAGAGAAGAAACTGAAAATTATGCTCATTAATGCAGAAACTAATCTATAAATGTGGGCAGTGCTCAGTTCTGCGTCTTCATATGTATTTCACCTTTATATCTTTACATGTAATAAAATACCAGCTAGCCTCTTCACTGTTTGGGTATGTTCCCGTGATTTTTGGTTCATAAATAACGAAAAGGAACCACGTACAAGTCACTGATTGTTCCTTCGAATCTTTGCAGCGACGTTTTTTGTCTGTTGTGCTTGATATTGTTAAACAGACTGCTCTGCCTGCTCTCTCACGAAGTATTAGAGTGAGATTGCCTGAAGGCTTACGAAAGGTATTTGAAGTCGTATCTCACAAGTGAAATACTAGGAATTTATATGTTAGTTTAAGTAGCTGTGTTAATATAAAGAAGAGGAAACCGTAATTTATCCATAGGCACGTCTTATTCGAACAGCAGCAGAACAAAAGTTTAAAATTTAGTCTTCCATGTACAGTTGTATTACCATAACCAGCAGCTGACTCACTGGTACGCCATGGTCGTGGACACAATTTCGCAGCTGTGGCGGCAGAGTTTACAATACACATTCGATTCCAGAGTTCTGTACTGCGACGCTGCGTTCCTCACCTCTCTCCTAGATTAGATTAGATTAGTTTTTCGTTACATATATCCGTGCTGAGGAGATCCTCGTGGATGTGGAAGATGTCAATTTTCTTTTTTTCCTTTTTCCTTTTTTTTTTAAAAAAAAGCTGAAACAACAATACTAATAGTATGAATATGTACATTACTTCATTTGTTTCTATTAAAAAATTCGTCAATGGAGTAGAAGGAGTTGGCCACTAGTAAGTCTTTCAGGCTCCTTTTAAACTGATCTTTATTGGTAACTAAATTTTTTATGTTTGCTGGCAAATTATTGAAGAGGAGTGTTCCTGAGTAGTGGACCCCTTTTTGAACTAAAGTAAGTGCTTTTAAATCCTTGTGCAGATCATTTTTGTTCCTGGTATTGTATGTATGAACTGAGCTGTTTGTTGGAAAAAGAGATATATTATTTAGGACAAATTTCATTAAGGAGTAAATGTACTGAGAGACAGTAGTTAGTATACCCAGTTCTTTGAAGAGGTTTCTACAGGACGTCCATGAATTTACTCCACAAATAATACGTATTACACGCTTTTGGAGTCTGAAAACTGTTGTTTGACTTGAAGAGTTACCCGAAAATATTATATCATATGGCATTATGGAATGAAAGTAGGCAAAGTTTGCAAGCTTTTTCATTTTTATGTCTGCTAACACTCGAATTGCAAATACAGAATTGTTAAGGCGTTTCTGCAGTTCTATGGTGTGCTCCTTCCAACTATTGTCACTTTTCTTACTGGGCTTTTCCTACTTTCAAGGAGACGAGACACCGAGGTAAATTTGTTTATTATGCGGTGCGAAACACCTTGCCTTCCATTCTTCTAGACTCACCGGTCATATGCATCGGTACGAAATACGTATAGGAAAATTCTTGTGGATGAAAGAATAACAACTGTAGTAGTAACACAAAGGTTAATAAATTAAGCTTACTGCATTACAAAGAAGGTTGACGATAATAAATAAAAATAAATAGAAACATGCTGATCGTTCAGTTGCCTTAAAGGACCGGTTTCACCAGCTATTAAAGGGAAAGAAACTGGAGCGATGCAAGTTAGTAGTCCAACGAGATCTGAACCAGCAACTACCGTTGCCTTAGACCACGAGACTAGCACAGCGGCAGGGAGCAAACATGACACTGCTTCGTTTAGCTCTCAGTCATTACTCTTGTGGTAGATAATGCAACCAATTCACTGTATGAAATTCAAAACCAGCTGAAATTTAAGCGTGGAATGACGCTCCTGGAGTTAATAAAATTAAAATTACTATCCCGATGCCATAATAACGCGATGACTATTCAGATTACTTCATCAGTATGAAAAGGGGATTTTTGCAAGATCACCCCACACCAATCCTGAAAGTGAGTGGACGATCAGAAGCTGCCACACATGATATTGCCAGTCTCAACTGCACTAGAAATATGAAGAACTTCATGGATAGTTTATAATGTCCTCATTGCTTTCCACATCTTGCTCCAGCCAGCTCGTACTAGAGCTGTGCTGTGAGACGCTAATCTAAGGGACAGTTTAAAACCTGCAGTAGATAACACCACTGAAAAATACAGCGGAGTTGCTCACTAATCCTGTTCAGTTTGTGGAAAAAACTTGTTTTAATAACAAGAAAAATCTATGCTTTACGACCTTGTTCAGAACGTCAAAAACCGGTGAGATACTACACGCTTTTGATCTCAAACGGACAGTATCAACTTGTGGTCTTACATCATACACAACTAGATTGTCAGGAATACCACAGAACTGCGTAGATATTAAGTGCAAGAGACTAATACGTGGATTAAGATACAAACGAATTACAAATATTGGCTGCGAACGGGCGTTGACTGGAAGTTGAGGTTCCAACCCTTGTCTCCAGCTTACTAGGCAAACGCTCTGACCACGGAGCCATCCAGACACGGTGGTCATTGCAACTGCACAGACTACCCTAACACGCCTCCCGTTAGACCCAAATTCTCAACTTGTCCAACTAACATAGCACCCATTGCTCACTATGCTCATTTTCCGCCATTTCTCTGATTACCGTAAGAGTTTGAGAAAGCGGTGTATCTGCACTGAAGAGATCGTTGGCCGTCTCATCTCAGTATGAATGTGTCATCGATGACAAAGAGTATTAAATGAAACTGCAGATTCACAAGACTAAATTGAATGTGTGACTATTACAGTAAAAACAAAACTGAAGAAACAGGTAAACGTGTAGTTGTGCCCAGCCAAATGTTTCTCATCTCCACATCTGCCATAGGTAATGTTTATATATATCAAAAAAGTTTTGCATTATCCTGCTTCCCGGAACTCCTGAAGATGGACGTTGACTGTGGACATTGTATCACAGACACAGTTCGTTTGACTGTTCAGAGATGTCACTAAATCCTCCCCAAGATGTAAACAACCATAAATGAGCTGCGCCTTCAAGACGGAGGGGTCCGACAGCCGATCAGTTCCAGTCATTCGAGCAGGAAGAAGGTAAACGGCTCGTGTTGTCTGTAGTTCAACCATGCCTAGAGGGTCAATACCGCGGTTCGATAGCGTCCGCATTCTTACTTTGTGCCAGGAAGGCTCTCAACAACGGAAGTTTCCAGGAGTCTCGGAGTGAGTCAAAGCGATGTCGTTCGGACGTGGAGGAGATACAGAGAGACAGGGACGGTCGATGACATGCTACGCTCAGGCCGTCCAAGGGCAACTACGGCAGTGGATGACCGATACCTTCCAATTATGGCTCGGAGGAACCCTGGCAGCATCGTCACCATGTTGAATAACGCTTTTCGTGGAGCCACAGGACGTCATGTTACGACTCAAAATGTGGGCTGGTGGCTGCATTATACGCAACTTCGTTCCCGACGTCCATGGAAAGGTCCATCTTTGCAGCCACGACACCGTGCAGCGCGGTACAGATGGGCCCACAAAGATGCCGAATGGACTACGCAGGATTGGCTCCGCGTTCTCTTCACGGATGAATGTCGCATATGCCTTCGACCAGACAATCGTCGGAGACGTGTTTGGAGGCAACCTGGGCACGCTGATCGCCTTAGACACACTGTCCAGCGAGTGTAGCAAGGTGGAGGTTCCATGCTGTTTTGGGGTGGCAGTATATGGGGCTGACGTACGTCGCTGGTGGTCATGGAAGGCGCCGTAACGGCTATACGATACTCGGATGCCGTCCTCCGACCGATAGTACAACCATATCGGCAGCACATTGGCTAGGCATTCGGCTTTATGGACGTCTCCATCGTGCATACCTTGTGAACAACTTCCTTCAGCATAGCGACATCGCTCAACTAGGGTGGCCAGCAGCACTTCATATAGTATTGTGGACAATATGGGCCCACTATTCAATTCGTTCCACATTTTGTCATAGTTCTTCTTTAATCTGGTAAACCACACTCCTCTGGCCGTGTCGATGAAGCTCCCCGAAACGGGAATACGTATTGTGTCCACAAAAAGCGATTGGTCTAACTAATGGAATTTGCTGGTGTCGTAAAATGTCTAGGGAAAACTTTGAATTGTCTCCAATGTTCGTTATTCAGTGAATCAAACTTTCACTACTTCTACTGGCTACAGTCAGTTTCAGTAAAGTACTGAACAATTAAAGGACACATCTTTTCAACCTAGTGGTTCGATGCGTTGGTGCCTACGTCGTTAAATGAAACCTCTTTCAATTGTTTTAGGCGCCGGTCCTGGCTGTAGAGTGCTATGCGGCGCCTTTGGAGTCAGTAACCACCGCGACGTTCAGTTTTGCAGTACAGTCAAGAGAACTGAAGGATTGATAATGTTTGACAACTTGATAAGCTGTCATTAGTTCTACAGCACCAATGAATAGTTATTCCTGTGTATCTTCTGTAATCATGAATGTGGAAATAACCTTTAATGTCGCAACAACTGTTAATCTATCTCGATGATTCTTCGTAGAAATGTGATGCCTCACATCCCGCTGACGTCCGTGAGTTACTGAGATAAAACAGCTGCAGGTTTCACACAGCAATTCCTGATCCGTACGTCCTTTGTTGACACAATACCACTCTTTTGCTTAATCATCCTAGAAGCGGCACTTTCTCTTTCCGTCCTTAAGCATTTTCACGAGCTACGATAAGGTAAGTTAGAGGGTAAACGATCGTCAGTAACACTTTAGTCATCGTAGTACACGTCACTATACGCTTCACACCCTATATATCCGTTCTTATCATATCACTATTGAAATGGGAACTGTCTGATTCTTCCGCATGGAGCTACTTAAACAGTTCCAGCACAGTACTACTGGAGACGTCCTGTCGAATGATAGCGCTATATCTAAAATGTGCCTGCGTTGTCGATACAAAATACGCAACATGCAACGGCATCAATCAGCAGAGTTTAACAACACACACTTGTTGACATAAATGAAGCTCACTGAGGCTGCATTTACGTGTTGCGCTAACTTTAATACTGGGACCAAGCTCGTAGCAGTATTTTGCAAAAGCGGGTGAAAATTGTCGGGATATCGAGACAGGAAAGGCCACAGCGGTGACGGTCGTGACAAATCGAGACGGATGGGAACCCTAGCCATAACCAGAGTGAAAACGTGTTGTAACAATGCGTCACAAGCGAGTGGGAACCGTTTATGTTTATGGGGACAAAAACTGCGTGGAGTCGTTGGGAAGAATATCACTACCCTGAAGTAGCTCATGTAACCTCTCCGGACCTGCCGTTAGCCCACTCTGAGCGATGTTCGTGTGAATATGCTTTGTACCTTGTAGGACAATAAAATATGTTTGTGTGGAATCGTACGACCTGTTAGTATTTATTATTATACTTAACTACTATCTCGTATTCCTTACTTCCTACATGTTGAAATGCTTGTCTCATAAACAATGAAAGTATTTTCATAATTTGTTCACCTCAGTTAGTCAATATAAACCATGTGTATTGTATTATTTATTCTAATAGAAATGAATAGTAATCAGGCTGGTATTTAAACTGAACAAGGACGGGATCACAGTTCTTAATCTTCCTGTGTTTACTCTCATGTGAGTTCTGCACTCCTAACTACGTAATTACCGGCTGCTATTAATTGAATTTTTGACATATGATGTTCACTGAAATATAGAACAATGGGGATGGAACAGGAAAAGGCTACGTCATTCTGATTTCATTCGTTCCTCGCTTCAACCATTTTCGGGAAGGCAATTCCTCTGGCGGTAAATATTGCCTTTACTTGTACAATATATTTTTTTTTCTTTCCATGTTGAGGAAATAACTTCTAGATATTTTTCTATAGCTGTCGACTATTTGTCGTTGATTGTTTAATTCCGTGCTACGTCGGATGCTGGTTCCTCTTTTATAACCACACTATAAAGCCATAAATACAGAGAAAATTGCTGTGTTGTGTAGGAACTATAACATTAATACGTGTTCTACTAGTACTTTCATTGCTAATCTGATATTTATCATTTCCCTTTAGCTTATGGACCTCTTTTGTCCGCAGCTCGTAGTCGAGTAGCTAGAGTTGATGCCTCAGGATCACGGGAACCCGAGTTCGATTCCCGTCTGCGTTGTGGATTTCCTCTTCCGGGGACTGGGTGTTTGTGTTGTCTTCAACATTTCATCATCATCATCACCATCGGTGACGGTGGCTAGATTGGACTGTGTAAAAACTGGACAGCGTAAAAATTGGGACTTTGTAAGAGCGCTGATGACCCCACAGTTGAGATCACTAATGTCAGTTTGCAATGGGGCTTTGGAACATATACAGTGTTAGAACATTGTGAAATACCTCGAAGAAAACGATTTATTGACACATAGTCAGCAGTTTGAAACACAACTTGCTCTTTATACTCATGAAGTAATAAGTGCTGTCGACAGAGGATGTCAAATTGATTCCATATTTTTAAATTTCCAGAAGGCTTTCGACATCGTTCCTTACAAACGTCTGCTAACCAAATTGCGTGCCCACGGAATATCGCCTCAGTTGTGGTACTGCTTTTGTGATTTCCTGTCAGGAAGGTCACAGTTCGTAGTAATAGACGGATAGTCAACAAGTAAAACAGAAGTAACATCCGGCGTTCTCCAGGGAAGTGTTATAGGCCCTCTATTGGTCCTGATCTATAGTAACGAAATAGGAGACAATCTGAGTAGCCCTATTAGATTGTCTGCAGATGATACTGTCATTTACCGTCTTGTAAAGTCATCAAATGACAAAAACGAATTGCCAAAAGATTTAGATAAGATATCTGTAAGGTGCAAAAGGTGGCAATTGACCCTGAATAAAGAAAAGTGGGAAGTTATTCACATAAGTACTAACAGAAATCCGCCAAATTTCGATTACGTGATAAGCCACACAAATCTGAGGGCTGTAAACTCAACTAAATGCTTAGGGATTACAATTACAATTGACGTATATTGGAACGATCACATAGATAATGCTGTGAGTAGAGCAAACCAAAGACTGCGATTCATTGGCAGAACACTTAGAAGGTACAACAGGTCTTGTCGGTCCTATTCATGAGTGTTGCTGTGCGGTGTGGGATCTGCATCAAGTGGGATTGACGGATGACATCGAAAAAGTTCAAAGAAGGGCGGCTCGTTTTGTACTGTCTCGAAATAGGGGCGATAGTGCCACAAACAAGATACGTGAATTGGAGTCGCAATCATTTTAAAGAAAGGCGTTTTTCGTTGCGACGGGATCTTCTCATGAAATTTCGATCTCCAGTTTTCCCCTTCGATTGCGAAAACATTCTGTTGGCACCCACCTACATAGAGAGAAATGATCATCACGATAAATTGAGAGAAATTAGGGTTCGCACAGAAAAATTTAAGTGCTCGTTCCTCCAGACCGCCGTTCGAGGGTTTAACGGCAGAGAGACAACTTGAATGTGGTTCATTGAACCCTCTGTCAGGTACTTTATTGCGAATAGCAAAGTAATCATATAGATGTAGATGTAGACTTCCAAATTAAGTTGTATGTTGTATTCGCGTTTCTGTCCAGTGTTGTAAGCAATAATATTCAGGCTTGAGATGCGTAGAAACAAATTCACATGTTTTACGCTCGTGCCTCCTTCAACAGTGGGATAATTATGTTCTGTGAATCTCGTGGTAAGTTTCCATTATAAAATGAAATGTACAGTATAAAAGTAAATATATGTATAAACCAGCACTGCTCAGACCAGAGAGTTTGTTATTGGTTAAGGTTGACTGTGGTTGACAGTCTGTCTGTGCGAGGAAAGCAGCCTATGTGAACACGTATTTGTATGTTGAAGGAAATCATGTCGATTAATACAATACTATTGGCCATTTCTAGGAAGTTGTAAGGACAAATTTGCAACTATGAATTATTTAACATAACACCGTCAAGGAAAGATATAAGGAGAAAATGAGGTAATGTCACCATGCCACTAAATTCACGACGTCCTTGGCAACAAACCAGGTACGTTCTAGTTTTGGTTGTAAATTGCAGCTTCTCAGTGTACTATTTTCGTACTTGTTTTCACTCTGAATAATGGAAAGCTAGTGCATAGAACATAGTTTTTTTTAATTGATAATTTTTTCTACACACTATAATAATAAAACGACGTTGCTGATTAATAGCGGTTTGGCACTTACGGACATATAAGTCCGCTTCATGAAAATCTTTTTTACAATCTGTAAATAGCAGTTGCTGTAATATAGTAGATTTCCCTAGCTACTCTACATTATTTGCAATAATGCTGATGTTGTTTAGTACAGGACTGAATTGAAGTGGGAGTGCTTAATTCTTCTTCTTATTATTATTTCACTATTACACACGGAATAATTCTGCGATTCATTGTTACAGGAAATCACATCATTAACAATAACACATTAATCTTCTATCTAATGTCAATTCACTTTTCACAGTTTTAATGAACTGTTGGCAGTTATTCTCAACCTAAGAAATTTTGCCATCCACTTTACGCTCTAACGACCTCAAATCATTTTAGCACATGTCTTCTGAAACAGCAGCCTGCGTTTCAAGTTTTTCATGAAAATCACTAGCTTGCTTTTGGAGTTTGTCATCAAGTTTACTATTTTTCTGACCAGTTCTTTCAGTCAAATTATTATGACCATCTCTTATAGAACCCATTCATGCTGTAAACATTTCTTGCATACTTATAGGTTCAATTTTCTGCATTACTGTTTAACTTGTTCCACTGGCACTATGCCAGATTTGCTATTCACATTTGACACATTTGTTTCAGTAACGCTACTAACACTGTCATCACATAGTTAGTTGTTAACGATTTCATGATTAATGTGACCATCAGGATTTATATTATCCACACTAATTACATTAACTGACATACCTGAAGCAGATTCTACACCAACGTCCGTAAATAACAAATAAATATCGTCAGAAACCACCTCTTTTACTTTAATATCTAGTCCGCTCTGTTTGTTAAGCAGTTAGACTAAATGAGAGTTCTTCATCTACATCTACATCTGCATGAATACTCTGCAAACCAAATTTAAGTGCCTGGCAGAGGGTTGATCGAACCACCTTCACAATTCTCTATTATTCCAATCTCGTATAGCGCGCGGAAGGAATGAACACCTATATCTTTCCGTACGAGCTCTGATTTCCCTTATTTTCCTCCCTTATGTTCCTCCCTATGTAAGTCGGTGTCAACGAAATATTTTCGCATTCTGAGGAGAAAATTGGTGATTGGAATTTCGTGAGAAGTTTCCGTCCCACCGAGAAAAGCCTTTCTTTTAATGATGTCCATCCCAAATCCTGTATCATTTCCGTGACACTCTCTCCGATATTTCGCGATAGTAAAAAACGTGCTTCCCTTCTTTGAACTTTTTCGATGTACTCCGTCAGTCCTATCTGGTAAGGATCCCACACCGCACACCTGTATTCCAAAAGATGACGGACAAGCACAGAGTAGTCAGTCTCCTTAGTAGATCTGTTACATTTTCTAAGTCTCCTGCCAATAAAACTCAGTCTCTGGTTAGCCTTCCCCACAAGATTTTCTATGTTTTGCTTCCAATTTAAGTTGTTCGTAATTGTAATACGTAGGTATTTAGTTGAATTTACGGCTTTTAGATTAGACTGAATTATCGTGTAACCGAAGTTTAACGAGTTCCTTTTAGCACTCATGTGGATGACCTCACAATTTTCGTTATTTAAGGTCAACTGCCAATTTTTGCACCATTGAGGTATTTTTTCTAAATCGTTTTGCAGTTTATTTTGATCTTCTGATGACTTTATTAGTCGATAAACGACAGCGTCATCTGCAAACAGCCGAAGACGGCTGTTCATTGTCTCCAAAATCGTTTATACAGATAAGCAACAGCAAAGGGCCTGTAACTCGATGACTTTCCGTCAATTACTACTAAGCTAAGGACAACACACACATCCATTCCTGAGGGAGGACTCGAACCTCCGACAGGGCGAGCCCACCATGACAAGACGCCAAAGACCACGCGGCTACCCCGCGCTGCCCTCTTTCATTGTATTTTGATTATCTTTATCACTTTCCATGTTACTCAGTCTTTCAGCGCGCATACACACACGCAGAAAATTCAACAAACTTAACTTATTTTTCGTTGAATGGTGCAGCCTCGGCTGCTGCAACAGTTTCAGGGTCCCCGCTCGTCGTGCAAGTTGGCAGCACTACCCTGCGCTACTGTTGCTCGTTTATACCGCTATGACGCCATCTGCTGCTTCGATGCGATTGTGACTGTTCAACATATTGTTTCTTGTCAGTCTCACCGGCGGCTCGAAACGGGTTCCGTTCAAAATTCCGCGTGTAACGATTTACTAAATTTTTCATTATCGTTCATTATACGGTCTTTCACAAAATATCTCAACCACGGATTCAATGTACTACGGCTTTTTAACCGTTTTCTCGGCACCGATGCACCATGTGCGGTGACGCGGTTCCCTTCGTCCATTACCTGCACCTACCCGTGAAGTCGTTGCAGGATATCGCCAATAGGAAAGCCGAGCAGAAACCTACTGTACTGCAACACGCACGAGGCTGCATACAACGTAACCATTCCAACAATCGGGAAAATGTCTTCATTTTGAATGAGAGGTGGAAACCTTGGCAAAGCTTCCGTTAGTTCTAAATCTTGATAATTCACACGTTCATTGCCAAGCCCGTGCTAATTGTAACACAGTCACGCACAAACCCTTTCATTCACGTTAGCAAGTTTATGGTAACGTATTTCCCGGAATCGAAACAGCTACTAATCACGGATTGTTCATAAATGAAAATGCTCTCCATACTACTATGTTTATTGGTGTCCAATGCGCTCAAGTTACAGTCACCGATCAGCTCAATATGCCAGGCGGAATTACTGTCTTTTATCATATACTTTTTAAAATGCACACTGGAACAAATATGCCTTCACTTTAAAACACTTTTGAGCCTTGTAGCACAACTAAAACGGGCAAATTATGTCTTCCTTCGGAGCTCATACCACACATATCTTTAGACTGCTGTAAGCATTCTATACCTACAAAAGACGCGCGAAGAATACTCCGTTCTGGTTGGTCAGTTTTCCTTAAGGCCAATACAAGCGTTAGTCCGCGCTTCTCATGATTAACCAATCAACAAATAACACACTTTCTAATTGTACTTTTTCCGAAATAAATATTTAACATTCTGATATTTTGTTTGTACTTTACATTATTAACTATTTTCATTTGCACTCGAATTAGCTTCCCTTATACCGTACACATACTTAACGTATTATGATACAAAATTCCCCCTCGTACAACATTCATCAGTAGAACAACAATCTGCAGACCACATTCACTCTTCATTCACTCATATACAAAAGTGTACAGACATAAATAAACGAAAAAGCCTTCAAGAACTGAACAGAAAAATTCAGAAAAAACATTCCCTTGACCTGTTTCTTGAATGACTCTGTGCACTACTGTCCTCCAGCAGATGAAAATTAGAGCTATGTATGGACTGGACCCGCTTCAGACCATCTGTCACTGTGAACGCATGAGTCGTTCTCCCAATACACAGACTCTATACAGGAGCGATATAAGGCGCCACTCCTCACATCCTTTACAACATGGTAATGAGATTAGATATTGTATTCAGCATTTTAACAGTATTTTCACCTATATATGGAATTCCTCATAAATTACTCATAAAAATTTTAGAAGCATAATGACGTACATACCTACAAAACTACGTAAAAAAATTAAAACCTCTTATTAAGCGGCCCACAAGAGGGCTGGGTATGAATCAATAAAATTTTGGGTCATTTGCTCAGTATCATAAAATGATTGACATATAGCAAATCAAATTAATTTTTTATCCCGACATGCCATAATGTCCAATTAATTTTCATCTAAAAACTAGTACCCTATACAAAAAGTGAAAATACTTTAGTACGACTGGAAAACAGTACTTTCATTAATGTTTAAGGTATTCGTATATACAGGGTGTTACAAAAAGGTACGGCCAAACTTTCAGGAAACATTCCTCACACACAAATAAAGAGAAGATGTAATGTGGACATTTGTCCGGAAACGCTTAATTTCCATGTTAGAGCTTATTTTAGTTTCGTCAGTATGTACGCTCAATGGAGCACGTTATCATGGTTTCATACGGGATACTCTACCTGTGCTGCTAGAACATGTGCCTTTACAAGTACGACACAACATGTGGTTCATGCACGATTGAGCTCCTGCACATTTCAGTCGAAGTGTTCGTACGCTTCTCAACCACAGATTCGGTGACCGATGGATTGGTAGAGGCGGACCAATTCCATGGCCTCAACGCTCTCCTGACCTCAACCCTCTTGACTTTAATTTACGGGAGCATTTGAAAGCTGTTGTCTACGCAACCCCGGTAACAAATGAGACTCTTCGTGCTCATATTGTGGACGGCTGTGATACAATATGTCATTCTCCAGGGGTGCATCAGCGCATCAGGGTTTCCATGCGAGAGAGGGTGGATGCATGTATCCTCGTTAACGAAGGACATTTTGAACATTTCCTGTAACAAACTGTTTTAAGTCACGCTGGTACGTTCTGTTGCTGTGTGCTTCCATTCCATGATTAATGTGATTTGAAGAGAAGTAATAAAATGAACTCTAACATGGAAAGTAAGCGTTTCCGGACACGTCTCCACATAACATATCTTCTTTCTTTGTGTGTGAGGAATGTTTCCTGAAAGTTTGGTCGTACCTTTTTGTAACACCCTGTAGACATACAGAAACCTACTAGTTTCACATCATTTTCATATAGGAATCATTCAAAGCATTCACGGAAAATTGAAATAATCAACAGTCGGTTTAAAAATACACATTTAAAATCTTCCAGTAATATGTGATAACGCAATGTAACGTTTCCTTCACTTTTACAGCTGGTCCGAAAATTGTCGTGTTGTCACCTGCTTGCATTGCGGTGATTCTCTGACTACGTATCTAACATTCTCTGATTCAGAGCACTGCTGTGAGAGAGTCCCTTTAGGTTCAGATCTCTACGGTGTTCCACAGTGTAGTCTGGAATTCCACATTTGATTTCGCGTTGCTAGATGAGTTTCATTCGGAGTTAATCCTTTGAAAACATGTGCTACATCACGAGACCTTCCGCACCGCTCATCTCCTCTTACTGCAGCTCTCCCCCCCACCCCCACCCCCCCAAAAAAATCTCCGTCCATCCTCGGAGAACTCACAAACGAATAGCGCAGTACCTAGTCAGTCTCCCCAAAAACAGATTTTCAGTTTGGCTATGTGTCCTGCGTAATGAGACAGCTGTTCTCGCAAAACCTATGTTATATTTCACGAAAAATTTGAAAATCTATGGAGAATCAAATATTGCAGAACTTCGCTTTTCATTAAACTTGTTTTTTATTTGTTCCCTGCAGGAATAATAAAAGAAAAACAGAGTAACAATTAACACTCAGAAATATGGGAGAACTCAACATATTAAATAAGTAATGCTATCGAAGAACTAAACTTAAATTTTAGATGTCATATCACCTTCGATATCTCCTATGAGAGCATTGTCTTCTGCATCAGTACAAGTTTTAATTACACATCACAATAAAAATTTGTTTTATTGCTGTCGTTTTACATTTTCATGTGTACTTTCTTGAGGCTACGAATTCATTTATTTCGTAACGTTTTTATTCAACAACATATTCCTAAAGACCATGTGAATGAGATTAGTATCCTAGTCGCTCTTGTGGTAGACTTAATTTACTCTATTTAAAATTGAAAATGTAAAAATTTCCTGAGATAATGATTGATGCCTTATTAACATTTCATTGTAGGATAGAATAATTACGCTGAACAGAGGACACTGACTGTAGCACTTAAAAGAAAAAAAAAAGGTGTATAGAAGTTTATTCGGTATTTCACATCATAGCAGTTCACTTGGTAAAAATGGCCAGAAAAATTTATCTTACAAATAATGTGACTGTTGAATTCGAAAATGAAATCTTTTTTTGCAGTAAGGCTCAGTTTTCTTGCGAGACGCTATCTTCTAACTACTGAAATCGTTGAAAAATTTGCACGTTGGTTATTCTGCTGTGGCTTAACACAAATATTCTGCAGATTTAACAGATAAAATGTATCCAAATGTGTACCATACAAGAGTCTCAGTTCAGAAATCTACCACCAGGAAATGGAGGTGGCTTGGCAGCACGGGCGATCAGTTAGGCTTGAAGAGATAGAATCCCGTTGTGTTTGTTTCCACTCGCATCTTAGCGATTTGCCTTCTGACAATTGACCTAAGTAGCTGATTGTACTTATGAGGTCAGAAGGGCTTATGACTTGTATTTCGTCTTAATTCAGAAGATGATATACCTCCTACCTGGGTGCACTGCGCTAATTCTTGTTATTTCTGTAGAGGGTTACCTTTTGAAATTACAAACACGGAAATTTGAGCTTCCTTAAAGAATCGCTACGAGCTATGTTTTTTGTAAGTTAATAATTGTTTTTCCTATCTTGCATGATAACGAATTCCAAATTAATTTTCCAGGAGGAAATTATTATTTCACATGTATCGGTGTATCGCAGTTTAAAACCAAATTTTTATCACAAGCTACCAAGTGAAACATGATTTATCATATATGCCTCACATAACCCGTTGATTAAGCACCGAAAATATATTGCTCAGTGTTTATGCCCTCCCTGCTCGTGCAGATTTATGTTGCAGTGAACATCGTTTTCCCTCATATTTTCTCGAAATAAACTATTGCTGCAATGAATAACCCAGAAAAGCCGCTGTGTTTCAGCAGTACAGCGTTGTAACTGCTCATTTACAGTGTTGTTCGCCAGAAAAATATACCAATATTTCAACGATAACGTAAGTAAGTGTGTAATAACTATTGAAAATGGGTGCTGAATGACGTTCGAAGTCGTACACAGTGCCTGAATCAAAACAGCACAAGTAGGTAAGCATAAAACTTTTTTTTCTTGTCCTCTAAAATGTGATTTTCGTTAATTACAAAGTTCTTCCGGTGAACTATTCAGTTAGGTTACTGCAAGGGTGATATATTTGTTTTGTGCTCGAAATAGACAATACAGTTCCCTCCAGCAATCCTTCAGACATTAGTCGAGTCCATGCCATGTGGTGTTGCAGTACCTCTAGGTGCTCGCGGAGTCCCTACACGATATTGGGCAGATGTACCAGTTTTTTTAGCTCTTCAGTGTGTAAGCTAAAGGCACTTTTCTACTCCTCCGACCATTTAAACCTTACTAAATGTCGGTCAATGATAAACGTCCTCGCAGTGCTCTGAAATGTTTGTAGGTTTAAGGTTTTATGAAGTTTCTTTAAATTCCTGATTCCTTAGAAAAGCACTCATTTGGAATTGCCATGCATGATTTGCTATGACGCCCAGGCGAAAAATGTTTAAGAAATTTTGTTGTTTTGGACGATTAGTCGAATACATGCCACAAAAGTCTCTAAATTGAACACGCACTTGTACTTAGGTCGATTTGTTTGACATCTTCCTCTGCTCGGCCATAAGCACTATCAACGAAATATTTTTTGTGTTACTGTAGGTAGATAGTAGCTGTGAAACCTGCACTTCCACTCCTTGCGGCTTATTTTGTTAATTGTTCGTGAACGAAATTTGCACATTCGGTGAGCCTCAGAGGGTTACATGATATTTATACTTCAACTAAGAAGTCTATCTGTACTTCAGGTAGCCTGCCATACCGTTATTCAAAGAGCTTGGTAAAGTTCTCTGGGCCACTTGAGTAGCAGAATTGCCTTCTGGAGAGATCGGTCCGTTACACCGGCGCCTTGATATCCGGACAGGTAACCCACACATTTGAAATGTCACTCGGTATGTGTAACGGTGGCAAAGGGTGCCCATTCCGTAAATAAAGGCTAATTCCTCTAATCTGTGGCCTCTACAGATAAGATTAATTAAACTTGAAATCTTGACTAGGTATTTAATCTTTGTGTTCATGCTGACTGTAGTTTTTCCTCGTTGACTCAGCCTTGGCCTTTGAAAGCATTGGCGGATTATTAGTGGTGAGCATAAATATTGTTGTGATATTTTACTCCTTGTATTTGGTAATGTTATGCAACAAATACATTATGTTGTATCTTACAGAAGAAAAGAGCAGCATAAACGAACCTCACTCACGATTTCAGAGCTGTGAGTTTGTGATTTAAAGGGCAGAAAATTTTTGCAAATTCTCCACCTATTTCCATGTTATGTGACGAACTTATGCTTCTGTATTTAGCTTAAAGGAGAGCGTGTATTTGCTCAAATTATTTAAAAATTTCCGTTACTGATTTATTTATTACCAAGTTTAGCCCAGCTAATTATTATTTGGGCCTTCTTAAATTATTTCAGTTCTTTAATCTGCCATACACTATGTGATCAAAAGTATCCAGACACCCCCAAAAACATACGTTTTGCGTATTAGGTGCATTGTGCTGCCACATAGTTCCAGGTACTCCATATCAGCGACCTCAGTAGTCATTAGACATCGTGAGAGAGCAGAATAGGGCTCTCCGCAGAATTCACGGTATTCGAAAGGGTCAGGTGATTGGGTGTCGCCGGCTGCAGTTGGCGAGCGGTTCTAGGCGCTACAGTCTGGAGCCGCGCGACCGCAATAGTCGCAGGTTCGAATCCTGCCTCGGGCATGGATGTGTGTGATGTTCTTAGGTTAGTTAGGTTCAAGTAGTTCTAAGTTCTAGGGGACTGATGACCACCGATGTTAAGTCCCATAGTGCTCGGAGCCATTTGAATTTTGTCATCAAGGCTAAGGGTGGGCCAACACCGTATTGAATCCCAGCTTTACAGATGGAGGGTGCCACGAACTTTTAAGTCATTTTCAGCCAGGTGTCCGGATACTTTTGATCACTTAGTGTATTTGTTTCCAAAATCTGTTTATTGGTGTAATAAAGTGGTATTTGTATTTTTGGCAATGTGGTGAATGTTGTCGGAGAGAAACCTCTGGGGTCCATTCCTTCCATTTGGGTCCCTTCCCGGCGTTGTTTCGGGCGTCCATTCCCCGTAACATAGTATTGAAACGCTGGTCCACATGGGAACAGAGAAGGATCTTTGCTTTTTTTACTATCTGAATACCTTAAGCTCAACCGTCAGTACACAAAATTCACTGTATTTTACAAAGTTCGGCAACTATCGAATACAGCAGGAGCTTATATTGAATTTCACATCAGTTTTCACTGACCAACATTTTAGTCGCAGCCAATCGCGAACCGAGTATTTATTGAAATGCTATTCACCGAGTGGCCAAATGGATGCGCTGTTTGTCGTTTCTGCCCCCTGACGCGGCCGCGCGGTTCACTGAGTCTGTAACTGCATTAAACGGCGGACCCGCGCGTTCCGTGTGTCGCCGTGCGGCCTTCCACAAAAGCTTCCGGCGGGGTTATTTGTGTCGCGTAATCCGAGCTATGCGGCGCGCGCGCGGTGCTGGGAAAGGGGGGGGGGGGGCGCTGCGTGGTGGCTGGGGGGGCGGATGGGGGGGGGGGGATCAGCGGCTGCTGCGTGAAAGCGCGCCCTTTGCTAGCTGATACCTCTGGCCGAGCCGCCCGCCGCGTTTAACCAAATTGTTTCCCGAAAGCTTGGTCCCGCAAAGCCGCCAGTTTTCACCAGATTAAATATAAAAACCCGGATTTCATGTTTTCCTCACACAAAATTGTTGTGTGTCACAAACTGTGTCTTTGTGGGAAAGACAGAAGAGGGAGACAGACAGAGTGTGTGTTTGTGTATATTTGTATTTGCGAATATGTGTGTGTGTGTGTGGGGGGGGGGGGGGGGGGGGGGGGTGGTATGCAGCTAAATGTCCTTGTTAAAAGGAAAGTAAAGTCGCTATAAATTTCATAAGAAGAAGATTTCTTTAAACGAAATTGTGGAACGAATCCCATAAAAGCTCAAAGCGACTACGGAATTACGAGTCACCACTCTGAACTCCCTGTACCGCTTTATGGTGCTTTCACACATATCTCTACTGACCATATGTCTCTTATTTCTTAAAGAACATTGTATTCAGAAATTTATGCCGCTAGCTCAAAAAAAATTATTTGCTACGTGTTTCTATTCTGCCGAACATCAGCAAACATGAAGTGTCAAGCCGACATACTAAACGTAGTATTACGTCCAAAACACTAAAATTACGGAAGGGCGGGAGGTAGATCGAAACGTAATGCCTCCTGTATAACAAAAAGAAAGAAAAATATGACGAACATGTAACAGGGAATACGTACATACACTAAAGCGCCAAAGAAATTGCTATATCTATACGTATTTAAATACAGAGATATGTAAACAGGCAGAATACTACGCAGCGGTCGGCAACGCCTATATAAGAAAAAAAAAAGGTTGAAATGGCTCTGAGCACTATGAGACTTAACATCTGAGGTCATAAGTCCCCTAGAACTTAGAACTACTTAAAACTAACTAACCTAAGAACATCACACACATCCATGCCCGAGGCAGGATTCGAACCTGCGACCATAGCGGTCGCGCGGTTCCAGGTTGTAGCGACTAGAACTTTGGCCGGCCTGTATAAGAGAAGGAGTGTTTAACGACCCGTCGACAACGAGGTCATTAGAGATGGAGAACAATCTCAGATTACGGAAGGATTTGGAAGGAAATCGACCGTGCCCTTTCAAAGGAACTATTCCAGCATTTGCCTGAAACGATTTAGGAAAATAACGGAAAACCTAAATCAGGATGGCCAGAGATGGGTTTGGACCGCCATCCTCCCGAATGCGAGTACACTACGCTAACAACTGCGCCATCCCGCTCGGTCCTACATAAGACAAGTGTCTGACGCAATTGTTAGATCGATCAGTGCTGCTACAGTTACAGATTATCAAGATTTAAGTGAATCTGAAAATGGTGCTAAGTCGGCGCACGAGCAATGGGGCACAGCATCCTCGAAGTAGCTATGAGGTCGGGATATTCCCATACGACCATTTCACCAGTGTATCTTGAATATCCGGTAAAAATTCTAATCTCCGGCATCGCTACGGCCACAAAAAGATTCTGCAAGAGCGGAGCCAACTACGACTGAAGAGAATCGTTCAACATGACAGAAGTGCAACCCTTCCGCAAATTGCTGCAGATTTCAATGTTGAGCCATCAACAAGGGTCACAGTGCTAACCATTTAACGAATCATCAATTTGGGCTTCCGGAGCCGAAGGCCCACTCGTGTACCCTTGATCAATGCACGACACAAAGCTTCACGCTTCGCCTGCGCCCCTCAAGACCGACATTGGACTGTTTATGACTGCAAACATGTTTCCTGATCGGACGAGTCTCTAAAATCGTAACGATCGGATGGAAGTGTATGTCTATGAAGACAACCTCATCCATCCATGGACCCTGCCTGTCAGCAGTGGGCTGTTTAAGCTGGTAGAGGCTCTGTAATGGTGCGTGGCGTGTGCAGTTGTAGAGATATGGGACCCCTGATACGCCTAGATACGCCTCTGAAAGTGACACGTACTTAAGCGTCCTATCTGACCACCTGCATGCATTCATGTCCATTGTGCATTCCGACGGACTTGGACATTTCCAGCAGGACACGTCCCGAATTGCTACAGAGTGGCTTCAAGAACAGTCTTCTGTGTTTAAACACTTCCGCTGGCCACCAAACTCCCCATACATGAACATTATTGTCCTTATATTTACAAACAGCCCTGCAGGATTCATGGTGGCAGTTCCCTCCCTTCATGGTGTCAGACGTTAGTCGACTCCATGCCCTATCATGTTGCGGCACATCTGCGTGCTGGCGGGGACCTTACACAATATTATGCAAGTGTACCATTTTCTTATATCTTAGATTGTCCTCAACACTAATGATTTTCATATGTACATTTCTACACAGTAGTGCCATCGTTGGACCCTGGCATCGAAACCAGATTGGAAAATGTCTGTAAGTTCTATGGGACTTAATTTATAAGGTCATCAGTCCCATAGAACTTAGAACTACTTAAACCTAACTAACCTAAAGACATCACACACATCCATGCCCGAAGCAGGATTCGAAATTGCTACCGTAGCGGTCTCGCGGTTCCGGACTGTAGCGCCTAGACTGTAGCGCAGTGCCGGTTTGGAAAAAATCAGGGCTTTGTGTCTTGTCTCGTTATTGTAAAAGCCCACATTTCGCTGCTTATTGTGAACTATAAAGCGTCTGTTTCTTTGAATCGCTTCACCAACACATCTTCGTCTGGTATCTCTTAGACATCTACATCTACATCTACATGACTACTCTGCAATTCACATTTAAGTGTGGCAGAGGGTTCATCGAACCACAATCATACTATCTCTCTACTATTCCACTCCCGAACAGCGAGCGGGAAAAACGAACACCTAAACCTTTCTCTTCGAGCTTTGATTTCTCTTATTTTATTTTGATGATCATTCCTACCTATGTAGTTCTAAGAGAACTGCTCAGATTGTCACCCATGTCATTTATATAGATCAGGAACAGCAGAGGTCCCAGGACGCTTCCCTGGGGAACACCTGATATAACTTCAGTTTTACTCGATGATTTGCCGTCTATTACTACGAACTGCGACGAATCCAGTCGCACAACTGAGACGATACCCCATAGCTCAGCAGCTTGATTAGAAGTCGCTTGTGAGGAACGATGTCAAAAGCTTTCCGGAAATCTAGAAATATGGAATCAACTTGAGATCCCCTGTCGATGGCGGCCATTACTTCGTGCGAATAAAGAGCTAGCTGCGTTGCACAAGAGCGATGTTTTCTGAAGCCATGCTGATTACGTGTCAATAGATTGTTCCCTTCGAGGTGATTCATAATGTTTGAATACAGTATATGCTCCAAAACCCTACTGCAAACCGACGTCAATGATATAGGTCTGTAGTTAAATGGATTACTCCTACTACCCTTCTTGAACACTGGTGCGACCTGCGCAATTTTCCAATCTGTAGGTACAGATCTATCGGTGAGCGAGCGGTTGTATATGAGTGCTAAGTAGGGAGCTATAGTATCAGCGTAATCTGAAAGGAACCTAATCGGTATACAATCTGGACCTGAAGACTTGCCCGTATCAAGCGATTCGAGTTGCTTCGCAACCCCTAAGGTATCTACTTCTAAGAAACTCATGCTAGCAGATGTTCGTGTTTCAAATTCTGGAATATTCCATTCGTCTTCCCTGGTGAAGGAATTTCGGAAAACTGCGTTCAATAACTCCGCTTTAGCGGCACAGTCGTCGGTAACAGTACCATCGGCACTGCGCAGCGAAGGTATTGACTGCGTCTTGCTGCTTGTGTACTTTACATACGACCAGAATTTCTTCGGATTTTCTACCAAATTTCGAGACAATGTTTCGTTGTGGAACCTATTAAAGGCATCTCGCATCGAAGTACTTGCCAAATTTCGCGCGTCTGTAAATTTTAGCCCATCTTCGGGATTTCGCGTTCTTCTGAACTTCGCATGCTGCTGCAACAGCGTTCGGACCTTTTTTGTGTACCACGGGGGATCCGTTCCATCTCTTACCAATTTATGAGGTATGAATATCTCAATTGCTGTTGCTACTATATCTTTGAATTTGAGCCACATCTCGTCTACATTCGCATAGTCAGTTCGGAAGGAATGGAAATTGTCTTTTAGAAGGCTTCTAGTGGAGTAGATCGGCTGCTGTGTGGTTTATCTGCAGTGTTAGAGTCTCCGTTACCAAACGCATTCACCGTACGCCGGACACTGCATGCATTGCAGCGTCACCATCCACTTTCATCGTGAAGGAGTTTAAAACACCTTCTAAGTCATGGTCATAGAGGAAAACCCTGAATTTTTCCGGTTTTATTTCTGGGCTCAACGATGATGCCAATGTGCACTAACGTATGGTGAATATGTTGAACAGCAGTAATGTGTAGAGGTCCGTTGAGCCTATCATCTGTACTAATTCCACTGTTATATAAAGCACAGTCAAACGAAAATGTTGCAGACTGAAGAAAAGTAAGGAGACTGTTTGTTCTTCCAAAAGTAATTGACATATCCATCAATACATTTATCCTACTTCGAGACAGGCGTGTAATGCCTTCGTGTAAAAATGTTTGGGGTGGCCTATGGATCCATGATCATACCCAAGCGTGCACTTCCATGTCCGAAGCAAATCTACGGCCACGAATGTCTTCCTTCATGGATGCATGGCTTCAGAAATACAGAATTGCCATGGAGAGAGATCTTAGCACTATGGAGGATGTGTGAGGGGCTTTCCAACAAAGCTTCTACAGTGCCGTCGAAACAACGTGCCAACAAAATGTCCGCATACATGTTGCCGAGATTGTTTCGAGTACGCTACAGAAGATTTGCTGAGAATTCGTTACACGTCCTCCATTCAGTCTCGATGTCTGCCCTAAGCGATTTACGTGTTCTTGGAAACCTGAACAAGGACATTCGTAGCCGTCGATTGGCTCCAGACGAAGAGATGTGCGCCTTGGTACAACTAATGTATGGGTCAGGTAAGTAAGAGTAAACGTTTTTACGTGAAAGCATTGACCGCCATGTCTCTGTGGGAGAAACGTATTAACGGCCATGTTGATTATTTTTGAAATAGTAAACAGTTTACCTTCTTTCTCCCATGTGTCTCCTTTCCATTTGACTGCCTCTTACATGTTCATTAGAAAATAAAATAAAGATACAATATGCATCACTTTTTGATTCGTTCCTGATGGAGTGGCAGTGCGGTTTCAGGCGCCATGTCACGGATTGCGCAGTCCCTTCCCCTGCAGGTTCGAGTCCTCCCTCGGGCATGGGAGTGTGTGTTGTTCTTAGCATAAGTTAGTTAAAGTAGTATGTAAGTCTAGGGACCGATGACCTCAGCAATTTGGTCCCTTAGGGATTCATACACATTTGAAAAACTTCTTTTTATTCGTCGTATTACATACAATAATGGAACACCATGTAGAAACCGACTTCAGTGTCAGTTTAGAGTCCGGAGAAACGTAAGCACACTCGAGATGATACTGAGACTGGGACGTTTGTTAGATCTACTGGAGGAAGGCAAACGTAGCAGCTGCAGATTTAGAGAGAGCTCTTTATAATGTTGGCTGGAAATTGTGAAGGTAGTAAAGGTAAAATGCAGCTAGTACAGAAACCCGCTGCAACTGTAAGAGTCGAAGCACGTGAAAGTGAGGCAGTAATTGAGAACGAAGTTCGTAGCTTATCTGTTCTGGTGTCACCACCAACGCCGGAACGCAGATACGGAACGCAAGACCAGAAAAGGCGGTGAGGTAACGGCGGCAAATGGCGCGCGGAATTGGACCGCGCCGCACCATGTGCAATCCGTATGTTTGCAATGGAACAAGCATTAGAATTCAGGCCACTCACAAAACTCTCCTCACGAGGCCCATTCCATTAATGCAGCAAGTCTGCAACTAGCAAGAAACTTTTTATCCATTTTTGGACCACTCACTGGTTAATTGGGATTGACTCATATAGCATGTTTCCTTTTGCTGTGCCATTGAACTCGACAACGTCACATTACACACTTCAGGTGATATCTTCGATTTTTTGCCTAAAAGGTTTACCTGAAGTAATAGTTTCAGACAACGGACCTCAGTTCACGTCACAAGAATTTCAAACATTCTGTGAACGGAATGGCATACTGCATCTACCTAGTGCACCGTTCCATCCACAGTCAAACGGCGAAGCGGAGCGTTTTGTCAGAACATCCAAGCAGCGGATGACCAAACTCCGCTCCGCACACACCCGGGATCAAGCACTGTAACTGTTTCTCGCCTCCTGTCGTTCGCAGCCACGAGATGGACCGTCGCCGGTGGAACTGCTTCACGGCCACCACCATCGGACGCTGCTCCGCCTGCTCCCCCCTCCTCAGCTTCCGGCGCCGCAGGAAGGCCGCAAGTATCGCTTTGCGCCGCATGATATTGTCTTTTACAGGTTTTTTGCGGCAGCAGACGGTGGGCACGAGCCGAGAACGTCGACTAGGCGCTTGCATGTACCTCGTTTCATTTCCGGATGGTTTGCAGCGCCGCCATCAAAATCAACTTCACCTCTGTCACGTACACGATGATCTTTCAGTCTCTCTTCCCCCAGATTGACGGGTCCAGAGGACAGCGCGGCCACAGCAACCGCCGGAGGGTGCCATCACGACACCGCGGGCCGACCCCATGGAAAATTCACCTCCTCCGCCTCCTCTCGTCCTACCCATCAAGCTGAACCCACCCGCACCGCAACTGTCGCCGCCTTCTATATCTGGTTCATGGCAGCAGGAGGTAGACGCGTACCCTTCTAGTCGTTTTCCGTGGGCCGTTTCCGCCAAAGCTCAAGCAGGAACGCGGGGTACGGCCGCAATCTGGTTGTCCCCTGCAGCCTCGGCTTCCGGCCCATCAGAGCATCCATGCTCCTGCATCCCCCGCCGTTGTAGCACACCATACACGACTACAGTCGGTCACTTTGCGGCTGAAGAATGTTGTGGCGTAACCACAAATGCCGGAACGAAGATGCGGAACGCAAGACCAGAGACGGCGGTGAGGAAACGGCGGCCAATGGTGCGCGCAATTAGACCGCGCCGCGCCTGTCGCATCCCCCGCAACAAGTGTATACAAACGACGTTCCTGCTGACCTCGGCCAAGGCAGAACGGCACCAGATCACGGACGATAGTTACATGTGACGTGTAAGCTTCCCGGAACTTTGTGTATGGCAAGAACTTCACTGTTTTCATTTTTCCTCTCGCTAGCGACATGTGATGTATCTCCAAAGTTAATTATTGTCAATTCCATTCTACAAATGAAATTACTAATGTGATTTGTTTGAAATTCGTGTATAGCATTCCGAAAACGCTACATCCTGTAGACACCCTATTAGCGATGAGACCCAACACTATCCATAACGTTATTCAATCTCTAAATTGAACGCCCTATGAAGGAACCGTGGAAGAAATTCGGCACTAAAATAGATCATGAGTTTGGGTGTTGGCAAACCAGAACTAGAGACCGCGGCCAAAGTGCAAATGGTAGAAAGTACCGAATCGCAATAGCAGGGAAAGCGTTTCTGGAAAAGTGAAAGATATTTCAACGCCAAATGTAAATGTAGCCTTTGTAGAGGTAGACGATAAACAAGAGAACGGTAGCTCTTGAAACGTGGTGGTACAGAAGAATGCTAACAATTACGTGAGCAGAGAATATAATTAGAGTCGAAAAATTACCGTATGATACCATGAAATATCACAAGCAAGAGTAAACTATGAGACTTCCCTAGAAACTTTGGTCAGTTAACATACTCGTAGTTATCCTCCTGTCTGTTGCTTAAAAATAAACAGTAGTTACAGCTAAACTGAAGTTCTTTAGTTCAGGTTTTATTCGAAAATAGTTGATTGGTAACAGAAGGATTTTGCAGTAAAGGTACCACTAAGGAAGAACAATACAGCTTTATCATACAGACACAGAGACAGCAAAGGACTTGGAAGAGCAGTTGAACAGAATGGACAGTGTCTTGAAAGGAGGGTATAAGACAAACCTCAACGAAAGCAAAACGAGGATAATGGAATATAGTCGAATTAAATTGGGTGATGCTGAGGGAATCAGATTAGGAAATGAGACACTTAAAATAGTAAAAGAGTTTTGCTATTTGGGAGCAAAATAACTTATGGTGGTCGAAGTAGAGAGGATATAAAATGTAGACTGGCAATGGCAAGGAAAGCGTTTCTGACGAAGAGCAATTTGTTAACATCGAGTAGATATTTAAGTGTCAGAAAGTCGTTTCTAAAAGTATTTGTAGGGAGTGTAGCCATGTATGGAAGTGTAACATGGACGATAAATAGTATGGACAAGAAGAGAATAGAAGCTATCGAAATGTAGTGCTACAAAAGAATGCTGAAGATTAGATGGGTAGATCACATAACTAAAGAGGAGGTATTGAACTGAATTGGGGAGGAGTTTGTGGCACAATTTGACTAGAAGAAGGGATCTGTTGGTAGAACATATTCTGAGGCATCAAGGGATCACCAATCTAGTATTTGGAGGGCAGCATGGAGGGTAAATTTCGTAGAGGGAGACCAAGAGATGAATACACTAAGCAAATTTAGAAGGATGTAGGCTGGAGTATGTTCTGGGAGACGAAGCAGCTGGCACAGGATAGAGTAGCATGGAGAGCTGCATCAAACCAGTTTCAGGTCTGAAGACCACAACAACAACATACAGTGCTAGAAAAAGCAATATTTCTCAAAAGAGGTAAAACAAAATACTTATTACACATCCTATAATTCATCGAATTTTTATAAAACATATCTATGTTACTATTAAACAACTTTCTCACTTATCTACTATAACGTGAAATTATCGCCTTTCGTAGGCCTATTGAGTACTATATAATAATAATAATAATTGTATACAATTTTTGTGTTTGTGCGTGTAAACTGTACTTGAATCAGAAGTAATAGTTTTGGCTGCGTAGAAGTGCAGGAGGTACGAGAGCCAATTTTTTATTTTATTTCTAAAATGCAGTTTACATTGTGTAAGGATATAAAATACGAAGTAGACTAACACTTAGTTATGGGCGGTTCTAATTATGTGAAACAAAAGCAAACAAAAGCAAAGAGAATTCGTCGGCTCCCAGTTCCTCTACCAGACTTCAGTTATGTTTCCTTTCCTACCAATGCTACCAGTAATATTGGTAATCCTACCATTTTCTGCGTCCGTTATGTTCTGTACCAAAGCTACCGACCGTAGTTTTTCTGGAGTACAACTCTACATACAATTAATGAATAGGTACAGAAACGAACTGGCGATAAAAGAAATTTATGCTACACCTTGACTGAAAGAAGGATTGGTTAATGGAACGCAACCTGGGGAGTCACGGTATCGGCAGTCTCCATGAAGCTGGGCTACGGTCCCGCACACCGATAGGCCGTCTTCCGCTCACGCCCCAACATCGTGCAGCCCGCCTCCAGTGGTGTCGCGACAGGCGTGAATGGAGGGACGAATGGAGACGTGTCGTCTTCAGCGATGAGAGTCGCTTCTGCCTTGGTGCCAATGATGGTCGTATGCGTGTTTGGCGCCGTGCAGGTGAGCGCCGCAATCAGGACTGCATACGACCGAGGCACACAGGGCCAACACCCGGCATCATGGTGTGGGGAGCGATCTCCTGCACTGTCCGTACACCTCTGGTGATCGTCGAGGGGACACTGAATAGTGCACGGTACATCCAAACCGTCATCGAACCCATCGTTCTATCATTCCTAGACCGGCAAGGGAACTTGCTGTTCAAACGGGACAATGCACGTCCGCATGTATCCCGTACCAACCAACGTGCTCTAGAAGGTGTAAGTCAACTACCCTGGCGAGCAAGATCTCCGGATCTGTCCCCCATTGAGCATGTTTGAGACTGCATTAAGCGTCGTCTCACGCGGTCTGCACGTCCAGCACGAACGCTGGTCCAACTGAGGCGCCAGGTGGAAATGGCATGGTAAGCCGTTCCACAGGACTACATCCAGCATCTCTACGATCGTCTCCATGGGAGAATAGCAGCCTGCATTGCTGCGAAAGGTGGATATACACTGTACTAGTGCCGACATTGTGCATGCTCTGTTGCCTGAGTCTATGTGCCTGTGGTTCTGTCACTGTGACCATGTGATGTATCTGACCTCAGGAATGTGTCAATAAAGTTTCCCCTTCCTGGGACAATGAATTCACGGTGTTCTTATTTAAATTTCCAGGAGTGTAGTAATACATAACTGCGATATTCCTGTCCCATCAAGTAACGAGTACGTGCTACGGACGACTTTGTACAAGTGTAATACTAGCTGTGTTTCCTGCTGCATGGGCGTTAAGCAGTGAGACCTATCACGTAACTTATCGCTCAAATTCTCTCACTGAGCATTATTATATTAGCATCTCATAAATCGATCTAACCAGATATGAGACAGAGGTTTAATTTCACTCTCTTCAAAATCAGTCGATAATCCATTTAAGCTCATTTGAGATTAGAATCGTGGAGGGAGTAATAAAGAGTATATTCTGTCTGTTAAGAATACAGCACACCGCGAAGAGGCAGAATGCACTACCAGCAGATACGCTGCACTGTTAATTACGTAGCAGCAAAGCGACGCTTCAAGCTGTTTTAGGTGTCCAAAGAGGTACCTACATTGACTGAGGAGATACACTGATTTTTCCCGATGTTACAGTTTTACCAGTAAAGAAAACGACCACTAAAACCTTGCTTGTATTCAAAAATTAGGAGGATATAAGCTGAACATCAACAAAAGCAAAACGGGGATAATGGAATGAAGTCGAATTAAATCGGGGGATGCTGAGGGTATTAGATTAGGAAATAAGGCGCTTAAAGTAGTAAATGAGTTTTGCCATTTGGGGAACAAAAAACTCATGATGGTCCAAGAAGAGAAGATATAAAATGTAGATTGACAACAGCAAGGAATGCGTTTCTGAAGAGAAAAAATTTGTTACCATCGAGAATAGATTTAAGTGTCAGGAAGTCTTGTCTGAAAGTATTTGTATGGAGTTTAGCCATGTATGGAAGTTAAACGTGGATGATAAATAGTTTAGACAAAAAGAGGATAGAATCTTTCGAAATTTAGTGCTACAGTAGAATGCTGAAGGTTAGATGGGTAGATCACATAACTAATGAGGAGGTATTGAATAGAACCGGGGAGAAGAGAAATTTGTGGCACAACTCGACTATAAGAAGGGATCGATTGGTAGGACATATTCTGAGGCATCAAGGGATCGCCAATTTAGTACTGTAGGACATACACTAAGCAGATTCAGAAGGCTGTAGGTTCCAGTACGTACTGGGAGATGAAGAAGCTTGCACATGAGAGAGTAGAATGGAGAGCTGCATCAAACCAGTCTCAGGACTGAAGAGCACAACAGCAACAACAATAACAACAACAACAACAACAAAAACTCAAAAATTATTTATCTTTAAGAAACTCCTCGTTCTGCACATATTCTCCACAATAAGCGAACAATCAGACAATAACATGTTGCTTTGGTCGATCGTAAACTGACGCGGATGGTCTCTGTCAAATGAATGTCAACCGAAATACAGCAATACCTGCTGCTAAAAATGTTTACCTTACGTTTCTTGGCATATCTCGTTATACCGCTACTATCAGATGAGCACAGCAAAACAGTCGTCTAATACGTACAGGGTGTCCCAGGAGGAATGGTCAGTATTCAGGAATAGGAATGTGACAAAAACGATCAAGTGAAACAAACAGTACATACCTTAAGAGCTGTTAGCACTTCTTCATCTTCGATACTGTGAATCAAACTTTTACTACAAGCTCTTTACTTTCAACATTTAGAGAGGAGGTATTATGGTCCAAAACAAGAAACAAAATTCCAATAAACATGGGCTCTAAGACGTAAATATTAAGAGCGGTGAGCACTTGTTCTCCTTCGCCACGGTGAAACACATCTCGTCTAGTGAACAAGTGCTCATCGCTCGTAAAGTAAGCATTTTAAAGCCCATGTTCACTTGACATGGTTTTTCTCTTGTTGTTCCAAACCATCTTCTCCCTTACTGTCTACACTGTTTATCGTCCATGTTTCACTTCCATACATGGCTACACTCCATACAAATACTTTCAGAAACGACTTCCTGACACTTAAATATCTACTCGATGTTAACAAATTTCTCTTCATCAGAAACGCTTTCCTTGCCATTGCCAGTCTACATTTTATATCCTCTCTACTTCGACCACCATCAGTTATTTTGCTCCCCATATAGCAAATCTCATTTATTACTTTAAGTGTCTCATTTCCTAATCTAATTCCCTCATCATCACCTGGTTTAATTCCACTAAATTCCACTATCCTCGTTTTGCTTTTGTTGATGTTCATCTTATATCCTCTTATCAAGACACTGTCCACTCCGCTGAACTCCTCTTCCAGGTACTTAGCTGTCTCTGAGAGCTGCAGAAGAATGCTGAAGATTAGATGGGTAGATCACGTAACTAATGAGGAGGTGCTGAATAGAATTGGGGAGAAGAGGAATTTGTGGCACAACTTGACTAGAAGAAGGGATCGGTTGCTGGGACACATCTGAGGCATCAAGGGATTGCCAATTTAGTATTGGAGGCAAGCGTGGAGGGAGACCAAAAGATGAATACTCTAAGCAGATTCAGAAGGAAGTAGGTTGCAGTAGTTATTCGCAGATGAAGAGGCTTGCACAGTATAGAGGAGCATGGAGAGCTGAAACAAACCAGCCTCTCGAATGATGACCACAAGAACAACGACTACCTACTCCCTTAATTTGGAAAGCCTAATTGAATAGATTTGTTTCACACTATTGAAGTGCTCATAGCTCTTAGTGGTACTCTGGTACGTTCCCAAGAGCTTATTTTTACTAGGCCTTTCCGCTACAAATAATTGTCACTGTTATATTCCCGAATAGTGACCATTCCTCCTGGGACACCTTCTGCTTAAATTTTTTATTTCATTTGAAGGAAAGTGGCGGCAGTCCCTGGGCAGTAGCTCTGACTAAAATAGTCTATAGATTAGGATGTACTGGATGGACATAAGTTTGATAACGGTACTAAGTAATGACGCTTTGGCTTAACTAATTTGAAATTAGAAGACAGAAAAAAATAGGATATTTTCTTCGTTTTTGAGGAACCAGAAAAATGCATCGACAGTAAGGAGTTTAACATCAGAAAACATTTGAGGAGTGAGAACAACGTAAAGGTAAAAGAAAATGTAAATAAAATCCAAAAGTACAAATATGTGCTAAAAACGTCATTCACCTGTTTTAAAACTCATGATTGTTTAATCATATAAGAAGTAATGGATGGAAAGGAAGACAATTCAGAATAAAAATGAAAGTGCAGCGTGAACCGATACTACTGCCGAGGGATCTTAAGACCTCATAAACCTTTTGGAACCTAGAAAATCGAGGGGACTAACTGAGTGCCAGAGACTGTGGACTGGGATTAAACGGAGAAAAGAAAGTAAGCAAGAATCTTAAGTAGGAGGTAACTCACCTGACATAAATAAAATACGGAGAATACAGAAAAAATAGTGAATTAATTCTGCTGATGTCCGATATCATATATTGAAACAGAATAAATAAAACTATTCCTGAAACTTAAATTCTGAGACTTACAGTATTATATCAAATTGTGAGAGCTGGTTTCTGAGGGTGTGGGAGGATAAGGTTACGATTGTGGATGGGGCCGTAATCAGTTACTCTCGGTTGCACAACAAATGGGTAAACTTTATTTAAAGAAATTAAAATTTTAAAACAATCTCTAATAAAAAACACAATTTGTTGTATGACGACTGAAGGCCTTCTCACAGAAAAAAATATTCCACAATTGTACGCCCGAAGGCCACCAACAATAACCTCAAAAAACAAACGGCTGAAGGCCTGAATTAGAAGTCAGAAGAACAATTACGGATAGCACATTAAGATAAATACTTCGTTTTAAAACAAACTGTAACACGTCTAAAGGCCTTATGATAAAACAAGAGAAAATATTGTTCGGCTGAAGGCCACACTTAACTTCAGATAACAAACGGCTGAAAGCCTGAATAAGAATTCAGAAAAACAATTCCAAATAGCACTTTTAAAATAAATCCCTTGATTTTGAAACAAGTTTGCTTAAAAAAAATGTACTGTGGCACAGCTGAAGGCCTTATCACCAAAGAAGTGGAATTATTGCTCGGCTGAAGGCCACACCAACAATAATTAGAAAATTACCAATATCCTTAAAACAAACATCACAATCTAAGGAATCAGGACAAGCGGTTCTGAGCAAGTTTTCCAAGTGTCGGCCTGGGAAGGTAACTCAAACATAAGGCAAGGACAGCCAGCCAAGAGTTGTACTCACCTAACAGGATGGCAACTCCAACTAGGGCAGCTTAAGCGCCTACCGACCGACTAACCAATTCGTCTAATGTCCGATCACCGGTACAAAAATGGGATATTTTTTGGCAAAGGCGAAGAGACAGACAGCACTACGTCTTCAGAAAACACCCAAGGTGGAAGGAAACACTAGAACCAAGGTAGACCTCCCCCACTCCCCCCGTACCCTACCAAAAAAAATGCACAGTACAATACAAGCGGCTGTCGAACTACACGCCATTTCGGACAGCATCAACACGACTAGGAAAGGTACACTGCTGGAAAAAAAGCTTAACGGGAAGTAACTGGGGCGTTAGCGAGCACAAGGCAGAAAATACCGCTGGTTACACTTCACTGTAAGAATAATACTAAATTCAATGACGAATAACAAATAGAGAAAGACGACTGCAATATTTCACAGCGTCGAGACACTTCAATAGTAGCCGCGAGGCTCAGCTGCCCTGGGGGCAACAACCTGCCGACGAAAGGCGATATCTCAGTATAGTCGAGGTTGCATTGGCAGTTAACTCTTCACTCAACTGAAACGTCCGTAGTTTGGTGTGCAAGGAAATCACTGCTCTGGTAGCTGCCCCTCCTCGATCCGGCAGTGGAGGCACGCCGGCAGCGGCCCCGGGCGAGCCCTTGCGCTGCACGGACCTGCTCGCTGCTGCGCCCCCAAACCAAGTGATGTCCGTTCGCAACTCCTCACCAAATCCAGTATGCAGACAGCATTAAAATAACTGCTCATTCAAAACCACAAGATACACACGAATCCGAGAAAACAATTCCACCAACAACTCACATTACCAAAACCAGTCACTGTGAAACAATACGGACGAATTATAAGTCGGCACAAACACAGAGAGGGCAGAAGCGATCGGAAGACCAGATGCACATCTTCAGCTGCGATGACCGATCAAGCAACAGTGGTCCTCACTCAAGTCAGGTACAGGATAGATCCCAGTATGAATCGTCGACAACAATTTATTGCCATGAGGTCACTTCGACGGGCGGACATACACTCACAAGTGAAAGTTGCTCTACTCGACGATCACGGTCGATTCGACTTAAACTCGCTGAATCCGGTCCTTGACGTGGCCGTGCACTCTCGCGACCACATCCTTCCGTCGGGCAGTGCGTGTGTGTCGCCAGCGGTCGGGCGAGTACTGGCTGTCCGGACCTCACTGCAGCTCCGTCCCAACTCATCTAGCTCGACACACGACGATGTGTGGACAATTTCTTACATATTACGCTCCTGTAAGTACAGTTCAAAACATTACAACCTAATAGGAAATACCAACCACCAGAACTGTCTATAACCTATAGGCACAATGACAAAAATGTAAATAAAATAGCTAACATATGTACATATTTCAAGCCACTGATGATGCCTTGCAGAAAATAAAGGCGAAACGCGTATGGCACTAAAATTGTGTTTTATTCAATTGCTGTCAGACGGTCCATAAGTAAAAATTATCAATATACCGTAATCGTGAGAATCTTTCCCCTAAACTTCGGTAGATCTCCTATCTCAGCTGGTTCCTGAAATGAAGCTACCGAGTCACTAAGCCTGATTTTGGACATGTAGGTAACCACTAGCGGCTGTTGCCCACTCACGCAACAACTGTTACAGCCGTTGGCTGTTGGTGTACAGCTGTAGGCGATGTTCTCCAGCTACTGCGACAGCCAATGTCAGCACTTCTGACACCACACTGTAGGGGCCAGGGCACCTGGATGATGAGTCTGCTGCATTCAGGAATGTCCTGGTAGGTCCCTGGACGCGTCAGCAGACGCAGCGACAAAAGAATCAATAGTAAGATATGTTTTTTCATAAATTTTTACAATACGGACTGCATATTATGCTGTCTGACAGGTTCTGGGAATGTGCCTTCTCGACTGACTACCGCTGTGGTCCTTTGAAGGACCTATGAGAGGATGCAGGAGTGCTAGATCCCTCTCGCGTTGTGGATTCGTCGGATGAGATGAAGTCCGACACTATTGGCCTGCCACGCACTGCTTGCCGTGTTCTCGATTGTCGTGATGGCTGACGCAATTGCCCATCAGGTGACTGTATTGTCGTCATGTCATGCAGTTCACTGCCTGCCCTTCAGTTAGCCAGTGGGGGGTCGGAGGCTCGACGTTAGAGCACCCTAGGTCCCAACTCGGTATCGTGCTGACAGTCTCCTAACTGGCTCGTCAGTGGCAGTTGTGATTCCGGTGTTGATGGTGGCTCCTGACAGCTGAAAAAATGCAGCTATCCCCCTCCCCCACCCCAAAGCACTTAGTGGAGATCTAACAGACAATTGGAACAGTCACGCACAAACTGTTACCTAACAGTAAACAGGGAATCGAATGCGAACAAGGTGAATGCAATCGACCCTTCTGACTGACTCACTGCTGGTCTGTCGGCTGGTGTATTTATTATGTTTGGGGAAGGGGTTCTGCAATTAGACAACACTATTAGTGACCGAACCGTCCTCCAATATTCCCAGTCATCATCAGACTCTCCCACTGCTATGTTTGCTTAACAATTCGTTTTGCTACGTGAGCACTCTTGACAAACCCACAGTGGGTGAAGTTCTGTCGCCGTCCTATATCACCTTCTGAATCGCACAAACTCGCACTCTCCAGTAGCCGTGCGGCCTAAGGCGCCTTGTCGCAGTGCAGTTCGAGCGGCTTCCCCTCCCCCCCAAATCCCCCCCCCCCTCCCCGTCGGAGGTTCGAATCGTCCCTTGGGTATGGGAGCGTGTGTTATACTTAGCGTAAGTTAGTTTAATTTAGATTACATAGTGTGTAAGCATAGAGACCAGTTTGGTCTCATAGGACCTTACGACAAATTTCCATATTTTTCTCACTCTGCCTTGCTGAGCTTGCTATTACTGCTAGCCTGTCCGCCAAGCACACTCGTTTACAACACTACCTATGGCTGTTGACGCATTGGCCCCACTATGTACATAAAGATCGGCTGGTGAACTTAGAAATTTTCTGTCTTCCCACACTGCTGGGCCACAACACAATAAACATGCTTCCTGACCAACAAATGAAGGAAGGGAATTTGATGCCAACACAAGTCGTAAAAACTTACTTAACAAAAAGCCTACTATGAATTAATTATAACGAATCAGACCGAAAAACTTGAATGAAGATGGAGACCACATCATAACTTACTGAAATATAAGTACAGGAACAAAATTGTTTTCACTCTTGGCCACATTTTGTTACTTTTTGTTTTGATAACTCGCCTTGCCTACTGCCATCATGGGGTCTGTTTTAAGACAAAAGGTATTAACATTAGATATACTCATACAATTCTTTGCACATATTTCAAAGTTATTTCTCATAGGAAAGCAAAGCAACCATAGAATGCACATTATTTCAATAGATCACAAACTGAGAAGTGTTCATTTAATAGGATACAAATGCAATAATATATAAGGTGTATCAAAAAGAATCATCCGATTTGGCTTCTATATTTTTGAAACTAATAAACGTATACAATGAATTTTGTTTTTTGATGAACGGGAAACTCAAAAAGTTTTCTTTCATACCTTTTCATAAGAGTTCAATATGCCCCCCTTGAGATGCACTACATATGTAAATATGGTGTTCATATTGTTCCCACACTGCAGCGAGCATATCTTGAGTTACAGCTTCCACAGCTGAAGCTATGTGATATCCTAGTTCATTCATTGGTGTTGGTAACAGAGACACATCAACAGAGTCTTTCATAAACCCCCACAACAAAATAATTACGTACAGTCAGGTCAGGTGAACTTGGAGACTAGTAATGTAAGGCTGAATCATTTGTTCCAGTAATCTTTGATTTAAGAATTTCCGCACTTCCAGATGCGTCTGGCGTTACCCGCTCCTGTTGGTAAATGAAATCTTTCGAATCAGTCTACAACTGCGGGAGAAAAAAGTTATCAAGCATATCGAGATATATGCTTCCTGTGACAGTGTTCTCTGCATACAAAAATGGACCATACACCTTTTCCCGAGAAACTGCATAAAGCATATTAAATTTTGGAGAGTCCCTCTCATATTGTAGAACTTCATGTGGTTGTTCCATACCCCATATTTACAAATTATAATGGATCACGTTTCCATTTCAATAGATTGTTGCCTTGTCACTAAGTACTAAGCATGGAAGAAAACTGTCATCCTCCATCTCTCCAAGAACGAAATTACAAATCTCCACATGTTGACGTTTGTCACCTTCATGAAGAGCTTGGACTAGCTAAATTTTGTGTGATTTGAAGTTTAAACATCGACGCAACACACGCCAGACGGACATCGGGGGTACATAGAACCTCCTTGCTACACGACGAACTGATACCTGCAGATGCCTTGTGAAACTATGGCGGATGCGTTCGATGTCTGTGTCAGACACTTGGGGACAGCCCTGCGATTTGCCTTTACACAAACAACAGTTTCTCGGCACTGTACGTGACTTCGCCTAATGCTCTGAGCTGTAGGAGGATCCACAGCATACCTAGGTCGAAAGTCACGCTGATCAGTTATTACTGACACGCACTGCGCAAAACATAGAACACAAAATACTTCCTGTTGTCCCGAAACCATTTTCAGTATAACTGAAGTGGGCGCACACTGCTGCTACCTAGCGGGGACCATGTAGAACTCGAGAGTTTGCTCTTTCCAACAGTACATTGTTCGCGCACATATCTCAAATAACATATTAGTAATGATTTTTTAAAAATCTGATTATTTTTGTTACACCCTGTACTTCAGTAATACATACCATAGTGTAAAGCATCAGTAGAAAACAACGATGTGTAGGCGCATAATGCCACAGTCCAACATAGGAAGATAAGTTATTCAACCGCCATCAGGTTGTGCTCAAAGCACAATTACACATAATTACACGTACGAATGAAATGGTTTTGTTAATATGTGAAATAAAGATTAAAATAACAAATCCATGAGGATTAACACATTTGCATCTGTGTAGCTCTCTTAGATTTTAACAAACCTGACATCATGTAAGAGTTTTACAACGTAAGACGCTCCAGTAAATTACTGTAGCAACAAATAGGAGGCCACAAACCATAATAGTAATCATTGAGACTCAAAAGAGCAATAAAAAAAATAACTCAACAACATTATAATAGAAGGCGATGACAAATTCATAGGTAAATGACAGCAAGACAACCAGTTACATAATCAATGTGAAGCCTATAACATACTGTGCGGTGGAGGATTAGTTTTCTAAAGCACTCAAATGTCGCAATGGGTCTAAAAGATGTCAAAATACCAGTTTTTTACTCAAATGTTTCTGCCCATTTATCTCTCATTGTGACTGCCTTTTCCTATGAGGATATATCTCACTGGCTTCCAGATTATTGAGTATATACCATGGGGTAGGATTTTAGCACTCTCTCTAATAGAATCTAGATGGTTCCCCAAAGCAGTCTTGTTAGACTGAAACGTATGCTCTCTATTGCTCGTTACAAAATTTCTGCTAGTCTGAGCAATATAAAATTTATTGGAAGCCCTACATATGATCTTATACATTCCAGACCTCTAAAATTTATTTTCAGTAGAATGATGTTACCTTTTACCTAAATTTCTGTTGTACAAAATCCAACTTTTACATTAATAATTTTAATGTTTTCGGAATGTGCTGACAATGTGGGACATTATACAACTTAGAGATAAATTTCGTTTGACTCGAGTTTTGCTTTTGGCTTCTTATCATTTTGTCTTCAATTTTCTGTACTTTCTCGATACACAACAGATTTTAAAACCTTTAGTCGTTGCTACCTGTGTAGTGATATTCATGTTGAATAGCAATGTTAATAAGAGGTAATTTGCGGAGCCTATTAATCACTAGCCTAAAATAAGCCCATTTGTGAGAATTGCAATGACATGAGTGTACTGATAATGTAGACCGAACTGGTTGCTTTAGGAGTAATATCATCGGACAGTGTCCCAATATTTTTCGTTAATAAAATACTAAGAAGCTAATACTTGCTTCTTTTTCAATCCCTGTCGAGGAATTTAAGTTTTGGGTACACTAAGTTAAATTTCTTAGCAGTGACATTAATGCTTACCTTATACAAAATTATCATGCCATCTACATATCTATGGCAGGAAATCATACTCTGAAAAATATCAGGATGTTCTGTAAAGAAGTTGTTTTCCAAGTGACTCACAAAAATATCAGCTGACGTACCAGCCAAGCTGTTACCCATGGCCAGCGTCATGTTCTGATATTTTACTTTTTTATGAAATTTAAAGTACTTATAAGGTAGAGAAAATGCTAAAAAATCAGCAACAGTTGCACATTTTCTCCAAAGCTGATCTCGTAAGCAAAAAGATTCATTTTTACAACACGATACGTTTCCTACATAGTGATAACTGTATATGTTCCCAATGTAAGATGAGACTAAACTGCAACTTCGATAACTTTAATCATAGAAACAATCTCATTACCATTGATATTGTAAGATTCGTTATACGTAAAAACTTTTTTAAGAATATCACATTCCTTGTTCTCTTTAATTAGAGCAAGAACAGTTATTAATAATTGACCTAATCAGATGATTACCTAACCTGAGATCTAAGAATTGCTAAAGAAGAATTTATTGTAGACAAATTTTTTATATATCTCTCATCTGCTAAAAAGAAGAACGTTGCTTCTTTCTTTATGGCATGATGAAAATTATACGAAGGGTTCTTGTGCACTGCATTGGCGTCATTGTCGTGAAAGAATTTTTGTCTTTCACTTACATCCACATGATCATAAATCAACACAACTGTATTTGCTTCTTTTTGAGCTGGTCACTTAAAAGTTTATGAGGAACAAGTTTCTCACAGAGAAATTTAACAGTATTTAAATAAATTAACCCATCAATTGCTGTGCTTCTCTACACATGATGGGTGCTGTTGAAGTGCAACAACTTAGCCAGTTTGGCATGTATTAAGAGACGCAGGATAACATGCAGTTTTGGCTTTAGCGACAGTAGTTCCACAATTTTAGAGTTAAGACTTCGAGTAGGACTGACCTTAAGGCATTTATTAAAAAGACGCAACTCTGTTCTAGTTTGTGGTGAAACCTTCCCACCTCCTCTACATCTCTTTTGTTACGCAACCTTCCCTTCTACAATAACCTATGAAACCTTCCATTAGTATTTCTACCTCTTGATTAATAATAATAAATGAAATCTTACCTCTGAAATTAATTCTCTTTCTCAATCTTCGCATACTAATTTAAATGCTGATTATTAAAAGTTATTTTCTGATTATTTAGATGAAACATAGAATGTGTCGTCGTTGTGATCCTCAGTTTGTGATCCTATATTAACTAAAGAACCAGATACGAGCATGCAAAAGTAGTTATAACAGACTGGCGACGATCAAACAGAAAGTGGAACCACGAGCTTCGGAAACGAGAGTAGGACAATTTTTCTTCTTTCTATTGAATTCTTTTTTGCGTGCGTGCGTATATTAAGTAAAAATACATTAAGTTGAAATATGTAGCTGAGCCGTGTGCAGCTCGCGTTGATGCCGTTCATAGCTCGGCATCTTGTAATAGCGATAATGGCGTCCTGTATTATTAGTGTTTTCATTGGCGCCACTACGTTTGCTCGCCTTGTCTGTCCCTAAGTGGCAGCAGCAGCGCTTATCGATAGCGCGTACTGTGGTTTCATCTTTGAAACGGCCTCTAGCATTTCCGGGTCGTCGTGTGTCGAGCTAGAGGAGTTGGGACGGAGCAGCAGTGAGGTCCGGACAGCCAGTACTCGCCCAAACGCTGGTGACACACATACACTCTCCGATGGAATGATGTGGTTGCGTGAGTGCATGACCAAGTCAAGGACCGGATTCAGCGAGTTTAAGTTGAATGGACCGTGACATTCGAGGAATGCAACTTTCACTTGTTCGTGTGTGTCCGCCCGTTGAAGTGACCTCATGGCAAAAAAATGTGAAATCGTGTGGGACTTAACTGCTAAGGTCATCAGTCCCTAAGCTTACACACTATTTATCCTATATTATCCTAAGGACAAACACACACACCCATGCCCGAGGGAGGACTCGAACCTCAGACGGGACCATCCGCACCGTCCTTGACTGCAGCGCCTGGTGTGGCCGTCCAGTTCTAGGTTCTCCAGTCTGGAACTGCGCGACCACTGCGGTCGCTGGTTCGAATCCTGCCTCGGGCATGGATGTGTGTGATGTCCTTTGGTTAGTTAGGTTTAAGTATTTCTAAATTCTAGGGGACTGATGACCTCAGACGTTAAGTCCCATACTGCTCAAAGCCATTTGAAGCATTTTTCAGCGCGTAAGACCGCTCGGATAATCCCGCGCGGCTGACCTCATGGCAATCAGCTGTCAGTCTACGATTTATACTGGAATCTTTCCCGTGCCTGACTTGAGTGGGGACGACAGTTGATTGGTCGTTCGGTCGGTCGTCGCAGCGGACGACGTTTGTTTGGTCTTCCGACCGCTTCTGGCTTCTCTGTGTTTGTGCAGACTTATCATTCGTCCGAGTTGTTTCACAGTGACTGGTTTTAGTTTTGAGAGTTGTTGGTGGAACGGGGTGGCCGAGCGGTTCTATGCGCTACAGTTTGCAACCGCGCGACCGCAACGGTCGCAGGTTCGAATCCTGCCTCAGGCATGGATGTGTGTGATGTCCTTAGGTTAGTTAGGTTTAAGTAGTTCTAAGTTCTAGGGGACTGATGAACTCAGAAGTTAAGTCTCATGGTGCTCAGAGCCATTTTAACCATTTTGAGGAAGTCAGTTTTCATGTTGAAATTCCACGCCGCCACATCTACATGACTACTCTGCAATTCACATTTAAGTGCTTGGCAGAGGGTTCATCGAACCACAATCATACTATCTCTCTACTATTCCACTCCCGAACAGCGAGCGGGAAAAACGAACACCTAAACCTTTCTGTTCGAGCTCTGATTTCTCTTATTTTATTTTGATGATCATTCCTACCTATGTAGGTTGGGCTCAACAAAATATTTTCGCATTCGGAAGAGAAAGTTGGTGACTGAAATTTCGTAAAAAGATCTCGCCGCGACGAAAAACGTCTATGCTGTAATTACTTCCATCCCAACTCGTGTATCATATCTGCCACACTCTCTCCCCTATAACGCGATAATACAAAACGAGCTGCCCTTCTTTGCACCCTCTCGATGTCCTCCGTCAATCCCACCTGGTAAGGATCCCACACCGCGCAGCAATATTCTAACAGAGGACGAACGAGTGTAGTGTAAGCTGTCTCTTTAGTGGACTTGTTGCATCTTCTAAGTGTCCTGCCAATGAAACGCAACCTTTGGCTCGCCTTCCCGACAATATTATCTATGTGGTCCTTCCAACTGAAGTAGTTCGTAATTTTAACACCCAGGTACTTAGTTGAATTGACAGCCTTGAGAATTGTACTATTTATCGAGTAATCGAATTCCAACGGATTTCTTTTGGAACTCATGTGGATCATCTCACACTTTTCGTTATTTAGCGTCAACTGCCACCTGACACACCATACAGCAATCTTTTCTAAATCGCTTTGCAGCTGATACTGGTCTTCGGATGACCTTACTAGACGGTAAATTACAGCATCATCTGCGAACAACCTAAGAGAACTGCTCAGATTGTCACCCAGGTCATTTATATAGATCAGGAACAGTAGAGGTCCCAGGACGCTTCCCTGGGGAACACCTGATATCACTTCAGTTTTACTCGATGATTTGCCGTCTATTACTACGAACTGCGACCTTCCTGACAGGAAATCACGAATCCAGTCGCACAACTGAGACGATACCCCATAGCTCCGCAGCTTGATTAGAAGTCGCTTGTGAGGAACGGTGTCAAAAGCTTTCCTGAAATCTAGAAATACGGAATCAACTTGAGATCCCCTGTCGATAGCGGCCATTACTTCGTGCGAATAAAGAGCTAGCTGCGTTGCACAAGAGCGATGTTTTCTGAAGCCATGCTGATTACGTGTCAATAGATAGTTCCCTTCGAGGTGATTCATAATGTTTGAATACAGTATATGCTCCAAAACCCTACTGCAAACCGACGTCAATGATATAGGTCTGTAGTTAAATGGATTACTCCTACTACCCTTCTTGAACACTGGTGCGACCTGCGCAATTTTCCAATCTGTAGGTACAGATCTATCGGTGAGCGAGCGGTTGTATATGAGTGCTAAGTAGGGAGCTATAGTATCAGCGTAATCTGAAAGGAACCTAATCGGTATACAATCTGGACCTGAAGACTTGCCCGTATCAAGCGATTTGAGTTGCTTCGCAACCCCTAAGGTATCTACTTCTAAGAAACTCATGCTAGCAGATGTTCGTGTTTCAAATTCTGGAATATTCCATTCGTCTTCCCTGGTGAAGGAATTTCGGAAAACTGCGTTCAATAACTCCGCTTTAGCGGCACAGTCGTCGATAACAGTACCATCGGCACTGCGCAGCGAAGGTATTGACTGCGTCTTGCCGCTTGTGTACTTTACATACGACCAGAATTTCTTCGGATTTTCTACCAAATTTCGAGACAATGTTTCGTTGCTCAAAAATCAGACAAGTGAAGACGGAGGAAACGCACAAGTGTTTAATGTGAATACCACACACTTCAAAAGGGCCCCGCCAACTTAGAAATTTTGCAAAGTGCTCTAGTGAACTGGTGGAACTAGAAAACAGTTTTTCACAGCCTGGAATGGAAGATTGTATTCATAGGACAGACCTCAAACTGTGGATTACATTACAAAATTGTAACGAGTCAGTACTTACGTCACTTTGTTTAACCTAGATCTGTATGAAAAAATTGGCCAATCACCTTTGCAAATATCAAGTCCGCATCTCAGCACCTACAATGGCGACAGTTTTTCAGTGCCTGGAACGTGCCTTTTACCTGCGAAATACGAAAACAAGACTAAGGAAGTACAGTTCATTATCGTTCACTCACGCAAGACTCCAGGTATTTTCGGCATGGATGCGTATGATTCCTTGCGACTGGAGATGCAGGACAATACGCATGCCGTTGACATAAAATTTTTCCACGCCGCAATTCAACAACTCTGTGACAAGTGTCAACAGTAGTTCTACGGTGCCCTGCCATGTGCAAAGATTTTCGCACTCACATTACGCTGAAAACTGATGAGCAAGTCAAAGTTTATCGCGCACACGATATGCCGCCCGCATTACTTGACGACGTGGCAACAGACTAGAATTCCTTGGCGTCTTATAACCTATTTCGGCAAGTCAGTGAGCGTCACCCTTATTCGTCATTTCTAAATCGAATGGCCGGGTTCGTATTTGGTCGTATTTCAAACGCACAGTAAATTCACAGACGCTCATTCCTCATGTGTAGAGGAAATTTTCTATCAGTTACCGGAGGATAGTTCTTCTCAAAAATTGATCATGCACAAGCCTGTCTCCAGTGGAAGAAGAGAAAAGGAAAATTTTTGTTGTGGATCCTCATCTCGGCTTGGGTGTAGATAAAGCCTGCCTTTCAGAAGTGCTTCCACACCTGCGTTGTTTCAAATATTTCTCGGTCCCGCAACGTCCAAGGTGCCTTGCTGTTTTAAGCTCCTTGACGAAATATTCGTCTGCGGACAAGCAACGGAGCAACACCTTAAAAATGTGGACTGTTTTTTTTTTTCAAGTTTTAACTGAGGCGGGTGTGAAATATAACTTGCAGAAACATTCATTTTCAGCCCAACGACTGAGTACTTAGGACGCATCATCGACACCAACGGTACTCTTCAGTCGACGAAACATCTGCAAGTAGTTCAGATATTTCAGTCTCCTAAGTATTTACGTGATCTGCAAGCTATTCTTCTAAAACTGACTTACTATTTAAAGTTCATTCCTAGAGCGACCCAAGCTGCTGCGCCTCCGTTCCAATGGACAAAAGACTGTGACCAAGCTTTTTAAAAACTGTAAAATGCATTGCTTCCTTAACCTTGCCATGTGGAATACTATCCACTCAAACAACTTGTGCTTACAGTAGATGCCTCCCCCCATGGCATCTGTGCACTCTTATCCCACAAAACTGCTAACACAGCATACCCCATCGTATTTTATTCCAAAACTTGGAGCAGTGCTCAAATCAATTATAGGCTGCTGAAGGACGAAGGCCTGGTTATAATATAAGGTGCCGCCATATTTCATCATTACCTGTGTAGCAAAAAACTTTTCCTGGTCGCGGACCATAAGCGTTTCTGCACTGTTCCATCCTTCTAAAAAAGTTCTTGACTGAAAAGCCCGAAAGCTTCAACGTTGGTCGCTATTAATACTACAGTAGTACAAGTTTATATGCCAACTAGCTCTGCAGATGATGAAGAATTTGATGAAATGTATGATGAGATAAAAGAAATTATTAAGGTGGTCAAGGGAGACGAAAATTTAATAGTCATGGGTGACTTGAATTCGACAGTAGGAAATGGAATAGAAGGAAACGTAGTAGGTGAACATGGATTGGGGTTAAGAAATGAAAGAGGAAGCCGCTTGGTAGAATTTTCCACAGAGCATAACCCTGGAGATACTACAAGGTTTCAGATAGATTATATAATGGTAACACAGAGATTTAGGAACCAGGTTTTAAATTGTAAGACATTTCCAGGGGCAGATGTAGACTCTGGCCACAATCTATTGGTTGTGAACTGTAGATTAAAACTGAAGAAACTGCAAAAAGATAAGAATTTCATGAGATGGGACGTGGATAATCTGAAAGAAACAGAGGCTGTGCTGGGTTTAAGGGTGAGCATAAGGGAACAGTTAACAGGAATGGGGGAAAGAAATACAGTAGATGAAGAATGGGTAGCTTTGTGGAATGAAGTAGTGAAGGCAGCAGAGGATCAAGTAGGTAAAAAGACGCGGGATAACAGAAATCCTTGGCTAACCGGAGGGATACTGAATTTAATTGATGACAGGAGAAAATACAAAAATGCAGTAAGTGAAGCAGGCAAAAAGGAATACAAAAGTCTCAAAAATGAGATCGACAAGAAGTGCAAAATGGCTAAGCAGGGATGGCTACAGGACAAATGTAAGGATGTAGAGGCTTATCTCACGAGGGGTAAAACAGATACTGCCTATGGGGAAAATTAGAAAGACATTTGGAGAAAAGAGAACCACTTGCATGAATATCAAGAGCTCAGATGGAAACCCAGTTCTAAGCAAAGAAGAGAAAGCACAAAGGTGGAAGGAGTATATATAGGGTCTATACAGGGACGATGTTCTGTGCAGCATGACCAGCCACAAAGATTGTTAAAAAGTTACATTAGCAAAAGTTGGCAATGCGCTGAGAAATGTAATCCCGATCCCTTAGTGCAAAGATACTTCGTGCACCGCAAAAGTTTATCTCTTCTGAATGATGTGATTCTGTTTCACACGCCTAACGAACAGACAATAGTGTTAATCCCCATCTTTACAGCATCAGTTGTTAAGTCTTCTGCATAGAGGGCATTTGGGAATAGTTTGCACTAAGTAGTTGTCGCACCAACATTGTACATGGCTTAGTTTAGATAAGCAAATAGAACTATGACAGCCCAATGTCACGCTTGTGCCGACCATCAGGCGACTCCATGCTAGATATTTTTCTCCTGGCAGCATTCTGATGCTTCATGGGAACGCCTACATATGGACTTTTCTGACCTCTTTCGGCAAACACGTTGGTTGATTGCAGTCCATGCCAGCAGCAAATACGCTTTTTTTCTATCCCAGTGCATTCGACGAAATGTACCACCACTATCAAGGCACTCGCTTCTATATTTTATCTCGAACGGTTGCCACAAGCAGTTGCTTCTGACAATGGAAATTCTTCCACAGAATTAGTACAATTTTGTGGACACAATGGAATAGAGTATGTTAAGACAGCATCATTCTTGCCAGAGTCCAACGGTGAAGCTGAACGTTTCGTTCAAACATTCAAGACGTAAAATTCAAAACTTCGAGCTTCACAGACACTTTAAGATACCATACTGAAGTTTTTGAGATCGTATCGTACTTTTCCTGGTTATGATATTTTGCCGACAGAATGTTTGCATGGGAGACGCCATCGGACCTGGCTGCATTTGCTTGTGCATTACCGCTGCTCCAGCTTCATACTTCACCACTAAGTTTCACCCGAACGTCTTCAATATCCAGTCCACAATAAGTCACATTTATGGGGAAGCGGCATTGTTCTCAGATCAGCTGGCAAATCGCAGTATACTGTTCGTACAGGCACACATCACTGCCACCAAAAACAGTTACGGATCCGTGAATTCGGTGATCCTGCCGTGGATAAAAATGTTTCTCCAGAATACGGAACTGCGGTCGGCAACGCCCATATAAGACAAGTGTCTGGTGCAGTTGTTAGATGGGTTATTGCTGCTACAATGGAGGGTTATCAACATTAAAGTGAATTTCACCGTGGTGTTATAGTCGCTGCACAAGCGATGGGATACAGAATCTCAGAGGTGGCGATTAATTGGGAATTTTCCTGTACGACCTTTTCACGAGTGTATCGTGAATTTTAGCAATCTGGTAAAATATCAAATTCCTGATGTAGCTGCGGCCGGATAAAGATCCTACAAGAACAGAAGAAAATCGTTCAACATGACAGAAGTGCAACCATTCTGTAAATTGCTGCAGATTTCAGTGCTGGGCCATCAACAAGTATCAGCATGTGAACCATTTAATGAAACATCATCGATACGGGCTTTTGGAGCCGAAGGTCTATTTGTATTCCCTTGATGACTGCATGACACAAAGCCTTACGCCTTGTCTGGACCCGTCAACACTGACGTTGGACACTTATAACTGGAAACATGTTGCCTCGTCGAACTAGTATAGTTTCAAATTTTATCGAAGGGATGGAGGTGTACTCGTCTGGAGACAACCTCATGAATCCATGGACCCTGATAATGAGCAGAGTAATAAGTGGGTCAGTTGGCTGCAGTTGCTGGTTATTTTTTAATGATGTCCCTCATTGTCTTATAAACGGCTAGACTGTGCACACTAGCTACTAAAATTTTTTATAAATGCATGTAACAACAAAAATTAAAAATTTTAAACTAAAATTCTATGCTGCAGATCAATGTCAAATTCTTTTTACCATACATTACCACATACATAAGCGCATCTTTCGGAATTTTATCAGTATAATTTGCACAAACCTCATTGTAGTTTTCTGTGTAGCCAATACATTCATTCTTCTAGAAATATTTATAACATAGATGGGATAATTTTCAATAAATCTGAATGGACTCACATTAACATCACCATTCAATTGTTCACTTCTCTTAAAATCAAAGAAAGAATCATAAGCTTTAAAATGATTATTTGGCAGATCTAGATTCCACATATCTTGAGGAAAAATCTCGTTTCTGCCATTTTTAATATATATATTCTGTAATTTAACATGATCTAATAAGGAAGAGTCAATGAGCTGATTATTTTAAAAAAATTCTGCACAACAAACTCTTGATCATGAAATTTGTTATCATTATTTTTAGTTCTCTTCACTGCTTTATATTTTAGTTTAATTTCACCATCTTTAAAAATTGGAAGTCCTAGTTATCTATTATTTTATAGAACCTTTCTGAGAAAATAATTTTAAATTTATTAGCAAGCTCTAGACAAATTTTATCACCATATCTAGTTTTTAAACGTTCACAGTGAGTAATGTAATAATGCACATTTACATCAAACTCACTAATCTTTTTAAACAGATTAGAATAACTATCATTATTGAGCTTCTTCAGTAGATTGTCCATTTATATAGAATAAAATTTAATAATCTTTTGAATTTTTATCCTATATAAATAAGACAAATGTATGGGATGAATTTAAGTTTGACATCTTTGTTGAGAGAAGTAATAATCCAAGAGAGAAACAAGTTGATTGTAATTTTGCACAGAATATTTTAAACCATCATCAATTATAGAACACTTGAGAAGTCAGAAGCATACTAAACATGTTAGTGGATTAAAGAGAATTTATAAAGAAGAATTCTAAAAGTACTTAGATAACCACAAGGAAACAGGTGCAGAAATATGGGAGGAAATAGAAAATTCGAATTCTCTCTTTTCTATGACACTAAAACAAATAGTAGATTCTAATTTACCAATTAATAATTTACCTACAAAATTACAAAGATTACATTAAAGCTTATTGGTTATTTTTAAAAGTTTATCATTCTATAACTAAAAATTTAGGCATCTTAGAATACAACAAAATGCAACTAACTACTTTATTCTATTTGTATAAGGCATGTGGTATCAATTTTTCATTTCCATTAGAAGATTCTAGATAACTTTTAGTATCCATAAGGCACTGTATCATAGTTATCTAGAACAATTCTTTTATCATACTGACGCGAAAATACTTTCTTAACCTGTTTGTTTACTAGATTTTTAGTATAAACATCTCTAGTTATCTGATTGTATTCTAATTGTATCTTTTTTTCACTCCATTCTCAATTAATCTGATCATAGATTCGCCATTCAACTTTAGAATATTCTTGTAATTTAATGTGAATTTCTTTTACCTTCATTTCTGTCTTTTTATCATTTTTGTCATAATAATAACTTTTAGGACCTGTTGAAGCCCAATCTGTAAAACAATTATTTCTCTATTCATCTCTCCATTCACCTAAAATAAAACCTGATTCCCCAGTATTTTTATCATCATCCATATATACTACAGAATCAGTATCGAAATATATGACATTTTTGCCTAATTTACCTAACATATCATACAATCTAAGTCTTGCATTTGATGTAGTGAATGCAACTATAAAGATATTCATAGCTGCATTGTTTTCCATGTAATAATCTTTGAAATTATACGTCATCTGGACCATTTCCTCTGTAATAAAATTTACATCTAAGTTATCTAATTGATCATCCTACAGTATCTCATAAAATCGTTGCAAATTTGTCACATATTCTGTTTGACTCATGTTTTGTCTTTGTACAAACTTGCCCCATAATGAATTCAGACAGATCTTAGCAGCAGCTCGTTTTCCAGGATTTTCTTGTATTCTGTCTATTATCTATTGGATAAAGACTACATACATCAATATATTTTATTTTTGGACTAATATCATCTGCTTTAGCTCTTAATTTTATTGCATTTGTTCGTCCACCATAAAATGCATCTCTTGGATTCATTGGTTCAACAATTTTAGGTAACTGTTTATGATTTTTATACTCTACTGAGTTCACCCAATCACATTACCACATTTCCACCAGATTGTATCCAGCATTTCGTTTCTCTGCACTTCTCGTTGAAGTCTTTTGATAAATATCACCGATAGTTTCCTTACTTCCATTGTTAATTGATTTACTTTTAAAACATTTTTTACAACCATGCCACAAACAACCACGATATTGATAAAAAGTATTAGTTGCTTTATCAAATCCCTCTACTATTGCTCCTGCAATTCTAACTTCTCCACCATTAAGAGGATGTGAGACATAGCTATTATTTAAAGTATTCAACCACGCTATGTATTGTTTGCTGTAATTCTCCTTCTGTTCTTTATCCAATACAGCGATTGTATTTTTTGTAAATATTTCTATCTGTAAATTGCTATACAAACGCCGGCAATTGTTAAATAACACAACAGATCAATGTTAGCAATTTCCAGAAACTGTTTTCTTAATTCTAAACAACCTCATCTTAATATATCTACACCAGAATTACAGTACTCGTTAATTTCTTTCTTCATATTGAACACATAACTTTCTTTCACTCTACAGCTGTGCCATTTGAGAAATGCTTCTCGATCTTATGGCTTCATACTGCCAACACAATAATATTCAGTATCAGGAATCGGTCCTGTATAGTTTTTCATTTACTGGTGTATTGAATAAATGTGGGAAGTAGCCTGTCTTCAATTCTTTCAAATCAAAAGTTTTTGGGAAACCACTAAGTGGACCTTGTACAATATTACTGCTGTCTAGAATTTTTATGCCTAACTGTTTGATCTTCAATAATGTTAGTTTAGTTCCTGTGTAGATGGTATATGGCCTTATTGTGCTTTCAACACAGTATTTCAAAATGAATTGGGAATCATAACCTTTTGTATAGTCAGCTACAAATGAGTGATAATTCTTATTTTGAGATATCATCCACTTACAGAATTCATCATTTGTCTCAAATTTATAAACTGTATCACCTTCAAAATTGTGCACACTTATAATATTGGCTATAAGTGTTCCAGTTTCTTGAGTTGCTTAATAATCAAACCACATGTATCGTTCACTATAGGTACAATTCACTTTCTTTCGAAAGCCTTTTTCACAACATATAAACTCTTTATCACCAACTATTTTATAAAACATGAAGCACTGAAAAAATAAAAATCTTGGAATTCTCCATTAACATAGCAACCTTCTTTATTAAAATTTGGGCAACCTTGACTATAAATTCATCACTAAATATTCTTTCACAGATACTACCTTTTTGCAATACAGGTTGCATATAACATGATTTCTAATTTTCACTACTTGTTTACAATTTCTGCAAAGTTTAAAACCACATTTATGTTCTTTAGATCTTAAACAAATCTTTTTCCATCCTACGCACTTGTTAGCTATATCAAAAACTTCGTGGTGATTGTTTAAGCATTCTTCATTATAACAGTATCTCTTACATTTCTCAAAATAAATCTTATTTTCTTCACTTTCATGTTCTGGTCATTTGCATAATATACACACTTTTCGCTCTTTTTATGTCTATGTTTCTCCTTGTTGTGATATGGTTTCTTGCGTTTATCACGGAAATATGATGATCCTAAGAAAGCAGTCATACTGTGTATTACATCAAAATGATTGTGTTCTTTGTACAGATAAATCTTGATATCTTTCTCACGCCCACTATACATAATTGCTTTAAAATTTTCAGCACATACTACATTTATTTGGATATTCAACAATTCTTCCATATTTTTAATGTCATCTAAAGTAAATCCTTCTTCATTTTATTCACCCAACTGATTACATAATATATTAGTTAACTCTTTCTATAATTTGTATTTATCTCCAACTCTTATTTTCTTAATTCCATTATCACTGAATTCTCTTCCCAAAATATTATTTGTGTAATATGTCAAAGCCACAATTATGGCTCTAGGACAACACAAATTATCATTGTTATTAATTCTTGTGATGCACCTCTTAGACTTTTTGTCTTCAGCCAGATTTATTATTCTTTTACGTGGACTACCTCTAGGAATTGCTAACATCTGAATATTAAATGACGTTTCTACTATATTAACAGTTTCAGCTGATGTTAAGATATTGCTCATTTCGTTGCACAAAATTTGAACAGACTCTTTTGCATTATTCGAAGCATTATAACCTGTAGAAATTGGATAAAACATATTTGGGTTGTTGGTTGTTATATTCAGCTTATCTCCTTTCCTGAAATTAGTCTTCTTTTTAGCTACATTTACCATGGAATTGAGTGCTTTTGTTACATAATATGTTTCCTCACTTAGAGTATCGAGCTTGGCAATGTTAGCATCGTTAAAGAGACTTTTATAGTCAACAGAAAATGCTTAAAATTTTTCATTAAATTGCGATTTAATTTCTTTTATCACAGATAAATTCTTTTCTTTATCAAATAATTTACTACTAAATGGGTAAATTTTAACTAGCCTTATTATTTTTTCCTCCCTTGGTGGGCGAGGTTTTCAATAATATCATCATCAAATCTGTAAAAGTAATTTATATTTGGTACTCGTTTTGATCTTAATCTGGTTGTTTGAAATACATCTGAATGAAAACTAAACTCTTGTAATACAATGGCATCAATTAACTCTGATTTCTTTAATGTATTGTATCCTCTAATAACAAGGTCTTTAGCTTTATATTGAGTTCATTTACTTTTAAATTTTCTAGAGTTCTTGTAGCAATTTATCAATTACTTGAAATAATTAAGTTGATAAAACAATCCTTTGTAAGTGCACTATATCCTTGTAAATTATTCCTTTTGGAATAATAACGAAGTTGAGCAACTGTAAAATCTCCCAGAGATACTTTCATTTTTGTATCTTTTATTATAGAATAATTTTCATTAGCTTTTGAAAAAATGGGTGGTGGTGGTGGTAAATTTTTCGAAACAATTTAGTTGATAAGACCATCCTTTCTAAGTGCACTATATCCTTGCAAATTATTACTTCTGCAATAATCACGAAGTTGAGTGACTGGAAACATTGTCAGAAAGGCTTCCATTTATTAAAGATAATTTTTATAATAGATTTGAAAAAATTGAAGGTCAACAGCAAAGATGACTTCTAATTTATTTAAGATAATTTTTAGTAGACTTGAAAAATTGAAGAGCAGCAGCAAATATAGTTCTAATTTACTAAAGATAAATTTTTAATAGATTTGAAATTTGCAGAGTTTGTTCTAATTTATTTAAGATGAAAGTATGTAGTTCATTTTTGATGTGTTTATTTGTTTGTAAATGTTTTTTGAGATCACTTTTAACTATTTACTATCCACACTCACACACTATTTTCCTTTTTTTGTCTATATTCTAGTTGACAAGTCTTACACCTACTCGCGAGCTTGTCTCTAGATGTATGACTTACGTAGAAACAGCCAAGATCTTTAATTTCTTGACAAACAATAAATTTTTTTAAAATGTTGTAACTCCTGTTGTTGTAGTTTGTAAAAAATAAAAAAAATCTGACATATCCTTAAACATTGCCAAAGAATTCTTGTAATTAGGTATAAAATGTTCTAAACACTCTTTTTTTGTTATTATATGTATTTTTTGTAATCGTTTTATGACATTCATTACACATAAATGAAAGCGTATCCTTTGAGTATTTGTGCTGATAAAAGTTATCAATTGATTTCTCTACTTCACATTTTTACACACCTTGTGTTCTTCCATTTATTGAGATAAATTTTTATTAATAATTAGAAATTTTCCTTAATAAATAAATCCTCTTTCGTGTTGCTGTGGGATTAATAGCTGTATAGATAAAATACCTACACTTATAATTTTCCTTCACTCACTACTATTTCTACTGATTGTTTTTTATTTTGTTTATGAGTTTTTAGTACAATACACAATTAATGAAAAGGAAATTGTTATCTTTAGTGACACACTCTTAAGGAAGTTGCATACGCCAAAAAATTTTATTTTACTAATGTATTTTTATTCTATATTAAATGGAAATATCTAATGCTGAAATTTTAACCTAAATGAATCGTTCACCTTAAGAGGCAACGAAAAATTTTAATTTGCTAATGTATTTTCACTCTATATAAACAACCATTGTCACTTGTTCAGAATTGAACATTTTTTAATTCACTCAAGATAGGAATTATGAATTTAGTTTAGGAAGTTGGTTCAATGAGATTTGGATTCCTTTCTTTAAAAAAGGATGTGTTGATCACAAATGATATTTTGTGCTTCATTCGCTATGGAATTGCAGGGTTCTTGAGTGAGGACCCTGTAAATATAAAACAAATTAAAAGAAATTTAATTAATTCTTTGCAAAATTATAATCTCGAATACAAAGAGGTAAAACATGATGATCTATTAGAGAAAGAATATGAATACATTCAAAAAGAATCAAAAACACTTGCTCCTCACAATTTAGTATAATAATCGTGGATTTTACTGTTAGTTAGAAACTTTAAAAAACTTGTAATGAGTTTGAGAAGTAAAGTAGCTACCGAAATTAAGGATTACTATATTACTCTTGAAGAAATATTTCGCGATTATGCTGACTATGTAAAAGAATATAAGGGCCATTCAGTCACAAAAAATTATCGAAGCAAGCAATAGAATTAAAAGAAAAGGAAAAACAATGTCTACTACAAAAATATGTAATATCTGATTAGTGGAGGGGAAGAAAGAACAAATTATATACATTGCCACATCCAAGCAGTATGCCAAAAAAATTATTTTAAAGTTCGTGGCGTATTATCTGAAAATCATCTTTCAAAAAAAATATCAAGCTATAATAGTGGAATACCTAATGATGATAGAATATTTTATGTCAGAAAACATATATGTACTGATTCTAAATAAATAGTGCAAATGTTTGATATTCATTTTGGTGTACACAGAGTAGATAAAAGAAAAGAAATATACAATATACACTTCAACACTCTAACTTACTTTGTACAGAAATTATTTGACCAATCGAACGATATTGTTGATGAAGTAAATGAGGAAAGAAAAAATATTTATGATGAAATTATGACTGTGCCTGCTGTAGAATTTTAATTTACATATGTATTTTTGTTCTGTATTAAATACACCTTATTAATAACAAGCTTACATACAACAATAAAGAAGTTTTATGATAATTGATTAAGACAATAATTCATTATTTGAAGGTAAAGATGTTGATAAGATATTAGAGTATAAAGACACTGACTATACAATTAGACGTAATGTTGATAAAGAAGACAAAATTATATTTGAAAATTTAAACCCCGAAGCTACCTTGGGGTTGAAAGGGAATAAAAAGTCATCAACATTTATCAATGAATCTGGCTTATATTCTTTAACTTTTAAATCGCAAAAGGAAGATGCAGAAGCATGTAGAAGATGGGTCACACATGAAGTTTTACCTTCAATAAGAAATATGGTGAATAAAAACTACAAAATAAAATCCAAGATTTATAAAATAAAGTTGAAAGTATGAAAAATATTAATAGAAACTGCTAGAGATGTAATTCAAGAGAAGGACGAAGTTATTAAAAATCATGCTACTCCTCCAACAATTAATCAAGATAAACATAGTGAATTTATTTTAATTAAGAAAAATCATATGTGAGAATATGTATATTATCTTCTAAGAATTCAAAAATTGTTCTGTAAAATCTAGCCTGAATGAATTACATGGAGATTATCCAGAAATTCAAATAATTTCGAGAATCAGGAATCCAAACTCAGTAAATATATACAATTTAATGAAAGAACGATAACCAATAATTTCTCAGGGAAATCAATTTGAAACAAGTTTAAATGACGATACTCTTATACAGGAGATAATGTATATTAAAATGACAAGTGTCAACTGAAGCATACTTACACTTAATTTTCTCATGTTCATGGAAGGTCAGTGCCGTTTTTTAAAGTATTCATAAACAATACAAATTTCATCACCTCTCAAATTATATAAATAATTTAAAGCCTCATCAGCTAATTGATTTATGAAATTACAGACTTTATCTTCATCATCAGGATAACACACATTTATAAAATAGCAAATGGTTATTTTTGCATTTGAACCATATGATACATTTACAAATAAACAATTTTCATTAGATGTTTAACTTATAAAATGACTTTATCTTTATTTACCCAACTGTTGTGCGAATTATCGAAACCTAACCATTTAACATAAACCTTATCTCCTTTCTTTCTTAAAACTTATTCAACTAAGTATACATCCAGATATTTTGGTCTATATAGCACTTGTTCATAAAAATTACCTACGTTATCGTTCAGTTTAAATGTGATCGGATTAGAATGAATCACACCTTCAATTTCAAATATATCTGTTCACCAGTTAGCTGTATATCCTTTTTCAAAAAGACCTTTAATTTTACTAATTCTAACTTTGTCACCTTTTTTAAATTTCACTTTTTCATTAGACATTAACCATTCCAAATTGGACGACTTTAATTTTTATCATTAACTTCTATTGGCTTCATTTTTATAGTTCGATGAAATGTCTTATTATATTGGTCAACTAGTTTCGAGCTTATGCCAACCCATTTGTAATTTCCTTGTAAAGCAAATTTCTTCCACATCTTTTCTTTAAGTAACCTGTTCAATCGTTCAACAACAGACGCTTGTAATTCTGAAAAAGTTGAATAATGATTAATGTTATATTTCATCATCAGTTCTTTAAATTCTTTGTTATAAAATTGTTTACCATTATCTGTCTGCAGATTTTTTGGTCTCCTAGTGCTGACATTTTTTTCGAATGCATCAGCCACAGTCTTATCTGTTTTGTCTTGGACTGGAACAGCCCAGACACAAATTTCGAAAATACACAGATAATAGTCAATATATATTTATATCCTTTGTTTATTTTAGAAATTCCTTTCAATTTGCTCAAATCCATTTCTACTAAGTTGGCTTGCCATAAATCATCTATACCGAGAGAAATTATATTTCTTCATGTAAAATTTTTTCTCATTGGTTTATGTTATTCATTAATAATTTCTTCTTATATAGACCCTTGCCTACAATTTTTTTTGGAAAAATTAACTATTCTTTTTTTACAAACTGTGCAAAGACCTTCAATTCTTTGTCCTAAGGAAATCACACACATCCATGCCCAAGCAGGATTAGGACATGCGACCGTAGCGGTCGAGCGATTGCAGAATGAAGTGCCTAGAACCGCTCGGCCGCACCGAGCGGTTGGTCTTAAACTTCTCGGCCGAGACAATCGTAGCATCGCACTTGTCCGCGGGGGAGATAATGATATGGCTGAGTGGAAATGTAGCAGCCACATTAGCTGCGTTAATATCACTCTTGGCAAATATGCCCCAGTTAACACATGAAATGCGTCTCTCTTAATACACTTGGTAACATCTGGAGCTAGTTTAATGACAGGCTGTCTGATTGAACTTATAAAATTAACAACTGGCAAATGGTTGGGCGTCGGTGCACTGCTGAAGCATTTTCAAGCTGTGGAAAAGTTCAGACTTAGCCGACTGCCTTGGAGTTTCAGAACGATATTGCCAATCAGTCTGTCACCAAGAAGTACCAGCCAATCCGAATTTTGTAGGCAACATAACCAAGCCATCATCGAGTAGATAAGGGATACTCTTAGGTACAAGCTTGATGCGATGACCGGCAGGAGATTTAAAATGAGCACAAGTTTCGCGCCGGCCAGTGTAGCCGATGGTTCTAGGCGCTTCAGTCTGGAACCGCGCGACGGCTACGGTCGCCGGTTCGAATCCTGCCTCGGGCATGGATGTGTGTGATGTCCTTAGGTTAGTTAGGTTTAAGTAGTCCTAAGTTCTAGGGGACTGATGACCTCAGATGTTATGTCCCATAGTGCTCAGACCCATTTGAACTATTTGAACTTGTTGGCAAATAATATTCACTGTCGTAATTGAAAGCTACTATGGATTCACACCAAACACCCATGGTACCAGGGAACAGTTACAGTTCACTAAAGTAACCATTTGTAAGGGATACGGAGCCACTTACCTAAAGATAAATTTACTGTTGCCTCACATTGGTTGAGGTAGATTAGTTATAGATAGTCGAGCGGCAGGAGTGCCAGGGAAACAGCAGCGAGAGGAGTGCAGAGGTGTGGCTAAGAGACCTCTAAGCGAGCTCGACATGGTACAATGGCAGAAGGCTGGCCGTAATACGTATTGACGACTGAGAGTGTCCCAGACACCGAGGGTTCAGCCTCAATTATTTATCAAAGGAGTTAATTTTAAAGCGTTTTTATTAAGTATCTGCATTGTAACGTGACTACACGTTTCGCGCCAACCGCACCGGTCATCAACAAGTGGATTGCAGTGAGGTTTGTGGGGTGTTTGTGATAATTAACGCAGTAGCGTATGAAGATATTAAAGAGTGGCCTGTGCTGAGTATAGCCATCATTAAACTGGAAGGCGGAGGGAGTAACTGCCTCGCATTTGTGTAAAATCATTAATATAATACTTAAATACAGAATAACACTGTAGTGATTAATATTGCAGTAGCTTATTGATTGCGTTAATTCATTATTCAGCAGCCGAAATACTGTTATGAAAAAACTCCCACAGCATTATTAACATATCAGCCCCTCATTCTTAGGAGGCGGTCGGTCTAACTCATGTATTATCCTGTTGATCGGTGTTTAATAATAACCAAACCAATCGGGAGCGTCTCACCTTGCATGCTATAATAAGTAAACACTTGCTGATGGGGCGGCACTAAACAGAGATGTGACAACACAACAAGAAACGCCAATTTTTTTGTCATTAGTCTTCTGACTGGTTTCATGCATCCCACCACGAATTTCTCTCCTGTGCTAACCTCTACATTTCAGAGTAGCACTTGCAACCTATGTCCTCAATTATTTGCTGGATGTACTCCAATCTCTGTCTTCCTATACAGTTTTTGCCCTCCACAGCTCCCTCTAGTACCATGGAAGTCATTCCCATAAGTCTTAACGGATGTCGTATCGTCCTATCCCTTCTGCTTATCAGTGTTTTCCACATATTACTTTCCTTTCCGATTCTGCGCAGAACCTCCTTATTCCTTATTTCATACGTCCACCTAATTTTCAACATTCGTCTCTAGCACCACATCGTATATGCTTGGATTCTCTTCTGTTCTGGTTTTCCCACAGTCCGCGTTTCACTGCAGTACAATGCTGTACTCCAGACGAACATTCTCAGAAATTTCTTCCTCAAATTAAGGCCGATATATGATATTAGTAGACTTCTCTGGGCCAGGAATGCCCTTTTTGCCATTGCTACTCTGCTTTTGATCTCCTCCTTGCTCCGTCCACCATTGGTTATTTTACTGCCTAGGTTGCAGAATTCCTTAGCTTCATCTACTTCGTGCCCATCAATTACAATGTTAAGTTTCTCACTATTCTCATTTCTACTAATTCTCACTACCCTCAGTTTTCTTTGATTTACTCTCAAACCATACTGTGTACTCATTAGACTGTTCATTCTATTCAGCAGATCATGTAGTTCTTCTTCACTTTCACTCAGGATAGCAATGACATCAGCAAATTGTATCACTGATATCCTTTAACCTTGAATTTTAAGTTTCTCACTAAGCGCTAAGTGGCATTACCAATAAGAAAACCTAAACAGCCTACTTACATAGCCCCCATGCTCCCCAAAAAAAAATTTACAAATAGTTTTGGGCAGTGGCCAACACAGATTTGAAATTTTTTTCCATAATTACAATAACAAAGAAATGAAATGCACACACTTATCGATACAATGTTGGTCAAAAGCTAAAATTTTCTCACAGTCCATAAAGACAGTCCTGATCATTCATCAAAGTAAAATTGCAGTGTTTTTCTCAAAGTCTGAGTAGTAAAAGAAAATGCACTTGGAAGTAGTGGATTTCTAAGCAGTCTTGAAGAAGTAGTGTTGTCCTTCCAACGGACAGACAGTGCTGAGTCTTGACATGCAGACAGTTAATGGGCCACAGCAGAGTTAGTCAACATTGAAGACTATCGGTAGGTAGGTCATCACAGAGCAGACCCACTGTAGTCCTGGTAGAGATTACTATTGGTGGGCCACCAGAGGTGCAGACCCACTGTAGTCCTGGTAGAGAGTGCCAGCAGCCATCTGTTTGACTGTGCAGGTGCACAATCACCATTGAACAGTCTTGCGGATAATATAGCAAGTCCATAACCACCACTTGTGTACTCACAAAAATTGTTTTTGAAATGTCCTTACAACAGCAATGCTGTTATCCAGTCCCTTACTGAATTATTAACACACGTGCAAACACTATCAGTCCCTACTTCTCACATATTGTCCATATACTATGACCAACAGAAACGTGTGCAGTGAAATGTAACTTTCAAGTTACTTAATTTGATGAACTGGTGTCAATTACAATTTTATAACATAGGAATACAATAACAAAGGTACAAAATATATCATTAAAGAACATAACAGTACAGATACCTTTTGCAGTAATACAGGCTTTACAAAAGAATCGAAATAACAAATACATCAGTGTTACAAAAATTATGACGTAAGTACATACATAAAAGATCAGAATAACTTCTGAAACATCAACTTCACACATGAGCATTAGAACAAAACAGAATAAATAACGTGTAAACATCTTTACGAAGTAAATAACATGTTATTAACGCAAATTATATTTGAGCATAACAGTATTCCTCATCATAGTGAATGTAGCTTAGTATTAGAAGAGAAAAAATTCTATGAAACAGCACACAGAGACAGGAAGAAAACAAATACACAAGGGTACACAAACACATAGTCGGATAACGCAAAAGGAAAGGACAGCGTTTGTTTCACTGCAGTATTTTGCAAACAAAACTTTCTTTATTTCTCGGAGATCTCCTTTCGTTCTTCATTATTTCCAAAAAGTCCTATCTATACCTGCTTTCTCTACTTTTCTCATATAACCTCTCAGTGCATTTCTTCAAATCCATCGCAACTCATTCTCTTATATAGGCTTCCCCTCTCTTAAGCTAACTTAAATCTACTGAGCTCAGGTTCTTAACTAAGGGATGAGGCAATGCAGCAGCACAAAACAATTTACACAAACAGCAATGTTAAAAAATGGAAATTGGCAAAAAAGGCAGCAATATTACAACTAATATAAGGCAAAGCGCAGCAAACAAGAAAAATAAATCAGTAATAAAATTGGATTAACCTAGTAATACAAAGTGACATTCAGTAGCACTATGAATGGCAAACAGCCGCAGCAAATGCTATAACTTATACCTAAACATGACAAAGCTCAAGCAGAAAAAATGTTACACTAAAGACAACAATGCAGATAAGGACAATGTCTATTCACATCTTAATGTCTATGCAATTAAAGTGGTGCACCACAAAAATTTATTGTAAAAAAAATATTAGCATGTACTTGAAAAGACAATTCTGTATGCAATTTCTATGAAGGGAAATGTCTTTTTGTGCTACTTCGTTTTATTTTTTAAGTACATCATAAAGTTATTATTTACTGGACCTGTAGGCATAAAATATTTATATTAGTACATCCATAAAATTTATTTTAACCAATGTTTCAGTGCAGTTAGAAACTAGATATTAAACAAAATGAGTAAATAAATGCATAAAGCAAGCCACATGGCATTTCTCTCAACTAACAGGACAATAGCCATGAAATGTTTCTTGTCCTTTCATTAGACATTTTAGTAAATATCATAAATTAAGAGGTCCACAGTATAATCATATGTTTTTAAGTTTGGGCGTGTAGTATTTGCGATGCTTTCTACAAAGGAATCTCAATAGCAAGGATAATGGCCTCTTTTTTTTTCTCCACCTGTGCCTCTGACAGGCACACACTAATGGCTTTCTTTTGTCAGGTGGTTGTCGCGCAGCTGGGTGCCCACGACGCATTACATCCAGGTGGTCACTTAACTGTCTTATCGAAATATTTACGACACCAGTCTCTGCTACAGTGGCAGTCTCATATAAAAAAAATTCACAGGTCAAGAATTTGCGTTACACATCTGTTGAAACAAAATACTATTGATAAAACAGTGTCCAAAAAATTTTCGTCGGCATTGTAATACGTTCACGCATTTACATACATTTCATAACTCTTAAAGTACGATTCTTGGTTTCCAACAACCTTTTTCACTAACCAGAGTCCCTAACCTCTTTTCATTATTTCTTACCTTATTCATCGACACTTCTTCAATATTCCATCATAACAGTTAAGTAACATAATCAAATAACTCATATAGCATCAGCTTATTGATCATAAACATACCGCAACAGCATAATACACATAGTAATCGTAATAGTAACATCATAACGCCTCAGTCAAATTCTCAAAATCGTCGTAGCTTTCTCCAATAATTTCAAAATCTAAAAAAAATCTCTGCTCGTGTCAAAAGTGTCATCTACCTCAAACGTACCTTAGAAATCATGATCTCATACCAAATATGTCATTCAAAGCTCTTATAGTATCACAATGGTTCCGAAAAAATATGAACAGTTCACAAAGTACAGACAAAATACAATTTCATAAGTTTGAAGTTATCCAACTGTGTAATTACCTAAACATCTGTCACTGATGTAGTATAATAAATGTTTGTTTCTCTCAGTAAATGATCAGATAGCTGTGTAATTTATGTGTTAGATAAATATGGTACCGATGTGTAGAGTTATATAAGCAAATACCATATTCGCTAGGGCTCCTTGTGCTTGCCAAACACATGGTACACAAAGTAAGCGTGTACCCCCCTGAGGAATAATGTAATTATATCCTCACGTGTTATAGATTACAGGTGGAATGAAATGTATCATGGAAAACTTTCTTTCTAATTCAAATATGTTGAAAAATAAATAGTTTAATGCGTGTCCTGTAGCGCTAAATGTGCGTCTTGCTGTAAGACAATCTCTGTGGAAGTGTCGTAGTTATTGTCCTCCGAAAGCTAAGTTCTGCAGAAGTTAATGTACTTACCTCATGATAAACGAAATTGAAATGCTTTGCGTATAGATATCTTAGTTATTACGTACCTTACCGTGATCAAGAAAGTACTATAATGTAACGTATTGTTGTGCTACGATAAAGGCTGTCTCATTGTAGCTATACCACAAAAGTTACTACTACAACATGTTTTACTTTCCAGAATAATACAGAAAAACTGTGCAGATATAAAACAGATACACCGCAACAGCAACAATGTAAATCATGTCACATATTAGTAGCGTCGTGATATAATCGTGTAGCTATTAGAGAAACCAAATGCTAAGTCATCTTTAATCTCACCAAATGAACTTCAAATAAAGAATGTGTTTTCAAGTAAACCAAAATGTTGCATTAAAATCTCATTAGCAGTACTGGTAAATGTTCTAAGTGTGTAAGCCTTATACTCGTTACGTAATCGTGCAACTAACAATCAAGAATGTACAAATAACAACACTGTGTCGTCTGTTCACTATAACAATGCATTCGTAATTTCTGTTTAAAAATGTTCCCTAGGTTCTAGACTGGATAGTTAACTTCAAAACATTGTTGCATGTTAATAGTTTCTCAGTGTGACAAAGCATACTAGAAATGTGAAGTGAAAACTTTTATGGCAAAGACAAAGTTAAAAAAAACAGATTATCTTTCAACAAATGGTTTTACATGTGAAATGTGGTACAATCCTTTACCCTTTCTACTATGCAGAGCTTTAGTTTCAACGCAATTATCGTGCGGTATACATCGGTAAAGAATACTGGAATTTTTCTCAAGGTTAGCGTCTATATTTTTTTTCTCTGAGCCAGCCGGCGCACGTGGCTGCCTGCGGTGTGAGTCATTGTCTGTCTCTTTGTTGGCGCGCGCCGTTATTGGGAATAGGTGGCCTAACATTTACAACTTCACCTTGCCGAGAGGAACCCGCCCTGTTTGAATCCCGCCAGTTCTGATGGAATTCAGGTCTGTCGTTTTGTTGGTAGTTTCTGTAATTTCTTTCTTGTCGGTTAAGTGGTGGAGAATTTCTCCCTGAATCGTAACTGGGCGCTGAACTGTTGCGTCTGAAGTTATTCTGTCACCCTTGATAGTAATTGTTTTGGCTCCCATATTGTCTGTTTCTACGATTGTCTCTGTTATATTCATTACTACGGAAATGCGATCTTTCTCTGTAACTATTACTCTGCCAGTGGTTGTCATATGGGTGGTGTCTGTTTTGTTCACGGTTTGCGTTGTAATAATAGGCTTGTCGTGTCCAGTTATTATTTCTGTCATCGCGGAATTGTGACGGATGTGACCTGTAATTGTAGTGTCCCTGTTTTCGAGTTCCGCGATTTTCAGTGACAATTTCCAATTCTTGTAACAGTCCCTGAAAAGCTTCAATGTCCTCTTTGCATTGTCCTGCTAAAATAATGTGTCGTAAATGTTCAGGTAATTTGATTAAGCAAATGCGGATGAGTTCTGACGGGCTGTATGGGTTTGAAAGATACTGATTCTTATGTAACATGTCTTCAAAATATTTGACAAGACTGGAAAATTCAGATTGTTCGAAATGTTTTATCATTATGATGCTATGTTTTACTCGGTCTTGTGTGGCTTGGGATCAATATGCTGAGAGGAAGGCATGGTAAAATTCTCCTTCACTGTGGCAATCGTGAATGACCGATCGCATTCTTACAGCTGGTTCTTTCTCTAAGTAGCCACACATAAATTCTAATCTGTGTTCTAATGACCAGTTGGGAGGAAAACAATGAGATAATTGATGAAGCCACGCTTGTGGATGAATGTCGTTGCCAGAATTCTTAAATGTTTTCAATTTTCGTGCAGTAATGAACAGCTTATAGTCAAAATCATCGTGTCGGCGGGTAGCATATCGGTCATTGTTACGTCGTATCGGCGGTTCCATCACAAAATTCGGTGCGCCTTGCCAATTACTTTCATGATTTCCGAAATGCCCTGTGTTATTATTTTGTGGTTGTTCTGTATTGCTATGTCCCTCTTACCATACTGGGGCGCGAGTGTCCTCTGAAATATGTAATTCTTGTATTACTTGAGCCAACTGATCTTGTACTTCCCGCATTTCTCTTTTGTACTGTGTGTTGATTTGATTTTGATTCTGTTTGAATTTCCTAATTTGTTCATACTCTTCAGTGTCAGTGAAGGCTACAGGTTTTGTGTCATTCAGTTCATCATCTACCTTCGTAGATAACTTAGTGAACTGATCTGGAAGTTCGGCTACTTTATCCGACAGTGAAATTCTTTCCTCTGTGTGTCTTTCTGAACCAATTTTCAGAGTATCTACTGTGTCCTTTAAGTTCGCTTGAGTTTTTGCAAGTTGCGTAACCGAATCGGTAGATGCAACTGAGTCAATTTTAGCCTGCAAGGTCTTATGATTTTCATAAACAATAGTTTGCAGTTCTTTTATGGCTGCTTCGTGATTCTGTAATGCATTTTCATGCCGCGAAAAAATAGGTTGGAAATGCTCACAAATTTGTGTTTTTACGTCGTTACAGACTTTTTGACATTTCGATTCGATGTTATGTAACTCATTAGTTAAATCTTCACGTGTTTGTTCAAGTGTGGTGTCTAACTTTTGAAGCTTTTGTTCCATTGTGTCTAACGTTTGAAGCTTTTGCTGTGTTTGTCTCTGATTTTGTTCCATTGTGTCTAACTTTTGAAGATTCTGTCCTATTTGTTTCTGATTTTGTTCAAGCATTGTGTCTAACTTTTGAAGATTTTGTTCCATTGTGTCTAACTTTTGAAGCTTTTGTTGTGTTTGTCTCTGATTTTGTTCCATTGTGTCTAAATTTAGAAGATTTTGTCCCATTTGTTTCTGATTTTGTTCAAGCGTTATGTCTAACTTTTGTAGCCTTTGTCTCATTTGTTGCATTAACTGTAATAACAGTGCACTGGTGTCTGAAACATGTTCCTCAGTGCTTATCGGCAGTGCATTTGAACCACCAATATTCGCATTTTGAAAAGCAGAAAATGTGTCTTGATTTATTTGAAAAAACGGTGAGGACACAAAATCTGAATCTACAGTATTTGCAAGATTGTGTCCTGTCATTTCGGAATCCTGAGGCGAGCTGTGGCCGACCGATCGATCGATAATGCTTCCCTGTTCACTAATTGTTTCACTGCCTACACCATTATTTGCAACTCGCTCCATTTCCCTATGCGCTATTACCAAATTACTACTTTGAACATTAATGAATTCATTACATGGTGACGTTAACACACTGCTTCCGTCTTCACTGTCATTTCTCAGTTTACTTTGGAGCCTAGTATTACGTTTTTCACACGCCATTATTGTCACAATTTTTCATACGGCAACACAGAAAAACACAATTTGAAGAACAAAAATAAGAGAACACATTAACACAGCACTGAAAATAATATCCAGTTAATTACAAGCACAGCTGCGAAATACTTGGTGCAACTCTACATGCATGCCACAACTGTTGTACTGTACAACAATTAAAGACTACAACTACAAAGGAAATTCTCTCTATGATTACACGCTAGCAATAAAAAAATTTACATTAATTACACAAACTACAAGAAAAAATCAGAAGATTCCAGTGAGGTATCCTCGGCTAAGGGTCGACATATGAAACGTCCCCTTTTAAAAATTGTACAAGACTGTGCTTAAACTGAAACACAATATTTTTTAGCGCAACGCAATCTGACTTTCAAAAATCCCTACGAAAGAATGGCCCTGACTAACAATAACCTATACGTTTCACAAATCACTTACCTCATTAAAATCTTCGTTACTCAAGCTACTGCAATACAGCGAGCGCCACTAGTGCCAGCTAAATAAAAGATTCAAACTACTGAAGGCACTAACTACTGATAGGCATAGTTAGCAAATGAAAGATTTTAATTGAGAACAAACAATGTATTTACCTCACTAGTTATAATATATATAGCAGTTCATGACACCAATTCTTACAAATTTCAAAACTCCGCGATCTCTCTCCGCACCTCCACCACTGCTGGCGGCTCACCTCCAACTGCGCAACGCTACGCGCTTTTAGCATCCAGCTGCCGCTGCTCAACACTACAATGGCAGACAACAATGCAAACTAAACACAGACTGCGCACAGCACAGCCAGTGATTTTTCATATCGAGCGCTAAGCTGCGTTACCAATAAGAAAACCTAAACAGCCTACTTACACTCTTTTTAGAGATGTCCATTCCTCTTCATCTGTGGTGCCTGGTGAGCTATTCTTTATTGCTGTATCTATAGCCTTAGAGAACTTCAACCGTTTCTCGTCATTCCCTAGTACTTCCATATCCCACTTTTTTGCGTATTGTTTCTTCCTGACTAAACTTAAACTTTAGCCTTCTGTATTGCGACTGAGTCTATATCTGCTCCTGGGTACGTGTTACAATCCAGTAGCTGATTTCGGTAACTGTCTGACCACGATGTGATCTACCTGAAATCTTCCCGTATCACCAGGCCTTTTCCAAGTATACCTCCTCCTCTTATGATTCCTGAACAGAGGATTCGCTATTACCAGCTGCAACTTGTTACAGAGCGCAATAAGTCTTTCACCTCTCTCATTCCTTGTCATCATCATCATCATCATCATCATCATCATCATCATCATCATCACCATTTAAGACTGATTATGCCTTTCAGCGTTCAGTCTGGAGCATAGCCCCTTATAAAATTCCTCCATGATCATTCCTTGTCCCAAGCGCAAATTCTCCTATAACCCTTTCTTCTACTCCTTCCCCTTTAACTCTATTGCAGTCTCCATAACTATTAAATTTTTAGGTCACTTTACATACTGTATTACCTTTTCCATATCCTCATACACTTTCTCTATCTGTTCATCTTCAGCTTGCGACGTCGGCAAGTATACATGTACTGTCGCTGTCGGTGTTGGTTTGCTGTCGATTCTGATAAGAATAACCGTATCACTGAACCCTTCACAGTAACACACTCTGTGCCCTTCCTTCCTATTCATAACGAATCGTACTCCTTACACTATTTTCTGTTGCTGTTGATATTATCCTATACTCATCTGACCAGAAATATAAGAAGAGTATTCTCGGGTTCCAAGTCGCGTCAAATGGAACTGCCCACGAGCTTTCGGCAGAGATCTCCTCTGCCATTATCAAGTGGTTGACTGTCGCCTAGATGCCGCTGCCGTGCATATATAGCCGCGCTGCCGTCAGTGACGTCACTGGTGCCTAGTCCCGCACCATATATGGCACTGTTTTGGTTGAGCGACCTCTGTGCTTGATTCAGCTCCCCCATCACAGGTTCCCAGGCCGTACTCTGCTGCAATATTGAGGGTGTGATCCGATATTTTGATCGATATTGCTTCATGTATTATGCTATCCCAGAAGCCGACGGTCAGCTTAATAAGTAACGTCGAATGCAATTCGGTGTCTGTTTCCAGTGCATACTCCGCTACAGCTAAATTTTATAGATAACGTTGGAGGAACATCTTTCAAGTTCTATGCGACGCTGTTCTATAGTACGGACAGTCTGACCGACATAAAACTGCCCACACCCATACGTTCTTTGTATATTCAAAAATGGTTCAAATGGCCCTGAGCACTATCGGACTTAACTGCTGAGGTCATCAGTCTCCTAAAACGTAGAACTACTTAAAACTAATTAACCTAAGGACATCACACACATCCATGCCCGAAGCAGGACTCGAACGTGCGACAGAAGCGGTCGCGTTCTCCCAGACCGTAGCGCCTAGAACCGCTCAGCCACTCCGGCCGGCCTCTTTGTATATTCCCTGTGTTATGGGGCCTAATTCGCCTTTTACAGGCTTCATTAGTTGCCGGATTATTCTTGGGAGCCTGAAGATTTTATGTATCTTAAGGAGACGGCCAATCGTCCTGTTATTGAGCCACAAAACGGTAAAAACGCAATCTTTTTCGTGTCTTCTTCGGAAATCCTCTGCTTTTACGGCTTAGCAAAAACTGCTGGCGAAATTTTTCTGTTGTTGTAAACGTTTTCCTTGAAAACTTTACGCAAGTAGTGAAGTTACATCACCATTTTTTCGGCGTCTGAGACGGTTTCAGCTCGATATACGAAGATCCTCAGAACAGACGGTTTCTGGCTGGGTGGTGGTAGCTCGTGGCGTGCAGATAGCGATCCCTGTGCGTGCGATTGCGATAAACGCAGTGACCGAGGCAGTCATTGGGTTTACGGTGGACAAGGACGTCCAAGAACGGAAAGGAACCGTCTTTCTCTACTTCCACCGTGAACTTTATGTCGTCGTTAACGTTTTTGATGTGTTTCAAGAACTTATTTAGCCTTTCATGTCCACGAGGACATATAACGAAGGTCAATGGATATAACCGCGAAAGCATGCTTCGTACATATGAAGAGTATGCTACAAAAAGGTAGTTTGGAATAAGTTGATGCTTGGCATTTGCTGTCTTAAGCCTCATACAACGAAAATCTAAATTACTTTGCTCTCTCTTGGCAATGCATACATGGTGATTTAACTGCTCGTACCGCTGGGTTTTATGCGACACAAAAAGGCTTTAGATAGCGCACACAAGATTTTCATATCCTGTTGCTCACTACGCACCACCTAGTAATCCTACAGAAAATGAACAAGATCTTTTTCTAGCAAAATTAATGTAGTTAAAATTTGGACTGGGATGTGTTTTCACTAGAGGCCACAGGTTTCGAATTACTAGAAAAAAAGTATAACAGTGTCCTTCCAATGCGATTTTCTTGAATAATTCTAAAACTGTGACCTCCAGTGAAAACGTATCCAAACTGCATTAAATTTCCTACAAGAAGGTCATGTTCATTTTTTCCGTTAGGACCAATAGTTTGCACATAGCGAGTGAGGGAATATGAAGCTTGGCACATGAAGGCAGAGCAGGCTGCATGAAACCCTGTGGTAGGGGCATCTAAGTCACTCTGTATATGGGCACTATGACTGTGAGTGTTTATGCGGATATTCTGTTACTGATTCTAGTTCTCCACGAAGGGTGACTGCTAAGTCGCAATGCATCATTCAGAGCACTGTACTGATGTGACTGCAGGCAGTGTGCTGAATTGTGTAAGTGCTGGTTCATGGCTTTATGAGTGTCCGCGGCACGTCACGTTCTGGTGCCTGTCGGCGGCATGATATCCAGATTCGTCAGTACAAAATAGAAGCACAGTATTCCGCAGTGGACAGTATTCCCTAATGGCTGCCCACAGTGTCATCGGATGTAAACGATGAACAGGAGTATGTGGAACGGGAGCAGCAAGTCCGGGTTAAAAAATTGTTCAAAGGGCTCTGAGCGCTGTGGGACTTAACTGCTGACGTCATCAGTCCCCGAGAACTTAGAACTATTTAAACCTAACTAACCTAAGGACATCACACACACCCATGCCCGAGGCAGGATTCGAACCTGCGGCCGCAGCGGTCACGCGGATCCAGACAGTAACGCCTAGAACCACTCGGCCACTCCGGCCGGCACGGCCGGGTTACTCCCCTCTATCTGGAGGGTGCCGCACTCATTTGAGAGACACCAGGTGAGTAGTTGCGCCGGTGTGGTGTTCGCCTCTCGCAGTATTTCTTGTGTATCTCTTGGTTGGTGACATTCACTATGACCTGTTCATCTTTGGTTGCGTGGTAGATGTTTCGGTGTGTGTATTGCCTTTTTGCATATGCAGCATTATAGTTCTTTATCAGTGCAACCCCACCTGCCAAAGGTACAAATTTCCTCCCTCAGCGCTCTGTCATAGTATTTGCGCCCTTGAAGTTATTGGGCTCTGTGATGTCGTCAGTCATACGACACACCGCCCCCCCCCCCCCCCCCCACCCCCCGAGAGATCGATCCACCGGATGCGATTCTCTCCATGAACGGAACAGAAGAACGCCTGTGTTAGCCAAAGAGTACACAGCCAGTGGCATTACTTAGGCTCGCTGCGAGGCGCCGCTAAGCCACTTCATGTGTAGCAAGAGTGTAGTGCAGTTGCACCAGTCTACAGTTCGTAGCCGCCTTTAGTGGTCAGTCAGCTCTGATGTTAGTCAGTCACCGTCTGCAGCTCAGTCATTGCTGCTATCAAGTCTTTTTAGCTCAGTTGTAAAGTTCCATAATAGTACTGCAGGAAAGTCAACCGTACTAAGTTGGCAGTTATAAACAATTCTATGTTCTGTCATGTCGACAACCAAGTTAGTCTTCAAATTCACCAGATTCGACATTCAAGATTACTAGAGTTCAATTCGTCACTGCAAGATTTGTGAATTGTATATTATGTCATTCTAAAATCGCTTAGTCTAGTCGCCTCTTCTATAATTGTGAACAAACAGATCATGGACTACAACAAAGTTAACTAATAAATACCTTCTTAATTTTTACTCCTGTTAATTACTTGTGTTTTCCTGTTGTAGCTACCAAGCAGTTTTGGCATAGTAGGACCCACGTTTCCACCTCTTTGGCTACCTCATAATTGATACCTCATGTTGATAGACTCGGTTATGCTGGAAGATCGAGAGCCATCAGGCTCCATCTGTCGACATATCAGCAGGAGTCGAAAACATCACACGACTGCATTCACCTAAGCTGTTTGTGTCCGTTAATATATGAAGCGTTCAGTTTTAAAATTAGAGGGCAGATTACACCCTCTCCACGCTGTCAACAGTGGTACCTCAAAAGCAGTCTACATCTACATGAGTACTCCGCAATTCACACTTAAATGCCTGTCAAAAGGTTCTTAGAAACACCTCAGATTATTTCCCTGCATTTCCATCCTCTAACAGATCCTGGGGAACATGAAGACTTAAGTCTTTCTGTGCAAGCTCTGATTTCTCTTACTTTATTGGTTGGTTGGTTGATTTGGGAGATGGGACCATACAGCGAGGTTATCAGTTCCATCAGTTTCTTTCAAAGGAACCATATGGGCATTTGACTTAAGCGACTTAGGGAAATGACGGAAAACCTAAAATCTGTATGGCCTGAAGTGGTTTGAACCGTCGTCCTCCCGAATGCAAGTCAAGTGTGCTAACCACGCACCACCCATATATAGGCTGGCGAAAATAAAATATTTTACCATTCAAAGGAGAAAGTAGATGATCGAAATTTCGTGAAATTATCTTGTCGCAATGAAGAGCACCTTTATTTAAAAGGTTTCGATACTAACTCGCTTATCAAACCTGTGACACTCTCTTACGCATTTCGCGATAATACAAAATAAGCTGGCGTTCTTTGAAGTTTTTCGACGTCTTCTATCTACCCTGCCTGGTAAGCATCTCATACAGAACAACAGTACTTCAGCAGAGGACGAAGAAGGGTAGTGTAGGCAGTGTCTCTAGTAAACTTGTTGCATCGTTTAAGCGTTCTGCCAATAAAACTAAGTCTTTCGTTTCCTTTCCCCACTAACATTGTCTATGTGATCGTTTCAAATTAATTTGTTCATAATTATTGCTAAATGTTTAGCCGAAGTGACAGAATTTAAATTTGTCTGATTCATCGTGTAATCGAAAAGTAACGGATTTCTTTTTTGTACTCCTGTGGATGACTTCACAGCTTTTCTTACTGAGAGAAATTTACCACTTTTAGCACAATTCATATATCATGTCTAACCATTTTGGTTATCATGTTCTGATGATTTTACTAAACGGTAAATCACAGCATCATCTAAAAACAATATAAGAGCTGCTCAGATTATTTTCTAAAACATTTATGTAGATCGGGAGCACCAGATGGCGTGTAACACTTTCATGGGGAATGCCGGACATCAGTTTTGTTTTAGTGAATGGTTTTCTGTCGATTTTACATTTACATTTACATTTATACTCCGCAAGCCACCGAACGGTGTGTGGCGGAGGGCACTTTACGTGCCACTGTCATTACCTCTCTTTCCTGTTCCAGTCTCGTATGGTTCGCGGGAAGAACGACTGTCTGAAAGCCTCCGTGCGCGCTCTAATCTCTCTAATTTTACATTCGTGATCTCCTCGGGAGGGGAAGCAATATATTCGATACCTCATCCAGAAAGGCACCCTCTCGAAACCTGGCGAGCAATCTACACTGAGATGCAGAGCGCCTCTCTTGCAGAGTTTGCCACTTGAGTTTGTTAAACATCTCCGTAACGGTATCACGGTTACCAAATAACCCTGTGACGAAACGCGCTGCTGTTCTTTGGATCTTCTGTATCTCCTCCGTCAACCTGATCTGGTACGGATCCCACACTGATGAGCAATACTCAAGTATAGGTCGAACGAGTGTTTTGTAAGCCACCTCCTTTGTTGATGGACTACATTTTCTAAGGACTCTCCCAATGAATCTCAACCTGGTACCCGCCTTACCAACAGTTAATTTTATATGATCATTCCAATTCAAATCGTTCCGCACGCATACTCCCAGATATTTTACAGAAGTAACTGCTACCAGTGTTTGTTCAGCTATCATATAATCATACAATAAAGGATCCTTCTTTCTATGTATTCGCAATACATTGTCTATGTTAAGGGTCAGTTGCCACCCTGCAGATCTTCCTGCATTTCGCTACAATTTTCTAATGCTGCAACTTCTCTGTGTACTACAGCGTCATCCGTGAAAAGCCGCATGGAACTTCCGACACTATCTACTAGGTCATTTATATATATTGTGAAAAGCAATGGTCCCATAACACTCACCTTGTGGCACGCCAGAGGTTACTTTAACGTCTGTAGACGTCTCTCCATTGATAACAACATGCTGTGTTCTGTTTGTTAAAAACTCTTCAATCGAGCCACACAGCTGGTCTGATATTCCGTAGCCTTTCCTTTGTTTATCAGGCGACAGTGCAGAACTGTATCGAACGCCTTCCGGAAGTCAAGAAAAATAGCATCTACCTGGGAGCCTGTATCTAATATTTTCTGGGTCTCATGCACAAATAAAGCGAGTTGGGTCTCACACGATCGCTGTTTCCGGAATCCATGTTGATTCCTACAGAGTAGATTCTGGGTTTCCAAAAACGACATGATACTCGAGCAAAAAACATCTTCTAAAATTCTACAACAGATCGAAGTCAGAGATATAGGTCTATAGTTTTGCGCATCTGCTTGACGACCCTTCTTGAAGACTGGGACTACCTGTGCTCTTTTCCAATCATTTGGAACCTTCCGTTCCTCTAGGAACTTGCAGTAGAAGGGGGGGGGGGGGGCAAGTTCTTTCGCGTACTCTGTGTAGAATCGAATTGGTATCCCGTCAGGTCCAGTGGACTTTTCTCTGTTGAGTGATTCCAGTTGCTTTTCTTATTCCATGGACACTTATTTCGATGTCAGCCATTTTTTCATTTGTGCTAGGATTTAGAGAAGGAACTGCAGTGCAGTCTTCCTCTGAGAAACAGCTTTGAAAAAAGGAATTTAGTATTTCAGCTTTACGCGTGTCATCCTCTTTTTCAATGCCATCATCATCCTGGAGTGTCTGGATATGCTCTTTCGAGCCACTTACTGATTTAACGTAAGACCAGAACTTCCTAGGATTTTCTGTCAAGTCGGTACATAGAATTTTACTTTCGAATTCACTGAACGCTTCACGCATAGCCATCCTTACGCTAACTTTGACATCGTTTAGCTTCTGTTTGTCTGAGAGGTTTTGGCTGCGTTTAAACTTGGAGTGAAGCTCTCTTTGCTTTCGCAGTAGTTTCCTAACTTTGTTGTTGTACCATGGTGGGTTTTTCACGTCCCTCAGAGTTTTACTCGGCACGTACCTGTCTAAAACGCATTTTACGTTTGCCTTGAACTTTTTCCATAAACACTCAACATTGTCAGTGTCGGAACAGAAATTTTCGTTTTGATCTGTTAGGTAGTCTGAAATCTGCCTTCTATTACTCTTGCTAAACAGATAAACCTTCCTCCCTTTTTTTATATTTCAATTAACTTCCATATTCAGGGTGCTGCAACGGCCTTATGATCACTGATTCCCTGTTCTGCACATACAGAGTGGAAAATTTCGGGTCTGTTTGTTATCAGTAGGTCCAAGATGTTATCTCCACGAGTCGGTTCTCTGTTTAATTGCTCGAGGTAATTTTCGGAAAGTGCACTCAGTATAATGTCACTCGATGCTTTGTCCCTACCATCCGTCCTAAACATCTGAGTGTCCCAGTCTACATCTGGTAAATTGAAATCGCCACCTAAGACTATAACATGCTGAGAAAATTTATATGAAATGTATTCCAAATTTTCTCTCAGTTGTTCTGCCACTAATGCTGCTGAGTCGGAAGGTCAGTAAAAGGAGCCAATTAATAACCTAGTTCGGCTGTTGAGTGTAACCTCCACCCACGATAATTCACAGGAACTATCCACTTCTACTTCACTACAGGATAAACTACTACTAACAGCGACGAACACTCCACCACCAGTTGCATGCAATCTATCCTTTCTAAACACCTTCTGTACCTTTGTAAAAATTTCGGCAGAATTTATCTCTGGCTTCAGCCAGCTTTCTGTACCTATAACGATTTCAGCTTCGGTGCTTTCCATCAGCGCTTGAAGTTCCGGTACTTCACCAACGCAGCTTCGACAGTTTAGAATTACAATACCGATTGCTGCTTGGTCCCCGCATGTCCTGACTTTGCCCCGCACCCTTTGCGGCTGTTGCCCTTTCAATACTTGTCCGAGGCCATCTAACCTAAAAAACCACCCAGCCCACGCCACACAACCCCTGCTACCCGTGTAGCCGCTTGTTGCGTGTAGTGGCCTCCTGACCTATCCAGCGGATTACTAAGTACAATAATATTACTGAGATGTAATCACGGATCCAGTAGCACAACTGAAACCATACTCCATGGGCACGCAATTTGATTACAAGTATCTTGTACGAAACGATTTCAAAAGCCTTCTGGATACCTAAAAGTATGAAATCAATCTGAGATCCTCTGCCGATAACACATATTACTTCGAGCGAATAAAGAGCTAATTATTTTTCAGGAGAATGATATTCTCTGAATAAGTGATAATTGTGTGTCAATAGACGCTTACTTTCTAGATAATTCATAATGTCTGAATACAGTTTACACACCGATTAACATTATTATCTTCCCCCCCCCCCCTAACCCGAACCATGGATCTTGCCGTTGGAGGGGAGGCTTGCGTGCCTCAGCGATACAGATAGCCGTACCGTAGGTGCAACCACAACGGAGGTGTATCTGTCGAGAGGCCAGACAAATGTGTGGTTCCTGAAGAGGGGCAGCAGCCTTTTCAGTAGTTGCAAGGGCAACAATCTGGATAATTGATTGATCTGGCCCTGTAACACTAATCAAAACGGCCTTGCTGTTGTGGTACTGAGAACGGCTGAAAGCAAAGGGAAACAACAGACGTAATTTTTTCCGAGAGCTTAGCTTTACTCTATGATTAAATGATGATGGCGTTCTCTTGGGTACAATATTCCGGAGGTAAAATATTCCCCCATTAGGGTGCCCGGGCGGGGACTACTCAAGAGGACGTCGTTATCAGGAGAAAGAAAACTGCCGTTCTACGGATCGGAGCAAGAAAAGTCAGATCCGTTAATCGAGCAGGTAGGTTAGAAAATTTAAAAAGGGAAATGGATAGGTTAAAGTTAGATATAGTGGGAATTAGTGAAGTTCGGTGGCAGGAGGAACAAGACTTTGGGTCAGGTGAATACAGGGTTATAAATACAAAATCAAATAGGGATAATGCAGGAGTAGGTTTAATAATGAATAAAAAAATATGAGTACGGGTTAGCTTCTACAAACAGCATAGTGAACGCATTATTGTGGCCAAGATAGGCACGACTCCCACGCCTACTACAGTAGTACAAGTTTATATGCCAACTAGCTCTGCAGATGACGAAGAAATTGATGAAACGTATCATGAGACAAAAGAAATTGTTCAGGTAGTGAAGGGAGACGAAAATTTAATAGTCATGGGTGACTGGAATTCGAGTGTAGGAAAAGGGAGAGAAGGAAACATAGTAGGTGAATATGGATTGGGGCTAAGAAATGAAAGAGGAAGCCGCCTGGTAGAATTTTGTGCAGAGCATAACTTCATCATAGCTAATACTTGGTTAAAAAATAATCATGAAAGAAGGTTGTACACTGGAAGACTCCTGGAGATACTAAAAGGTAGCAGATAGATTATATAATGGTAAGACAGAGATTTAGGAACCAGGTTTTAAATTGTAAGACATTTCCAGGGGCAGATGTGCACTCTGACCACAATCTATTGGTTATGAACTGTAGATCAAAATTGAAGAAACCGCAAAAAGGTGGGAATGTAAGGAGATGGGACCTGGATAAACTGAAAGAACAAGAGGTTGTTCAGTGTTTCAGGGAGAGCATAAGGGAACAATTGACAGGAATGGGGGAAATAAATACAGTAGAAGAAGAATTGGTAGCTTTGAGGGATGAAATAGTAAAGGCAGCAAACGATCAAGTAGGTAAAAAAAACGAGGGCTAGTAGAAATCCTTGGATAACAGAAGAAACATTGAATTTAATTGATGAAAGGAGAAAATATAAAAATACAGTACATGAAGCAGGCAAAAAGGAATACAAACGTCTCAAAAATGAGATCGACGGGAAGAGAGAAATGGCTAATCTGGGATGGCTACAAGACAAATGTAAGGATGTTGAGACTTATCTCACTAGAGGAAAGATAGGTAGTTCCTACAGGAGAATTAAAGAGACCTTTGGAGAAAAGAAAACCACTTGCATGAATATCAAGAGCTCAGATGGAAACCCAGTTCCAAAGAAATTAAGGAAAGCAGAAAGGTGGAAGGAGTATATAGAGGGTCTATACAAGGGCGATGTACTTGAAGAAATGGAAGAGGATGCAGATGAAGATGAAATGGGAGATTTGATACTGTGTGATGAGTTTGACAGAGCACCGAAAGACCTAAGCCGAAACAAGGCCCCCGGACTAGACAACATTCCATTAGAACTACTGACAGCCTTGGGGGAGCCAGTCCTGACAAAACTCTACCATCTGGTGAGCAAGATGTATGAGACAGGCGAAATACCCTCAGACTTCAAGAAGAATATAATAATTGCAATCCCAAGGAAAGCAGATGTTGACACATGTGAAAATTACCGAACTATCAGTTTAATAAGTCAGAGCTGTAAAATACTAACGCGAATTCTTTACAGACGAATGGAAAAAATTATAGAGCCGACCTCGGGTGAGATCAGTTTGGATTCCGTAGAAATGTTGGAACAGGTGAGGCAATATTGATTCTACGACTTATTTTAGAAGAAAGGTGAAGGAAACGCAAACCTATGTTTCTAGCATATGTAGGCTTAGGGAAAGCCTTTGACAATGTTGATTAGAATACTGTCTTACAAATTCTACAGGTGGCAGGGGTAAAAGTCAGGGAGCGGAAGGTTATTTACAATTTGTACAGAAACCAGGTGTCATAAGAGTCGAGGGGTTTGAAAAGGAAGCAGATGTTGGGAATGGAGTGAGACAGGGTTGTAGCCTCTCCGTAATGCTATTCAATCTGTATATTGAGCAAGCAATAAAGAAAATAAAAGCAAATTCGGAGTAGGTATTAAAATCCATGGAGAAGAAATAAAAACTTTGAGGTCCGCCGATGACATTGTAATTCTGTCAGAGACAGCAAAGGATTTGGAAGAGCAGTTGAACGGAATGGACAGTGTCTTGAAAGGATGGTATAAGATGAATATCAACAAAACGAGGATAATGGAATGTAGTCGAATTAAGTCGGGTGATGCTGAGGGAATTAGATTAGGAAATGAGACACTTAAAGTATTAAAGGACTTTTGTTATTTGGGTAGCCAAATAACTGATGATGGTCGAACTAGAGAGGATATAAAATGTAGACTGGCAACGGCGAGGAAAGCGTTTCTGAAGAAGAGACATTTGTTAACATCGAGTATAGATTTAAATGTCAGGAAGTCGTTTCTGAAAGTATTTGTGTGGAGTGTAGCCATGTACGGAAGTGAAACGTGGTCAATAAGCAGTTTAGACAAGAAATGTGGTGCTGCAGAAGAATGTGAAGATTAGATGGGTAGATCACATAACTGATGAGGAGGTATTGAATAGAATTGGGAAGAAGAGGAGTTTGTGGCACAACTTGACTAGAAGAAGGGATCGGTTGGTAGGACATGTTCTGAGACATCGAGGGATCACCAAACAGATTCAGAAGGATGTAGGCTGCAGTAGGTACTAGGAGTTGAAGATGCTTGCACAGGATAGAGTATCATGGAGAGCTGCATCAAACCAATCTCAGGACTGAAGTCAACAACAACAACAACAACAACATTATTATCACACGCCTGGGGTACAAACGGTGGGGGTCCCTTTAGTTAGTTTGAGTGGCGCCCTGTCCACACCACGTACCTGATAACCCTGCGAAGGTCGTGCTCTTCTGCTCCACACTGCTGCTGGCTTGCCTGGAATAATGTACACTCCTGGAAATGGAAAAAAGAACACATTGACACCGGCGTGTCAGACCCACCATACTTTCTCCGGACACTGCGAGAGGGCTGTACAAGCAATGATCACACGCTCGGCACAGATGACACACCAGGAACCGCGGTGTTGGCCGTCGAATGGCGCTAGCTGCGCAGCATTTGTGCACCGCCGCCGTCAGTGTCAGTCAGTTTGCCGTGGCATACGGACCTCCATCGCAGTCTTTAACACTGGTAGCATGCCGCGACAGCGTGGACGTGAACCGTATGTGCAGTTGACGGACTTTGAGCGAGGGCGTATATTGGGCATGCGGGAGGCCGGGTGGACGTACCGCTGAATTGCTCAACACGTGGGGCGTGAGGTCTCCACAGAACATCGATGTTGTCGCCAGTGGTCGGCGGAAGGTGCACGTGCCCGTCGACCTGGGACAGGACCGCACCGGCGCACGGATGCACGCCAAGACCGTAGTATCCTACGCAGTGCCGTAGGGGACCGCACCGCCACTTCCCAGCAAATTAGGGACACTGTTGCTCCTGGGGTATCGGCGAGGACCATTCGCAACCGTATCCATGAAGCTGGGCTACGGTCCCGCACACCGTTAGGCCGTCTTCCGCTCACGCCCCAACATCGTGCAGCCCGCCTCCAGTGGTGTCGCGACAGGCGTGAATGGAGGGACGAATGGAGACGTGTCGTCTTCAGCGATGAGAGTCGCTTCGGCCTTGGTGCCAATGATGGTCGTATGCGTGTTTGGCGCCGTGCAGGTGAGCGCCACAATCAGGACTGCATACGACCGAGGCACACAGGGCCAACACCCGGCATCATGGTGTGGGAAGCGATCTCCTACACTGGCCGTACACCTCTGGTGATCGTCGAGGGGACACTGAATAGTGCACGGTACATCCAAACCGTCATCGAACCCATCGTTCTATCATTCCTAGACCGGCAAGGGAACTTGCTGTTCAAACGGGACAATGCACGTCCGCATGTATCCCGTACCAACCAACGTGCTCTAGAAGGTGTAAGTCAACTACCCTGGCCAGCAAGATCTCCAGATATGTCCCCCATTGAGCATGTTTGGGACTGAATGAAGCGTCGTCTCACGCGGTCTGCACGTCCAGCACGAACGCTGGTCCAACTGAGGCGCCAGGTGGAAATGACATGGCAAGCCGTTCCACAGGACTACATCGAGCATCTCTACGATCGTCTCCATGGGAGAATAGCAGCCTGCATGGCTGCGAAAGGTGGATATACACTGTACTAGTGCCGACATTGTGCATGCTCTGTTGCCTGTGTCTATGTGTCTGTGGTTCTGTCAGTGTGATCATGTGATGTATCTGACCCCAGGAATGTGTCAATAAAGTTTCCCCTTCCTGGGACAATGAATTCACGGTGTTCTTATTTCAATTTCCAGGAGTGTATCTAAATATGCAAGCTGGTTTAGGGGAGCCACTCAACGTTAAACATAACACTGTCCTACGTCTGCTATGAATATCTATATTCTGAGACGATATGAAATCACAGGTTGCACTGTTTACATTCTAAGTCATAACTGCTTATTCCAATTAACATTATTGATGATTATCTGTCCACAATATCACATGGATAACCGACGCGTCGCGGGTGAAGGCAAATGATCGAACGAAAGTTCTTGCGCTCGCCATGCATACAAAGGTATTTGTTACCAGTGCCCCTTGACATTAGTAATGATATAAAACTGTTCATAGAGCTAATTTTTCAGTTCTCAGTTCTTACTTCTACGAACTTGTACATAACTGTAGCGGCGCGGCTGATTGTTGATGATGCGGAAATGCGATCACCGAACGCATGTTCTCCCGCTTGCTACAACACACTGGCACTTGATTGCACTCTTTTGTGGTAACTAATTTTTACTGATTTACATTAGATCATTCTGCGAGACCGAACACGGCGCGGATGAGTGATGCTGTACGGTACGCCACGCAACAAGGAGATTCTCAAACACTTTATCGGCGGCAGTGCCCATATTTCATTACTACTTTGCGACCCTTTTCACCGAATTTACTTCCATATCTCATTACTTTACTGTAATAGCATTTGTAGCAACACTCAAACATCCATAACAATGCCTTTCACATGTAGATCTACCAACAGCACAACGTAACAGCTCCGTGTGTCGTGCTGGACTCTGCAAACGCGCTGCCCGTAAAGATACACCGCAGCTAAGCCAGCGATATGACAATCCGGTGACATTATGACCACCTGCTTATTAGCTTCTTTGTCCGTCTTTCGAACGAAATAAATCACTGATTCTGCGTATGATGGTTCCGACACTTTGTTAGTTGTTTCGTGGAGGTGTGTGGCATTAGATATCTACGCATAGGTCATGTAAGTCTCATAAATACGGGCCGCTAATGCGCTTATGCGTATGCGGTGATGGCACCCAATATCGACCAAGATCTGAACGTCGAGACATCAACGTGAGTTCACTATAAAGCTCCGGAAACCACTGCAGCATGGTTCCGGCCCCGACACACGAACAATTATACTGCTGAAACATGGCACTCCAGCAGGGAAGACATCAGGCATGAAGGTGCAGGGTCATTCGTAGTTGTCAGCGTGTTTTCGATTATTACCGCTTGTCCCATGTGAGCGCAAGAGAATGTCTCGCATAGCGTAATGTGTAGCAAAAATGTGATTCACCCGAAGAGCCGGCACGTTTCCATTGATCGATAGTCGAAACCCGATGGTTTCGTACCCACGGCAATCATAACTGACATGTCGTTAGATCAGCATGTGAACTGGTAGGGATGGACTGCCGCTGAGCTCCACGTCCTACAATTTACGATTAAGGGAGTGCCCCCAAACTCTTTTGCGTGCACCAACATTGTGCCATTTCGTCAGAGATGTCACATATCACTGTCTATCCTACTTCACAAAGCAGACAATCCTCCGAACTGCACGTTCTGTGACCGTGGACGTCCAGTCCTTTACCCCTAATGGTAATTTCACTGTCCTACCTCTTTCCGTAGATTATCGCCAGATTAGCACGTAAACTTTCGATCAGCTTCGGCGTTTTCGATATACTGGTTTTTACAGGCTCTGTGTAATAATAATCTACGCTTTGTAAAAGTCGCTTATCGCGATGGATTTCAAAATGGTTCAAATGGCTCTGAGCACTATGGGACTTAACTTCCAAGGTCATCAGTCCCCTATAACTTAGAACTACTTAAACCACAGGTGTTACCTGCTTCACCCGCTGTCCCTGCTGTCGAGACATCTTCGCGGGTACCGGGGGTGGTTGGACCACCCTCTCTCCAAGAGGAGTGGCGGGATCAGCGGCGTTCGCGGTGCACGAGGCGGAGGGTCAATGTGGAGGCTGGCCGTGTGGCATCGCCCGCTCTGCCTGTGAGTGGACATGTGGCCGCTCCTTCAGCAAGGTCTAAGCAGGCACATGGGGGGAGTGGTTTATTAGTTATTGGGAGCTCCAACGTTAGGCGGGTGATGGAGCCTCTTAGGGAAATAGCGGAAAGGTCGGGGAAGAAGGTCAGTGTTCACTCTGTCTGCTTGCCGGGAGGTCTCATCCGAGATGTGAGGAGGCCCTACCGGCGGCGATAGAGAGCACTGGGTGCACCCGACTGCAAATTGTTGCTCATGTCGGCACCAATGACTCCTGCCGTCTGGGTTCAGAGGTCATCCTCAGTTCGTACAGGCGGTTGGCGGAATTGGTGAAGGAGGAAAGCCTCGCTCACGGGTTGGAATCATAGCTAACTATTTGTAGTATCGTTCCCAGAACCGATCGCGGTCCTCTGGTTTAGAGCCGAGTGGAAGGCTTAAACCAGAGGCTCAGACGATTCTGTGGAGTTCTGGGGTGCAAATTTCTCGACCTCCGCTATCGGCTGGAGAAATGTAGGGTTCCCCTGAATAGGTCAGGCGTGGCGCTACACGCCGGAAGCGGCTACAAGGGTAGCGGAGTACGTGTGGAGTACACACGGGGGTTTCTTAGGTTAGAGAATTCCCTCCCTAGGCCCGACAAGACGCCTCCTGAGACGCGGCAAGGTAGCAGTAGGCAAAACCCAACAGGGAATAACAATATTAATGTGCTAATGGTAAACTGCAGGAGCGTCTATAAAAAGGTCCCTGAACTGTTCTCATTAATAAACGGTCACAATGCCCATATAGTACTAGGGACAGAATGTTGGCTGAAACCAGACGTGAACATTAATGAAATCCGCAGAGACAGGATATAGACTGGGAGACTCAAACGTTCATAACGGGTGGCAGGGACAAAGATTCCAGTGAAATTTTTTTAAGTGCATTATCTGAAAACTACCTTGAGCAGTTAAACAGACAACCGACTCGTGGCGATAACATATTAGACCTTCTGGTGACAAACACACCCGAACTATTTGAAACAGTTAACGCAGAACACGGAATCAGCGATCACAAAGCGGTTACTGCATCGATAATTCCAGCCGTAAATAGAAACATTAAAAAAGGTAGGAAGATTTTTCTGATTAGCGAAAGTGACAAAAAGCAGATTGCAGAGTACCTGACGGCTCGACACAAAAGTTTTGTCTCAAGTACAGATAGTGTTGAGGATCAGTGGACAAAGTTCAAAACCATCGTACAATATGCGTTAAATGAGTATGCACCAAGCAAGATCGTAAGAGACGGAAAAGAGCTACCGTGGTACGACAACCGAGTTAGAAAACTGCTGCGGAAGCAAAGGGAACTTCACAGCAAACATAAACATAGCCAAAGCCTTGCAGGCAAACAAAAATTACGTGAAGCGAAATGTAGTGTGAGGAGGGCTATGCGAGATGCGTTCAATGAATTTGAAAGTAAAGTTCTCTAAACATTCATGGTGGTGTCTGTTTGTTCTATATCGTGTCTCCCTACCACTTTCGCGCAACCACGCTCTGAGCGTGTTTTTTAGGGAATTAACTAGTTTGAACCTGGGACCTGTTGCTGGTAAGGAGACGCCAGACCACACATGACATGTAGAATTCAGAAGAGTTCAGTGAGACTAGCGATGATATAACCAAATACTAAATGATCTTAGCGTCAGCTCCACTGCACTCCCTGTAAAAGAATCTTAATACTAAATAAATGTAGTGGAAAGGGTTCTAGGCTTTCCTATTTTTAGTTAGCTGGTAAAATAACGTCGAAAAAGCAGTTAAGTTTACCAGTGGAAAATTTATTCTACTCACAAAACATCGTTTATAAATTGCACTATGGATAAAAGGAAATGTTTTAATAAAGGATGGTAAAAACCAACTGCGTTCAACAAAAATGTGAACGAATATTCCCTGAATGGGTTTCCAAGTTCTACATTGGATCGAAGGATGACCTAAGCCATATCACATCTATAATCGAGGTTTAATTTAAGTTTCATAAAAGAGAAAACTATCAAAATGGTCTACAGTGACCCTCAATTATCTTTAATTACTTATCTAACTTGTCGTAAATTACAGTGGCTGATGTGGCTTCTCAATAACTACATAAAAGAAAAATCATCGCGTTTCAGATCTGTTCTTCAAGTGGCAAATGTGTACACCATGAGTTTTAATTAACGATCGACACTAGTATTACGCAAAAAAGGGCTGTAACTGATGAGTCTCCTGCAGTTCTGAGTGAAGCCTTAAGCGCTCAAAAATGCGGCATCGCGTGCGTTCATTACCTTGTCGGTGTTTAGGTAGCGTCAGGGCGACAGCGGCCGGCGCACCAGTCATCCAGCTCGTCGTCTCGGAACTAACTCTTTCCTAACTTCTCCTTACTACAATTTACCGAAGTTAGTTTAAAAAAACAATCTGGCTGTGTTTTCATCTGACCAATCAGGGTCTCAATGTTAACCTTAAGCTCCGCCTACAAAAATTCTGTGTATCCAATGAGAAACGTTATACTTTTCGTGGTGGGGCAATGTTTTTAAAGTTTGTAACGTATCAGAGACTCTAAAAAGTCTCACGCTAAAACCTGCAGCTGGTGTGGTCCTTTAAGCGTTATCGTAAGATCTATACTGTTCTTCTGGAGGGCTCTATCTTTTAACATGGACTGGGGGGGGGGGGGGGGGGGTGGTCCTTGACGTACCTGAGACACGAAAAAGTCTCACGCTAAAACTTGCAGGTGATAGTGGCCCTTTTTGTGTTATTGTAAGATGTATACTGTTTTTCTGTAGGGCTCTAGCTTTTAACTTGGGCTGGGGGGTGGTCCTTGACGTATCTGAGACACGAAAAAGTCTCACGCTAAAACGTGCGGGTGGTGAGCCCTAGTGGTTAGCTGGAGACTTGGGTGTCCGTCCCTTATCACAGGACCTTCTAGCTTAACACGGTTCTGCTCTCTGCTTCTGTCCTCGTTTCTCCCCTCAGAACTGCGTCTGCCTCACGGTGGGAAGGTACAACATGCATTTAGGCATTCTTGTGTTAGTCTGTGGTATTCCATTTGCTCACTCGTTACTCGTATTACTTTGTTTAATTTAATGTCACGATTTATTCGGAGCTATGCGACATACTAGTAGATTTGCTGATCCAGTCAGGGTTTTCATGGAAGGTGTTGGATTTGCCTGACACCTTACATATCACCACCCTTCGAACTTAATTTTTCCACTGAATTTAGGCAATGATTGAATCGTTGTCTAAGTCAGTCAAACATTTTCTAATTTATTTCAATTTTGTTGCGTACTGTTCAGCCATGTTATTCTGTTCTATGCTAGTTTGTATTACTAATTGATATTTTTATATTCTTCAACATTATAATTAAAAATGACAAGAGAAGAACATTTTTGTTCTAGTATTAATTTTTAATTATTTTCTTTCTTTATGTAAGTGTGAAGTTTGTTTTTTAAGAAGTTTGTTTTCGAAAGTGAGGAGTCTTTCACATCGATTTTCTTAGAAATATTGTTTATATAAATACATTAATTAAGTAAAATCTATTCCTAACACATTTTCTAAATATCATGTACAAGTAAAATGTTTTTGTTTGTAGGCACTCATTTCCACATTGTTACACTAACAAATAAGAATTATTTCCAAGAATTGCTTTGACAAAGAAATATACATACACAAGTATTGAGATATTATCCTACTATATGGTACAAATGTTTAAAAAAAGGCAAAACATCCAACAAGAACTTTTGTTCTTTATATACTGTCCATTTCAGAACCAATGACTTATTTTTATCGATAGTCCATTTTTTTCTTAAGTCCACAGTCAATGACTGTTATTTTTTAGTTTATTAGCTGTCTGGTGTGCTTAACATATTTAGTTTTTCACACGTTTCTTTTGCACAATTCCTACATCACATAATTTGATTTCACACATTCACACAATCCTGTGAATGTTTAAGCAAGAGGTTGGCGAATGCTTTTGCACGAAGGTGATGGACTTGAGCGAGATGGATGTGGGCAAGTATTTGATGTTCAGCTTCGTTCGTCGTTCCTTGTTGGCTTTGCAAGTGTGTGTTGCTGTTGTGGAGGTCCCATAATGGAATGGAGCTGTGAGTGAAGAATCTTGTGGTTTACTGGCTTTGTATGCGTGAAAGTCATCGTTATGTGTCGCTGAAAGCGGTCGTTTTTCGTTGTAATACTTCGCAGACGACTAGTTTACAATAGGATATGGATTTGGGAAGGTATGTCGTCTATTCTTCACCCATCTTCTTTCTTGGTCTCAATCATGCGAATCTTCAACTTCTGTTCTTCCTGCTTTTTCTCTGCTTCTTACTTGCTTCTTGGTTCTTCTCTGGGCTGGATATGGAAATATTTGTTGATAACTGGTCACTTTGAAGTTCTCCTCCTAGTAACAGTTTGATAAATTGTTTGGGCACGCCATTTTTACTTTGTGGAAGTTTTCTTCAGTTTCGTGCATCAGCATGCTGTTTAATAGCAGTAGTGTGACTTTTACGCATATTTTTTTGACAGTTCTGGTTTGCCCAAGCGGTCTTCTTGTCCGGCCGTTTTATGCTCGCTCCGTTCATTCGGGGCTCGGAGACCCTTCCAGCTATTGCCATCCCAACGCTGTCCTGCCGCGTCTCAGCAGGGGTCTGTCACTGTGCGGCTCGGTGTTAGATCCCAGCAAGGTTCCACCTAGCCGGCAAATTTATTGCCCACTTTCGCTACAAGGGCCTTCTGTTAGTTTCGCTGTCGTTTCCCTTCTCTCGACGCTCCTGCTATGTAGGAATCGTGTCTTGGTAATTACGTGCTTTCCTTTCTTGATACATCTCACATTGCAACTTGTGGGTCGTTGCATCTCTTATTTGCTGGAGTTTTTACAATTGTTCTTACTACAAAAAGTTTTACTTATAATCATCTAACATATACCTAGTACCTACTTGTTATAAGCCTTCTTAAAAAGCTTTACAAATTTCGGCGCCCTTTCCATGTTGCAATTCTAAGTTATTTGGAGTCTTAATGTCTACTCAAGAATCCTCAAATTCGTTTTTTATTTTTGTGTAGTGTTGTGGTGTATAGCATATTAGTATTTCATGCTGTTAGATTGTCTATGCTTTATCCCTTCACCTTAATCTCTGGTACTATTGGTGTTATTATTGAAACTACTTTCTTTTTCCCACCTTCCTCTCTCTTCATTCTTCTTTCTCCTGACCATCTTATCTGCAACATAATCTTGAAATATTGTGCTGATTATTTACGAGTAATAAAATTAATCTTCAAACATGTACTGAAAGTGTTTAATGCTGCCAGCCTTAGGTAAAAATACCTCTGCTTTTTCTCGTAAAATATCCTCTAATCCTCTTTTACTGTGTTCCGAAATACCTTGAACTTCTAGTAATTTTTCGTCGATCTCTTTCTGGACTTCTAACATGAGTTGAGGCGATTCCTTCTTTTGTGCATACCATTCTAATTCTTCATCCTCTTTATCTCGCATCAATCGTAATTGTTTGTTTATAAATGGTATTTCTTCTAATTTTAGCTTTTGCTCAAAGAGAAGTGTGACATTCCCAAATGTTACGCTACCTTTCCCCATATCTATTATCGCTTGTCTCTCATTTAAAAAATCTGCACCTATAATTAAATCTACAGTTAGTTTAGGTATAATCACGAAGTTGGCTTCGATCTTTTGACTTTGGCACGAAAGAGTTAATCTTGTTTGTCTCCTCACGTCCGCAGCATTGTTTCTAATAGGACCTCTTACTTTAATCTTAAGTGTTTTCAGAACTGACAATTCCTCATTGGCATTACACTGCATGAATAAATTTTCTGAGATCGCAGTCAGTTCACTTCCGCTATCAATTACAATTTTGACTGGGATATTCTTTACCATGGCCTTCACAATTGGTTGAATTTGAAAGGGTTGGTTCTCTTCTTCTTCTTCTTGCATCAACGAATCCTACACTGAATCATACATCAGTCTTTTTAGGAATATCCCATGTGGAGTCGAACTTTCTGTAGGATAAGCTTCGACTGCCACTTCTCTCTCTTTTATTTCCTCTTCTCTATTTCTTCCTTCATTTACACTTTCTTCTGCATCCTCTACTTCTTCCTCATCCTCATCTATCTTCTCCTTCTTCGTCGCTACTTTTACATAATCGCATGTAAATGCTCTAATGATCGCTTCATAACTTCCTTCATTATATACGTTGGGTTGTGTGCCCACTTGTAACTTATTTTCAACTTCTGTCGACTGTGCATTATCCTCACTGAATTCGCTTTCCCTGGTTACCATCTCAAATAGCTCTGCAATACTCATTACTTCATCCTTTCCTCCTACATTCGTTGTGCATGCCTCTGGTAATTCATCTTCCTCGTCAGTATTCTCCCAATTAATTTCGTCCCAACACGATATTGTCATTTTCTTGTCTTCTTTTTCATCTGGTCCCTGCGGATTTGTTTCTTCCTTCTTCTCTTCTCGTGATAAGATTTTTACTTCTCTGTTCAAGGTGCTGCAATTGTACTGGGTCGGTGCGTCATTCTCTTTGGCATGGGCGTTTAGCTGTCAAATCGAACATTTTTTGGGGTTTGGTGGTCTTACCTCAACCTCTTCTATCTGCTTTCGCTTTTCTTGTTCACCTTGTTGATAGTGGTTTCTTTGTTGATAATTTGTCGGTCTATTGGTTCACCAGTACCCGTTCCAGTGGTCGTTATTCCCTCTGTAATAGTTATTGCCGTTCCTGGATGAATTACAATTATTGCCATATTCTCTTCTAAATCCATAACCGGTTCTTTGTTGAAATCTATTGTCGTTTCTTGGTGCGAAGTTATCACATGGTTCGTAATTATTGTTTCTTCGTACTGTGTCTTGTGGATTCCACTGCTTTTTGCTTTCGTTTTCACGTGCGCTTCTTGTTTTTCTTGGGTCATCTTCCGAAAATATGAACTCTAGTTCCCTTAGAATACTTTTAAATGCTTCGAAGTCATTGCCTCCGCGACCTACTAATGATTGCTGGTATTTCAATGGTAGCTTCATGGCGCATAATTTAATCAACTGTCCGTCACTGTATGGTACATCTAAGCATTGATTTTTGTTTGCCATTACTTCGAAAAATTTCACGGGACTCTTCTCTCCTGAATTTTCAAAATATGGGTTCTGTAATAATTCGTACTTCACTATGTTCTGTGCTTCGCTGGACCAATATCGTGCGAGAAACTTCTCTCTGAAATCTTCATACGATCGGCATGTCGCTGCAACATTCTGCATGGTTTCTGCGACTGTTCCTGACATGTGTGCACATATAAAATCTAATTTGTGTGCTAGCGTCCAGTGTTCTGGTAATCCTACTCTGAATTGATCAATAAAAGTTCGTGGATGTAATGAGTTTCCTTCTCGAAAGTGTTGAAATTTTCTGACTGTGAGGAAATGATCGTAGTCGTACTTCGTCATAGTTCCATATGAAATTCGCGATTCTTCGTCACTTTTGTTTCTGATCATTTCTCTCGTCGTTCTTTCCGGTTGTGGTAGATCCATTGGATATTGTCCACTGTAACTTTCGCCTACCCGCGGTGCTGTCTGTTACTTTCCGCCTGTGATTAGCATCGCAAATGTGTAATATCTTTGTTAATCGCTTGTTTTTCCGGTGCTGTTACAAATACGGATGTGGTTGCAGACTCTGTGCTTGTTCGATCCTGTTCACTACGCTCTTGAATGGTTTGCAACAACTCTGCTCGCAATTTCTGAAATTGTCGCTTCGTTTGCGCTTCTATTTTGACTATGCGGTTATCATATCTTTTCAGCGCTGCTTTTGTGATACAGTACGTTTGTGTAACACACTGGTTTCAACAATTTCACGTGCTATACCTGCTGCTTGTCTAGTAATTTCGTTTATCTGTTTCTCTTCTTTCTTGAGCACTCCATGGGTGTTGTCACATAATGTTTTGATCTCGTCCTGAATGTCATTATGCAATGTTTGTACGTCCAGTTGTACCTTGTCAATGTCTGTTCTCAATTGATTGTGACCTGTTATTAAGTTTCCTATCACTTCTCGAGATTCTTTTGCCTCGTCTTCAATATGACTTAGGTGTAACTGAATTTTTTTGTTATGTTCTTTAATCTCACGCATTTGTCTCGTGGTTTCCGCATTCTGAATTTGAATTTGGTCGAATATGTCTTTATTTTGCCTTGTCATGGTTTGCGTAATATTTTGTAATAATTCTGCCAGATTGGTGGGTCCTATTGTGTTTCCTTCCGACGTCCTACGCTCTGTCTTTTCGCCTAATTGTTGGTTTGCAACCGATTGCATTGAACTGTGCTGTGACACGTTTCTGCTCGCATTCCTTGTACTCTGTGGTGAGGGAGCTCTGATTACTTGTACTATGGGTTCTACGTATTCAAGACGCAAGTTAGAATCCTCATCAACTGTCTCTCTACTTTGCTGCTCCTCTGTCGTATGCTGACCTAGGTTTTCTGTGCCTCGACGTACATTATCTTCGTTATAGTGCGTTATCTGTCCTACTTCCCGCGATACTGCATCGTCTGTTGCATTGTCCTCTATTCTCTGTCGATTTTCATGCTGGGTCACTACCTCAATTCGGTCAAGGTCTCGATTTGCCATTGCTAATCTTTCCGAATCCCTTATTTTCTGTTTTAAAAGCAATTCACGCGCCCTACTTCGCGTCAGCATGCGCTCATACGATCTCACGCGTTTCATAAATTTTTTGTTCACACGACTTGACACTACCAAGACTGACAATCCATTCACTTACTTGTTGGGTCAGAACCAACTTGTCGACGATGTATCCACCACCTGTGCGCTTGCATTGGAGAGAAAACTTAATTCTAAAAAATTTTAAAATTCATAACTTAATTATGCTATTGTTTCTGGTAGAATGTCTTTTTTGAATACTTTTACTATCTATCGCTGCAGCTACTGTTTTCGATTATGTATAACTTTAGAAAAAAAAATTTTTTACTACTGAAATTTTTTAGCTGGATATTTTTCTGACCTAGTTAGGCATGTGGTCGACCTTCAATCATGGTATTTTACCATCCTGACAGGGTCGCCATTTTCTAAACATTCATGGTGGTGTCTGTTTGTTCTATATCGTGTCTCCCTACCACTTTCGCGCAACCACGCTCTGAGTGCGTTTTTTAGGGAATTAACTAGTTTGAACCTGGGACCTGTTGCTGGTAAGGAGACGCCAGACCACACATGACATGTAGAATTCAGAAGAGTTCATTGAGACTAGCGATGATATAACCAAATACTAAATGATCTCAGCGTCAGCTCCACTGCACTCCCTGTAAAAGAATCTTAATACTAACTAAATGTAGTGCAAAGGGTTCAAGGCTTTTCCTATTTTTAGTTAGCTGGTAAAATAACGTCGACAAAGCAGTTAAGTTTACCATTGGAAATTTTGTTCTACTCACAAAACATCGTTTATAAATTGCACTATTGATTAAAGGAAATGTTTTAATACAGGATGGTAAAAACCAACTGCGTTCAACAAAAATGTGAACGAATATTCCCTGAATGGGTTTCCAAGTTCTACAACATCTATAATCTAGGTTTAATTTAAGTTTCATAAAAGAGAAAACTATCAAAATGGTCTACAGTGACCCTCAATTATCTTTAATTACTTATCTAACTTGTCGTAAATTACAGTGGCTGATGTGGCTTCTCAATAACTACATAAAAGAAAAATCATCGCGTTTCAGATCTGTTCTTCAAGTGGCAAATGTGTACACCATGAGTTTTAATTAACGATCGACACTAGTATTACGCAAAAAAGGGGTGTAACAGATGAGTCTTCTGCAGTTCTGAGTGAAGCCTTAAGCGCTCAAAAATGCGGCATAGCGTGCGTTCATTACCTTGTCGGTGTTTAGGCAGCGTCAAGGCGACAGCGCCTGGTGCACCAGTCATCCTCCTTACTACAATTTACCGAAGTTAGTTTAAAAAGCTATCTGGCTGTGTTTTCATCTGACCAATCAGGGTCTCAATGTTAACCTTAAGCTCCGCCCTCAAAAATTCTGTGTATCCAACGAGAAACGTTATACTTTTCGTGGTGGGGCAATGTTTTTAAAGTTTGAAACGTATCAGAGACGCTAAAAAGTCTCACGCTAAAACCTGCAGCTGGTTTGGTCCTTTAAGCGTTATCGTAAGATCTATACTGTTCTTCTGGAGGGCTCTATCTTTTAACATGGACTGGGGGGTGGTCCTCGACGTACCTGAGACACGAAAAAGTCTCACGCTAAATCTTGCGGGTGGTAGTGGCCCTTTTTGTGTTATCGTAAGATCTATACTGTTTTTCTGGAGGGCTCTAGCTTTTAACATGGTCTGGTGGGGGGGGGGGGGGGTGGTCCTTGACGTACCTGAGACACGAAAAAGCCTCACGCTAAAACGTGCAGGTGGTGAGCCCTAGTGGTTAGCTGGAGACTTTGGTGTCCGTCCCTTATCGTAGTGCCTTCTAGCTTAACACGGTTCTGCTCTCGGCTTCTGTCCTCGTTTCTCCTCTCAGAACTGCATCTGCCTCACGGTGGGGAGGTACGACATGCATTTAGGCATTCTTGTGTTAGTCTGTGGTATTCCATTTGCTCACTCGTTACTCGTATTACTTTGGTTAATTTAATGTCACGATTTATTCAGAGCTATGTGACATACTAGTAGATTTGCTTATCACGTCAGGGTTTTCATGGAAGGTGTTGGATTTGCCTGACACCTTACAGTTCTATGTACTGACTTGGCAGAAAATCCTATGAAATTTTGGTCTGATGTCAAAGCGGGAGGTGGATCAAAACAAAGTGTCCAGACACTCTGTGGCCAAAATGGTACTGAAACAGAGGATGACAGACTATAGGATGAAATACTAAATGTGTTTTTCCAAAGCTGTTTCACAGAGGAAGACGGCACTGTAGTTCCTTCTCTAGATTTTCGCACAGATGACAAAACGGTAGATATCGAAATAGACGTCAGAGGGATAGAGAAACAATTAAAATAGGAAAGACCGCTGGACCTGATTTTACACAGAGTTCGCAAAGGAACTTGCTCCCTTCTTGCAGCGGTGTACCGTAGGTCTCTAGAAGGACTGGAAAAGGGCACAGCTCATTCCCGTTTTCAAGAAGGGACGTCGAACAGATGTACATAACTATAGACCTATATCTCTAACGTCGATCAGTTGTAGAATCTTAGAACACGTATTATGTTCTAGTATAATGACTTTTCTGGAGACTAGTAATCTACTCTGTAGGAATCATCATGGGTTTCGAAAAAGACGGGCGTGTGAAACACAGTTCGCGCTATTCGTCCACGAGATGTAGAACCTAAGGACAACAGGCACATCCATTTCCAAGGCAGAATTCGAACTGGCGACCGTAGCGGTCGCGGGGATCCGGACTGTAGCGCCTCTATGGATTTCCCCATCTGCATCTTCACTAGGATGATCCTTCATCTGTGTCTGTTCCGTCTACATATTTTTATTACCGCGTCACGGGCCCGCAACGCCACCAGGCGCCATCCAACGACGATATGGGCAGTGGTCATGACATTTTGGCTCAATAGTACAATCCTAGCGCAAACAGCGTTAGTGATATGGGCCTGTAATTCAGTGAATTACTCCTATTTTCTTTCTTGAGTAGTGGTGTCAACAGTTGAACATTCCGGTCTTTTGGTACGAACCTTTCCACCAGCTAGGGTTAAATACGATTCTCTGAAGGGAAAGTTATTTGTATGTTATTTGGACCGAAAAACTTCTCTTAATTGAGCGCTTTATGCTGCTTCGGTTCACGGAGGATATCTGCTTATAAGTTACTCATGATGACAGTTGTTTCCGATCCGAATTTTTGAATATTTACGTTCTTTGGCGAAGGAATTTAGGGAAAATGTGTAGCATCTGTTGTTGATGTTGTAATCTTCAGTCCTGAGACTGGTTTGAAGCAGCTCTTCGTGCTACTCTATCCTGTGCAACCTTCTTCATCTTCCAGTACTTATTGCAACCTACATCCATCTGAATGTGCTTAGTGTATTCATCTGTTGGTCTCCATCTACGATTTTTACCCTCCATGCTGCTCTCCAGTGCTAAATATGTGATCCCCTGATGCCTCAGAAAATGTCATAACAACCAGTTCCTTCTTCTTGGCAAGTTGTGCCACAAACTCCTCTTCTCCTCAATTCTATTCAATACCTCCTCATTAGTTATGTGATCTACCCATCTAATCTTCAACATTCTTCTGTAGCACAACATTACGAAAGCTTCTATTCTCTTCTTGTCCAAACTAGTTATCGTCCATGTTTCACTTCCATACAAGGCTACATTCCATACAAATACTTTCAGAAACGACTTCTTGACACTTAAATCTATACTCGATGTTAACAAATTTCTCTTCTTCAGAAACGATATCCTTAACATTGCCAGTCTACATTTCATATCCTCTCTACTTCGACCATCATCAGTTATTTTGCACCCTAAATAGCAAAACTCCTTTACTTCTTTAAGTGTCTCATTTCCTAATCTAATTCCCTCAGCATCACCCAATTTAATTTGACTGCATTCCATCATCCTAGTTTTGCTTTTGTTGATGTTCATCTTATATCCTCCTTTCAAGACACTGTCCATTCCGTTTAACTGCTCTTCCAAGTCCTTTGCTGTCTCTGACTGAATTACAATGTCATCGGCGAACCTCAAAGTTTTTATTTCTTGTCCATGAATTTTAATACCTACTCCGAAGGTTTCTTTTGTTTCCTTTACTGCTTGTTCAACATACAGACTGAATAACATCGGGGGAGAGTCTACAACACTGTCTCACTCCCTTCCCAACCACTGCTTCCCTTTCATGCCCCTCGACTCTTATAACTGCCATCTGGTTTCTGTACAAATTGTAAATAGGCTTATTCTCGATGTATTTTACCCCTACCACCTTCAGAATTTGAAAGAGAGTATTCCAGTTAACATTGTCAAATGCTTTCTCTAAGTCTACAAATGCTAGAAACGTAGGTTTGCCTTGTCTTAATCTTTCTTCTAAGACAAGTCATAAGGTTAGTATTGCCTCACGTGTTCCAACATTTCTACGGAATCCAAAGTGATCTTCCACGAGGTCCGCTTCCACCAGTTTTTCCATTTGTCCGTAAAGAATTTGCGTTAGTATTTTACAGCTGTGACTTATTAAACTGATAGTTCGGTAATTTTCACATCCGTCAATTCCTGCTTTCTTTGGGATTATTATATTCTTCCTGAAGTCTGAGGGTATTTCGCCTGTCTCATACATCTTGCTCACCAGATGGTAGAGTTTTGTCATGACTGGCTCTCCAAAGGCAGTCAGTAGTTCTAATGGAATGTTGTCTACTCCGGGGGCCTTGTTTCGACTCAGGTCTTTCAGTGCCCAGTCACACTCTTCACGCAGTATCTCCCATTTCGTCTTCGTCTACATCCTCTTTCATTTCCATAATATTGTTCTCAAGTACATCGCACATGTATAAACCCTCTATATACTCCTTCCACCTTTCCACCTTCCCTTCTTTGCTTAGAACTGGGTTTCCATCTGAGCCCTTGATATTCATACAAGTGGTTCTCTTCTCTCCAAAGGTCTCTTTAATTTTCCTGTAAGCAGTATCTGTCTTACCCCTAGTGAGATAAGCCTCTACATCCTTACATTTGTCCTCTAGCCATGCCTGCTTAGCCAGTTTGACCTTCCTGTCGATCTCATTTTTGAGACGTTTGTATTCCTTTTTGCCTTCTTCATTTACTGCATCTTTATATTTTCCCCTTTCATCAATTAAATTCAATATTTCTTCTGTTACCCATGGATTTCTACTAGCCCTCGTATTCTTACCTACTTGATCGTCTGCTGCCTTCACTACTTCATCCCTCAAAGATACCCATTCTTCTTCTACTGTATTTCTTTCCGCCATTCCTGTCAATTGTTCCCTTATGCTCTCCCTGAAACACTCTACAACCTCTGGTTCTTTCAGTCTATCCAGGTCCCATCTCCTTAATTTAGCACCTTTTTGTAATTTGTTCAGTTTTAATCTACAGTTCATAACCAATAGATTGTGGTCAGAGTCCACATCTGCCCCTGGAAATGTCTTACAATTTAAAACTTGATTCATAAATCTCTGTCTTACCATTATGTAATCTATCTGATACCTTTTAGTATCTCCAGGATTCTTCCATGTATACAACCTTCTTTTATGATTGTTAAACCAAGTTTTAGCTATATTTAAGTCATGCTCTGTGCAAAATTCTACCAGACAGCTTCCTCTTTCATTTCGTCCCCCCCAATCCATATTCACCTACTATCTTTCCTTCTCTCCGTTTTCCTACTGACGAATTCCAGTCATCCATGACTATTAAATTTTCGTCTCCCTTCACTACCTGAATAATTTCTTTTATCTCATCACACATTTCATCAATTTCTTCATCATCTGCAGAGCTAGTTGGCATATAAACTTGTACTACTGTCGTAGGTGTGACCTTCATATCTATCTTGGCCACAATAATGCGTTCACTATGCTGTTTGTAGTAGCTTACCCAAATTCCTATTTTCCTATTCATTATTAAACCTACTCCTGCATTACCCCTATTTGATCTGGTATTTATAACCCTGTAGTCTTGTTCCTCCTGCCACCGAACTTCACTAATTCCCACTATATCTAACTTTAACCTGTTCATTTCCCTTTTTAAATTTTCTAACCTACCTGCCCGATTAAGGGATCTGACATTCCACGCTCCGATCTGTAGCATGTTATTTGGACCGGAACACTTGTCTTCATTGAGCGCTTTATGTTGCTTCGGTTCATCGATGGTATCTACTTCTAAGTTACTCATGATGGCAGTTGTTTCCGGTTCGAATTTTCGGATGTTTACTTTCTTTGGCGTAGGAATTTTGGAAAACTGTGTTTAGCACCTGTTAGCGTTTTGAAAACTACACTGCTAGAATGACATGTCCATTGTCGCAGAAAAAGGATAGGGGGACAGTAGCAGAGGGGGAAGAGAGTCAGTGGGATCACGTAAACATGGCGGACGGCGCTGTGCCGCAGATAAGGCCGGCGCCTGCCGCACATTCCGGGCGCGGCGCGCGTCGCCCCGGGCCAAGTGTCGCCGTAATGAAGCGGGCCGCGCTCTGTAAACAAGATAGAGTGCGCCCCGCGCGCCTTTTTCCCCCGCTGGCTGGCTGGCTGGCCGGCTGGTTCCGCTATCGGCCGTCAGGCAGGCCGGTAAATCACTGCTCGCCGCGGCGCGGCGCCCCTATCGTTAGGGACTACGGCTCATTCTGGCCGTGCCACGGCGCCTGAACCCGGGGCGCGCGCCGGCTGCCGTGGGGCCGACACCCGATAAAGGCGTAAGCGGAACTTACGGCTCCGCCTGCACTAGATTCCGCTCAGAAATTTTATCTACGTCCCGCACTGTCACTTAGCAGTTCCTTCCCCATGCCCGGTGGGAATTACACTACGTGAGGACGTATAGCACGCTTTGTTTCCGTTAAAAAAAAAAAAAAGCTTTCTCACTATACAGGGTGGTCCGTTGATACTGACCGGGCCAAATGTCTCACGAAATAAGCGTTTTCTCAATCTCTTCCATTTAATTTTCGAATTTTAATCAAAGACGCTACACCTAGACAACAATGAGGTACGATACGGTTATCCAGTTAGGTATTCCATACGATGACATATCGCATAGATAAATACACATGTTATATATGGACTTGTACAGGGTGGTCCATTGATCGTAACCGGGCCAAATATTTCACTAAATAAGCGTCAAACGAAAAAACTACAAAGAACGAAACTTGAAGAGGGAAACCAGATAACGCTATTGTTGGCCAGATAGATGGCGCTGCCATAGGTCAAACAGATATCCACTGTCTTTTGCTTAAATAGGAACCCAAATTTTTATTCCATATTCGTGAAATACGCAAATAAATACGAATCTTTTAGTTGGACCAGTTTTTTCGCTTTGTGATAGATGGCGCTATAATAGTTGCAAACGTATAAGTACGTGGTATCACATAGCATTCCGCCAGTGCGGGCGGTATTTGCTTAGTGATACATTACCCGTGTTAAAATGAACCGTTCACCAGTTGCAGAAAAGATCGATATCGTGTTGAGTAATGGTTACTGTGATCAAAATGCCCAACGGATGTGTGCTATTTATGCTGCTTGGTATCCTAGACGACATCATCCAAGTGTCCGGACCGTTCGCCAGATAGTTACGTTATTTAAGGTAACAGGAAGTGTTCAGCCACATGTGAAACGTCAACCACGACCTGCAGTAAATGATGATGCCCAAGTAGGTGCTTTGCTGCTGTCGCGGCTAATCCGCACATCAGTAGCACACAAATTGCACGAGTATCGGGAATCTCACAAACGTCGGTGTTGGGAATCCTACATCAACATCGATTGCACCTGTACCCCATTTCTTTGCACCAGGAATTGCATGGCGACGAATTTGAACGACGTGTACAGTTCTGCCACTGGGCACAAGAGAAATTACGGGTCGATGACAGATTTTTTGCGCGCATTCTATTTAGCGACGAAGCGACATTCACCAACAGCTGTAACGTAAACCGGCGTAATATGCACTATTGGGCAACGGAAAATCCACGATGGCTGTGACAAGTGGAACATCAGCGACCTTGACGGGATAATGTATAGCGTAGCATTATGGGAAGAAAGATAATTGGCCCCCATTTTATCGATGGCAATCTAAATGGTGCAATGTACGCCGATTTCCTACGTAATGTTCTACCGATGTTACTGCAAGATGTTTCACAGCATGACAGAATGGCGATGTACTTCCAACATGATGGATGTCCGGTACATAGCTCGCGTGTTGTTGAAGCGGTATTGAACAGCGTATTTCATTACAGGTGGATTCGTCGTCGAAGCACGTTCACCGGATATGACGTTCCCGCATTTCTTTCTGCTGCGAAAGTTGAAGATGAGCGCATTGTCAATGCATGTGCGAACATTACGTAAGGCGAACTATTCGCTGTTGAGAGGAATGTCGTTACACGTATTGCCAAATGCATTAAGGTTGACGGACATCATTTTGAGCATTTATTGCATTAATGTGGCATTTACTGGTAATCACGCTGTAACAGCATGCGTTCTCAGAAATGATAAGTTCAGAAAGGTACATGTATCACACTGCAACAACCGCAGTAAAATATTCAAACGTACCTACGTTCTGCATTTTAATTTATAAAACTACCTGTTACCAACTATTAGTCTAAAATTGTGATCCATATATTTGTGACTATTGCAGCGCCATCTATCACAAAGCGAAAAAGTAGTCCACCTAAAACATTCATATTTGTTGACGTGTTACACGAATATCTAATAAAAATGGGGGTTCCTGTTTTAAAAAACGCTGTAAATATCCGTTTGACCTATGGCAGCGCCATCTAGCGGGCCAACCATAGTGCCACCTGGTTTCCCCCTTCAAGCTAGACAAGTTTCGTTCTTTGTAGTTTTTTCGTTTGACGCTTATTTAGTGAAATATTTGGCCCGGTTACGATCAATGGACCACCCTGTACAAGTCCATATATAACATGTGTATTTATCTATGCGATATGTCATCGTATGGAATACCTAACTGGATAACCGTATCGTACCTCATTGTTGTCTAGGTGTAGCGTCTTTGATTAAAATTCGAAAATTAAATGGAAGAGATTGAGAAAACGCAGAAAAGGGAAAGAGGTAGGGTATAGAGACTAAGAGAGAGTGTGTGTGTGTGTGAGAGAGAGAGAGAGAGATAGAGCGAGAAAGCATTCAACGTATTTTTCAGTAAGTGCGTGCCAGTTTCATATGAAATTGCCTGCCACGTTCCCTTATGGAAGAAATTGAACATCTACAGAAGGCACATACTTGAGGCCTTGTAAGGCAGAATATGAAATAAATGTCTGCGCCACGTCTTGTTAGCTGGAAGCGTGCCTATTTAATTTCATCTTTTCGTCAAATGATGTGGTCCAAAGAGAAATGATTCTGCCTTTTTTTCTACGACTCAGTTCACAGAGCATTATTGTATTCATTTACTAGCAGTCAGATGTAGAATTCAATAATCTTAAGTCTTCATGGTAAGAACGACGACTTTTTCTATGTGGAATACGCAACAAGGGAGTATGAGTCTTCATCATCATATCATATTTAATTATCGTACGTATCGTATTCTATGTGGAATACGCAACAAGGGAGTATGAGTCTTCATCATCATATCATATTTAATTATCGTACGTAACACATCAGAATTTTTTGGCAGTAATCTGCGATCTAATTAGAGTATCGTTCTTAATATGTAGTCTGATCCCTGTGAATACCCTTGAAACTGCGAGAGGCGTGTAGCTGATTTAGATGCGTCGGGACGAACAGAGGTCGGTCATAACATCTGTTAGGAAATAAATCATTATTTAATCAGAACGTAATCAATGCCTTCTACAGCATTGAGGACGTTTCTAAATGAGGTGTGTTCATATGACGCGACACCATCTGCATCATTTCAAAATGGCCAGCCTGCAATTACCGAACTAATCGAAGGCAGATTTACGAAGCCTCAGCTAATAAGAAATATCGATATTACGTCCTCTGTAAAAGGAGTTCAATCGCCGAAATGGAAGCGAGGCTAAAGCAAAGACGGATTACCTGGAGGTGACAAAGTTACATACTTAAGAGCCTTTTTACGACATTTTAAAATTTCTTGCCGATAATTACCACAACGTAATGCCAGTAAAATCATTCTGTTGTTTATTAAATACTAGTTCTTTTACGTAAAGAAAAAACTGAAATTCTCGATTCATGAAAAAGAAAGAGCATGTCAACCCACTTTAAGCACGTATCGGCATGCTCTTGTTACGCGCAGAGAAAACTGGCAGCATTATATTAAGTCTGTTGTTCCTTGCTTGAAGTGAATTAGATGCCTTGCCTGTTTAATTGAATCTTTGAAGAAGATGTCTCCTAAATATTTCTGGCCGTTTGTTCAGAAAGCAAACGGTACCTGAAAGTTCCTGATTCGTATAGCTGACTATTTCTCCAGGGCGTTGTTGTTTAAAGGCTTCTCCGTCTTCATTTCCTTAGATGGTTGTATGTTCAGCATTGTCCCGTCAGAGCCGCTTTACTTAAAACGTTTAAAGTACTTAACTGTTGGTCAGTAACGGACGCTTGCTTAATACTGTGTTATATTTTCTTTTAAATATTTAAGTTATATTTTTTAATGGTCAGTCACAGCCGTTCTTGCTTCATGACAATCTTCATATTTATATACTGATACAGCCAGTTAATCACGGCAGCTCTGTCAGTAAAATTACGCATTGTATTCTGCTGAAATTATTGGCCTTTTTAACATTTTGGCTGAAAGACATTTTCAGAAAAAGAATTGGTGTTATTAAGGCTCCGGCCACTTTGAAATTAACCAAATTTCATAATTTTATACAACATTGTCGGAGAACAGTGATATTATTATGATAAAATTATTTAAAAGCAGTCTTAATCGCAGCCGATGTTAAGTCCTAACCGATATCGGCCTTTTAATTACTGGCCATCATCAGAGTTCGCACTGTAATAAGAAGAAGTAACAGTACTATATTACAAACAGAAGCCAATATTGTACAAGTATTCTCCAAAGCGATGTATCATTACCCATCTTGAATACGTCATCCAGCGGAATAATATGCACATGAAGTACATTGTCAACAAATGTTCAAAGAAGATGGAAGATTACTGCCCATCGAAATGTACAGTAATTAAGTCATTCCTTTTTGCAGGCGACCACGTTATATTGGTGGATACAATAGACAAAAAACGAGCTGTGTGGTTCTTACATACGGGGTGTTACAAAAAGGTACGGCCAAACTTACAGGAAGCATTCCTCACACGCAAAGAAAGAAAATATGTGGACATGTGTCTGGAGACGCTTGCTTTCCATGTCAGAGCTCATTTTATTACTTCTCTTCAAATCACATTAATCATGGAATGGAAACACACAGAAACAGAACGTACCAGCGTGACTTCAAACACTTTGTTACAGGAAGTGTTCAAAATGTCCTCCGTTAGCGAGGATACATGCATCCACCCTCCGTCGCATGGAAACCCTGATGCACTGATGCAGCCCTGGAGAATGGTGTATTGTATCACAGCCGTCCACAATACGAGCACGAAGAGTCTCTACATTTGGTACCAGAGTTGTGTAGACAAGAGCTTTCAAATGCCCCCATAAATAAAAGTCAAGAGGGTTGAGGCCAGGAGAGCGTGGAGGCCATGGAATTGGTCCGCCTCTACCAATCCATCGGTCACCGAATCTGTTGCTGAGAAGCGTACGAACACTTCAACTAAAATGTGCAGGAGCTCCATCGTGCATGAACCACATGTTGTGTCGTGCTTGTAAAGGCACATGTTCTAGCAGCACAGGTACAGTATGAAATCATGATAACGTGCTCCATTGAGCGTAGGTGGAAGAACATGGGGCGCAATCAAGACATCACCAACAATGCCTGTCCAAACGTTCACAAAAAATCTGTGTTGATGACGTGATTGCACAATTGCGTGCGGATTGTCGTCAGCCCACACATGTTGATTGTGAATGTTTACAATTTGATCACGTTGGAATGAAGCCTCATCCATAAAGAGAACATTTGCACTGAAATGAAGATTGACACATTGTTGGATGAACCATTCGCAGAAGTGTACTCTTGGAGGCCAATCAGCTGCTGATAGTGCCTGCACATGCTGTACATGGTACGGAAACAACTAGAGGCACATGCTGTACATGGTACGGAAACAAATAGTTCTCCCATAGCACTCTCCATACAGTGACGTGGTGAACGTTACCTTGTACAGCAGCAACTTCTCTGACGCCGACATTAGGATTATCGTCAACTCCACGAAGAATTGCCTCGTCTGTTGCAGGTGTCCTAGTCGTTCTAGCTCTTCCCCAGTCCCGAGTCATAGGCTGAAATGTTCCGTGCTCCTTAAGAATTTGGGCATTATCTTTATTGTTGTGTGCTATTTTTCCGGTTGTATCTTTTAGCATGAGTGTTGGTGGTTCATATTTTTGAAGTTGTTTACAAAATATTTTATAATAATCCCTTGAATTTGCTCTTTTTATGATCTATTTCTATTTGTTGAATAATGCTCTTTTGATATTGTCTTTTAGTACTTCTGATTGTTTTTTGAGTTAGTTTTCTTTGTTTAGTCAATTCTTCATGTGATTTCTCTGTTTTCTGGCTTTGATGATTTAACCATGCTTGGTGTCTATTTTCAAATGCTTTATCGCATTCCTCATTCCACCATTGATGCTTTTTCCTTGGGTTTGGTGGGGCAATTTTTTCAGCTATTTCTTTTAGTTTCGGGACTATCTCTTCTCATTTATCAGTTTTCTCAATTTTTTTGAGTTAGTTCTTTATATTGATCATTGTTTATTAGTTTATGAGGGTCATATATTTTTCTCATTTTAAATATGGATTTTGGTTTCTTTGCAGGCGTGAATTTAGATTTGATTTTCACCATTTAATGGTCTGACACCATGTCTATTCCTCTAAGTACTTTAACATTTTGGATTTCTTTATGGTAATTTTTGTCCTTACAGATGTGATATAATTGCCATTCCCCCTTTTTCCCATCTGGGTGTTTCCATGTCTTTAGTTTATTGGGTTTTCTCATAAAATAGGTCAATTTTGATATCATGTTATGGTTTCTACAGAATTCTACTAATCTTATACCATTTTTAGTGGTTCGTTTTTGAGCCAGCCATTTTCCTATTATGTCTCTGTATCTCTTTTCATTGCCCAGTTGTGCATTGAAATCACCTATTAAAATTTTACTATGATTTTTGTTTATATTTGTCACTGTTCGCTCTAGTAGGTCCCAGAATTCATCCGTCTCTTCTCTGGTTTTTCTCCTATTGTTTTTATCATTTGTGGGAGCACGGGCGTTAATTATTGTATAGATTTTATTTGATGCTTTTACTGTCAGCGTCGAGAGCCTAGGAGATTGGGATTGGAAATCTGTTTTCGAATCAATTATTTTTAAGTTGACTATGAATCCCATATCAAATTGAGGACAATTTTTCATCACTCTTTCTCCTGGGATGCCTTTATATATTCTATAACCTTGAGATTCCATGGGCACCTGGTCCGAATTCCTCATCTCTTGTAGTCCTGCTATTAGGATCCCTTGTTTGTCTAGTTCATTAGTTAGAATTTTCAATTTTCCTACTTGTGCCAGGGAGTTAATGTTAAATGTTGCTAAATTATTTATTTGTTTCATTTTTGATTTCTGTTTCGGTCTTTGGTCTGTCTTGGGTATTTCTAGATGCTCCGACTCATCCAACTTATCTCTTAAGTGACTGCCCACCGTATCCAAATGCAGTCTTCCTTGGGTAGTGCCAAGCGGTGGAGATTTTCTTAAAAGATTTCCGTCAATATTTGACTACCGAAGGCATTGAGCCTTGGATGGAGCAAGCTCCAAATTACAACTATGGTTGTGAACCATAGAGGTTGAGTGTTTGGTCCACGAGAGCTATTTTATTTCACTCATATCCTCCGGCAAGCCAGTGAGGACACCCCTATCCGCCACCCGGGGACGCGGAGTATCACCTCTCCGCTACGACACTGTAGTAGGTTCGTGGATATATATATATATATATATATATATATATATATATATATATATATATATATATAACAGTAACACTATTCATATATATATATATATATAAATATATGACTAGTGCTACTGTTAATATTACTAAAATTTTTAGTTCTACACATGCAATTACACTTAGAGGTACAATTTTTTTGTATAATTTCTGAAAGAGAAACTCGTCCATGGAGTAGAAGGAGTTGTCCAAAAGGAATTATTTTAAGCTAGATTTAAAACTTGATCTGCTACTTGCCAGACACTTTATTTGGTGGGATAAAGGTGAAACATTTTTGTTGCTGAATAACGAACTCCTTTTTGAGCAACTGACTTTTCTTACAGATGTTGAATACGTACTTCTAGCCGCACAAAGTGATTTATAGTTTCAGTGTCATCGTATTTTGCTAGAGCACCGATGCTGGTACTGAGAGATGCACACCCTGTGTCACAAGGTTTGCTTTATGTTGTTGTTGCATGGCATAAATATCTTTTCGAACTCGATGATCACGAATTACTTTTCTGTGGAAATCTGGATCCAAGTTTATCCATAAACACGCACATCTGTTCTTGTTACTATATGTTAGTTAAGGGTTCTAGTACCTGCCAGTCGGAAACACACACTTTGTATGAGGTGCCAATATACATTGTGCGCTGTTTCAAAATGTTTATTTGTTCCTGTAGATCTTTTATTAAAATATAAACTATTCTAATATACTGTTTCCCTACAACTCCCTCATCTGTTTGATTGCATCTGCGTTTCGGTAGAGAAATGTTTATTATTATTATTATTAAATATGGAAACATAAGACGACTACAGTGTTTCAAGATCGTGTAGCTCACATTTTGCTTATGGGCAAAAGCACGGCTGGTTTGTGCCTTTCGAGTAATAGCAATTCAGTTGGTTGCATAAATAAATTTACTGGTATTGCCAATGTATCATAACGAATTTTTTCTTATTACGTTTCCATACCTCAGTCGACAAAAGCAGAACCGTCTGTATACCTGTGGGTCTATTAAGACCCCTTTTTCTAAGGAAGAGGTACAGATATGAAGTTGAAGATTATAGGGAATTTTAGCTGAGAAAAATTCCCTACACACTGTTACAGTATTACTGTGCTCTCTGACGTGAATAAAAGAAGCTACTTTTTGTTTCCGAAAATGAATGGAGTTTTCGTCGGAATAAGATATGTTTAAGTGTTTACCTTTCTCTTCTTTTATCTAAGGTCTACGATTCCTTGGACGTGTAAGAAACTTTAAGCTTCTACGTCAATGCAATTAAAAGACATGGCCATTTACATCTGATATTTTGATACTCAGAATCGCACTCACAAAAATCTATATATGAACTAATTAAATTCATACGGAACCCTCAGAGTGCAAGTCATACATGCACTTGTCCGGTTTTTTTTTTGTGTTTACTGTCAACACTGTACCGTATAGAATGGGCTTAAATGTATTCCTTTGCGCCTTCAATGAATAAAAAGGAGCTTTTGAAAGGAATAGACGCCTGGTCAGTAAGTATTTTTCTGTTTTGTGCCTCGTGCGATTTATAAACTCAAAGAACACCAAAATTTTTGTTAAGACCGTCGTTTCAGCAATAAAAACCTCTTACCGGAACGAAACTGTGCATTAAGCTACGCTGGAAGAGCTCAGGCCCTTCGCGAATGCTGGCCAGAGTTCTGTAAAACGGAAACTGAATGAGGACGAGAGAAACAGAACATTGGTACTCAGCGGATTAAGCGCGTAAAATAACACGCTCTCGCTATAGGCCACAACACCACATTAAAAAAGGAAGGGCGAAATGTAAAACCCTTCATAAATATGTAGCGCGCACGCCGCGTTTACCACGCGAATTAGAAAATTAAAAATGCACACGCGCGGTGTCGCGGCGAGGCGCCATCTGCCCCGACAAGACTCAAAGCGGAGCCCTTTTTATTTCCGCTTTTTTTACTTTCTTTTTTGGTGCGTGGCGATACGTAGCGTGATCTCATTTGAAATTCATCATACATGCATTTGTGTCGCGCAGTGTAACCTAAACGCCAACTGTTGCAGATATGTCACATGTCATTCGCTGTAAACGAATTTATTGTGGAAATGTTTTTAGGGGAGTCATCTGGTGTATACGGAATTCTGTTTCAGAAAAACTGCCCCATACTCTCCTAAAATATTACTGTTTTCTCTATCATACATAAAAAGCTACTTTTTGTTTTGAAACGTCCCCTTAGAACAATTGTACACGACTATGCTTAAACTGACACACAATATTTTTTTAGCGCAACGCAATCTGACTTCCAAAAATCCCTACGAAAGAATGGCCCTGACTAACATTAACCTATACGTTTCACAAATCACTTAACTCACAAAAATCTTCGTTACTCAAGCTACTGCAATACAGCGAGCGCCACTACTGCCAGCTAAATAAAAGATTCAAACTACTGAAGGCACTAACTACTGATAGGCATAGTTAGCAAATGAAAGATTTTAATAGAGAACAAACAATGTATTTAACTTACTAGTCATAATATATATAGCAGTTCATTACACCAATTCTTACAAATTTCAAAACTCCGCCATCTCTCTCCCCACATCCACCAATGCTGGCGGCTCACCTCCAACCACGCAACGCTACGCGCTGTTAACATCCAGCTGTCGCTGCCCAACACTACAATGGCAGACAACAATGCAAACCAGCCACAGACTGCATATGGCACAGCCAGTGATTTTTATACAGAGCGCTACGTGGCGGCGGCTTTACCAATAAAAAAATCTAAACAGCCTACTTACATAGCCACCATGCTCCCCAAAAAAAATTTACAAATTGTTTTGGGTAGTGGCCAATACAGATTTGAAATTTTTTTTCATAATTACAATAACAAAGAAATGAAATGCACACACTTATCGATACAATGTTGGTCAAAAGCTAAAATTTTCTCACAGTCCAGAAAGACAGTCCTGATCATTCATCAAAGTCTGAGTAGTAAAAGAAAATGCACACGGAAGTAGTGGATTTCCATGCAGTCTTGAAGAAGTAGTGTTGTCCTTTCAACGGAAAGACAGTGCTGACTCTTGACATGCAGACAGGTAATGGGCCACAACAGAGCAAACCCACAGCAGAGTCAGTCGAAGTTTTGAAGAATATTGGTAGGTAGGTCGTCACAGAGTAGACCCATTGTAGTCCTGGTAGAGATTACGGTATTGGTGGGCCACCAGAGTTGCAGACCCACTGCAGCCCTTGTAGAAATAATGGTGTTGGTGTGTCATCAAAGGTGTAGACCCACTGTAGTCCTTGTAGAGATTGCCAACAGCCATCTGTTTGACTGTGCAGGCGCACAATCACCACTGAAGAGTCTTGTGGATAATATAGCAAGTCCATAACCCCCGACTTGTCAACTCACAAAGTTTTTGGAATTGTCCTTAGAACCAGCAATGCTGTTAACAGTCCCTTGCTGAATTATCAACACACTTGCAAACAATATCAGTCCCTACTTCTCACATATTGTCCATATAGTATGACCAACAGAAATGTGTGCAGTGAAATGTAACTTACAAGTTACTAAATTTGATGAACAGGTGTCAATTACAATTTTATAACAAGAGAATACAATAACAAAGGTACAAAATACATCATTGAAGAACATAATAGTACAGATAACATTTACAGTAATACAGGCTTTACAAAAGAATCGAAATAGCAAATACATCAGTGTTAAAAAAAATTTACGACATAAGTACGTGCATAAAAGATCAGAATAACTTTTGAAACATCAACTTCACACATGAGCATTAAAACAAAACAGAATAAATAATGTGTAAACGTCTTAACAAAGTAAATAACATATTATTAACGCCAATTATATTTGAGGGTAACAGTATTCCTCATCATAGTGAATGTAGCTTAGTATTAGAAGAGAAAAAATTCTATGAAACAGTACACAGAGACAGGAAGAAAAAAAATACACAAGGGAACACAAACACATAGTGGGATAACACAAAAGGAAAGGACAGTGTTTGTTTTCAGGGGAACATTTGGTACTGCAGTCCAATCCAAAACGTCATTCTGTAGATCTTTCGGCTTATCTCAACATTTGTTTCCACCAAAATATCCTATCCAAGCATGCTTTCTGTATTTTGTTCACATCCTCTTTCAAAAATAGTTTTCCTCCACTGTACACTACTTTTTTTGGCCAAATCATTTTCATATAGCTTCTCAATGCATTTCTTCCAATTCATCACAACTCGTTCTCTTTTATAGCCTACCCCATCTTAAGCTAACTTGAATCTACTGAGCTCAGATGCTTAACTAAGGGACGAGGCAATGCAGCAGCACAAAACGATTTACACAAACAACAATGATAAAAAAATGGAAATTGGCAAAAAAGGCAGCAATATTACAACTAATATAAGGCAATGCGCAGCAAACTAGAAAAATAGATCAGTAATAAAATTGGCTTAACCTAGTAATACAAAGTGACATTCAGTAGCACTATGAATGGCAAACAGCCACAACAAATGCTATAACTTATACCTAAACATGACAAACCCACAAACAGAAAAAAATAGTACACTAAAGACAACAATGCAGATAAGGACAATGTCTATTCACATCTTAATGTCTATGCAATTAAAGTGGTGCACCACAAAAACTAATGCTACAACAAATTACCAATTACTTGAAAAGAAAATTATATATACAGTTACTGTTATTAGTCGCTTCTTATTGCTCTTTCCATTCCAAGAGCTCCTTTTTCGAAGAATGTGGATCATGAAATAATTATTTAATAGATCTGTTGACAGAAAGTGTTCACATTAGCAAATGCATTTAATTTTATTTTATAAAACCAATGCTGCAACACAGCTGGAAACCAGATATCAAATGAAATAAGCAACTATGAAAGGCAAAGCATAAAAATATCATTCAATAGTCATGTGACATTTCATAAGTTAGTACAAATTCTCTCAACTCTCGTAGAAAGACGCTTGTCAGTATCAGGTGTGCAGAAGTAAATAAGTATCTTTTCCAAGTAATGAGCGTGTCGTTTTTGCGACGCTTTCTGCAAAGGAATGTCAATAGCGAGGATAATGGCCTCCCTTTTTTTTCTTGTGCCTCTGAAAGGCACACACTAATGGCTTGTTTCCTGGTGGCTGTCGCCCAGCTCGGCGCCCACGACGCATTACATGCAGGTGGTCACTTAAGTTTCTTACCGAAATATTTACGTCACCAGTTTCCGCTACAGTGGCAGTCTCATATAAAAAAATTCACATGTCAAGAATTTGCGTTACAAATCTGTAGAAACAAAATCCTTTAAATATAATAGTGACCAAAAAATTTTCATCGGCATTGTAATACATTCACGCATTTACATACATTTCTTAGCTCTTAAAGTACGATTCTTGGTTTCCAACAACCTTTTTCAGAAACCAGAGTCCTTAACCACTACTCTTTATTCCTTACCTTATTACACATACACATATTCGTTGACACTTCTTCAATATTTCATCATAACAGATACGTAGCGTAACCAAATAACTCATATAGCATCAGCCTATTGATCATAAACATACCGCAACAGCATAATACACATAATCATCGTAATAATAACATCATAACACCTCAGTCAAATTCTCAAAATCGTCATAGCTTCCTCCAATAATTTCAAAACCTAAAAAAAAATTCTCTGCTCATGTCAAAAGTGTCATCTACCTCAAACGTACTTTAAAAATCGTGATCCCATACCAAATATATCATTCAAAGCTCTCATAGTGTCACAATGGTTCCGAAAAAATATGAACATTTCACAAAGTACAGACCAAATACAATTTCATAAGTGTGAAATTATCCAACTGTGTAATTGCGTAAACATGTGTCACTGACGTAGTAAATAAAAAATGTTTGTCTCTCATTTAAATGATCACATAGCTGTGTAATTCTGTGTTAGAAAAATATGGTACCAATGTGTAGAGTTGTATAAGCAAATACCATATTAGCTAGGGCTCCTTGTGCTTGCCAAACACATGGTACACAAAGTACGCGTGTACCCCCCTGAGGATTAATGTAATTGTATCCTCAGATGTTATAGGTTACAGCAATGGAATGAAATGTATCACGGAAAACCTTTGTATCATTGTACTTCAAATATCTTTAAAAATAAATGTGTTAAGTACAAAATTAATCACTCAAACACGTGTACTGTAGCGCTAATCTGTGCGTCATGTTGTAAGATAATCTCTGTGGAAGTTCGTAGTTATCGTCCTCCGATAGATATCTTAGTTATTACTCTTACTGCCGTGATGAAGAAAGTGCTGTGCTGTAACGTATTGTTGTGCTACGGAAAAGACTGTCTCCTTGTAGCTATACCACAAAAGTTGCTACTAAAACATGTTTTACTTTCCAGAAAAAATCAGAAAAACTGTGCAGATATAAAACAGATACTTCGCAAAAGCAACATTGTAAATTGTCACTCATTAGTAGCGTCGTGATAAAATCGTGTAGCTATCACATAAACTAACCACTGTGTCATATGATATCTCACAGAAAGTACTTTAAATCCAGAATGTATTTTCAAGTAAACCAAAATGTTGCATTATATCTCATTAGCCGTCCTGGTAACTGTTCTAAGTATGTCAGCCTTATAGTCGTTACATAATCGTACAACTAACAAGCAAGAATGTACAAATAACAACACTGTGTCTTCTGTTCACTATAACAATGCATTCGTAATTTCTGTTTAAAAATGTTCCCTAGGTTCTAGACTGGATAGTGAACTTCAAAACATTGTTGCATGTTAACAGTTTCTAAGTCTGACAAAGCATACTAGTAACGTGAAGTGAAAAATTTTATGGCAAAGACAAAGTTAAAAAGCTGATTATATTTCAATAAACGGTTTTACATGTGAAACGTGGTGTAAACCTTTAGTCTTCCTAGTACGCAGACTGTCAACTGAAAAGCAATTATCATGTGATTACGTCGGTAAGGAACACTGGAGTTTTTCTCAAGGTTAGCTTATGTTATTTTTCTCTGAGCCAGCCGGCGTACGCGGCTGCCTGTGGTGCGAGTCATTGTCTGTTTCTTTGTTGGCGCGCGTCGTTATTGGGATTAGGAGACCTAACTTCTACAAATTCACCTTGTCGAGAGGGCCCTGCTCTGTTTGAATCCCGCCAGTTCTGATGCAATTCAGGTCTGTCGTTACGACATATCGTCTGTCGTCATGTCGGTAGATACCATAGTTTCTTTCTTGTCGGTCACGTGGTGGAGAATTTCTCCCTGAATCGTAACAGCGGGCTGGACCGTTCCGTCTGAAGTTATTCCGTCTCCCTTGATAATAATTATTTTGGTTCCCGTATTGTCTGTTTCTCTGATTGTCTCTGTGATATTCATTACTACGGAAATGCGATCTTTCTCTGTAACTGTTACTCTGCCAGTGGTTATCATATGGGTGGTGTCTGTTTTGGTCACGATTTGTGTTGTGAGAATGGCCTTGTCGTGTCCAGTTATTGTTTCTTTCATCGCGCAATTGCGACGGATGTGACCTGTAATTGTTGTGTTCCTGTTTTGGCGTTCCGCGATTGTCAGTGTCAATTTCTAATTCTTGTAAGAGCCCCTGAAAAGCTTCAATGTCGTCTTTGCAACGTCCTGCCAAAATGATATTCCTTAAATGTTCCGGTAATTCGATTAAGCAAATGCGGATGAGTTCTGAGGGGCTGTATGGGTTTGACTGGTACTGATTCTTATGCAACATGTCTTCAAAATATTTGACAAGACTGGAAAATTCAGATTGTTCAAAGTGTTTCATCATCATGATGATATGTTTTACTCGGTCTTGTGTAGCTTGAGACCAATATGCTGAGAGGAAGGCATGATAAAATTCTCCTTCACTGTGACAATCGTGAATGACCGATCGCATTCTTACCGCTGGTTCATTCTCCAAGTAGCCATACATAAATTCTAATCTGTGCTCTAATGACCAGTTGGGAGGAAAACATTGAGAGAATTGACGGAGCCACACTTGTGGATGAATGTCGTTGCCAGAATTCTTAAATGTTTCGAATTTACGTGCAGTAATGAACAGCTTATAGTCAAAATCATCGTGTCGGCGAGTAGCATATCGGTCATTGTTACGTCGTGTCGGCGGTTCCATCTCAAAATTCGGTGTACCTTGCCAATTTCTTTCATGATTTTCGAAATGCCCTGTGTTATTATTTTGTGCCTTTTCCATATTTCTAAGTTCTTCTTCCCGTGTTGGAGCGCGAGTGTCCTCTGAAATATGTAATTTTTGTATTATCTGTGTCAACTGATCTTGTACTTTCCGGATTTCTCTTTTGTATTGCGTATTAATTTGATTCTGATTTTGTTTGAATTTCTTAATTTTTTCATACTCTTCTGTCTCAGTGATGGCTACAGGTCTTGTGTCATTCAGATCATCATCTACCTTTGCTGATAAATTAGTGAACTGCTCCGAAAGTTCGGCTACTTTCTCCGATAGTGAACACATTTCCTCAGTGTGTTTTTTTGAACCAAGTTTCAGAGTGTCCATTTGTGTTGAAATCGAATCTACTGTGTTCTTTAAGTTTTCCTGAGTTCTTGCAAGTTGCGTAACCGAATTGGTGGATGCAACTGAGTCCATTTTAGCTTGCAAGGTGTCGTGATTTTCACGAACAATAGTTTGCAATTCTTTTATGGCTGCTTCATGATTCTGTAATGCGTTTTCATGCCGCGAAAATATAGGTTGGAAATTTTGTTTGAATTTCTTAATTTTTTCATACTCTTCTGTGTCAGTGATGGCTACAGGTCTTGTGTCATTCAGATCATCATCTACCTTTGCTGATAAATTAGTGAACTGCTCCGAAAGTTCGGCTACTTTCTCCGATAGTGAACACGTTTCCTCAGTGTATTTTTTTGAACCAAGTTTCAGAGTGTCCATTTGTGTTGAAATCGAATCTACTGTGTCCTTTAAGTTTTCCTGAGTTCTTGCAAGTTGCGTAACCGAATCAGTGGATGCAACTGAGTCCATTTTAGCTTGCAAGGTGTCGTGATTTTCACGAACAACAGTTTGCAATTCTTTTATGGCTGCTTCGTGATTCTGTAATGCGTTTTCATGCCGCGAAAAAATAGGTTGAAAATGCTCACAAATTTGTGTTTTTACGCCATTACAGATTTTTTGACATTTAGATTCAATGTTATGTAACTCAGTAGTTAAATCCTCACGTGTTTCTTCAAGTGTGGTGTCTAAATTCCGAAGATTTTGCTCCATTGTGTCTAACTTTTAATGTTTATGTTCCATTGTGTCCAACTGTTGCTGTGTTTATCTCTGGTGTTGTTCCATTGTGTCTAACTTTCGAAGATTTTGTTCCATTGTGTCTAACTGTTGCTGTGTTTGTCTCTGATTTTGTTTCATTTGTTGCATTAATTGCAATAATAATGTATTAGTGTCTGGAATCTGTTCCTGTATGCTTTTCGGCAGTGCATTTGCACCGGCAACATTCACATTTTGACAAGCAAAAAATGTGTCTTGACTTACATCTACATCTACATCTACATGACTACTCTGCAATTCACATTTAAGTGCTTGGCAGAGGGTTCATCGAACCACAATCATACTATCTCTCTACTATTCCACTCCCGAACAGCGAGCGGGAAAAACGAACACCTAAACCTTTCTGTTCGAGCTCTGATTTCTCTTATTTTATTTTCATGATCATTCCTACCTATGTAGGTTGGGCTCAACAAAATATTTTCGCATTCGGAAGAGAATGTTGGTGACTGAAATTTCGTAAAAAGGTCTCGCCGCGACGAAAAACGTCTATGCTGTAATGAGTTCCATCCCAACTAATGTATCATATCTGCCACACTCTCTCCCCTATAACGCGATAATACAAAACGAGCTGCCCTTCTTTGCACCCTCTCGATGTCCTCCGTCAATCCTACCTGGTAAGGATCCCACACCGCGCAGCAATATTCTAACAGAGGACGAACGAGTGTAGTGTAAGCTGTCTCTTTAGTGGACTTGTTGCATCTTCTAAGTGTCCTGCCAATGAAACGCAACCTTTGGCTCGCCTTCCCGACAATATTATCTATGTGGTCCTTCCAACTGAAGTTGTTCGTAATTTTAACACCCAGGTACTTAGTTGAATTGACAGCCTTGAGAATTGTACTATTTATCGAGTAATCGAATTCCAACGGATTTCTTTTGGAACTCATGTGGATCATCTCACACTTTTCGTTATTTAGCGTCAACTGCCACCTGACACACCATACAGCAATCTTTTCTAAATCGCTTTGCAGCTGATACTGGTCTTCGGTTGACCTTACTAGACGGTAAATTACAGCATCATCTGCGAACAGTCTAAGAGAACTGCTCAGATTGTCACCCAGGTCATTTATATAGATCAGGAACAGTAGAGGTCCCAGGACGCTTTCCTGGGGAACACCTGATATCACTTCAGTTTTACTCGATGATTTGCCGTCTATTACTACGAACTGCGAGCTTCCTGACAGGAAATCACGAATCCAGTCGCACAACTGAGACGATACCCCATAGCTCCGCAGCTTGATTAGAAGTCGCTTGTGAGGAACGGTGTCAAAAGCTTTCCGGAAATCTAGAAATACGGAATCAACTTGAGATCCCCTGTCGATAGCGGCCATTATTTGAGAAAACGGTGTTGACGCAAAACCTGAATCTACAGTATTTGCAAGATTGTGTCCTGTCATTTCGGAATCCTGAGGCGAGCTGTTGCTGACCGATCGATCGATAATGCTTCCCTGTTCACTAATTGTTTTACTGCCTACAGCATTGTTTGCAGCCCGCTCCATTTCCCTATGTACAATTACCAAATTACTACTTTGAACATTAGTTAATTCATTCCTCGGTGGCGCTAACACACTGCTTTCGTCTTCACTGTCATTTCTCAGTTTACTTTGGAGCCTAGTATTACGTTTTTCACACGCCATTATTGTCACAATATTTCACACGACAACACAGAAAAGCACAATTTGAAGAGCAAAAATAAGAGAACACATTAACGTAGCACTGAAAATAATATCTAGTTAATTGCAAGCGCAGCTGCGAAATACTTGGTGCAACTCTACATGGATGCCACAACTGTTGTACTGTACAACAATGAAAGACTACAACTACAAAGGAGATTATCTCTACAATTATGCGCTAGCAATAAACAAAATCTACATTAATTACACAAACTACAAGAAAAAAATCAGAAGATTCCAGTGAGGTATCCTCGGCTAAGAGTCGACATATGAAACGTCCCCTTAGAAAAATTTATACAAGACTGTGCTTCAACTGACACACAATATTTTTAGCGCAACGCAATCTGACTTTCAAAAATCTCTACGAAAGAATGGCCCTGACTAACATTAACCTATACCTTTCACAAATCACTTACCTCACCAAAAATCTTCGTTACTCGAACTACTGCAATACAGCGAGCGCCACTACTGCCAGCTAACTAAAAGGTCAAACTATGGAAGGCACTAACTACTGACAGGCAAAGTTAGGAAATGAAAGATTTTGATAGGGAACAAACAATGTATTTACCTTAGTAGTCATAATATTTATATCACTTCATGACACCAATTCTTACAAATTTCAAAACTCCGCCATCTCTCTCCTCACGTCCACCACTGCTGGCGGCTCACCTCCAACTGCGCAACGCTACGCGCTGTTAGCATCCAACTGCCGCTGCCCAACACTACAATGGCACACAACAATGCAAACTAGCCACAGACTGCGCACAGCACAGCCAGTGATTTTTCATACAGAGCGCTATGTGGCGTTACCAATAAGAAAACCTAAACAGCCTACTTACAAAGTGCTGTTTGTATTGAGAAATCGGTTAGAAACTTTCCTCATGTCAGCACGTTTTAGGTGTCGCCACCGGCGCCAAACTTGTGTGAATGCTCTGAAAAGCTAATCAATTGCATATCACAGCATGTTCTTCCTGTCGGCTAAATTTCGCGGCTGTAGCACCTCATCTTCGTGGTGTAGCCATTTTAAAGGCCAGTAGTGTGTTTTGTGTGTGTGTCTAGTGAAAGGGGATTTTTAGGAAAGGTAAACCTTTCGTAGTGCATGTATACCATCATTAAAATGATAAGTAAAACTTACCATAACTTGAAATTAAACACATAAGGTATACCATCACTGGCCCCAGATAATTTCATATTATTAATGGTGCGCCTCAAAGTGGTAACAGGCATCGACTTGAATGTAATTGTCGTCAGTTGGTTATTGTAGATATACAGCAGTGCAGCTGTGGTTGACAGCAGAGCAGGTATGGTTTAATCACTGAAGTTCTACGAGCGTCGTAGAATGAATTGTGTCTTCACTGGCAGAGAAAAGTACGAAACACTGATCAGCAATGTTAAATTATTAAAACCTGTATAAACGACTGAAGAGGGACTGCAGGATGTACAAGTTTTTGAATACAGATGAAATGCTTGAGATGAATGAAGTAACGAAATTAATTCAACCTGTTACTGAAGAAGGCTAGATTAAGTGCTATGTTTGTGATGATGAACTGTATGATATTCCCCATGGCGCTCATGCAACGAATGGCCACGGTGGACGCCACTAAATCATGGTATTCTTATGTGTAACATACAAATATGACCGGATTTATGTTAGCTCCTGAAAGCTTTGTTTACAAAAACCAGAGACGTCAAGCTGATGTTATCGGCTTCCAATCGCAACCACACGGAGACTATGAATACGTCATATTTTTTGTACCATCTCGTTAAATTCGTTGTTCTCAGGTTGCAGTCCCATAATTTACTATCAGCATCACAACTACCATGAGATATGTCCTACCATGAGATGTGACTCAATTCTGTCTTGGACTCTCTTTTGCCGTAGCCATCTTAGTGCACGCATAAAGCATTCAAAGATGTCTTACCACATTCCTGGAATGAGCAGCAATAGACCCCGTTCACCACAGGATACATTGAAGGTGACAGAGCCCTTTGGTCCACAGACACCGCTCAACTCCTTATAATTGACGTGCAGTTTGAAAGAGCATTTCCGTCTAAGTATTGGTCAAGTGGCCATGAAGTAAGACTATGGAAACAGGTGTTCAACCTGGAGCCTTTCAATACTACACAGGGTCGTCTTCGCAGGTAGATTTAGAAATATTTAAACAAACGTCTTCACTGGGATAAGCACATTTCTCACAAAGATATATTACGTATTCTGAAGGCGAAGTTGCCTGTAGACATTCGTGATGAACTTGTCACGTAGCAGAAGAGACTCTAGAACATTTTATGTGTGTTCTAGATTATACTGATCCTATACATGAAGACACGAATGTCGGTAATTACAGTATAACAGTAACGGCCACAGCCGCGCGGGATTAGCCGAGCGGTTCTAACAACCGTACCACAACAAAAGTCAAAATTTAATAATGATTGTGGTGTTTCTCACGCTGCTAAATACTGCACATTCGGGCAACAACAAAGTTATTATGTGGCAAGTGTCATTAGAGCACAGTTAATAAAGTCATTTCAAGTAATAATGAATAAACTAGGCTCTTATCTTTTCGTGTTTCCCACGCTGGTCTCGTAAAATCATGGCTCAATCGTCGAAAATCTAGGTGTCTCTGATTCCAAGGTCGGATGCAAAGAGGTCTAGGTTTTATTCTGCTATATTCAAAAGTTTTATAGATGTGTTTCACAAACTATTCTTGAAGATTAAACCTTTGAAAGTTAACACAATGGTGATGTAAAAAAAGTAATCAGCACTCCGAATTCAAGTTACACTTTTTTTTATTGTTTTTGTTGCAATGGCACGTAACACACAAAACATCACTTCACAATACAAAACATACTTGAAAACATCTTCCTCACTTAAAGTTCACATTTTATAAGCTGACTACAATATGTGTCTTCCCAACATGACATCCAAGACTTGACCTTCTCAAGGTCCGACTCTCTAACTAACTGCTCACGCGCCCAAAAATCTAGAGTTACAAGTACGTCAAAGATCATAGTGACAAAAAAAGAATACACATAAGAATAATATCATTGCAATATAAACATATCGATGAATCAAAAGATCTCTACATTAATGAAATCAAATCTGAATGTTGTCTCAGAAACACGTCAACTACTTTAGGAAAATACAGTAGAATATTGCTGGTATCGAGAGGTTCAGGTGAGCTGCCGTAATGGTTACGTAATTCAAGTGCCATTACACGGTCTAGAGCGCTACAGTTGTGGACAGTGCGGCTGGCACCGGCGGAGGTTCGAGTCGTCCCTCGGGCATCGGTGTGTGTGTTTGTCCTTAGGGTAATTTAAGTTAAGTAGTGTGTTAGCTTAGGGACTGAAGACCTTACCAGTTATGTCCCATACGATTTCACACACATTTGAACATTTTTTGAGTAAAGGCCACAACAGCACGCTGCATTCAATTCAGCCGCATGTGGGATCGCAACACCAAGCATGGTGGCGTAGTGGTTAGCGCAATGGACTCGCTTTCGGGAGGACGACGGTTCAACCCCGCGTCCGTGATTTCCCTAAATCGCTTCAGACAAATACCGGGGTGCTTTTTGAATGGGCACCACCAGTTTCCTTCCTCGTCCTTTCCTAACCATGTCTAACGACGTCGTTATCGACAAAATGTTAAACAATCATCTCCTCCTCCTCACTCCTGTGAGGTCACCTTCAATGTCACCCGACTATGATGTGACTCCCACAGATATGTTGAAACGTCCCCTTAGAAAAATTACTGAATTAGTGTGCTGTTAAGCCCCTTACGTTATTTGATTTTCAAACAGCTCAGCAAAACTGAACGTACTCAGACATTTCGCTCCTTACTTATTCTGATCAACACTAAACTGACACACAATATTTTTAGCGCAACGCAATCTAACTTTCAATAATCCCTACAAAAGAATGGCCCTGACTAACATTAACCTATACCTTTCACAAATCACTTACCTCACAAAAATCTATACTCGAACTACTGCAATACAGCGAGCGCCAATACTGCCAGCTAAATAAAAGATTCGAACTACTGAAGGCACTAACTATTGATAGGCATAGTTAGCAAATGAAAGGTTTTGATAGAGAACAAACAATGTATTTACCTTAATAGTGTTCAAAAGTCATAATATATGTAGTAGCACCGAGCTAGGTGGCGCAGTGGTTAGCTCACTGGACTCGCATTCGGGAGAACGGCGGTTCAATCCCGTCTCCGGCCATCCTGCTTTAGGTTTTCCGTGATTTCCCTAAATCGCTTCAGGCAAATGCCAGGATGGTTCCTTTGAATGGGCACGGCCGATTTCCTTCCCCGTCCTTCCCTCACCCGAGCTTGCGCTCCGTCTCTAATGACCTCGTTGTCGACGGGACGTTAAACACTAATCTCCTCCTTCTCCAATATATGTAGCAGTTCCTGACATCCATTCGTACAAATGTACTGTTTCTCATGGACACACGTCCAGATCATCCGCTCTCAAAACTCAGCCACTTCTCTCCTCACATCCACCACTGCTGGCGGCTCACCTCCAACTGCGCAACGCTAAGCGCTGTTAACAGCCAACAACAATGCAAACCAGCCACAGACTGCACACAGCACAGCCAGTGATTTTCATACAGAGCGCTACGTGTACACGGAGATCGCATAATAGTAACGGAAGAATGTTTTATAATAACTGGTATACCCTGGGTAGCAAGGAAATGGGGGTGGGCAAAATTTCAGAAATGTCAGTAACGGCTACTGGAATCCACGTAACGAAGCCCAGAACCGACGGAGGGAAGACAATACTTATCCAAATAAATAAATAAATAAATAAATAAATAAATAAAATAAAATAAAAAAATAAAAACCAGCTATATACGACGTGTTGCACCTGCTAGTAATTGGCAAAATAAAGACCTTTCGGTAAACATTGTGGAAGTCGCCCAAAGCACTACCCCCAACTATACGCACTGAAGCTGAGTAAAGCAATTGTAAGCCCTCGTAGCAGGTGTATCACGTGGTGGGGGCACTCAGGGAACTCACGTCAGACTATTAAGGAATAATGATGGTGTCGATATCAGAGATGCGTTGACTGTGGATCAGGCTCTCCACAATAAACATACGCTGTTTTTAGTGCAAGCCTAAATACATGCCATAGTCGTAACAATTCCTGCCAAAATAAGTTTTAGACATAGGTGCCTCTTAACAGAGGCACGTTTTTAAAAAGGTTAAACCAGTAGCTAAAGTACAACCTACCAGGTGCAAAATTGTCGTACTGTTGCTCTCTGTCAAGTAGTAGACACAAGTAAATATTGTCTTTAGAAACGGCGCATTCTTGATTCTAAAAATCTTGTCGCCGACTGATTGCTGGGTATGGAGTGATTCTGAGAAAAAGACATAAAATTAGATTTTCCTTTGGGTAAGTGTTACTTAATCATCGAGGGAAAGGATATTGAAGTAGACATAATACAAAACCAAGAGGAACATGGTAAATACTACCAGAGAACTTCAATAAAAAATTTTAACTGCAGAGGTACCTGAAGATGGTGAAAATGAACATAACGAAGCATCTGTACAAGATAATACGTTAGGGTCTTCAGCACATGTCAGACGTGTATATATGGCATCCTAAAAAATAAGCCTTTTCATTGTAGAAATACAGAAACATCAGAATAGTACGAAGCTGCATACATCCTGAAATGATGTCTGACATGTGCTGAAGCAAAGTCTTTTGCATTACCACTTCAAAATGGCCCAAAAGCCGAAACTGCAAATGTGGAATAAACTATTTCTACAGTCAATGGGGAATATGATCTCCTTTAAAGGATTCTGAGTGACTGAGAATCACAACCATGGGAAGTCAATATACAGTATTTGCCACAAGATCGGTGGCAGCGTCTACTATATTAGCAGAATCCTCAAAAGTTATGTACCAACATTTGGCAAGGCTATCACATTCCGAACAGACAAGCGTCGAATTTTACGTAGAAGAGATGTAAAGAATTTCTTGCAAGACAAGAGTATTAAGGACGTTTTGGTATCATGATACCATCCCAAAAGTAAAGTGGCTGAACACATTTACCGTGAATTCAATTGATTTATGAGAGCTTATGTTAATTTATTGAATCGTCTGAGAATTAACTAAATAATTTACCTTTTTACACAATACCTACACCCATGTCGAATTACTAATTAAGCGCAAGGAAACCAACGTGTGGACAAATTTATTTCCTAAGCAAGAGCTCCTCTGGAAGAAAAGGTAAGGAACACACTTTTAGCATTCCGAACCCTGTCGTATAGTCAACACGCCACACCCAGGTACTTACCTATTGGCTATTCCTAAATATGGTGAAATTAAAGGACGTTATTGTCACCAGGATCTGAAACGATTTCTACACGTGTAACAACACAACTGATATAGCATTTGATGTACTGACGATTTCTTCAAATGCCAAGTGTGAAACATAAGTAAACAAAGAACGAATCCCGGGTTCGATTCCCGGCGGGGTCAAGGATTTTCTCTGCCTTGTGATGGCTGGGTGTTGTGTGTTGTCCTTAGGTTAGTTAGGTTTAAGTAGCTCTAAGTTCTAGGGGACTGATGACCATAGATGTTAAGTCTCATAGTGCTCAGAGCCATTTGAACCAAAGAACGAAACTACGCTTTTATACTGTGAATGTTAAAGTAATCAAAACGTGAACAAGGGAAGTACTAAGGACCAGATCACTACTTAAGAAAATCTTGCTGTAATTTGGTTGAATGTAGTGAATACTGCTTTTATTTATTCAACAAGTTACTATGGGGACGGAGATTCTGTGAATCATTACATAAACCACTATAGTTGTAAAAATTATTTTAAGATTCGTCGTTTAATTACAAGTCCCATAGAAATATTCTCATTCAGGAAAAGGAGAAAGTTTAGAAATAGATACGAAATACTGAGTGCTTTACGTAAATACGATGAAAAAATGTTTGATTTCATGACTAATAGCGAGATCCGCAGGGACGAGTGGCAGCTTAAACTGTGCAAGTGACAAAGCTCTGAATTAGAGTCTCTTGAATTAAGTGGCAGTGAAGTAAAAAAGGGACCAGTAAGTATGTGGTTTCATTTACTTAACAAATCGCTATGGGGTCCAGAGTTCGAGTCTCGGTCCATCACACAGTTTTAATATGCCACGAAGTTTCATATCAGCGCACACTCTGCTACAGGGTGAAAATTTCCTTCAGCGAAATTCTACGTTTTGCAAGCGTTACTATGTGTAATTGAAAATTTCACTGACATGGACTCAAAAGAAGAAGCTGAACAGATTGATTACCTGAACTTGATCCTCTGAGCATCTACCTTCCTGTGGTTTAATGTGTAAAACAGGGCTGTCCCGGGACGGTCCTGCAAGGCATTCCATATAAAAGCGATAACGCGAGCACGTTATCCACGTTCACCAGTACCGATCAATTGTTTGTCGCTCTTGCGCGTCTCGGACCTTACGACAATTTCAACTGTGTAACGCGGACTCCATGGTGGAGACAGATTTGTTTTATGAAAATTCAAATAATGTAAATAAAATGAACACGAAAAGAAAATCTAATATACGCACGAACTGTGTCTAATGTAAACTTTGCTAACATATTATCCAGGCGTTTCTTGTGCCGTGCATTAAAAGAAATTCGCAACCCATGAACAAATGTTAACTGATTTCCTATGATATTGTATTAAGTCTTAAAATAGCTTAGCATTTGTTAAGGCATTCATGGCCACTTGATGACAAACCGTCCGTTGGTTTCTGTCTCGGGTTCTTCGGCCGACGTTTGTTTGACGATTTTCCTGACGTTTCGCTTGCACGCGTGACTGGTATTGTCAAAGCTTCACCTTTCAATTCCTGGTGGTGAACTGAAATCGAGCTCGCGGATGCAAATTATTCAAAGGCGCGCTTATGTGTAAGGGCTTTTCCGTGTGTGTTGGCGAGGCGCTTCTCCCCTTGATACCTACAAAGGTTGTTTGATGCAGCACGGGAGTCCATGATCCATTCGCCTTGAGGCTTTATTCTTTCTTGGTGTAGGTATTTGTATTTCTATAGCTTCTCTGAAGAAGTGTGTGTGATTGTTCTTCTCTACAGCAAGGACTTCTGTCTTCGAATTTTACTACGTGGTCGGTCTTACATAGCGCCTGCTCCATCACGACCGATTTCTCCACCAGCTTCATCAGCAATACCACTAAAGTTCGGTGATTCTTGTGCCGGTTGATAGTCCAGTCATTCCAACATAGACGTTTCCGCATGAACGTGGTATTCATTATAATCGCGAGAGGGTCCCTATTCTCCTTTGCCGATCTGAGGCACTTTTTAAGCTTCATTGTCGGTTCTTAAATGGACTTTACGCCGTGTTTGCACAGTGTGCGGACGATTCTGTACGTCAGCCTGGTAATGTATGGCAGAAAGGCAGTATTTGATGTGTCACTTCGTCGAATGTTTGATTGACACTTTTATGTAACTGGTGGAGTACCCAATGCTCCTCAGAACACTTTTCAGGTTTATCTAGCGTCTGAGATTCTGTGGTTCACATATTCGTCTTGCTCGCTTTACGAGAGTATTAAGCACGGCTCTTTCCTGGCTCAGGTTGTGATTTGACAGTTTGTGCATGTGTCAGTCTGTGTGTGTCGATTTTCGTTATACGCGATGTCCCAGATTTTCACGATGTCTCGTGACCACAAATATAGGTAGACATTGTTCCTTCCCTACCTCCGTGGTAAAATTTATTTCGACAGGGACGCTGTTCAGGTCTTAGCAAGTCACCAAGCTGTTCCTCACTGTTACTCCGCACAAAGAATGTATCGTCGACTTATCTGCACGAAACCTATGTTTAAAAGGTGCCAAACACGGTGCCGGTGCTTCGAAATGTTCCTTGAAGAAGATGACGACCACTGGACTAAGTGGACTACCCACGGCAAAGCATTCCAGCAGTTCGTAGAAGTTGCCATTCCACCAAAATTGCTCATGGTGAGACATGCGTTAAAGAGCTTGGTGATGGCTTGCGGGATAATGGAACCGATGTACTCCAGAGACTCACTCAGTGGCTCTAATGTAAACAATGAAAAACGTCAAAGTTGACCAACTTATTGTATGTTCCAACTTTTGCTTTCTTTAGCTTGTCAATGAAGAAACTCTGGCTAGTCCACTTAGTCCAGTGGTGGTATAATAACAATGTCGTGTGCCGGCCGCGCTGGTCTCGCGGTTCTAGGCGCGCATTCCGGAACCGTGCGACTGCTACGGTCGCAGGTTCGAATCCTGCCTCGGGCATGGATGTGTGTGATGTCCTTAGGTTAGTTAGGTTTAAGTAGTTCTAAGTTCTAGGGGACTAATGACCACAGCAGTTGAGTCCCATAGTGCTCAGTTCCATTTGAACCAATAATGTCGTGTGACGAGAGCCTCCCGTCGGGTAGACCGTTCGCCTGGTGCAAGTCTTTCGCTTTGACGCCACTTCGGCGACTTGCGCGTCGATTGGGATGAAATGATGATTATTAGGACAACACAACACCCAGTCCCTGAGCGGAGAAATTCTCCGACCCAGCCGGGAGTCAAATCCCGGCCCTTAGGATTGAAAGTCTGTCGCGCTAACCACTCAGCTACCGGGCGCGGACGTGCAGTCGCGGTCAACTTCTACATGGAAAATTTCGAAGCACAGGCACTGGTCTTGGCACCTTGTAAACTTAAAATGTGGTACAGATGTGTCGGCCATACGTTCGTTGTATGCAGCCATGATGAGCAACAGCTCGGCAACTTGCTAAGGCATCTGAACTGCCTCGATGCCAACTTAAAATTTACCACGGAGCTAGAAAAGCACTAGCAGCTACCCTTTGTAGATGTGCTGATCACGAGCAACGGTGAAAACCTGGGACACGGTTCGTATCGAAAACTGCCACACACGGACCGATACCTACACAAATTGTCAAATCAGCACCAGAGCCAGAAAGGAAGCAAGAGTAATACACTCGCAAGGCCAGCAAGACAAATATGTGAGCCACAGCACCTCAGATGCGAGATGAAACACTTGGAAAGCGTTCTGAGAGTAAAAGGTACTCCACCAGTTACATAAGAAAGTGTCACTAAATCAAAAAAATGTCTCGAATGGATCTAGGCACTATGGGACTTAACATCTGAGGTCATCAGTCCCCTAGACTTACAGACTACTTAAACCCAACTAACCTAAGGACATCACACACATCCATGCTGGAGGCAGGACTCGAACCTGCGAACGTTGCAGCAGCGCGGTTCCGGACTGAAGGGCCTAGAATCGCTCGACCACAGCGGCCGGCCACTAAATGAAACACATGGTGAAATGAAGCATCAGAGAAAGAAATGTCGGATAGGGCCTTTGTGTCAAACATTCACAGTGTGACGGACAGAATCGGCTTATATTGTGCAAACACGGCTAAAGGACAATTTAGAAACTGACGAAGAAGATCAACAGCCAAATCGGTAATGGAGGAATTATACCCACTTGCAATGTCTGAAGCATACCGAATAATATGCACATGCGGAAAAGTCTACGTTCGAATGACTGGAAGATCAAACAACACCAGGATCACTGTACATCAGCGGCATTGCTGTCTGCGGTAGGTGGATAAATCGACCGTGGCGGAGCAAGCGCTGTTGAAACCTACCACGTAATAAAATTCCCCGACATGAATGCTGTAAAGAAGTGCTATTACATTTAATTGTTTAGAGAAACTATAGAAATATACTATCACGACAATAGCCTGGATAAGAAAGAAGAAAGATTCAAGGTGAATGAATCCTTGATTCCCGGTCTGCAGCGAACGTCCGTTGCTGGTAGTAACATGAGAAATGCAACGGAGGTCCTCAAGGAAGAGCCATTGAACGTTCGTGCCGGGAACATATAATCTCCGGCCGTGAACTCGACACCAGTTCACCGCCAGCAATGGAAGGTGAAATTCCGACAAGGTATGCTATCCCTGCTGGCGAAACGTCTGAAAAATCATCAAACAAACATCAGCCAAAGTATCCGAGACAAAAGACAACAGGAAATTCGCTTGGTATTTATCGGAACGTTTATACATATATGTACATATCAATTTTTAAGTTGTTTTAGAAACGGAAATGTTATATCCTTTCTATTTGAAAACGTTTATTTCATCACAACCAATCTTGAGTTGTACAAAAATATCATCACTCATTCTGTCGTACAACTCCTCCATAATGTTGGTCTATGTGGAATGACATTCTGGTTGAGTGGAGCCATCCAGGAACAATACTGACAAGAAATTCTTCTCCAGAAGCCCATTCTCATAAATCAAAGTGCCTGCCAACCTCTGTCGCCTCTGCCATCTGACTTTCCTGAGCATGTGGTCTACTTATTCACTGATCAGTGATTAAGCAGACCTTGGTAATCAATCTAATATACTTGAGTACTGGAATATAAAAGGAAATGAAAAACTATCCATCAAAAGAAAAAAAGAAAGAACTTATCAAGGTCTATGCAAATGAAATCATTGTATATGTCGGTTTCGGTACGTATGTGATAAAATAAACTAAGAGTTATGATAAGGTTACAGTCCTTTAGGGAAGTGGGTGCTCTCAATGACTGTGATATGATTTTTAAATTATAGAGCGCAGCAATCAGTCGTCCTTTTTTTGCGTGTTTTATTTGGCAAATCCAGATTTCGACTAGTACCTAGCCATTATGGCTAGAAACTAGCCGAAATCTGGATTTGTCAAGTAAAACCTGCAAAAGTAGTACGATTGATCGCTGCGCTCTATAATGTATAAGAATTGAGAGTCCAGGAACAAAAGGAATATGAAGTGACTTCTTAAATGGCGTTGTCAAAGTCATAGTGAAAAATTGTGCCACAGCCGTTCAAGAGGGTTATGTAATTCCTGAATTTATAATTGTAAATCCTGATGACAGTTAAGTTCTTTAATTTTACCAGATGAAATGGCCAATTGATAACTACTTGGGTTTAGTATGTTGACAGTTCGTCAGTGTCCTGTATATGTAATTGGAATTTGCTATTTCTTGTAAACAAAGCAGACAATTTGGGATGAGATTTAAATAGCGTCGTTGCTCCAGCGAATGATTTCTGAACAAGAGCTAACCTTCTCTCGTATGTGTTTTTTTCTTTTGTAATTCTGACGTGATGTACAGTGAATGAGACAAATGTGTTTGTTACGTTTTCTTCCGTAGGAGCTCCTCTTTTGGCAGGCTAGGCAGTGGGCTTATCCATTAGTATACTTCCTTATGGTTGATAAGTAATTCTGCAGCTGTGTAGGGTGTTGTGTAAAGGGGTAAATGATTAACAAGTTGATATCATTGACTTCCAATCACAGCCAGATGGAGGCTATAAATTCGTAATGGCTTATTAGGACCATCACAGCAAATAATTGTGGATGATGATTGCAAGTGCTGCTGTGACGTGAGGAGGCTGGCACGTGAGAGGGACTCGTGGTGGGCTGCATCAAACCAGTCAAGAGGCTAATGACTCAAAAAAAAAAAAAAAGTTCACGAAATTCGTTGCTCTCGTCCTTCGTAGGGTCGTAGGCGTATTAGTGAGCGCTTGAAGGGAAAGGTGGTGTCTTCTGCTGTCATTTTAGACAGGTTGAGCTACACTAATATGAATGTTTACTTCATTCATTTGTAGTATTTAATTAACTCCTTCTCTTCATCTGATAACTTATGTCAGCAAATATTCGTTGTAGGTCGGTCGTCTCAATACGAAAATGCAATAAGTCGAAGATGGAATGGGTCTGCTGCCATTGTCTTAAGGGCTCACAGAACGTCCCAGGAAACGATCCTGTCGTCATTCAGTTGGATGATGACGAAGTCCGATGCCGGTTCACGAACGTCATTTTATTGCAAAGTTGATTCCGACGCACAAAACTGATTAATCATCTTTCCACAGTCACTCTTCATTGTGTTAAAGATAGGCCTACAACGTAGGCCTCACCGATTTTCGTGATTCGTCTCTACTCTATAATGCCCTTTCTGTCTTTTGCCTTCGGTATTCACTACAACCAATATTAACAACTTACTAAACGGAAAGAGCGATTATGAGAACACTGAAACCCAAAATGGCTGAGGAGGTATATGATAGTGTTACTGAAAGTTTTACGTTGTTAGGCGCTGCCTCAGTGTTGCAGTCAGACAATGGTCGCGAGTTCTTTAATAAAATGATGAGCAGCTTAACTGAATTATGGTCCAATTTTAAGAGTGTGCAAGGTAAACCTACACATAGCCAGATAACTGAATTATGGTCCAATTTTAAGAGTGCACACGGCAAACCTACACATAGCCAGAGCCAATGTAGCCCTAGCGTCCAAAGCAAGACATAGAAAATGTGCTAAATGTAGAAAAAACCATCTCGGAGTTGAGCCGTGCACTAAGTTTTGTGCAGCTTATGAAGAACTGCGCTGTAAATTTTGGAGTTAAAAGATCCCTGTACGAAGCGATGTTCGCATGCATTCCTAAATTCGTTTTGTCATCATGAAGTTGACACCTGAAGCAATGGCGAACGTTCACTCTGAAGACGACCTTGAAAATGTAACTAATCACGTGAAATAAAGTAAATATTAGAAGTGAGTAAGGGTCTGAAACGTTATAGGATAACGTCATAGCAGATCTCCAGTATAAGAGAATAACATACAAACAAAAACAGAAGTTGAGAACAGAGATGTATTCCAGATAGTAATGAATGGTGTCTGACTGTTTTAGACGAGTTAACTCGTGCTATTAGAAAACAGAATAAAGGCCTACTACTGCTCAGAAGAACAAACAGAATGTAGCAGTGCTCAGGTCGTCGTTTGCAACCAGTGAGAGTTCCAGTCCCGACTTCGATCGAGGAAGACGACATGCAAGGTCCATCATGTGTGTCGTCCTCGAACCAACGGCTGATGGCCTCTACCAAATAGGGGAAGAGATGGTGTGCTGCGCCAACTCGAACCTACGTGATAAACTGATTTTTTTAAATACGATACTATATGCCACTGCGGCTACGATTGCGATAGCATTTTGTTACACGTGCTGATCAGAACTTGCCCTCTTACAGTAATCTCAGAGATGGAATTTCCACCAGAAAAAAAGTTGCTCTGAGGTAAGCTGCGACGTCACAGTCTATGGGAAGCGGTCAGGGATTCTTCAGATGCCACTGCCAGCACACATCTCAGACCCTGAGATGCTTTTGAAAAAAGAAACACGTGTTGTGCAACTCTCAGTGCTGTGGGGAACGATATTGCTGCAATAAGTGACTTTTAAATGACTGTGTCTACAAATTAGCGCTCATAAAAGGCAATTTTCGAAACATATCTGTGTTTTGTTATTGCTGCACAATGAAGTTCAATAATATGACTGTGTTTTCCGATAGCAGCCATAAAATGCAACTTTCCAAACATGCTTATTGTTATTGCAGCTGCGGTTCACATTCATTGCGCATTTGGCGAGAAGGTATACTTTTTAGTAACGGTGGTGTATTACCAATTATGAATGTGTATTGTCTGGCAAAACTGAAATCAATCATCCGCTTTCACTTAAGCGGTCAGTGGAGATGCACCATCATCAGTGATGGCATATATTCCCTGGAACTTCCACTTCCACAATGACATATAGAGGGAGATTCAGCTGCCCCTGTCTCTAGGTTTTACGCAATCTGCAGCACCTTCCAATACTATGTGTAAGATTTTCATATTATCTCACTCACAACGTCCTACGAAAAAATGAGCAGGATATTTTTGTAGGAAATTTAAAGTATTTAGATTTTTTACGTGGGTGCATTTTTGCGAGTGGCCATAGTTTTCGAATTATTCAAGGAAAATGTACCAAACTGATCTTAAAATGCATTTTTCTTGAATAACTCGAAAATCGTCGCTTCCAGCGAGAAGGTATCACAGTACAAAATGTAATTACATAATATACCCAACAAAATGCTCCCGTCCATTTACTCTGTAGGTCTAATAGTTTGCGCACAGCGAGGGAGATAAAACGAATATCTCGTGCGTGGTATTACGAGGTATTGCGGGCTGCATAACACCCAGAGGTACGGGAAACTGCATCACCCTCTATATATAGGGTGCATCACCTAAAACTTGCACCGCGAATATTGTGGACACGAATAGTGCTTTTGATGTGCAATTTTCACAGAATGGATTGACAGTCAATAAAAAGGTTGTAATAATGCTTTGAAAGTGCATTCTCGTGGAAACATCGACTTTTATAAGGAGAAAATGCCTATTGTCACTAACGGACTAAAAGTAGAGCAAATTAGAATGTCGTTGGTGTTTCTTGCAGGATTCAAGTGCGAGGAGTTTACAAGGTATCGTATTTTGAGAAGTTACCACACCGACGCTGGTTTGTGCTATTCAGCCTACGTAGCTGCTCGTGCAACGTTGTTATGTTTGCTTAAGGGTGCTATGGTGTGCTTTGAGTGCATTCCGACTTGCTAGTCGGTTGGTGTGTACAGCCCAAGCTGTACGCTGTGAGTGGACGATATGATTTACCAGTGCAGAAAAAGCCCACATGCTCATGGTGTATGGAGAATGTAGGAAGCATGCAGCTCGTTCTTTTGCGGTTGTGTGGAAAGGTTTCCCAATAAACGTCAGACACCTCAGCAATTGTTTGCAAGCCTCTACAGCCAGTTACGTGAAAGAGGTAGTGTTTAACCAAGGCAGCGCAACAGAAGGAAACTAGTGATCTACTAAAAGTAGAGCAAATTAGAATGTCGTTGGTGTTTCTTGCAGGATTCAAGTGCGAGGAGTTTACAAGGTATCGTATTTTGAGAAGTTACCACACCGACGCTGGTTTGTGCTATTCAGCCTACGTAGCTGCTCGTGCAACGTTGTTATGTTTGCTTAAGGGTGCTATGGTGTGCTTTGAGTGCATTCCGACTTGCTAGTCGGTTGGTGTGTACAGCCCAAGCTGTACGCTGTGAGTGGACGATATGATTTACCAGTGCAGAAAAAGCCCACATGCTCATGGTGTATGGAGAATGTAGGAAGCATGCAGCTCGTTCTTTTGCGGTTGTGTGGAAAGGTTTCCCAATAAACGTCAGACACCTCAGCAATTGTTTGCAAGCCTCTTCAGCCAGTTACGTGAAAGAGGTAGTGTTTAACCAAGGCAGCGCAACAGAAGGAAACTAGTGATAACAGAAGAGAGGGAATTAAAATTCTTGCTAGTGTTGCACTTGATCCGGACGTTAGCTCCCACGCAACCACACAAGGAAGTGGCAAAGCCAGGCAAGTGTCCTATACAATCTAAATGACATAGGTTCCTCCTTGTCACATCTCTTTTCGTCAAGAGGTGCATTGAAACGATTATGGAAAACGTGTTAACTTCTGTACATAAGCGCTAAGGCAGGAAGCTTCGGATGTATCATTGTATTATTTGTGATGAAGCCACACTTATCAATCCTCATACACTATTAGCCTCTTGACAGTCCCCGTTGGCTACATTCCATGGAATGTAAATGTGTGATTTGAGATAGTGAACCACTAGCTCGAAGGCCCATTTTTCATAGACGGAACACTGAACTCACAAGTATCACAGTCTCCTAACAGACCGTCTTCCATGGATTCTAGAAGGCGTTCCTCTACAGACTAGGCGGAACCTATGGTACCAACATGACGGCTTACCAGTCCATAGCGCACGAAGTACTGCAGCATGTCTTCACGGATAGTTTCTAGATATCTGGATTGGAAACAGAAGACCTGTTCCTTGACCAGCCCATTGCCCTGACTTGGCGCCTGTAGAGTTTTTCTGTGGAGGAAGCTGAAATGCGCTGTTTACAAGGACGCATCAACTACCCGATGATATACAATGACTTATTACTGCAGCCTGCTTAGACGTCTCCACTAAAATGCTAGCACATGCGCAGCAGTAGTTCTCTGCCATACTGGAAGCGTGTGTTTCCGCTGGCGGTGGTCGTTTTGAATCCACCTGTGATGGTCAGTTGTCTCGTTACTGGTCAGAATCCACATAAATAGTGTACGCATTTTTGTTGATCTTTATTATGTGCTACCAGACAAAATACGGTATCTTGTAAACGACCCGCACGAAAATACTACAGCAAACACCACTGACATTCCACTTTACCTTACTTTTAGATTGTTAATATTAATAATCACTGTTCCATTTAAAAACCTGTAATTTTGCACAAAAAATACACTTTCTAATTATTACTACAGTGTCTTTATTGGCTATCAGTACGAGCCCCATCCTGTGAAAACAGCACTTCAGTAGCACCACCCATTTCCACATTATTTGCGCTGCAAATTGTAAATGATTCGATCAGTATATTCGATACTACACGGTCCATTCACGTTAATGTGACCACCGCCTATGCCCGACGTTAATTTACAATAACCACTCACACACGGCTGGTGGCAGCATTAGTAGTAGAAGGTTTGAACCTGCGACTATAGCAGCTGAAACGCCTAAAACCGCTCGGTCACAGTGGCCGGTGCTTCGCTGTTGTCAACAGTAAGATACAACAAGCAGTCAAGAGCAAGATGCTTTAATATACACAACCAAACAAAAAACAAAGAGAAAACTCATTAAAAACCACAAAACGCGAGAAAAAACAAGGAGCTACTCACAAAATCAAACAAAACTGCATCTCGTGTGATTGAGGAACACTAGAGGTGATTCTGTGTATTAACGGGTTGCAACAGCGAGATATCTTTCAAACATCCTAGCGTTACTTAACACGCAAAATGCAAGAGAAAGGGAAAATAATATGCTTTCCCTGTTACCTCCAAGGTTCAAAATCTCTCGGCCGATCCCCGTGTGGTACCTGAACAAGGAGGAAGGTCATGTATGCGAAGATAGAAAGGATTCAACCAAGACCATTTGCACGGAGATTTTGTGAGAGCGCACGGCAGCCTATTCTTCTGTCCTACCAGAACGAGCATGAAGTGCTTTGTTTTCATGAAACGTCTTTGAAGCTGTCCCACCTAAAAGCAATGCGAGTACTGTCGTGTATGCGCAGCTGGAAAATGTGGACGAGTGATGCGCTGGCATGGGGTGCCTTCAGGAGCCAGAGGCGCCGATCTGAAACCTGTCATCATATTAGTCAACAGGCTGTGACCACGTAGTTACGGTAGAACTACGAGAAGGTTACGATGCATGGATGATTTCGTTAATTGATGTGCAGTTTTCTGATGAGATCCACCCCAAAGAGAATGGCTGCAGAGAACTACGCAATGCGCACGACATAAAAATGCGAATGCGCACAGGTTGCCCGAACTCTTAGTGTGCGCTTGTAATGAGTCGATGGGCAAATATCTGTTAGGAACGTTTCATATTGTGGACAGTTGGGAATGTGGGTTTCACGGGAAGCGTACTAGGGATAAGTCTGTGTCCTCGGTGGCTCAGATCGATAGAGCGTCTGTAATGTAAGCACGAGATCCCGGTTTCGAGTTCCGGTCGGAGTACACATTTTCAGCTGTCCCCACAGAGGTATATCAACAACACCTGTCGGCAACTGAGGGTTTCAATTAATTATCATTTATAAAAAAGTTAATCATCAATAGAAACAGCAAGGAATATGCCATCACGAACAGATACAGGGGAACGCTGATTTACTCACAAGATATCCTCCAAAAACCTATACGAAGTTAAGAGGAACGATCAGACCCACACTCACAGCAACAGAGCGAGAGCAAAATGAAACGATGAAGTCACAGTTAAAAATATACAATTACCTGAGCTCATCACATCATGGGAAGTACGCGACGGGTTTACACACAACGATCATAATGTTATAATCACAAATATTTCTACACATACGACAAGGGAAACACAGAACAAGTTTTTTCTGTTTAAGAAAGCAGACTGGTGCATGTATAGAACTTGTATCGGCGGGCGATGTATGATAGATTAAAGGCAGAACTGTCCGTAAGATACGTAGGTTGAAGGAGATCTTGCACGAGAAACAATTAAAGAAATCCAACAATAACAGGTAAGAGTAAAAGGAAAATGCCCTGGATGGTAGACCCAGAAAGGATTCGAGAACCAAACGCAGATATAACCAGAGGGCGGCAACTGCTAGAGAGAGGCACATACGACTGGAATAGCTGGGGGCTTCAAAGTGAAAACACAAGGACCTGGAAAACAAAGAGACGTCATTGAGACGATTACGTTTAAACTTAAATGAGCATCGACTAAAGCGATCCACCGTCCAAACTGATGATCCTGAGAGTACGAACATCGTTTGTGCTAAATACACCGAGGTGGGTTGACGCAACCTCCGCACAGAGATGGAAAAGTGCAGTGGAGTTTCTGCTTGAACAGCCCCTGCCCGATGACAACCACAGGACACACGATCCACACCATTTAAGAGCTCTAATACAGACAGAATACACAACGGAGACCATCACGTGCCCCTTTGCGCAGGAAAACGTTGCGCTGGCAATATCAAAAGTAAAAGTTAAGGAATCACCTGGGTCGGATCACATTCACTCCGAGACCTCTTATACGAGCAGTTCCACAGTTTAACCGATTTTTAATCGAGTCACTGAACGGAGCCCTAAGACGACAAAGAGTACCTACAGCTCGGAAATCAGCAAACAAATCGGAAGGCAAAAACCCATCCAGTCCGAAGTTGTGCAGACCATTTTTCTTGATCAGTAAATTGGCTCAGTAAGACGACAAAGAGTACCTACAGATCGTAAATTAGCAAACAAACCGGAAGGCAAAATCTTATCCGTTGCGAAGTTGTGCAGACCAATTTGCTTGATCAACCCTTTGGCTCAGGTCCAGGAGCCGCTTCTGTGTAACTGATTACACGATCAAAGACGGCTCTAAGGTTCAGCCTGCATCAACACGGGTTCAGAGAAAATACCTCAGTTACATTTAATCTGGCACCCCAATTTAGCACACATTGTCAACTGCAAGTACGTAATGCCCATATAAACTTCGCCAGGGCGTTGGTGGTCCACAACGTTCGCAAGACAGCAGGAACTGCAGGTACCAGCAACGCTATACAATAGTCTACTAGCCTACTGTAATAATAGAGTAGTTGAATTACGCGCACTGGTTGCGGATGAGATGAATGTGATCAAGCGAATTACTAAGGGATACCCGCAGGATTCAGTTTGTTAGCGCAACTTTTGGAATCTTTACATTTAATCCCTCCTAACAGAAGCAGAAAAACTAGTTCACAAACTCGAGCGTATCAACAGCATTACTTACTGCTGTTCGAATGTATCACCCTGCCTTGCTTCAGACTATACCATGTTTTACAGTGAGCACAAAGGCACACAGACTATGTCTCATAATGACCACAACCGTTGTTAGGCGAGGTGAAAGAAGTGTTTCAGCACCACGTCGGTGGAGGTACTTTGCATGCATCTCGGAATATACCCAATGTACCTAAACATTCGTCAACGTGCTGCGACATATTGTCCGATGAGGGGCAGACAAGACAAAGTAATGGAAGATACAGAGGAAGAACTAAGGGAAAAGCGCCAACTAAAACAGGTAGGAGTGAATGCTTGGCAGCGTGAGTGGGCAACCATTAAAGGCCATATAGTTTACTCTTCCCCGACGTCCGGAAGAGGTCGCAACCGCGCCGCAAGCTCCACTCGAGGCATGGTGCACGTTTTAACAGGACGAAACACCTATCCAGCGCACCTCCATCGAATGCACCTCACTCAGCGAATAGTGTTACTGTGGCGAACGAAGAATCCCTGAGCATACGCTTCTCCTTTTCACATTACACATGCAGACCCGACAAACAAAGGTCACGTATGACGACGTCTACGAATCCGTAGGAAACCCAAAGATATGAGAATAGCTGAGCCCAGCCACTGAAACTACGCGTAAATCACGTATACTTTATGCCGAATACGTAGAAGCAAGACCTTACAGACGAACCAGACAGGTAATTACCCGAGATGATCTTGACGCACGGGAAGTATCGGACTCTGGACAGAGCGGAAAAACCCACTCTCACAATGAAAGTTTATAATTAGTGAACGAAGCAGTAGGAGAAAAATAGGACACACAACACTGACATATTCACGGCAAAGAGCACCCAAAACAGCATACACAAAGATGAAACGTCTATAAACAATAACTATCTGTAACCATGCTAGATTGTGCCCTAATAAATGAAATATACAAAGCGCACACATAGACTGATATATGGACTTAGATGACATTAGAATAGGATAGTAATTAGAACAGAACAGCTTGCGGCAGAATTACGATCACTTGTACCTCTGTACGGGCTACCGCTAGCAAAGCGACCCTGACAAGCATGGGTACTTTTGAATAGTGCAACAGTTGACTGGAGAGTGGAATGGCTGTGACATACGTGTTCTATTTGGTCTGAATTTGTTATGATATACCCCTGTCATCTCACTTGTCAATAAAATGACCTTGATCTCGACGGTGTTGGTACTTCTTGCAGTGTAGTTATTTAGCATACATGACGTATACAGCTTCCATTCTTATGTGAGAAGCCCACTCTACATACTGCATACTTCGACATATTCAGAGTGCACAACATACATAGCTAGGAACCTTTTGATATTATGTGGTTATAAATAATCGGAAGGCAATCAAAGCCAGCGGTTAATAAGGATTTCTTTAGCGGCGACACTTGACAGTTCTGAAATATGACGTTTTTCATATAACTGGGGAAGGTGTAGACAATTTCTTGTAAAGATGAGATGACTACTCCACTATTTGGTGGTTTTTGTATGTACCACAGATACCATACTACCTACGCATGCCACTCCCTAACGTAAACTCCTTAACCAACACGTTGTTACACGTATGGTACAGCATTATCAGCAGCAAAGTTTAGTACAGAATATGGGCAAGCCATATATTCATTGAAAATTTCAAAGATATATCTTTTCGTATACCTACGCCTCTTGGCGTCTGCGAGTGTTTAGTATTCCAGGGATGACCCTGAAGCCACATAATATATTTTGGCATGAATTGTATCTTTCATATCGTAACTTATGTGTATTACTTCGAAAATAGATAGGTGTATTTCATCTTCAGTGATGTACCACTAAAGTAGGGGCAGCCAGAGTCCTTTTGAATCGGTGTCATTACGGACGGTACGGTGGATTGTGTACGTACCTGTAAACAAAGAACTACCTTGTATCTAGTGTAGTCGACATGCAAAGGAACTGTGTTTCCAGCACCAGCTATTCCCGCGGTCCTGTTGGCTCTGGCGCAAGCGCACGTGTCTCTTCAGGTGAGAGGACGCCAGCAATTACCTTAAGCCCTCCCCCTCCCTCCCCTTCGAATATGTGCGCTCCGCTCCGCGCGCAGCGCGATCCCTTCCTCCTCCTCTAGACCCACCCCCTACCCTCACACCCCTGACTGTTGTCCCGGTTGATCGCTATCGTCCTCCTCCCACCCTCTCCGCGTATTAATATTCAGCAATGGTTAAACTTATTCCGAGGTCCCTCTCGTTTGCGCTGTTTGCATCCCTCCGAGATCAAGTAGAAAGCAGCTAGTGTGAGTCAGCATTATTCTTACGAAAAAAAGAGGGAGAGAAAAATCAGCCCTCGGAAACGTTCGCTGAATAACGAAAGAAAGTCTCATATATATGCAAATCCACAGAATGTTCAACGCACAAAAACGTAGAAACAGAAAATCGACTACACGAGTGTTTGCATTCGAAACGCAGAATCAATTCCTTTTGGCTTATTTGTCTGATAATATTGGATTCAGAAATGCGGGAAAATTTGAATAATTTCTTGCATATCAAGTTATCCGACGTGGTGATAACTTTTAATACATATGATTCAAGGAACTGTCCGCTATTAGACTCCAGAAATGTTTGTTTTGTTCACTACAGATGGCTTCTGATCATGCGTACGCTGTCTCTCAACCTCTGTCAATAAACTCGGCCAGTCTTATGCTGCGTACTCTGTTTCGTATTTTGGTGCATACGTGCTACCCAGTTTGTGGAGCGAGCATTTCAGATTAGTTTCTAAGCTGTTTCCCCGCTACTCAAGTGGTTGAAATGGCTCTGAGCACTATGGCACTTAACATCTGAGGTCATCAGTCCCCTAGAACTTAGAACTACTTACACCTAACTAACCTAAGGACATCACACACATCCATGCTCGAGACAGCATTCGAACATGCGACCTTAGCGGTCGCGCGGTTCCAAACCGAAGCGCCTAGAACCGCTCGGCCACTTCAGCCAGCTCCTCGTTATTCACATTTTTCTAATTCGTACTCGTGTATGTCTGGACTTATTTTGAGTAGTTAATCTGCATATATTCTGATGGGACTAATCCCTTCCTGTATTATCAGTTTCGTCATTTTAGCTACTGAAATACAGTTTACACTACTGGCAACAATCTGATGATTAATGACATTAAGACTGATGGGAAGGGAAGAACATTCTTGATGACTTATTTGAATTTGTAATGATTGTTTTGAGGTATTATGAATGAATGAAAAAGTTGCTTAGAAGAGTAAGTGGGAGAAATTGAGTAGAATAAATTTTTACTGATCTTGGAAAGGAGGTTCAAAAAATGGCTCTGAGCACTATGGGACTTAACATCTGAGGTCATCAGTCCCCTAGAACTTAGAACTACTTAAACCTATCTAACCTAAGGACATCACACACGCCCATGCCCGAGGCAGGATTCGAACCTGCCACCGTAGCGGTCGTGCGGTTCCAGACTGTAGTGCCTAGAACCGCTCGGCCACTTCGACCGGCCTTGGAAAGGAGGAAGCAAAAGAAAGATACATTAATGATACAAAATTAAAACGGTAACAATTTGGGAAAGCGGAGGGTTTGAGACAATTAGTAACATAACTAACAATACCAAGTATATTTCTAGACGAATAAGGAAGGAAAAATTCAGATGCAGATCCCCAAACCTGTCAGACGCAACGTCGTGTAACATACGGTAAGCATTATTATAATGACATTGCTTAGAAAGGGAAAGAATGTCTCCTGCGCAAAAATCAGTACGCACATGGAAAACAAACTTTTTAGCGAACGAATGGAGATCGATGCGTGGTGTCTTTGCAGACAGCAGCGGTAATCCGACTAGAAGTTTAACGAAAGACATTCTAAAATGTTCCACATTATCAGATGGCAGCAAACGTGTCGTTGCACGCATTTCGGAATTGTTAACGTATCATGGATAGCATCCATGGAACAGAAGATATCTTCAATCCGTTCAGAACCCCGGGTACAGTTACAAGAGGAGGAAATGAAAGGGAAGCGTTAGTTGAGAATGGAGTCCGGCAGGTCTTTGCCCGATACCCCATATCACTCAACAAATACACAGTGCAAGTAGTACAGTTAGAAGAATTTGCAGTCATAAAAGGCAGGCAGTAATTCGGAAGCCACTGAGACCGGTAGCACTCTACCCCCACGTTAATCACTCGCACGTAGTGCAAATAGTAATGTAAGATATAGTGGCATTAAGGCATTTGAAGTTCACGGAGAAGAAGCGAAAATTTAAAAATATTCGGCTAGTATTGTAATTCTCTCAGAAACGCCAAAGGACTTGCAATACCACCTAAACTGAATGGATATCGTCTTCGAAAGTGTTGTATGAATATGAAAAAAATGTACAATAAGAATAATGAAGTATGTTCAAATTAAATTAATTGAATCTTAGGGAATTATGTAGGAAAACGAGACAATACAAGTAAATGACGACTTCTTCTCTTTGGGCAACAAAATAACTGACGACAGCAGAAATGGGGATATAAAATGCAGACTGTCACTAGGAGACCAGCTTATTTTATAAATTATTAACATCGAAATCAAAATTAAGTTTTTGGAAATATTTTATGAAAGTATTTTCTGTTGCCGTTCACGGAAGTGGTATCTTGAGGAAGAAAGGTGAAGAGTTGATGGGTAGATTGCACAACTAACGAAAAGGTGCAAGGTGGAATTGCAGTGAAAAGAAACTTTACGGTACCACTTGAAACGCCCCCTTAGAAAAATTAGTGAAATACTGTGCTGATAAACCTCTTACGTTACTTGATTTTCAAACAGCTGAGCTGAACTGAACGTACTCAGACATTTCTCTCTATACTTATTCTGATCAACACTAAACTGACACAAAATATCGCAATCCGAGTTTCAAAAATCCCTACAAAAGAATGGCCCTGACTAATGATAACCTATACCTTTCCTGGGTCATCTTACCTCACAAAAATCTTCGTTACTCGAACTGCTGCAATACATCGAGCGCCACTACTGCCAGCTAACTAAAAGATTCTAACTACTGATAGGCATACTTAGCAAATGAAAGATTTTGATAGAGAACAAACAATGTATTTACCTTAATACAGTTCAAAAGTCATTATATATAGTATTTAATGATAGCCAGTATTACAAATATTTACTCTTTCTGGCGGACACACGTCCAGATCGTCCCCTCTTAAAATTCTGCCATCTCTCTCCCCACATCCACCACTGCTGGCGGCTCACCTCCATCTGCGCAACGCTACACGCTGTTTACGTCCGACTACCCAACACTTCAATAGCGAATATTACAACAATGCCAGTCAGCCACAGACTGCACACAGCACAGCCAGTGAATTTCATACAGAACGCTACGTGGCGTTACCAACACAAAAACCTAAACAGGCTACTTACTCACTTGACTGTACGAAGCGACGAGTTGTAAAGACGCACTATGAGGCATAAAATAGTAGATGATTTGGTAAAACAGGGAAGTGAGTTGGGTAGATTGCGAACAGGGCTGTGTAACGGGAAACAAGCGGAAATTGGTGAAGGTAGCTGTAGTTGTGTAGAGCTGAAGAGACTTGTACAGAAGAAACTAGGAGGGAGACCCGCAGTTATCGGTTTGAGGGTCACAAACATAATTCTCCGTGATTCACATACATCTCCTTAGGCGCCCATGTTCATTACCTTGTAAAGCAGACGTGATAGTACAACTAGTGGCATTTGTGGCAGGACATTGCACAACAGGGTAGTCAGCTCCCAATTCACTGAGGCTTGTCCGCTCGCGCACACACGGCTGCAGGATTCGGCCCGACCCTCAGCGGGTGTCTCTGGGGAAATACACCAGGCCCTATAATACGCGTTCATATATATCAAACTGATGTGACAGCATTTCCATATCAGAAGCGTTACGCAAGTATTTGAATTTGTGGGTGACATACCCGCAGAGCTCGGCAAGGGATTTTCGATTACGTGTCATAGTGGGTATGTGTGAAGGGAAGCACTGTCTGGAAAATTGGTCACGGGAAGAGCTGGTGAGCAAGGGGGAAGAATCCGTGCGTTGGGGTTCCCACCTTCACGAGAATCTACGCTATTTTGCGACACATCAGCGATCTTCCAGTACGGTATAGTTACTGTAAAGATACAGCTTTCGACTTAGCAACGAGAAACATGTACACCACAAGAAAAATGCAACACCGTCAAGAATTGTGTTCAGTGGCATCTCGTAATATGTGCTTACTAAGCGGTTGCCGTGTTAGTGATTCATTTGTCACATTCATCGGCTTTCAGATGGCGCTCAGGACTGTCTGTGCACCCTCCGTTTTGACTCTGCTGGCAGCAACTGTGCTGCATTTAGAGGTCAATAGTATTTGCGGAATTCAGTCTAGGGTACAAACATGGCCCACCAACGAGTACGTTTTCCAATTGAGCAGCTTCACTCATTTAACCGGGCAGGCACAGTCGGCCTGCGGGGCGCTGGATATACCGGGTGATCAAAAAGTCAGTATAAATTTGAAAACTGAATATATCACGGAATAATGTAGATACAGAGGTACAAATTGACACACATGCCTGGAATGACATGGGGTTTTATTAGAACAAAAAAAAAGGAAAGTTTAAAAAATGTCCGACAAATGGCGCTTTATCTGATCAGAATAGCAATAATTGGCATAACAAAATAAGACAAAGCAAAGATGATGTTCTTTACAGGAAATGCCCAATATGTCCACCACCTTCCTCAACAATAGCTGTAGTCGAGGAATAATGTTGTGAACAGCACTGAAAAGCATGTCCGGAGTTATGGTGAGGCATTAGCGTCGGATGTTGTCTTTCAGCGTCCCTAGAGATATAGGTCGATCACGATACACTTGCGACCTCAGGTAACCCCAAAGCCAATAATCGCACGGACTGAGGGCTGGGGACCTGGGAGGCCAAGCATGACGAAAGTGGCGGCTGAGCACACGATCATCACCGCTCGACGCGCGCAAGAGATCTTTCGCGCGTCTAGCAATATGGGGTGGAGCGCCATTCTGCATAACCATGGTAAGTACCAGCAAGTGATTATAAGACAGGCTGGGGATAATGCGATTCTGTAACGTATCGGCGTACCTCTCACCCGTCACTGTAGCAGTTACAAAACCAGAATCACACATTTCCTCGAAGAAAAAAGGCCCGATAACGGTAGATGTGGTACCGTAAATCCAACCCATACCGTGACTTTCTCTTCATGCAATGCAGTTAGCACGAAAGTTATAGGATTTTCGGTAGCCCAATTTCTGCAGTTGTGGGCGTTGACAGACCCTCGGAGCGTGAAATGAGCTTCGTCGGTCCACAACACGTTACTCAACCAGACGTCATCTTTTGAAACGCCCACACCGCAAATGCCCTCCGCTTCATTAAATCGCCAGGTAACAGTTCATGATGCCGATGGATTTTGTACGGATAGCATCGGAGTGTACGCCTCAGTGCCAACCAAACAGTAGTGCATGGAATGCCGGTGCGGCGAGCTACTGCACGAGCGCTAACTTCCCCGTGCAGAGACGAACCCGCTTCAGTCTCCATTTCTTTCTAAACTGTCTCTGCAGCATTACGCCTTGTTCTCTGCCGGCCACTACGGAGTGTATCGTCTAAACAACCTGTGGCTTCGAACTTCGAAATCATACTCGCCAGAGCTGCGTTTCTACACTCCTGGAAATGGAAAAAAGAACACATTGACACCGGTCTGTCAGACCCACCATACTTGCTCCGGACACTGCGAGAGGGCTGTACAAGCAAATGATCACACGCACAGCACAGCGGACACACCAGGAACCGCGGTGTTGGCCGTCGAATGGCGCTAGCTGCGCAGCATTTGTGCACCGCCGCCGTCAGTGTCAGCCAGTTTGCTGTGGCATACGGAGCTCCATCGCAGTCTTTAACACTGGTAGCACGTCGCGACAGCGTGGACGTGAACCGTATGTACAGTTGGCGGACTTTGAGCGAGGGTGTATAGTGGGTATGCGGGAGGCCAGGTGGACGTACCGCCGAATTGCTCAACACGTGGGGCGTGAGGTCTCCACAGTACATCGATGTTGTCGCCAGTGGTCGGCGGAAGGTGCACGTGCCCGTCGACCTGGGACCGGACCGCAGCGACGCACGGATGCACGCCGAGACCGTAGGATCCTACGCAGTGCCGTAGGGGACCGCACCGCCACTTCCCAGCAAATTAGGGACACTGTTGCTCCTGGGGTATCGGCGAGGACCATTCGCAACCGTATCCATGAAGCTGGGCTACGGTCCCGCACACCGTTAGGCCGTCTTCCGCTCACGCCCCAACATCGTGCAGCCCGCCTCCAATGGTGTCACGACAGGCGTGAATGGAGGGACGAATGCAGATGTGTCGTCTTCAGCGATGAGAGTCGCTTCTGCCTTGGTGCCAATGATGGTCGTATGCGTGTTTGGCGCCGTGCAGGTGAGCGCCACAATCAGGACTGCATACGACCGAGGCACACAGCGCCAACACCCGGCATCATGGTGTGGGGAGCGATTTCCTACACTGGCCGTACACCTCTGGTGATCGTGGAGGGGACACTGAATAGTGCACGGTACATCCAAACCATCATCGAACCCATCGTTCTACCATTCCTAGACCGGCAAGGGAACTTGCTGTTCCAACAGGACAATGCACGTCCGCATGTATCCCGTGCCACCCAACGTGCTCTAGAAGGTGTAAGTCAACTACCCTGGCCAGCAAGATCTCCGGATCTGTCCCCCATTGAGCATGTTTGGGACTGGATGAAGCGTCGTCTCACGCGGTCTGCACGTCCAGCACGAACGCTGGTCCAGCTGAGGCGCCAGGTGGAAATGGCATGGCAAGCCGTTCCACAGGACTACATCCAGCATCTCTACGATCGTCTCCATGGGAGAATAACAGCCTGCATTGCTGCGAAAGGTGGATATACACTGTACTATTGCCGACATTGTGCATGCTCTGTTGCCTGTGTCTATGTGCCTGTGGTACTGTCAGTGTGATCATGTGATGTATCTAACCCCAGGAATGTGTCAATAAAGTTTCCCCTTCCTGGGACAATGATTTCACGGTGTTCTTATTTCAATTTCCAGGAGTGTATCTACATTATTCCTTGGTTTATTAAGTTTTCAAATTTATGCTGACTGTTGATCAGCCGGTACGTGTTACTGCACATGTTGTGCACGATGCATCGGTCCTGTACCTCTGCTTTCAACACTGGTCTGCGAACTATTTGAACACCTAAGGTCCAGGTACTGGACGTCCGCATATTACAGACGAGCGTCACCATCGGCGCATTGTGTCAGCAGCGGCGGTCGACCGAGCGTCATCCAGAGACGTCGCACCTGGTGTGTCATCAGAGACCACAGGGAACCGTCTGCATGCAGCAGGATTAAGATCACGTGTGTCTCTGGTCAGACATCCCGACACTGCGAACTATGGCTACCCTGGTGTCGCGACAGCATTAACTGGTGAATGGAATGGCGTTTTGTTATCTTCCGTCATGACTATATGTGAGTGATGAAAGTATACGTGTGTGGCGTAGTCATGGTAGGCTGCCTTTTTGAGAGTGCATTTATCCATGACACATAGGTCCCATTCCAGGCTTCATAGCAATGACGCCATCATTTACAAATCTCGGTCATATTTAGTGTTCTACAGGGTACAGACACCAGTGTGCGCTACACTGTGCTGGCTGTCATCCCCGAGCAACTGCCATTACTTCGAAAGGAGGGTGAAGTACTTTTTCAGCAGGACAAGTCCAATTACAGCTGCTCCAACGGGAAGGACTTCCGTTCGCACACAACAACTGCCCCGGTCTGCAAGATCACCAGGACTGTCCGGAATTGAACAAGTTTGGGTTATAATTTAGCAGGTACTTATTCATTCTCCATGTCCTGTAAGAACAATCGCCGAATAGCAACAAATTGTGCCAGATTCTTGGGACACTGTGTCTTGGGATTTCTTTCGGCAGTTTTATGATACTTTTGTTCTACAAGAAAATATCATTTTCATTTACAAATAAGTTCAATACCAAACCACTGAATAACACAGCGAATGCCACACTGGCGCCCAACGTGGGGTCACCGATCAACATTTATTCATCTTAATAATTAAAATTGAGGTCTAATACAGGTGCGAGGTACCAAAACAAACTATTCATCATTGTTTATTTATTTGTTTCATGAGCATTGACATCTTCCTACCGAACTATTGTACGAACCTGTAACTGCACTGGTGCCCAACACACGAGTAACTTCAGCGCAGTCCACAACTGTCAATTAATTCGGATGTCCATATTCGGTCAGTTTCTGCAGCAATAAGTAGTAATAATTGAATATTCTGGCTGCGGGAATAATATTTTCGAGTGTTATTTGTGTATATGTGTTAGTTATAAGATCATTTTGTGTCAACTGGTGCTTGTCAGTGATTTATATATTTGTTGTGATATATTAATGGTAGAATGGTTAAACAGAAGAAAAATAAACCGAATGAGCATACTGATGCAGAGGTGACATCAGAGTCTCAGGTAGAACAATCTACCCATATTTCTGTTGAATTATTAGAAAATTTTATTATGAATCATATTTTAGAAACCGATGTCCCGACTGATAGTAGCACCGAGGAGTTGCCAAAACAAACTGATACTCCTGGATTCAACCAGTTAAGAATTAATGACAATATTTCTTCTGGGCAAGGGGCAGAAATTAGCAATGCTCAAGCTATGTCCATAAAGGATATGCTAACGGCATTTTTTGAAAAGTTTACTATTAAAGAGCGTGAAAAACAACGCGAGCTTAAAGAGCAGGAGCGTGAAAGACAACGTCACCAGGAAAAGGAAAAACGTAGACAGGAAAAGCTTATAGAAAAACAGCAACAGGAGCTAAGGACCAAGAAAAGGAAAAGAAATTTATTGGAAATATAAACAATATTTTCCTGAAAAGAGATAAAGAAATTGTCCGTAGGACAAATCAAGTGTTGGTCGATAGTGATAATGCTATTACTACCCATTTTAAGCAGGAGATCGATGCAGTAAAAACCACTATTGAACCGTTAACAAACATTCCAGTTCACGTCAATAGTCCTCAAACTAAAGTAGATAGACTAAAGAACCAATTCAAAGCCTTGGCTACCGCTGTAGAAACAATGCAGGAGGACATTCTCTCTGAAATCCGAAAACAAGTCCGAACAGAAGTAGCCAGGGTGCTGAGCTCTGAAAATCAAAACTTTGAAAATCTTACAGTATGCAGTAATGAGAACACTGGTACTGACAGGGAAAAAATCTGAGATAATCTAACGGCGAATTTTAATGCACCACAAGGAAGACTAAATTTTGGTATTAAACCTATCTTACCAAGCAATATGGGGCACCAAGGAACACTAATAGTGGAATAGAATGTACTTGTAATAAAGTAACCACACCACGTGCGAATGATAGCAATTCCATGCACTTAACTACTTTGTTGCATGAAGAAAGCCTAATTAAGCATAGACAATTTCAAATATTTAACGAAGAAATCAAGAAAAACATACATCCAGTAGTTTTCATTCGAAACTTCACAACTGTTCTTCGAAAATCATGGTCGGAGGAACAGAAAATACAGTTTGTCGTTTCACATATTTCTGGTGATACGTCGCTCTGGGCTTTAAATACAGCAGAAACTTACAAGACATTCCACGGCTTTGAGAAGCCGTTCCTTCATCAATTCTGGTCAGCGTCTACTCAAGAGCGACTCCGTAAAATTGTTTACAATGCAGAAATGTACAATCCGAAGTCAGGTTCCGTAAGAAAGTACTCTGAAAAATATATTAACATGACCCAGTACTTAGATGAGCCAGTAACCACCAGAGACTTATTGTGAGTGTTAAAAGCTAGATTACCCATACATATTAGTGAAAAATTATTTGATGTTACAGACACCGATTTGAAAGAATTTCTGTCTGTATTTGTATCTCTGGATCTAGTGCAAGAAAACGCCAGAAAAAATTCTGACGTGATCAGCAATAATAATAGTCCTAATAGAAAAAATTCATGGAATGGAAATAATGGAAATAGGGGCGAAGGTAGTCCAAAGAAAAATAAAAGTAAAGCTTATAGAATACAATTCATTTCTACAGTAACAATAATAGTAGTAGGAACCACTACAACCAAAATTTTGGTTATCCTAATAATAATAACAGTAATTATCAAAAGGCCGAAGAACACCAACAACCAAATGGTAATCAGAGGCCGTACCACAATGAAAACCCAAACAATAACAATAGCAACCGAAAGAGACGAAATGACAACAAGCCAGACAATCCATATAAAGACAAGCCTAAAAATATGCGGGGTGACAGTGAATATTGGTGACAGCCAGGGCCAAGTCATTGGCAGCCGCGGCAAAATTCTATCAATTCAGGTCAGCCAATAAATTATGTAAGGCTATACCTATACCAAGCAATCAATATCCACCGTGGTGGGATCCAAGCACGCCTCCACCGACTGAAAACTCACAAAATGTCAGAATGGTGGAGGTACCTTCGGAAACAAAACATAACACTCAGAAGCCAACAAACTAATTTCGGTCCCTGTAGGCCTTCGCCAGGTCACCGAGGCCATCAATGAAGGCAATAGGTCGACAGAACAAAAAATAAACATGATATGGTACCAGGATGGCAACATGATCGAAGATGAGCTATATCAGGAACCTGCTGTCTCTGATAAGCCACCAAGGGAAAACATCCAAGCAAGTGTCACAGGAGCTGTAAATGGTGTAACAACTACTATTCTGCTTGACACAGGTGCGAATGTATCAGTTATGAACACGCAGTTTTTCAAGAACGTATCGGAGGTAAGGAGACTGCCGATTTTGCAGGTTGCAAATTGTAAGGTAGTAGAGGCATTGGGAAAAAAGGCACGGAGTGTAAAATACCAGACACAGGTGGAAGTTTCCTTGGGAAATGATCGCTTATTATGCACATTCCTACTAATGGAAAACTTGTCAGTACCGGTGCTTCTGGGTCTTGAATTCCTTAGGGAAAGGGAAGCTGTAATTGATCTCGCCCGTGGGACATGTGCACTTCAGTACGAACAGCTACCCATAACATTAATGCTGAATCGGGAGTTCGTTGCGAACCTTCCGCTGATGAGAAAAATGAATCTTTCTGTCAGCAAACAGAAGTTGTTAGTGTTCGATCACAAGCACCCACAGATGTGTCACAAAAATCGAAATAACGATGCACCCAGCAACGTGAGTGACATTGTCACAACGATAGAAGAGAAAGTACAGGAGGCAACTTGCATTAATGCTTCAGAGGCTAGACAATTAACAGAATTATTATCCGGATATCTCGAAGTATTCACTGAACGCCCTGTAGTCATAAAAGATTACCAGTATAATTTGAAAGTATATCCGCACAATACCTATTGCAGAGCATCTTACTCGGTCCCCTGGACTAAGAAAAACGAAGTGATACAAAGGACCAATCAGAAGTGCAAGTGCTCTACCCCATAACTGTAACTTTAATGTTTATGGTAAACCAATTAGCAGTAATAATGTGATAATATTGTGTATGTATTAGTTTAAAGTTTTATGTCAAGTATTACACTCCAATGTTCTTGAATTATTTGAACAAGGAGTGGAGAATCCCCATAATAAACGTATTTTACTCTAAAAGGGACCAGTAACTTGATAAACACTTGAGTGTTGTTGCATTAAATGTGAGGAATTTTACCTTTCTATATGTAGGATAGAAATGATTAAAATGCTTAAATACTATACTTGTTCGTAGAATGGATATAACAAAAATATTTTCATAAGGTTGAGTCATGTAGTCCCACACACGTAGCGAGTGTTGGTGGCGTGTGAGCTGTGTGACTGAAAAAAAAATAATAAAAAATAAAATAAACTGCTGTCACCACTAGTGAAGCGAAATCTGAATGTGTACTGATTTACGTACACGGTTTCATTACGAAGTCATTTAAAATGCTCTTATGAGCAACATTCCTGTTAGACAAACCGAACATGGACATCTGTCCTAAAAACACGGTAAATAACAATCACAAAAAATAGAAATATATGTATCTGTAATGAAAATGGACAGTTCAGTTATCTGGACAGTTCAGTGATGATCTCATGGTCAAGGTAATGTAGCAGATTCTGAAAATTTTATATTGTCTCATGTTTATGTGACAGTGTAAAATTTTAAATTTTGTTATTCAGTCATGGTAATATGAACTTACTTGCAAATGTTCCAGACCTCATTATTTGAAAAGTGTCACTTGCATACAGATTGTCTGTTAAGTACTCTGGAAAACTACTGACAGGAATCAGAACAGTGAAACGTGTTTCGCAGGAACTAGTGGACGCGTGAAGAACCGTGATTTACATTGTGAATAATGATGAACAGTGATAAAAACTGTGATCACGTAACCTTATGAGCGCTCTTGGATTGTCAAAGTTAGCAGCAACGCTATGAACGTTGAGTACTTTTGACTGTATTAATAATTAACTTGAACTGATGACCTTTAGTAGTTTGATAAGAAGCGTCTCCGCGTGCCAAAGTTAATGTGACGAACTGTACAGCCAGCCGCGCGGCAAAACAATAATGCAACGTTGGCTACGCAGCGCGTCGCGAAAATACTTACATTCCGCTTAAGTAACGAGACACACTGCGGACACTTGTATGATTAACGGTGCAGTGTTCAAAATGTGCATATTGTGATGAACTTACATATGAATCACTACACTGTGTAGAACAGTGTCAAAATACAGAACATACTCCAAAAACAGTCTAATTCCATCCGTGTGAATGTGAGTGAAATGGACACTAATAAACTTTTCCACAGGTTGAGAGTAGTAATTATGTTGTCACTGATGCTTATATTGTGACATCTCATGTACCCGTCTTAAACTGAGGGACGTGGGAAAGGAGAAACAAGACCTGCTGCAGCGCGACTTCTAGTCAGTAGCAGATCCAAACCACGATGCAGCCGACGGCAGCCGACGCCCCACCGACTCGGCCAGGGGCGGTCCAGCCGCACCCACTACCTGTCTGCGGTCCAACGGCTCGACACGGGGGCGGTCTTACGACGTCAGCAGCAAATTCATATGACATTCGATAAATCAGTGACTTTGGAAATTTTATGATATACTACCATGAGAAAACATTCTTTATCTCAGATGCTTACAACAGTCACAAATTTGCATTTTCCAGCATATTTTGATACAATCATGTCAAGCGTGACTGTTAAAAGTAGGTGTCTGTATTTTCTTGAATCCCCTTGGATGGTTTCATTCCCGGTTTTCCCTGTCCAGTGAACCCAAATGGTGGGGGGGATAAGTTAATCCGGGAAGTATCCGCAGCAATTTCCGAGATAATACAGTCACTGCAGTCATTTAAAGTACTCCATTCAACTATAATTTTGTCGTGTCGAAAACAACATTGAAACTAAACATTTGCATCTTTAGAGTAGCAAATCTACGTGGACTACGTGGACTGATAAAAAAATATACAATAGATAAACTAATTTTTTTTTTCTCAGCCCAGGGGGCATTGTAACATCCACGTGATAAATTTTAGGCTAGAGTGCGACGAGAGGAAATTATGCCTGTGACCGTTATAAGCATTATCTATTCGGCGTATGAAAAAACAGTGAAAACTTATAAATATTAATTATTTATATACTATTCTACGATGTAATTGGACATACCGATGTGTATCATACCAAGAAAATGATAATTGTAATATCATTTTTTGATCTGCGTTTGTCTTCGTTTGTTTTTACCTTTTGTTGGTTGGCTTTTGTAAGTTGCGGTCGCATATCAAACTGAGGTTTGTTAAGAAGTTGTAATTATTTGTTAATTATTACTTGAAAATAGAGTTCATTATTATTATAAATATGAGTGAATAATTATTTGTAACTTTAATTCCTTTCTCAGTAAGCATTATCTGTGTTAATTATTTCTTTCCGCTGCAAGGAGCACAGCCATTGATGATAACGATTTGCATCGCGTTTTTGTCTGTGTTTTCCTTAGAAACAAATCAAATGTTTGCTTGAAGAAGTATAAATAGTGCACAATATGAAAGTATAGTTTATAGAATTTAATAATGATTTCAAATACCTACTTATCTGGTCTAACAATAGAAAGTCTCTATCAATTGTCTGCCGCCATCTTAACAATCACTTCAGCGGCAAATTCAAATTACGCAACTCTGCAAACATAAATGCCGAACGTAATACAAATGTGTAAAAATAAATGTGCACCGGTGGTTCCGAACTTATTTTAATGAAAATGATTCGAATCAGATTGTACTTTAAAAACAGTGCTCATACCACGATCGTTATAACAGACTTTTCTAGCTCATGTACGGAGACGAAATTAATTACGCACGAGTTGCGAAGAATATTGTTTCAGGTAACATACGTCAGTGTTGTGCACGGCTGATATTCGGTGGTTTTAATGATCAGTTTGCTGAAGATAACTGTTTCCATCATAATCCATAGTTGTGTAGAATACGTTGTATGAACTGTGATTTAGTGACACTTACACAACTTACAGACAACACTTTAACACGACGTTAACTTGGAGTTCTTTAGCAACTTGATCAACTCTTTAGCCGGGAGAAAAATTATTTAGTAATTACTCAGTGTAATAAAATAAGATTATCATTTTCATTTACAAATTCGTTAAATACCAAAGCACTGAATAACACAACGAACGCCAAATCGGACAACTTCTCCATTATGCAGTTCTGTCACGTCTCCGTGTTGATCTCTTTTACTGTGTTGATTGCGTGCAGCCGACTGATGCACAAATAGCATTTCTCTTACGTCGTTTGGTTCACGACAATACAGTAGATATATAGATTTCATATACACACCTGATATCGTCAGCATGGGGGCGATTGTTGTATTATTAACAGTGATAAAAATTTAGCTGCCAAAATTGCTTAAATAAGTTTTTCATACAGATTACCGGTTTCAGCGATTTACTGGTGCCATTTTTGGATCTACAACAGTTGGGTCCAGAAATGCTAGGATGCGGCAACTAACATAACAGCGCATATAATTACAATCAAGCGCTGGAATATATGGAATAACAACATATGTAAGTTTACATTATTACCAAACCTTCTCCTTCATTACAGAAAGTGGTGTTCTACAATGTATGTCCGTGTTGGTATCGCGAGCTGTACTAGAAGGCAGCATGTCAGTTATAAAGAACAACTATGTTCACACATGTTATTACACCGCTTACAAGTCCACACATTTATCACCACTTTACAACTGAAAGATTCCGGCGTAAACACTTTTAGTGATACATAGATACAACAGATGGCCCAATAACAGCACGAATCGATAATATCATCTCACATTAGACTAAGCCGTGGATGTACTATTCCACATAAATGCACATGCCTAAGTTATTATCATAACATATTAACCAGGTCAATATTCGACAGTTTAAAAAAAAGTCTGTAACATCATGTTCACAAGTCATAATACATTAGCAAGTTTGTCTGCCTGGCCGTCCTCCACAGCAAGCACAGAATTATTTGTATTGAAACAACAAACCGCCTTTCCTTGCTGCACTGTAATTTATTTCTCCCATACGCATTTCGCCTTGTTTTATTCTAAGACATCTTCATTGGGATCTACAACGACACAGCTTTGTTTTGCTGTTTGTTATTTTTAGATTAGCAAACAGATCACGTCGCATTATTTAAACTAACTGACCACTTACAGTTTCTTGGCATCTGCGTTTCCTCTCATCTGGTCTGGAGGTCGAATACTATTTCATTTCCGAAACATAAACTCATTTTTATTTCCGAACTTTATCCTATTTTTGTGGTGCAGAATTCCTCTTTAGCCAGTAGTTATATATGTTTGCTCGAGAACTGTTCTTTTAAAGATGTACATACTGCAAGTTCACTAGGTTGACAGCGTGTAGGTAAACAAACTAAACAGGAGGAAACACGTAGTGAACTCGCAATATTTACGTCTTCAAAAGAACAGTTTTTGAAGAAATATATAGCCACCAAACAGTAATAGTGTACTACAAAAATAAGGGTATGTATGGTTAACAGTGTGAAGGAAAAAGCTGGGAAGTAAAAATGTGCTTATGTTTCAGAAATGACCAGATGAAAGATTCAAATGGCTCTGAGCACTATGGGACTTAACATCTGAGGTCGTCAGTCCCCTTGAACTTAGAAGTACTTAAACCTAACTAACCTAAGGACATCTCAAACATCCATTCCCCGAGGGAGGATTCGAACCTGCGACCGTAGCAGTCGCGCGGTTCCAGACTGAAGAGCCTAGAACCGCACAGCCACTCCGGCCGGTCCAGATGAAAGGAAACACAGATGCCAACAAACTGTAATTACTTAGTTATAAAAGAATGCGAATAATCTAAAAATAACAAATATCAAAACAAAACTGTATCGTTCTAGATCCCCATGAATATGCCTTAGAATAAAAATAGGCGAAACGCATCTGTGAGAAATAAATAACAATGCAGCAAGAAAAGGAGACTTTTATTTACAAAACAAATATTTCATAAAAAATTGTTTGTAAATGAATTTTTTCACATCATGTTAAAAAAGACTTGAGAACATTGCTCGTACATGAAAATTTTTCCATCATTTCTTTTAAAAAAACTTGACAACATTTTATAAAAATTCTTTATGAAATGAATGTTAGCACTTGTAAGCGGTGCAATAAGATGTGTGTTAGCAGCTGTTACTTTAAAATTTACTTGCCGACTTGTAGCACAGCCCACGATAGCATTACGGATATACGTTGTATAGCGTCATTTATTGTACTGAAGAGGAAGATTGGGTAACGATATAAACACAAGTGCGTTGTTATTCCATGTATTGCAAACCTTCACCTGTTATGTTAGTTGCTTTATCCTAATACTTTCGGTCTCACCTTTTGAAACTCGAAGATGACCACAGAGGTTTTCCGAAACCAGTGATCTCTATGGATAAATGATTTTAGTGATCTTGGCAGTTGAAAATTTATTCAGGTTTAATTTAGGTTTCACGTTGAAGCGTCTGATCGCAGCATCCCGTTTCCCGGGACCGCACGATATGACAAACAGGTTGTGTAATCGGGCTTATATTACACAGGATAGCGGTTCAAATGACGATCTGACCACCCATACTGAGCTTTCCTGCGGACACCATAGATCACTGAATGGTGAAGTACCAGTGCCACCGTCGAGACGGATACGGCTGATTTCCTCCTTTAATGCAAACTTGTGCTCCGTCTTGAATGACATCGCTGTCAACGGAACCTCTGAAGCTCGCCTTCCGTAAATCACCATTCGTGTGTTGTCGATGAATTGCGGTGCGGTAAAGAAAAATAATGGTTTCATGTATTTTTAGTGTAACTTGAAAGGAGCATATCGGTTGAAGGCAGTTTCAGAGAAATCAGCTGCATTCCGGCACAGTGAACAGGTGACAACGTAAAGCCGCTCAGCATTCACGGCGCGCGGCGCATTATGTCATTTTCTCGCTGGCCGCCGTATACATAATGCAGGCCGCGTCGCGGAATACCTGCTCGTTCTCATTGTTCCTGGCAGGTACTTGTACTCCCGCCTGCGACCTTGTGAGCGCCGCGACGCCAGCCGCCGGCGCGTGACACTCTCTTTCCTTCCATTACAGGAATCTTAATGTACCGAGTTGCATTACTTACCCAGAAAGAAAGTGCCCCAGAATTTAGCATTGTGGAATCAACGTACAGCACTCAAGCTTCTCTTTATTATCGACGGCTGTCGATAACTACTACTGTACACAAAAAGCCAAGCACGGACAGCAATCATACTTAATTTCATTCCACTGGCAGCATGATCGACGTGCTTTATGTACATCTACATCTACATACATACTCCGCAATCCACCATACGGCGCGTGGCGGAGGGTAACTCGGACAACAACTAGCATCTTCTCTCCCTGTTCCACTCCCAAACAGGACGAGGGAAAAATGACTGCCTATATGCCTCTGTACGAGCCCTAATCTCTCTTATTTTATCTTTGTGGTCTTTCCGCGAAATGTAAGCTGGCGGCAGTAAAATTGTACTGCCATCAGCCTCAAATGCTGGTTCTCTAAATTTCCTCAGTAGCGATTCACGAAAAGAACGTCTCCTTTACTCTAGAGACTCCCACCCGAGTTCCTGAAGCATTTTCGCCTCACTCGCGTGATGATCAAACCTACCAGTAACAAATCTAGCAGCCCGCCTCTGAATTGCTTCTATGTCCTCCCTCAATCCGACCTGATAGGGATCCCAAACGATCGAGCAGTACTCAAGAATAGGTCGTATTAGTGTTTTATAAGCGGCCTCCTTTACAGATGAACCACATCTTCCCGAAATTCTACCAATGAGCCGAGGACGACTATCTGCCTTCCCCACAACTGCCATTACATGCTTGTCCCACTTCCTATCGCTCTGCATTGTTACGCCCAAATATTTAATCCACGTGACTGTGTCAAGAGCTACACTACTAATGAAGTGTTCAAACATTACACGATTCTTTTTCCAATGCATGTGCATTAATTTACATGTATCTATATTTAGAGTTAGCTGCCATTCTTTACACCAATCACAAATCCTGTCCAAGACATCATGTATCCTCCTACAGTTACTCAACGACGACACCGTCCCGTACACCACAGCATCATCAGCAAACAGCCGCACATTGCCATCCACCCTATCCAAAAGATCATTTATGTAGATAGAAAACAACAGCGGACCTACCAGACTTCCCTGGGGCACTCCAGATGATACCCTCACTTCCGATGAACACTCACCATCGAGGGCAACGTACTGGGTTCTATTACTTAAGAAATCTTCGAGCCACTCACATACTTGGGAACCAATCGCATATGCTCGTACCTTAGTTAGGAGTCTGCAGTGGGGCACCGAGTCAAACGCTTTCCGGAGGTCAAGGAATATGGCATCCGTCTGATGCCCTTCATTCATGGTTCGCAAGATATCATGTGAAAAAAGGGCGAGTGGCGTTCCGCAGGAGCGATGTTTTCTAAAGCCGTGCTGATGCATGGACAGCAACTTCTCTGTCTCAAGGAAAATCATTATATTCGAACCGGTAACATGTTCGAGAATCCTGCAACAAACCGATGTTAAGGATATTGGTCTGTAATTTTGAGATTCCTCCTTCTACCCTTCTTATATAGAGGCGTCACCTGCGCTTTTTTCCAGTCGCTCTGGACTTTACGTTGGGCAACAGATTCGCGATAAATGCAAGCTAAGTAAGGAGCCAATGCAGTAGAGTACTCTCTGTAAAACCGAATTGGAAACCCATCAGAACCTGGCGATTTATTTATTTGCAACCCATTCTGCTGCTTCACAACCCCAGAGATGTCCTCCATACCGGAATCTGTACGAGACTGAAACGGCGGTATGTTTGTACGATCCTCCTGCGTAACTTTTATGTCCTGCCACCATGTACCAAAATGAATGAAACATTGGTAAACTGTCAGAAATCTAGCCCATTTTCATTAGGGTACATAGAACACTTCCAGTAATACTTACTTACGCGGAATTTCTACTATCGGATGACACTGATTACAATTCAAGCAAAAAGTACTTCCTTTTACAGCCATATCACCATAAAGGTTGGTACATATACCCTCAAAACACATATAAAGCGAATAGCAGACTGTATTTGGCACTCAGCAACATTTGTGTTATTCAAATTCCAATTGTGTATGGAGTGCGCTAAAAATCACTACTGGAATGCCTCTGTGTACACTTTAACTAGTCGTTATATCTTCGTGCTACCTGTGGAAATGAAATTTTTTGGAATGAAGAATATTTCTTGGTTACTTATTTAATACTGGTTTTCCCAGGAGATTCTGTGACTGCAATTCGGCATTTTTGTGTCTCTTCGTCCTACCCTCGTTTAAATACGTTCACTATGCCCTCTTGTTCCTAGTTGGAAAGGGCCACAACGTGAAGAGACAGTGCAATATAAGGAGGACAGGTGAGCAGTCTCCTTTGTAAACTGAATGCAGTGTCCTGCTATCTTTCCAATGAACCGAAGTGAGCCGCCTGCGTTACGTAGAACTACAGCTATGTGGTTCTTCCATTTTACATCATCACAAAATGTTACATGAAGGTATTATCATGAGAGTACTGATGCCAGTTCTGATTCATTGTTTGCAGTCAAAAGATACTACCTCTTTGAGTTTCGTGAAATTCACAATTTTACACCATGAGCATTGCGGGAAAATTGCAAATCTTTGAGCACTTCGAAAACTCTAACACATTCATTACTTAATTATACATGACTGCATTATCAGTAAAACCTCAGAGGTGACTATTAATACAGGTCTGCCAGGTTACTAATACACAACGCAAACAACATAGAAGCCAACAAGCTTCCCTACGACGAGCGTAAAGTTACTTTGACATATTTTATAATAATCCATACATGACAACATGCTGCATCCTGTGTACCAAGAAGTCCTGAACCCATTACAAAGTTTTGTATTATGCCTGGCATAACCATACTTCGTTAGTAAAAACTGATGTGGTACGGAGACAAACGCTTATCGAAAGTCAAATTATCTCCATTCTTGATACCTGCTCTGACGCCATTGCACACATGCCTCATGTATCGTGACTCAGAATGGTATCCACCAGTTGTCAAAGGTGTGATATTACCTAAACAAACACTGTTTACTGTTTTTTGCCTTTTTTCACAAATTTTTCTGTGGTTACTGCACAACCTAAGTTTCTGTTATAACCCCATTTTCAAGTACATTATTGATTCCAAAGATAATAATTCAGTGACAAACGTGATGATAAGGCAAAGATAGATGTCTGATCTTCTTAATGTATCGACCGTGGCTTAATCTAAGATTACTTCAATGATCATTTTTGACATATTACATATGCAATTACGCAATTCAACGTCTACACTAACAAGGCTAAACATACCTAGAAATAAACTTAAATGTCATCCAAAAACTTCTCATGTACTGATGTACTGTGGCCCAAAGTTTTACTTCCATCCTGCAGTTGTGATATCATCTAATCGAGGTGAATAACTGAATTGGGTTTTCTCATTTAATAAGAGGTGCGGGGATCTACACATCTTTTTTTATATATTTAAAATGTTAACTGGCTGAGTTTAGCCCCCTTTTCCTCTAAGTGTACGACTTATACATCTATTATGTATTTGTGGTTGTTGTTAAGGCAATGTTGCATAAAGGCTGAATCAGGTTTCTTCAATGTCCAGCCTCTATTATGTTCTTTAAGCCTGGTGCAGATTGACCTTCCGTCTGCCCAACGCAGCACGACTGACACTCCCGGCATATGATCTTATAAACCTGAGGTTTTGTGATGGATGGATGGTTGCTTGTCTTTTGCGTTGTCTGAGGGACATAGAACAGCAAAGAGAAACCCTTCGCCTTCAAAATGTTACTAAGCCTGTTCGATGTTTTCCCTATGAAAAGGTTTTCTTTTTCAGTCTGTCTGTGTTTTTCATTGGGAACAGTAGGGAGCTGGCTTTATTCTTCATCTTTGTACCTAGAATTTTGTCAATGATGTTGAAGTCCAATTCATGACTTGTGGTTATTGTGTTTGTTGTATTAAGTTCCTGGATTTTAGGGAGAAAAAGTAACTGATGATGGCCGAAGTAAGGATGATATAAAATATAGACTGGAAAAGGCTAGGAAAGCGTTTCCGAAGAAGAGAAATTTGTTAACATAGAGTATAGATTAAAGTGCCAGGAACTCTTTCCTGAAAGTATTTCTACTGTGTGTACTCATTTATAGAAGTGAAAGATGGACGATAAATAGTTTAGACAAAAAGAGAATAGAAGCCTTCGAAATGTGGTGCTACAGAAGAGTGCTGAAGATTAGATGGGTAGAACGCGTAACTAATGAGGAGGTAATGAATAGAAGTGGGGAGAAGAGGAATTCTTGGCACAGCTTGAATAGAAGGGATCGATTGGTAGGACACGTTCTGAGGCACCAACGAATCACAAATTTAGTATTGGAGGGAAACATCGTAGAGGGAGGCCAAAGAATGAGTACACTAAGCAGATTCAGAAGCATATAGGTTACTGTACTTACTCAGAGATAAAGAAGCTTGCACAGCATAAAGTATCATGGAGAGCTGCATCAAACCAGTCGCTGGACTGAAGACCATAACAACAAACAAGAACAACAAGTTCCTGGTGAAAGTCTTCTTGGGACATAGGGATCGGAAGGAGACGTTGGATCATGTGGTGGAATGCTACATGTTTATAGGCTGCAGGATGCTGAGAGGATGCCAGGATGAATGTGTCAGTGAAGGAGTCTATTCGACAAGTTTTAAGTTTCTGGTTGCTGTCTTGTATCTTTAAGCTAATGTCCACGAAATTTCGGCTGCCCCCCCCCCCCCAACTTCATTGTGACCTTTATAACAGTGCCCCACTGGTTCCTATGTACCACAAATTTGGGTGACTGTCCACTGGAACCTCTCCACATACCAAGAATATTATTAGCAAATCTGTACCAGTACACAACATGTTTACCATTGGTTCCCTCTTAAGATAATCAGTCTGCCACTTATCCCTAAACATTTCTGCTAGTAAGCATCCACAGTTGATTCAATTAAAATGATTCTGAATGCAAGCCAAGCCATGTTAACTGTGATTTATACTAAGTCAACAAATTGGTTTAATAAAGAGTACCCAAATTACGAAATAACGCGAAATTACGCTACCACAAAGATAGATGAAACCTCAGCTTCCGCAGTAGTTGTGAAAAAGGCAGCACAAAAACTATGAAAAACAACAAGAAATGTCGAAATGGTTCAGAGTTCGTGATAATGTGAGTATGCTTCTGAAACTAGTAAATGTGCAGCTTAATCACTGCATTCTTGTGAATTTATGTGGTTGGACAATACAATTACGGACACACTTTCAGACATAATGTAAAATATTTTTCTGTGTCAAAAGAAGTAATTATAATAGTTATTATCAGTGAAGGAGGGAACCTTAACCCGAAAAATGCCGATCCACTTTGCAGATAGAATTGTGAATTTATCAACATTAACCCTCTCAGAATCAGAAGAAAAGTTATTATCAAAATGCCACAAACACGCTCCAGTCTTGATAACAAAACCTCAAGTGTTAGACAATCTAAGGGCTGATCTGCAACTAGCACTACAGAAAGATATAATAACGGAAGTGCAGCGTGTAGAAGAAATCAAGCAGGCACAGAAACAACAACAACAGCAAGCACAATATCGGTAGAACAACGAGTTCTTAGTCGTAAAGGAACTTAAACTATAATTGGAAACAGTAATATAATTGTGGCTAGGGCAGTTAAAGGAAGGACTATAGTGCTGTTAGTAAAAACAGATTATAGAAGCAAAGTAGAACAATTTTTCCAGTTAGGGCAGCTACAATGGTTCAAATGGCTTTGAGCACTATGGGACTCAACTGCTGTGGTCATTAGTCCCCTAGAACTTAGAACTACTTAAACCTAACTAACCTAAGGACATCACACACATCCATGCCCGAGGCAGGATTCGAACCTGCGACCGTAGCAGTCGCACAGTTCCGGACTGCGCGCCTAGAACCGCGAGACCATCGCGGCCGGCTGCAGCTACAATGACTACAGAAAAATACAACAGCTACTTACAATGATCAGGCTAAGCAGGTAGTAAACAAGTGCTCTAACATCTTCCCTGAATATGTCTGTAAGAGCACTCTGCAAATGAACCCTAGGGCATTATAGCTTCATGGTTTACCGAAGCTGCAAAAACCAAAAGTGTCTATATGTACAATGCTATTTACAAAACAAGCACCAGTGCACAAGATTTCCAGGAGGATAAACACCATCTCGAAGAAGAAACTGGACATCAAAGGGAAATGTAGCATTAAGAACAGTTCAGATTTAGTCAACTTGTTAACAGATGTTAAGGTTCCAACAAATGTTAAATTAGTCTCTTTTGATGTGCATACTTCCTTCACAAGGATTCCAGTGAAAGACTGTGTAGATATTGAGACAATCATTGTATTCACACATTTATCCAGAAGAACAGTTGGGCATTGTTAGTAAAGCATAATTTTGTTTAAATTATAATTATTTCTGTTTTCAAGGGAGCTATTATAAGCAAGCAGATGGTCTGGCAGTGGGCCACCTTTAATCCTCTTAGTAGAGGAAATATTCATGGACAAGTGGAAGACTGATTTTCTTAAGAGGGAACAATTGGCAAAACGTGTTGAGTATTGATAGAGATATGTTGATAACATTCTTTGTATGTGATAAAGTTCCAATAGACAATTTTAGAAATTTGTAGGGAATATGAACTAGTGATACACTAATATAAGGTAGCGTGGAGTTGGGGGAGCGCAGCATAAATATCCTGGACATCAGCTTAAAGATAGAAGACAGGAACCAGAAATTTAAAATTTTTCGAAAAGACTTCTTCACTGACGCATTCATTCCAGCTTCCTCCCAAGATCCTACCATCGTCTCCTTTCTATCCCCCTGCCCCAAATAGACTTTGACCAGGAACTTAATACAACATAAGAGATAGCCATAAATAATGAATATGACTCCCATACCATTGACGAATTCTAGGTAAAAAGATGACGAAGCAAGCCAGGTTCCTACTGCCCCCAATGGTAAACACAGAAAAACTGGAAAAAGTAAAAAAGAATAAATAACATTTTGAAGGCAAAGGGTTTCTTTGTGCTGTTCTATGTTCCTCAGACAGTAGGTAGTTGTTTGTTCAATGGAAAAGACAAAAACCAGCCATCCATCACAAAAAGTGGAGTTTATACGATCGTTTGCCAGGAGTGTCAGTCTTGCTACATTGGATAGATGGGTAGATCAATCCGCACCAGCCTTACAGAACATCATGTAAGCTGGTGAGTGAGGAAACCTGATTCAGCCCTTGCAGAACATTTCTGTAACAGCAACCTCAAATAAACAATACACGTACAACATCTACACACAGGGGAAAAGGGGGCTAAACTCAGCCAATTAGAAATTTTAGAAATGGAAAACAGATGTGTACATTCCCACACCTATTATTAAACGCGAAACCCAATTCAGTTATTCTTGTCCTTTAAATACTATCACAGCTCCAGGGTAGAAGTAAAACTTTGGTGCTCAATACATCGGTAGGTAAAGAGTTATTGACTAATGCGTAACTTTATTCCAAGGTATGTTCAGTCATGTTAGTGTAGTTACCGAACAGCATAATGTCATACGTGATTTGTCAACAGTGGTCACTGAAGTAACTTTACCATGAGCCAAGGATCGATACATTGAGAATTTGAGATCATTATCTTTGCCTTACCATCATGTTTATCATTATCATCATTGGAATCAGTAATGTACTTGAAAATGGGTTAGCAACCTGAAATCTAGATTGTGCAGTAACCATAATAAAATTTGTGAAACAAGGCAAGAAAACAGTCTTTGTTTAGGTAATTTACGATGTTTCCACAAGCACCCACAGTTGATGCAATTGAAATGTGTTATGCTTTTACCACAATATGTTTCTGGGGCTATGTTATCTCATTATAAATCTACCAATGGGATTCGTAATTCGGAAACGTATTGTGTTAAAAGTATCATTCGTTTAACAACTGGTGTGTGAGAATCTCAGTAACAGTACCTGCATCCACCTGATTACCTTGGTCCATGACATCCAGAATGTAATTAGAGAGATTAGATTAGATTAACTATTCATTCCAGAGACCCATAAAAGAGGGAATCCTCCCGGGTGTGGAAGATGCCGGATAAACACATTACAAAAATGTAATTAGAAAAACTTGAGTTTCATTAATTTTAATGATCCTCACTCAATAAACAGTACAATTATGTACATGAATTAAATTTAGACTTCTAATATTTACAGGTTTAATACTTACATCTGGTTTCATTAAATCCATCATTCACACATTTGCTAGTTTCTTGGCTATGACAACCAAGTATTGTCAAAAATTAAAGTAAATTATTCATTTCAGTGATACTCAGTTAACAACAGTCAGATTATGTGCAAGATTTAAAATGAAACTTCCACTATTTACAGACTTAAGACTTACATCTGCTTTCCATACATACATCATTCACACAGTAGGTAGTTACTTAGCTCTTACAACCAAATATTGTCAAAAAATAAAGTATAATAAATTTTCATTAAAATGATGTTCTGCACTCATGTGAGGAAAGTTGGTGTTAGGTTTCACATCATCGAATCTATGCTGATAGGCATGGAGGAAGTCATTCTGTTCATGAAACCTCATTTAGTTCTAGCTCAAAATATGTTTAGTATTCTACAGTGAAGTAGGTCTGGGAGGGACGACGGTTGTCGTGAATCAATAATGCTACCTATCTTGTAGACGGGCGTGAATTTACCTTCTTTCTCACAACCTATATCACGCATGTGAAATTTGTTAGCATAACGTCATCTCTTAGAATATTGACATTAATTATAATTATTATATATTTAAATTTTCCACAGTAACTTATTATAAATTTCGTAAAGCAGTTTCATTTGTGTGAAAAGGAAGGCCCCGACGAACCCAAAGAACAGTATTAACTATGTCAGACGCTAAACAGGGAAGAACAATACAAATGTACAGTGGTGTTATGACCTCATATTCATTACTGCAGCCCTTGCTTTTTATTCTTCAGCAACTAGTGTGAATTAAAATTCAATATCAACTAGTACAAAATTATATAGGAATATCTACGGCATCATGAAAGTTTCATTGCACGATAAGCTGTCAAACAAGTGATCGGCGAACCTAGTAGTTACGAGACATGTAGGCAGTAAGTAGCTCCATTAAGTGCTGGATACTATTAATATGGTTACTGCCAGAGGACTAAATCAGCCACAACTTTCCGATATTCGCCTGCAGTGATTCAGAGCAGGTGTGGAAAATTTAAATCAGGATTACCTCCGGCCTGCCGAATATAAAGCTAGATTCTTAGTCACTGTGCCATCACACTCAACATCTGTTTACTGAGTCAACATGATTTTCGAGATACTGCCCTTGCTTCCTACAAAACTGGAAGTAGGCCGCCACACAAGAGATGGCAAGCAAAGAATCTGTTTTCGTATTCGCTGCATCTGCTGCCGGTTGGCCGATAACAGAGGAAATTCTACATTTAAATGCGCAGTTAAAGTCGTAAAAGGAATCGGAACTGTCAGCACATCACTCACGACAATCCTTTCCGGCAGCTTTTCCGCCCGCTTTTATTAAATTTGCACCACTGATCTTCCTTTTAGTGCCACTTACTTTGTCTGTGTAAGCTGCACGAGTAATTTAACGTTCCCATTCGCGTTTCCCCTCTGAAAATTCGCCATTTCCTTTCAAGTCAGGTAAACGGTGTGACAGAAGACTAAAGGAGACTTGTTAGTGCGTTGTCAGCGATTCTGTTACCAATGTTTTCCGTAAGCATAAACTGCAGCTCTATGTACAAGACCAGTTAATAACCCGGGAAAAGTTCTTCTGGTTATTTTGTAATGCATGCAGTCAATTGCAAAAATATGAGCGTCTTGTAAAAGTGGTACTCCACAGCTCTAAATACGTAAAGAATGTCGTAACCAGGCTGCAAAAAATCTACGAGTAGAAAATTTATGTGTTCAGAGATAATAAAAAGTAACAATTCTTGTGTTACAAAAGTAATGCGTGTGCACCGTTTCCTCAGTATGAGCCCATGAAGATCTTGGCGATGGTGATACTCAGGTTCGATGGTCACACTGCTGTGTGATTAATATTGTTTTACAAGGGGACCACACGGTAGTTGGATTTTTACAGTTTTTCACATTTACGGTACGTGAAGTTCAGAACTCAAATATATCCCTCCCAAAGCAGTTCGACGAAACTCTAAATAATTCTCGAGGAAATAGACTTTGAAATTATCCGACTATGTGAAATTTGCTGAAATAAGATATTTTTTCTCCGATAAACAGTGTGGTTCTGTGGTGGAGTGCTTGATCACTGTTTGGGGATGGGGGGGGGGGGGGGGTGGACTTTTGGACTTTGGTTCGATTCCAGGTGAAAAAGATAGAAATTTTCCAAAGCTGTTGGGAATTTGGCCTACTCTAAAATAGTATGGCACCTGAGCAACAATAATAATCTCAGCAATTCACACTTACTATAATATTTCATACATAGTGTGAATCACAGTATCTTCTAAATTGATGGTCCAGCAAAAGAATAGACAATGTCATACCCAACACAAAAAAACATGAAATTTTGCTTAGTGGTTCAATAGTGTAGTCTGGTGATATTATTTTGACTGGGGAGAAATTACGTATGGGGATCTCATGGCTCAGCCGGCTGGTGAGGCCGAGCGGTTCTAGGCGCTTAAGTCTGGAGCCGCGCGACCGCTACAGGTCCAGGTTCGAATCCTGCCTCGGGCATGGATGTGTGTGATGTCCTTAGGTTAGTTAGGTTTAAGTAGTTCTAAGTTCTAGGAGACTGATTACCTCAGATGTTAAGTCCCATGTGCTCAGACCCATTTGAACCACTTTTTTTATCGCAAGACTCAATCTCAGGTCCACTATTGTTCGTCATATATATAAACGATCTTGCGTCTAATATACAACAAGCAGATTTAGTCCGTTTTGCAAATGACACAATTTCTGTAATCAATCCTAGCATATATGCAGAAACAGGATAAACGGCAATGTTCTTAGAAGTATCAGTGACCGGTTTTCAGCGAATAATCTCACCCTCAATTTTTAAAAGACACAACATGTTTAGTTCTGCATATATAGGAGCTGTACATCAGTGATAAGAAAAACACTTGGTGAGGGATTAATAAAAGGAATGGAAACATCAAAATTCTTAGATGTCCATTTTGATGAAAATTTAAACTGGAAAAAAGCACATTTTGGTCCTCCTAAAACAACCACATTCAGACACATTTCCACTTAGAATCATTGCACATCATAAAGAGAGGCAAAACTGTAAGCTTACATATTTTGCACATTTTCATTCATTGATTTCACATAGAATAATGTTCAGGGGTAACTCATCTTTAAGAAAGGAAATCTTCATTGCGCAGAAATGCGCTGTAAGAAGAATTTGCTGCTCACTCAGGATCACCTTCTAGAAATCTATTTAACCAGTTGGGCAATATATTGATTCCTTTATGAAAATTGTTGTAAATAAGCCATTGCAGTTGCAAAGGAACAATGATATACATAATTTCAATGCCATAAAGAAAAATAACATTCATTGCTCCACATTAAAGTTGTCTTTAGCACAAAGTTGGTGCACCACGCTGAAACAAAAAAATTTGGTAACTTATGCAGCGATAGGAAATTACATTACAGACTGCATAGTAAAATTTGAAAACAAACTGAAAAAGTTTATCCTTGACGTCTTTTATCGTTTCGCGGAGGAACTTATGCTATTGTAATATGTAATAGGTGATGGGAAGGAATTAGAAACTTATATATATATATATATATATATATATATATATATATATATATATATATATATATATATATATATGTTCTGTGTGAATCTATAGTTGCAAACTAATTTCGGATGAAAATGTAAAATGATTTTAGACATTACAGTTTAGACATTACAGTTTATTCTGCAAATGATGTACGGAACACAAAACTAAGAAAACTAAATTTGTGTTTTTTAACTACACAATCCTGATAAATAATCCTTTACAGAACGTCTGAAATTAAGTTTTTTTGGTGGCAGTGAAAGCTGAATTCGTATGTGCATTTTATAGTTAGAAATACGACGATGAGCATTTTTCATAAAATGACAATTACGTACGGTAATTAACATATATTTGATGGATTTTATAATTAAAAGGCACTGGTATTCGAACCGGATTCGACCTAGCTCTTTCTCAGCCATTATTTTTGCATTCTGCACTGGACGGAAATACTCGTAAAATATGCACCACTTTTGTTTAAAAATTGATTAATCCTAGAATCGAACCAATCCCCTCCCCCCCTCGGCGATCAAACGCTCCACCCCAGAGCCACAGTCCTTTTGGAAAAAAAGTACCTTAATTTTGATTTGGGGGAGGTTTGGTTTGAGGAGCGCTCAACTGCGCGGTTATCAGCGCCCGTACAAATTCCCAACCTTTTTATGAATGATGATGAAATGATGATGACAACACAAACACCTAGTCATGCACCTCTGACATTATGGTCCCATAAAAACGTGTTTACTCTCATCTCCACTAAATGCTCTTACATCTTGTGTACGTAGAGTTTATATTCATCCTTTACACAGAATCTGATCTACTGAATACGGACACTAACGCGAAATTCACCATCAGACTCGCAAGAATAGAAGGAGACGGTGAGTGAAGCCAGTGAAGAAACACTAACAACAGAGTGGGTCAGCCAGGAACGGTCTGAGAGTTAGAAAGTACTAATTACTGAATATCGCCTTAGCAACAAACCCATCAAGAGAGTTTCAATCTTTCCGAAGCTGCCCGAACTGTGGTCTTGGGCTAGCGTCTTTGGTTAGTATTTAACATGTCCTGGGTTCCGGGTTCAAACCTTGCCACGACATAAATTTCGAAAAAAAAAAGAAAAAGAAGCAGCAACCGCCAAGAAGACGTCCGGCATAAGACGTCACTTGATGTGCTAATGTCATTGTCGAAGATGTCGGAGGACCGGACTGAGGTTGAGGGAACTGTCTTTCCCCTTGTGTGGGAAATCACTGATGATCAGTGGTATGAGAAGGCAAAAGGCAATGGAAACCACCGCAAAAAAAGACACATAAAGTGTATTCACAGGACACGTAACCTGCAAGAAATGTGTAATGATGATCTTTCCAAAGGGAAAAGATTTCAGGTTACTCTCGCGTTCGGATCACCATGAGGCGTCTGACCATCAGAAAAAAAATGAATAGGAAACGAAAGGATATCAATCTACTAGACAGAGCGTAAAATGACAGTAGTTTGAACGTCATAAGGAAGCAAGAATTTGTGAAAAAAGGCACGTGGAGGCTCAGTCTAGATGTAGTAAGGAAGAAGATAACGATTTATGGCCAACAAAAAAACAAAATGGTGTAATGGGAGTACTTTATGAATAGCAACGTCAGGAAGAGAGTGATTTACTGAGAACGGTTGAGTGACAGATCAGTTCTCATGAGAACTAAAGTAAAGCAACGCCGACAACGGTAGCTCAGGCATACATGCCGACATCACAAGCTGAAGAGACTGAGAAAGTATGACAATACTCAGTGTGTAATTCAGTATGTAAAAGTACATGAAAATCAAATAATCATGGAGAATTGGAATGTGGTTGGAGGAGTTGAAGTAGAAGACAGAGTTACTAGAAAATATGGCCTTGGCAGTAGGAACGAGCGAAGAAAAAGATTGAATTCTGCAATAAAATGCAGGTAGTAATAGTGGATTCCCTGCCAAGAATCATAAAGGGAGGATGTACTCTTGGAAAAGGCCCGGAGACACGAGAAGGTTCCAACTGGATTCTAGCAGGGTCAGAGGTTCCGAAATCAGATACTCGATTGTAAGGCATACCCAGGGGCAGTACCGACTGTTCACAATTTAGTAATGATGAAAAGTAGACTGAAGTTTATAAGAATTGTCCGGAATAAGTAGTGTGGAAGGAAGAGGGATATTAAAGTACTGAGGAATGATGAGACACGTTTGGAGTTTGTTAAGGATGTGCATACTGCGAAAAGGAATACACAGTAGGCGGTTCAGCTGAAGAGGAGTGGACACCTCTAAAATTACCGGTATGGAAGCTGCGAAGGGACACTGTGTAACAGAAGAAATACTTCAATTGATCAACGGGAGAGGGAAGAACAAAACTTTTCGCTGAAAGACAGCAATACAGCAACACAAATCACTTAAGAATGAATTAAATTGGATGTGCAAAGAAAGTAAGGCGAAAGGGCTCCTGGTGAAGCCTGAAAAATCTAAAAGGGAATAATCAAGGGGACGACAGACCCACAATATAGACCAGCAAAAACAACCTTCGGTGATATTAAAAGAAAGTGTGCCAGCATAAAGAACGCAACGCGAATTCCATTGTTCAAAATGGTTCAAATGGCTCTCAGCACTATGGGACAACTGATGAGGTCATTAGTCCCCTAGAACTTAGAACTACTTAAACCCAACTAACCTAAGGACATCACACACATCCATGCCCGAGGCAGGATTCGAACCTGCAACTGTAGCGGTCACGCGGTTCCAGACTGAGGCGCATAGACCCGCTCGGCCACTCCGGCCTTCCAACGGAGAGGAGACAGTGGATAGATGGAATCAGTATAATTAAGGACTCTACGTCAGCGAAGAATTATCTGACGACATGACAAAAGAAGAAGTTGGAGATCATATGGAATAGATAGGAGGATCCAGTATTAGAGTCAGAATTTAAAATGTTATAGAAGACTTGAGATGAGATAACACAGAATGGGATGTATAGCATTCCATAGGAATTCTACAATCATTGGGGTTTGTGGCAACAAAACGGCTATTCTCGTTGTTGTTGTTGTTGTTGTTGTCTTCAGTCCTGAGACTGGTTTGATGCAGCTCTCCATGCTACTCTATCCTGTGCAATTGCTTTATCTCCCAGTACCTACTGCAACCTACATCCTTCTGAATCTGCTTAGTGTACTCATCTCTCGGACTCCCTCTACGATTTTTACCCTCCACGCTGCCCTCCAACGCTAAATTTGTGATCCCTTGATGCCTCAAAACATGTCCTACCAACCTATCCCTTCTTCTAGTCAAGTTGTGCCACAAACTTCTCTTCTCCCCAATCCTATTCAACACCTCCTCATTAGTTACGTGATCTATCCACCTTATCTTCAGTATTCTTCTGTAGCACCACATTTCGAAAGCTTCTATTCTCTTCTTGTCCAAACTAGTTATCGTCCATGTTTCACTTCCATACATGGCTACACTCCAAACAAATACTTTCAGAAACGACTTCTTGACACTTAAATCTATATTCGATGTAAACAAATTTCTCTTCTTCAGAAACCCCTTCCTTGCCATTGCCAGTCTACATTTTATATCCTCTCTACTTCGACCATCATCAGTTATTTTACTTCCTAAATAGCAAATCTCCTTTACTACTTTAAGTGTCTCATTTACTAATCTAATTCCCTCACCATCACACGATTTAATTTGACTACATTCCATTATCCTCGTTTTGCTTTTGTTGATGTTCATCTTATATCCTCCTTTCAAGACACTGTCCATTCCGTTCAACTGCTCTTCCAAGTCCTTTGCCGTCTCTGACAGAATTACAATGTCATCGGCGAACCTCAAAGTTTTTACTTCGTCTCCATGAATTTTAATACCTACTCCTAATTTTTCTTTTGTTTCATTTACTGCTTGCTCAATATACAGATTGAATAACATCGGGGAGAGGCTACAACGATGTCTCACTCCTTTATCAACCACTGCTTCCCTTTCATGCCACTCGACTTTTATGACGGCCATCTGCTTTCTGTACAAATTGTAAATAGCCTTTCGCTCCCTGTATTTTACCCCTGCCACCTTTAGAATTTGAAAAAGAGTATTCCAGTCAACATTGTCAAAAGCTTTCTCTAAGTCTACAAATGCTAGAAACGTAGGTTTGCCTTTTCTTAATCTTTCTTCTAAGATAAGTCGTAAGGTCAGTATTGCCTCACGTGTTCCAACATTTCGACGGAATCCAAACTGGTCCTCTCCGAGGTCCGCATCTACCAGTTTTTCCATTCGTCTGTAAAGAATTCGCGTTAGTATTTTGCAGCTGTGACTTATTAAACTGATAGTTCGGTAATTTTCACATCTGTCTGCACCTGCTTTCTTTGGGATTGGAATTATTATATTTTTCTTGAAGTCTGATGGTATTTCGCCTGTCTCATACATCTTGCTCACCAGCTGGTAGAGTTTTGTCATGACTGGCTCTCCCAAGGCCGTCAGTAGTTCCAATGGAATGTTGTCTACTCCGGGGGCCTTGTTTCGACTCAGGTCTTTCAGTGCTCTGTCAAACTCTTCACGCAGTATCGTATCTCCCATTTCGTCTTCATCTACATCCTCTTCCATTTCCATAATATTGTCCTCAAGTACATCACTCTTGTATAAACCTTCTATATACTCCTTCCACCTTTCTGCCTTCCCTTCTTTGCTTAGAACTGGGTTGCCATCTGAGCTCTTGATATTCATACACGTGGTTCTCTTCTCTCCGAAGGTCTCTTTAATTTTCCTGTAGGCAGTATCTATCTTACCCCTAGTGAGATAAGCTTCTACATCCTTACATTTGTCTTCTAGCCATCCCTGTTTAGCCATTTTGCACTTCCTGTCGATCTCATTTTTGAGACGTTTGTATTCCTTTTTGCCTGCTTCATTTACTGCATTTTTATATTTTCTCCTTTCATCAATTAAATTCAATATTTCTTCTGTTACCCAAGGATTTCTAGCAGCCCTCGTCTTTTTACCTACTTTATCCTCTGCTGCCTTCACTACTTCATCCCTCAGAGCTACCCATTCTTCTTCTACTGTATTTCTTTCCCCTATTCCTGTCAATTGTCCCCTTATGCTTTCCCTGAAACTCTGTACAACCTCTGGTTCTTTCAGTTTATCCAGGTCCCATCTCCTTAATTTCCCACATTTTTGCAGTTTCTTCGGCATTAATCTACAGGTCATAACCAATAGATTGTGGTCCGAGTCCACATCTGCCCCTGGAAATGTCTTACAACTTAAAACCTGGTTCCTAAATCTCTGTCTTACCATTATATAAATTATTTGATACCTTTTAGTATCTCCAGGGTTCTTCCACGTATACAACCTTCTTTCATGATTCTTAAACCAAGTGTTAGCTATGATTAAGTTGTGCTCTGTGCAAAATTCTACTAGGCGGCTTCCTCTTTCGTTTCTTAGCCCCAATCCATATTCACCTACTATGTTTCCTTCTCTCCCTTTTCCTACACTCGAATTCCAGTCACCCACGACTATTAAATTTTCGTCTCCCTTCACTATCTGAACAATTTCTTTTATTTCATCGTACATTTCTTCAATTTCTTCATCATCTGCAGAGCTAGTTGGCATATAAACTTGTACTACTGTAGTAGGTGTGGGCTTCGTATCTATCTTGACCACAATAATGCGTTCACTATGCTGTTTGTAGTAGCTTACCCGCATTCCTATTTTCCTATTCATTAGTGAACCTACTCCTGCATTACCCCTATTTGATTTTGTGTTTATAACCCTGTAGTCACCTGACCAGAAGTCTTGTTCCTCCTGCCACCGAACTTCACTAATCCCCACTATATCTAACTTTAACCTATCCATTTCCCTTTTTAAATTTTCTAACCTACCTGCCCGATTAAGGGATCTGACATTCCACGCTCCGAGCCGTAGAACGCCAGTTTTCTTCCTCCTGATAACGACATCCTCCTGAGTAGTCCCCTCCCGGAGATCGGAATGGGGGACTATTTTACCTCCGGAATATTTTACCCAAGAGGATGCCATCATCATTTAATCATACAGTAAAGCTGCATGTCCTCGGGAAAAATTAGGGCTGTAGTTTCCCCTTGCTTTCAGCCGTTCGCAGTACCAGCACAGCAAGGCCGTTTTGGTTAATGTTGCAAGGCCAGATCAGTCAATCATCCAGACTGTTGCCCCTGCAGCTACTGAAAAGGTTGCTGCCCCTCTTCAGGAACCATATGTTTGTCTGGCCTCTCAACAGATACCCCTCCGTTGTGGTTGCACCTACGGTACGGCCATCTGTATCGCTGAGGCACGCAAGCCTCCCCACCAACGGCAAGGTCCATGGTTCCATGGTTCTCGTTAGTGCTTAGAATCTATGACACTGGCATAAATTATCGGAATTTCTGAAAAATATCATCTACACAACTATGAAAATAACAAGAGCAGATAAGCGCGAGGACCTTCGCACAATCAGCTTAACAGCTCATGTATCCAAGATAATGACAAGAAAATTTTACAAAAGAAACGAAAACAATATTGAGGATTTGTGATATGAGGAATAGTTTGGCTTCACTAAAGGTAAAATCAGTAGATAGGCAGTCCTGATGTTGCGCTTGACAATAGAAGCAAGACTGAAGATAAACTGAGACACGTTCATTGGATATGTCGACCTGTAAAAAGCGTTCGACTACACCAAATGATACAAGATGTTTTATATTCTAAGAAAAATAGTGGATGCTTAGGAAACGATGAGTGACGGGCAAGAACGAAGGGGGGATAATAAGACTGGAAGACCACGGACAAAGTATAATGATTGAAAAAGGCGTATGGCAGTGATATAGTCTTTCGTGCTTACTGTTCAATTTATACACCGAAAATGCTATGACGGAAATGAACTAAAGGTTGAAGAATGGGAGTAAAGTTGTGGGTGAACGCATATCAGTGATATGCTTGGCTTATGACATTACAAACATCAGAGAAAGCTCAGAAGAGCTACAGGACCTGCTGAATAGCGTTAACAGTCTAATGGTTAGAGAATGTGGATTGACAGTAGCCCGAAGAAAGACGAAAGCAATGAGGAACAGAAGAAATGAGATTAGGGAGAAATTTAACATCAAACTGATAATCACAAAGTAAACAAGGTAAAGAAAAATTTGCTACCTTGGAAGAAAAGTAACCTATGATGGACGAAGCAAGGAGGACATAAAAAGTCAGATTTTAGCACTTGCAAAAGGGGCATTCTTGGCCGAGATAAACCTGTTAGTATGAGATATACTGCTGTTTCTGAGGAGGACATTTCTGAGAATGTACGTTCGGAACACATCACTGTTCTGTAGTGAAATATAGATTGTGGGAAACCGGAACAGAAGAGAAGCGAAGCATTGGAGACGTTGTGCTACGGCAGAATGTTAAAACTAGATGGTCCGATAATGTAAGGGATTAGAACGTTCTCCGCAGAATCGGCGAAGAAAGGAAGGAATGGAAATCACTGACAAGAAGAACTTACAAGATGAGAGGCTAAAACCTGTAGAGAAAGACAGAGATTGAAATAAGTCCAACAAATATTTGAGAATACTGGTTGCAAGTGTTACTCTGAGGTGAAGAGGCTGGCACAGGAGCTGAATTCGGGTCGCGCTACATCAAACCTCTCAAAAGCTCGATGATTCAAAAAAGAGAAAAAGGTAGGTGTCCACGTCGACTGTTTTAATGTGATTAAGAAGGCGAAATGGGACTGCATAACCATAGGTAAACAAAGACCGTGCAGACAACATACAGCGACCATTGAACATTACTTAGGGTAGCTGAAAAACCCGTATTAAATCAGCAAAATTAATCACTCATGGGTCCAAAGTGCTATGAGTAATCTACCTAGCACAATGACTGTGTATAGGGGATTAAAAAGAATGGGGTACAACGCTCGAGCAGTTACTCATGAGCCGCGCGTGGTAGCCGCTCGGTCTAGGGCGTCTTGTCACGGTCCGAGCGTCTCTCCCCCCCCCCCCCCCCCCCCCTCCCTCTGGCATGGGTCAGTGTGTTGTCCATAGCGTAAGTTAGTTTTAGTTAACTTAAGTAGAGTGTAAGCTTAGGGACCGACGACATAAGCAGTTTGATCCCATAAGATCTTAACACAGATTTGCAAACTTTTTTCTAATCACAAGCCTCACATTTCTGCATACAACGCTTGAGGCTGTAAAGAGAGCGTGAACGTCTGGAAACGAGTGGTGAATCACGTTACATCCCCTCGCAGTTCGACTGAAGGATTGTGATTGGCCAAATTCTGTAGAACATTATCTGCCATCATCTGCAGGGCCAACTGTAAAACAGGGAGGAAGTGGTATTGTGGTATGCTGTTGGTTTTAGTGGGTACGGTGTGGTCCCCTTATTGAGCGTAAGAAAACGCAAATTGTAGATAGTTATAACGACATTTTACAGCATTATCGACTGGGTTCAAAAAGACACGTTCTATACTTGTGTAAGCGTTCAGATCTGTTTCAATCTGATCTCCCTCCCCTCTCCTGATGGAGATCTATAATGTCATGAGATAGCGACATGAAAGTGAGTTTTGAAATTGTTGAGTAAATACAATCTAAAAATACACATTAAGCGATACGAGATACGAGATTACTACAATGGCACCATCAATGGGGTCAGAACTCACCCGTCCGCAGTTCTAAGTGATTCTGTAGTTTTCCTCTTTTAATGTTTCTCCATAAAAAGAAAATTAAGCGCGATCTTTAAATAATTGTTTGATACAAAGTAATAGAAATTGAGTAGTATAAGCAATAATACAAAACGGCGACCAGCGAAAGAATTAAGAAAAGGGTCATGGGTGACGCAGCCGAGATTTTGGTGTTAACACCGCTTTCATTCGATAGCTCAACTTCACCAGGCAACACGATGCTGGTGTTTTTGCTGCTCTTCATAGTGCACGTTAGAGGCCAAATAAATCGGTTCAGCCCTCCTTGTAGTCTTCAGTGAAACAGCATTTAGCTCTGTTGCTTTCATCTAGGGGTAGCTAAGTGCAATAATTTGTAGGCAATGATCATCACGCAGTGTTACTGACCGCGTGTGACAACCATGACAATGACATTCCATTTGTTGTGTCTCACAATGGTAATTAAACGTTCAGCTGTCCTCGTTGTGTACGCCAGTCTGGCGGCAACATTCCATGCTGATGACTCTTCCTACTGTAAAGTGAGGACACGATGACGTACTGTCAAGTGCACATAAGCCGCTTTGTCTCTTTCACGGCATGGCGCACTCCGCTGTCCTGCTTCAAGAATGCAGTTACACTCCATTACGAAGGTGGCTGTACGTAGTGATTGATTCATTATGAACAAAACCGTTATGAGAAAGTGATCTACGATCAGCAGAATTCACATTTTGAATGCCGTGAATGGGTATCAAATATTTTTTGAGCTGGTAAGATCCACCGCTTGGCCTGTCGTCAGAAATACAGCAGTTGCAGTTAGGAGAGGGAGAGAAGGTGGATTTTTACGGGAGCGTGCTTTCCGCAAATATACCTTGTATTCGTCAGTAGCCAGTTTTGGCCAGGTCTACGGTGTGATTCGTAGATGTTAGTCATGTGAGCAGATGGCAGGACATCCAAACTAACAGAAATGACGATCGAACCATGGATGCCATTTCAATTCCACTTCGAAAACACGAGTACAGTACTTGTGAGAAAACAAGCGGTTCGACATGCGATTGTTAACTGAGCGTCGGACCGAGCGAGGTGGCTCAGTGGTTAGCACACTGTACTCGCATTCGGGAGGACGACGGTTCAATCCCGTCTCCGGCCATCCTGATTTAGGTTTTCCGTGATTTCCCTCAATCGTTTCAGGCAAATGCCGGGATGGTTCCTTTAAAAGGGCACGGCCGAATTCCTTCCCAATCCTTCCCTAACTCGAGCTTGTGCTCCGTCTCTAATGACCTCGCTGTCGACGGGACGTTAAACACTAACCACCACCACCACCACCACTGAGCGTCGGAGAATACGAAGCTGAGAAGAAGGCGTTGCAAAGAAGAGTTTCTGCATTCGTCGAGAGCCACACAGTCAAAATTCCATGAGCTAATGGTCCATTGGCGGATGAGAAAATTTTTACTTGCTGTAAATACAATGTACATAACGCTTATGTCTTCATTGCTAATCGTAGACAAATTCTGAATTACTATCTGCGGAAAGGAAGGGAAGTTTTTAAAACAAGGGAATGATTCTAGAAAGTTGTGTGCATGCCGCCACGGATTAGGGAGTAGATATATACAAGGCTACAAAATGGGATCCTGCACTCTGAACATTTTTAAACTGAGATGTTGCTTTTCTTCGATAAATCATAAGAATTACTACAAGATGCTATAATTCACCATAGACTATATTCTTTCTATACTCTCTTTATAAGCCGGCCGCGGAGGCCGAGCGGTTCTAGGCGCTTCAGTCTGGAATCGCGCGGCTGTTACGGTCGCAGGTTCGAATCCTGCCTCGGGCATGGATGTGTGTGATGTCCTTAGGTTTACGTTCTAGGCGACTGATGGCCTCAGATTTTAAGCCCCATAGTGCTCATAGCCATTAGAAACATACTCTCTTCATACACGTTCTAGGTAAACAAAAGTGTGTTGAGCAAGCTGGTGAATGGTTCCTCTGACGCCTTATGAATCACGTAGGCGTTTCCAAGATATAAGTGAGTGAGATGTGCTTCTAAGAACCCGTTTTAAATGTACTCATTCACTGTGTGAAAGAGGACAAAGAGTGAATCAAAGTCGTAGTGCTGTTGAAAGTACGAGCCCGTACGAGACGACTGCATGATTGTGTTTAAGCCACAGCAATTCAGGCACATATTCTAATCGTAAGTGGCTCTACTGTTGATGTAACGAAACTGGAATAATAAATAGCAAGCTAAGAAAAATAGGATTTGTTGGATTATACACTTTCTTTGTATTTTGGTGTCATCTACCAGGTAGCAATGAATAGCCCACCCTCTTCGTATTTGCTAACTGCAGAATGGTTGTTGAAAGTTTAGCACTGTCAGAGAAACGTTTACTTTTTTCACTATGAAATGCTTCCTAGTGCCACTAATAATTTATTATATTGCATTTAACTTAAACAAAAAGAATTTTCCAATGTATGTCCTTCCTGAAGTATGTCTATACTACGTTAAGAAATTATTGAAAGATTTTGATGATTGAAAAGTCAAAAGAAAAGTACACAGAAACTTATAATGTTTTTTTTCTGTTATCTTGTATTCTACAAAAACGTAAATGAAGCAGATACAGGGTCATGACAACGTAACTAATCATCGAAGGATAGCTTTAGGCATGCTTTTACCACAAAACGAAAAAGATTGTGTGAAACTCCTTGCCAGTTCAAAACTTTGTGCCTGACTGCGACTCGATTTTTGTTTTTGAGTTTTCTATCTGTTTCTTCGGAGTTTCTTTTCCTCAGTGGCTCCGTGAGAATGTCACATGACATTTTTCAAATCCAGTCTGTAGGACCCTCTATTTGTTTTTTGTACAGAGTGTGGCGTGTCCCCTGATCGAACACGCTGAGCTACAGTGCCGGCGCCGACCGAGCTGTTCAGGCACGTCTCATGACCTGCCATCATAGCTCCAATTCCAACAGTAGCTAATTTTATTCCGAAAACAAATTATTTTCTGTACGCGCTGAGTCAACCACGTTGCATAAAACGTTCAGGGAGCTGTTAATATGTCGTAATAACGTTTTATTTACGTAAATGTGGGAAGGTTAGTGGTTTTCTTTTTGAAGGTACTCACTTGCGGCGTTCAAGACTCACTGAGAAACAGATTTCAGAGATGTGAAGCTTGTTATAGTTTACAGTGAAACGCTTGCAAAACTGAAGGGGAGATTATCCCGCCCGGATCTCGTGGTCGCGCGGTAGCGTTCTCGCTTCCCGCGCCCGCGTTCCCGGGTTCGATTCTCGGCGGGGTCAGGGATTTTCTCTGCCTCTTGATGGCTGGGTGTTGTGTGTTGTCCTTAGATTAGTAAGGTTTAAGTAGTGCTCAGTTCTAGAGGACTGATGACCATAGATGTTAAGTCCCATAGTGCTCAGAGCAATTTGAACATTTTTTTTTTTTGATAATGTGCTACATAACAACACTAATACTGACTAAATAATAATTAAATGGACAGCCTAGCTGCAAACAGGAATTGGTATACTTGGTTGGGAACATGTTAAAATAGATGTAGGCCCTCATACTCATTCCTTGTGGCAGATTAATCTAACAAGTCCCGTAAGAGCTTGGGCATAGTAATGAGTATGAGGACAAACATCTATTAGGCGCACTACGAATGTAGTGGTGTGGACGTTGGGGATGTGGGTCTCACGGGGAGCGTGCGAGGGATAAGTGTCTCCAGGCGGACTGCCCTCTGTGCCCTCCGTGGCTCAGATGGATAGAGCGTCTGCCATGTAAGCGGGAGATCTCGGGTTCGAGTCCCGGTCGGGGCACACATTTTCAAAATATCCCCAACGAAGTATATCAACGTCTGTTTCCAGCTAGGGTGTCCATTTAATTATCATTTCACTCTAACGAAAGCTGCATGGTCATCAACGGTAACTGTTCTTTCGGGAACACATACTACCTTCATATACACTAATGCTAATACTGACGTCATTTTACACGCGAAAGCTGACGGTGGCGGTTAATTACAAGGATAAAAGTGTGAATAGTTTCCTGTACCAGCTTAATAATTCATTCATGATGACAGACCGAGAAACAGAGTAATGTCAACCTAAGCTTTACGATTTCTTCTGCGAAAAAGGAACGAAGATTTTCAGAGATAAAGAACACTGTTTTCCTTGCCCTGTGGTTACTGAAAGATGAGAAATTGGACGAACTGTATTTGGAAATTGAGGTTCGCCGATGACATTTTAATTCTGTCAGAGACAGCAAAGGACTTGGAAGAGCAGTTGAAGGAATGGACAGTGTCTTGAAAGGAGGGTATAAAATGAATATCAACAACAGCAAAACGAGGTTAATGGAATGTAGTCGAATTAAGTCGGGTGATGCTTAGGGAATTAGATTAGGCAATGAGACACTTAAATTAGTAAATAAGGTTTGCTATTTGGGGAGCAAAATAACTGATGATAGTCGAAGTAGTGAGGATATGAAATGTAGACTGGCAATGGCAAGGAAAGCGTTTCTGAAGAAGAGAAATTTGTTACCATCGAGTATAGATTTAAGTGTCAGGAAGTCGTTTTCGAGAGTATTTGTATGGAGTGTAGCCATGTATGGAAGTGAAACATGGACGATAAATAACTTGGACAAGAAGAGAATAGAAGCTTTCGATATGTGGTGCTACAGAAGAATGCTGAAGATTAGATGGGTAGATCACATAACTAATAGGGAGGTATTGAATAGAATTGGGGAGAAGAGGAGTTTGTGGCACAACTTGACTAGAAAAAGGGATCGGTTGGTAGGACATGTTCTGAGGCATCAAGGTATCACCAGTTTAGTGTTGCAGGGAAGCGTGGAGGGTAAAATCCTAGAGGGAGACCAAGAGATGAATACACTAAGCAGATTCAGAACTATGTAGGTTGCAGTAGGTACTGGGATATGAAGCAGCTTGCGCAGGATAGAGTAGCATGGAAAGCTGCATCAAACCAGTCTCAGGACTGAAGACCACAACAACGACAACAACAACAACATGATATACCCTCAATAATGTGCTTGAAATTTACTGATCTTCATTATATGAATTGTTTGGAGCTGCAGGGTTGTAATTCGTTACCGACTTTCAACCCCATACGCTCTGTTTTCCGTTGCACTTACGAAAATGGGCCAGGGACGTGTAGTACCGATCATATTACCGACGCAGAGCGCTGCTTCGATTTAAGCAGGGGACCGTCGCCCCTCGGATCATGAGAATTGTTCCAGGCTTCCCAGCCCCTCCCGGTCTCTTCCCGGAGGTTGGCCCTCTTAAGTTAATTTGACACACGTGGCCCACGGCGTTAATATAATTACGAGCGGAGTCCTTCTCATCGCCCCGAGAGCTGCCTCTGGGCCGCTGCTGCGTCACTCCCCACCATACTGCTTTCCGTCTTCTCTGGAGGAATTCTCTTCGATACAAACGTGACTACTGAAAATAACTGCTTCGTGCCCAGATGATCTGTGGACACATTTGTTGAAATTTTATGGTGCCATCTGATTTCTATTTTGTCTGACGTAGATCGATATCTAAGAACACACAGAGTGTGCCTCAATTTGAGGCAAAGGGTAAACTCATTTACTGTGTACGCTTTTGTATTCAGCCACAGTATTCTGACTGGTTTGATGCGCCCGACATGAACTCGTCTTTTGTGCCAACCTTTTCATCTCAGAGTAGCTCTTGCAATCTACATCTTGATTTATCATGGCTGTATTCCAATTTCTCTATTCATATTCCAGTCTCTGTCTTGCTCGACAGTTTTTACTCTCTACAGATCCCTCTAGTCTTAATAGCGGAACAAACACTGGTAGCAGTTACTTCTGTAAAATATCGGGGAGTATGGGTGCGGAACGATTTGAAGTGGAATGATTATATAAAATTAATTGTTGGTAAGACTGGTACCAGGTTGAGATTCATTAGGAGAGTTCTTAGAAAATGTAGTCCACCCACAAAGGAGGTGGCTTACAAAACATTCGTTCGACCTATACTTGAGTATTGCTCATCAGTGTGGGATTCGTACCAGATCGAGTTGACAGAGGAGATAGAGAAGATCCAAAGAAGAGCGGCGCGTTTCGTCACAGGGTTATTCGGTAAGCGTGATAGCTTTACGGAGATGTTTAGCAAACTCAAGTGGCAGACTCTGCATGAGAGGCCCTCTGCATCGCGGTGTAGCTTGCTGTCCAGGTTTCGAGAGGGTGCGTTTCTGGATGAGGTATCGAATATATTGCTTCCCCCTAATTATACCTCCCGAGGAGATCACGAATGTAAAATCAGAGAGATTCGAGCACGCACGGAGGCTTCCCGGCAGTCGTTTTCCCGCGGACCATATGCAACTGGAGCAGGAAAGGGAGGTAATGGTAGTGGCACGTAAAGTGCCCTCCACCACACATCGTTGGGTGGCTTGCTGAGTATAAATGTAGATGTAGAATAGATATCCAATCATCCTGTCCCTTCTTCTTCTCACTGATTTCCATTTATTCCTTCTCTCCCCGATTCTGAGGGAAACCTAATTTTAATCATTCTGCCGTCGCACTAGATCTCGTCTGCATCGATTTCCTTCTGTTACAGTTTTCTCACAGCCCATATTTCACCACCATACAATAATGTATTCCAAACGTACATTCTCATTACTTTCCTCCTTATATTAAAGCCCTTATTTGATAGTAGTAGACTTCTTTTGGCCCAGAATGTCCTCTTTGCCAGTGGTAGGCTGCTTTTATGTTCTTCTTGCTCCATCCGTCATGGGTTAATTTTGCTGGCAAGGTAGCAGAATTTTCAATACAGAATAAAAGTAGTCCTGCAGATAAATAATGGTGTAAGGACATGATGGTTGTTGAATGTCTAACGTTGTTGGAAATCTTTATGTGGAGGGCACAGCAGAGCGTTCTTAAAGAACGAGCGTATTTAGCGTATCGTCAGACTGCTGACTTTGACAACATTAGAATCTTTCTCGTTAAGGAAATGGGACAGTTCGCGGATTCAGTTGACTGTAGAATAATCACTGCAGGACGATTGGTCATTATGCGGACTCAGGACACCAATGTGGCAAGATCTGTAGGCAAAGGCCTTTCCAGTAGAAGCACACCAGAAGGAACTTTAGGACTGTTCGTCTGGCTCTGACTAATAAACAGATGACAGCAACTAAAATTCGGGCATTTACAGGTAGAATGCTCCCACTAACTATAGTGAACAAATCAATGAAAACTGTGTCGAAATCTCGAGCTGCCATTTAGGTTGACCTGCTGACACTACATCACAAATTATGGGTACTTACACAGTGCAAAGCAACTTTCAGCTGGAATACAGAGTGACATAATGTGACACTCAGCAGTGAGCCTGACTTCTGTTTGTGAGGGTCAGATGGAATCAACGTGTCCATAGCCACATCTAACTCTTGCGATCATGATGCTGGAAGCTGCAGGATGTGAAACACATTGGACTGGTGCGAGAAGGATTCGCGCGCTGGCTGTTCCGTGTAAACTTAATTGTATATACATAGTTGACCCATTCCGGAAATCGAGAATCTCGACCATTTCTGCCTTTTATTGACATTGATACTGACAAGATGCCGGTTCCAGTTATTCCTAGATTTTTCAAAATGTTTTAGTTCCAATAACGTAAATGTGACATAAAGTAATTCTGAAGGTGAGCAACCATTATTATAACAATCAGTAGTTCTCCATTCGTACCGACTCTGTAGCAATAGTAAAAGTGAAACATCACCGAAGGAATGGCTTTATTGCACATGTGATGCGTGTCGGACTTCATCCATCATCACATATCCAGGAGCGATAACTGCACTTTGGTGTTTGAAGTGGTATGTGAAACACACATTCAGAGATTTATCTGAAAATGAATGTTTCAAACACAACCTGTTACGAAATATCTACGTGCAGTAATCGCTCCTAGATATCTGACGATAGCTAAATTCCGAAACCATTATTATGATCAGTAAAGTTATTCCTTGCCTTGTGTTCGACTTATACCATTGCGATCGATGAGCCTAATTGTTTTAATTTGAAGTCTGACTTCGGATAACAAATGACAAAAGAAAAAGATAAGAATTTTTGATTTTTTTCCTTTACTTATATTTAGAAACCTTACTTCTTGCCAGATTTCATGAGTGTAGATATATGGAAAGTACCCTATGGGTTTTAATGAGCGAGTCTGCATCAAAATATGTGACATAAGTGACAGTAGCTTTTGGCTGCATCGACTTAGAAACATACATTTCTTTTACCACCAAAGGCCTATGTGGTACAAATTACAACGTGATCCGTCTACCCATTCCTGGGAAAAATGGGTGTTAACCGACGGACGAACGAAAAAAAAAATTACTGTGAAACCTTCCTTTCTCCAAATTTAATGATTTTAAACCAACGGAAATACCCTAGGCTTTGATGCGTGAGCTTGCGAGTATTAAAATACATGACGTAAATTGTCGTATCTTCTGATTACATTGACTTAGAAGCTTTGATTTTTGTCACCGATAAGGAACCACAGGCTCCAGTACATGACATAAATTTCTACCTTATACACCTACCCCGTCCTGAGGAAAACGTTTTTTAATAGTCGGACAAACATACACAAATACGGACAACAAAGCCTTCATATGAGGGTTCCGCTTTTACCGAATGTTGCACGGTACTCTAAGAAGGACTAATCGTTTTTGAAAGGAGGCTGCATGTGGGGCAATATGTATCAATAATAATAAACCATGTTGTCACATCCTCCATGGTGAAGGTACCAAGTGGGACACCCCGCCAGGATAATGCGATAACAGGATTTCGCACCAAACCAGCCTAGTGGAACATAGATGTCGTTGACTAGCCTGTCCGGTTCCCTGGGATGGGATGGGAAGACAAATGTGGTCACTCTAGCCCCAGCCAGAAGTTCTTATGAACAAATGCAGCAAGTGTTTCAGGCATGGCATTAAATGCCTCAAGATGACGTTCCGGAGCTCTCTGATTCATTACCATTACGAATACAAGAATGCATTATTACCTGTAAAGGCTACAGCCTATAATGATGTTACAGATGGACATCAGTTTCAAATGAAGCGAAAGTTTAACCATTTAATACCCTTCAGGTAGCGAACATCTCCACAACATTTTGTAAATATCGGACTGGTGTTCCATGATCCATTTCCACCAGTGTCTTATGTACATTGAGCAAGGATTAAAAGAAATCAAAGGAAAATTTTGAGTAGGAATTAAAGTTCAGGTAGAAGAAATAAAAATCTTGAGGTGTCACGATGACATTGTGATTCTGTCAGAGACGGCAAAGCAATTGGAAGAGCAGTTGAACAGAATGGGCAGTGTCTTGAAAGGAGGTTAAGGTGAATATCAAGAAAAGCGAAATAAGGATAATGAATGTAGTCGAATTAAATGAGGTTATGATCAGGGAATTACACTAGGAAACGAGACACTACTTGGGAAGCACAATAACTGATGATGGCCGAAGTGGACAGGATATAATTTGCACATTGCCAATGGCAAGAAATGCGTTTCTGAAAAAGAGAAATTTGTTAATAAAGAATATAGGCTCAATTTTTAGGAAAAGTTTCCTAGAGGTATTTTTCTAGAAATAGTCATGCATGGAAGTGAAACATGGTGGATAAATAGTTTAGACAAGAAGCGAATACAAACATTGAAAAATACTGAAGATTAGATAGGTAGCTAACGCAACTAATGAAGAGGTAGTGAATAGAACTGAGGAGACAAGAAATTTGTGACAAACTTGACTAAAAGAAAGTCTGAGACATCAGGGTATCATCAATTTAGTATTGGAAAGAAGTGGGGAGGGGGGGGGGGGGTGTAGGCGGGTGAGTATTTTGAGTAAAAACAGTAGAAGATGCCCAAGAGGTGTATACAGTAAGTAGATTCAGAAGATGTAGGTTCAGTAGTTGCTCGGAGATACAGAGGCTTGCATAGGGCAGTGTAGGTAGGAGAGCTGCATTAAATCAGTCTTTGGAGTGAAGACACGACGTTATGTTCCAAAGCATTCAAATAGTCCTTACTTTTAATTTGCAAGGAAAATTGATTTGCATATATTATACAGGTTGGTTAGTTTCAGGTGGTCAAAACGGTTAGGTGATACAGGAACAGATCTGAATATATTGTACACAGAATATTGCTTATTGCCCAGCTTGGAGAACAACCACTCATTTCTACTTCAGGAAAGAGAAAAAGTTCGTCTCACTAAACCACACAAGTCTCTAGTAAAAAGAGCATCTACATGTATACTCTGCAAATCACATTTCAGTTCCTAGTAGAGAACGTAGTTGTAACCGTGCTGGTTTAGTACATGCTTTGGAAAGATTCAAGAACATAATTATGGGATTGGAACTTACGGAGCCCTTAACCTGAACTGCATATACGCCTCAGTGAGGACAAAGCATTCCATAAATCTAGAAAAAGTTTGTATTGATTCTACTTCAAAATAAAGGGCACAGACAGTCTATAGAAGCTACACAGCATTCATCTCACATCCGTAATGTACAAAATGTTTACTAAAATTATCACCAGCCGCAAAGAAAATAACACTGAGTGTTAATCAGTGAAAGGAATAAGTAATATGTATAAGAGCGTCCAGTACAACGGGTCACTCAAAGGTCGTAAACGGAATTGTCGAAAGAAGCAGTCATTATGAACTACCTCACCCCTTAAGAATCAAAGATTTCACTCTTACTAACAGCTACTTAAAAACTAAGCTGTGACAGAATCTATGCTAGCGTACGTAACAACGAAACTCTATCAGCCAAACGGCTCTTAGCAGAGGAAATTTTTCATAACAATTAAAACGAAGTAGGAATACCAAGTGACGGAATATATCTGAACCACCTACGGTTTGTTGATAGCGTTAGACTATTTGCGCTTGCAATTAACTTCAGCACAGAATGGAAAAACTCAACACAATATGTTTGAAGGTGCTCTGAAAAAATTTATAGTGGGGCCATAATATTTTGTTGTTAACATATCGGAAACAAAAATGTATATTAATATTCAACAACTTTAGCTTTTCCTTCCCGTTGCCTTCCGTATTTAAGGTGTTCTGGAATTTCAAGGAACTAGGTAAAACTCAACAGAGATAAAATCTGACACTTTAACGAAGTGCTGCAGGAACACTATATAATTGCATTTGCCAGAGATATGAACCAATACGTTTAACGCTAGACAGAGCAGGAAATGCCAATTGAAGTTGTAAACAGTCAATAATAAATGTACGACACTGACTGCTATGTGTCTCTCAAATTCAAATTTGTGTGAAATCTTATGGGACGCAAGTGCTAAGATTATCAGTCCCTAAACTTTCACTACTTAACCTAAATTATCCTAAGGACAAACACACACACCCATGCCAGAGCGAGGACTTGAACCTTCGTCGGGACCAGCCGCACATTCCATGATGCAGCGCCCTAGACACCTCGGCTAATCCCGCGTGACTGTGTGCCTCTCCTTCATTATAATCTACGGTCGCTATGCACAACGTTTCCTGATGGAAAGTTGATAAGTGGTTTTCATTCACTGAAAGAATAGTAATTTATTAACGTATAGTATTATGTTAGTATACAATGCGGAAATGTCAAGGCGACGTTCACGGGTAAAATATGTGCACTTAATTCAGTTTCAGTGATATCTTATTGTGTGCTACAAAAGACTAACCGAGGTAATGATCAAGACTTTCAAAATATGGTTTTAGCTGTCATCGGTAATGACGGCAGTGCAGGGAAATTAACATGCTCATGATCTAGTTCAGGAGTTCACGCAGTAACTGCCATATGAGACAAGCAACAACTGCTGATTGCTAATCTTTCTTTGAATAATGTAGAATAATTGCACTGAGTGAGTCAGACAGGACTATCAGGGACTGAATTTTGAGGACGTTGAACAACTAGCAAGGACTCAAGTCACCATACTTCCTCTTGACAATGTACTGTCACGCAGTAACCCTCAAAGCTTTTGGTTACTTATGAGAGCTGATAATACCTGCTACGTGTGATGGTCTTTTCGTGATTGCGTCAGTAATCAAGAGCCCTGAAATTACCATGTATGCAAACCACCGAAAGGCATGGCCGGCACCGTGCATTATGGAGGTCACAATCGAAATCTCCACAGGTTCTGTATGACCAACATCAGGGGGAGGTCTTTTCCAGCACAGCAATGCATGGGTACGCATTTTTCACGGTAGCCAACGTGCTCTGACGATGATTGTGAAATCAGTTGACCCGCACGAACAAGCGACCGATTTACAAAGAATTATGCTTAGATGTGATGCGGTTTGCCCTTCGAAAGAGGTGAAGAACACCAGAAATCTATCTGTATGTTACTGCTATGCTTTCATTATTCTCCTTTACGAAGTTCTAGTTGATCTTTATCGTACAGACTTGATAACAATTAGAAAACTCTAAATAGCTGGATGCAGCGATACAATAGTCACATTAAGTGGATGACCCCTTGTGCTGAAACCTCTGATAACTGATTCTTGTTTACTGTTGAGTAGACCCTCTACACAAGGTAAAATTACTGAGTTAATGATCCGAGTAAGGAAAGCTGTTATTCGTAACCCTTGTGCCAGACAGTGGTGCGCTTTTGGAAATTAAAAAACAACAACAAATAAACCAAAATCAATTTACAGTCAAATGAAGTCAGTATGGCTCGATTGTAGAAACGCTGATATTCAGTCACTAGTGTGACAGTGTCTGAGCCAGTTGTGCGCAGTTTAAGAGTGTAAAGTACAACGTTGGCTAATGACGTGCTGTGTTCCTGGTCCGACCCACTCAGTATCTTGCCAGCAAGAGCTACAAGGGGTGCCCTACGTAATTCTCTTTCTCGGAGCACGGACGTCTCGCAAGCAAAAGCGTATGTCAAACTTCGCGCATACTACGATCGTTTGTAAGAAGCGGATCTACACCACTACAGTGGATCTCAGGCAGGTAGAGATATGATAAAGACATACCCGATACCTGTACTTATATCTGCTGCTGGCCGACAGTGTCTGCTACACGATATCGTTTAGAGCAATCTTTTCACTATCTCGTGTTATTTATGTACTTATTTAACCTAGCAGGATTAGGGGTATCAAGTCCTCTCTTACGTCTAACCAGACATTCTACAAAATTTTGATTTAAATTTACTACATTAAGCTTGTTATAAACTGATGAGCCAAAACGTTATTACGTCCTGCTGAATAGCTTATTTGTCAATCTTTGGAATGAAATACATCACTGATTTAGCAAATAAGGGAGCCGACAGTTTGTTGGTAGGTTTGTGGAGGTATGTGGCATTAGATGTCCACGTACAGGTCACGTAATTCGCGTAAATAAATGACAGCTGATTTGCATACGCAGTTATGCGGCCCGATTGCGACACAGATGTGTTTCGCAGTATTTAAAACAGGCGAATTTGGATGTGAGACATCAACGTGTGTTCAATCCTCTTCAAACCACTTAATTACGGTTGTGGCACCGAGACATGGATAGTTGTACTGCTGAAAGATGACATCTTCGTCTGGGAAGGCATCAAGCGTGAAGGGATGGAGGTGGTGTCTTCTATTACTATCACAGGTCCCATACAAGATCAGGAGAATATTTCTCGTGGCATAATGCTCCTCCTACCAGCCTGCGTCAATCGCGCGCTGCACATTTCGAGAGGCCATCCACCTCGTTGACGGCGTTTGTGATGACGGCCATCGACCTCGTGTAGCAAAAATGTGATTCACCTGAAGAGTCAGATTGTTCCCAATGATCAAATATCGAATCTCGAAGGTCCCGTGCTCATTGCAATTGTAACTGACGCTGTCGGTGGGTCAACGCGTGAACGTATAGGGGTGCTCTGCTGCGGAGCTCCATGTTCAACAATGTACAATGAACAGTGTGCTCCAAAACACGGGTTCATACACTAGCTTTGAGCTCTTTCGACCGAGGTTCCACAGATTATCATACATCCTGTTTTATGGAGTGGGCAAACCTCCATACCCCACGTTCTGTGACGAATCGTAGACCTCTGACCATTTAGCACCTAGTGGTTGTTTCACTGCCCTAGCTCTTTCTGTAGATGCTCGCGACAGTAATATGTGAACAGTCTACCCGCCTCGCCGTTTTCGAGATAGCCGTTCACAGACATAGCGTAGTATTATCTGCTTTTTTTCAAAGTCGCTTATCTCAATGGATTTCCTCATTTCAGTCCATATCTTCGTTAGGGTGATTCCCCGACCGAGTCTTTCCGGTTACTTACTTTTTTTTACCGCGTCACGTGCTCACAACACAACCAGGCAGAATCCAACATCGCGGTGGGGGATGGTCATAATGTTTTGGCTCATCAGTGTAAGTTCCATCTGTTGTACAAAATAACAGAAGATTCAGAAAATACCACAGTGCAGAAAAAAAGTGGCGTTTACGTTCGTTCATGAGAAGAAAATGAAGACAAACTACACGAAGTGCCAGCAATAATGGGCATGAAAAGGTGCAAAACGGAATAAAGTGCAAGGCGATAAAAGACATTGATTATAGGGGAAAAGAAAGTGACGTGACTGACTGAGAAAATGAGGAGATGGAAACGAGAGTGAAAGAGGAAGGTGATAAAATACGATTAATAACGATAGGGGATAAGAGAGTGACGTTATTAATTGAGAAAATGAAATGATGAAGAAGCATAACTGTAAAAGACGGGCACTCTTACCTCAGTGTTTGACAGTGGGATAACTGGCCATATACGTTATATTTTGGACAACTTTTTTAAGACGGTAGAAGGAAGAGCTTCAGTTCCTTCTTAAAGCAGCGGTGTGTTTAATTGTCACGGGATGGAGGGCACGTTGTTGCACTGGTGGACGGTAGCAACAGATAACGAATTTGTATCTTCCTTCTGTGGAAGGGCACTGCTGAAGTTGCAGGCAAGTGAGACTTCGTCTTTCGTTTATGATGAGATGACAGGATACTTAGTCTCTGATAGAGGGTACTGGGGTGCATGTGCACCAAGGAGCCGATGAAGCAGACGTGGAGCGTGTCTGGCTGACACTGTCAGACGAGACACACACAAACATTCATGGTTAGTTTTAATCAAAAATGTTCAAATGTGCGTGAAATCTTATGGGACTGAAGTGCTAAGGTCATTAGTCCCTAAGCTTACACACTACGTAACCTAAATTATCCTAAGGACAAACACACACACCCATGCACGAGGGAGGACTCGAACCTCCACTGGGACCAGCCGCACAGTCCTCGACTGCGGCGCCCAGACCGCTCGGCTAATACCGCGCGGCTATTTTTAATCGTCTGGTGTTCTTATAAATCATGTAACGCTGGGTTACATAGCTACAATGGAGATTTGGCAGAACGAGATTCCACAAGGTTACGCTTCCTATGCTATGGTAAGATATTCCAACCTTTCTAATGGCATAAATGCACGCGGACGTCGTTCCGTACGTGACGGGCAGTACAATATTCCCATTTGACGTATCTATGCTTGTATATTCGACACATGCATAATGGTGACAATGTACAGTTGCTAGACTAGACGAGAGCGTACGAGACAGTGAACCTATGTTGTGACATAATTTGTCTCCAGGAACAAGGCCCTGCGAGTCAATATTGAAAATATTTAAGTAGAAAACCAGTCACATTGAATAGCTGCTTTAGAACGTCCATTTGAAAAGGTCTTTTACGTGGTACTTAAGTTAATTTTTACGTAACTCTCAGGGTACATACATGTAGAACGCACCAAGATGGTCGTGCATGGTGTACGACCGGCTACAGGATTGATGGCAGATATCGAAAAAGTTCGAAGAATGGCATCCTTTTTTGTATTACGTCGAAATAGAAGGAGAAGTGCCGAGTATATGGTACACTTATCTGGGTGGCAGTAATTAAAACAAAGGCATCTTTCAATGCGCCAGGATCTACTCATCAAATTTCATTTGACAGCCTTCTCACACGAATACGAAAATACTTTGTTGGCGCCGCCTACATAGGAAGAAATAAATATAATTATAATAACATATAAGAAATGAGAGATCGCACGGAAATTATTTAAATATTGCTTCTTCCCGTGCTCTTTTCCAGAGTGGAACGATGGGAAAACAGATTCAAGGAGGTTTTACAATGCGACTTATAATCTGTCTTGATTACATAAAATATGTGACGCAGCATGTGAAGGTTGCTGTGTGTGGACGGGTTACTCCTGTAACCGAAATTGCAGATCTGAAGATGGTTTTAGAGGAAAAGAAACCGGTCATGTGAATAAATATTTTATGCAATCAAGACGGATTATAAGTAACATTGTAAAACCATTGATTGCGGTTATCCTATCAGACATTATGTCTGTTTTTGCAAAAATGAAGGTGGTTTGATGAACCCATTGCTAGGCACTCAGTTGTGACTTGTAGAGTAATTATGTATTTGTTAATGTAGATGTACTTTTAAGGAAGTAGTACGCGGATCAACTAGTTCATATAAGAATTGGTGCACATAGTGAGTACGCTCCACTGTACGAAATTACCCGCACTTTCGCGGAATAGCATGTCACTGGCAAACGCCACATAAATCCGCTGTTGCCCGAAACGCGCACAGGGAAGGATAATAAATACATGGGGGTGAAATAAATGACGAGGATGAAGCAGGTCATTTGAGACGCACAGAAAGCCATTATGCGTGAAAAATTCGGCGCTCGTGTGACGCGAGGGGACAGAACGGGCAACTGAGCCATATATATGGGGGCAGTTAGCTGCCGCCAACTGCATCCGTCAGCGTCGGGCGGCCACGGCAGATTAACTGCCGCTCTGGAGGACGTTCTGCTGAGTGCCTCTCTGCTGCGTCGCTCAGGGCCTTCCACAAAACGCGCTGTGGGCCAAAGCCGCTGCAGCCTGCCGTACAGTATATGCCAGCCGCTCGCACAGCCACACTAGTTTCAGGCAGGTCCCACTAAATTGGCATTGGGGGGACAGAGTGTCCCAGTTGGTATTTAGTAGGAGTTATGACATCAACATGAAACATTCATCTCCAGGGCTGAAAATGTTGAACATGAGAGGACAATGGTACACATTATAGTACCATACCACTGAGGCAGGTACGTGCCAATTACACTTTCTGGAAGATTAAAACTGTGTGTCGGACTGCGACTCGAAACCGAGATTACGCCTTCCGCAGGCAAGTGCTCTGCCGGCTAAGCTACCTGAGCTCCTCGCAGCTTTACTTCTATCAAATGGCTCTAAGCACTATCGAACTTAACATCAGAAGTCATCAGTCCCGCAGCCTTAGAACTATTTAAACCTAACTAATCTAAGGATATCACACACATCCGTGCCCGAGGCAAGATTCGAACCTGCGACCTGCTACAGCAGCGCAGTTCCGGAATGAAGCGCCTAGAACCGCTGGGCCACAGCGGTCGCCTTTACTTCTACCACGTCATCACACACCTTCCTCCTAACGTAGGTAGCTCAGTTGTCAGTTGCTACCGTGTATTTTTCAGAATCAAAAAACTGTAAACATGGACGATAAAAAATGTATTCGGATTAAAAAGGAGCAACCAAATGAGATATGTGACAGTCCAGGCAGTATGGTCCAGGTTTACCCCTCTGTGTGAACATAAAAGAACTGGAGGAGAAACAGAATCAAAACTTTTCTCGAAAAATAAAAGTAAAAAGAGAATTGGCATAGATCCAGATTTTAAACATGGCTGAAACAGCAACTGTTAAAAATCTTCACGGTAAATTAAAACTGACAAACAGTTACAGGATAAAGATTTATTGAAATACTTGACCAGGGTTTCGGTATATTTAAATATACCTTCATCAGAAGTAAAATACATTAAAATCGCAACCTGCAGTGGAGATACATAAAACAAGGCAAAGTACTGTTGCTATGCCGTGTTCACATCGTCCTTCTCTTCATAATTATGTTGTACAAATGGAGATGATGTTTTAACTACCGACGACGCCTTTGGCGTTATTGTTTTATGTGTCTCCACTGTATTGTGTGATTTTAGTGAATTTTTGCTTCTGATGAAGGCATATTCAGATATACCGAAACCGTGGTCAAGGGTTTCAATAAATCTTTATCCTGCAACTGTTTGGCTGTTATCATTTACCGTGAAAATTGGTACAGAACTTGCACGCGGAAGGCAAGGATCATTGTTTCGACTTCCGGTGCGGCACAAATTTGGATCGAGGTATTATTATAAAGACGTAAAAAAATAATTACCGTAGAGTAATGAAATTTGGGAAGACATTTGTCAAGGTAACATGTTTAAGTATTTAACAAAAAAGATCAGAGATTAGTGTCAGCGCGATCTAAGCCATTGCAAAAGAGAAATGCTGCTGCATTAATAACAGGTGTAACCCTCAGACTGTTGAAAGCAAGTATGCAAACGTGCATGCATTTTGTAGTACACGTGCGGGATATCTGTTTCTGGGATTGGGTATCATACCTGTAACCCTTGGTCGGTCAGTAAACAGACGCTTAGTGTTGGTTGTGGAAAACTATGGAGATGTCTCCGATGATGTCCCATATGTGGTCGAATACTGACCGAGCAACATGTCGATGCTCTGTAGAGCATGTTGGATTACAACAGTGGTATGTGGGCGAGTGTTATGCTGTTAGAAAACACCCCTGGCATGCTGTTCATGGATAGAATCACCAAACTGACGTACAAATCTCCAGTCAGGGTGCATTGGATAACCACGACAGGGCTCCTGCTGTCATATGAAATCGCATTACAGACCACAACTCCAGGTGAAGGTCCCGTCTGCCTAGCATGTGGGCAGGGTGGTTGCAGGTCCTCAACTGGCTTCCTTCTTAGCAACACACAGCCATCACTGGCTCCGAGGGACAACCACATTTGATCAGAAAAAAGACAGACGTCTGCCCTGTCGCCCATTAAGATCTCGCTTGACACCACTAAATTCGCATATGGTGGTGGTTTGGGGTCAGTGGAATGCACCGTACAGGGTGTCTGGCCTGGAGCTGTTGTTCAAGTAACTGATTTGTAGTAGGATGAGTGGAGTGGGTGACATGGTCAGGGTTGTAGGGCTTGGCTGGGTAGAAGCAGGTGGCTGTTTTTAGCAATCATCCTCTTTATTGTTGGTTCTTCCAATACATTTTCCGGTAGCTCAGCCCCACCACTCGTGTCGTGGTGGAGATGTGCTGATGCGCGCAGCCTGGGGAACGTAACGCCGTGCTCGGTCAGCGGCTGCGCTGGCGGTAGCGGCTGCGCTGGCGGTAGGAGGTTACGGGCACGAGACCCCGCCCAGCTCGCAGACGCGACGGCTCGCGACGACGCCGGGAGTCGCCAGTGCAGCAGCGGGCAAAGCCCTCCGCCGGCCGGTCCTCAGGAACAACGACCGAACGCCCGATCGGTCGAACCGAATGCCGACGCCCACCTCTGATGCCCTTAAATAGTGCAGACCGCTGTTGAATCCGCCGGTTACGGGGCTCCGTGTTTGTCAGAATGTTCTCGCCGAGTTGGCTAACGCAACCGCGCCACACGCGGCCCGCGCCTGCGTAATTCTGCTAATGCTGTGTTCTGGCTGTTGATGGCTGCGGCACAAGTACACACATACCGACGCTCGGTGCAAAACTGTGTCACCTGCATAATGCGCCGGCCAGCCTTCGCCCGCCATCTGCCGTGAGGCTGGCGCATCGCGCACTGAAACACACTGAATCAGAATTTCGCACCATATTTCCTAAAAATAACTCCTTGTCCTCTACAGATCTGAGACAGTACGTTGTGTCATTGTAGTGCCAACTAGTGCTCAAATTGCTGTAGCAGAAGCAGTACGATGCGTCAGGGCGGTACGCCAACACAATGATCTTCCCTCTCGGTAGTGTCACGTGACCATTTGAAGCCTGGTCAACTTGCGGCGGTACATTATCGTAATCAACGCTGTGAGCAACCATGAACAGTATCTATGTTCCTGCGAAATATTTATACAGTATCGCAGAAGAAACATCCAACTTCATGCTGGGCAATTACACAACCTCCTCCAGACTAACTGAAGTGCTTATAACAGACTCTTTTTGTCACTTTAAAGGGCTTCTAGACTAACAAAAACTCACAACGTCCAAACTCAAACGTACATCGTTTATTTAAAGCAAACCTGATTTTCAATCCCGCGGTGGCATTACTAGCGCCACTCTTATAGAACTGGCCTGAAATTTTAATAGACATCTTTCAGATGCAGAAAAGCGTCTACCAACTTTCGCCTACGTCGCACAACTCCTTCTTGGTAATGCAGTAACCAGTTGTGAACATTTTTGAATGAGAACACTCTCAGTTTCAAAGCTGCTTTTATTAATAAACAGTTGTTTATTGTTATCAATAAAACAACTCTCTAACAGAGTCCGTTTTGATTAAAAAAAAGTGTTAATCTGAAAGTAACTTTCTTATTAACGTATATTCCGCTGCAGAGTCACAGTTCATTCTAGAAACACCGGAAGCCTGTGGCTAAGCCATGTCTCCGCCTATCATATCGTACAGGAGTGCAACTCATGCTTTTTTGAATTTATTTGAATATTCAATTTGCCAGGGAAATTTTAAAATTCAGAAGATATGGCGGGTATTGACGTAGTGCTACTTGTTTGGTCCAACCCATATAGTAAAAGGAATACTTAAAAATTGGTTCAAATGGCTCTAAGCACTATGGGACTTAACATCTAAGGTCATCAGTCCCCTAGATTATTCCCCTAGACTTAGAGCTGCTTAAACCTAACTAACCTAAGGACATCACACTCATTCATGCCCGAGGTAGAATTCGAACCTGCGACCATAGCAGCAGCGCGGTTCTGGACTGCAGCGCCTAGAACCGCTCGGCCACAGAGGCCGGCCCTTGATTATTGCACGAAATACTCTTATAAAAAATTCCGCTTTATTTACCATTAGAATAGTATCTGAAATAAGTGACATTTCAACACGAAAAGTAGTCTACGTCGCATATTTTCATTCGCTTATGTCATATGGTATTAATTTTTGTAGTAATCCTTCTTATTCAAAAAGGGTATTTCTGGCTCGAAAACGGGCTGTTCGAGCTATATGTGGTGTAAGTTCGAAAACCTCTTGTCGACCCCTATTCAATAGTCCGTTAGCAATATTAGCTTATTCCCAAGAGTTAGCAGCTTTCACTCAATTAATACTAGGCAGAAATCAAATCTGCATGTGGAATGCACTTTCTTGACTCTTGTGCAGAAAGAAGTGCAGTATTCTGCTGCATCCATTGTCAATAAGCTACCACAGGAACTCAAAAATCTTAGCAGTAGCCTAAACACTTTTAAGTCAAAACTAAAGTTTCCTCATGGCTCATTCCTTCTATTCTGTCGAGGAGCTCCTGGAACAGCTAAAACATTAAGCAAATTCCAGTGTTACATTCTTGATTTTCTTTATTTAAACTAACGACTTGTCGCCTGAATATGTTTCTTATTTTTCATTTTATCTGTTTCTTCAAAGGTGTTATAATTTCATGTATTTACTAGTTCCATGACCATGGAGACTTCTTCATAATGTGCTCCCACGGAACAATAAATAAATAAATAAATAAAATAAATAACTCAGGCAAGCGAACAATCATACGGCACGCGCGGCTAACAATCAAACGGCACTGCGGTGAGACTTTCTGAATACCCCGTAGAATTCTGAAAAATGTTTTATGCCCGCTAGCTATGACATTCCTGAAGATGGAAAATCTCCTCTGTAGGAATCACACGTTTTCTGAGGTCAACGATTGTCAGAAACCCAGGTCAGGCGGTTCGCCCACGAGAAGCAGAAAGCAACAATAAGAGGCGCTCAGGTTGATGACGTGTTCCTTAACTTCCAGAATGCGTTCGACACAGTTCCGTAATGATGCTTAATAAACAAAAAAAAATGAAGAGTATAGAATATGAGACCAGCTGCGTGACTGTACTGATGGGTTGTAAGCAAACAGAACAGGATGCCATTCTAAACGATGAGTGATCTACAAACGTAAAAGTTACTTCAAGCGCAACCCAACATAGTATTATAGGACCATTTACTTTCCCAATAGACATAAATTACCTGCTGTATAACGTCGTAAGTTCTGTAAAGATTTTCGCGAATAATGATGATTACAGGGAAGTCACAACACTAGAAAAGTGTTGAAAAATTAGGAAAACCTGCAGTTGATCGATGCTTTGAGCAGAAATTTGCAATCGATGGTTGAAATAAGAAAACGGAATTTATTGCTCATAAAAAGGCCAGTGATTGTTTTGTAGCACAATTGTAAAACGATCACTGGAAGCAGTCGCATCCATTAAATATCTCCGAGAAAGCGCACGAAGTGATTTAAGGTGGAAACGTCACTTACAGCTAATCGCAGATGAGACAAGTGCCAAACAGGTTCACTGGAAGAATCCTCAGGAAATGTAGTATCTCCATCGACAAATACTTGGATATTGGTCGTCAATCTGTGATTCGTACCGGGTGTGATTGACAGAAGAAGCAGAGAAGATACAAAGAAGTGTAGCGCGTTTCGTTACAGTCTCATTTAGTAATCACTCAAGCGCCACTGTGATGATGATCCAGCTGCAGTGGTAGACGCTTCACAGGCGTTCAGCGTTACTGTTAAAATTTCAAGAACATACTTATATAGAAGGATAACCCAGAATATTGTAAGTGTATCGTTGTCTTAACGAATGTAAAATTAGAGACATTTTAGCCCACAGACAGACCTACCGACAATAATTTCTTGCACTGACCATACTGACTGGAACAGAAAAGGGTGGAAATGACGGCGGTACGGATAGTGTCTTCAATCGCACAACCTAAGGTGGGTTGCGGAGTGTAGATGTGGATGTAGAGTTACTTCCTCTCATTTTTGTGCGTTTCTCTGTGGGTCACACGCGTTTTTAAGTGTTTGGTGTAGTACTCCATTTCTTTTTCTAATGTGCCATTTGAAGTTTTCGCCGGTCGTGTGGCCGAGCGGTTCTAGGCGCTGCAGTCCAGAACCGCGCTGCTGCTATGGTCGCAGGTTCGAATTCTACCTCGGGCATGAATGAGTGTGATGTCCTTAGGTTAGTTAGGTTTAAGCAGCTCTAAGTCTAGGGGAATAATCTAGGGGACTGATGACCTTAGATGTTAAGTCCCATAGTGCTTAGAGCCATTTGAACCAATTTTTAAGTATTCCTTTTACTATATGGGTTGGACCAAACAAGTAGCACTACGTCAATACCCGCCATATCTTCTGAATTTTAAAATTTCCCTGGCAAATTGAATATTCAAATAAATTTCGGGCTTGTAGTCGGTCGTAGTTTAATTCATTAGATGATATTTCGAGTGGGCACCTGCCAATCATCTTCAGGCAAGCCATCCAAGACTGTTAAACACTTGTTCCGTTCCGCACAATAAACAAAAAATTCCGAACGCAAACTACCGGCTGCAATCCTGTCTCACTCCCTCCACAACCACTGCTTCCCTTTCATGCCCCTCGACTCTTAAAACTGCCATCTGGTTTCTGTGCAAATTGTAAATAGCCTTTCGCTCGCTGTATTTTATCCCTGCCGCCTTCAGAATTTGAATGAGAGTATTGCAGTCAACATTATCGAATCTCTAAGTCTATAAATAGTGCAAACGTAGGTTTTCCTTTCGTTAACCTATCTTCTAAGGTAAGTCGTAGGCACAGCATAGCCTCGCTTGGTCCAACATTTTTACGGATTCCAAACTGATATTCCCCTAGGTTGCCTTCAACCAGTTTTTCCATTCGTCTTTAAGGAATTCGTGTTAGTATTTTGAAGCGGGTACTAAACGTAACATCACTTGATACAAAATAGGTGTTTGCCCTTTAGAAGATGCTCTATACTGTTGTGATAGTGATCTACTACGTTAAGCACATCGAATTACCGACGACGTAGATTACAGTTATTCAAGGGAAGCAGTGGATGGTTGCACAACTTCAAACAGTGCTCCAGAAATGGAAGACGTAAGATAATGTCACCTCTATCATGAGAGATGGAGTTATCAATACAACCGTCATATTAAAACAAAACTCAAAAAGGAATTTAACATTGATGTTAAGGAAGGGGAAGAGATTTATGAACTATGCAAATTTGGGAAACCGCGTTGTCTACCATTTGGAACTAAAGAAAAGTCTACAAGTCCTGCTGAGCTGATATCAGCTGATCTGTGTGGACCGTTCCATGAGTCATTCCAGAAGAAACGTTACCTCAGTTTGTTCAAAGACAATTACACCAAGTTTCGCTGTGGTTATTTTGCTGCAGAAAAGTCAGAGTAAAATTCTGAAACATTTTCTACCTATACTCCTGAGCAAAACGGTATTTGTGAGTGGGATAATGGGACAGTTGTTGAAATGGCCAGGGCACTTAAGTACTGAAATTCAGATGTCACTTATCCAGAACAGATATGGGCTGAAATGTTTAACACAGCAATTTACATCTTTAACAGGACAGGAAGGTGTCAGGCCTTACGAGTTGTGGGAACGGAAAAAGCCTCGAACTTAACATCTTACGATTATTGGCTCAACATGTTATGAACATATTCCAAGTGAAAAACGAAGGAAAATGGACAAGAAAGCTGTAAAGGACATCTCATTGATTATGATGGTGATGAGCGCATTAGGATTTGGGTAAAAGAAATTAATTCAATTGTGCTGTCCAGAGATGTGCAATCTGAAGAAAAGCCGCGATGGTGTACTGAACAAGTTACACTACCATCTAAAGATGTTGAAAGCCCATTGCAGGTCCAGACTTTATTAAAAATCAGAGAGTGAGGAAAATACACACTCAGAAGATAGTTTGGAGCATGAAACTAGTTAAGACACAGACTCTGATGATGACATTCTGAGAACTTGCCAAGAGGAAATAGGAGTGAAGTTAAGAGATCGTTCACCATTAAAGAGACCAAAATACCTCAGTGTTTATGCAATGATAACAGAAGATTTCCTTGTCAGAACTGAGATTTCTGAAACCTATGAGGATGCACTTAGACATGAAGACGGCATCAAATGGAAAGAAGCAATGGACAGACAAATGGAATCTCTGATCGAAAATGAAACCTGGGAGCCCAGGCAATACAAAGTGGGTGTTTCGAATGAAAACAAATGAAGAGGGGCAGATCTAAAAATTTCACGCTCCACTGGATGCCAAGGGTTTCAGTAAACGAGAAGGTGCAGATTACAGTCAAACTTTGAGTTCAGTTGCATAAATGATAATGAATCGGTCTGTTCTGAGTGTTACTGTAGCTAAATGAATGTATCTCGGATAGTTTGATGTGTCAACGGCCTATCTTTATGGAAAATTTGAGGAAACAATTTATATGGCACAATCAACAGGTTACGAAGACGGTACCAACAGAGTTTGCAGGCTGAAGAAAAGACTGTATAGTTTAAAACAAGCACCAAGATGCTGTAACAAGCGATTCACAGAATTTTTGGTAGTTCTAGATTTCAGAGTACGCCCAGCAGATCCGTGCTTGTACATTCAAAACAAAAATGGCAAAGAAGTTCTGGTAATTTTGTATGTTGACGACGGGTTGGTAGCTGCCATTGATTCAAATGATTTGAACATTTTCTTTGAACAATTTCAAAAGGAGTTCAAGATCACAACGGCACCTGAAAAATATTATTTAGGTCTGCAAATTGAACATGGCATGGATGGCTGCATCAAGATTCACCAGAAGGCTTATACACAACGAATTTTAAAACATTTCAACTTTTCAGTGTGTAAAGCAGTTTCTACCCCAAAGTTGAAAGTTACAGACGTTTCATAGTCATGGAAAGATGACACGGTAGAACATTCCTTTTCATATAGAGAAGCAGTTGGAGCACTAATGTATCCGATGCTTGGCACAAGACCAGACCTAGCCTTCGGTGTAAGTGTTCTGTCAAGATCTTTCAAGAATCCCACCAAAGAAGACATATTAAAGGTAGAAAGGGTTTTTCGTTACGTATCAGGAACGACTGAATGTGGAATCACATACAAATCATGAGGAAAGAGCCCAAATCTGGAATGCTACAGTGATGCAGAATTGTTTTGCGAATTGACAATTCACCAGTAGTGAAGCTAGCAAAGAATCCAGAATTTCATCCCCGAACCAAACATATAGCCATCAGGCATTTCTTTACCCGTGAAAACTTTATGAAGGAAGAATTAGAGTTCATCAAATCCCATCTGAAGAGCAGGTAGCGGACATCATGAGCAAAGCTCTACCAAAGACGCGTATGAAGATGTTGTGTAATCAAATGAGACTGCTGTGAAACTCAGCTTTGTTTTGTTTTGTGGGTTTGTCTGTTTGTTGATTTCTAAATAACAAGGAAAAATGTTATAAGAAATTCTTTCCATTAGCGTATTTAAAAACAAGTTTTGTGATAATTATAATCAACTTCATGTATGGGCATAATGTTTTGCTTATCTCTGTTTCTTATTTTGAGTCACAACACTTGCACGTTTACTCTTAGGTGTTTTTAGAAGCTCTTTGGTCAAGTTACTTCGTTCCGTAAACAGTGCCTCCAGGTTCAAAAATAAATCTAAGTATTTGGAAACCAAACTCACCGCTTTTTATCAGCACCTGATCTTTATTGAGAATAAATAAGTTTTTTCTTCTCAACAAAATACAATAATTACAATCTGATTTCTTGCCCTCCCTCACACATCTGCCCTCCAGCACCACAGATTATCCATCAGTAGGTGGGTTTTATTGCACTTAGATATGCCACACACATTTAATATTTGTTCTTAACCCATTTCATTTAACAATAAACGTCAATTTTGTACTATTAAAACACTCTTTTTAATAATCTGTTATTTTTCTATCTCCTGCAACGCAAAATAAATTAGTCCTACAGAAAGGAAGAATGGGATTTTCTTGTTGAAAATTTCACGTAGTTAAAATTTGACGTTCAAGAAAGACAATGAGAAGTGTTCCTTAAATCCCCTACCTGTCCATCCCACGCTGACACTCCATCGGTCAGGACTTTGAGTATGTTGTTCATGAAAACCTTACGTACCACTGTGCAAAAATTTGCTATTGAACGTATTTCCCCTGTCGACATTTTTAGCTTCGTTGACTGGGCTAAACGGAACGGCGTTGCAAACGCGAGTCAGTTGTCAGCGCCAACGCCACCTGTCAGCGGGCAACGTCAATCAGCTCTGCCTACAAAGCTTTCATGCTTATCGTTGGCAAAAAGCGGTGGCCTCACAGGACGCGTGACACAAAATTTCAGTCGCCCATATACTGTCCCTGACGTGCACTTCTTTGCTTTGGCGCACGGTCTCCGTTTTGTAATCTGTGCACCTACTGTGCCAAGGTAGGACTCCACACGTTTCGCGATTATGTTAAGGCAAGTTGGTGCATTCCTTGTGTATTACAGTTGAGATTTGCAGACTCTACACAGCTCACACCATAATTTTTACGTAGATAACCTATCTACTTTTAGTTACTTGTTCCTGCTATCAAAATCTGCGTTTCTTGTTATCTCGTCGTAGATTAGAAGATGAAATATCACTTTAATACCAAAATGTGGCACGTATTTGCCTAAATGCTTCGGTTTTCTTTTTTTGCAATTACGTTTTCCGTTAACTACATGATTTAAAACAATTTTTTTTATGTGGAAAAGACTTCATATTGATAGTAAACAAGCGACGGCGTAAGAATTATTATTGTCATATCAACACTCAAGTGGTTCATTTGAAAGAAAGAACTAGAGGTAAACATAGGGGAAATCATTGTGCTTTTTTCTGAAGCCAAGCTGATCATCTACATCATTAGAGCCTTTAAGCTTTTTGTGTGATAGTTCTCTCACCGAAACGAACATATCTCTTCAGGAGCGTGTGGATGATTCTTTCCCGAGTGTGGTGGTATTTTCCAGAGACAGTTTCTACGCAACAACTTGAATAGTCGTTCGGCTGCAACTTCTCCCACTGGTTTGAGAAATTCCCAAGGAATTAATCCGTGCTTTTGCCTTATTTCTTCGCGTGCCTATCGAGGCGGACTGATTCTAATACTGAATGCCTTCCATATAGACTTGAATTTCTCTGTCAATTGCATCATCAGAGATGCCCAGTCCTTTGTAAATGTCTTCACTGTAGTCATTCAGCCTTTATGATCTCTCTCTCTCTCTCTCTCTCTCTCTCTCTCTCTCTCTCGCTCTCTCTCTCCCTCTCTCTGTGTCTCTCCCTCTCTCTCTTCCCTGTACCCTTAAAAGTGGAATTTTCATTACACTTTTCATGTAGTGACCCTTGCTTTTAATTTAACTGAAGGTTGTTTTGTCTATTGTATATGCTGAATCAGTTCTTTTGATGACAATTGTTGTTTTTTAGTTCTTCACATGGTTCCTGCAGCCATTCACTTAGCTATTCTTGTACTTCCTTTGACGCCTATATTCCTGCAATCGTCTGCACACTTTTCTGATATACCAGTCTGGCGAGTCTTAAGGGCCCCCCACAGAATATGGAACTCCACCACCCCCATTAGGTGGAGCTGTTGCTTGCCTGCCCGTGTGCCTCACCGCGCCGCAGCGGTTGCCTTGTCTTGCCTCAAAGCCAAACCCCTCTCACTGGTCAATGTGTGCTAGCGGCCTTACTGGAGTCCAGCTGCAACGCGGCACAGCTTTCTTGACGTTCACCTAAGTCGTTCCTCTAGGATCGATGTCGTCATTCACAATATTTTTCATATACGTAAACGATCTTGCAGTACCACCACGTGTCAGCCTGCCTTAATTCGTGGATAATACCGCTCAAGCCGACGGTGTGGCCGAGCGTTGTAGGCGCTACAGTCTGGAACCGCACGAACGCTACGGTCGCTGGTTCGAATCCTGCCTCGGGCATGGGTATGTGTGATGTCCTTAGGTTAGTTAGGTTTAAGTAGTTCTAAGCTCTAGGGGACTGATGACCTCAGAAATTAAGTCCCATAGTGCTCAGAGAGCATTGGCGGCCGAAGACTTCCGGCATTAGAAGTCAGCCTCATTCTGCCAACGGCCTTGTCAAAGAGGGCGGAGGAGCGGATAGAGGTTCAAGGCAATCTCTTGTCCAAGGGTGGGAAATTGCCCCTAAAGGCGGAAGAATCAGCAATGATCAACGACATGAGGATGCAGAAGGCAATGGAAACCACTGCGTTAAAGACACGTAATGTGTATCCGCAGGACATGTGGCCTGTAGTGGAAGAAGTGTCATGATGATCTCTCCACTGGCAAAAGATTCCGGAATAGTCCCCCATTCGGATCTCCGGGAGGGGACTGCCAAGGGGGAGGTTACCATGAGAAAAATATTGAATAATCAACGAAAAGATAATGTTCTACGAGTCGGGGCATGGAATGTTCGAACCTTGAACGTGGTAGGGAAACTAGAAAATCTGAAAAGGGAAATGCAGAGGCTCAATCTAGATATAGTAGGGGTCAGTGAAGTGAAGTGGAAGGAAGACAAGGATTTCTGGTCAGATGAGTATCGGGTAATATCAACAGCAGCAGAAAATGGTATAACAGGTGTAGGATTCGTTATGAATAGGAAGGTAGGGCAGAGGGTGTGTTACTGTGAACAGTTCAGTGAGCGGGTTGTTCTAATCAGAATCGACAGCAGACCAACACCGACAACGATAGTTCAGGTATACATGCCGACGTCGCAAGCTGAAGATGAACAGATAGAGAAAGTGTATGAGGATATTGAAAGGGTAATGCAGTATATAAAGGGGGACGAAAATCTAATAGTCATGGGCGACTGGAATGCAGTTGTAGGGGAAGGAGTGGAAGAAAAGGTTACAGGAGAATATGGGCTTGAGACAAGGAATGAAAGAGGAGAAAGACTAATTGAGTTCTGTAACAAGTTTCAGCTAGTAATAGCGAATACCCTGTTGAAGAATCACAAGAGGAGGAGGTATACTTGGAAAAGGCCGGGAGATACGGGAAGATTTCAATTAGATTACATCATGGTCAGACAGAGATTCCGAAATCAGATAATGGATTGTAAGGCGGACCCAGGAGCAGATATAGACTCAGATCACAATATAGTAGTGATGAAGAGTAGGCTGAAGTTCAAGACATTAGTCAGGAAGAATCAATACGCAAAGAAGTGGGATACGGAAGTTCTAAGGAATGACGACATATGTTTGAAGTTCTCTAACGCTATAGATACAGCAATAAGGAATAGCGCAGTAGGCAGCACAGTTGAAGAGGAATGGACATCTCTAAAAAGGGTCATCACAGAAGTTGGGAAGGAAAACATAGGTACAAAGAAGGTAGCTGCGAAGAAACCATGGGTAACAGAAGAAATACTTCAGTTGATTGATGAAAAGAGGAAGTACAAACATGTTCCGGGAAAATCAGGTATACAGAAATACAAGTCGCTGAGGAATGAAATAAATAGGAAGTGCAGGGAAGCTAAGACGAAATGGCTGCAGGAAAAATGTGAAGACATCGAAAAGATATGATTGTCGGAAGGACAGACTCAGCATACAGGAAAGTCGAAACAACCTTTGGTGACATTAAAAGCAACGGTGGTAACGTTAAGAGTGCAACGGGAATTCCACTGTTAAATCCAGAGGAGAGAGCAGATAGGTGGAAAGAATACATTGAAAGCCTCTATGAGGGTGAAGATTTGTCTGATGTGATAGAAGAAGAAACAGGAGTCGATTTAGAAGAGATAGGGGATCCAGTATTAGAATCGGAATTTAAAAGAGCTTTGGAGGACTTACGGTCAAATAAGGCAGAAGGGATAGATAACATTCCATCAGAATTTCTAAAATTATTAGGGGAAGTGGCAACAAAACGACTATTCACGTTCGTGTGTAGAATATATGAGTCTGGCGACATACCATCTGACTTTCGGAAAAGCGTCATCCACACAATTCCGAAGGCGGCAACAGCCGACAAGTGCGAGAATTATCGCACAATAAGCTTAACAGCTCATGCATCGAAGCTGCTTACAAGAATAATATACAGAAGACTGGAAAAGAAAATTGAGAATGCGCTAGGTGACGATCAATTTGGCTTTAGGAAAAGTAAAGGCACGAGAGAGGCAATTCTGACATTACGGGTAATACTGGTTGCAAGGCTGAAGAAAAATCAAGACACGTTCATAGGATTTGTCGACCTGGAAAAAGAGTTCGATAATACACTCCTGGAAATTGAAATAAGAAGACCGTGAATTCATTGTCCCAGGAAGGGGAAACATTATTGACACATTCCTGGGGACAGATACACCACATGATCACACTGACAGAACCACAGGCACATAGACACAGGCAACAGAGCATGCACAATGTCGGCACTAGTACAGTGTATATCCACCTTTCGCAGCAATGCAGGCTGCTCTTCTCCCATGGAGACGATCGTAGAGATGCTGGATGTAGTCCTGTGGAACGGCTTGCCATGCCATTTCCACCTGGCGCCTCAGTTGGACCAGCGTTCGTGCTGGACGTGCAGACCGCGTGAGACGACGCTTCATCCAGTCCCAAACATGCTCAATGGGGAACAGATCCGGAGATCTTGCTGGCCAGGGTAGTTGACTTACACCTTCTAGAGCACGTTGGGTGGCACGGGATATATGCGGACGTGTATTGTCCTGTTGGAACAGCAATTCCCTTGCCGGTCTAGGAATGGTAGAACGATGGGTTCGATGACGGTTTGGATGTACCGTGCACTATTCAGTGTCATCTCGACGATCACCAGAGGTGTACGGCCAGTGTAGGAGATCGCTCCCCACACCATGATGCCGGGTGTTGGCCCTGTGTGCCTCGGTCGTATGCAGTCCTGATTGTGGCGCTCCCCTGCACGGCGCCAAACACGCATACGACCATCATTGGCACCAAGGCAGAAGCGACTCTCATCGCTGAAGACGACACGTCTCCATTCGTCCTTCCATTCACGCCTGTCGCGACACCACTGGAGGCGGGCTGCACGATGTTGGGGCGTGAGCGGAAGACGGCCTAACGGTGTGCGGGACCGTAGCCTAGCTTCATGGAGACGGTTGCGAATGGTCCTCGCCGATACCCCAGGAGCAACAGTGTCCCTAATTTGCTGGGAAGTGGCGGTGCGGTCCCCTACGGCACTGTGTAGGATCCTACCGTCTTGGCGTGCATCCGTGCGTCTCTGCGGCCCGGTCCCAGGTCGACGGGCACGTGCACCTTCCGCCGACCACTGGCGACAACATCGATGTACTGTGGAGACCTCACTCCCCACGTGTTGAGCAATTCGGCGGTACGTCCACCCGGCCTCCCGCATGCCCACTATACGCCCTCGCTCAAAGTCCGTCAGCTGCACATACGGTTCACGTCCATGCTGTCGCGGCATGCTACCAGTGTTAAAGACTGCGATGGAGCTCCGTATGCCACGGCAAACTGGCTGACACTGACGGCGGCGGTGCGCAAATGCTGCGCAGCTAGCGCCATTCGATGGCCAACACCGCGGTTCCTGGTGTGTCCGCTGTGCCGTGCGTGTGATCATCGCTTGTACAGCCCTCTTGCAGTGTCCGGAGCAAGTATGGTGGGTCTGACACACCGGTGTCAATGTGTTCTTTTTTCCATTTCCAGGAGTGTATATAATGGTGCAAGCTGTTCGAGATTCTGAAAAAAGTAGGGGTAGGCTAGAGGGAGAGACGGGTCATATACAATATGTACAACAACCAAGAGGGAATAATAAGAGTGGACGATCAAGAACGAAGTGCTCGTATTAAGAAGGGTGTAAGACAAGGCTGTAGCCTTTCGCCCCTTAATCTTCAATCTGTACATCGAGGAAACAATGATGGAAATAAAAGAAAGGTTCCGGAGTGGAATTAAAATACTAGGTGAAAGGATATCAATGATACGATTCGCTGATGACATTGCTATCCTGAGTGAAAGTGAAGATGAATTAAATGATCTGCTGAACGGAATGAACAGTCTAATGAGTACACAGTATGGTTTGAATTTAAATCGGAGATAGACGAAGGTAATGAGAAGTAGTAGAAATGAGAACAGCGAGAAAATTAACATCAGGATTGATGGTCACGAAGTCAATAAAGTTAAGGATTTCTGCTACCTAGGCAGTAAAATAACCAATGATGGACGGAGCAAGGAGGACATCAAAAGCAGACTGGCCAAGAGAAGTCTACTAATATCAAATTCCGGCCTTAATTTGAGGAAGAAATTTATGAGGATGTACGTCTGGAGTACAGCATTGTATGGTAGTGAAACATGGACTGTGGGAAAACCGGAACAGAAGAGAATAGAAGCATTTGAGATGTGGTGTTATAGATAAATGTTGAAAATTAGGTGGACTGATAAGGTGAGGAATGAGGAGGTTCTACGCAGAATCGGAGAGGAAAGGAATATGTGCAAAACACTGATAAGGAGAAGGGACAGGAGTATAGGACATCTGCTAAGACATGACTTCCATGGTACTAGAGGGAGCTGTAGAGGGCAAAAACTGTAGAGGAAGACAGAGATTGGAATACGTCAAGCAAATAATTGAGGACGTAGGTTGCAAGTGCTACTCTGAGATGAAGAAGTTAGCACAGGAAAGGAATTCGTGGCGGGCCGCATCAAACCAGTCAGTAGACTGATGACCCAAATAAAAAAGTACTCGGAGCCATTTGAAACATTTGATAACACTCACGTAACTAGCACCAGGAGGAGGAACGCCATCATCGGACTTCTGCAACGCCAAATTACGCTGACTGAAAAGTGGACGAAGAACAACGACACTGAACGCTGACGAAACACTTGCGGTTATGTTTATTAGAAAACTTGGTGCGACCACTTTAAGGATCATAGTGTTATCCTCGACAATAAACTATTACTGAAACAGTACATACGGGGTAAAAACGAGAAAATCCTTCGCCTAATCGCATACTTAAACCCTCTACTACGAAGCTCCCACATGCACATATAAACCAAACTGAAACTGTACAGAGCAACGGTCCTCATATGGCTCTGAGCACTATGGGACTTAACATCTGAGGTCATCAGTCCCCCAGAACTTAGAACTACTTAAACCTAACTAACCTATGGACATCACTCACATCCATGCCCGAGGCAGGATTCGAACCTGCGAACGTAGCGTTCGCGCGGTTCCACACTGAAGCGCCTACAACCGCTCGCCCACACCGGCCGGCAGCTACGGTCCTCCTGGCTATCCTAGGCTGTTGTTTTACTCGGGGAACAGCTAGCATCAACCATGTGGAGTGGCTGCTCGGTTATAGGCGCCATGTCACGAATCGCTTCGGCCCCTCCCGCCGGAGGTTCAACTCATCCCTCAGGCATAAGTGAGTGTGTTGTTCTTAGCATTAGTTTAAATATAGTGTAAGTCAAGGGACCGACGGTCTGAGCACTTTGGTTCCTTAGGAATTCACACACTTTAAACTGACAGAAACTCTGAAAAACAAGTATTTACATCTAATCTTTAGGGCTCATAAGTGGGCGCTTACCTGAGGCATAAATCAAGAGCTTAATCGACCCATGATTCGGGAATGTATTATCCAAGTTACCCAAAAACTTGTGCAGTAAATTGAAGCATTGCGCCATGTTTCTTGACAACTTGAATACACAGGATCCGCCGCATCACAACGCTGGTATCGGTTGAGGGTGCTAAGAGCCATAGTCGAGATCCCACAGTCACTAAAAATCAGAATTAAACAGTCGCAACTTTCAGTCGTGTATTTGTCTAGCACTTGCGCACTCCGTCGAGAGCGCGTGTCTGAGCAGCACGCCGTGTTTACAATAGCGGCCGCCGCAGCTACCTCGAGCGCTCTGGCGTCGGCCTATTGCTGGCCGCGGCTGGGTAGGATTTCCCCGCCACAGGTCCAGTCGGCCGCTTCTCTGACTGAGAGTAGCCTGGTACTTCGTATGAATTAACGGAATCATCCGCAGAAGAGTGAATTGGCCAGGAACCATTCCACAGGAGCCGCAAGTGTTTTGCGCACCGCAACATATACAGAGCGGAAATTGAGGGTGGCTTTGTCAAACCGCCGAGGAAGAGGCTGGCGAGGCGACAGATTTCCCCCGCCTGAACCCGTAGAAACGCACAACAGCTGCAGTCATATTGCTCCTGCACAGGATCATCCTACGACAGTCGCAGCACCGCCACAACGTGAACTGAAGCAGAGGCTGCAGACTATCGTCCTCCAGTATGATGAAAGTATAAGAACTTTACATGAATGTCTCAGGAACCGCTGGAAGGTGTCTTTTACAGCGAAGCACTGTGGTGGGGAGTTCGGGAAATTGAAGCTTACTCGTAAAGAGGACTATGTAACGGTCGTAAACTCTGCAGGGGAGCAGAATATTCCCTGATAAACTTTAGCCAACGTAAAGCGGAAGCTGATCGAAGCATTTGTCCATAGGATTACGCTGAAGATGAAAAAAGACGAGGTTAGGGGAGAACTCGAAGACATTGGCTTTGTAGCCTTCGAAGTTGTGCGGATGAAGAACCCAGCGACTCATCAAGAAATAAGATGACTGTCATTCTCAGTGTCACAGCAGGGCTTCGAAATATCTTTCTGATGGAGAAATTTTACTCGCTCGTCGTTCTCAACAAACTTCACGCCAGACGTGTTCCAGCTCAATATTTTAATTGCCAGGATCTGGGACATGATAGTAAGCACTGTACTTTGCCTTCACGGTGCCTCACATGTCGGCTCAATAACGAAAACAGAAGATGTTAACTTCCGCAGGACAAATCTGCTACGTATGTTTTTTGAGGGCAAGCTCAACCGGCGAGCTACAGAGGCTGTGCTCATCACAAAAATGCAACGCACTGCCAGCGGGACCTCACGCCACTTCCCAAAAACCCTGCGGAATCTGGAGGTAATGACGATTTGTCGTCGCCAGGAATGCGCCACAACTCACACAGTCTCTCTGATGCCCATACAGTACTCTCTGGTTGCCGGCAGTTACAGATTTGCCGACGCAGCCGCAGCCTTGCCCTGGAAGCAGCAGCCACCGCCCTGCTCTTCCCTACCCCTCCCCCTCACCCGGCTGCCTGAGATGGGCAACATCAACGCCTTACTCCACAGAGTAGCGGAAATGCTTACCATTGTCAACAAGACTCTGACGAACCTTCTTTACGCTATCGCTGCGACAGTCACTGAAGCCTTAGGATGTGACATCACAATACAACCAGTTCTGACACCATCTGGTGATGGTTCAGCCAAGAAGAATCCATCAACTCTATGACAGGACATGGAATGGAAGTGGCATTTTGCCATCTCTGTTAGAATCAGGCGTTTCTCCGCGAGGTAATCCCAGACATTTACGTGGTCAGTGAAATTCACCTCAAGCGGAGATTTCGCGTAAACGCCCCTAACTGACAGTTTCACCGCAATGATAGGTTGATGGCTAGGAGCAGTACGACGATAATATCAAGAATCTGATTTGCTGTTACCGAGATCCACTCCACAAATCACCAATGTAGAGAATAAGGTTGTGACCATGGAAACTCCTCAAGTACCTGTCTATTGGTCACGCAGGGGATATACGAGCAATAAAGATGCCACGGTACTGCTGAGTTTACGAGGAAGGCTGTTAATAGCAGTGCGAATAACCGAGCGTGGAACTCATGTATCACGAATATCACTGGCCGATGGCTCATCCGCAGTCCGGGAAAAGTTCAGAGTACGTCTATGGACCAATACAACCTACAGCATACAAGAAGTCTAGAAGCTTCACTGATGTCATCATCATTGTCCCTACTGGTTCTTTGCTCCAGGGTCTTAAAACATTACTTTCTGATCACCAGCCTACCGACTGAGCCGATTTCAATACGGAAGGGTTTTAATGCGAGGAAAACGCACTAGCACCAATATCAGCACAGCATCGCACATGTCCTCAGGGGTCCCTAGCTTCACGCCGATGCTAATGTCGGTGATGTTGCGCTGTTAATCCAAGAAGAGGTCGCTGAGGCTCTCCACTCAGCAACACTGACTTAGCATTCTACGGGCCGTGGACTGCCGCTGCTGTGACTAGTGAATGGCATCTAATCAGAGGTCCGGTCATCAAGATGCCGATCAGCCTCCTTCATAGTCAACTGAAAACCGCCGTAACAGAACATCGGAACCAGCGTTGGCAGCACAGTCACAGCCACAATCGAAACTGATACCAAACCTGAGAAGGTTATTCGCTTCATCAATAAATGCCCTTTAGATACATCGCAAGGCACCATCTATATCCCAGACGCCAAAGCCAGTGGTCTGGCTGATGTTTTCCAACGCCTCTCGAACGACGAATCAACTTTCAACACGTACGGTTAGTTGAATACAGGCTTAAGGTCTTCTTAGCTGATGACGTCCCCCCAATGACGCAGTTAGGCCGACTACTATGGGGAGGTGCAGGGCCATCTGTGACGTTTTCCTTCTTCAGAGCTCTCAAAGCCCTGCCAGTGCTGGCTATTACCTACGTCACGACGTTGTTCAACATCATCTCTAAGCAGAAGCATTATCCTCAAGCGACAAGAGCCGAAACCCAAGATAGACAAGAACGACCCTATCAGTAATAAGCCCTTAGATCTTATCCCGATGATCAACAAGGATTTCGAGAGTCTCTTCTTTTCAGGCTCAACCTGAATGGAGAGCAAGATGACATATTATCGGGCCTGCTGGTAAGGCCTACGTACAGGGCCTCCCGCCAGACTTTGTTAACCTCATCTGCAGTTACCTTGACCGCTGTACCTTCATCGTTCGTGCTGGAATGGGATGTATACCGAAGTCTAGGTGCCCCAGGGCTCCGTTTCAACTCCATTGCTGTACATAGCCTACACATCAGATGTCAATATCGCCGAGAGTCATAAACGTCATGCACACCAAGGACACAGTGTTTCTCACGCGCAGCAGGTGGCCGGTTGCCGTGCATTAATGACTGCACGGTGCTTGACGCCAGCGAGATGAATGGCCTGTGAAGTGGAAGGTCGGTTTCAACGCCGCAAAAGGTCAAGGCATGGTGACCTAGAGTCTTGAGAAAAACATACTGACACTAATATTATCTGTTGGGACGCATGAATTTGCGTCTGCAATGGCCTGCTTGGCTACATTCAACGCCAATGAACTCGGAAACGATGCAAGGTATCGACTTCTTTCTTATTAATTATTTCACAGGACAGCCTACTCTGTAACACCCTTACAAGCTTTTCAGACTCTTTCCGATAACCCTGTACGTTTAGTTAGGTTCAGACTTACGCAGGGGAGTGACTGGACACCTAAATATCACTGAATTGGCAAATACTGTTATCTGCATGTGAAACGCCCTGCTAAACTCGCAGGACAGAACAGATAGGTGCCAAACAAAGGGGCTCTCAGTTACACTCGAACATATAACTTTATTATTTGATCAAACATTACAAGATCCGAATTATTATTTTTTAAACACGCGGCTTTAATCTTTAGGACTTACTTATCGGCTGAAAGCCACTTTAATTTAAACTCATCTGAAGGCCAGTAACTTAAAATGCAAGTATAATCAGAAAATTGAAAGGCAAGCCTTATCTTAAGACAGTTCTTTAGTCAGGCTGAAGTAACAAGTTAAATTCAAGTCAGCTGAAGGCCTAGCACTTAAACCTCCATATCATTATTTTTTTAAATACTAAAGGCCTTACGTGCAAGCGTTCTTTAATTTAGGCTGAAGGTCTTAGAACAAACAACTCAAACTCAAAATTGGCTGGAGGCCCAACATTTAAAAAATTCAACAACATTAAAATTTCTAAAATGCCAAAGGGCTTACGTGAAACAGTACTTTAAGCTATGGTGAAAGCCATAAGAGCAAAACAACTCTAATTTAAAAGAAAATCGGCTAGAAGCCATACAAATACAAATAACAAGAAAAATTTTTTAAAAAGTAGGGCACTACACTAAAGGGCGCTCAGACATTCGAGAGTCGCCCTGGAACTCACACACTAACGCTCGTTTAGGTGAGCCGGCCGGGGTGACAAAGTGGTTCTAGGCACTACAGTCTGGAACCGCGAGACCGCTACGGTCGCGGATTTGAATCCTGCCTCGGGCATGGATGTGTGTAGTGTCCTTAGTTTTTTTTTTTTTTTTTTTTTTTTTTTTTTTTTTTTTTTTTTTTTTTTTTTGCTTAGGTGAGACTGGCAGTCAGCCCAACCATCCACTATCCGACGACACCGCAGCCGACAGACAGTCAACGGACCAAGCGCACAACGAAATTCAAACGACACAACGCGAACAGTTGGGGTGGTTGGTAGATTGAGTAAAGGCTTAACGTTCGTGTCCGGATCGGTGAGCCACGGACCTCGTAGCAATGGGAACAGCCCCTCACACTCCGACCGTGTGTGGACGCCGCCGGGCCCCGGCCAGGCACGCGCCACAGAGACCTCCTCGGTGCTCCACGCCAACCGACCGACTGCCCAGGCCCGGAAACGGTGAAAGAAGCAAATATACGTCGGCCCATGAGACGACCAACCAACGGTCTTCCCGCTGCTATCTACCTCCGTCGGACAGTTCACGTGTGTCGCCAACGGTCGGCGAGCACTGGCTGTCGGCCCCTCACCGGCGCTCCGTCCCCCTGACTTCGCTGCTGCTGCGTACCGTCTGGTCCATCTCCATCTCTCTGGACGACACACGACGACCAGGAAGTAATAGCAGTCCAGCACAGATAATACTGCAGGGCCTATATCAATAAGCGCTGTTGCTTCCGCTCACGGGCAGGCAAGGTAGCAACTAAGTGACACCAGTAACTGAAAAATAACATAACGAGGTGGCAGTACTGTAAAAACAGGGTGTTAAATAAGAGATGGCTCTGAGCACTATGGGACTTAACTTCTAAGGTCGTCAGTCCCCTAGAACTTAGAAGTACTTAAACCTAACTAACCTAAGGACATCACACACATCCATGCCCGAGGCAGGATTCGAACCTGTGACCGTAGCCGTCGGCAGATCCAGACTGAAGCACTTAGAACCGGTCTGCCACCCCGGCCGGCTTAAATAAGAGATGGGACGAACACGAGCCACGCACGGCTCAGTATGCTCTACCGATTAACCAACATTACAAATAGACATTTAATGTAGTTTTCAGGGTGTACTGTAAAATTAACATTGACCTACACACAACACACTATCAAATGATGGACCATTAGAGTATCGTTGATATTAACAGTACTATTATCGTGGGAGCGAACCATGGGAAAGACGGGAAAGGCAAAGGGGACGTAAATGCATTCTGTCCAGTATTTGGGGTTCTAAACTTGTGTAATCAGACAATATCAGACACAACTGCAGAGATAATCATATTGAAAGGTCTCTGTTGGATTTCTTTCATGTTAATTTCGTAAATCTGTTGCCATTTAGGGCACAAATTCCTCTTCTAAATTTACTGTGGCGTTTCTGACTATCTGCGAGGAGACTGAGTAGTGGAACGTGTTACTTTTACACATAAACAAGAACGATCTGTCACACTACTACACTTTAAAACACAGTTTAAATGCAATTCATGTCACGCAGTCTCATACGGAACATACATCCGCTTTCTTTTATGTACTGTATATGATAAGATACTGTCATCCCCCTTCCCTTCTGTGTGAGAGGATGAATGAGCAAATGTATTTCTAGTTCCATGCTTGAGGGTAGCAGACAAGCCTGTCTGCTAGAGAACAGTAGGACCAACGTCGGAACAGGTAGCTATGCTTTCTAAAAGCAAAGAGGTTTCTATCCTTAGTATGGTTCTGTCCGTCCCTTGTCATGTTGGTATAGGAAGCTGCCCCTCTGGTCACTTCCGTTTTGTACACGAAAGCACCCTTGGTAGGAGTGCAGGTCAGTCTGTCCGCGGCGAGCGTCTGAAGTGGTAAGATCTCCCGTTAAGCGCGTGTCTGCTAAGTCCGCAGGACAATGGATTTCTTAAGTTCAGCCTAACTGAAAATTTAATCACCTTTATTTCAGGTTTTAGCTCTAAAATATCTAATGTTACCTTAAATTGCAACGCAGTGTGTTTCGAGTGTCAACTTCAGAATAACTTCCAGTAATTGCTTTGTCACTACTTTGTGAGTAAAGTGGAACCACGTGTTGATCAGATACAATTGTTTGACCCATCAGGTTAATAGTAAGACGATAGTAACCAGTTCCCGGTTTTTCTTTTGTAAACTGCTTTTCGATCTAATTTATTTTAATTATCAAAATTATTGTGGAGTTACACTCTTTGTGTAAACCAAGTTGACCACGTGAAGCATGTGGCGTAATGATCAAACTAGCTCTCAGCTATTCTTTTCGGGAAGATTTTACAGAGAGTTAGTATGAATTTAGTATACCAGTGTGTGATAATTACATGACGGACAGGATTGCGCTACAAACGTTACTTCTTTGGGTGAAAATTGAATCGGTTGGTTGTGGTTAACTTCCTCTTGCATATGTTTCAATGTCCTTCGTGTGTTATTTTATGAATGTAGCGTTGTATGCAGTCTCCCAATCTTGGCTCCCTATTTGATGTGTTCCGTAAGATTACAAACTCACATTTTCACAATCCTAAATAAGGCACCAGCTTAGTTGTGACTCAAGTTTAATATGCTGAAATTTCAATGATCAATGTTAAGATAAATTTCCAAATATAAACTGATTTATTTCTTTTTATTTAAATTCTCTTTTTTATATATGTATCACCGGTTTTCGTATGACTATTAAAAGATTATAATTAAAGTTAGTCTGTTTGGAAATTTGGTAAGCTAGACTGGATACGTGGTGAAACAGTGGCTCAGTAATGCAACGTTACTTCCTCAGATAGCTCACAGCTTTTAACCCGCTTTTATTGTCTATCAGCACCGCTTTTACATAACAAATTAAAGCAACAACATTACAATATTATCACAACTCTTGGGTGATTACGTATTGAAAAGAAGTAAACAATACGCTTTAGACTTTCGTATAACCAGTACATGTGGAATACACATCAAGGTTAGCGAAAATAGTCTGCAATGCATTTGAGGATCAAGAATCAGAAATTTACTGGGATTACGAAAATTTATCTAATGAAAGGTTCAAGTATTATCAAAGGCTAATCTAATGTAAGAATTGAGTAGCAGTGTCATAATTACCACTACGTGATCATGGTAGCTTATGAACTGCTGCCGGTCGGGACTGGAATTATTATCAGTCCAGCTGTGGTAATCAGGCCGCTGTTTCACACCACAGGCACACGTCCATAGCCCCTGGCACACAGTGTTGACGTATTTCTTCTTCCGAAGCTAAAAATCGAATCGTCTCTGCCACTTACTACGTAAGTTCTACTTTGGCTCTGGTTAAGAATGTTTCGAGATGACTGGCTGTTTGTGTTGTCATCACCATTTCATCTTCGTTCATGAAAAGTTGTTTTGGGACCCATCTTGCACAAACTTTGTGAAACCCAAGTCTGTTGTGGATGATTTCGTAGGCAGAACCGTGACTAATTTGCAAACGACGTGTCACTTCGCCAATAGTTAATCGCCTGTCTAAGAGAATGATTTCACGCGAACGTTCAATGATTTTTTTATCTGTGGTGGTAAACTGTCGTCCGGCTCTTTCACCTTGCGTAACACTTGTGCGACCATTTCGGAACTTTTCAATCCATTCGTAGACACTCCGTTGTGGCAAACCACTGTTCCCGTATAGTACTGACAGACTTCAATTAATTTTGGCAACTGAAACTCCTTCCGAACACAAAAAACGGATCACTGAACGTTGGTCTTCTTTGGTGCAAGTTGGCAGCAGCAGCAATGATCAACAGTATGACAGCGATAACGAAACTAACCTAGCAGCTTGAAAATTGCAAAGATATAACAACAAATGAAAAAAGCATGCGTCATCAACGTTAAACGACAGTATTACCAAAATAAGCAAAAATATAACTAAATTGTGGACAATAATTGACTTACCCTCGAATATAGCCTTCCTCCTGTACTATTCAACCTGCTAATCGAAAGAGAATTCAAAAAATTTCAGACGTGGATTTAAAATTTGGGTTGAAGCGATATGAATCGTAAGATTCGATATTATAATTACTGTCCTTTGTGAATGTGACTGAGAATGACAGGATGTGCTGAATGGGATAAAAACTCTGGTGAACTCAGGATGCTGACTGAGGGTAAATCAAAGGATGACGAAAGTACTGATGATCGGCATATTTGTGATTAGCGCCAAACTTAGCATCAACATTGGTGACGATGTAACAGATAAAGGAATACGTTGAAAGCAATAGAAAACTAGACAGACAAAATAAGGAGATTGAAAGAAATAGATTGCCATAAGGAAAGACAGCAGAAAGAAATATTTCAGAATGAAACATGGGCTTTGATTTGAGGAAGAAATGTACGTAAAGCAGTCATTGTGGAAAAATCGGAAAAGAAGAGAATCGAAATGTTGCCGTTGCGGTCTGAAAGAAGAATGTTTAATATTAAGTAGATTGAAAAACTACGAGTCGAGGAACTATCACCAACAAGCAACAAACAGATCATCCATACTGCGTCAAAACGGCATTAGTATAAGTTCATGAATCTGCAGATAGTCAGCATCACACGGTTATCAGGTTCTATTGGGGGAGTTTTTTAAAATAATTAAAAAAATATATTTAGGCAGTTGCAGCTTATTGTCAGTCACCTTTTACCTCTAAAAGAATATAAAGGGAGGACAGTGCAACAAAAGACTGGAGAAGAACTCTGTCTTTGGCATGTTGTGAAGTACACTCCTGGAAAAAGAAATAAGAACACCGTGAATTCATTGTCCCAGGAAGGGGAAACTTTATTGACACATTCCTGGGGTCAGATACACCACATGATCACACTGACTGGACCACAGGCACATAGACACAGCTTTAACATAGCATGCACAATGTCGGCACTAGTACAGTGTATATCCACCTTTCGCAGCAATGCAGGCTGCTATTCTCCCATGGAGACGATCGTAGAGATGCTGGATGTAGTCCTGTGGAACGGCTTGCCATTCCATTTCCACCTGGCGCCTCAACTGGACCAGCGTTCGTGCTGGACGTGCAGACCGCGTGAGACGACGCTTCATCCAGTCCCAAACATGCTCAATGGGGGACAGATCCGGAGATCTTGCTGGCCAGGGTAGTTGACTTACAGCTTCTAGAGCACATTGGGTGGCACGGGATACATGCGGACGTGCATTGTCCTGTTGGAACAGCAAGTTCCCTTGCCGGTCTAGGAATGGTAGAACGATGGGTTCGATGACGGTTTGGATGTACCGTGCACTATTCAGTGTCATTTCGACGATCACCAGAGGTGTACAGCCAGTGTAGGAGATCGCTCCCCACACCATGATGCCGGGTGTTGGCCCTGTGTGCCTCGGTCGTATGCAGTCCTGATTGTGGCGCTCACCTGCACGGCGTCAAACACGCATACGACCAACATTGGCATCAAGGCAGAAGCGACTCTCATCGCTGAAGACGACACGTCTCCATTCGTCCCTCCATTCACGCCTGTCACGACGCCACTGTAGGCGGGCTGCACGATGTTGGGGCGTGAGCGGAAGACGGCCTAACGGTGTGCGGGACCGTAGCCCAGCTTCATGGAGACGGTTGCGAATGGTCCTCGCCGATACCCCAGGAGCAACAGTGTCCCTAATTTGCTGGGAAGTGGCGGTGCGGTCCCCTACGGCACTGCGTAGGATCCTACGGTCTTGGCGTGCATCCGTGCGTCGCTGCGGTCCGGTCCCAGGTCGACGGGCACGTGCACCTTCCACCGACCACTGGCGACAACATCGATGTACTGTGGAAACCTCACGCCCCACGTGTTGAGCGATTCGGCGGTACGTCCACCCAGCCTCCCGCATGCCCACTATACACCCTCGCTCAAAGTCCGTCAACTGCACATACGGTTCACGTCCACGCTGTCGCGGCATGCTACCAGTGTTAAAGACTGCGATAGAGCTCCGTATGCCACGGCAAACTGGCTGACACTGACGGCGGCGGTGCACAAATGCTGCGCAGCTAGCGCCATTCGACGGCCAACACCGCGGTTCCTGGTGTGTCCGCTGTGCCGTGCGTGTGATCATTGCTTGTACAGCCCTCTCGAAGTGTCCGGAGCAAGTATGGTGGGTCTGACACACCGGTGTCAATGTGTTCTTTTTTCCATTTCCAGGAGTGTAGGTGGATAGCAGAGGTGAAACGCAGAAATAAAATACCAGATGGAAAGCTTCTAGAAGAGAGTACGGGAGAGTAAAGTAACGGTATTAAAAAAATTTTATTAAGAAGGAATCGAGATGTAAAGATATGAGGAATGTTGTGGTTGGCGCACGCGTTTTAGCTCGCGCAGGCTGGCGTGAGGTCTGGAACAGGACAAGGAAATTAGAAGTGAGAAAAACGGACGTAGCTGGTGGAATACTTAACTTTAATCCATTAATGAAGAACGTCGCTCTTTATGGTACATGATTCACAATATCAATAGTACAGATACTGGCGCCTTGCTAGGTCGTAGCAAATAACGTAGCTGAAGGCTATGCTAACTATCGTCTCGGCAAATGAGAGCGTAGAAGTCAGTGAACCATCGTTAGCAAAGTCGGCTGTACAACTGGGCTGAGTGCTAGGAAGTCTCTCTAGACCTGCCGTGTGGCGGCGCTCGGTCTGCAATCACTGATGTGGCGACACGCGGGTCCGACGTATACTAACGGACCGCGGCCGATTTAAAGGCAAGTGTCGTGTCTGGCGGTGGCACCACAAAGAGTCATAGGACCTACCATAGGAAGTAATAGAACGGATGGATATTGGAAAGATTTTTATTTCCAAAACAGATTTGTAGGAAGACAGGACTTAAGGTACAGAACGCATGCAGAGATGAAAAAAGTAACATAATAAAGAAACAAAACAAAAAAGCATTTAGATAGACAATCTAAACAGCACAAGAAGATATGTAAGTCTGCAGGCTTTCGTGGCCGTTGTCACTGAAGCTCACCACACAGTTAAGCAGAACTTCATGCTTTCCATAATTTCTTAAATGGAATCCACCTCAAAATCAAATTGAGATTGAGAGTGAGGTCGGTCTTCCGTTTCTATATGTGTTGGTATACAGAAGATCTGATAACACTCTACGCTACAGAGTGTATAGAACGCTGACCAACACAAACAGGTATTTAGATGCCACTTAGCACACCCTCCCACCCCAAAGCAAACATTTCTCAACATTCTGTCTTCACGTGCCTTCCATATTAGCGATGACGACGACCTTTAATGGTAGTTGGATTTTTGAAAGAGGACAACGAAGGAAAATGGCTATGATAGTTGTTCAATCGGCAGGGCCTACTCACTCCGTTAGGTTACTTTTCGTTTCTGGGGTCACTGACCACATAAGCAGAATTCTAAAGAAAAATGGTATCCAGACATATTTCTGTAGTCAAAACAAAATAACTTTTTCCAACGAAAAGCGGATGAATTTGATTGCCTCCACAGTGCAGGCATCTATCAAGTGACATAAGACTGCAGCAAAGTGTATGTAGACGAAACGGAAGAACGATTAAAGGACGCATTAAGGAACACGAAAGGCACACGCGACTAAAACAGGAAACGTTAGCGACAGCCCCGGACATTTGCACATGCCCCGCCCATTTACCCCCCTCCACACCAACCCCCCGCCACACCAACCGAGCGCATCAATATGATCTTTGGTAGTCCTCGTCGCTGTTGTGCTTTTGTTCGTCGTTTTTTGTTTCACCGAGGTTATTCATACTAGCAGTGTTGTGCTGTTAGTACTTCTTAGTAGTTTGTGTAATACTGTCAAAATAAAACATAGATATGCACTCTCAATAAAGTTATCACACACAATGTACCTAATCTTGACTTTTGTGGCCAACTTCTGTCAAAACTGATATCTAACAGACATTAAAGAACGTTAAGATTTGTTGGAATGACACTGACGAAATTATGTACATATGTTTAACAACTGGCAGCTCTAAAGCTCTCAAACACTGAAGAGGAACTCAATGTAATTTCGTGTCTACTATAAGCAAGCAGTCATAAAAGTTCACAAGTAAAAATTCACCCATTACACAGGCAAATATTAGTGAAGAACGTCACTGTATAAATATCTGACTGCTTCCATTACGCATTTCTACATTATCCCACTCTTATATTCTTTAGTCTCAATGAGGTAATCAAAAACAAACCAAGATATCGACTTTGCCTTGTTTATACACAACATTGACTTTAGACAATCGAGATAATGGAGAGCATCCTTGGCTATACTACCAATTAATATTTCCCAACAGAATTTCTTACACTACGTGAGGTGGCGGACATTTGCGCTCACTGCAGTTAATAAATATCAGATTTTTTTATATAGTGCAGATGAAAGCTCATGAAATAAAAAAGACAGCGTGAATACCATTTTTATTTTTCTTTCTTATTGATGATTTTTCAATTCGCATATTCAATGAACATATTCCTAATTCTTTTCACAATGGTACCGGTAAAACTGTATTTGGTACTAACTACTGATTTTCTCCCGTGTTATGACTGGCATATCTGTGATACGAACAACTTTGATGTTGGAACATGCGGCAGACCATGGGCGGAGCTTAGGATATGGATTGGGGTGGAGGGGGGGTGATTCGGCAGGACTTGTGCACCGTCCGGTGCTGTCGCTAACGTTACGTGACTAAAACTAAGTGTAAAATCGAAGGTGGTGGAACATCATGAAAACATTTTTAGAAGAAAGGTCCGATAAGCGGTTGGAATTTCTAAGAATGCTTGTAATTTGAATAGAGAGGACGGCTATAGGCTTCCGGCATCATGGCTCCCCGTCAACACGGAAGTGAATATGCGGCCGCGGTATACTAGCAATACAAACAACGCGTTGTAAAGTCACTTCGGCGGACAATAATGTTTCGGGTAAACATTTCCCCCCTCTCTTGCTCTGTCATTTTCGCATTTAGCTAGTGATGACGGCCAACCAATAGCAGTAGGAGGAATTTCAGCCAATAATCCTTCTCCAGCATAAGTGTGGAATAGTGCGTTTCTATCCCATGACGATGGGCCGTCAATAGTATACATAAGAGTTTAGCCTATAACTCCCCTTATTCTGCCTCAGCATGGTAATATTAGCCTGTGACGATGTCACACCAATGGTAGCCACAAGAATTTTAACCCATACTCCCACTTCTCCAGCAGAAACGCGGGAAAGCTCCCCTTTATAATAGAACGCGACACTCGTTTCTGACAGTATTCGAGCAATAATGGACATCGAAACATCCTGAAGAAGATCCCAGCAGAGGGGTCGAAACGTCGATTATTTTAGAAGGAAATATGTGGCGGTCTAACAACCCAGAAGATTTTAACTTTAGTACATGGAGAATTTTATGGCTAGCGGATTCTGTACGACGTTCTGGGTTCGGTAAATGTTTACTATAGAGATTATGGTACGTTCTGCATGGTCTCTCAAGATATTGCTAACGAGAATAAGTTCCAACTTTTTGATTAATGTTTAAGAGAAGTATTCCAGTTACGACATCTTATCAGAATCACTTGTCACCATAGCTGCCAAGCTCTTAACAATTGCTTGGTAGCTTCATTACTGTAAATTTGTGACGGTTTCGATAATTATTGATTTGAGTTTCCGTCTTCTTATAAGATTACTGATGATTAAGTGGAATGTTTGGTTTGGCAGTCGTTAATCTATTGTTGTTCTGTAATTTGACTCATCACAGAACTGCTCCTTGATAGCTTTTGATGGCGAAAGTGTGTATAAAAGGCTGGTCACTGTGAAAGGGGGGGGGGGGGCGGGGGTTGTTGACTTGTCTTATGCATTATAGTAAAGGATACAACGTGTACCACTGTCGGAACTGTTACTTTGTGAAGGATGTCAGTTTCTTTGTACGAATGGTAGTATATTGATGAGAACCGATTTTAGTGTTTCACTTTTTTTCCTTTTCCTTACCGTAGATATATTGTACATTGAAGTAAAGCTAAATATGCCTTCTCGCACCTGGTAACGAGTCACTGACATTATCCTAAGTGTCCCGATCCGAGATGCTCACGTTGACCGTTGGCGACCTTTGAGAAATGAAGCTACATTGCAATATGTGATCTACAGCCTTCCAAAGGACAACAGAGCCAGTATTATCAACACATATTCACCTGAAGAATTTTTTGATAATAGCGAATGTTAACGTCAATAGAAATAAAAGGCAAGTCTTTGAAGACTTGAAAATGGAGTATAACATACAGTGAACAATTGATACGTTGAGCACCGTATTCAAATTTTAGAACATTTACCGTTCGCGTGGAATATCCTGGATTAGTTATACACATTTGACTTCTGAGGAACATCTAAAAAATTGTTACAAAGTTTATATAATTTAAACAGGAACCAGCCATAAGTATGTGTTAAGAAAGTTTATTTATGTCAAAATATTACCGATTTCAAATTTGTTATTAATACATCAATCCAGTCTCAGGACTGAAGACAACAACAACAACTATTAACCCATATTAAGATGGCTCTTGTACATATTTCTTTGATTTCCTGCTTGGGTCTCGTTTGTGTTTTATTCCTAGTTTTGTGCATTAAGGTTAAGAAAAAGATTTTTTTCATGATTCTGTAAATTTACAAGAGATATCTGTTTCACTTTTTACGTTCACGAAACATACGTGAAATTACGTTAAAGTTAATAAAACATGAAACGTGGCGAACACCTATGGGTGTATATTTCTAGCCACGAAATTGTCGTGTATTTACGTTATGTATTTTAAAGCTAACACATTTTTGTACGTGCGCTTGAGTAATTCAATTTTCCTCTCTAACTGTATGCGGTGAAAAGTTGCTATTCCTTCACACGCGGACTTCCCACGCAGCTTCTCTCGCCACCCGGGTGGTCTGGTGACAGGCGGTTTCTGCCGATCTTGAGAGGGTTATGCCAACGGGTGTGAGGGAGTCGAGTGGATGCTTTCCAGACGCCGGCATTGTCATAAGAGCGGGAGCGACACGCTCACAGGGGCATGACGGAGCGGCTGGCCTAGAGATTCTGTTATGTCGCAGAAATCTAGTGAAAACTCTTTCTGGCAGGCTACCAGCGAGGCATGAGAATGACTTGTGTTCCCAGGAAGTCTTGGCGGGAAATATCCCGCATTTTCTGCAAAATCTTAACTGTGATTGGCTTGCTCAGGGGATAGCTCGGTGACGTAGAAAAATCGTCGCAGAAATTGGCGTCAAGTATCTCCATTGGTGGAATAGTAGTGCTTCGACAATAGAGTGGAATTTTCCGCCGGTTTTCGAGTTGCTGATTGGAACGTGTAGCTGTCATGGGGGCGGGAATTTTCTGTTTTTGGCTTGTACGGGTGCTCTTGAGAGAGTCTGCTCTCGCCTTTCGATCAGGGTAGGTTGCAAGACTGAGCTCTCGCTGCTCTGGACAGCCTGCCTTGCGTTGGCTGTCTAATATACTTTCATTTAATTGTAACTGTTTGACGAAGTTACTCAAGTTTCGACTTCAACGTAACTTTCCGAGTGCAGTTGACAATTGAGCGTTCGGCGTACAAGCGGCCTATGTTGACCGTCTTGAGCAGTTTTCGCTAAATTTGACTGTATCAGAGTTACTGTGTGTCTTCGCTTGTTAAAATCACTCACTGTACCGTCAGTGATTGTGTGGCGAGCCTTCTTCATCTCCTTCTGAGGCGAATTTCTGTTGCTAGGAAGTCTTTAGTCGGGAACAACCGCCGGCTGGAGTGGCCTAGCGGTTCTAGGCGCTTCAGTCTGGAACCGCGCGACCACTACGGATGCAGGTTTGAATCCTGCCTCGGGCATGGATGTGTGTGATGTCCTTAGGTTAGTTAGGTTTAAGTAGTTCTGAGTTCTAGGGGACTGATGACCTCAGAAGTTAAGTCCCATAGCGCTCAGAGCAATTTTTCGGGAACAACCAGACCAGGATAATTTGTTTCGGGCTATACTCGCGACATTATAATCATTACGACGGGACATCGAAGCAATCAGCCATCGCCGCAAGTATTCCAGTTCGTGTCCTTGCAGTTAAAAAGACAGCTTGGTAATGTACTTCCGCAACACCGGCAAATCAGGGAAGTTTGCTAGGTGACAATCAGAGCTCAGCAGAGCACGCCTGTTCATCTTTTCTAACTTTGTTCTGTCTTGGGTGTTCGTCGTCTGAGTTATCACTACTGTAGCAGCAATTATTGTTGGGTTGGCTGGGTGTTTTTCTTAAAACATGAGTTGCAAGGAATTGGCTCTACATACCACTTGGTCATAAATGTCACAATCTAGTTTATGCACAACTTCACCTTCACAGCATTTATTTGAGTATCCAATTTGATGTATTGTAAATGTTTCATGTGTTTTGTTTATTATTTTGAGTTTAGTCATAATAAATCAAATTGTTATTTTGGACAGAAGTTTCATTCTGTAAATCGGTAGAGCAACCCTTTCACTTATCACTACGTTAATGAATCCTTCCTTTATATAATTAATTTCTATCCAATTAAATGATTGGAGGGCCAAACTGTTTTCTACTCCACTTGCAGTGTCGATTACAGTCAGTTCGTGCTACTTCATAATCCATGTGCAGCAGCAAAAGTCGGAGTTAGGAAAGGGGGGGGGGGGCTTAGAGCATCATTTCCTTATGAAGATTCGAGAAGAGTTTAGTGTTAAATACACTGCTAGCTCGGCACCTCCCACACTGTCAGTACTATTAAACACTGAGGAAATTTCTTTAACACTCGCGATTGTATGTTTTAGGGCAGGAGATACGCTCAACAGATACAAAATGCGGCCAGCTGCACAAGCGTAACAAAAAGCGTACTTTTGCAGATCTTAGAGTAGTAAAGACGTTAATTTGTCGCTGATGCATAGAGTATAAGATGACAGTAAAGTATGTCTTTGATAAAACGATGAAAGTAATATAAATGTCTAAAATTGAAGTCATAATAATGTACAATACATTCTAATATGGCACTGTATTGGATGGCCAAGATTACACAAACAAGCATTATATATAAAAAATGGAAGTCTTTTTTGTGTGAGCTGTCCAATCATATCAAATGTGCGTTACATTGAGAACAAATAAAGTATTTGTACAGTGAACAGAAGATGTCTGAACATGGGCATTAGATGATCATTGCTGTGTAAAGTACAAGAGCACAGTAAAACGTCTTTCTTGCTTTTTTTGTTGTTGCACTGTAGCAGGCACGTCGGATCTGAAACAGCGTTCCATATTATAAGCAGTATAATGATTTTTATACGTATTAGCTCATTATAAAGCAAGAGATATGTTGTATTGTTCAGCACGGAACATAGACACTAGACACCCGAAACTCCATATAATACGATATCAAGACAAGATATGTTTTTCGTTACAGTGATAGATCTGACTTTCAATATGGATCTAAAGTTGTATTCTACGTTATAAATAGCAGTGTGACATACTTTTGTGCGTGGCGCGTTATCATGTAAGAAATAAGCTATTTTGTACATCAGACTATAATTATCATATAAATGTGCATTTTAGAATGAAAGTATAGAAATTTCATATTCTATTCATACCAAATGGGTAAAATGTTCAAATGAAACATCTTTGAATAGGTACTGTTGCACTCTTGTACTATGAAAATATTACGTCGGTTGAAAAGGTGAGAAGACCCGTAAGAAATTATCTTGGGAGGAGATGAAACTTCCTGGCAGGTTAAAACTGTGTGCTGGCCCAAGATTCGAACTCGGGACCTTTGCTTTTCACGGGCAAGTGATCTACCATCTGAGCTACCTATGCACGACTCACGACCAGTCCTCACAGCTTCAATTCTGCCAGTAGTGAGGACGGGTCGTGAGTCGTGTTTGGGCAGCTCAAATAGTAGAGCACTTACCCAGGAAAGCAAAGGTCCCGAGTTCGAGTTTAGGCCCGGCATACAGTTTTAATCTGGGAGGAAGATTCATATCAGCGCACACTCCACTGCAGAGCGAAAATCACTTTCTAGGAAGGAGATGGTTTACTATGCCCATACGCACTATACAGCCATATGGAACTATTGAGATGATTAAAGACAATCTTCTCAATAACAAAATAATTACCATACGGTGCAGTAGTCTTACTTACTGAATTATTAACTTTAGTACTATATTATAATTACTTTAACTTCAAAAGTAAACTTATTATTTAGGAAGAAGACTGGTCATGGGCTTCGCACTTGCAGACAACATTGCAGTCAGTGTTGCCCACACACCTGTAAGAAGATGAAGTGAGTTTTTTTTTTTTTTTTTTTGTTTAGGGCGCTCAACTACTAAGGTCATTAGCGCCCAGTCACAAACGTTAGTGCGCTAATAGCGTAGAAAAACTCAAGGGGGCAACATCAGAAAGTACTTACAAAGTACTTACAAAGACCAGTGTTCAAGAAGGGTAGTAGGAGTAATCCATTTAACTACAGACCTATATCATTGACGTCAGTTTGCAGTAGGGTTTTGGAGCATATACTGTATTCAAATATTATGAATCACCTCGAAGGGAACGATCTATTGACACGTAATCAGCATGGCTTCAGAAAACATCGCCCTTGTGCAACGCAGCTAGCTCTTTATTCGCACGAAGTAATGGCCGCTATCGACAGGGGATCTCAAGTTCATTCCGTATTTCTAGATTTCTGGAAAGCTTTTGACACCGTTCCTCACAAGTGACCTCTAATCAAGCTGCGGAGCTATGGGGTATCGTCTCAGTTGTGCGACTGGATTCGTGATTTCCTGTCAGGAAGGTCGCAGTTCGTAGTAATAGACGGCAAATCATCGAGTAAAACTGAAGTGATATCAGGTGTTCCCCAGGGAAGCGTCCTGGGACCTCTACTGTTCTTGATCTATATAAATGACCTGGGTGACAATCTGAGCAGTTCTCTTAGACTGTTCGCAGATGATGCTGTAATTTACCGTCTAGTAAGGTCATCCGAAGACCAGTATCAGCTGCAAAGCGATTTAGAAAAGATTGCTGTATGGTGTGTCAGGTGGCAGTTGACGCTAAATAACGAAAAGTGTGAGATGATCCACATGAGTTCCAAAAGAAATCCGTTGGAATTCGATTACTCGATAAATAGTACAATTCTCAAGGCTGTCAATTCAACTAAGTACCTGGGTGTTAAAATTACGAACAACTTCAGTTGGAAGGACCATATAGATAATATTGTCGGGAAGGCGAGCCAAAGGTTGCGTTTCATTGGCAGGACACTTAGAAGATGCAACAAGTCCACTAAAGAGACAGCTTACACTACACTCGTTCGTCCTCTGTTAGAATATTGCTGCGCGGTGTGGGATCCTTACCAGGTGGGATTGACGAAGGACATCGAAAGGGTGCAAAAAAGGGCAGCTCGTTTTGTATTATCGCGTTATAGGGGAGAGAGTGTGGCAGATATGATACACGAGTTGGGATGGAAGTCATTACAGCATAGACGTTTTTCGTCGCGGCGAGACCTTTTTACGAAATTTCAGTCACCAACTTTCTCTTCCGAATGCGAAAATATTTTGTTGAGCCCAACCTACATAGGTAGGAATGATCATCAAAATAAAATAAGAGAAATCAGAGCTCGAACAGAAAGGTTTAGGTGTTCGTTTTTCCCGCTCGCTGTTCGGGAGTGGAATAGTAGAGAGATAGTATGATTGTGGTTCGATGAACCCTCTGCCAAGCACTTAAATGTGAATTGCAGAGTAGTCATGTAGATGTAGATGTAGATGTAGAGTTAGACGTTTTGGGCAAGTCCGTCAGTGTAATAAAACGAAGGACACGAGCAGCTGCTCGAGCGTTTTCAGCTAAAAGTTCCTGTAAGGTAGACGGTAGACACAGGACACCACGAGAGTGAGTAAAACGCGGACAGGGCAATAAAACATGGTGCACCGTCAATGGATGACCACAGGCGCACTGCGGGGCGGGGTCAGAGGACAACAGGTAGCGGTGGCTAAATCGGCAGTGCCCAATCCGCAAGCTGGCCAAAAGGACCTCCTCTCGCCGGGAAGGGCGTGAGGAGGACGTGCAAGCCATCGGGATCGGTTTGATGGCCCTAAGCTTATTTTCATGAAGAGAGGACCAAGCCTCATGCCACAGTGATGAAACGCACCGACAAAGAACCCTACTAACATCAGTTGATGGGACACAAAAGGAAGCTGACCGAGGCAGGAAGACAACAGCCTTGGCTGCAGCAACAGCAGCTTCGTTCCCAGGCACACCAACGTGGCCAGGAACCCACAAAAAAGGACACGAGCGCCGGTATCAGCAAGCGACTGAAGGGACCGTAGAATTCGTTGCACGAGAGGATGGTCCGAATATGGGTCACGGAGACTCTGAATGGCGCTCAAAGAATTAGAGCAGATGGCATAGGTAGAATGACGATGGCGGTGGATATGCTGAACAGCCTGATAGGCTCAGCTGTAAAGCTTGAACATTGGTCAAGGAGCCAGTATTGAAAGGTATCATCCCCCCAACGATAAAGGCACATCCGTCGTCATCAGTAGTCTTGGAGCCATCTGTGTAAATAAAGGCGTCATTAACTAGCCTCGAACGAAATTCGATAAACCTGGAGCGGTATATCCACATTAACTACGGCGACACTGTTGAATTGTAACAGAAATGCGCTGATGGTGGTTATTTATAGCCGAAATCTAGATCTGCAAGCACAATAAAAAGTAATGGGATTGTGAGTGACTACTGTGAGTCTCTCCTTCCATAAAATCTACGGACGCTGTGCACTACGGTTCCTGATGGAATCATTGGGTTTATTATTTCCTGTCAGACAAGTCACAGTTCGTAGTAATCGACGGGAAGTCATCGAGTGACACAGAAGTGATTTCTGGAGTTCCCCAAAGTAATGTCATAGGCCCTCTACTATTCCTTATCTATATAAAGGTTTTAGGAGACAATCTGAGTCTTAGGTTGTTTGCTGATGATGTTGTCGTTTATCGTCTTGTAAAGTCATCAGAAGATCAAAACAAATTGTAAAACGACTTAGAAAAGATACCTGTTCCGCGTGAAAATGGGGAATTGGCACTGAGGATGCTAGCCATAGCCGAAATCTCAATTTGCAAGCATTATGAAAGCTACTGGGTTGCGACTGACTGCTGCGAGTTTGTGCTTCCATCACGAATCCAGTCAAATAACTGAGACGTTATTCGATAAGGACGCAGTTTCATTGCAAGCCGCTGATGTGGTACGGTGTCAAAAGCCTTTTGGAAATGCAGAAATACGGAATCAATTAGGAGTATGTTGTCAATAGCACTCAACACTTTGTGCGAGTAAAGAGCTAGTTGTGTTTCACCAGAACGATGTTTTCTAAATCCGTGTTTACTGTGTGTCAGTATACCGTTCTCTTCGAGATAATTCGTAATGTTCGAAAACAATGTATGTTCTAAAATCCTACTGCATATCTGAGTTAATGATATGGGCCTGTAATTTAGTGGATTACTCCTACTACATTGCTTGAATATTGGTGTGACCTGTGCAACTTTCCAGTATTTGGGTACGGATCTTTCGTCGAACGAACTGTTGAATTGCTTCACTACTCCGAGGATATCTACTTCTAAGTTACTCATATTGTCAGCTGTTCTTGATTCGAGTTATGGAATATTAACTTCGTCTTCTTTGGTGAAGGACTTTCGAAAAGCTGTATTTAGTAACGCTACTTTCGCAGCACTGCCGTCTATAGTATTGCCAGTGCTTACTCGCACAGAAGGCACTGACTGTATGTTGCCACTAGTATGCTTTACATACGCTCAGAATCTCTTTCAGTTTTCTGCCAGGTTTCGAGATAAAATTTCGTTGTGGAAACTATCATAAACATCTCGCATTGGTGTCCGCGCTAAATTACAAGTTTCTGTAAAAGTTCACCAAACTTCAAGATTTTGCGTTGGTTTATTTTTGACATATTTTTTTTCGTTGAGTTCTGCAACTGTGTTCTGACCTGTCGTTTGTTAGTTTATTTGGTATAAATCTCTCAATTTCTGACGATATTATTTCTTTGAATTCTAGCCACATCTGGTGTACACTTACATTGTTAATTTGGAAGCAGTAGAGATTGTCTGACAGGAAGGCGTCAAGTGAATGTTTATCTGCTTTTTTGAACAGGTATATTTTTCGTTTGTTTTAGGGGAGTTTGGGGCTTACAGTATTCACTATTGCTACTACCACCCTGTGCTCACTAATCCCTATATCCGTTCTGATGCTCGTCATTAGCTCAGGATTATTCATTGATAAGAGGTCAAGTGCGTTGGCACAACTGTTTACTATTCGCATGGTCTCATGAACTAACTGCTCAAAATAATTTTTGGAGAATTCGTTTAGCACAATTTCGGATGATGTTTTTCCTAACCCACAGAATTAAACATTTATTTTCGCCAACATGTCCAGGGTAAATTAAAGTCACCACCAACCATAACTGTATAAGTCGGGTACGTGTTTGAAATTAAAGTAAGGTTTTCTTTGAACCTTTCAGCAATTGTGTGATTTGAGCTTGGAGGCCGATAAAGGGATGCAATTATTATTTTATTCCGGTTGCCAAAATGACCTCTGTCCCTGCTAACTCACAACAACAATCACCTTCAATTTCGCTGCAAGATAAACTACTTGTAACTGCAACAAACACGCCACCGCTAACTATGTTTTCGCAACACCGTTAGGTTCTTGGCAAAATTTTCGGCTTAACCTATCCTTAGCAAGTTTTTAGCGCGTATAACGATTTCAGCATCATTTCTTTGTAGTAGCCCTTGCAGCGCTGGTAGTTTCCTAACACAGCTACGACAGTTTATAACTGTTATACCGATGGTTCCTGTATCTAGGTTCTTCCTGTGCTCGACATGCACCCTTTGAGAGTGAAGCCCGTTTTGTGTTTCTCCGGGACCTTCTGACCTAAAACACCGCCCAGTCCATTCCACACAGCCTATGCTACTCGCGTAGCCACCTCCAGATTGTAGAGGAGTCTTGGCCTATTCAGCGGAACCCGAAACCCCACTTACCTATGGCGCAAGTAAAGGAATCTGCAGCCTGCACGGCCGCTGAACAGGCTAAGCCTCCGATTTAGACACTCCACTCGCACCTGTACCAAAGTTCCGCAATCCACCCAGTCGACTATGCTGCAGATGGAGAGCTCTGTTTTCATTTCGCAAGTCAGGTTGGCAGCCTTTACCACTTCTGTTAGCCGCTTGAAACGAGAGAGAATCTCTTTCGATACAAAGAGACACATGTGGTGTCACCGCCAGACACCACGCTTGCTAGGTGGTAGCCTTTAAATCGGCCGCGGTCCGGTAGTATACGTCGGACCCGCGTGTCGCGACTATCAGTGATTGCAGACCGAGCACCGCCACGCGGCAGGTCTAGAGAGACTTCCTAGCACTCGCCCCAGTTGTACAACCGACTTTGCTAGCGATGGTTCACTGACAAAATACGCTCTCATTTGCCGAGACGATAGTTAGCATAGCCTTCCGCTCCGTCATTTGCTACGACCTAGCAAGACGCCATATTCAGTTACTATTGAGATTGTAAATCATGTACCTGCAAGAGCGACGTTCGTCATTAATGGATTAAAGTTAAGTATTCCACCAGCTACGTCCGTTGTTTCTAAATTCTAATTTCCTTGTCCAGTTCCAGACCTCACGCCAGCCTGCGTGAGCTAAATCGCGTGCCTTTCGGCCTCCTCTAGTAACACGGTGTTGGCTCTCCTGACAACCACAACAACAGAAATCATTAATGCCGACGTGAGCCACCATCTGTAGTTGGCTACAGCCTGTGCTCTTCATGGCACCCGGAAGGATCCTTTCCATGTCTCGAGTGACTCCACCAGGTATGCACAACCAGTGAATATTGCCTTTCTGCGCCTGCATGGCAGCCACTGGAGCTCCAAACTACCAATAATGCCACCCTCCATGATTGCCCAGACCTTGCACGGTGAGAGAGTCCCTCTGAAACAGGTCAAGCTACTGCATCTGGCTGAGGGACAGTGTCAGCCACAGAAAGCACTGGAACATGTTTGTCGGACAAACTGGGGAGGCCATACATGAAGCCCCCTGGATAGTCTGTCACTGCCTGCCAAGCCTCAAGTCGACCTCCCACTCGACTAGGGCTGAGTGGTCAACTTCAGTGCAAGCTGGTCACTGGTGCAGGCCGATCGGCAAACTCAGGAGTGCTAGAAGACCGTTGGTCCTCCTCAACAGTGACGCCCATCCACTGTAGCCTCAAGCTGTGTAACTGAAGCCATCACGGCCTGGAGCTGAGAGTAAAGTGTCACCAACTCGTCTCGCATCCGCACACAGCCATCACATTCCCCATCCATACTAAAGACCGTGGAAAACTACACCTCAGAAACAAACAAGGACAATCGACACACACTTTGGAACTCTACTGAGGACATTGAGGAAAACGTAAGAACTGTGTCTAATAAATTAGATCAACGCACAGACATTCAAAACCTGAATTACAAAAGCACACAGCTGAGACTAAATAATTCGATCCTGGTTAGCAACTTGTAAATTGTCAAAAAATGAGTTACTTCCCTGTGGTTGCTATTGTCACGGCCGTCTATTGCTGACTGACCATCTGACTAATGCCAGCATGAGGTCACTAGCTTTCAAAACGTAATTTTGTTGTTGGAATGGTTTACTTCACTTACATTTAAAGGGATGCGATGTATTAAGTTTTCTAATCAAGAATAGTCTTAATTCATTGCTCGAAAAATTAAGCATAAATTGCGAGAACTGGAGATTCCAAACATCGCCTCGAGACACTTCCTAAAAAACGCAATGTAAAAATTTAAAACATTACTCGGTTTGCAATAATATGTACAGAAACGGTGGAATTACAAATAATATCGGACGTATAACCTTTCGCTGTCGCTCACAGAACATAGACTACGAACATTTTGGTAAAATAATGGACTGTTAAGAACGAGCATGATGCAATATAATTCAGACAGATGGCGTTTTATAGGTTTCCGCTGAAATATTGCGTCGTAATTCTACCGGTTCGTGCCGATAAAATAACGGCAATGCTGGGAGCCACTGGCACCAAATCAGTTTTTCCTCTCACCAGACTCATATATCGCGCTACACGGCTGCCCCTACGTCAGCACACATTGCCGCGCAATTAATAACATTTGTCATAGCCTTCTGAAATTTCTGCTGCGGACTAGCATGACGCCATAAATCTTTTGTATATAACGAAATACAAGGTCGAACCTCACGCATAGACGCTCTGTTGACAACTGCTTTTAAATAACCGAATAAACCCTCCTCCCCATCCCAACGCCCCAGACGTCACTTAATGGCTGGAAAGAAGAGAGATATATTCGCCCATTTAATGTTGAATTATTAATGGAGGAGAGAAAAGTATTAGAAATATCATGTTAGAATATGATTACGAAATATTAATTACGAAACAAAATAACTCTGAATAGATAACATGAAATAAACACCTAATTTCTATTACTTTAAAATCAGTACCACCATTAGACTGTTTCTTATTTGCAGTGTTACATTTACACGATCATGATTTCGGCTTTCAAGTGCCATTATCAAGTGTTTTAATGTTATACAGTGCCTAAGATAGCATACTGTCGTATTACACTACCAGACACATTCTGTAAGGGACAATATTTCTTAGATAGTGTGTCTAATAGTATATTTTAAATACGACAGTGTGCCATCTTAGGCACTGTACAACATTAAAACATTTGATAATGGCACTTCGAAGCCGAAATCATGATCATGTAAATGTAACACTGCCAAAAAAAAAAAAAAAAAAAAAAACAGTCTAATGGCGATACGGACTTACAAGAAATATATTATGACTGTGGCCCCACATTACGAAAAAATTATTAAACCTAATTTTCAATTCTTCTGAGAAGCAATAAATGAAATGCACAAATTGCTTATGTAACACTGAAGGTGTTAATTTAATAAACTATCACCGATAGTAAACGATGAATTAGGGGCTGTTATTTACTGCTATATCTAGAGACCTATTAGGCAGAAATAAGCCAAGATAACTGGCAGGCAGAAATTTTGTGTTCCTTCTGTAACAAAAACGCTGAGGAAAATCTCTGTCAGAAAGATGACAATCCTGTAAACTATCTAACGTCTCGTTCTTGATAATATTCAGATTAGTAGATAGTTAGTTGCCAATAAGAGCGTGTACATACACCCGCAACACCACTAAGGGTCGAGTAACAATAATGTGAAGTAAATCGCCAGTCAGCATCAAATTATTGCCTCACTGACAGAGGGAGTATACACGACTTAGAAATTTAACATGACTCGTCTGATCAAGAGGTGTTTGGTCACACTTCAGCCCTTATGAAAGCAAGGATTATTTATGAAGCGCCTTAATCAGTAATGACTGAGGTCATACAATTAAACCAGTCTATAAATGTTTTTTGATCATCAAAATGAAAACAATAAGAAACATTCACAAATGGGTCGATGGCTTCATAATTAGGTTTACAAGAAATAGATTATCCTTCAGTTTATTATTCAAATAATGTAAGACAAGTCTGATTCTGACTGGTATCCTCACATAGATACTTACCTATTAGGATTGAGCCAAAATATTAATGAATGACTTGTTTGTAGTGCAGGGACAGAAATAGGCAGTCAGTACCACGTACAGAAGAAATTCTTAAATTCTTTACCAGAGCAACAAAATCACCGAGTATCTGCAGCAATATTCAGAGATGTGAGCCTACTCTCTCACTTTTAATTCAATATTTCGCTAAATTAACATCGAGTATACAAAAGTCTCTTCGTTTTCGGTTTCAATATCAGGCTAATTTACAAACTGAGAAATAGTGATTGCTGGGTTATAATGTAGTGAATCACTGGATTCTTCAGTTTATTTCATCTCCAACTGCATTGAATTCAACACTGTTGCACGTGGTACAGTAAGCAGCAGGCTGGCATTCGTTAAAATTTCTGTGTCCTGTCCTGGGTGGAAGAAGAGGAATATACTGTGGGCTTTCTTTTTGGAAACCTGCCAGACCGAGTGCGTTGGATGAGATGTATGGCGACGTGTAGTCGCGGTGGCGCCTAGGTAGGCCAGAAAATTGGGGGGGAGGGGGAGGGGTGTGGCCCAAACCCTGTTCCGAAGATTCGCTAAAGAACGTCTTTTCTTTGCAAACAATGAGCGCAAAATTCCGAGAGGTCCTCTGGGTAATAAAACTGAGCCTTCTGCAGCACTCAGCCTTCCAACGGGACGCCAGAAAACTTTATCTCATCAAAATAACGACTTTTAAGAATGGAGTGGCAGAATATTTCAGGTTAGATAACATCTCCGGAATAGCGTTAATTCAGAGGTTATACGTTTGCTTTTGACTCGCAGGGGAGGCGCTGAAAGCCTGCATGACAAGCTAGAGGAGGGAGTTCGGGTGTGATTCTGCTTGAGAGGGAAGCACTTTCGACTAGCTCATCTGCAGCTCGTTGGGTAGTGATTAGCATTGCTACCTCGAGATCTCGCGATCCTGGGTTCGATCCCCGGCCGGGTTGGGGATTTTCTCCGTCCAAGATCATTGATTTGTTGATTTGCGGGAAGGTACCTAAAGGCGAGGTCATAGTTTCCATCGGAATAGGGAAGGACAGGGAAGGAAGTCGGCCGTATCTTTTCAAATTAACCATCCCGGCATCTGCCTGAAATGATTTAGGGAAATCACGGTAAACCTAAATCAGGATGGCCGTACGCGGGTTTGAACCGTCGTCCTCCAGAATGCGAGTACAGTGTCTTAACCACTCCGCCACCTTGCTCGGGCGTCCCAGGGAATGGGTGTTTCATCATCAGTCTGGAAAATGGTGAGACTGAACTGTGAAAGGGTTGGCCACTTGTATGGGCGCTGGTAGCCACACAATTGCGTGTCCCACAAACCGATTCCAGAATCACCGTCGTCGACTGGCTGTTCTGTGCTGACTACTCTGATGAGTGTTAAATACAGTATGTGATCAAAAGTATCCGGACGCCTGGCTGAAAATTAGGTACGAGTTAAATGATGACTAACTGAAAACCTCAGCTGCCGACAGTTGTTGATATATCTCGATGTGGACAGCTGAAAATGTGTGTCCCGACCGGGACTCGAACCCGGTATCTCCTACTTACATGGCAGACGCTCTATCCATCTCAGCCACCGAGGAGAGCGGCGAATAGCGCGACTTCAGGGACTTATCCCTTGCACGGTTCTCATGAGACTCACATTCCCAACTGTCCACAATTCTACATATGTATTGTACCTGATAGACATTTTCCGAAGCACTCATTACTCACGCACGCTTTGGTGATTCCCGTAAGAGTTTGGGCAACCTCTGCGCATTCGCACAGACGAAGGTCAATGGCTGGGTAGCCCATAACTATTATATGAAGACAGATGCATAGAGCGTCTGCCATGTAAGCAGGAAATCCAGGTTTCGAGTCCCGGTCGGGGCACACATGTTCAGCTGTCCACATCGAGGTATATCAACAACACCTGTCGGCAGCTGAGGTTTTCAGTTATCATTTATTCCAGGGAAAAGCTGCACGGTCATCAACAGTAACTGTTCTTTTGAGAACAAGTTACTGTCTTCGTATACGTACGAGTTTGTGGCGCCCTCCATCGGTAATGCTGGACGTCAATATGGTGTTGGTCCACTCTTAGCCTTGATGACGGCTTCCACTCTCGCAGTCATACGTTCAATCAGGTGCTGGAAGGTTTCTCGGGGAATGGCAGCCCATTTCCCACAGAGTAATGCACTGAGGAGAGGTTTCGATATCGATCGGTGAGGCCTGGCACGAAGTCGGCCTTCCAAGACATCCCAAAGGTGTTCTGTTGGATTCAGGTCAGGACTCTGTGCAGGACAGTCCATTACGGGGATGTTCTTGTCGTGAAGCACTCCGCCACAGACCATGTATTATGAACAGGTGCTCGATCGTGTTGAAAGATCAAGTCGCCAACCCCGAATTGCTCTTCAACAGTGGAAAGCAAGAAGGTTCTTAAAACATCAGTGTAGGCCTGTGCTGTGATAGTGCCACGCAAAACAAGAAGGGGTGCAAGCTGCCTCTATGAAACACACGGCCACAACGTAACACCACCTCCTGCGAACTTCAATATTGGCACTAGACACGCTGCCTGATGACGTTCACCGGGCATTCGCCATACCGACTCCATGCCATCGAATTGTCACATTGCGTACCGCGATTCGTCACTCCACGCAACGTTTTTCACTGTTCAATCTTCCAATGTTTGCGCTTCTTACACTAAGCGAGACGTCGTTTGGCATTTACCGGCATGATGTGTGGCTTATGAGCACACGCTCGACCATGAAACCCAAGTTCTCTCACATCCCACGTGTCGTAGTATTTTCAGTCGATCCTAATGCAGTTTGGAATTTGTGTATGATGGCCTGGATAGATATCTGTCTATTACACATTACGACCCCCTTCAACTGTCGGCGGTCTCTGTCAATGAACAGACGAGGTCGCCCTGTACGATTTTGTGCTGTACGTGTCCTTTCACGTTTCCACTTCACTATCACGTCGGAAACAGCGGACTTAGAGATGTTTAGGAGTGTAGAAATCTCGCGTGCAGACGTATGACGCAAGTGACACCCAATCACCTGAGAACGTTCGAAGTGTGTGAGTTCCGCGGAGAGCTCTGTTCTACTCTCTAGCGATGTCTAGTGACTACAGAGGTCGCTGATATGGAGTACCTGGCAGAAGGTGGCAGCGCAATGCACCTAATATGAAAAACGTATGTTTTTGGGGGTGTCCAGATACTTTTGATCACATAGTGTATTATTGTCAGTTCTTTTGAGTGGGAACTGTGTCTCGCGTTTGCCTCAAGATTTGTTATGAGAGCCGAAAGGGCACACTGCTGCGAGCTTAGGAGCGAGCCATACAGAATGGCTAGTTCAATTCTGATTCCGAACTATATAGACAGAAATATTCGTCATTTAGATTTGGGGCTCCACGAAGTCTTCCATGCTGCACTGGGCAGTGGAGCAGTCTTCAGCCACCAGCACCGATACTTGGAGGATGCTTTCTGCAGCAGCCACCTGTCTACATAGGCTACTCGGAAACGTAGCAGGGGAACGACGTGCAGCCGCATCACAGCATCTGCACCCGTAAACATCGAGCCAGCTGAGGTGAGAACAGCGTGCAGTGTAACTTCTTACTTATCGACGTGGGGGTGGACGTTGCACTTCAGGTCTGAGTCTGCGGGACCACGGAACTGTGCAAATAATGATCTTTTCTCTTTTTTCTCTTTTTTTTAAGTCAAGCAGTCACACATCTCAATAACTAAAGTTGAAGGAATTCATGTAGTGGAGCCATAATTGTACTTCGTATTTCCTTAATCATCACCATTACAGTCTTTCCACTACAGATTTTAGATAAATATTGGGTAAAGCTTTATTAATCATTGATGCTGAGTAGTATCTTATGTTAGGAAATTCAGAGTACCTTTTCATTTCAGGCGCATGTAGCGCTTGGGTCGACCCTGTCTTGTGGCTTCATGAATAAATTAGTACTGCTGGATAACTGACTCTAACCTAGTGCATAACCACTTTCATTATTACACAATGGCAATCCAAAACGCTGACTTAGTTGCTACAGCTACTTTTTTAGTGATAGTTCATTAAGTACGGAATTAGTAGCAAGTCATCAAGGGTGGCGGCGTTTTAACCACTAGGTCTATGGCGGAACTAGATTCGGCGTGTCATGCAACAGTACGAACGTAGCTTTAGCTGCCCCTGCGGAATTCGCAGGGTATTTAAACGTTAACAAATTTTACTGCAGTCGTAAGTTTTCACTCAGTGAACAGAAATGGTGGACATCGAAATGTTTCTGTCTCTACTCTCACAATTAAACCAAACTCTGGTTTGCATGCCTGTTTAAACCTTGGTCATCTGACCACTATCTTACTCAATTCGGTAATTTACAACCTGACCATCATACGTGAAATTCGAAGCACAACATTTGCAAATTATAAATATGTGCTAGAAACGCTCTCAGTCAATTAGCAACCTCATATGATATTAATCAGCTTTAAAAGTAACGATAAGTACTAGTTTTATACAATTTTACGTAATTACAGTAGTAAACATAATGAATTAATTCATCTTGTGTTGCAGCTCAACATTAATTAAACAGCCACGTTATACACTTAAAAATACTAAGGCCTCACCAAATAAACATAGGAGAGTGGGATGGGACCCTTTGCGGGATTAAACAATAGTGTGCAGGTGTAGAACACACGGTTTTTGCCTTTATCTGTCTATTAGTCACAAAATAATTCATAATTGTTTACTGATTTACTTATCAATATTAGACAATTGTTCATCTTTCAGCTACCACATAAGGATAATTAACGGTGTGTCACATGTTTACAATGTTATTGTTGTTTATAACTTTATTAATAACAGTTTTATACATATGATAATAACTTTATTAATAATAATGTGACACATATGGTATAATAACTTTACTGAACTCGTCACACTAACATGCATCAGATGTTGTCTGGGTTTTTGGTAGCATTTATGTAAGCAGAAGAAATTATCCGAGTGGGACGGTAATCGGGATATGTGCCGTACATGTACAGACAAAGACACCATTACAATTTAAGAACAACTGCATGATTTCATCAAAATACAGAACTTCACACATATTGGTCCTCCTCTGGCACTTACGCGAGCAGTTATTGAACTTCGAATTCATCAATAGACTTGTTGGATGTATTCCTGAGCGATATCATGGCAAGAAGACAAGCAGTAGAAGCTCTATCGTATGCGGGCGGTTATTATCTTACTGAACTACCGGGCGGTTATAGTTAAAGTTTCCCTATTTAACAAGTTATAACACTGAAACTAATTACCGTACGAGGACCAAACTTTGTAGCTTTAATGTCGACGACATGGGAAAAAGTAATAATGCAGAATCAATTCAGTTAAGCAACTTTTAATGGTCTGCTATGTTGCATCTACCATTACGCACAGGTACCACTAGTCCTACGAAAGGAGCTCGATATGGCGCCCATCACTGTCGCCCCACAACTAGAGATCACAGGGGGTGAGACAAGGTGATCATGCCGCCCAATCATTTGGAAAGGATTGGCTGATTATTCCATCATTGCCAACGTATGTTTCGGAGAAAGAGGTGAACTTCACGAGTTCAATGCGTCTCTCTTCTGCAGGCCGTAAAACCACACCACACGGTGACATGTTAACCATGCTGAGGAGATTCATGCACAGTGAATGGAGGTGGAGACCTCCACACTCGCCAATTCATTGTGTTCACCTTCCCCGTCAGAGGGAAATGAGCAAAGAAGTGGAGAGCGAAGTCATGTCGTGGTGCAAGCTATAGTACCATATGGATCTGCTACGGATACCATTTTAGAATGGTTCGAAGCACCTTCTGTACAGTGGACCTCAGGACGTTCAACTGTCGTGACTTAGCACGCGCACTGCCTGATGTTCGGGAACTGCGAGCAGCGTTGCCTGCCGTAGCAACAGCGACTTCATCAGCCACCTGTGGTGCAACCGGTCGTCGGCCTTTTCCCTGAGTGACGCCCCGTTCTCCACTTGATTCAGATTTCTTCATCACGCTCCGGAGAGCAGGTAGAGAAAGAAGACCCTTCCGTAATACTTTCAGCTGGCGAGATACTCGAAGTGCAGCTGGAGCATTACTGTTGTTTTGTTAAAAGAGCTTCACCAATAATGTGCTCCTTTTGTCTAAGCTCACGTTGACACTTCACCAAGCCAAGCCGAGAGGACGCTCAGTGGAGTAGCAGCAGCACTTGTCTGATAAACTGTAAATTAATTTACTCTTTGATTTTTTTCAACGTGCTTCTGCAAAGAAGTTAACTGTACGTGTGTATTACACTTTGTTGACTAGTGGTTGGATAATAAATCCTAGTTTTGGTTTTTGCGTAAGTCTTGTGAATGCCCTTTTGTAGGACGGCTTCCTAGTGTAAGTTTTCCCGTCGCCAGAAACTCAGACACGCGACTAAGTTTTAATTTTGGGCTAGTAGGCAGCACATCGATTAGACCAGTGCATTCTAGTTTGAATATCCATCTCGTGCAGTAACTTCTCAGCAAACCGGATTTCTAATAACAGATATTTGTAAATACGTGAACTTCAGTAGAGAAATTTATTTCTGTTTAATAGCTTGCAGTCTCAGAGTAGAGTGGGAAATCAGCACAGAAACTTTTAGTGGTACTTTAGTCTCCTTTGGTATAATTTCGAACTCAAAAACTCAGTAGAGGCACTTGAGACCTTATTTCTATTTTATACACAGCACGATATGGCTAGGGACTGTTTGATATCAGACAAAATACAATTTCATAAGTGTGAAGTTATCCAACGGTGCAATTACGTAAACATCTGTCACTGATGTAGTAAAATAAATGTTTGTCTCTCTCAGTTCAATAACCAGATAGCTGTGTAATTTATGTGTTAGAGAAATATGGTGCCGATGTGTAAAGTTGTATAAGCAAATACCATATTAGCTAGGGCTCCTTGTGCTTCCCAAACACATGGTACACAAAGTAGACGTGTACCCCCCTGAGGATTAATGTAATTATATCCTCAGATGTTGCAGATTACAGCAATGGAATGAAATGTATCACGGAAAACCTTTGTATCATTGTATTTCAAATATCTTAAAAATAAATGCTTTAAGTACAAAATTAGTCACTAAAATACGGGTACTGTAGCGCTAAACTATGCGTCGTGTTGTAAGATAATCTCTGTGGAAGTGTCGTTGTTATCGTCCTCCGAAAGCTAAGTTCTACAGAAGTCAATGTACTTACCTCACGATAAACCAAATTGAAATGCTTTGCGTATAGATATCGTAGTTATTACGTACCTTACCGTGATCAAGAAAGTACTATAATGTAACGTATTGTTGTGCTACGATAAAGGCTGTCTCATTGTAGCTGTACAACAAAAGTTACTACTAAAACATGTTTTACTTTCCAGAATAATACAGAAAAACCGTTCAGATATAAAACAGATACAGTGCAAAAGCAACATTGTAAATTGTCACTCATTAGTAGCGTCGTGATAAAATCGTGTAGCTGTCACATAAACTAACCACTGAGTCATCTGGTATCTCACAGAAAGTACTTTAAATCCAGAATTTATTTTCAAGTAAACCAAAATGTTGCATTAAAATCTCATTAGCAGTACTGGTAACTGTTCTAAGTATGTCAGCCTTATAGTCGTTACGTAATCGTGCAACTAACAAGCAAGAATATACACGAACAATAACACTGTGACGTCTGTTAACTATAACAATGCATTCGTAATTTCTGTTTAAATAAGTTCTCTTGGTTCTTGACTGGATATTTAACTTCAAACATGGTTGCATATTAACAGATTCTAAGTCTGACAAATTGTACTAGTAGCGTGAAGTGAAAAATTTTATGGCAAAGACAAAGTTAAAAAGCAGATTATCTTCTAATAAACGGTTTTACATGTGAAATGTGCTGCAATCCTTTACTCTTCATAGTACTCAGAGTTTGAACTTGAAAGCAATTATCATACGGTATACGTCGGTAAAGAATACTGGAATTTTTTTCAAGGTTAGCTTATGTTATTTTTCTCTAAGCCAGCCGGCGCACGCTGCTGCCTGCGGTGCGAGTCATTGTCTGTCTCTTTGTTGGCGCGCGCCGTTATTGGGATTAGGAGACCTAACTTCTACAAATTCACCTTGATGAGAAGGCCCTGACCTGTTTGAAGCTCGCCAGTTCTGATGCAATCCAGCTCTGTCGTTTTGTCGGTAGTTTACATAGTTTCTTGTTTGTCGGTCATGTGGTGGAGAATTTCTCCCGGAATCGTAACTGCGCGCTGAAGTGTTGCGTCTGAAATTATTCTGTCTCCCTTGATAATAATAGTTCGGGTTACCATATTGACTGCTTCTATGGTTGTCTCTGTGATAGTCATTACTATGGAAATGCGGTCTTTCCCTGTAAATATTATTACTCCGCCAGTGGTTGTCATATGGGTGGTGTCTGTTTTGGTCACGATTTGCGTTGTAAGAATAGACCTGTCGTGTCCAGTTATTGTTTCTGTCGTCACGGAATTGTGACGGATGTGAACTGTAGTGATTGTTTTCCTGTTTTCGCATCCCGCGACTGTCTGTGTCAATTTCTAATTCTTGTAAGAGTCCCTGAAAAGCTTCAATGTCGTCTTTGCAACGCCCTGCCAAAATAATATTCCTTAAATGTTCAGGCAATTTCATTATGCAAATGCGGATGAGTTCGGAAGGGCTATATGGGTTTGAAAGATATTGGTTCCTATGCAAAATATCTTCAAAATATTTGACAAGACTGGAAAATTCAGATTGTTCAAAGTGTTTCATCATCATTATGCTATGTTTTACTCGGTCTTGTGTAGCTTGAGACCAATATGCTGAGACGAAAGCATGATAAAATTCTCCTTCACTGTGACAATCGTGAATGACCGATCGCATTCTTACAGGTGGTTCATTCTCCAAGTAGCCACACATAAATTCTAATCTGTGTTCTAATGACCAGTTGGGAGGAAAACAATGAGAGAATTGATGGAGCCACGCTTGTGGATGAATGTCGTTGCCAAAATTCTTAAATGTTTTGAATTTACATGTAGTAATGAACAGCTTATAGTCAAAATCATCGTGTCGGCGGGTAGCATATCGGTCATTGTTACGTCGTTTCGGCGGTTCCATCTCAAAATTCGGTGTACCTTGCCAATTTCTTTCATGATTTTCGAAATGCCCTGTGTTATTATTTTGTGCCTTTTCCATATTTCTAAGTTCTTCTTCCCGTGTTGGAGTGCGAGTGTCCTCTGAAATATGTAATTTTTGTATTATCTGTGTCAACTGATCTTGTACTTTCCGGATTTCTCTTTTGTATTGCGTATTAATTTGATTCAGATTTTGTTTGAATTTCTTAATCTGTTCATACTCTTCTGTGTCAGTGATGGCTACAGGCCTTGTGTCATTCAGATCATCATCTACCTTTGCAGATAAATTAGTGAACTGATCCGAAAGTTCGGCTACTTTCTCCGATAGTGAACACATTTCCTCAGTGTGTTTTTCTGAACCAAGTTTCAGAGTGTCCATTTGTGTTGAAATCGAATCTACTGTGTTCTTTAAGTTTTCCTGAGTTCTTGCAAGTTGCGTAACCGAATCGGTGGATGCAACTGAGTCCATTTTAGCTTCCAAGGTATCGTGATTTTCACGAAGAACAGTTTGCAATTCTTTTATGGCTGCTTCGTGATTCTGTAATGCGTTTTCATGCCGCGAAAAAATAGGTTGAAAATGCTCACAAATTTGTGTTTTTACGTCATTACAGATTTTTTGACATTTCGATTCAATGTTATGTAACTCAGTAGTTAAATCTTCACGTGTTTGTTCAAGTGTAGTGTCTAACTTCCGAAGATTTTGTTCCATTGTGTCTAACTTTTGAAGCTTTTGCTGTGTTTGTCTCTGATTTTGTTCCATTGTGTCTAACTTTTGAAGATAATGTTCCATTGTGTCTAACTTTTGAAGCTTTTGCTGTGTTTGTCTCTGATGTTGTTCCATTTGTTGCATTAATTGCAATAATAATGTATTAGTGTCTGGAATCTGTTTTTCTATGCTTTTTGGCAGTGCATTTTCACCAGCAACATTTACATTTTGAGAGGCAGAAAATGTGTCTTGACTCATTTGAGAAAACTGTGAGGACCCATAACCTAAGTCTACAGTATTTGCAATATTGTGTTCTGTCATTTCGGATTCCTGAATCGAGCTGTTGCCGACTGATCGATCGATAATTGTTCCCTGTTCACTACTTGTTTCATTGTCTACACCATTATTTGCCGCCCGCTCCATTTCCCTATGCATAGTTACCAAATTACTACTTCGAATGTCTGTTAATTCACTACACAGTGGTGCTGATAAGCGACGTTCGTCGTCACTGTTATTTCTCAGTGTTACGTTTTTCCCACGCCATTATTGTCACAATATTTCACACGATAACACATAAAAGCACAATTTGAAGAGCAAAAATAAGAGAACACATTAACATAGCACTGAAAATAATATCTAGTTAATTGCAAGAGCAGCTGCGAAATACTTGGTGCAAATCTACATTTATGCCACAACTGTTTTACTGTACAACAATGAAAGACTGCAACTACAAAGGAAATTCTCTCTATGATTACACGCTGGCAACAAACAAAGGCAACACTAACTACACGAACTACAAGAAAAAATCAGAAGATTCCAGTGAGGTACCCTTGGCTAAGGGTCGACATATGAAACGTCCCCTTTGTAAAATTTATACAAGACTGTGCTTAAACTGAAACAAAATATTTTTGGCGCAACGCAATCTGACTTCCAAAAATCCCTACGAAAGAATGGCCCTGATTAACATTAACCTATACGTTTCACAAATCACTTACCTCACAAAAATCTTCGTTACTCAAGCTACTGCAATACAGCGAGCGCCACTACTGCCAGCTAAATAAAAGATTCAAACTACTGAAGGCACTAACTACTGATAGGCATAGTTAGCAAATGAAAGATTTTAATACAGAACAAACAATGTATTTACCTTAATAGTCATAATATGTATATCAGTTCGTGACACCAATTCTTGCAAATTTCAAAACTCCGCCATCTCTCTACCCACGTCCACCACTGCTGGTGGCTCACCTCCAACTGCGCAACGCTACGCGCTGTTAGCATCCAGCTGCCGTTGCCCGACACTACAATGGCAGACAACAATACAAACCAGCCACAGACTGCACACGGCACAGCCAGTGATTTTTATACAGAGCGCTAAGTGGCGGCGGCGTTACCAATAAAAAAACCTAAACAGCCTACTTACAGAGTGGATACGAGAAGACTGGGCTGCTGTCGGTAAACAGATGGAAGCTGTGTTGCCTACCGTCGACAAGCTTCTAGCTAATGGTCAAAGTTGCGGTGACATCGGGGCGCCAGTGCCGACACCTGCGACAGCTTTGATGCCACAGGAATCCCTGGTGACCCGGACGTCTCCGCGGCTTCTGATCCGCAACATCTGACCGGTCTGGCCTCACTCTAGAGTGGGTAGCAGACAATAGTAGGTTCTCGTGTCACTGGGCGGAAGGCGGAAGCAGGCTGTGCGGCTGGCCCCCTACATCTTAGCAACAAGAGGTGCTACCCAGTGTTGATGATAACTCTGAATAATTCTGAGCCACCAAGTGATGTTCCTCCTGTTGTGCCAGCGGTCGGTTTTCCTACGTCGCTGCAGCTTATGATACACAACATCTGGTCTGTCCTCACTCTAGAGTGGGTGGCAGACAGTAGTGTGTTCTCGTGTCACTGGGTGGAAGGCGGAAGAGGAAGCACACTGTGCGGCTGGTCCCCTACGTCGTAGCAACACGAAGTGCTACCCACTGTTGATGATAACTCTGAAACTCTTGATGATAACACTGAGCCACCAACCTCCAGTAGGGCCAGCGGTCAATTTTCCTGTCCAGTTCGGACAAATACAGGGGGTAGGTATGCTAGTCATTGGAGGCTACAATGTCAGGGGGGTGATTAAGATAGCAGGCAAGGCGGGAAACAATTCCAGTGTACAATCGGTATGTTGGCTGGGAGGTCTCATTCTTGATATGGAGGACGCTCCGCCGGCGTCTATCGAGCGCAGAGGGTGCAACGGGCTGCATGTAATTGCATATGTCGGCACGAGCGACGCCTGCCACTTTGGTTCTGAGGCCATCCTAGCAACGCACGCGGGTGTAGTCTAAGCTATCTATTTGTAACATCATACTTATTGCTGATCGCTGTCCTCTGGTTTGGAGCAGAGGCTCGGACGACTAGAGGCTCGGACGACTCTGTGACGGTATTAGGTACTAATTTCTCGACCTCCGCTGAGGGGTGACCTTAAAAGGTCAGGCGTGCACTACACGCAAGGAACGGTTACTTGCGTAGTGGAGTAGGTGTAGCGTGCACATAGGACTTTTTAGGGTAGAGAACCACTCCCTTGGGATCAATGAAGACGTTTTTCCTGTTAAATCAGCCACAGCAACCTCAGAGAATATCGGTCGTCACAGATTAGAGGTAGAAAAGATTAATATGGTTTTAGTAAACTGCAGGACCATCCAAGGAAAGGTACCAGAATTAGTATCGCCTACTGAAGGTTATAATGCACAGATAGTATTGGGAACAGAAAGCTGGTGGAAACCAGACGTCAGTGACAACGAAATCCTAAGTTCGGATAGGAATGCTTATCGTAGGGATAGGTTAGTCGCCAATGGTAGCGGCGTGTTTATTGCAGTAAAAGAAATGGATAAAATTTAGCGAGGTGATCATGGATTCCGAATGTGAATTAATCTGCGTGAAATTGAGTATCAAATAAGGGTAAGAATGATGATCGGGTGCTTTTATATACCACCTGGGTCAGGATCTGTAGTTGTAGAGTGCTTCAGCCAGAACTAGCAGAATATCATTAGTAATTTTCCTTATCATGGCGTAGTAATAGGGGGTGACTTCAACTTTCCAGGTGTAGATTGGGAGTGAATGCCATCAAAACTGGTGCTACAGACAGGGAATCGTGTGGCATTGTTATGCATATCTTGCCCGAAAATTACTTTGAGCAGAATATTTAGAGAACCAATTCGTGAGGGTATCCTCTTAGACCTACTGGAAACAAACAGACCTGAACTTATCAAATCGGTTAACGTTGAGGAAGCTGTCAGTGATCATAAGGCAGTGATAGCATCTATGACGTCGGGTCCTACAAGGAATGTTAAGAAATATAGGAAGATATGTTTGCTCAGCAAGGGTGCCAGGATACAAATTTCAGAATATCTCAGCAGAGAGCATCAAATATTCAGTAATGAGGACGAAGATTTGGAGAACAAATGGAAAAAATTCAAAGGCATCGTTCAATATGCCCAAGACAAGTATGTTCCGAACCAGGTTTTAAGGGCTCAGAAAGATCTACCGTGATTTAATAGCCATGTTAGAAAAGCGCTACGTAAACGAAGATCACTTCATCTCATATTCAAGAGACGTAAAGTCCTAGCTGACGAACAAAAGCTGAACTAAGCTAAAATGAGCGTAAAGAGAGCAATGAGAGAAGCGTCCAATGATTTTGAAAGTAAGATGTTGTCAACCAACCTGAGTAAAAACCCTAACAGATTTTAGTCGTACGTAAAATCAGTAAGTGGACCAAAATTTACTGTTCATTCTCTCAACGACCACACCGGCGCCGAAACGGAAAATAACAGATAGAAGGACGAAATACTGAATTCGGTCTTCCGAAGTTGATTCACCGCAGAAGATCGTAACACTGTCCCTCCTTTCAATCGTCGTACGAACATCGAAATGGCAGATATTGAGATAACCGACCGCGGAACTGAAAAGTAGCTTCAGTCGCTTGGTAGTGGAAAGGAATCAGGACCAGATACCTATAAGATTGTATAAAGCTTATGCGAAAGAATTTGCTCCCCTTCTAGCAGTAATTTATTGTAGATCGCTTGAGCAACGCAAGGTACCTAACAAATGGAAAATAGGCCATTCCCGTTTTTAAGAAAGGCCCTAAGACAGATCCACAAAATTATAGATCTAAATCGTTGACTCAATTTGTTGTAGAATTATGGAACATGTTTAATGCTCGAGAATTATGGAGTCTTTGGAAAATGAACATCTCGTCTATAAAAATCTACATGGATTCCGCATACAGAAGTCCTGCGAAACTCAGCTCGCTCTGTTCCTCCGTGAGACCCACAGTGCAGTGGACAAAGTGGACACGTTGATGCCGTGTTCCTTGATTGTTGTCAAGTAGCAACGCCAGAAGATAGAAGGAATTGGCAGAACGACCTGCAGAGAATCGATGAATGGTGCAGGCACTGGCAGATGACCCTGAACGTAAGTAAATGTAATATATTGCGCATACATAGGAAAATAAATCCACCACTGTACAGCTACACTACTGTATCATCTGCGAATAGGCTTAAAGAGAATCCGACGCTTCCTACTAGATCATTTATATACATTGCAAACAACAATGGCCCTATCATACTTTCCTGTGGTACTCCGGATATTACCTGTACATCTGTCAATTTAATTCCGTTAAGAACAACGTGTTGAGTTCTGTCTGCGATCTTAAATGAAATGACTATATAAAACAGATAGTGGGAAAAGCAGATACCAGACTCAGATCCATGGGTAGAATCTTAAGGAAATGTAACTCATCCATGAAAGCAGTGGCTTATAAGGCGCGTGTTCACCCTTATCTTGAGTATTGCTTATCTGTTACAAGAGAGGCGTTGTGCATCATGGAGATTTACTGTTGAAATTTCGGGGCAGCAGTTTTGAGGAGGAGTCGGACAACATACATTTCGCGTATTGACCATGCGGACAAAATTCGAGAAATTAGTGCCAGTACAGAGGCTTACCCACAATCATTCTTCCCTCCCACTATTCGCTACTGCAACAAGGTTGGAGGTATCAGATAGTGATACCGGAAGTGCTCTCCGCCAAACACCATTAGGGGGCTTGAAGAATGTGATGTACATGTAGATGTAGATGCGCTGCGACTGGTCAGGTGTGTGAGACGATGGACTCACGATGACTGATCACGACGTGTGGTGGCCATATTTGGAGGCGGTTAGTGGCTCTGTGACGCATGGAAACCATGCACTTCATGCTATGGACATTAACGCTACCAAGTTCGGTACTCGCAAGGTAATTAGGTTCCGTGCTATAACTTATTGGGTAGTTAAAGATTAATTATAACCACACTGTATATACACAGGATAACTTGCCATGAAGGGTAACAAAACGGGCCGTATATTACCGTCTACGATTCCTAGTCCTCGAAATAAAAGCCATACTGGAAATGAAGTATGAATGACCCATATCTTTTTTAAACACCTCTCCAATCTGAAATGTCCGATAAGCAATTACATACCGACTCTTGAAACTCGCTATACGAGGAACCTTTTTGGCATCATCAGCAGTTATCCAAACGTTACCATGTCGCTCGTCACCACTATCAGCCCCAGTAAAGTTGGAGGTACAACCGACAAACAACGATGGTCCCTGAAAAATAACTTTCGCTCCCACTTTAGACGATGTAGTCACTGACACACTATCAATAGCTTTATAATACAGGAAGCCGACACATGTAAGGTCTGTAGTAACGATGACGAAGACAACAGCACTGCTGGCAAAACACTCAGTCAAATGATAACGCAGTCAATCGCAATGCGGCACTGATAACGGAAATTTAAACGCTCCGTCGGCGATGCGTTATCCCGGTCGCTCGTATAAGCATCATTAGTAGGCACGTGGCGTACGCGACCAAGTTTCGTTTCTAGTGTGCCTTTGGTTTTGGGAACTAACGACCGTCGTAAGATAAGTGAGTCTGAAAGAATCTTAATTTGGTTTAAAGATAATTTAAATTGCAAAAGTAGTAACATTATTGGTGATGTAACATTTTATTAACGTCACTGAACCGTAGAAGTTAATAAAACTACACATTGATCTTGCCAAGAAGTGATTTGTTTTCTTTTGTAGTAAAGGTGCCACAGCTGACAATCAAGGGGTCCTGGTATGAAAAGAAACGGCAGCACAGATCATCGCTTCTGGTGGTCACACAATATGGTGGGCGACGGGCGACAGTGAAGCCGATTTCCTACGACTGCCCGTGTTGTCTCCAGACACGTCTTCGCTGATCATCGAGGCACAGTTTGATGCTGGACTTATCACTGAAGACGTTTCTACTCCAGTAAATGAAATTTGAGGCCGAATTCGACTTACTACGCTACAAACGGGCTTGTCGGTGTACAGAGGTCAACGGTCCTCGACGCAAGGGGCGTCGTGAGCTCATCCTGCTTTCCGTGAGCCGGCTGTTACTGATCCTAGTATTCACTTAAGCACCACCTTCACTCCGGGTCGACGATATTGATGGATCCGGGGCTCTGAGTGCCTCTCCGATGATTGCTCGATCCTCGCGTTCTGTTGTCTCTGTGGGTCGACGGCTTCCTTCTTGACGTTGTGCTCGACAGTCGTTCACCCATTCCTGCCAACATCGACGAATAAAGGCATCGCCCCTATTCAAACTACAGGCGGTTCGTCGTTTTCTCCAACCAGCGTCTGAGAGCGCAACTGCATGTTGTTTCTCAAATGCTGAAATCTGCGTATATTGTCCACATACCTGCCTGCGAGGCATAGTTACTGACCAGCTGAGTACACGGAATGAAATCCAGGCAGACTTTATGCTCTGATATTGACATGTCCCCTGTTTACTATACTTGCCAGCTATGCTGTGAAATTGCGTTGCAACGTCACATATTCATCACTCGACCGCCGAAGTTTAGAATTTTGGGTTCTCTGTCTTTACCTGTGGGGACATCAACTGATGGCCAATATGCATAGCTCCTTTGTGGTGCGTCGTTTTTTTGTCTTAGAGGGTATTAACTGACTGTTTTAAAACACTCATTTCGTAGGCCACCTGCCTCGTCAGGCATCCCTTAACACTCAGAATTTCCATGTCGTTGAGCCACAGTAACCTGCTAAATCACGAGTATCTGCCCCAACCTTCTATTCCCCTCCCCACTCCAAATACTCAAAGTTAGATGCAGTAGCCTGTGTACCCTGCCCAGCCCCGAGTCTGGCTTGGATACGTTAAGGCAACGTGCCAGCCACACAACACTTAACGAATTACTGTGTGTGCATACATCACACTAACAGGTATAGGGGAAGAGTCTTTAATTAATAATCAAAAAGTCTTGGGACCTGCGTTCGATAAAAAAGAAAAGCGGGCCGAGGTTTTCTTGCATGAGAAGTCACCCTCGTTCTACCAATAGCTTTTTCAAAGAGGAAGGAGGAGTGGACAGAGATTCAGGGCACTCTCTTGTCCTAGGTGTGGGAAACTGCCCCTAGGGTGGAAATCTGCTCTCACAACGCGAAAGAATCAGCAATGATCAATGGCACAAGAATTCAGAGGGCAATGTAAACCGCAGCATTGAAGATACGTAATGTGTATCCACAGTACACATGGCCTTGTATTTAAAAATGTACCATGGTCATCCGTCCAATGGTGAAAGATTCCAGACTAGTCTCCCATTCGGATCCGCAGGAGTGGGCTGTCAAAAGGGAGGTGATCATGAGAAAAAGATTGAACAACCAACGAAAGGATAACGTTCTACGAGTCTGTGCGTGGAGTGTCCTATGTGGTGGGGAAGCTAGAAAACAAGAAAAGGGAAATGCTAAGGTTCAAACTAGATACAAGTCAGGGTCCGTGGAGTGACATGGAAAGAAGACAACGATTTCTGATCAGATGAGTATAGGGCGATATCAGCACCAACAGAAAACGATATAACGGGAATTGGATTCTTTATGAGGAGGAAAATAGGACAGAGAGTGAGTTACTGTGAAGAGCTCAGTGATAGGGTTGTTCCCATCAGAAGCAATAGCAAACAAACACCGATAACAACTGCTGAGATTGACGTAGAAAGAAGAAGATGAAGAGATAAAGAAAATATATGAGGCTATTTAGAGGACAAGTAAATATACAAAGAGAGAAAAAAATCTAATGAGATTGGTGAATTGGAATACCGTTGTAGGGGAAGGAGCAGAAGAAAGGGTTACGTCAGAATATGGACTTGGGTCTAGGAATGAGAATGGAGAGGGCACTCAGAGAAGCTGGAAATAAAAGCATAGGTACAAAGCAGCTAACTGGAAAGATACAGAAGAAATACTTAAGTTAATCGAGGAAAGAAAGAAGTACAAAATTAATCGGAGAAATCCAGGAATACGGAAATACAAGACACTTAGGAATGAAATAAACAGGAAGTGCAGCGTAGATGATTGTTGGAAGCACTGACTCAGCATATGGAAAAGTCAAAACAACCTTCGGTTGAACTAACAGCAAGGGTCGTAACATTAAGAGTGTAACGGCAGTTGCACTTTTAAATGGGAAGGAGGGAGGAGATAGGTGGAGAGAATACACTGGAGGCCTGTATGAGGTGTAAGACATACCTGATGACGTCGTAGAAGAAGAAACGGGAACCGATTGAGAAGAGAAGGGGGACACAGAACTAGAATCAGAATGTAATAGAGAATTTAAAGATTTGAAATCGAATAGGGCATAAGGGATACATAACATTCTATCAGAATTTCTAAAATTATTGGGGAAGTGGTAACAAAGCCACTATTGACATTGGTGTGTAGAATGTATGACCCTCGTGATATGCCCCCTATCTTTCGGAAAAACATCATCCACACAGTTCCGAAGGTTCAAGAGACGACAAGTGCGAGAATTATCACATAATTAGCCTAATAGATCATGCAACCAATTAGCTGACAGGAATAACATACATGAGGAGTAATAAGGGTGGAAGGCCAAGAACGGAGTACTCGGATAAAGAAGAATGTAAGAGAGGGATGTCGCCTTTCGAACTTACTACTCAATCTATACATCGCGAAAGAAATGACGGAAATAAAAGTTCAAGAGCAGAATTAAAATTCAAGGTGAAACGGTGTCGATGATGAAATCCGCTAATGACATTGCTATCCTCAGTGGAAGTGAAGAAGAATTACAGGATCTGATGAATGGAAGGTAGTCTAATGAGTACATAACATGAATTAAGAGTAAATCGAAGATAGACGAATGTAATGAGGTGCAGCAGAAACGAGAACAGTGAGAAGCTTAACATCAGAATGGGCGATCACAAAGTAAATGAGGATAAGGAATTTTGCTACCTAGGCAGCAAAATAACCCATGACGGAAGAAGCAAGTAGGACATCGAAAGCAGACTAGCATTAGCAAAAAGGACTTTTTGGCCAAGAGAAGTCTAATGGTATAGCCTTAATTTGAGGAATAAATTTGTGTGAACGTACATTTGGAGCACAACTTTGTATGGTAGTGAAAAGTGGTGTGGAAGAATCAGAACAGAATACAAGCATGTCAGATGTGGTATTGAAGAAGAATGTTGAAAATTGTGTGGAGTGATAAGATAAGGAAAGAGGAGATTCTCTGAAGGATCGGCGAGGAAATGAAGAAATGATAAACACTGACAAGAAGAAGGGACAGGATGCTAGGACATGACACCGACATAAAGGTTAAATATTCAATCAGGAAAGAGGTGTTTTAGACAAAATATAACTTCGTATTTATGAAGAATGGAGTTGGAAGCTAGGGTGTCAATTCCAAGGAAACCATCCTAGCATTTCACTTACGAGAATTACGGAAAACATTTGAAAAACTAAACATGAATGGACAGACGGGTATTTGAACCGCCATCCTCGTGAATGCAACACCACTGTCTTACAACTACCTTAGTTCACTTGATATTGAGGACTAAAATACTCTAGTTGCATGAAACGTCATATGTAAAGTCCAGGGACAAAAATTTAATACTGTACTATCAAAATAATATAAATAACGTACGATGAAAAATGTGAAACGTAATATTAACATCAGCGTGTCCTACTGAATCTGTACTGAAGTACAGTGATATCCACACGTCTTCATATTGTCAGCAGCTTATGCATGGAAATTAAAATAGTGTTGATATGTATGTTTATAGCTTTACTATATGCTGAAAGTAAGCTATATAAATAGCCTCCAGTCAATACAGAAACTCGTCGTCCATTAGTACAAATTACATGTTCCTGATGTTGTACTGGAGTAGGGGCGATCTGCAGTACAGTAAACACATAAGCAAAACTTCAAAATGCCAAGATCAGTAGTAAAGCATTTATTTTTATAACCGGTTTCGGTAAGGCTACGTTACCATCTTCGGATATTATACTCTGCAAATTCACGTACAATCCTTCATCTGTGCTTTGTATTCCGTCACATCATAGACAAGCAGTAAAGTCTTGAAAATCGCTGGATATCGCCATGTAAAATTAAAAAGAGCAATACGTACATACGTAATTATAGTCTTCTGAATATTAGTACTCATGCTCAGACTACAGCTAATTAGAGACTGAGTCTATACACAGCTGTTGTGGGAGCAAGAAGAGTTGTATTTGGAGCATTCTCCTTTTTCTTGTATACATTGTCTATTTAAAAGTCCACATCTCGTGGTCGTGCGGTAGCGTTCTCGCCTTCCGCGCCCGGGTTCCCGAGTTCGAATCCCCGCGGGATCAGGGATTTTCTCTGCCTCGAGATGGCTGGGTGTTGTGTGTTGTCCTTAGGTTAGTTAGGTTTAAGTAGTTCTAAGTTCTAGGGGACTGATGACCATAGATGTTAAGTCCCATAGTGCTCAGAGCCATTTGAACCATTTTCTATTTAAAATTTGATATTCCGATATCCAGTGATGTTGGTGATCGACACGTGCATATCCGTGATGTGACACGATACACAGCCCGGGCGGAGGAGATTATACGAATTTGTAGAACAAGAGATCGAAGATTGTAACTCATCCTTACTGAAACCAGGTTATCAAAATAAATGCTTGGCTTTTTAAAGTTTTCTTATGAGGTTAGTTTGTAAAAATATTGTCGTGCAAACTCATTGATTTTCATAAAATAAACACGCTTGATGTACAATCAGATGATAAGGGTGGTTGTTTATGAAGCCTTTCACTTGGGAAACGGTATGAATTCCTTAAACGTATATTAAACCATTTTTTTTTCATTCCCTTCTTGCATCAGATTTACTAATAGTTGGTAGCGTTTACTGATCTAAGCGAAATACGTAATGTGAAAACAGGTCAGAAAATCCATTTTTTAAAATGTTTACAGCAATGGAAGTCAATATCTCCTTCAGGACTCGAAGTTGGCGTAATCTTTTCGCCAAATGTTCTGGTCATGGATCTGGAGTGTTACATACAAATCTAATAAAACCTGTAACTTTCCAATGGCACACTTCCATTACTTCCACACTCCACACAGTTCATAGTGAACCTATAAGCCTTGTATCCGTGGGAGATCAGTTTCTGCGGACGGTTGACTTCAACGTAGAATGGATGCTGTAACTGCTGTTCACATTATTAATATTTTGTGGAACATGTGCTGCATAAATAAGTGGTGAGAAACTGAGACTCCGTCTGTGTTTTCAATGGGATAATATTTGCCACATTCTTGGGAAATATAAAAAATGTTGTTGCAGATTTTTTTTATGTTCCAAAGGTGGAGACCACTACCACTGTCACCAGAAGAGCAGCTTAAAATTCGTTATGAACGTAAATCAGTAGATTTTTATAGAAAATGTGATAGAGCAAGTTGTACATCTATCGTCACACACTGCAGTTCCTAAGAGCAGACTACTTACTATCTCGTCGTCCTATGTTATAAGAACAAGTCTCTCTCAGAAAAAAATATTTTCATTTGATTGTAGCGATTAGGAAAATTAATGTTTTTTGTGATTTATGAAATAACTGCAGAGACGCCCTATCGTGTCCAAAACGTTACTGAATTACCAGCACTAGTACGCAGCAAAGAGGGACTTTGTTAATGAGTAACTTAATTCCAATATGATGTTCTAATATGATGTTCTAATATGATTAGACTTTTCTGAAGTGTCCTCTTACATTATTATAATTTTAAAAAGTCAGTTATCTATAACCTCTAATAATGAATTATACGCTTTCTACCATGAAAAGAGAAGGGCATGCGGATTGCTCATACCATATTATTATTACTTTTTTTATACATGAAAGTTTGTGGAAGACGGATTATCCAAAAGAGATAAATGTAATTGAAGCAGGCTTTAGGTTATTTAAATGGCAGTAGAGGAATGGTTATGACTGGAGAACGGTTCATGTGTTCCTAAGCTGGAGAAATGATCTTAAAATAAATTCACGAAGGTAACCGAAATTTTTCTCAAAACTTCGTGAAATGGAATACAAGAGTTCACGAAAGAGTGTGATAAAATTGAAAATACACCGTTTTCTTGCAAAGGATACGTAGCAATAATGAAAGACTCAGCCTATATTTACTGTATAAAGCTCCAGTCACACACACACCGGCGAGGCAGGTGACGGGTCTGCGATTACAGCATTTTCGGTAGCTTTAATAGATTAATGTTGGTACTCTGTTCTACTCATCTTCCAAGTTTTAATTCATCTTTATCATTATTTCTCTGTGTCACAGATTCACTAACTTTGGTTTATTCCTCCGATATTACTTGGAGTTTGTTGTAGAAACTTTTGCATTCGTCGCAATTTCACTGTAACAAGGAGCGACAGTCCTAAGAGAGGTATCTTGTCTCGTGTTTCAAAAACATTGCGAAGGATCTGTCGTAAATATTAGTCCTCATTTTATATTTCCAAGTTTTTCATTGTAAACTGAAAGACAGCTTTCTCCAGGTGCCGCTCGGAGTGGCCGTGTGGTTCTAGGTTCTTTAGTGTGGGACCGAGCGACGGCTACGGTCGCAGGTTCGAACCCTGCATCGGGCATGGATGTGTGTGATGTCCTTAGGTTAGTTAGGCTTACGTAATTCTAAGTTCTAGGCGAGTGATGACCTCAGAAGTTAAGTCGCATAGTGCTCAAAGCCATTTGAACCTTTTTTTTCTCCGGGTGTTTTGTTAATAAGACTAATACAAGTCTGCAATTACGATTTGTCTGGGAAATTAAAGTCAGCTTCAGTAAAATGAGCGAGTTCTCCTTCCGCAGTATGATGACAATTTTTTTGTCCTTTCTTATTACATTCCTTAGTTGCCGTCCACTTTACGTATTCTTTTAACCTCTATTAAACTACGGCCAAACATATACATTAGCTTTGATTTTTCCAGACCTGGACAATGCCTGAAGAGAAAAGGCTTAAAGCTAGTACTGCAGCAAGTTTACACACGTGTGCGTGCACATCTGCTTTCGAGTCTGTTCTAATACCGGTGCCTCTGTCTGCATGGCGCAGCGGACTACAGCCCGCGCTCACGTGTTGCAAGGTGGCCTACACAGCGTGCGAACGGGCGGCAGCGCACTCTGCCGGTGGATTACACGGTCCCCGAAGCAGCGGCGGCCTCGTATTTGTACGTGGCGCCGGTGCTGCGCACTAACCATAATTTAGAATAAATGTTGCCAAGTTTCCCCCGCTCCGCGAAATATAGTGGTAGTTAGCGGCGCCGTTGCGCGCAGATCACGGCGTCGCCCTCACGCCGCACGCACGCACGCACGCAGCCAGTACCGAGAGGCCAGCAGTGTCGGGATGGGGGTGGGTCGCCGGCTTTACGACCAGGGGAGAGGCAGGCAGGCGTATGTGGCTGGCTGCTTCGCTCCTGTTGCTCGCTCACGGAGCGCGCTCTCTGAAAGCATTGCCAGATGCTCACATTTCTCCATCACACACACACACACACACACTCACACACACACACACATACACACACAAGCGGGCGTGCGCGTGCTTTCGCGTGAGCGGCGTTACACACACTCACAAACACACACTCGCAATGTGTGGCTTTGTATTTATTCCTAAACAACATTTTGCAATACATTCATTAGCAAATTGACTTACAGATAATGGGACAATACATTCCAAGGGTAAAAGCAGGACCACAAATGACTGCCGGCCGCGGTGGTCTCGCGGTTCTAGGCGCGCAGTCCGGAACCGTGCGACTGCTACGGTCGCAGGTTCCAATCCTGCCTCGGGCATGGATGTGTGTGATGTCCTGAGGTTAGTTAGGTTTAAGTAGTTCTAAGTTCTAGGGGACTACTGACGACAGCAGTTGAGTCCCATAGTGCTCAGAGCCATTTGAACCATTTGAACAAATGACTAGTCCGTGTTGTTGAACGGGTCGGTGCAAGTCTTTAGACTGGACTCCACTCTGTCAATATGCATATCCTCATAATTGGTAGGTGAAGGCTAGGTTAACGACAGACCAAAGTATTCCCATCGGAATTCGATCCTTCGTTCCTTCCAACATTGCTTCACCACTAGATTACCGTGCCCGACAGCATAAATGACTTGTAAACCATACGCTAGCCACACTTTTTTTAATGGAGAATGAAAGATTAAAAATTTGAACATTTCCTATTTTGTAATACACTGATTTTTAAATTACTTCCAAACGAAATACTACGAAAACTGGTGAGTTCTTTCCTCCGCTAAGGGTTTCATACTGTTAGAATACTAAGTGCTGGACTTTCAATTGTAAAATCGGTAGGCCGATAGCATAACTATTTAATATAAGGTGTACATTTTGTCACAAAACGTTTTAGAAGACCAGAAAGGATATTTCACTCTGCAGTTGATTGTGTGCTGTTTCCAAACTATTAGCTGTTTCTGGATACAGGAGGGCTGCTGTGAAGTTTGGGAAGTACGAGGCAAGTATTTTCAAGAGTTGGTGTCCCACAGCGATTATACAGGGTGGTCCATTGGTAGTGACTGAGCCTAATAAGCATCAAACGAAAAACCTACAAAGAACGAAACTCGTCTAATTCGAAGGGGGAGGAAACCAGATGGCGCTTGGTTGGCCCGCTAGATGGCGCTACCATAGGTCAAACGGATATCACCTGAGTTTTTTTAAAAATAGAAACCCCCTTTTTTATTACATATTTGTGTAGCATGTAAAGAGATATGAATGTTTCAGTTGGATCACTTTTTTCGCTTTCCCCTATAACTTAGAACTACTTAAACTTAACTAACCTCAGGACATCACACACATTCAAGCCCGAGGTAGGATTCGAACCTGCGACCGTAGCGGTCGCGTGGTTCCAGACTGAAACGCCTAGAACCGCTCGGCCACGAATGGCCGGCACCAACTGCGGAAAGGTCGATATCGTGTTGATGTATGGCTATTGTGATCAAAATACCCAACGGTCGTGTGCTATGTATGCTGCTCGGTATCCTGGACGACATCATCCAAGTATCCGGACCGTTCGCCGTATAGTTACCTTATTTAAGGAAAGAGGAAGTGTTCAGCCACATGTGAAACGTCAACCAGGCAACCATGACCTGCAACAAATGATGATGCCCAAGTAGGTGTTTTAGCTGCTGTCGCGGCTAATCCACACATCAGTAGCAGACAATCTGTGCGAGAATCAGGAATCTCAAAAACGTCGGTGTTGAGAATGCTACATTAACTTCGATTGCACCCGTACCATATTTCTATGCACCAGGAATTGCATGGCGACGACTTTGAACGTCGTGTACAGCTCTTCCACTGGCCACAAGACAAATTATGGGACGGTGACAGATTTTTTGCACGCGTCCTGTTTAGCGAAGAAGCGTCATTTACCAACAGCGGTAACGTAAACCGGCATAATATACAATATTGGGTAACGGAAAGTACACGATGGCTGCGACAACTTTGGAGGGTGAATGTATGGTGCGGCATTATGGGAGGAAGGATAATTAGCCTCTATTTCATCAATGGCAATCTAAATTGTGCCGTGTATGCTGATTTCCTGCGTAATGTTCTACCGATGTTACTCCAAGATGTTTCACTGCATGACAGAATGGCGATGTACTTCCAACATGATGGATGTCCGGCACATAGCTCACGTGCGGTTGAAGCAGTAGTGAATAGCATATTTCATGACAGGTGGATTGGTCGTCGAAGCACTCTACAACGGCCCGCACGTTCACCGAATCTGACGTCCCCGGATTTCTTTATGTGCGGAAAGTTGAAGGATAATTGCTGTCGTAATCCACCGACAACGTCTGACAACATGCGTCAGCGCATTGTCAATGCAAGTGCGAACATTGCGGAAGGCGAACTACTCGCTGTTGAGAGGATTGTCGTTACACGTATTGCCAAATGCATTGACGTTGACGGACACCATTTTGAGCATTTATTGCATTAATGTGGTATTTACAGGTAATCACGCTGTAACAGCATGCGTTCTCAGAAATGATAAGTTCACAAAGGCACATGTTTCACATTGGAACAACCGAAATAAAATGTTCAAACGTACCTACGTTTTGTATTTTAATTTAAAAAACCTACCTGTTACAACTGTTCGTCTAAATTGTTAGCCTCATGTTTGTGACTATTACAGCGCCATCCATCACAAAGCGAAAAAAGTGGTCCATCTAAAACACCCATATTTCTTTACGTGGTACACGAATATGTAATAAAAAAAATGGGAGTTCCTATTTAAAAAAACGCAGTTGATGTTCGTTTGATCTATGGCAGCGCTATCTAGAGGGCCAACCATAGCGCCATGTGGTTTCCCCATACAAGCTAGACAAGTTTCGCTCATTGTAGTTTTTTCGTTTGACACTTATTTTGTGAGATTTTTGGCCCGGCAACGATCAATGGACCACCATGTATATTTGAAAAATATTGTATTACCTCCTTGACCCGCTGCTGATATTCTTTATTTTGACAACCTGTTTCATCGTCTGATAACAATGAGGTTCATACAAACATTGAGACATGATATTCATGGTTTTATCATCTGACAATAACGATTTTATATTTTTCCTACCAACAGCATAGTGAACGCATTATTGTGGCCAAGATAGACACGAAGCCCATGCCTACTAATGCAGTACAAGTTTATATGCCAACTACTTCTGCAGATGATGAAGAAATTGATGAAATGTATGATGAAATAAAAGAAATTATTCAGATAGTGAAGGGAGACGAAAATTTAATAGTGGCTGAATATGGATTGGGGGAGAGAAATGAAAGAGGAAGCCGTCTGGTAGAATTCTGCACAGAGCATAACTTAATCATAGCTAACACTTGGTTCAAGAATCATAAAAGAAGGTTGTATACATGAAAGAATCCTGGAGATACTACAAGGTGTCAGATAGATTCATAATGGTAAGACAGAGATTTAGGAACCAGGTTTTAAATTGTAATATATTTCCAGGGGCAGATGTGGACTCTGACCACAATCTGTTGGTTATGAACTGTAGATTAAAACTGAAGAAATTGCAACAAGGGGGGAATTTAGGGAGATGGGACCTGGATAAACTGAAAGAACCAGAGGTTGTACAGAGTTTCAGGGAGAGGATAAGGGAACAATTGACAGGAATGGGGGAAAGAAATACAGTAGAAGAAGAATGGGTAGCTCTGAGAGATGAAGAATTGAAGGCAGCAGACGATCAAGTAGGTAAAAAGACGAGGGCTAGTAGAAATCCTTGGGTAGCAGTAGAAATATTGAATTTAATTGATGAAAGGAGAAAATATAAAAAACGCAATAAATGGAGGAGGCAAAAAGGAATACAAACGTCTCAAAAATGAGGTGGACAGGAAGTGCAATATGGCTAAGCAGGGATGGCTAGAGGACAAATGTAAGGATGTAGAGGCTTATCTCACTAGGGGTAAGATAGATACTGCCTACAGGAAAATTATAGAGACCTTTGGAGAAAAGAGAGCCACTTGTTTGAATATCAAGAGCTCAGATGGCAACCCAGTTCTAAGCAAAGAAGGGGAAGCAGAAAGATGGAAGGAGTACATAGAGGGTACATACAAGGGCGATGTACTTGAGGACAGTATTATGGAAATGGAATAGGATGTAGATGAAGATGAAATGGTAGATATGATACTGCGTGAAGAGTTTGACAGAGCACTGAAAGACCTTAGTCGAAACAAAGCCCTGGGAGTAGACAACATTTCATTAGAACTACTGACGGCTTTGGGAGAGCCAGTCCTGACAAAACTCTACCACCTGGTGAGGAAGATGTATGAAACAGGCGTAATACCCTCAGACTTCAAGAAAAATATAATAATTCCAATCCCAAAGAAAGCAGGTGTTGACAGATGTGAAAGTTACCGAACAATCAGTTTAATCAGTTTAATAAGCCACAGCTGCAAAATACTAACACGAATTCCTTCCTCGGGGAAGATCAGTTTGGTTTCCGTAGAAACACTGGAACACGTTAGAGAATACTGGCCTTACGACTTATCTTAGAAGAAAGATTAAGGAAAGGCAAACCTACGTTTCTAGCATTTGTAGACTTAGAGAAAACTTTTGACAATGTTGACTGGAATACTCTATTTCAAATTATAAAGGTGGCAGGGGTAAAATACAGGGAGTGAAATGCTATTTACAATTTTTACACAAAGCAGATGGCAGTTATAAGAGTCGAGGGTCATGAAAGGGAAGCAGCGGTTGGGAAGGGTGTGAGTCAGGGTTGTAACCTGTCCCCGATGTTATTCAACCTGTATATTGAGCAAGCAGTAAAGGAAACAAAAGAAATATTCGGAGTAGGTATTAAAATCCATGGAGGAGAAATAAAAACTTCGAGGTTCGCCGATGACATTGTAAGTCTGCCAGAGACAGCAAAGGACTTGGAAGAGCTATTGAACGGAATGGACAGTGCCTTGAAAGGAGGATATAATGTGAACATCAACAAAAGAAAAACGAGGATAATGGAATGTAGTCGAATTAAGTCGGATGATGCCGAGGGCATTAGATTAGGAAATGAGACACTTCAAGTAGTAAAGGAATTTTGCTATTTGGGGAGCAAAGTAACTGATGATGGTCGAAGTAGAGAGGATATAAAATGTAGACTGGCAATCTCAAGGAAAGCGTTTCTGAAAAAGATAAATTTGTTAACATCGAGTATAGATTGAAGTGTCAGGAAGTCATTTCTGAAAGTATTTGTATGGAGTGTAGTCATGTATGGAAGTGAAACATGGACCATAACTAGTTTGGAGAAGAAGAGAATATAAGCTTTCGAAATGTGGTGCTACAGAAGAATGCTGAAGATTAGATGGGTGGATCACATAACTAATGAGGAGGTATTGAATAGAATTGGGGAGAAGAGGAGTTTGTGGCACAAACTGACAAGAAGAATGGATCGGTTGGTAGGACATGTTCTGAGGCATGAAGGGATCACAAATTTAGCATTGGAGGGCAGCTTTGAGGGTAAAGATCGCAGAGGGAGACCAAGAGCTGAATACACTAAGCAGATTCAGAAGGATGCAGGTTGCAGTAGGTACTGGGAGATGAAGAAGCTTGCACAGGGTAGAGTAGCATGGAGAGCTGCATCTAACCAGTCTCCGGACTGAAGACAACAACAACAACAACAACAACAACCATGATGCTGTTACTACTCTTGTGAACAGGATGATGGTCAGGGAACTGGAAATAGCTGTATAAAGAAAGTAGTTTCCAGCAGCTCAAGACGGTAATATCGCAGTTTTCAAACATGAGTGAGGTATTAGCATGAACGAAGCTGCGAGGTCAGGTTGCGACTCATGCTTTGATAGCTCAGTAGCTACGAACATTATGGCATAAGGCAAAGTTTGTAGGTTCAAGTGTCTGTCCGACAAGTTGTTTTAATATGCTGGGAACTTTCGCATAAAACTGAAATGGATTTTTCGTAATCTGCAAACTAATTTGTGTCTTCTTTACAAACTGAGAAATGCGGATGACCGTAGTAACTTCCATTCAGTTCGGCACTACACATGAGAGTGACACAGATACACGTCACTGATTTCCGCCAGAGTCACTAAGTCTCTGCAGACAGCGGTCGGAAGGCTTTACCAGTCGTTCCGTTTCTCCGCTATGGAAATCCGCTCGTTAGTCAGGGAGCTTTATGAGAACCGTTGTGTGAACGGCCACATCGCTGGAAAATCTTTCCCCCTTCCCCCCTCCCTCCCCCACATGCCTTCCAGATGTTCCTTCAGATTTCAAACAATGGAAATCACACGGTGTAAAATTTGCATTTCTCGATCAGCATCGGCTTGCGGACGTTGGTAACATTCTTAGCTGCATTCCGTAACGGCTGCACGCGCCGTACTACTTTTTGGCGTGTTCAAATGTTTGACAAATCTTATGGGATCTAACTGCTAAGGTCAACAGTCACTAAGCTTGCACACTACTTAACCTAAATTATCCTAAGGACAAACACACACGTCCATGTCCGAGGGACGACTTGAACCTCCACCTGGACCAGCCGCACAGTCTATGACTGCAGCGTTTTGGCGTGTCTTGACTTTCCTGCCAATGACTGTTATTCTCAGTTTTTTCATGCTAGTAATCGAGTTCAAGTAGTGCTTGGGGCAGTATAAAATATATATAAAATCAGTCACAATTTTGTTATTTGTTTTTGTTATTGTATTTCATTCAGCTATACCGGCAGGAAACGCCACGAGCCACACCATCAAGGAGAATAAAACTTCTTCTTTGAGCCTAAAAATAAATACGCTTGTAACACCATAATCGATAGTGAGTAATTTGTACAGTGTATTTCATTATGCGAACTAAAAAGTGTTTGCTCTTTACTGCTTAATGTCTTTGCATTACTGTGAAGAAATGGAGTTTAGCGAAATATGCTTTGTAGAATTATAACTGTGTGCTTAAAAAATGGAATTGTATTAAATGTGTTTCTTTATGTATGAGAAACTGCAATGTAAAACTGGTTGATACTGAGGAACTTTGTATTATATAATGTAAAAGACAAAGTGATTCCCCTCCGCTACGGAAATGGTGTGGTGCGAGCTAAAAGGTGGAATAGGAGCTCAATCTGGGCGGCAAGTGAGAGAGCATGGTAGGAGTCAGTAGCGAGCAGCCGTCGAGTCAACAGCGCAAGTGCCGAGCGAGGCATCCAGTATCTAATTTGCGATGGAATGGCCTCGGGTGTAGTTGTGGCTGTAAAGTGTTGCTCTCGCATTGGAAATGGCTCTAGAAATGATAGTCACGTCACCAACAAGAACAAAATAGAGCATATTACTGCCAAAGAAGAGACCACGAAGCCGCCATGTCCTCGCCACTACTATTGCGACACCACTTCATCAGATTCGAGAGGTTATAACCGTATAACAGTATGAACCACAGTGTTTGTGCGATTTAATTTGCAATAATAATTCAAATATTGCTGAACTTTTTGTTCGGACATGAATTTACTCCTTTCATGGTACCTAACAGGGTCCTCACCTCAAAATTACTAAACACCTACTATCCTGTGCGTGAAAACGTATAATAATCTGTGTTATTTGCTTATGCCTAGTTACTGAATGCAAAAATGTATAAATGTGGTTAGTCAGTTTATTGATTTCATTAAAATCAAGGGAGACACTTACTGATGAAATTACAAAAATCTCTATTGCATCTGATCTGCTCCTAACTCATAAATATCAGTGTTTCAATGTTCAGTTGTGTAAAAGATGTCAATGTAAATCACGTGCTTCCTAAGCATTTGGTCTGGAAGTTAATTGAAGTTGAACTTTTACTCGAAGTCATTTCTGTAGTAGTAGTATATAAAACAGCTCAGAACACTGTTTCCGATGCAACGAAAAAATCAGCCAAATTTTAAAAAACACAAATCCCCCATGATTGACTAAGTTTTATAAAAGCTCGAAACTTAGTGCGAACTTAACAGTTTTCACAATGAAACTCTGTCCCGAAACCTGGCAGAAAATTCAAAGACATTCTAGTCATATGTACAGTACACGAAAGACACTATCAGTACCTTCACTGAATGATAACAATGGTGATGTTACGGACAACACAGCTACTAAAGCAAAGTACTAAACAAAGTTTTCCGAAATTCCGGCACCAAACATGATAAAGTAAATATTCATGAATCAGAATAAAGAACAACTGACAACACGAGTAACTTATAAGCAGATATCTCGGTGTAGCGAAGCAACTTAAATCATTTAATAAAGGCAAGGTCTCCGTTCCAGATTCTATACCAGTCTGGTTCCCTTCAGGTTATGCTAATACAAATGTTCTGTGCTTAGCAGTCACACACAATCGCTCGCTCGACGAAGGATCCATACCTAAAGACTTGAAAGTGGCACAAATTACATCAACGCCAAAGAAAGAAGATAGGAGTAATCCGCTGAATTACAGACCCATGTCTGGAGCACCGATGTGCAGTAGGCCTGTGTTCGGGCATTATGCTGGCACAAATTACACCAACACCAAAGAAAGGAGATAGGAGTAATCCCGGAATTACAGACCCATGTCTGGAACACCGATGTGCAGTAGGTCTGTGTTCGAGCATTATCCCAGCAAAAAGTACACCAACACCAAAGAAAGGAGATAGGAGTAATCCGCTGACTTACAAGACACATGTCTGTAACACCGATGTGCAGTAGGCCTGTGTTCGAGCATTATGCTAGCACAAATTACACCAAGCCCTCTCAGGTTATCTGCATATGATATTGTCAATTACTATTTTATAAAACAATTAGAGGATCAAAAAATTACAAAACGATGTAGATAAGACATCTCTATGGTGTGAAAAGTGGCAGTTGACTCTAACTAATGAAATGTGTGAAGTCACCCACATGAATACTAAAAGGAATCCCCTAAATTTCCGTTACAGTATAAAACGCACAAGTCTGAGGGCAGTAAATTAAACTAAATGCTTAAGCATTAAAATTACGAACAATGGGAAAGCAAAATAAAAACTGCAATTTATTTGCAGGGTAATTATAAGATGCAATATGTCTACTAAAGAGATTGCGTACACACCGATTGTCTTGCCTTGTTCTGGAATACTGCTGTACGATGTGGGAACCACATCAGATAGGGATAACGGACGACATCGAAATATCACAAAGAGGGAAATAATGGAGAGAGTGATATCGATATGACACCCGATTTGGGGTATCAATTATTAAAGCAAGGGCGATTTTAGTTCTGGCAAGTTCTTCTCATTAAGTTTCATTCACCGATTTGGTCCTCAGAGTGTGAAAATATCTTGTCAGCGGCCACTTATATAAGGAAGAATGATCATCAGAACGGAATAATAGAAATCAGATCTCGCACGGAAATACACTCCTGGAAATGGAAAAAAGAACACATTGACACCGGTGTGTCAGACCCACCATACTTGCTCCGGACACTGCGAGAGGGCTGTACAAGCAATGATCACACGCACGGCACAGCGGACACACCAGGAACCACGGTGTTGGCCGTCGAATGGCGCTAGCTGCGCAGCATTTGTGCACCGCCGCCGTCAGTGTCAGCCAGTTTGCCGTGGCATACGGAGCTCCATCGCAGTCTTTAACAATGGTAGCATGCCGCGACAGCGTGGACGTGAACCGTATGTGCAGTTGACGGACTTTGAGCGAGGGCGTATAGTGGGCATGCGGGAGGCCGGGTGGACGTACCGCCGAATTGCTCAACACGTGGGGCGTGAGGTCTCCACAGTACATCGATGTTGTCGCCAGTGGTCGGCGGAAGGTGCACGTGGCCGTCGACCTGGGACCGGACCGCAGCGACGCACGGATGCACGCCAAGACCGTAGGATCCTACGCAGTGCCGTAGGGGACCGCACCGACACATCCCAGCAAATTAGGTACACTGTTGCTCCTGGGGTATCGGCGAGGACCATTCGCAACCGTCTCCATGAAGCTGGGCTACGGTCCCGCACACCGTTAAGCCGTCTTCCGCTCACGCCCCAACATCGTGCAGCCCGCCTCCAGTGGTGTCGCGACAGGCGTGAATGGAGGGACGAATGGAGACGTGTCGTCTTCAGCGATGAGAGTCGCTTCTGCCTTCGTGCCAATGATGGTCGTATGCGTGTTTGGCGCCGTGCAGGTGAGCGCCACAATCACGACTGCATACGACCGAGGCACACAGGGCCAACACCCGGCATCGTGGTGTGGGGAGCGATCTCCTACACTGGCCGTATACCTCTGGTGATCGTCGAGGGGACACTGAATAGTGCACGGTACATCCAAACCGTCATCGAACCCATCGTTCTACCATTCCTAGACCGGCAAGGGAACTTGCTGTTCCAACAGGACAATGCACGTCCGCATGTATCCCGTGCCACCCAACGTGCTCTAGAAGGTGTAAGTCAACTACCCTGGCCAGCAAGATCTCCGGATCTGTCCCCCATTGAGCATGTTTGGGACTGGATGAAGCGTCGTCTCACGCGGTCTGCACGTCCAGCACGAACGCTGGTCCAACTGAGACGCCAGGTGGAAATGGCATGGCAAGCCGTTCCACAGGACTACATCCAGCATCTCTACGATCGTCTCCATGGGAGAATAGCAGCCTGCATTGCTGCGAAAGGTGGATATACACTGTACTAGTGCCGACATTGTGCATGCTCTGTTGCCTGTGTCTATGTGCCTGTGGTTCTGTCAGTGTGATCATGTGATGTATCTGACCCCAGGAATGTGTCAATAAAATTTCCCCTTCCTGGGACAATGAATTCACGGTGTTCTTATTTCAATTTCCAGGAGTGTATTTAGGTGTTCATTTTCCCTGAGCGCCGTTCGAGAGTGTAACTGTAGAGAACTTGCAGGTGGTTCGATGAACCCTCTGCTAGGCACTTAACTGTGAATGGCAGAGTAAACATATAGACGTAGAAGTGGTCCCATGGATTCACGATTTGTTTTAAACACTGGGAGTTCGCTGATCAGGGGAATTTTAAAACATGTTTTGCTAGCGTATCATATCGTTTTTTGAAACCCAGAATCTACTCTGTCAGAATCAACATGGATTCCGGAAACAGCGATCGTGTGAGACCCAACTAACTTTATTTGCTCATGAGACCCAGAAAATATTAGATACAGGCTCCCAGGTAGATGCTATTTTCCTTGACTCTCGGAAGGAGTTCAATACAGTTACGCACTGCCGCCTGATAAACAAAGTAAGAGCCTACGGAATATCAGACCAGCTGGGTAGCTGGATTGAAGAGTTTTTAGCAAACAGAACACAGCATGTTGTTGTCAATGGAGAGACGTTCTACAGACGTTAAAGTAACCTCTGGCGTGCCACAGGGGAGTGTTATGGGACCATTGCTTTTCACAATATATATTAATGACCTAGTAAATAATGTCGGAAGTTCCATGCGGCTTTTCGCGGATGATGCTGTAATATACAGAGAAGTTGCAGCATTAGAGAACTGTAGCGAAATGTAGGAAGATCTGCAGCGGATAGGCACTTGGTGCAAGGAGTGGCAACTGACCCTTAACATAGACAAATGTAATGTATTGCGAATACATAGAAAGAAGGATCATTTATTGTATGATTATATGATAGCGGAACAAACACTGGTAGCAGTTACTTCTGTAAAATATCTGGGAGTATGAGTGCGGAGCGATTTGAAGTGGAATGATCATATAAAGGTAATTGTTGGTAAGGTTGGTACCAGGTTGAGATTCATTGGGAGAGTCCTTGGAAAATGTAGTCCATCAACAAAGGAGGTGGCTTACAAAACACTCGTTCGACCTATACTTGAGTATTGCTCATCAGTGTGGGATCCGTACCAGATCGGGTTGACAGAGGAGATAGAGATCCAAAGAGGAGCGGCGCGTTTCGTCACGGGGTTATTTGGTAAGCGTTATAGCGTTACGGAGATGTTTGGCAAACTCAAGTGGCAGACTCTGCAAGAGAGGCGCTCTGCATCGCGGTGTAGCTTGCTCACCAGGTTTCGAGGGGGTGCGTTTCTGGATGAGGTATCGAATATATGGCTTCCCCCTACTTAACCTTCCGAGGAGATCACAAATGTAAAATAAGAGAGATTCGAGCGCGCACGGAGGCTTTCAGACAGTCGTTCTTCCCGCGAACCGTACGCGACTGGAACAGAAAAGGGAGGTAATGACAGTGGCACGTAAAGTGCCCTCCGTCACAGACCGTTGGGTGGCTTGCGGAGGGTAAATGTAGATGTAGATGTAGTAGATGTAGAGTACGGTAAATTCATCCAAGTGCTCTGCGAACCACACACGTACACGGCGAACTGTATGACATATAGGGGTGGGACTCATACTTCTGTTGATCTAATGTGCTTTCCAGAATGACAAGATCACCCAGAGAATATCCTCCGGCCTTGAACCTTCCGATGATTGTTGCAGGTTACTTGCTTTCAGGCGTTTCTTGCCGTATGCTCCTGTTGTCGTCTGTCTGATGGAGCGTAAAACGCGATTCGTGTGAATATGCCAGTTGCCGCCAATCACTGAACGTCCAGTTACGGTACTGGTATGTAGATTCCAGGCTTCGTCCCGATGAACAGTAGTCAGTTTGATTTCATGAACCAGATTTCTGTTGCGGAGATACGTACACAACCATGTTCACTGAATGGTCGGGAGGAGAGACTGTTGGAGGCCAGTTGGTTCATCTGATCGGTCAGTGGCTCAACAGTTTCACGTCTATTCGCCTATACACACCTCTGCACCCGTCGTTTGCCCCTGTCATCTGTGATACCTGGTGGACCACAGTTGCCTCGGCACATTTTACAAACTTTGCCGTTTCGGAAGCGCTTTCACTCTTGGCCTGAAAGCCACCAACCGTGCCCATTTGGTCATCATATAAATCGCTCCTTTCTCGTATTAAACGACTGCGCTGTTTTCCTCGTCCCCGCCCCTACATGCCTTATATACTCTACACTGCTAATGCTGCGTGAATGGACTGTGTATGTTGACAGTTAGAGGATAGTGTTTAAATCAGACGTAGCAGGTTAAAAAATTAGGCTGCAGCGATTTTTATAATCTCAAAGGACACTCAGTTTAGCACGATCAAACTCATAATTTATAAATTTGTAGCTTTTAAGTGTGAAATACAGAGAAAATTTGGTGATTCTTTTAGGTTTGTTGTATGGACCTACAGGGAAAGAGACAACCGTTTTAGAAAGTTAGTGGATAGTCTTATTGGCCTAGATATGTAGAGAGAACTGAGCTTTGCAGTGGCCCCCAGGATTGATAGAACGCACCATATAGGCGTCAACGAGAGCGAACGGTGTGTGTGAAAATAACATCGGGACTCCAAGGGAGCGTTATAGCGCTGTTCTCTTCACGATGTGTGTGTGTAAGTAATGCAGTGGATTACATCGTGAGCTCCGTGTAGCTGTTGTATATAACTGTAAGTCGGAACATCAGAAAGTTTTAACCCCTTCGCACAGGTTTCGACAGATAACCTTCAACAACCATGTAGAGTATTTGATCAGCAATATGCAGCCACCTATTAGTGGACATTAATATCTAGCTGCGTCCACCCGTCACCTTGCTGATAGATTGAACTCGGCTGGACACACTTTCAGTGAGGTGTATCAAAGGTCTATGGAGGAGTCCATTCTTCCTCAAAAGCGGAAACTAGAGTCGCTGCAGCGAAGATGACGTTCTACCTCATCCGAAACGTATTCTACTGGGTTCAGGTAGGGAATCTGAGCAGGTCAGCCCGTTTCACGAATATTGCAGTCCACAGACAACCGTCCCTCAGACATTGCTCCGCATTGCTACACTGTCATGGTGATACAAACAGTCGTCATCTCCAACATATTCCTCAACTGTACGCAACACACGATGCTGTAAAATAAGCTGATACTCTTCCGCAGTCAGCGTTTTCTGAAGTGAATAAGGATATCACTTTCTAAGAACGACAAACAGATCCTCCGTACTTCACTGTTGGCACTACTCACGATGGCAGATAAGGTCTTCCCTTCATTCGCCAAATCCTATTCCTTCCACCGGATTGCCCCAGGTTATAGCGCGATCCGTTATTCCATATCGATCGTTTCCAGTGCTCCACTGTCCAATGGCTTCGCAATGCTTTTACTACAAAAACATGTGGCATATTACGGGCTGCTCGACCATCCTTTTTGATGCTCTATGCATTGTCGTATGTAGTGCTAGTTGTGCTTCTGGTAGCACACTGGAACTCGCATCTACATCAACATCGATACTCTGCAAATCACATTTAAGTGCCTGGCAGAGGGTTTATCGAACCACATTCACAATTCACTATTATTCAAATCTCGTATAGCGCACGGAAAGAATGAACACCTATATCTTTCCGTACGAGCTCTGATTTCCCTTATTTTATCGTGGTGATCGTTCCTCCATATGTAGGTCGGTGTCGACGAAGTATTTTCGCATTCGCAGGAGAAAGCTGGCGATTGGAATTTCGTGACAAGATTCTGTCGCAACGAAAAGAGCGTTTCTTTTAATGGTGTCCAGCCAAAATCCTGTATCATTTCTGTGACCCTCTCTCCCATAATTCGCGATAATACAAAACGTGCTGCCTTTCTTAGAACTTTTTCCATGAACTCCGTCAGTCCTATCTGGTAAGGATCCCACACCGCGCAGCAGTATTCTAAAAGAGTACGGACAAGCGAAGTTTAGGCAATTTCCTTAGCAGGTCTGTTGCATTTTCTAAGTGTCCTGCCAATAAAACGCATTCTTTGGTTAGCCTTCCCCACAACAATTTCTATGTGTTCCTTTCAATTTAAATTGCTCATAATTGTAATACCTAGGTATTTAGTTGAATTTAAGGCTTTTAGATTAGACTGATTTATCATGAATCCGTAATATGACGAATACCTTTTAGCACTCATGTTGATGACATCACACTTTTCGTTATTTAGGGTCAACTGCCACTTTTCGCACTATTCAGATATATTTTCTAAATCGTTTTACAGTTCGTTTTGTTTTTCTGATGACTTTATTAGTCGATAAACGACAGTGTCATCTGCAAAAAACCGAAGACAGGTGATCTCCCAAATCGTTTATATAGATAAGGAACAAGAAAGTGCCTACAACACTACTTTGGGGAACGCCAGAAATCACTTCTGTTTTACTTGATGACTTTTCGTCAGTTACTACGACCTGTGACCTCTCTGACAGGAAATCACAAATCCATTCACATAACTGAGACGATATTTCGTAAGCACGCTATTTCACTACGAGCCGCTTGTGTGGTACAGCGTCAAAAACCTTCCGGAAATCCAGAACTACGGAATCGATTTGATGTCCCTGGCCAATAGCACTCAACACTTCATATGAATAAAGAGCTAGTTGTGTTTCACAGGAACGACCTTTTTTTCAAACCCATGTTGACTGAGTGTCAATAGACCGTTTTCTTCGAGATAATTCATAATGATCGAACACAATATGTGTTCCAAAATCCTGCTGCGTATCGACGTTAACGATATGTGCCTGTAATTTTGTGTAATGCTGCTACTACCTTTTTTGAATATTGGTGTGATCTGTGCAACTTTCCAGTCGCTTGGTACGGATCTTTCATCGAGCGAATGGTTATATATGATTGTTAAGTATGGAGCTAATGCATCAGCACATTCCGAAAGGAACCTAATTGGTATACAGTCTGGACCAGAAGACTTGCTTTTATTAAGTGATTTAAGTTGCTTCACTACACTGAGGATATTGACTTCTACGTTACACATGTTGGCAGCTGTTGTCGACTCGAATTCTGGAGTATTTATTTCGTCTTCTTTTGTGACGGCATTTCGGGTGATTCCTTCCGCTGATTTCAAGCGAATTTTTACAACCACCCTCCGAGGTCCTCGGCGGTCCCTGTCCGTCAGTACATCAGCGACACAGGAACTTCATTTAGATGTGGTTGCTCGTCTGCGTTTCTAGTTCCCAGTCACATCACCAACAGTCGACAAGTGCAGCTTTATATAGATTGAAATATTCCTGATTGATCTGTTGTTCAGGTGTCATCGAATGATTGCTCCCTGTTGTAACTCATTGAATTGGAAGCCAACGTACTGTTCTGGTCGAAACCATTCATATGTTACTGCTATTCTCATGACAACACAATCCTTTTATTCTGGCGTATCCACCTCTTCCGACATCTAGCACTCAGTTCTACATAATATACGGGCGACCAGAAACGTTTGATGAGATATTGTACGTAGGTGAAAAGATTATTCGATTACACGATTGGTTATCAAAAATTCGCTACAGTAAAATATTGTATCTAGACTAAGCCTGTTGAACAACTCTTAATCTCGGATGTCTTTTGTTTACGTTCCTCGAACTCACCAACTTAGCAGCGCCCAATTGCATATGGCATTTTCAACATAAGCTACTTTCCTGAACAGCTGACAACCAGTAAGTATCATTGGATGAATGTGCACTGATTCTTGGAATCATTTAGATAATTATAAACAACGTTTAATTTGTATTGTGGAGATGAATACACGATAGACAATACACATGGATCATGATTGAACTCGGAGTTGTTGACCATAGATTCCATTACAATGGACTACTGGCCAGTATCTATAATTTGTACATTGTGGGAGTGAAGCACACAAACCCTGTATAAATTCAAATTGTAATGCATACTAAAACTCGGAGTAAATAGGTGGCTTGCTACTTTGAAAAGAGAGAAGAACTTACATTTCTTATCTAGTCTACGAAAAGGGTGACAATACAACATTAAAACAACGTGACGTAGGGGATATGGGGAGAGAAATAAGACAATTTGCTGTTAAAAATGGTTCAAATGGCTCTAAGCACTATGGGATTTAACAATGAGGTCATCAGTACCCTAGACGTAGAACTATTTAAACGTAACTAACCTAAGGACATCACACACATCCATGCCAGACGCAGGATTCGAACCTGCGACCGTAGCAACAGCGTGGTTCCGGACTGAAGTGCCTAGAACCGGTCGGCCACTGCAGCCTGCATTTTCTGTTATGCCGTTGAAATCATCCAAGAATAATTTTCTTCCTTCTTTCATACCATCACTGAATTCTTTTTTCATTCTTTGTATCGTAGAGAATCATACTTAAGCACTTTATCAATGAATCATATTTAATCATATTGGCAGAGTTTTGTCAGATAACGACTTGCTAAGTAATCCGCTTCCACACAAATACAATTTCTTAACTGCAGAAACCATCATTGTAATCAATGCATTGGGAGTGGTGGGAGAGCAAGTACAGTGAAACAGCTATTTGTCCCTGTAGATACAGGAGAAGGCAACACGTTGCACAGTACTTTTCTATCTGTAGCACGGGAGCGGCATGTAGCCGGAATTATACACGCCTACATATTATACGTTCATTCTGGTTGTACCTCGTGTGAAATTCTGCACCTATCCCCTGGTGCGGTCACGTAAATGTCTCTGCGAAGTGGCATTTTACATAGCAACACTGAGTGCGATACATTAATTGTGTCGTAATTTACAGCAAAGTTTCAGGTGATCAGTTACTTGCTACGAAAGCGAGGCAGACAGAGAGAGAACGTTCTGTTTCGCAAGTGCACTCCCTGTGGAAAGAGCTACAAGCACAGCGGGGAAAGTCCCGCAAAGTTTCCCGTTAACGGTGACGGGAAGTGTTCGCGGCAGAAGCAATTATGAAGCGTTGTGCAGGTTCATCTTTTAAGACTAATGACACGCCCGTAATTTGGAATTTGTGCCGCGGAGCAAACTGGGGAGGCTCCGCGGTTCTCTAATTTAATGTTTCCAAGTTTAACTGCGGAGTGTCGTTCTCTCACCGCAGATAACACCTTCTTCATTCACGACGATATTTTAATGTCCACAAAGTCTTAGTGCTGGAGAAGTCTGATTGTGTGACATATGGTTGTCCCTACTGAAGAATGCAGTTATGGCGTTTTTAAGTTACTCCTTTGAACAACGAATAACAAATTCAGTGCCTAAGGACTAGAGGCATTAGTATTATGATCTTATGTCCAGAGGCTGAATGTCACAAACTATATTATTTGAAATTGGGAAAAGAAAAACAAATCAAGTGTCACAAACATAGCTCACAGTGTGTCTCCCTAGAACCACGCAACGACAGTTACCTTTCCAGTGGTGTAAATCAGTTCTGTCTTCCTCTACAGTTTTCTCCAACTACAGCTCCCTCTAGTACCATGGATGTTGCTCCGTGCTGTCGTAACAGATGTCCTATCACCCTGTCACTTCTTCTTTTGAGTGTTTTACATCTATTTCTTTCTTCGCCGTTCCCAAGAAGTACCTCTTCATTCCTTACCTTACCAGTCCACTTAGTTTTTTACATCCTTCTGTAGCAACACATCTGAAATGCTTCGATTCTCTTCTGTTCCAGTTTTCTCGCACTCCGTATTTCACTACCAAACAATGCTGTGCTCGAAACGTATATTTTCAGAAATTTCTTCCTCAAGTTAAGGCCTTCGTTTGATATTAGTAGACTTCTTTTGTACAGGACTGCCATACGGGCAAGTTCTAGTATGCTTTTGATGTCCTCCTTGCTCCGTCCATCATTGGTTATTTTACTAACTCAGAAGGAGAATTTCTTACCTTCATGTTCTTCTTGACCATCAGTCCTGATTTTAAGTTTCCGGCTGTTCTCATTTCTTTTGCTTCTCATTACTTTCATCTTTCTTCGATTTACTCTCAATCCGTATTCTGTACACATTCCATTCAGTAGATCCTGTAATTCTTCTTCACTTCCACTAAGGATAGCAATGGCATCAGCGAGTCCTGTCACTGAAATTCTTACACCTTGAACTTTAATTCCAGTCTAAAACCTTTCTTTTATTTCCGTCATTGCTTCTTCGATGTATAGATTGAACACTAGGGGTGAAAGACTACATCCATGTCTTGTCCCCTTCTGTAACCGAGCACTTCGTACTTGGTCTACAACTCTTATTCTTCCCTCCTGGTTCTTGTACAAATTGATACTATAAGTCTTTCGCTAGAGCTTATCCTTATTATCCTCAGAATTTCGAACATCTTGCAAATTTGATATCGTCAGACTCTTTTCCAGGTCTACAAATCCTATGAAAGTCATCATTTTTGCTTAGTCGTGGTTCCATTATCAACCTCAATGTCAGAACTGCCTCTCTGGTGCCTTTACATTACATTATGCCGAAGTCATCTTAATCTAACGTAGCCTCAATTTTCATCTCCACTCTCTTGTATGTTATTCTTGTTAGCAAGTTGGTTGCATGAGCTGTTAGGCTGACAATATTATAATTTCTGCACTTGCCGGCTCTTGCGACCTTCGGAATTGTGCTGATGTTGTATTTACAAAAGTTAGGCGGTGTATAGCTAGACTTACACATTCCAGACACGAGCTTCAATAGTTGCTTTGTTGCCACTACCCAATTATTTTAGAAATCCTGATGGGCTGTTAACTGACTTTACTGTCTCCTTTGATTCTAAGCCTTCCAAAGTTCTATTACATTCTGAAGCCAATACTGGATCCCCTACCTCTTCTATATCGACTGCTGTTTCTTCTTCTACCAAGTCATCAGGTAATTTAGAGGCCCTCATTGTACTCTTTCCGCGAATCTGCTCTCTCCTCAACCTTTAAGAGTGCAATTCACATTTCGCTCTTTAATATTACTACCCTTGCTTTTAATTTCACAGAATGTTTTTTGACTTTTCTATACACTGAGTCAGTCCTTCCGCCAATCATTTCTTTTTCGATTTCTTCACATTGTTCAGGAAGCCATTTGGCCTAGCTTACTTGTTTTCCTACATGTCTTGTATTTCTGTGTTCATTCTTTCATCGATCAGCTGAAGTATTTCTTCCGTTACCCTTGGTCACTTCGCAGTTACTTTCTTTGTACCTAAGTTACGTGCTTAAATTCGTAACACAAGTGGTCTCGATCCCCATTTGTTGGAGAAGTGTTTTGCATAAAATGTATTGTTATCACAGTTTTATTGGACTGTGTACGTCTCTTTCTTCCTTATTTGTCATTTACATCCTAACCCAAGAAGACTCCGAAACACCCAGGTGTAACACAGTGGTCTAATGTCACAGATTCTGTCATCATATGCAGGTACTTTAGCACCTACGTTTCAAACTAAAAAGACACAAATACTGTGACCTTCATGAATTTTTTTTTTTTTTTTACAGCCAGCGCTGCTGTTGATAATTCTGTGAGATAACATCATAGTCTCTGTCCAGTTACTGCAAGCTAAGTTTGTTGTATGCAGTTAGATTCAGTAGCCAGCTGTCGTAAGTAGTTTTTGATTTCCTCTATACACTGCTTCCTAAATGTGCCAAATGGATCTGATCCTTCGACCACTCATCGCTTTTAACACTACACTGTATATTCATGCCGCGCTGAGTGGTCGCGCGGTTAGAGGCGCCATGTCACTAATCGTGCAGCCCCTCACGCTGGAGGTTCGACTCCTCTCTCGGGCATGGGTGTGAGTGTTGTCTTTAGCGTTAAGTTAGTTTAAGTAGTGTGTAAGTCTAGAGACCGATGACTTCAGCAGTTTGGTCGCTTAGGAACCCACATACATTTGAACATTTTTGTTCATGCATATCCTGGTTGTTTAATCTTCCTCTCTCAGTTTTCTGGAAGCCCCTCGAAATGACAATCTAGCTGACCATTCTTTCTAGAATGGTACAGTTAAGTGCATCAGCTGAGGTTCTGAGAAGTAGACTGCTTTGCGAGGAACTCAGATACTCGATATAAATGTTACGAAGAGGAATTTAACTAACATACTAATAAAAAATTTGGAAAGTAGCAGACGAGGTACTGGCAGAAGTAAAGCTGTAAGGAGGGGGTCTGAGTTGTGCACGGGTAGCTAAGATGGTACAGCACTTGCCCGCGAAAGGCAAAGGTCCCAGGTTCGATTCTCGGTCCGGCACACAGTTTTAATCTTCCAGGAAATTTCATATCAGCGCACACTCCGCTGCAGAGTGAAAATCTCATTCTTAATAAAAAGTTTGCCCTAGCTTTGGGTACCACCATTTCCAAAATTCAGTATGAATAGACTAAATGAAAATGCAAGTGAAATAAATTTTGGTAAGACGTTTCTAAGACCAAGATCACACACACACACACACACACACACACACACATATATATATATATATATATATATATATATATATATATATATATATATATATATATATATATATATATATATATATATATATACTCACAACAACCGATTTCGACAGACGTTACTGTCATTTTATTATAAAGAAAATATTCAGTGTACACAGATTAATAAAGGGCATCGCATAGCAGTTTCTTGAACACACGACAAGAACATCTAACTGATTGACTTAATCGTTAAAGTAAGTGAAAATAAACACCGATAGGTTCGTCAAAGTTATCTGTCAAGTTACTAGAACCGTAGTAAACAGCTTTCTTAAACTATCAATTTAGCACACTTAGGCGTGGGTAGACAACAGTGTCTCACAAGCACCGAGAAATGTAACTACATTTGTCATCTGCTGCCAACTCCAGATCGCACGTGCTATTCGCCTCTTTGTCGGTAAGTCAGGAAGTGTGTAGTCAGAAGAGTAGCAAGCAAGTATGTGCGCTAGCCGCATCTCCTATAACCGCTCTCCACTGAGACAGCATCCAATCAAAGAAATCTCACACCAACGAGAAATATGTTCGTCCAGCTCTAGCCATTAACATAATTGTACTGTTACTGATTTTTCTCCCACTAAAATTGTGTGGAGGTCATTCTCGCAGCCAGCTAGCTTTTTGAATGTGCTGTTCCGAGATATTTGGATTCTTCAGATTGCGTCATCGTCTCCTTTTTTATTCCACCAAGTGACAGTCCTTTCGCTTCGCTTTCTGTCCTAACTCTGTTATTCTTTGAGAATACTCAACTCGTTTCATCCGTGCCTACAGGGGGAGGAAATATCTCCCATCATAATGGGTTTTAGAGTCTTCCTGTAGTGGCATTTTTAGGGGGGTGAAAGAAAGAAAAACAGAGATTCAGAATTGCTCATCCGCTTTTGTGAGCGTCAGGCAGATAGAGAGCTGATCGAATGGGCCCTTTGCAGAAAGCTCTTTGACGTAAGAACCTATCTGTGAAATCACCCATTCATTTGGGAAGGTTTCAGCGGGTCACCGATTTCTGCATTCCGATGAATTCTCGTATTGTGTCTTGTTTCCTAACGGATGCGAAAAAATTAAGCTGAAATGCCTGCGCTAGAACAATACTAGCCGGCTACAACCTCCCGTCTCCGGCTGAGTCAGTGTCTTCTACCACCATGCGACTAGCTCTCGAGTAACCTCTGCTTCACAGACAATAAGACAGACGGACATCTGTGCTCGCGTCCCCTGCTCTGTCTAAATGCTAGCTTCCCCAGACGTCTTTGTGACACAGATGAAAAATGTACTATTACATGCACTGAAACTCAACTAGCATAGGCGGCCGCGGTGGCCGTGTGGTTCTAGCGCTCCAGTCAGGAACCGCGGGGCTGCTACGGTCGCAGGTTCGAATCCTGCCTCGGGCGTGGATGCGTGTAATGTCCTTAGGTTAGTTAGATTTAAGTAGTTCCAAGCTCTAGGGGACTAATGACCTAAGATGTTAAGTCCCATAGTGCTCAGAGCCATTTTTTTTTTCAACTTGTATAGAATATGGAGAAGTTTATTGAAAGATGGCTTGACCTTTACAATTTTACGAGGCTTGGAACTTTAATAGTGGAAACTATTTATTTACAGCTCGTACAAAATAGATACGTGTTTCAAAGACTTGCTGACCTTCAAAGTAGTCACCATCATTGTATATAACCGTTACCAGCGATGTGGAAGTCGTAGGATACTCTTAGCAGTGCCAGTTGTGTTGACAGTTCGAGCGGCACGGTCTGTTGCCCGACGAATTTGTAGCAGGTTTGAAGCGAATGCCGTGAAGTGTTTCCTTCAGTTTAGAAACCGAGTTGAAGTCACAAGGGGAGTGCAGTAGGTGGTATAGCAGTTAGCAGCCCCATGAGTCAAACAAATGAGTAACAGCTTGCAATGTATGTGCTTGATCATTGTCCTGCAAAATGATGGTCAGGTCCTGCAGAAAGTGTCAACTCTTCTGTCTCTTTGATGTTCATTTTTCAACACAACCTACAACCAGACTAAATTCTTGCCAACCACATTCTTGCAGTTTTTAATATTCCCACTAGCGTGATGTCATCAAATAATGGGCGTGGCGTCATGATTATAGGCTTATTCATAAGGGGCCTTGGCTCATGAGGCAGAGAGTAGGGAACTTACCTGTTCTGTGTCAAATCTAAACAAAGTGTAGCACGTAGTAAATTGCAGTACTAATGGAAATATTTGCCGAAAAAATATACACATTTTTGAATGTATAGCAGTAGTATCAAAAGCTTAGAGTTTGTTCAGCTGAACTGTAGGGGGGAGTGTTATACCTTGGGACCAGTTTAAGACTTCCGCCTCTAGTCTGTAACAGATGTTTGATGCATTTCCTTATTCCATTTTTAAATGACAACATTCACTCTTTATGTAGGGCAGTCTTCTTCTGAAGTTATAAAGATTAATCCGGAAAACAAGGTTTCTCCAAATATAGAAACTCTTCCAAAGTACTGTACAACATGGTCATGTACCTAGGAACAAATATTCTGCTGAAGCGATGAAATCGGAAAAATCTTGTCAATTTGGTATTTAGTCATTTATTTCTTACACTATTACCCTACTACACACCATTTTCAGTAGTGAAGTTAGTTTAAGGAGACGTACTGTCAAAAACCACTAACAAAATAAATGCATTTTTAAAAATAAGCTAAAAACTAACATAAATTTGCATTTCGAAGATCTCCAAATACGCAGTATTCCACAGTAAAAAAGACTTTCTGTTTCAACGTCCAAGATGGTGCAAGAGCGATTAAATATGGCATTATCGGCCACACGCTGTATGACTGTTTTTAAAAATATATGAAATTAACTTACCACAAAATCGTATAACTGAAGAATTAATAATATATTGCAAATAGTTTCAATACATTACACAGCAGTTAATTGTGTAGCGCTCTAAATACTCACAAATGCTGTATAATAGCGCAGCCTCATGTTTGTCAACGACAAAAACTGTAGAAAACTGCGAAAACTGCTCTCTAGTGCGCATTTATTCATGTGATTCTAAGATCAATCGCTAGACTGAAGGAACGTCCTAGTAACATAATATGCTTGTAGGTACATTATCTTCTACGTAGAACACTCTCCCCTACATGAAAAATTGAGCAATGAGAAGTCAAAGGTATCAGTTGCAAGATAAGTAACACAAAGCTCAACAGTTGTAAAGGTAGGTACGTGGGACCATAGACATTAATACATTTAAGCATGACAGTAATTAAATCACTTCCACCCATTAAATCACTTTCACGCGATAGAGATAATTATACAGTTGTAAGTATTTTTTATGATTAAATAATAAATACATTACAATAAATACATTTAAAGGTGGACGAACTGCAGACGTTAAATACAATTGTTTCGTCCAAAAATGAGCCATGTCCAAGGCATTAGAGTTGGCAAGCATTAGATCTTCGGTGCATGATGACGGGCACAAATGGCAGCTGCGCCGGCGAGACACTGTCTGCTCCTTCCCACACTCACAGTTTGAGTATCCACTAGCGTATCCTCACTTCTCAAGATTTACTTTACCCCAGCCAAGACCAGTTCGCAAACTGTTGAGGGATTTATAGATACACCAGTTCGTATTGCGATCTGGAGTTAGTTCTTCCTTAGGTTTTTTCCGGTCGAAAGGAACATCCCCCACTCTTTCCACGCATTTTGCCTTTGGTTTGTACTGTTCTCGTTAAAATAGACTCATTCAAAACTTCTTCTGAAAACCAACGTGGCGTTGCTAGCGCGAGGCCAAACAGCGGGTGAATATCACAGTTCAATGGTCTATATCCTTCTGCTTGGGCAGCTATTTGGCACCTGATGTCAGGCGGAACTATGCCTGTTAGAACATGAAGCTGTTCCACTTTGGTTGGCCTCAGACATTCAGTAATTACGTGACACCTCTCGTTCAGAGCGGTGTCCCACTGCCTTGCTTGGCAAGAATTTTGCAAGACCGGCTCTACATATTCGCCTGCAGAATAGCACAACGCCAATACAGAAGTCTGGATAGTGGCTGGTCGTGCACTGCAATTGGATTTCCATAGTTTCCAAATGATGGTATTCCCTGTGGATACTTTCATTTTGACGTAACTGAAATGCGTTTTAAAGGTTAAGGTTCGTTGTAAGGTCACCTCAAGGTCATTTGCGGAAAATAAATGTTCGATCTGAGTGCCATTTCGTGAAATATTTACTTGTTGGTTGGCCCATCGGCGCTTAAGAGGGAAGCACAACTTGCGTTTTAGTAGGATGAGGCCTTAAGTTATTATTTCTGTAGGACTGTCCTAGTTCTTCCAATCTCTGAGAGAGGTTATTTTTAAAATCATAGAAATCCTTTTCCTGGGTGGCCAACGCAAGATGATTCGCGTACAGAAAACTTTTGGTGTACAGTGAAAGTGGTTAGTCATTCCTAAATTTATTAAAGATTCTAGGGGCCAGAAAACTGTCCTGAGGTAGGCCGTTTCTCTTTAGTCTTCATCTAATGCGCCATCCTTGAAACTCAAGGAAGAATCTCCTGTTGCTAACTAAGGTGGTTAAAATTTTAGTGACGTAGTAGAATTTGATCACGAGTAATTTGTGGTTTGCATTGTGTTACGCATCAGACAGATCAACAAAGAAAACACCGATGACCATACGTGATTCAAAGCCATCTTAGATGTACTGGGTAAGACCGATGATGTGTGAAGTGCAGCTTTCGCCAGGTCTAAAACCATCCTGTTGAGGTATACGCGCGAAGTCAATTGCTTTTGTTAAACGCTTCAAAAACATTCTCTACAGGATTTTATAGAGATGGCATAGGAGAGATATCGGACGGTAAATATTCGGGAAATTGTGCTCTTTATAGGGTTTGAGGATAGCGATGACGTAAGCTTTCCTCTAGATTATACGAATCCTTCAGAGCATAAGCAGTTATTAAACACTCCATTTTAGTGTTGCGGGACCAAAACGCTTAATTTGCTCTTCCTCGAAATCGTCTACCCCAGCAGCTTTTCTGTATTACACTGGCTAATCGCACTCTGCAGCTGTTCCAAAAAGAAAAGTCTAGACAGGTTGGTAACAGAAGTACACATGTTATCAGGTTTCGGCTTCATGTTTAGGTTGTTATATTTCCCAGTTACTGTCAGTTGATGCGCAACATCGTTTGGCGTTACGTTTCCATGGAAGGTAGCGCTAGCTGAATAGTTATTGAGACGTCTGAGATGTTTCCAAATTTTTTAACTGTTTTTGCTGAAATAAGTTTCTTCCATAATATCCGACTTGGTGACTGATACTCATTAAAGTAAGTGCAATCCACGAGACGTTGTTTCTTCGCCAAATGGATCTCACTCAAATGCTGTGTAGTAGTTTCGAGGACTAATGCTATCTCAGGGAACAATGCTCTCTTAGGTGTAATTCGACATCCACGACAGATGAACATCCTAGAACATTTGATGACAGCACTTTCTTGCTCAGAGTTTCTCCGTAAGGAATATAGCTCATAATTCTTCACGATTTAGCTGTTTCAGTGCTCCTTTTCTTCTCCTTCTTGTTCTTCTTTTTCCAGTCTTCTTGAGAGTGCTCCGTTTCTAACATATCTGCAGCTTTTGCCCGCTAATATTATTTTTCTCTTGCGGCAAGTATTTTATTGTACTTGTCTCACCAGTCGCATGTTTAATGTGATACTGGAACCGCCTCACACTGAAAGGCTTTCACTGTGAGTTGGTTCAAATGACTCTGAGCACTATGGGACTTAACTACTAAGGCCATCAGTCCCCTAGAACTTAGAGCTACTTAAACCTAACTAACCTAAGGACATCACACACATCCATGACCGAGGCAGGATTCGAATCTGCGACCGTAGTGGTTGTGCAGTTCCGGACTGTAGCGCCTACAACCGGTAGGCCACCCCGGCCGCCTCCACTGTGAGTATTACCTGCTACTGACGCTTCAAGTTAGTAGTATGTTACGGTAACATGCCTTTCCAAGAGTTGAAGACTGGGGTGTTCAACTAGTATGAACGTATTTTTGTGCTTCATCCCTCCTCTCTACGAAAACATGGTTGCTTTATAGTGTGATTGGGTTTGGCTGCAAACATACGCAGGTTACTGTAATGTGTACCATAACACACTAATTCTACTAGCATGAGATGGATACCCCAAGGAGAGTTTTCGTGGTCAGACTGATACGTTGGCCAGAGGTTCCTGGGTGCCTCTTCGCTAATCCCAAACATTTTCCTTCCCCAAACTGCTTGGCTCTTAGCTTGTTATTATTCCGGTTTTCGCATTCGCATTTTTGTTTTCTACATATCCTTCTGTCTCTTGTACATTGCGTAATGGAATCCCATTATTTCCTTTCTTGTATCGATGGTTTAACTTTATTGACATCCAGTGAAAAACCCGGCGTTGCCCTGAAGTTTATTCATTCCAGGCCCCTATTAAGCACCTCCTCCTTCTTCATCTTTCTATCCATCTCCTCCTCACCTCTCTCTATCCATCTCCGACTCCTCTCCTTCCCCCTCTCTATATCTAGCTCCTTTTCTTCCTCTGTATATTCGCCTCATCCTGGGCCCCCTTTCTCTTTCTTTACATACTGCCATTGTCTTTGTCCTTCTCTTCCCCTGTGTCACAGTTACTGTTATCTTTCACCCAAATCTGTCATGCATCTAGTTCTACTCATCTCTCTGTCCATCTTCTCCTTCCGCCTTTGGCCGTCTTCTCCTCCCCATCTGTATGTCTGTTTCCCCCCTGCAGTCACTGCCTGCCCTTCTCCTCATCAACCTTCTGTCTGTTCCTGTCTGTTCACTTTCTCCTATTTGCCTTTCTCTTTCCACCTTCCCGTTTGCACTCCCACCCACCCTAGTGGAAATATGAAATTTTTACCCAACAGCATTTATATCCTGATAGTAAGTAACGTGTGTACCAAGTCTGACTGGAATCGATCCTGTTGCTCAGAAGGAGATCTCGAACTTCTGCATATGTGACATATGTTGCACGCATTTATGTCTAACTCTCTGCTGCTTGTCAGCATAGGACTGTAAAGAGTACGTGACTTGATCTTAGGCCTCAAACCAAAATTTCGGGCTCGCTGCAGTGATAATTCTAACGATAAGCTTGACAAACTGAGCAGCACTTCATACTTTTAACAGTGCTTCTTTCCAGAAACTAAGTAATCAGTAAACCATCGATCCTTTAAATAATCGATCTATCCTCTGTAAAACAGCTACAAATTTCGGTTCACCTTTCAAATGACTTAATGTTTTAAATGTCCGACGTTAAGCATTAAGCAAGAACATATTTAGGGAAGTTTTTAAATTATGTTTAAGATGTGTTGGCCGTTGCTAAGTCCTACCTTCATCAAACACAGGTTGTGTTTAGTCTGGGTAATATGCGCTCTGTTTTCAGAAAACCTAGTTTTGTTTTTTAAGATGTCGTATATCCTTACAAATGTCGCACAATGACGTAATTTTCTAGGCACACTTAGTGGTACACATGGGTACTATATGCAAAATGATAGACAATAGAGTAAGTAATATCTTGTACAAATGTCGCACAATGACATACTTTTCTAGGCACACTTAGTGGTACACATGGGTACTATATGCAAAGTGATAGCCAATAGAGTAAGTAGTCACAAAAAAATAAATTAAAACGTGATGTCTAAAGCAGAAATTTTACTGTATGTTGAACGTGCATACATACATTTTTATGAGCTACAGAGACTAATAAGAATAAAGCCTCTCTGGTTTGTCGTATGTAAGACCATAATTACAGTCGACCTCTGTAGGAGATGAGTTACTTTTTATAGATAATTTATTATCTGTTTTATTCAAGTTGACCGTCGTATGCCTAGCCGACGTATTAAAATTGTAGTTCAAAGTTAACAAAAGTACTTGAAATTACGATATCATACCATATCCTAACCAACTCGATTTTGGCTTTCTTATTACAAATACCGAATAAGGGTGAAAGAATTATTGTCAGGAAGAGGAGCAAATGAAATGAAAAATTCATTGTTTAAGCTCATGTCTAGAACTCCGCGTTTCCCATTCATGTTTGCGACCCCGTGTTATGTGTTGCGCATCCTTATAATATATATGCGTGTTTCAGGAGTAATGTATGGACATCTCATCGTAACGACATTCCGTGAGGGGCAGCAGACATGGAAGAAAGAATAGACAGGGAAATATGCAGTGATAATGTTCAATGGCGCAAGTGGCTTTCATAGAACAGGACAGACAGCGATCAAATGCAAGTTCTCAAATTCCAGCGTAATATTTTTTTTTTTTGAAATCGTTGCGACTTTATGATGCGTGTCACTATCATTTCACCCTTACCATTTTCCTCTTTCTTTTGTGATGTGCATGCATGAAGAATTATTAGCGATAAATCTTCAAATGAGATCAAATACCTATTAATTCGGCAACTGTACCGAAAGTAGTTCTTGGAGGAGTAGTGTTATTACCACACACACTGACGGAAAAGAATCGCAGCACGGAAAAGTAATTATTGTAGAACAATAAAATTTCGGGAACACATTTGTCTAAGTAACATATTTAAGTGACTGGCATTGCAAGTTCACAGATTAATGAAAGCGTGAGATAAACCGTCGCAAATATGAAATGCTGGTACATTAACAACCCGTGTAACCGCCACCATGTTGAATACAAACCTACATGCACTGTGTTGTACAGGTGCCGGATGTCAGTTTCGGACTGAGTAACATGGAGAAACATACCTACCAACTTACGTTTATGGTGTACAACTCCTTCTTAGTGCCGTATTTTTTTTTCCGTCAGTATATTTGAGAAAGTCGAAAATCCGTTGTCGAATAATGGGGCACGAACTCTCTGGTGAGCAGAAAGCAACACGAATGCATACAGACGGACGTTTCTGTGATGCGTGTAGCCTAGATCCCCCTTTTCTACAAAGCAGTCATCACAGGTAACAAGACCTGGAGCTACCAGTTAACATCTGGTGCAGGTATCTGTCGCTGCTGTAAAATACACCGACATTAAAAGACGTTTGTGACAAATAATTCCGTGAGTTCCAAAGGATGGATTTTCTGATAGTAACGTCAGCCTTTGTAATTCTTGACAAAAGCTTGTGCTAGATATCTGAAACCTGTTTGAATGTTACTGAAGATGCTTTACGCCTTGTTTCTATCGTCGCCAGGCAGCGGTATTTCTTCTGAATGCTGCTAGTGGTAGGCACGGCTGAGCTCTCACACGAAAGGGACAGTTTCCTCCTTCCGCTGTGTCCTCCCCACGGCCTTCCCCCTTCCCCCGTTATCGGCAGTTCCCCTGTCAAAGGCGATGGACGTCCAGCGGTTGGGGTGTGGCTTATCTCCATGCAGTATTGGCACGCCAGATGCGGGGACGAGTCCCACCACTTTTGGGCTCTGGAGGCACAGCAGAGATCGCTGAATCTGTGAGGCGTGAGTCAGCGACAGTCGTCTTCTGCTTGTACCAGTGTGCCCTCATCACTGGTTCCTTGAAAAGTTCAACGGCCATGAATAAAACAGCTTCAGATATCAGTTTATTTTACAAATGAGTTAAGATGTTAAAGGACTGCCATCAATTCCATGGAAACGACTGTGCCCACGACCATGATGTGATCTAGGACAGAAAGAAGCTCAGATTCGGTGGTGAAGGCATCTGTCTTTTTTATTGCAGTGCAGATCTAGATGTCAGCTGACAAATAACGCAATAATCAGGCGCAAAAACAGCATATTGATCGAACGACATGTCACAAGTGTTCACACTTTCAGTTCCACATTTACATGGCGTTATAAGCAGTCATGTATAGAAAGTTTTTAGCCTAACCAGTTACTTTAGAGGACGTTTGTTACCCAGTATGACGTAAACCAAGGTTAGCAGTAGGGATCTGTTAACATTGGCATCAGTTGGACTAACGCTTGTACATGCCTGAGTGGGACTGGAAAAAGTGTCGTTATCATTGCGTTCAGTCTACGTAACGGTATTTAACTGTGAAATTGTAATTGTTTACAGTTGTGACATGGAGTATGATAGGTGTACTGTTTCTATGTCTGATATATGTTTCATTTGCAATTGGAGCATTAATGACAGCTGCACTGTCAGTAGAAATCTAGAGAAAGATAGATGACACTACGACCAATGGTGGCGTTTCTTCTGTTCTGAATGTGTTGAATGATTGACGTTAAGCACGTGAGAAAGAAAAAGTTTGCAAAACATTTGGAATTATGTTTAAAATTCGCTGGAAGTCGCTACGTTCTCCCAGCATGAAAAAATGTACCTGCACTCAGTTTTAAGCAAAAATTTGTTTTCCAGGGATCTCAATGTTTATGACATCATATATGTCGAACTGCGTATTTTAGAGATACTTTCAGTGGCATATGTGTTTCCTGTCTGAAAAATGTTTTCTGCATAGTGTTTGTAGTAAAGAAGTAATAAATCAAATCGTCATGTCTGATACACCGGTTTTATTGTGTGAAAATCTAAAATGCAACAAGCGCTAACCTTTCGTCCATTTATCATATGGTCGGGGTTGTCAGCGGAAGAAGGTTTTGTAAAAGTTTGAAATGATGTGTGAAGTTTGTTACAAATCACTGAGGGTTCTCATTCTTAAATACTCTATGAGTTTATTTTGAGTAATTTGAGCGTTATGAGTTATGATGCCACAAGTCACACACGCAGTTCCTCATTGTAATACTTGTCTTACCCTGTTAAGCACTGAACACAATTACACTGCGTAATGAGTAGATTATTAAAGTTTTTAGATTTTTAAATTCCTTCAGTAACACAGCTCATCATGTCCTCGTGATCTAGCAGCAGCATGTTTGATCAATAATCAGAACGTCCTCGGTCCCGGGTTCAAAACCCGTCACCGATTCAATTTTGATTAATAATCAGCATTGGTAGCCGAATACTTCCGGTATAAGAAGTAACCTTCATTCTGCCAATGGCCTTATCAAAGGGAGCGGAGGAGTGAATAGAGCTTCAGGGCAAATTCTTGTCCTTCGGATGGGAATCTGCCCCTAAAGGCGGAAGAATCAGCAATGATCAATGACGTGAGGATGCAGAAGGCACTGGAAACCACTGCATTAAAGACACATAAGGTGTATGTGTGGCCTGTATTTGGAGAAGTGTCATGACGATCCCTCTATTGGCAAAAGATTCCGGAGTACTCCCCCATTCGAATCTCTTGGAGAGGACTGCTAACTGGGAGGTTACGGTGAAAAAGAGAATGAGTACGAATTGATCACGTTCTACGAGTCGAGGCGTGGAATGTCAGAAGCTTGAACGTGGTAGAGAATCTAGAAAATCTGAAAAGGGAGATTCATAGGTTGCGGGAGGGGGGAGGTTGATGTGGGGGGAAGAGACGAAAGAGCGAAGCCTGAAGCGATTTAGGTATATGCCGGAAAACCTATATCAGGATGGCCGGAAACGGGTTTGAACCGTCGTCCTCCCGAATGCGAGTCTAATGTACTAACCACTGCACCACCTTGCTCGGTGGAGGTGCAAAGTATAGTATGGGTCAATGAAGTGAAATGGAATAAAGATAAGGATTTCTGGTCCGAGGCAGAGCAGAGAGTGAGTTACTTTGAACAGATCAGTGATAAGTTTGTTCTTATCAGAATCGACAGCAAACGAACATCGACAATTGTACTTCAGGTATACACGCCGACGTCGCAGGCTGGAGATGAAGATACTGAAAGAGTATATGAAGATATCTGAAGGGTAATACAGTACCCAAAGGGAAATGAGAATCTAATAGACATGGGGAACTGGAATGCAGTTGTAGGGGAAGTAGTGAAAGAAACGTTACAGGAAAATATGGCCCTGCGACAAGGAATGACAGAGGAGAAAGGCTAACTGAGTTCTGTAACAAATTTGAGCTGGTGATAGGTAATACTCTGTTCAAGAATCACAAGAGGATGATGTATAGTTGGAAAAGGCCTGGTGATTTGGGTAGATTTCAGTTACAGTACATAATGATCAGGCAGAGATGCCGAAATCAGAGCCGGCTGTTGTGGCCGACCGGTTCTAGGCGCTCAGTTGGGTTCCGCGCGACCGGCTACGGTCACAGGTTAGAACCCTGCCTGGGGCATGGATGTGTGTGATGCTCTTAGGTTATTTAGATTTAAGGAGTTCTAAGTTCTAGGGGACTGATGACCTCAGATGTTAGGTCCCATAGTGCTCAGAGCCATTTGAACAATTTGAACCGAAATCAGATATTGGATTACAAAGCATACCCAATGTAAAATACAGATTCAGATCGCAATGTAATAGTGACGAAGAGTAAACTGAAGTTTAAGAGAATCAATTTGCAAGGAAGTGGGTTAAAAAGAACTAAGGAGTGACGAGATACAGCAATAAGGAATAGCTCATTAGGCAGTACAGTTCAAGAGGCTCAAATGGATCTGTGTACTATGGGAATTAAATTCTGAGGTCATCAGTCCCCTAGAAGTTAGAATTACTTAAACCTAACTAACCTAAGGACATCACACACAACCATGCCCGAGGCAGGATTCGAACCTGCGGCCGTAGCGGTCACGCGGTTCCAGACTAAAGCGCCTAGAACCACCGCTTGTCCACAGCGGCCGGCCAGTTCAAGAGGAATGGAGATCTCTAAAAAGGGAAATCACAGAATTGGGAAAGAAAACCGTCGGTACAAAGAACGTTCAAAATCGTTCAAATGGCTCAGAACACTAATGTACTTAACATCTGAGGTCATCAGTCCCCTAGAACGTAGAACTACTTAAACCCAAGTAACCTAAGGACATCACACATATCCATTCCCGAGGCAGGATTCGAACCATCGACCGTAGCAGTCGCGTGCTTCCGGAGTGAAGCAACTAGAACCGCTCGGCCACCGCGGCAGGCACAAAGAAGGTAACTGTGAAGAAACCATGGGTATCAGAAGAAATCTTTCAGTACCAGAGAGGCAATTCTGACGTTGTGGTTGATAAAGGAAGGAAGGCTAAAGAAAAATCAAGACACGTTAATAGGATATAAATTTATTACTAAATCGACTGTGCTGATCACGAACGTGAAGCCTGTTTCTGTACTCCATGTCACGTTTTCGAATCATTATCAGCTTCATCATCAGCACTGAAAACAAGTATTAGCACTCACATCATACATAGTATCGGGATTCCAAAAAGGATTGAATACATCAGCAGTCTTTGTCGACCTCAGTGCAGCTTGTGATATGGTATGGATAGATGGTCTTATCCTGAAATTTGCCAACATGATTCCATGCATGAAATTGAGAAATTTGTTGGAAAAAATTCTGAAAGTCCGATATTTCAAAGTAAACCTGGAGTCACAAAGCAGCAAGTCAAAAAGAATAAAAAACGGACTCCCCCAAGGATCTGTATTGGCTCCACTGCTTTTTAATGTTTTCATCAGTGACATGATAGACACTGAGTCAAGTAAGTTTTGCTACTCTGATGACATGGCTACAGCTACTCAAAGCAAATGGCTAGAAGATGGTGGAAGAACTCTAACTGCTGACCTAGAAGTACTAAACCAGTATTGCAAAAAATGGAGACTGTGCCTGAACCCAAATAAAACAGAGACCTGCGCCTTCCATTTAAATAACAGACTAGCAGACAGAGAAGTAAATGTTGCTTTCTACGTAAAACGAATTAAACATAACAAATTTCCTAAATATTTAGGCATAACTCTTGACAGGCCACTTACCTTCAAGAAACACCTGGAACTAACTTGCCAGAAATTGAAAACCCGAAATAACATCATCCAGAGATTAGCAGGTACCACATGGGGAGCGGATGCAAATACACTACGTGTTGCAGCAATATCACACGTCTACTCCGTGGCAGGGTACTGTGTCCCTGTGTGGAGTAGGAGTGCCAGTGTAAAGAAGATTGACGCCCAGATCAATGAAGCCATGAGGACAATAACAGGGACACTAAAGTCAACACCTCTAGAATGGCTTCACGTCCTCTCAAACATCACACCGCCGGCCGCGGTGGCCGTGCGGTTCTGGCGCTGCAGTCCGGAACCGCGGGGCTGCTACGGTCGCAGGTTCGAATCCTGCCTCGGGCATGGGTGTGTGTGATGTCCTTAGGTTAGTTAGGTTTAAGTAGTTCTAAGTTCTAGGGGACTTATGACCTAAGATGTTCAGTCCCATAGTGCTCAGAGCCATTTTCTGAAACATCACACCACTTGAAATCCGTAGACAGCAGGAAACAATTCAGGAATGGCAAAAAATAAATCATGCAGAAAAGGCAAGAGTACTACCGATACACCATGTAGTAGATCACCGCTGTCGATATCGCCTTAAATCAAGAGCGCTAATATGGGAAGACAGAACGCTTGCCAAGGAAACACCTATGACTGCCACAAATACTGGAAAACCAAGTGGAAGAATAGTGACATTAACCGACACAGTATAGAGGACCGCAGCCAACAACTCCCAGGAATGCAGCTTCCTCGTAATATCTGTTGTCAGCATAACCGTGTGAGGACTGGACACGCGAGAACTAAATCCATGCTGTGCAAATGGGGCGCCAATGATAACCCAATGTGTGACTGTGAAACTGATGAACAAAAATTCCAACATTCAGTGCAGGACTGCCCACTGCGAAGATTCTGTGGTGACTGGAGAGACTTCGTGGACGCCAGCCCTGCTGTCATTAAATGGTTGTCACATTTTGACATAACTTTTTGACGAATTGTAGCTGTGATTATATTTCAACTTTGCTGAGATTTAATAATGACTGTTGCTTGAGCTGTTTATATTATTATGTGTGTGTGTATATGTATATTTGTATTTACATCTTATGTAAATTTACGATGTCATTACCACACTTGCACTGATGAAGCTATACGATAAATAAATAAATAAATAAATAACATTACTAACATGTACTGAACGACCGGGGATGACGGATCCCTCACACCAAAGTAGTAAATGTTACTGAACAGCTTCCAACTTTTTGTCGGTGATTTCGGGTTCACCTTGTATAAGGCAATGAATATTCATTATTATCATGTACCGGATGGTAACAATTAAAATTCAGTACTCACGGACGTCTGACGTGGGCTATAAGCATTATATATCAGTGAAACTCGGAAGATGTGCTAATACGTTAAGGCGGAGTCGATTTACTCCGGAAAAAAAATTGTTTCCAGTTTCACCACCAGGTGGAAAATCTGGCACTGTGTCGTTGACGTTTCCAATGCTCTTATTGAACAAATTCTGTAAATGGCGGTTAATAATAAAATCCACTTATTTGACCTTTCCTGACCACGTAGCTTTCCTAATCCATTAGATACGGAAACATATCTATAAGTCTTTCTTGCATTCACAGTGCCACATTTGTACCTGGCGGCCAAATTTGGAACTAATGTTTTTCCAGCGTAAATTCATTTGACGTTTAAACACCAGTTTATCTGCCAAAGTTTCACTGCCATACGATAATCTCAGGCCACACTGGACTCCTGTGAGTAGCTGCACTTCAATTACAACCAACCGGTACGGTGCTCTGGACACAAAAATCAATTTTGTACAAGTTGTGGCAGATGAAGGAGAGGGAATGTGCACTGTACGACTAAGTCCTGGAGAGCAGACTTAAATCGTGGAAGGTTTCAGTGTGTACCTCGAATGAAGGCGTATTATTGGCCTTGGTTAAGTGACATTCATTCTAACAGGAACGGGTGGACAGTATCATTATGTTATCGGCAATACAGCTGGTAGATTCCTAGCCGGTTCAGTTGCTACGATTATTGCGTTTTGTGCGGCCGATCACAATAGACGTCGCTGTTTGCGATATATGAAGCTGACGTACGTTTCGATTTGGGCTCCTGTCCATATGGTAACAACTAGATGTACTACTTAACTATTGCCCAGCTACACACCTTGTCCTAAACTCATTGAGAAGAAAGTTTTAAGATACATACTAACATGGTTCCACGCTCCTTGACTATGAGACACTACAGCGCTATTCTGTTACAACCACCAAAATTCAGAGCAGCTTAAAATTTTAAATATAACTGTCGCATACTCGAAGTTACTTCAGTTGAGGGTATAGGTAACTAAGTATAATAAACGTGTGCCCTATGTTATTATTCGTATTTAATGTCAATGTCGATTATTCATTCTTTGGTGGATGCAGTATCAATAGTTCATCGTTGATAACAGTAAAAAAAAAGTACGACAAATAGTTAAAGTAACTCTTCATAGCATTTGATCATACTTAATGCTTCTGAAAGTAACACCTTTCTGCAGTCTTTTTTAACTTACTGCACTAACATTCGATTTTGTCCACAAATTTCTCCTATTCTCGAGAGTGCTTATATCATTCATTGTGCATTCTGCCTTTTCAAACGTGATGTGAACGATTTTATTAAATTTCGACCGGAATAGTCAGACCCTCGATAAAAGTAACTAATGTAGTCTTAAATAAATATAACTCGATTAAGCGTCTGAAATACCATTGTTCATTCGATATATCCGTTTTAATAACGAAAAAGGTCGTCTCATTACACATGCAGCTGGCTAACAGATTGTAGCCAGTCGAAAGAAAGGTTAGATGAAACAAGTCCCTCAACCAGGTGAGTAGAAAGGTACCTGTGCAAAAGAATAAAATTTAGTATTTATGACTGTGAACTAAACGTAAATAACCCTTTCAGTTTGTGTAAATAAGCAAAGACCTGTTTCATTCATTTCGTTGTAAGTAATTACGCAAGGTAGCGAGCGCGGATGTTGAAATTTATACCGCAGAGAGCACGTGGGCAAGCAAGTAAAGCTGTCTCGCAGAGCCACACCAGTTTTGAAACATGCAGCGAACAGCTCTGTCAGTTGTCCTGCCGACACCGTGGAGGTGACGTCACACCCTGTCGTGCATTCGCTTTACAGCTGCTAACGAGAAGTTACACAACGTCATTTATTCAGAAAGCGTATTCAGTAACCATGTTTTGTTAAATTTATTCAAATTAAATACATACTTTTACTTCTTTAAAGTATTTAAGGCCGCTGGGCAACAGCGTTAGAGACCTGTATTTTAACAATAATGTGTATTAGATAAGCCGGCCGGGGTGGCCGAGCGTTAATAGGTGCTACAGTCTGGAACCGCGTGACCGCTACGGTCGCAGGTTCTAATCCTGCCTCGGGCATGGATGTTTGTGATGTCCTTAGGTTACTTAGGTTTGAGTAGTTCTAAGTTCTAGGGGACTGATGACCTCAGAAGTAAGTCCCATAGTGCTCAGAGCCATTTGAACCATTTGTATTTGATAGACAGCAAGCATTACTAGTGTTCACTGAGAAATTTCTTTCAGTTTGAGGAAGTTGTAATCGAAATAATGACATTCAACGAAGTTTTAAAACCTGTTTAGGGAAACTACCTTTTACACTACAGACCATTAAAATTGCTACACCACGAAGATGATGTGCTACAGATGCGAAATTCAACAAACAGGAAGAAGATGCTGTGATATGCAAATGATTAGCTTTTCAGAGTATTCACACAAGGTTGCCGGCAGTGGCGACACCTACAACGTGCTGACATGAGGAAAGTTTCCAACCGAGTTCTCATACACAAACAGCAGTTGTCTGGCGTTGCCTGGTGAAACGTTGTTGTGATGCCTCGTGTAAGGAGAAGAAATCCGTACCGTCACGTTTCCGACTTTCATAAAGGTCGGATTTTAGCCTATCGCGATTGCGGTTTATCGTGTCGAGACATTGCTACTCACGTTGGTCGAGATCCAATGATCGTTCGCAGAATATGGAATCGGTGAGTTCAGGAAGGTAATACGGAACGTCGTACTGGATCCCAACTGCCTCGTGTCACTAACACTCGAGATTATAGTCATCTTATCCACATGGCTGTAACGGACCGTGCAGACGCGTCTCGATCCCTGAGTCAATACATGGGGACGTTTGCAAGACAACGACCACCTGCACGAACAGCTCGACCACGATTGCAGCAGCATGGACTATCAGCTCGGAGACCATGGCTGCGGTTACCCTTGACGCTGCATCACAGATAGGAGCGCCTGCGATGCTATACTCAACGATGAACCTAGGTGCACGAATGGCAAAACGCGATTTTTTCGGAAGAATTCAGGTTCTGTTTACAGCATCGTGAAGGCCGCATCCGTGTTTGGCGACATCGCGGTGAACGCACATTGGAAGCGTGTATTCGTCATCGCCATACTGGCGTATCACCCGGCATGATGGTATGGGGTGGCATTGGTTACACGTGTCGGTCACCTCTCGTTCGTATTGACGGCACTTTGAAAAGTGGACGTTACATTTCAGATGTGCTACGACCCATGGCTCTACCCTTCATTCGATCCCTGCGAAACCATACATTTCAACAGGATAATGCACGACCGCCTGTTGCAGGTCCTGTACGGGCCTTTTTGGATACAGAAAACGTTCGACTGCTGGCTTGGCCAGATCTCTCACCAATTGAAAACGTCTGGTCAATGGTGGCCGAACAACTGGCTCGTCACAATACGCCAGTCACTACTATTGATGAATTGTGGTATCGTGTTGAAGCTGTACCTGTACACGACATCCAAGCTCTTTTTGACTTAATGCCCAGGCGTATCAAGGTCGTTATTACGGCCAGAGGTGGTTGTTCTGGGTGCTGATTTCTCAGGTTCTATGCACCCAAATTGCGTGAAACTGTAATCACGTGTCAATTCTAGTATAATACATTTGTCCAATGAATACCCGTTTATCATCTGCATTTCTTCGTGGTGTAGCAATCTTAATGGCCAGTAGTGTCTGTTAAGTCCTTACTACAGACATTTTGATAAGTTGCATTGAGTAAAAATTAGTGGATATACTACGGTGATGCTTTCCGTTGGGACAATCGAAAGGTCTCTGACGAAAAACTATAAAACTGTAGCAGAGACCCAGACGGGGATCCTGGGAGTGATTTATTTGGCATGATGAACCATATGTTTTCAGGGAGAATGCTGCCTCTAGCGAGTTGAGGATGAATTTCCTGTCCGCCGGCCACTCAGAGGACAACCAGATGACGTTCGTGATGGAACAAGGACTCCATCAGCGTGTTATTCTGCCCTCTGCGTACGAAAGCAACTGCTGCGTAAATAAATCGTTCATTGTATTAGGTGGTGGAATCAGAGGCGTGTGGACTCGAAACTCAATCGATTTCCTCCCTCTAGGATCGTCTTGGCCTCTTAACCTTGGACTTTGCATGTGACGCCCTCACTAGCGACAAAAGCGCGGCGCGGGAGTCTATGTGTTTAGTGAGGTCGGTGAGGAATTGGAGTTTTTTTTTTCTTTTTTGTAGTGCCAGCGTCTGGAGGCACTTTATGCTGCGTGGCCCAGCGCTCAACGCTGAAGAAGGAGCAGCGTCTGGTTCAAAAGCGGTCGCTATGTGTCCCACCAAGCGGTTTCTGTTAATAGGCATTCTAGCGTTGTTTGGAGCCAATGGCTAGTTGGACTTGTTTCTGATAGGTCCGACACTAGCAGAGGGTGCCAAGTCTCCTCTGTTGCTAGTTTTTGATGCGCAAAGTCAAATCGCCACAAAGACCTTCATTGTTTCCCTGTTTCTACTACCTGTGTGATATACTTAAATGATATGAAGTTGTTGCTAGTTTTCAATGCGCAAGACCATAAAGAGCGGAAGAACGGCCCTGTCCTGCCTCAGCTGAGTGAACTGCCTTTGCCACTCGCCTCTACACCTCGTCTTTCACCAGCTGGTGGGTTTTGTGTTCACTCTCGATCAATCTCACTGAAACAGGATTATTTGCCATAACAGTGTATCGAAGGCTGCTGTCTTGAATGCCACCAACCTTTCTAATAGTTGTTTGTTGATTGTGAAAAACCTGTATTTGGTTTCTATGTATGAAAGGTGTTTTATAATTAAAGGCAACTGTATTTGAGATATTATCCTACATTTTTTTAGTAAAGCTAACGGCCTATTATTGTCGATTTAGTGGTTAGTGAACTTGTTTAGAAATTCTAATTCTTGCTTATTAGTAAGCTTATTTGTTAAAACTGTTAACTGAAGTTTCCTCCCCCCCCCCCTCTTTAGTAATAGGTGTTAGCTTTTTGTTAAAGCCTGCACTTGGTTTCAAAGTTTGAAAACTTTTTTTTAATAATTAACGGGAACTATATATGAAGAATTATGCTAAGGTTGGTCAGTGATTACTGATTTTCTGAAGAACTATACTTGGTTGCGTCATAAGGTAACTGGGTACAGCTGTTTATTAAAAGCTGCTATCTTGCGCCTTTCCCCTTATATGTCATTGTTTGATACTTATAAAAACTTTACTTTTGATTTCCGTGCAAAGGCAGGTATTTTTATAATTAATAGTAACTCTATATGAGAAACTCTTCTAAACTTTAGGGTATTTAACTGAACGGAAATTCGGTCTGGATTTCAATGTAATGACAGGTATTTTGGTAATTGATAGTAGTTATGTCTGAGATGTTCAGCTCACTTCTCTGTGCAGCTAATCATTCAATCAGCGTTGGTTGCTTGTTGAGGGACTGTACCCTGATAACTACATGATGGTAATTAATTAAAATCGTGGTAACTGGTTAAATAGCACACTAGTGGCCATTAAAATTGCTACACCAAGAATAAATGCAGTTGATAAACGGGTATTCATTGGACAAATATATTATACTAGAACTCACATGAGATTACATTCCCACTCAATTTGGGTGCATAAAACCTGAGAAATCAGTACCCAGAACAAACACCTCTGGCCGTAATAACGGCCTTTATACGTCTGGGCATTGAGTCAAACAGAGCTAGGATGGAGTGTGCAGGTACAGCTGCCCATGCAGCTTCAACACAACACCACAATTCATCAATAGTAGTGACTGGCGTATTGTGACGAGCCAGTTTCTCGTCCACCATTAACCAGACGTTTCCAATTGGTGAGAGATCTGGAGAATGTGCTGGCCAGGGCAGCAGTCGAACATTTTATGTACCCGGAAAGGCCCTTACAGGTCCTGCAACATGTGGTCGTACATTATGCTGCTGAAATGTAGGGTTTCGAAGAGATCGAATGAAGGGTAGAGCCACGGTCGTAACACATCTGAAATGTAATGTCCACTGTTCAAAGTGTCGTCAATGCGAACAAGATGTGACCGGGACGTGTAACCAATGGCACCCCATACCATCACGCCGGGGTGAGACGACAGTATGGCGATGACGAATACACGCTTCCAATGTGCGTTCACCGCGATGTCGCCAAACACGGATGCGACCATCAGCTGGATTCATCCGAAAAAATGACGTTTCCCCATTCGTGCACGCACGTTCGTCGTTGAGTACTCCATCGCTGGCGATCCTGTCTGTGATGCAGCGTCAAGGGTAACCGCAGCCATGGTCTCCGAGCTGATAGTCCATGCTGCTTCAGAGTAGTCGAACTGTTCGTTCAGATGGTTGTCTTGCAAACATCCCTCTGTTGTGAAACTTCTATCCCCATCTGCTGACTCAATGATCGAGACGTGGTTGCAAGATCCGTTACAGGCAAGCGGATAAGATCCCTTTCATCTCGACTGCTAGTGATACGAGACCGTTGGGATACAGCACGGCGTTCCGTATTGCCCTCCTGAACCCACCGATTCCATATTCTGCTAACAGTCATTAGATCTCGACCAACGCTAGCAGTTATGTCGCGATACGATAAACCGCAATCGCGATAGGCTAGAATCCGAACTTTATCGTAAACGTGATGGTACGCATTTCTCCTCCTTACACGAGGCATTACAACAACGTTTCAAAAGCAACGCCGGTCAACTACTGCTTTTGTATGAGAAATCGGCTGGAAACTTTCCTCATGTCAGCTCGTTGTAGGTGTCGCCACCGTCGCCAACCTTGTGTGAATGCTCTGAAAAGCTAATCATTTGCATATCACAGCATCTACTTCCTGTCGGTTAAATTTCGCGTCTGTAGCACGTCATCTTCGTGGTATAGCAAATTTAATGGGCAGTAGTTTTTTTTCACCAGTCCTTCCATTTGGGAACAACTCCTGAGCCTTCCCACCTTAGTTTCACCTATCGAATGGTACTAGAGTTCGGACTGTGTAAGTTCCATCATCGAGTAGCTCAAGCATTATAAACATAGGAAACTCTCTCTATTGTATTGATGTATTCTACCGCGTGGCGAGTGGATTATTTTTCGTTGAGGAACTTCAGTTTTCCATGAGCCTGCTTTAGGGTGAACTGTTAAACTAATTTTGTTGACATACCTTGCACTTTTCTGCTTCGTTTGTAAAACTGTGAGAAGTGCGGGCTCCAAAAAGGAGCAGCGTGGGAACAAATGGGGCGCATTATTGCATAATCAATTGGTGTAAGCAACCTGGTGGCATTACATGTTTATGAAATTTTTTTCAGAACATGTCCATTGATGTACAGAGTTGGTTTTCCATCTTTCTTATGACATACCACCACACTAAAATAGCTGAAACGGAACAGTTGCTTTCCAGGGAAAATACTTGATGCGTCCAGCAGGTAGAGAGACGGTCGGAGTAACTGCCTTCACCGTTAATTGTCAGGTGACAGTACCAACCGTGTAAATTGCACCCCCCACCCCCCAGAGATTGGTGGAGGGTTCACATTGTCGTAACAAAGACCTGCGACAACAGGACTGGGTTCAGTCCCATCATCTTCTTAAGCCGAATGCAAGAAAGGTACACCTGTGACACAACACAGACCTCTCACGAACCTCTTCCGCCGAAAATTGGATGATTTTTCAGCACTTCCACTAACTTGCCCAGCCACCTGACATACAAATTGCTGCGTATTTGAAGACATCCTTTATTATACATTTCTGTGGCTGCCTCCTTATCTGACAGTTACACTTACACCCACTATCCTCCGTTATTTCTTGGATGTATTCCAGTTTCTGTCTCATCCTGCAATTTTTTCTCTTTACAACTCACTGGAGTACCATGGAAGTTACGCGCTGATGAGATTGTAAAGGATATATTCTGTTAACTTCTCCCTCCTTCTAGTCAGTTTTTGAACATTTCTCCCCAAGCCCATTCTATGGGCAACAAACTTATTTCTTAACATTTCACTTAATTCGTAGCACTTTACGTAACACAGCATTTCAAACGTCTCGGTTATCTTCTTTTTCAGATTCCCTCAGAGCACAATTCATTTCTGTACACATCAGTGCTGCTGACAGAGACATGTGTGGCACTAGCAGTTTCTTTTCTCTAAAATCAGATACTTCCCAATACTTCCATTTTTCTTTGGTTTATTATCTATACATATCTTGAGATCAGGACGCTGTTCCCTTTGTTTCAACAACTTCGGTAATTTTTCATCATTTCTACACAGGTTATCAATAAATTTGAATCGCAATTATGAACTTCCTTTTATTTCCTCAATGGCATCACCTACGAACAGTTGCAGCAAAAGATGAGAGAGATAGATAGATAGATAGCTAGATAGATAGATAGAGAGAGAGAGAGAGAGAGAGAGAGAGAGAGAGAAAATATCTATTTTGATAACAAAAGAGTAGTGTACGGGTGTTCAGCTTTAATGTGGATAAATTTCAGGTACAACCGTATAGTTTTTTAAGTCTACATATATTTCTAGATAATTGTCAAGCGTATTTTTCATTCAGACATAATACAGTAACATCTATAGCTTGAAATTCTGAGCTTATTATTTCAGAACAAATTATATAATTCAAATCCGATAAATTTTTTATTTTACATTCATTACTGTAGTAAATTATAAAATTAACTGGTACGTCTCTGCAGCTTATCATGAGTAGCTCTAAGTACCTATGACTGGAAGGACTGTCTAGCGTAGCTGTAAATTTGTTTCCATGCCACTGCACAGAGTTGCGATAGCTACGATCAAAACTCACAGAACAGTACTACTAACTGAATGTCATGACTTTCGTATAACTTAAGCTATTTAAGCAGAGTCTGGTAGGAAAGTAGGAAAGTTATCACGAGGCACAAACTTCATCTGTACCATATGGCGCCAGTTTGTACTTGGCTGTGGCCATTTGTCTGCTGTCTGACTGAAGCACCAGTATAGCGCATTTTACTTGACCTCTGTGGAATCCACTTGCTCACTTGCCAGATGCCTGACTGCGGCACTAGAATGGTGCAGTCCTCCTCAACAGATTAGAGTTTTGCATGAGGTGCATCGACATGCCTGGTTCCTAACAACAACTCAAGTATGGCGTGATCTACCTGACCTCAGCGGTCTTTGGCGTGAGCTTCACCCTTGGCAGCTAAGATGCCTGACCGTAGCACCAGTATGGCGAAGTCTTCCAGAACATTATAGAGTTTGGCAATGGTTATGCCTACTTGCTAGGTGCCTCACTACAGCAGCAGTACAGCGCTATCTGCCTTACCTCAATGCAGTTTCGCCTGAGCTATGTCCACTTGCCAGCTCCCTGGCTGCAGTACCAGTAAGGCGCAGTCTGCCTGACCACAACATACTTCGGCAAGTACTGTGCCCACCTGGCTGGTGCCTGACTACAGCTCCAGTACAGTGAGGTCTGCCTAGCCCTAATGGAGTTCAGCGTGAACTATGCCCACTTCGAAGCAGTCTGACTGAAGCAACAGTATGACGCACTCCACCTAACTGCAACTCACTTTGGCATGAGCAATGTCCTCATCCACGGCCACCTGTATTAGAGGCCGGAGGACTGAAATGTGGCAACGTTACGTTAAGGCCTACCGCATGGCTGTGGCTATAAGGTAGCGAACGGAAGCAGTTGTTTACGTACTTTCGCGGTGTCTGTTTTATCCGACATTACAGTGTAATTATGCTATACTGGATTCTGCAAAAATTATAGCAAGTAGTCGTGACTACAGTCGAAGATATAACACAATGTAAGTATACAATTCTGTGACGTTTGTAGTGTTTTTACATGTATATGTGCAAGTGTGCTACGTGATCGACTTTCGTCTACACAATTGCAACAAAAGCTCTACTATATTGTAGATATAATTTGAAAATAAAGTTTTGAATTCATAAATTTAGTATCAGAATCGTCTACTAAGTGATTTTGTGTTAACATTATGAATATTTCTATACATTTGATTCTATCTGTAGACTTGTGTTTCGTAGAAAAAAAACCAGTCCACTCAAATTTTCATTTGCTATTTTTACATAACAGTATTTTGATTTAAGATGTTAGCAATTAATGCATCATTCTATTTGCAGATGCCAGAAAAATGTGTTCCTGGTTGCAACAGCAACTACAATTCCAGCAAGGGAGAGGGTTACATCTCAGTGTTCATATTCCAGACTGATTCTCTAACAGCTTCATGTCTCTGTGGAAGGCCACTTACTGATATCTACAAAAAGCTGGTTTCCATTATGTGTAACATATTGTTAAATAATTATACCAAACTTCAAAATGATCCTTTAATATGTTCCAAGAAGGAGGGAGTTAATAGAAAATTAAAAACATTACATAACTTTTGACACAAAATTATGAAACTTCTTTCTTACCCATAATCTCAGTCCTTACATGCTCTAATTAGTACTGGCAAGGAGGAGGTGGCCACTATAACATAAACTTTAATGCACTGATAAATTTCAATCATGCTTCTTATGCAAATCCTACAGCAAGGTACCCAGTTCATTCTGACTCAAAAAGATGTGTAGATTGCGTATCACCTGTGATACACAAGAAAAAAAACTAACGTACTAATCAACAATACACAAAAAACATTATTTAAAAATTATTATTATGCCACCCTCATATATAAAGGTGTGAAAGATATGTTGCAACTGTCAGAAACTTTTATATTAGTTTGTCATTTATAATGGAAGGAACATGATAATACATTTCAAATAACAGACTGAAATAATTGCAAGTCTGCAAACAATGTTAATAGGCACCTCACAAAATTGTTTGCTGAACTTGTATCTCCAAATCTCGGGTACCAAACGTCATAATATGCTGCTATGAAGCACATGTGAGTTACTGAAAAGTTCATCGTTGGAAGGAAACGAGTACAAAATTCCTAATTCCGACATAAAGTCGGCGTAATATTGCGAGAAATTAGCTTTTCTACATAACTATGTTATTTATAGGGACCAAATCTACAAAAAAAGAAAGTTATTGCGTATTTATATCTGACACGTCCTCTGCAGCCAGAATCTAAACTTCAGTCTCGGCCTAGCTGGTCACGCTAGCCGGCCTACTGACGTCACAGGCTGCGACGTTGTCAGCTTGACTACCCCAGCCTCTAATACTGGTGGCCGTGCCTCATACTTTTCCCTAACTACACCAATTCTATGTGTGGTCCACTTACCTCAGGACAGTTTGGCATGACCTATGCTCACTTACCAGCTGTCTGAATGCATCACTAATGTGGTTCCGAGTTAGGTGGCGCAGTGGTTAGCACACTGGACTCACATTCGAGAGGACAACAGTTCAAACCCGTGTCCTGGGATCGTGCCTTTGAAAGGGCACAGTCGACTTTCTCCCCATACCTCGCTAATCCGATGGGACCGATTACCTTGCTGTTTGCCTCCCCCCTCTCCCAGAGAAAAAAAAAACAACCATCAATGTGGAACTGTATACCTGACCCCAATGGAGTTTAGTGTAAGCTGTGGTCACTTTCCAGCTGCTTGGCCACAGCACCAGTATGGATGGTGTGATTCGCATGACCACACAGAGGCTCAGTGTGAGCTACGCCAACATTGCCAGCTGGCTGACAGCAGCAGCGGTATGGCGCTGTGTGTCTGACCTCAACAGAGTTTGACGTGAGTTACGTCCACTTACCAATTGCCTACTTGCGGCACCAGCACGGCTGTTCTGCTTGAGCTGAATGGAGGTCAGTGTCAGCTAATCCATTTGCCGGTCAACTAACTCCATTGGCAGTCCAGAAAGATATAAATTTGGTTTCTTAAATATTTCCAGACTGGATTTTGAGAGAGGATGCATTGAGAGAGGATGCATTACATTTTTCACCAGTTTACTTTCGTAATCATACGTCTTTTCCACACATCTTTTCCGATGACATTGATCAGGAAACTGGCTAAGAAAGTTTGTTCAGGAAAAAGTACGAGTAGAACACTGCGCCATGACGGACAGAAAGGCTCTTCTTGATATTCTGTGAACATATAATTCACAGAATCGCACACAACAATTCTGAACAAGTTGAAACTCTTCGGACACCTGAAGACAAAGAACTTCATCACATTACGCAAATCAAACAATATGTAGAATAATTTTGTTTGGAAATGACTTATACTGATAAAAAAAAGCCAACAAATATTTCAACCTTTACTTCTGTGCCACATATTTCTGGAATAATTTATTTTATGCCTCATTTTAGTGGTTGTTTACGAAACGCTGAGACAATATTTTGTAGCAAAACGTATTTTATGACTTATTTCACTATATTTGTCTTTAAATCAGAATTTTAATCGCGTGAAAAAGCTTAAATCATGTTACTGTGCATACATATAGTCAAAGTATTATGGGTCACTCACATGCATATCTGTCACACTATTGAAAGAAGTGTTATGTACAGTGAAGACCGCTAAGATATGAAATTACTGAAATAGAATGAGAAGCAGGAATATATGGACATTGACATATACCAAGTACGTCTTTATCATAAATTATGCAGTGATATCTTATAGATATCTGTCTCTAGGATAACCTTAAATAACAAATACTTTACTAATGATGTGTTCTTAATTTTCAGCTTAGTTCTGTAGACAAGGCATAGTATAAGATTCTTGTGGATACATTTTCTACTAGCATGTGTGACATTTCATCGTGATTGTTTTCTTGTATTTACTGATGATCTAACATGGTGACATCCGTTGCTTTAGATTAATGAATTTTCCGGGTGAATTTATATTTACGTCATTTCTTAGGTTTCTTTGTGGTGCATATTCTGTGCAAAACCGTTCCTGAAGGATGCGCTGCAGTTAGTGTGATAATTGTGTGCAGTACTGTAGTTAGATCTAATAAGTAACGAAAGACATGTCAGACGGAAGCTAAAAGTATTGAGAAAGGTGGTTAAAGAGGCAGTTGGTGCACTAACGAGAAACGTTTTTAATGAGTATAACATGTAATGAAGCTTACAAGGAGGTTTTGTTTTAATATATGGAAGACAATAGGTTAATAAAGAAAAGATGAAACGGTAATAATAAGTTAAAAAAGAGGTACGACAAAGATAATAGAAGGTAAGAAAAGTAAATATAACAATATATTCTAAGAAAGGGAAGTGTGAGAATGGAGAAAAGAAAGTAACACAAATATTGGTCAGTTTTTCATGGACGTTTAGTATTAGGAAAACCCTGACGAACCGAGAGTTTTTATGGTATTATCATGATGTAAACCATGGTTACTCCCTTATCGAAGTTTTCGTAACTATATGTTTGTGATTTCTTCATCTGCGTATTTATTATCCTTTTGTGTTTACTCATTCGCTATACTTTCGTGTATTCACTTTCACTTATTGAAATGAGGCATATATACTTGGATAGGTTCGGAGTTTTTATCGGGATTCCTGTACACACATAACAATTATCTTTATCATGCTTATTACTCTATACTGTTTCACAGGTTTTACTCGTCTTATTTTTCTGTAATTCGTTACTAAAGACCTATTATGTTCAGACCATGACATCAATTTCTCTCATTTATAGACATAGGACACTGGACAATCGTATTATTATACTCTTAGGTAGTTGTACAAGTTTTCTCACTTATCTGTACAATTATTGAATTATTAATTTCCACAATGATATAAAATGCGATCAATACGTCACTTTCTTGTTTTGCGTAACAAAAGTTTTTGACAAGAGATTGCCAAGGATATGTAGCACAAGCATCAGCGAACTGTAAGCTTTTTAATTTTGGCACTGAACTGTCAACAATGAAACGGCGACTCTCTTCAGTCATTCAGTGACCACGAAAAATTACTGATTCAATTTGAGTCTAGTCAGTTGACAGTGAAGGAAAACATCACCCCGTCTGCTTCAGGTGCTATGATCGACACTTTAATTTTCATCGCAGTTACTACTTGTGGGTGTCAGCATGGACATTCCTCACTGAGTCTCCTATAATCCATGTCTTTATATGGTGCTTCCATTTATAGAAGTAGTCACAAGAACATGTAACATGTTGGCTATGAAACAGGCACTGTGAACACAATTTCGTGCTGTGTACTTTCTAAAACTAAGGCTTTTCTACTTTGTACAGTTCAATTTATCTGCAGATGATTTAATTGTAAGTAACTGGTTTTATACTTTTTATATATCTGTGCAACACATCCAGAGTAATTGAGGACATCTTAAGCTATTGCCTTTGCTTCATGACTGTAGCTGAAGAAACATTTATTCTCTCTAAATATATATTTGGTCTTAGGTGAATTCTTTTTCATTCTCTCACGCTTGTAACGCTTCTGAGGATCTATTTGGTTATCACTATTTAACTTTGGCATTTAATCCATTACCATGTCTAAACGTCTCGGCCAAAATTCTGGTTTCAGAACGGAAGAATGTGGATGTATACATGAGGTAAGCACACAAGTGAATAGAATTGTAATGTGGTACTGAGAGTAGTGTCAAGGTTCAAATAGTTGAAATGTTATAAGAATTGCTGTGATAGGAAGATGAAATTTCCTTTGTTGAAAATTATTTCTTGAAGTCATGTTTTGTAAATATTATTGTGAACATTCAATTCATTTTTAAATCATTACTTTAGAAATACAGAGTTTCCATTCGGTTTATTATGTAGCTACGCACATTGCACTTTGTAGGATGGGATTGTCAGTCGTATTTTTTTTAATGTTGCATTGATGCTGTATGCTGTGCGTTGCTTTCAGGAAATGTGCAAGAATGTTTGTCAAGTCACGAGGTAAGTGAAACTACAGTTTACAACCAGGAATTTCTTTGTAATTTCAGTTGCGCAGATACTTCAGAAGTCAGGTTACATTCAAAGTAGCACTGCATTTTTGTAGAAATAGCTAGAATCAGTTTGTGAACAGTGTTGAGTAAATCATATTAAGTATTTGTGAAACTCAGTGCAGTCAGAGTTTTGCACATTACCCGAACTTAAGTTAGAAATTCATTTCTTTGGCAATCTTTTTTTGAGGGGTTCTGGTAGACAGTTTTGGGAAGATACACCCATATAGTGAGAAGCAGACAAGCGGTGAAGCTACAATATGAAGTCTGGACAAGGATTAAATGAAAATAAAACGACTGTCAAAGAAACAGTAGTGAGCAATTAAGATCGGTAGAACGATGAACTCGACCACCACAGCAATGAGTCATACAATAAAAACCGTCAGAGAACTGACAGGGTCTAGAATTCCAGGTCAGAAAAAGTGGGAATAAAAAGATGGTAATTACTGAAATGTGTATATGATAAGATAAAGTCACTGTTGGGAGAGCAAAATAATGCGGAACAGACTAGTGTGACAGTAAATTATGGTAGTATGCAAGCAGAAAAATAGATGAGATACAAACTATGATACAATAAGAAACGGAAAATAAGAATTTAAGCCTCAATAGGAAATTAAGACAGGATGATGGAAAAATAGATTTAGAGAAACAGAATAACCAAAGGACGCTGAAAAATGGAAGAAGGGCGATATTAAGGTACTTAACAGAACGTGAAACTCAGTAGTAACGTAACAGGAGGAAGTACCGGCAAGAATCTGTGGAAGATTGCGTCAGCGGGGGCAAGGAAGTGACTAGAATGTCCAGCGGGCACCGACTGTGTAATAAGCGAAATCACGCGAGCGTGACAGAAGCAATAAAAGCTACGAGTATTTAATGAGACAGAGGAAGTTGGGTAGCCCCCTTACATAGCTGATTAATATAAGGATCCAAAAATATAATCAAACATGGAACATCAAATAATCTTGACAAAAATTAATACATTAAATACAGCTTCGGTATAGAATAATGATGACAAATTTCAGCAAAAGAATATGAGGGATGTCAATAGGATCTCAAGAGCAGAGGATGTGGAGGAAAATAAGACAATGTGATTTCAGATTTGTACATTCAAAAAAGATGCTAGTCCTTATTCATATTTTTACTATTGCAGTACTACAGGTATATTTTTTATGTTATTTATTTTCGCTCCATTTCCTTTTTCCTTCTGTCTCCCTCACATCTGGTTCACTTTTCTTTCTCTATTGTTCAATCACTAATGTCCACTTCACCCTCCGTTCATCAGTCTATTGAACAAGCCAAAAGCCCAGTGCCCAAGTGTGACTGAATCACAGAATGTCAAACCACAGTTGCCACCTCTTTCCTTCTTTTCCTTCGATGCAAAACAAGAGAACCGGGCGCAGTACAAGCAGCAGATGGAGCACTGTCTACAAAATGTCAGGTGATTCAGGAAGTTCTTTTGCTCAAGGGTAAGAGTTGCAATAGGGCCGCTGTATCAGAAAGTGTTCTCCCTTGTTGAATCCCAAAACCTCCCCGTTGAGAAAGACGTTAGATAGGTAGACGACTTTGTGTGTCACAGATTCATGTAGCTGCCGCTTGTTTGAAAGCCCTTCGTAAACGTCGCCATAGTAATCAAATTTACAAGGAGTAGATCACTGAACGGCAATACAATCTTAACAGTGCTTGTGGAGCTTAATTTCAAGATGAAGTTCTTCCCATTGCAATTATTCGTGGTCTCGCGGTAGCATTCTCGCTTCCTGAGCACGGGGTCCCTGGTTCGATTCCCGGTGGGGTCAGGGATTTTTCCTGCCTCGAGATGACTGGGCGTTGTTGTGTCGCCTTCATCATCATCATTCATCCCCATTACGGTCGGAGGAAGGCAATGGCAAACCACCTCCACTAGGACCTTGCTTAGTAAGGCAGCGCGGGTCTCCCGCGTCCCTCCCCTACGCTCTGTAAATAAGTATGCGACTCATCATCTTGATCATCACCAACAAGAGAATGTGGGCTGCGATTTTAGTGCATCGCAGTCCGGCTGTGCTTGAAGTTCTTAAAGTAACTGAATCCCAGAAAGTGCAAGAGTTTCCAGAACTAGACTGTAGTGCCTGATGTTGAAACATTGAATACAGACAGGTCTAAGCGGGCCCAGATCCGTCTGCCACAAACTGACAACAGACACAAGAAGCTGTGTAATTAGTAAACGAGATTCCCAGCCAGTTTCTCTGCAAATTCAAGAATTCCGAAGGCTATTGTGAAGGGCTGTGTAACGCATGATGTCGTGAACTGTTTATTATGCCAGGTGGAATGCCCACATTGCTTAAAGTCAGGACACACAAAACGACTGTGCCTGCAAAAGAGCAGCAACGTAAACTCTGTGTGACATAAATCTAAAATTGAAAATGGGGAAATTAATGATTTCACATTCTGATTACAGAACAATCTCCAATTGAAACTGGAGACGTGCAGAAACTGAAACAAAAATATTCATCCGCTGTAATTCAGTCAGTGCACGGAGTCAGTTATCCTTATTGCATGAGAATATCTGAGGACTGAAGGGGAATGCTTAATGAGTTGTTTAGTTGTGTTGAAGAATTATAATTGAGCAAACCGGTTGATACAGATATATTAAATGTTCCTGGATTTAAGCTAGTCTCTTACTTCTGTAGAGAAAATATGGTAAAAGGAGGAGTTGAAACTTCCTGGCAGATAATTGTTTTATTCATAAATGTTTGAAATTAATAAACTTTTCTCAGAGCAGCATTTAGAAGCTTGTGCAACTGAAGAAGTATTTCATAATACGTTCTTCTCAATAGTAAGTATATACAGAGCACTTTCAGGAAACTTTTTTATAAAAAAATCTGGAAGGTCTGTTGTCCTTCCTCAAAGTAAAAGAAAAAACCAAGGAAATAGTGGTTGCTAGTGCTTTTAAGGTTACTTTTTTGAAAATCTCTGTCAGTGAACAATTACTGCACTTAGTATTGCTCTCATTCAGTTTAACTGCTATTGCGAACTTCGCACCTAGATTATGTAAGGCTTCAAGGCTGCTACTGACCGCTTCTTTGGATACACATGTAGGGAGAAACGTCATATCACTACACCAGCAATAAATGGGCTATCTAATCATGACATGCAGCATCTAATGTTATATGTTGAAACTTGTCAGGATATTAACTCTATTATATTTGTGTATAGGACGTTAATAAATAAATCAAAAATTGAGGATTTTAGGAGACTGTAACCAGATATGAGTTGGACAGATGTTTGCAATACTTCTTACTCAAATGGAAAATACAAAGCATTCTTTAATAAAGTTACTTCTTAATTTGAAAATTGTTTTTCCCTAAAGGTAACACAAATCAAACAAAATTCCATAAACAAACCATGAATTACCCAAGAAATAAAGGTATCATATGAGACAGAAAGGAAACTGTAACTTCTGTATAGGAACAGATATGATGTTAGCGCTGTAATACACTACAAAGAAAACTGTAAAACATTGAAGTTAGTAAACCAAAAATGTAAGTAGATTCATTATGACAAGAAAATAATTACACTAGGCATCAAAATATAAACCATATGGCAGATAGTGAAGACACAGGCAAGTGGGGCCAGAAAAAGGATCAGACAGCTCTAAAAATAAATGAGACATGGGTATAATTTCATGCAGCGTTGGAAATCTCTCAAACAGAGTACTTTTTTCTGTTACTGACAACTAAGGTGTCACCAATTTCAGTAAACTGTGCAATGGAATACCTGAGACCGGTCTCTAGAAATAACCTCAGTAAAATGGAAGTGACACTCACTTCTCCCACAGGAGTACATGCTTAAAATCAAAATATTCAAGTGCTTATGATAACATATCAATAATGTTAATCAAAGAGTGTTCATGTTGAGTTCTAACTTTAGTTATTTGCGTAATCAATCTCTTATCAGCAGAGCATTTCTGGACTGGTAAACTATACTGAAGTTAAGCCTCTTTATAAGAAGGAGGTAAAGAGATACCATCTAACTATAGACCAATTTCACTTTTGTCAGCTTTTTCGAAAATGTTTGAAAAGGTTGTGTTCAGGTGTCCTATTAAGGATCTGACAGCAAATAATACATAGTCAAAGGGCCGTTTGGGTTCCTTAAGATCTCCAATACCGAGAATCCTATTTACACTTACAGTGAGAATGTACTTGCTACAATAGATAACAAGTTAGAGGCTGTTGGCATTTTCTGTGACCTGTCAAAAACATTTCACTATGTAAATCACATCATTATCTTAAGTAAGTTTGAATATTATGGTGTCACTGTTAGTTCTGCAAAAACTCTAAACTAAGGATGTGGCTGCGAAATACCTGTGAATTAAGCAGTCAGTCTTCATCTGACTGGGAATTAATTACATGCGTTTTCCTCAAGGTTCCATCTTGAGTACGTTGCTTTTTTGGTGTACATTCACGGCCTCTCATCTACGTATTACGTTACCAGAGGCAATACATTGCAAGTAAACTACAGATTTAGAAATGGGAGCTAAAATTTTCTCTGACATTAATAAACTGTTTAAAGCTAATTAACTGTTATTGAACTTGGGAAGAGCCATGATATGCTCCTCAGACCCTGTAAGAGATTTCCTTCCACCATATCTGTAACATATGAAGACGTGCAGGTAGAAGAGGTTGTTAGTATTAAATCCCTTGGATTACAGCTCTATAATAAATTCAGTTGGGAATGACATTCTATATTATTGCTGAAGAGCGTAAACAGACCTATATTTTCAATGTGAATGATGTCAGATGGAGATATAAATAGAGAAAACCTTGCATACATTCTTTACTTTCGTTCTGATGGTCATATGCCATCATGTTTTGGGGTAACTTCTCAGACTGAGAAAAAATTTGCATAGTGTGAAATCTTATAATAATTTCATTTGGGGCGCTGATTCAAGACCATCAAGTAGACACCTATTCAAAGAACTGGGTATTCTACAGGTTGATTCTCTGTATATTTATTCCTTTATGAAATGTGTTGCAAATAATGTCTATTTCTAGCCAATAAACACATAGTATCAATACTAGAAATACGAAAAATTTACATAAAGACCTAAAATCACTTACTTTGGTACTAGAAGGCGTCCAACGTTCAGAAACGCACATTTTCAATAAATTTTCGCAACCATTAAAAACTTGGTTCCAGACAATGAACAGTTGAAACACAGTCTGAAAGAGTACTTGGTAGGTACATCCTTTTACTCTATAGATGACTATCTTAACAAGGACTCTGTTAGATCTCAGTTTTGTGCAGCAGTTTTTCACAAAAGTCAAGTTTAGGTAGTTTGCGTATGATAAATTAATAAAAAGTGCATAACCAATTTTCGTTCTGACAGTTTATTAATTCTGTAAATATTAGCCGTTTCAGGTTACTCTAATGTATTCACATATTTTGACAGTCTGCTGACAAATAATAGTGAGCGTGGTATTCAAATTTTCTATGTTTTTTATGTTATACTTTCTGACATTTTCCATACCCACGACATTAATCTCATTTTTGGGTCTATGGAACGAAAACTGAATCTAACCGCTAATCGAACCTAATCTAATTTACTCCTCCGTAGACCCAAGTGCTAGAATCGTAAAGCTACACGCAAAGGCAAAATTTTATCCATATGAATTACCTCTCCTCAAACAAAACGCTTCAAACTCGCAAATCAGAGAAGGCATTCTTCTGGAAGTCGTAACTGACAAACCGTTCATATCTTTACTGATTTCTAACCAAACTGTCGCCCTTCTGTTAGATACTGGTGCTTCACGAACGTTATTCAATCAGAATACTTTTGAGAAGTTGGTACAAATTAAGCCACAAAAATCGCATGGGTACACTGAGGCCTACGACGGCCAAAGTATCTGTTCTCGAGACGTGCACTGTGCAAGGAAAACATAAAAATATGGCTACATTTGCACCACCCGCAGTGGCTCAGTCACGTTCCAGTCCTCATACTTTTGGTATGGGTGCATTTCATTTGTTTGATTTAAATACTCAAGGTAACGTGCATTCTGTCGACACTCAAATTTCCCATGCCAGTATTCATCAACTAGGTGGAAAATATAAATATTTGTTCGGTGGCAAATTGGGTCATGCAAATAACTTTTAAACCCTTTACAGTCAAAAACAAACCTCAAACACACTTTCACCACACACATCCGGTACCACATTTATTCACAGTGACATTGTTTCTGACGTCAACAGTTTGGACCAAATTGGTGTTATAAAACCCATTGGTGGAAGTCAATCGGCATCTCGTCTAGTTATGGTATAAAACTGAGTGGAAAATCAGACTTTGTGCAAATCAAAACCACAGTTAACGCTCAGACAATTATTGGTTCTGTCTCGCTTAAATGTATCAGGGAGCTCGTGGACCACGTACCAGGTGGACAAATCTTTTCCCAAATTCATTTAGCTAGTGCTAACTTTAAACTTCCGCTTGATGACCCAACCACAAAATTTGTAATGTCCGTTGGTCCATCACGACCTGGGGCCATAGGGTGGTAAGTACTTTTCAATGTCAATAAAATTCACCAACAGCCGTATACTTTAAGATCTTATATTTCATTTGAAATCAACCAGTTTCGGCAATTCATTTTACCATCTTCAGGCACCATACGCTTTTATTCAAATAAACGAACTTACCGTATAGCGCCTTCAAACATTGGATATCGTGAATTCGAATCTTTATACAAGTGCTTCAAACGAAGACGTGACAGACACTGCCAGCTGCTGACACGTCTTCATTTGTAGCATTTTTATAACGACTGGAATTCACGATACACAGTGATTTGCATGTATAACAAATAAAATTTACGTGTATGCATTAATGTTGTATGTCAGAATGGGACACTGTATTAAAATGTTGTGGGTCATTACAAACCTGGTATTAACTGGAGGCCAAGGGTTGTGAATTTCTTGGAGGCACAGTGCTGTATATGCTAACAGGATTATTGGTAAAAACATTACTAAGCACAACGTTCTGAGTGTAATTCACTTATTGTGTATATATAGCTTCATCAATAACCTCTGCATATGATGGTTACTGTAGCAACATCATCATTATTAGCACTCCCTCTATCACATTTGGTAACGAATCCCTCAATCCTCTTAACTGTCTGTCTCCATTTTTCCCGGTCATTTGCATTTCGGAGTAGCTGGCCTCATGTTTAGTGTGTCTTCTCCTTTATCTGGTCTACCATCGCCTCGGTGGTCTTGCCGAAACAGAGTTTTTAATTTGATTCAGACACTGAAGTTCATTTCCTGATAATCGTGAGTTTGTCACTAACACACCTTTGCTTTTAACAGCTTCATGAGTAAATTGACCTGGGAAAGGTGATTCAACCAGCAGTTTTTCTAGTTGACATGTGGGCACTCAGAAGTGTAGGACACAATTTTTGTCTAGAATAAGTAAGCAGAGACAACTATAACTTTACAGCCATAACTCGATTTCCACAAAAAATTTCCTGTTTCGGTAGCCAGGTAGTACGCCTGTACTTTGCCTAGTTTACAGAGGACAGCACAAAGCACCGTTGAATAAGGGATTTCCATGGCGACCGGCATACCGCGGAAGTTCGTTGCCTAGCAACCATATTCCCGGAGGAACCGTTTCGAAGACGCAGCTTAATCTGGAGAAGGCGTTCTCGCTTGCAAGTTGTGGACGCCGCCACCGCCCTCCCTCCTGGCAATTAAGTTAATACTGCCTCCCAACAAGGTACGCAGGCCAACTTCTGCCAATCTGCATAGAAATCTGTGTGTTTGCACTTTACGTTTGAGTTCCCAAATTTTCGATTAAGTACATAACAGCGGTTGGCAAAGATGTTTCTTTCCCTTTACCATAATTTTATCATTAAATTTCAGGTTAAGGTGATGGCTTCCGAATCACTGTTTTGTCTAAAGCTAATCTTACGAAAACCCTTCTCTCTATAACTGAAGCCAGCTGTTAACATAAAGAGGGAAAATTTTTGAAAACTTTTGAGTCAGTTGATAGAGGATGGAAGGTAAATAATGTATGATACATAATTCGGGATATTTTCGTGGATTTCAGTTTATGAAAGTCCACCTACGGCTTGCATGTGAACTAATTTCCTTCAAATCAAACGGCTGATTTTCTTTTGTAATTAACTGCTGAGCTACCATTCAAAAGCAAGGTAAGCTACACGTCTAAAGCAGATACACGGTGATACTAAATACAGTAATCGCGTGATTGATTAATGGTGCACTTCAAGGTTTTTAACAGCTCAACTGAGCAGCCGAAAATACGTCATCAAACGTAGTATAACACTTCTTGGCACTGTGCACTTACTTCCCATTTCGTTCTTATACTTCTGTATTTCATTACGTCTATTTCACTTTCTGTGAACTTACATTTTCGTTTTCGTCAATGAAATCCAACATCTCGTGTGTTGTCCTAGGTTTCCTACTAAACACTGCCTCAGTGCCTAGTTGCCCCTCCGCTACCTCCACTGTACTATCTCTCAAAACTACAAATTTGTCACTACAAATTCGTCTTCTGTTTATAGCAGCTGGAAAAGTTTTGCAGTTTGTTTCGAAATCTTCATCTTCCTTAACGATCCGAATAATTTTCTTTATCTCAATAGATTATCGTTATACTGTGGTGGGAGCTGGCTTTGTGCCCACCTGTTCTCATTATTCTGTTCTTTCGAATTTTCTTATTAACTGAAACGTTCCTACTCCTACGTCTCTAAATTATGTTACCGTTTTTGATTTTGTGTTGATGAACCTGTACTTATTAGAAAAGAAGTCTAGTCCTTCTTCAATTGCAATTCAGAAACACAAGGCTCATTAGTCAGATATCCAGACTTTTTCCCTGCCACGACCACTAACCCATTGTTCTAGGCAAGGGAGCAGGGATGTCGAGGATGGCAGGGGTGATGGACAAGAGCAAGCAATTACGGCTTCAGACAGGTTGAAATCTTGAAATTTTCAGTTTTTGTTTTTCTAATTGAACACAGTCTACAGAAATTTTGTTTGTAAAGATATATAATAAATATATGTTATTGCCTTAGTTCTGGTTTGGTCATTCATTTAAACAAAACACTGTGGGCGTGCGACAATGTAAGTTTGGCAATTCTCAGACTTAAATTGGATTTTTTGAATCCAATTCCTCCGAGGAAAATTATTCTGGAGATGCGGATTCAAACGTTTTCAGAGTAGTTGAGGAAGAGAAGGCGTACTGAGATAATATAACTATCACTTTGCGGGAGTGCAAAGATCATGCTAAAAAGCGAATGGGTACAACATTGCGACGACTTAAAATTGCATGCCAGGGGAAGACACTGGTCGAAGGGAGAGGATCAGACTGTAAGCTTCGACTCACAGAATCTGTCATAGAAATAATTCAGAATTATTATGGCACGGCTATCAGACCAAATGTTGTTAGAATAGCAGATATGAGAATAGCTGTATGGGCAGTTTTGTTCCACCCCGCTGCAACAGACGACATAACTATTCGTGGCTTAATCCATCCAGCATGAAAAACTTTTTCGCAATCCAGCTTTGAGGGAATGTTTTCATGACTGCATCCAGGATCCTAATGAGTCCATTAACAGGCTAATCTGGGCCAGAATTCCCAACTCAGTATTTGTGGCAATTAGTACACTGCATTTTGGTATCTTTGATGCACTGACAACGCTCAATGAAGGGAATATTGCTTGTTGTGAGGTGCTGGAGAGATTGTTAGATACTGCTAGTCGTTTCACAGTAAAGCAAATATTAAATTTAGATAAAGACATGCAGGTGGAATTAGAGAGAGCTGTTACGAGACCTTGAGACAAGGGCAAGACAGCGTAGACAGTAGGAAAAAGGATATTGCAAGTTGATATAGACGAGGAATGGAGACAACCGTCATGCTGAGCTGGGATGCATTGACAATTTTAATGGCTGTTTCCTGCAAGTTGTATTTTTTAAGAATAAAGTGTACTGTTTGTGAGTTTCGTTCTCAATTTCAGATTGAATCTCTCTCTCTGCAGTCGAGTGTGGGCTAATATGACAGTTCCTGGTAAATTAAAAATAAGTGCAGAACCGAAACTCCAATGTGGGACCCTGACTTTTTGCGGTCCATTGCTGTACCGACGGTCGGTGGAGCAGCTGCCCGCGAAAAGCGAAGGTTTTTGTTCGAGACTTGATTCAGCATATAGTTTCAGTCAGCCAGGAAGTTTCATTCCCAACTGTTTCACCGCGTACCAGATTGATAGCTTTCCTTTTCCAACTATTATTTTTGTCGATAAACCACTTTCATCTACGTTTTCGAGCTTTGCTGAGAACTACATCACATTTGTTTCAGGTATGACTTTGTGACTACTTTCCAACAACTCCAGTAAAACAGTTTGATTCGTTACATAGGCCCCTGCATTGGATAACCCCTCAAAATTTTTAAAATAAGAGTAGGGATGGCTCTTCACAAATACAGATAACTTGGAACCATTTACAGCTCTCAGTTTCCGAAGGACAACTTTTCACCTTCATTCCTCATGAATAGCTACTATTTTTACTTCAGAATATATGATACCCACTCTTCTATTCGCAGCCTTCATTATTTCTGTCAGCTCCGTCTGTCTGTCTGTCTGTATCTCTATTGGTTTGGTGAACAACAGATTTGGAAGAAAAGTCAACATCATATTTTGTTTCGAAGGATTCTTTTCCCTGCAGCGTGACACAAGATCGTGAAATGCACTCCACAGTTGGCTGCCCCAGCGTACTAAAGTACATGACCATGCAGAATAGTTAATACCGGTTCCCACAGTTCACGTAGTACAACAGTAATGTTTATTTCAGTCAAAATGTCCTTTGGAAGCACTGTCTTTGTTTCAGAAATCGTCATTTTGCTCAGGAAAACCAACTTTTGCACGACGTAAAAACATAACCACAACAGTAGCAAATTAAACGTTTTACCTTTCATTCGTTTCTCTGTTTCGCGTTTGGTGACTGAATGCTATCTGATGAGAAGGAGAATTTTATGTGTCTGAGACACGTTAGTAGTCATGAACCATGAAATGTGATTTCATATATTTCAAAGATAGGAGAATTTTCAAATATTGTGCCACAAGGAGTACTGCTGATTACTTACGTAGACTGGATAAGCAATGAGAAACTACTGTATTGGATCGGAGAGAAAGGCAATTTATGATAGTAATCTGCCAAAGACAGTACTTTCACTTATGGCATGTATCGGTTAGAAAAATGCAACGAATGATGACTGATATTAGTAGAAATCGATTTTCAGCAAGATAAATAAATTGTGTTTCTGCTACTGGTTGCTACTTTCTTTATAATTTTTGACAGGAAATTTGTGTGACAATTTCACTAAAAGAAAGGGTCCGTTGGAGGGACAGAGCCTGATGTATCAAGGAATATAGGAATTTGGTAATGGAGGGCAAAAACTATAGAGGAGGACAATGACGTGACTACAGTAAGAATGTTTAAATTTATGTGTAGCGGACAGTAGTTACACAGACACAGCACAGTGTAGGCAAACGTGAAGAGCGGCGTCAGGGTAGTGTTCAGACCGAATACCTAAACAGCAACAGGCCACTCCCCGTGGGTTCTAGAACATAAACCACGACATAAAGAAAAAGGAAACAGAAATAACTAATATTTCCTACTCCTTTATATAACTCAAGAAGCAATCAGTCATCGTATCATATGTGATATCGTTCAGTTTAGAGAAAGATTCTGCTCTCATCAAAACGTCTTTCCCACTGTTCTGCATCGTAGTATTCTGAAACATCAACAGTACGCAGGGCGGCCTAAAATGACGATGGTATTCACACTGGCAACAGTTATGACTTTCTGTCAACAGTTTTGAAAATTCTAATGCAGTAACTTAGCAACGTATCTCAAATGATCATGTCTTCGTTGTACGCAAGTGAATTTAAAATACTTATATGTTAACATGAAGCTCCCTTTTCTGCTCTGCTGGCGGGGGCAGGGTGCCGTGGTATTAACTCCACGGGTCACCGAAAGCGATGTGGAGCGATCCTGATCAATTATCGTTCAAACAACGGAAATTACTTCGTGCCGTGTATAAAGCTCACACATTGTGCTCGATGGAGCACCATCACTGGAAAATTCCCCGATTCGCTCAAAGAATAACCCCAACCTGACTCTTTTAAAGAATCGAACTTCCACCTATAAAACATCCGCAAACGTCTCATTACAAATGCGTTAAAATGTTCAATATTTGATGTTACCTGTGTATATCTTTTATGGGTGAAGACGCAAAACCCTAATTACGTTGGTTTTATTAGTTTCGCATTATTCACTTATCAACTACTGAAAAAACTGGGGATAACGTTTCGTATGTTTAAGGCTTGTTCGAAGTCAATAGGTGCTCTCGTTCTGAAATACTGGATGAGCATAGTCTGGGTAACTTGTTAACCCTGAATTACACTGCCTGTAGAGACATACGCAGTCTATAATCTTAATACTCGTCTTATTGTGTTAAATCTCAGACTTAACATAATACCTCTTAATGGGCAAACTATCACTGATTTTTAAATTTATATATCTACTCAATAACTACACTGAAAATCAAGTTTTTCTTGTTTATGTAAGCCTATAAATGAACAACCTGCTACTGGAAATGTGTACCGTTTCAGCTGTTTAGTGACACAGACATGCTCTGTACATGGATGAAGATAAGGAAATACTATAAAACTGAAGTCAAATTTTACTTTTACCATCAATCTCAAAAATATTAGCAAAGATAACATATTTTAATAATTATTCACCATTTAGAGACTGCACTTCATCGCCTTATCATGTTGCCTGGTAGTATAGTTAGAGACGCGAAAATGTGTATATGTGAATGTAATTGTTAGACATTGTCTGAATAGCTATTAAATATTACAATAAATATCCAGCAGTCTTCGAAAAAGTTTTATTTAAATAAATATATGTATAGAGATAGTCGAGTCTCATAAAAGGAAGCAGTGGTTGAGATAGGAGTGAGACAGGGTTATAGCCTATCGCCGATGATGTTCAACCTGTACACTGAGCGAACAATAAAGGGACCAAAAGAAAACTTTGGTGTTGTCATTAAAATTCAGGTAAAAGAAGCAACACTTTGAGGTTAGTCTTTGACACTGTAATTCCGTCAGATACAACAAAGAACTTGGAAGGGCAGTTGAATGGACTTGATAGTTTCCTGAAAGGAGGATGTAAGAAGACGGTCAATAAAAATATAATGGAATGTAGTCAGACTAAAGCAGGTGACGCTGAGGGAATTAGACTGGGAAATGAGACGCTAGAAGTAGTAGATGAGTTTTGCTATTTGTGTAGCAAAGTAATTGGTGTTGTCTGAAGTAGAGAGGGAATAAATTGTAGACTGGCAATGGCAAGAAAAGCGTTTTTGAAGAAGAGGTATTTGTTGACATCGAATATAGATTTAAGTGGTAAGAAGTCTTTTCTGAAAGCATTTGTATAGAGTTGCGGGCTTTCAAATAGAAACTGAATGAAATGAGGTGTTGTGGTGGCCCTCAGCTACGTACCCTCCGACTGAAGGCTGAAATATTAAAAGTTTAGGCAGGTTTCGTTGTCTAGGGGTTGGGATACATAGTAGCCGCGTTACAGGCCAAATACTCCTTAGTCTGCAAAAAAAATGGCTCTGAGCGCTATGGGACTCAACTGCTGTGGTCATTAGTTCCCTAGAACTTAGAACTACTTAAACCTAACTAACCTAAGGACATCACACACATCCATGCCCGAGGCAGGATTCGTACCTGCGACCGTAGCAGTCGCACGGTTCCGGACTGCGCGCCTAGAACCGCGAGACCACCACAGCCGGCTGAGTCTCCAGTATACAATATGAACAGACACATAAATCTAATGCTCGAAGTTTCCTGTCACTCGGCAATTGCGAATGTAACATAGAAGTTTATAAATGAAAGACTGCAATTAAATAAAATCTGCAGGTACTATCTTAACGACTTTAAATGATGAGTACGATAGTAGAAGTACTTTAGAGAATTCGGTATATTTCTGCAAAACACTTATTGGTGTCGATGGTCTATCAATTAAATAAAACATAAGTAGAAGAACAGGGAAACACTGGATTCCTATTGCACGTAATTAGTTACGAACAACAACGTAGCTTACGGGATATCCACTTCCAACCGCGTACTTCGTCTTCACTGCAGAAGCCACGGAAATCTCACCAGTACACAGTTCGCCACTCCGAAGTGTTTCCATCTCTCGCGACCACGCGCAAGCTGCTCCACTCCAAGTCCCTCCTGCGACTCCGCGTACGTAGAGCCGTTACATTTCAGATGTGTTACGACCCGTGGCTCTACCCTTCAGTCGATCCCTGCGAAACCCTACATTTCAGCAGGATAATGCACGACCGCATGTTTCAGGTCCTGTACGAGCCTTTCTGGATACAGAAAATGTTCAACTGCTGCTCTGGCCAGCACATTCTCCAGATCTCTCACCAACTGAAAATGTCTGGTCAATGGTGGCCGAGCAACTGGCTCGTCACAATACTCCAGTCACTATTCTTGATGAACTGTGGTATCGTGTTGAAGCTGGATGGTGAGCTGTACCTGTACACGCCATCCAAGCTCTGTTTGACTCAATGCCCAGGCGTATCAAGGCCGTTATTACGGCCAGAGATGGTTGTTCTGGGTACTGATTTCTCAGGATCTAAGCATCCAAATTGCGTGGAAACGTAATCACATGTCAGTTCTATAATGTATTTGTCAAATTAATACCCGTTTATCATCTGCATTTCTTCTTAGTGTAGCTTTTTTAATGGCCAGTAGTGTATATTTTCAGGGAGCGACGACTCGTCCGTTACCTCATGGAGTATAGCCACGTATGGAAGTGAAACCTGGACGATAAACAGTTTATAGAAGAATAGAATAGAAGGTTTTTAAATGTGGTGTTGCCGAAGAATGTCGAAGAATAGATAGTTAGATCACGTAACTAATGAGGAAATACTGAACGGAATTGGGGGGGAAAGAAATTCGTGATACAACCTGACTAGAAGAAGGGATCGTTGTCATGACACATTCTGAGACCTCAAGGAATCACCAATTTAGAACAGGAGGGAACGGGAAGCGTGGGGGTAAAGTTTGCAGAGGAAGGGTAAGAAATGAATACAGTAAGAAGATTCAAAAGTATGCATGTTGCAGTAGCGGTTCGGAGATGAAAAGGTTTCGACAGGATAGGGTAGCATGGAAAACTGCATCAAACTAGTCACCGGACTGAAAACCACAACAACAACAAACAGAACACCATTTTAAAGGAAATAGTTCTTATATAGGAAAACAGTGATCTATAATTATTATAAATAAACTGGAAGCAGTCTTGATGGCGTAACTTTTTTAATGCGGTGATCGGTTTCGATCTTTTTACTCCACCAACCACAAGCGAGAGGGTTGCCATGCGCCATCGCCTCCGGCAGACATTCATCGTCTGAAGATTGTGGCATAGCGCCGTATACCAATCCTGCCTTGGAGGCGGTTAAGTGGGAGATGTGTCTCAGAGCTGGATAATGACAGACGGTGACGCGAGACTGGACGCGTACGTAGTTTAGGTATCAGCCGATAGAGGACAGTATTGGATAGGGGACTGTGGTTTAGTTTCGACTGTGCCCACTAGAGTGTACTAAAGTAATAGAGTTCATAAACTGTTCTAGTATTTTCGTAACGTGTTATTATGTCTTTTTGTCTATGTAAAATGTTATAAATGTGTTTTAGCAGTATGAATGATGCGTGAGTGTGGTTTACGGTTAATATGAAGATAATTGCTTAACGAGTTATGTAGTGGGATTTAGTGTGGAAATATTTCGAAGAAGTATTGATGTGGACAAATGGGATTTTTGTAGAATAGATTTATAAAGTAAGTTTATGGTAAAAGGAATGTTAATTCAGGCATAAATAACAATAGTAAATAACTTGAGCATATTAGATAATTACGTCGGTAAAAAGTGCTGTCGTTAGGTTTACTATTTTGGATTTGTTATTGATGAAAAGCGCAGACTGACGCGGGAGAATGTTGTTTTGCTATTGGCTGTTGAGTAAACTGACCAATCGTAAAGCAATATTCTTCGCTCGCCTTTCTCTGTTGGTAGAGAAGACTTAGAGTATTCTAAAGAAGAGTGGAAGCCTAGCCATGAGCCGGCCGCGGTGGTTTCGCGGTTCTAGGCGCGCAGTCCGGAACCGTGCGACTGCTACGGTCGCAGGTTCGAATCCTGCCTCGGTCATGGATGTGTGTGATGTCCTTAGGTTAGTTAGGTTTACGTATTTCTAAGTTCTAGTGGATTGATGACCACAGCAGTTGAGTTCCATAGTGCTCAGAGCCATTTGAACCTAGCCATGAAACAGTTCGGACGTGTGTAGAAGTAGTTCCGATGGAAATGATAAGTTGCAGGATCTAGCAGTGTTTCATACTTCAAAAGTGTTGTAAAGTGACGGCTTAATTATTCCGATGGATGAGTAGAAATTTCGGAGTTTTTAAGTGAATTTTGTGGCGACAAAAGACATAAATTCCGCGTGGCTATTGAGCAGCTCGGTGGCTAAAAACCGTGACTGCATTAGGTACCGACAGACATAATATTTGTCTAGCATTCTCAATCAAAAAGAATCCGTATTTTTGTAGCTATTACGTTTTCGGGAAATGCAACACCATAAACTGGGTAACGTGAGTGAACGGGATTGCGAGTGACTGTGTTAAGACTAGCAGGGGCTTGGCAGTGATACTTCTTCACCTATGTTTCTGAATATATTAATTAAGGACAAAAATTTCCAACCCTTCATTTCGTGTGAAAATTTTCTCCCGAAACTTAGATTACTGACTTTAATTGCAGCCTGGTTAACATCGAAGTACAGTAGGTTTCGCTCGGCTTCCCTACTGATGATCTGCTGAGACAATGTTCACAGGTAGGTGCTGGTTCGTCGTACAGAGACGGAAGGAACCGCACCACAGCAAGATGATCTTATAAAAAGATCGAAACCGGTTCCCACATTAAAAAAGTTCTGCGATCAAGACTGCTTCCAGTTTATTAAAACAGAGCAACATTCACTGCTAATCGATCAGTCGTCATGTTTATATATAACTTGCCTCTTGCATTTAGGTAGGTCGCACATTTTGTCGCTCCTCAACTTGCACTTGAGAATGACTATGAAGCCGAAATTACAATTGTATAAAATAAATTAGCAGTAATTTATGGTTTAACGGTGGAAATTTATTTCAATACGGTTGTGTATGTAGCGGGAATGCCTCACGTCCGCAGTTTTACTTGTGAACGTGTGTACTAGGTCTCGTTGCTGAGCAAATCGAGTTCACTTGCACCCGACAACAGACTCAGGTGACGACTTGGCTGGTGATACGCAACTCGAGTCTACCAGCACATGGAGACGACTACTTCGCAGATGACGTCACAGGAATCGCTGTCGAGTTTAAAACGATTATACAGAGCTTATTTATGATCTCTAGTACACACACGATATCTGAGAAGTATTTCAGAGAGAAGTGTTTAAGTGTACTAACACGCCGCGAGATAATCGAATGTGAACTTCGGCTGATAATCGGTGCAAAAGGGCTGCATATCAGATATTACACAAGAATACAGGTTTCCGAGAGCAACAATGTCTGGGGCGTGGTTCCAGTATCGAATAGATAATGTTTCCACACACATAAACTGCCGTACGACGCATCCAAAAGTTACTTTTTACCGCCCTCCCAGTGAACACCAATGTTCATTTGTATAGCTGAAAGCTGTAGCAGAAAATACTAGACCACTACTGTCTACTGCAGGTCGCAACATACATAGAATTGTCCGGTAAACGGGATGTGGCTAGTACTGAAATAAAAGTTTTCACTTGGCAATGTAAATTTTCAGGTGTATTTTTACGATAAAGATCACAGTTAATACTGCCAAGTCCGTACTAAGTGGCTACACAATGTAAAGTTCCCATGCACACCACTATCACACACGTAGCCAGTTTATGGTATTTACACCCGTTACCGAATGTAATAGAGTTTACTGGATCGTTTAGTTATGAAAATGCTCGCTCGAATGTTGTGCACTATGCTCTACACGTAATACCTGTTCCAGTCTTAGGTCTCACAACACGCCACGCTGTTTTAACTAACAGTCAAAAGCAATAATTTTGATATTCCGTCCGAAATTCCACACGACTTCCTCTACACCGTTCACTTAAATACACTTTGCACTACTTCGCGAACTCGTAATTAGCATTTCCCCGCGATTTTACAGTACTTTCGTCGGAGTTGCTTTCAATGAAATGTTACTAGTGCGAACCCTCAGCCCCCGACTAACTTAGATCACACCAAAGGCTTTGTTCCCAGCATAGATTGGTGCGATCCTGCATTTTTCTGATTGGCTGATATCACAAACAACAAATCAGGTTGCAGTATTATCCCCCGCTAACCCGCGCTTTACATCAATGACCAATCATAGTAAAACATTTCTTTCTATGGCAACTGCTAAATAAATAAATTTAGAAAACTATCAAATATAAAATTACTCCTTCTGAAATAACCGATTAATTTGTGTTCTACTCACGATTTATTAGTACCCTAAACTTACTGCACATTTAATTATAGTAAATCCCCTGCATAGTTTAACTGGTACTTCGTGAATAAACAAAACAATTTCCATTTACTTCTGTTATTCTGCTAGCACTGCTAATTACACTCACACTGCTAATTACTACACCTACAAAACAATTAAAATTATACAAATACATTAAATATTAATCAAACATAACTTTACAACATTGTTTTGACTATGACTGCTAGCACTGTCCGTCAACTGCTGACCTCTGCCTCCTACTAGTACAACTACGTGTAGCTGTATGACTCAGGTCCATGTCAGCTGGTGACATCTGTCGATGACTCATGTCCATAACGATATCGTCCTAACAAGTGACAGGAGCAATGCGAAGGCGCTACGCCTCATTGTCCGAAGAAAGGACTTCAAAAAAATGGTTCAAATGGCACTGAGCACTATGGCACTTAACAGCTGAGGTCATCAGTCCCCTAGAACTAGACCGTAGCGGTCGCGCGGTTCCAGACTGATGCGCCTAGAATCGCTCGGCCACATCGGCCGGCAACGGACATCACTTCGCCTCCCCAGAGCCTTCCGGGATAGTTGACTGTCTGCTGTGCGTCGGACCGCAGTCGAACTGAGTGCAGGGCGTCAGCAGTCCATTGCTACCAGGACTCTACCGAGCAAATGCACCGCATTTTGGGACTTGTGTGCGAGTAACTAGTGTCTCGCCATCACTTTCGGCCATTCACTGTGTCTTCTCCTGATGAACACGTACAGACATTACCCCATAACAGTATCTTTGCTTCGCTCAGTTTAAAGCCAAAGACTCCTGGACGATAAGTAACGAAACTGCAGACCGCAGCCGAGAGCAGATCCAGCCGCGAGCGCTCGCCATTAATTTCGAACAGAACGGAGCGTCAGCGGGGCGCTACCGTGACGGATTTCGCCTCATTACTTGCCGGCGAGCGGCAGCCCCAATCAGTTAGCCGTGGCGGAGATATGACGCCTTGCCGACGCCTGCGAGCAAATTGCTCATTAGCGGAGCCAGCCGGCCGACGAGCTCGTTACGGCATTCACGGCCAGCAGGCGCTGCCATGCCTTGTCACCGCTCTGGTACAGAACAGTGTCCGCTTGCAGATCGACGATTGCGAAGTTAGTTACTCGCAAGAAAGAATTTGCAGTTCTTAATGAGCAGCGCATCTAAAGGAGAAAAAGAGTGAGAGATCTTTATTCGTGAGACTTCTGCCACTAAGATGGGGAAACCTGAAACGATAATTGGCACCTCCTAAAATATGTGAATGTGTTGACAGTAGCTGGCAAACGATGACGTTATATGAACGCGTAATGTCTGTGCTTCCGAACGTGTCCAAAAGACAGATAATATAACAGATTCGCCTCGATGGGCAATGAATCCACAACCATTAGTGCGGATCCACAATGTTGTTCGACCTCCAGTGGGAATCTCGAAGTAGCGATCACGGAGAAATGGACGGTGGGACGGTGGGGTGGGTGGTTGAGGGGGGGAGGGTGGCTGGCAGCGGAGAGATGGCGGAAGGTGGGTGTATGGGTCCGACGTGTAGCGCGCCGACACAGTCCGCGCCTTTGCGGTAAACACCTTGACGGCTGATGCAGAGATAAACATAACTGCCTAGTAAGTAGAAGGTATTCGAATTAAATCGGATGATGCTGCGGGAATTAGATTAGGCAATGAGAGGCTTACAGTAGTAAATGAGTTTGGCTGTTTGGGGAGCTAAATAACTGATGATGGTCGAAGTAGAGAGGATATAAAATGAAGACTGGCAATGGCAAGGAAAGCGTTTCTGAAGAAAAGAAATTTGTTTAGATTGAGTATAGATTTAAGTGACAGAAATACGTTTCTGAAAGTATTTGTATGGAGTGTAGCCACGTATGGAAGTGAAACGTGGACGATAGATAGTTTACAAAGGAAGAGAATAGAAGCTTTCGAAATGTGGTGCTGCAGAAGAATGCTGAAGATTAGATGGGTAGATCATATTACTAATGAGGAGGTATTGAATAGAATTGGAGAGAAGAGAAATTTGTGGCACAGCTTGACTAGAAGAAGGGATCGGTTGGTGAGGTGTATTCTGAGGCATCGAGGGATCACCAATTTAGTATTGGAGGTTAGCGTGGAGGGTAAACATCGTACAGGGAGACCAAGAGATGAATACTCTAAACAGATTCAGAAGGATGTAAGTTACAGTAGGTACTGGGAGCTGAAGAAGCTTCCACAGGCTAGAGTAGCATGGAGAGCTGCATCTACATCTACATCTACATCTACATCCATAATCCGCAAGCTACCTGACGGTGTGTGGCGGAGGGTACCCTGAGTACCTCTATCGGTTCTCCCTTCTATTCCAGTCTCGTATTGTTCGTGGAAAGAAGGATTGTCAATATGCTTCTGTGTGGGCTCTAATCTCTCTGATTTTATCCTCATGGTCTCTTCGCGAGATATACGTAGGAGGGAGCAATATACTGCTTGACTCTTCGGTGAAGGTATGTTCTCGAAACTTTAACAAAAGGCCGTACCGTCCTACTGAGCGTCTCCCCTGCAGAGTCTTCCACTGGAGTTTATCTATCATCTCCGTAAGGCTTGCGCGATTACTAAATGATTCTGTAAAGAAGCGCGCTGCTCTCCGTTGGATCTTCTCGATCTCTTCTATCAACCCTATCTGGTACGGATCCCACACTGCCGAGCAGTAGACAAGCAGTGGGCGAACAAGCGTACTGTAACCTACTTCCTTTGTTTTCGGATTGCATTTCCTTAGGATTCTTCCAATGAATCTCAGTCTGGCATCTGCTTTACCGACGATCAACTTTATATGATCATTCCATTTTAAATCACTCCTAATGCGTACTCCCAGATAATTTATGGAATTAACTGCTTCCAGTTGCTGACCTGCTATTTTGTAGCTAAATGATAAGGGATCTATCTTTCTATGTATACGCAGCACATTACACTTGTCTACATTGACATTCAATTGCCATTCCGTGCACCATGCGTCAATTCGCTGCAGATCCTCCTGCATTTCAGTACAATTTTTCATTGTTGCAACCTCTCGATACACCACAGCATCACCTGCAAAAAGCCTCAGTGAACTTCCGATGTCATCCACCAGGTCATTTATGTATATTGTGAATAGCAACGGTCCTATGACACTCCCCTTCGGCACACCTGAAATCACTCTTACTTCGGAAGACTTCTCTCCATTGAGAATGACACGCTGCGTTATCTAGGAACTCTTCAATCCAATCACACAATTGGTCTGATAGTCAGTATGCTCTTATTTTGTTCATCAAACGACTGTGGGGACCAGTGTAAAACGGCTTGCGGAAGTCAAAAAACACGGCATCTACCTGTGAACCCGTGTCTATGGCCCTCTGAGTCTCGTGGACGAACAGCGCGAGCTGGGTTTCACATGACCGTTTTTTTCGAAACCCATGCTGATTCCTACAGAGTAGATTTCTAGTCTCCAGAAAAGTCATTATACTCGAACATAATACGTGTTCCAAAATTCTACAACTGATCGACGTTAGAGATATAGGTCTAGAGTTCTGGACATCTGTTCGACGTCCCTTCTTGAAAACGGGCATGACCTGTGCCCTTTTCCAATCCTTTGGAACGCTTCGCTCTTCTAGAGACCTACGGTACACCGCTCCAAGAAGGGGTGCAAGTTCCTTCGCGTACTCTGTGTAAAATCGTACTGGTATCCCATCAGGTCCAGCAGCCTTTCCTCTTTTGAGCGATTTTAATTGTTTCTCTATCCCTCTGTCGTCTATTTCGATATCTACCCTTTTGTCATCTGTTCGACAATCTAGAGAACCAACTACAGTGCAGTCCTCCTCTGTGAAACAGCTTTGACAGTAGACATTTAGTATTTCGGCCTTTGGTCTGTCATCCTCTGTTTCAGTACCATTTTGGTCACAGAGTGTCTGGACATTTTGTTTTGATTCACCTACCACTTTGACATAGGACCAAAATTTCTTAGGATTTTCTGCCAAGTCAGTACACAGAACTTTACTTTCGAATTCATTGAACGCCTCTCGCATAGCCCTCCTCACACTACATTTTGCTTCATGTCATTTTTGTTTGTCTGCAAGGCTTTGGCTATATTTATGTTTGCTGCGAAGTTCCCTTTGCTTCCGCAGCAGTTTTCTAACTCGGTTGTACCACGGTGGCTCTTTTCCATCTCTTACGATTTTACTTGGCACATACTGATCTAACGCATATTGTACGATGGTTTTGAACTTTGTCCACTGATACTCAACACTATCTGTACTTGAGACAAAACTTTTGTGTTGAGCCGTCAGGTACTCTGTAATCTGCTTTTTGTCACTTTTGCTAAACAGAAAAATCTTCCTACCATTTTTTAATATTTCTACTTACGGCTGAAATCATCGATGCAGTAACCGCTTTATGATCGCTGATTCCCTGATTCAAATATTTCGGGTCTGTTTGTCACCAGAAGGTCTAATAAGTTATCGCCTAGAGTCGGTTCCCTGTTTAACTGCTCAAGGTAGTTTTCAGATAGAGCACTTAAAAAAATTTTACTGGATTCTTTGTCCCTGCCACCCGTTATGAACGTTTGAGTATCCCAGTCTATATCCGGCAAATTAAAATCTCCACCCAGAACTATAACATAGTGGGGAAATCTATTCGAAATATTTTCGAAATTAATCTTCAGGTGCTCAGCCACAACAGCTGCTGAGCCAGGGGCCCTATAGAGACATCCAATTACCATGTCTGAGCCTATTTTAACCGTGACCTTCACCTAAACTTCACCCAAATCATTTCACAATTCGGATCTCCGTGAATTTCCTTCGATACTATTGCACTTCTTATCGCTATAAACACGCCTCTCCCTTCACTGTCCAACCTGTCTCTGCGGTATACATTCCAATCTGAGTTTAGGATTTCATTACTGTTTACGTCTGGTTTCAGCCAACTTTCTGTCCCTAGTACAATATGGGCGTTGTGACCGTTTCTTAACGAGAGCAGTTCTGGGACCTTTCTATAGACGCTCCTGCAGTTTACTATAAGCACATTAATATTGTTATTCCCTGTTGCATTTTGCCTACTCCTGCCTTGCCGCGTCTCAGGAGGAGTCTTGTCGGGCCTAGGAAGGGAATTCTCTGACCTAAAAAACCCCAATGTGCACTCCACACGTACTCTGCTACCATTGTAGCCGCTTCCGGCGTGTAGGGCACGCCTGACCTTACATTTCTTCACCCGATAGCGGAGGTCGAGAAATTTGCACCCCAGCTCTCCGCAGAATCGTCTGAGCCTCTGGTTTAAGCCTTCCACTCGGCTCCAAACCAGAGGACCGCGATTGGTTCTGGGAACGATACTACAAATTAGCTCTGATTCCACCCCGCGAGCGAGGCTTTCCGCGTACAGCAATTCCGCCAACCGCCTGTACGAACTGAGGATGACCTCTGAACCCAGACGGCAGGAGTCACTGGTGCCGACATGAGCAACAATTTGCAGTCAGGTGCACCCAGTGCTCTCTATCGCCGCCGGTAGGGCCTCCTCCACATCTCGGATGAGACCCCCCGGCAAGCAGACAGAGTGAACACTGGCCTTCTTCCCCGACCTTTCCGCTATTTCCCTAAGGGGCTCCATCACCCGCCTAACGTTGGAGCTCCCAATAACTAATAAACCCCTCCCCCCGTGTGCCTGCTCGGACCTTGCTCAAGGAGCAACCACATGTTCACTCACAGGCAGAGCGGGCGATACCACACGGCCAGCCTCTACATTTACCCTCCGCCTCTGCGCCGCGAACGCCGCTGAACCCGCCACTCCCCTTGGGGAGAGGGTGGCCCAAGCGCGCCTTGTACCCGCGAAGATGTCTCGACAGCAGGGACAGTGGGTGAAGCATGTAACACCTGGGGTGTACCTTGCGACGCACCAGACTCCCCACTGCCGCTACACTCCGAGGCAGCAGCCTGAAGACAGCTGACCGCGGCCATCAACACGCTCAGCTGTTCGCGAAGAGTGGCCAGCTCCTCCTGCGTCCGTAGACAGCAGTCACACTTCCTATCCATCCTAAGGAATCAATTTACTGAAGAGACTTAATCAACTTTTAACTAGACTGCTAATTCACTAAAGGCGGCTGATTATTGACTAAACAGTGATTGCTAACCACTTTTTGTAGAAAACAATGAAAGTAGCACTACATGTCTCTGGACTGTATTGAAAACAAACACTAGCACTACTGGTACTATGGCTGACTAAAGGGACTCTCTCTGACTGTATTCAAAACAAACACGAGATCTATGGAACACTATTAATAACACTCGACAATTAAAGCTTCCTAAAAGCAAAAACACACGGAAGAAGAAGTGACAAGTAATGAAAATACAGTTAATACTTAAATTAACGTAGCTCGCTGCACAGCAGACGTGAAGCAGACGGCCGTCAAACCAGTTTCATGACTGAAGACCACAACGACAACATGTAGAAGGTCTCGGGTTCCCATCTTGGTCTGGCAACATTTGCACTCGTCGGTGCCGATTCTGCATAAATTCCTAATGCGGCTGATATCATCACTTCCTTCCATTTCCTTATCTTTCTCCACCTCCACTTTCAGTTACATAACATGTATTACAGCTGTGGATTCTTCCGACAGAACCGACACCAGACATTCATATAATCGATTCACTTCGATAGGCAATGAATCCACAATCTTTAGTGGGATTGCATAATATCGTTCGACATCCAGCGGTAATTTAAAATTAGCGAGCTTGGAGAGCATGTGCGAGAACTGCTCATAGGCGCAGCTAGGTGAGAATGTGGGTCAGGCAGTGAGTATGCCGAGATAGTCTGTGCATTTGCGATTAACGCTGTGTCCGGATGACGCAGTGGTTAACGCGACTGCATATAGAGGCGCCGCCAGCTACTAGCCATTTATTCTTGTTACTCTTCTCGGCTCAAACAGTCTATTCCGCAACGACGCCAGCGGATCGACTTAGCAGTACAGTGACGTAGACTGCTATTCAGTGTTTATCTTGTTGAGAGGCGTTACCTCACAACTAGGACAGTTAGCTTCATGGAACTACTGTATGGGAACTGACAATTCTGCTTGTCAACGCCTTCAGTTGGTAGAGACTTTGTACTACACCACATGCAAATCTTCAATGTATAGTTTGAGTATTAACTGTAAGTCGTCTCTCTCTCTCTCTCTCTCTCTCTCTCTCTCTCTCTCTCTCTCTCTATCACAGTGATGATTATTTACTCATTCCCTGACTTATTTATGTTTCAATCCCCAAGAATGTCCCTGAACAGAACAGTACCTTGTACATGAGACTACCATACAAACACATTATGGTTGGTAGCGACGCTAAGTCCTGCAGCATTATGTAATTCTGGTGATAGTGCAAGGATCATAATCAAGTCCAACTGGAATTCATCAACGGAGTGCCAATAACTTATACATCGCGAAACATTTCTGTTGGTTTTCAGTGTATGATCTATCTGTGAGAAAAATAAAACGTTCATTCTTTACGACAGACTATAATGATCATCACTAAGAATTGAGCATAGGCAAATGATGTATTGAAAACTGTATGTTGAAAACTCCTAGTCTGAGGAGCATGATAATGAACTCAATTTGCTATCGTGGGCACCGAATTCGGCAGATTTAAAGCCGAGGGAACACATCTGGGCGACCATCCGGTGCCAGCCGTGTGCCCACGAATCACCGGAGCATAATTTACGGGAATTGCGTGAAATGTGCATAGACATGTGGTACAACATACCAAGGACTCGTCGAATTCGGGCCACACAGTCATTGCTCTGTTTCGTTCCAAAGTGGACCGAAATTTGGCCATTATGTTTTGTCACATCAGTCTATGGTGCTCGCTCCACGTCATGTCCAAAGCTAAACTTTCCTGCACATCAACACTTGCACACAGATACCCCACACGTACTGAAAGTCGTCCCTGTGTCTCAAATAGAAACAAAAAAATACTGAGTTTGATAACATTCCTCCAGTGACTGGCTTCTAAGTCTTCAAGGAATGTTTCATATAGGAAACTGTAGTAGTGAAGTAAATTTGTACTAATGCGTCAAGGTAACATGGGAGGTCAAACCAGAAAGCGAAAACCTAAATACACTCTAAGAAAAAAAAGCGACCTACCTCAATGGACTAGGAAGGAAATCGGAAACTGGATGATTATTTCAAGAGAAACATGTTGACAAACTGAGAAAGTCTGCGATTATTTGGCTTGCTATTGATTGACAGACTTGTTGGATATTCACTTGAGGAACATCGTGCCAGATTCTATCCAACTGCCTTGTTAGCTTGTGAATTGACGGGAGATCCAGTGATCTTCCTGTCTAACATAGAGTTTGGCCAGCTGGAGAAACTGTCGCCGTGTTCTGATGGGCAGTATCTTGCTGTAATGTAAGCCGAGGATGGCTTACCTTGAGTGGCAACCAATCGCGGCTTGCAATATCGTCAATATACCACTGTGCTGTAAGGTCGCCGCGGATGACAACCAAAGGGGTCCTACTGAGAACTAAAATGGCATCCCAGACCATCACTCCTGGTTGTAGGCCCGTGTGGCTGGTGACTGTCAGGGTGGTAACACAACACTGTCTGGGGCGTCTTCAGACGCGTCTTCGCGAGTCATAGAGATTAAGTTCAAAGCGGGACTCATAACTGAAGACAATTCTATTCCAGTCATTGAGATTCGAGGCCGAATATGCTCCACACCAGTGCAAACGAGCTTGTTGGTGTAAAGAGGTCAATAGCGTTATGTACAACAGGCGCCGTGAGCTTAGTCCCCTTTCTCTGAGGTCCTGGTGGTCACAGAAGCGCCAGTTTCACGCCGGATTGATGATAATGATGAATCAGGAGTTCTGAGTGTCTCTCCGACGATATTTTGGTTCTGGCGTCTCTCCAGGTCGACCGCTTCCATCCCGACGCCGTGTACGGCCACGGTTCACTCACAATTGCCAACATCGTCAGATTGTGGCATCGTTCTTATTCAAATGTCGAGAGATTCCTTTTGAAGACAATATGGGGGTGACAGTGATCAATGTGTTGCAAATAATTACTGTCAAAAACAGTCTTGATCACAATTTATTTATTACGGTGACCGGTTTCGACCACTACTGTGGTCATCTTCCACCTACAAGTCATATACAAAGCTTTAATTAGACGGCTACATACATTAAAGAAAATACATAAAGTTATAAAGCTATCAAACGATGAACTACCAATGAGTAAGAACCTCCTTCTGCTGGAGAATCACTACTGGAGAAATCAGTGCATGTCTTACTATATATAATGGAGGGTTCACCCACTTCTGGCGGAATGATGTCATTGCTAACCAATGGGTTATAAGTCGAATAACAATGCAAATTTCGTAGTTAAAAGAACATTGCCAAGAAATAAAAATAAACACACACTGAACTTAGCATATTTAACAGCTATTGTCAATTAAGAAGCGTTAAAAATATTTAAACATGTGGCATAAATGAACTTCGTTTTGACAGTACATGGGTTGCCCTCTGAAGGCCTGTTGGTGAACCATTTGGAACCACTGGTTGCCAAGGTGAAGTTGGACGCCGTTCCAAAGATGAGACAGCAGGCTTCTTTCCACTGAAATTGTAGTTGTAAAGTCAATAGCAAACTAGTGGTTGCCATGGTGAGGATAAACGCCAGTGCAAAGATGTGGCACAGGCATCTTTCTAACGAAGTTGTTGCGAATGTGGAGTGGCAAAGCCTGTCACATCAGACGATGAGCTATTGAGCAGCAACATGTCTTTATTGAAACGATTTTCAGTGAGTAGGCTGCAATAAGCTTTAGCTCATGTGTATAGTACATGCTGCACAGAAAAGATTTACTAGTGTAGTAAGAGACTTTCATTTACATAGATTACATAATAATTCTTACAGATAAATACTAAGAGAAAAAAATCAAGAGGGTACAGTAGTTGTGCATATTTATGAAATATTGTCTATGAATTTCGTATGTAGATTCTATTTTTTTAATTATATGTGACTTTTTTTAAAAGGCACTGCTATTTCTTATGTTGCATGCCAGTCTTATAAACAAATAAAAATAATGAAACTGAAGGAATTTAAAATTATAATACTATGAGTCGTAGTGTCAAAAATAAAAGGATGTGAATTACCAATATGCAGTCTAAAAGCATATAAGCAAACATTCTAAAAACAGATAGTCAATCATAAAATAATGTTTGTTGAAATAAAATTACAAACTAAAGAAAAAAAATTCATAAAAGTCTTCATAATTTTAAAAACGAAAGACAGGAGAGTGAACATTCTGAATCAGATCTTCGAAAAGCTCAAAGAAATGTTAGTCTTTGAATTGAAGTTGTTCGTTTAAAACAGGTAACGGATTACTTTTGTGAAGTGAAAATATTTCGTTTTCTTCTAAAGTATTTAGGAGTAGTCCTTTTGATACAGTATGTAATATTTTCAAATTGTGAAAAATGCAATCCTCAGAATGATTGTATCCATCAAGATGTTGACTAAATATTGATTTGGTACGAGCAGTACCAGTAGTATGTTCCTTAAAACGCATCAGAAAGTTACAGCCAGTTTGGCCAGTATACTGTTTCTCACAGTCATTACATAGTATTTTGTAAACGCCTGACTTTGGTATATATTTGATTTCCCAATTGTGTGTTTCAGTTTCATCTGTAGCGGGTTATTGATTTTACATGCTATTGTCACGCTTGTATTCTTAAATAATTTATTTATTTTATTTGAAATAGGTCCAATATATGTCACTTTTGCAAATCTCTTCTTGGAATGTATAACAGCATCATTTGTATACGACTTGTAGGTATGAAGATAACCACATTAGTGGTCGAAACAGGTCACCGTAATAAATAAGTTGTGATCAAGACTGTTTTTGATAGTAAATATCGAGAGATTCGCCGATTACTTCCACCAGTTTCTTAGAGACCCACCACACGTCGTCACACAAATGCTGACAACTACGTATATTGTTAACGTACCTGTTTGCGATGTATAGTTAATGCCGTCTGAGTACACGGAATGAAATTACCAAAGACTCTATGTCCTGGTGTCGACAGGTCCCGTGTTTACTGTCCTAGCCAGCTGAGCGGTGAATGTGAGCTGGAATCTCACACATTCATCCACCGCCCGCCGAAGTAAACAATTTAGCATTTTCCGCCGATACCTGTATCAGTTTGTGACCAACTTTCATAGTTCCTTCGTGGTGCGCTGTTTTATTTATTTATTTTTGTCTTAGAGTGTACATTCAGCCTCACTATGTACAGTAAGTTGAAACGATTGATAATATATTCCTTGAAATTTTAGTATGAACATCGATCGGCATCGATGGTTTAGTTCTATTACTAGGTAGAGTCTAGCTTTACTTACAGTATCTTTTATGATTTATCAATTGTTAATGAGGCAACTAAAATGTTTTCCTTATAGTGTAGAGTATTGTACAGAAAAGTAAACCTTAAGAGAATCCCAAAAACGTCGAGTGAAATACAACATCTTTTCTCACTTGTTGCGGGAACGAGTGTAATTTCCGTTATTTTCACTGACGCGAGGCTTTCAGCCGCGTTTTCAGTAATTCCAAAGGTACGTGTGGTACGGAGAGCTTATTACCTAACAGACTGGTCAAAGAGAGAGGCAGTTTATTCCTCTCTGAAGACATTGGGACGGCAAAGCTGTATTTGTCGATGCACGTTTGTCAGTGGGAGCTTTTTTTGCTCCTGTCGACTGTTCTGACTCTATACATGAGGCAGTAGAAAGGTATAAATGCATGCGGCCACTCTGACAAATACACGGTAGTGCTACCAGCTGAAACTACACTCGTTTTCTGAGCCGAAGGCGTTTAGGCACGCCTGTACGATGGCGCTCGAATGGGAAGTAGCCAGTTCGAATTCGAGCGGTGAGAACTTTGTCATCCACAGTGCTCTCTGAGGAACGAGACTCGTCCTTAGTTCTTGCCAGATTCGACAGCAAGAAAACGCCCATAACACTTCAGATATACAGTCTGTTAAGTAAGATTTTGGTGTGATTTCTGAGTAGAAAAATTTATTTGAGAAAAATCTAAGGCATATTCATACATCATATATGAATAAATAATGTAATTACAATTAATAACATGTCCAGCGTCTATAATTACTTGGCATCTCCGAGGCATGCCTGAAACCAAGTTTTCGCGTATTCGCTTGGAAGATATCTTGAAATGGATTAAACCTGCATTGACACCCGTTTAAAATTGAAGATTTCCTTCCTTGCAACTTCTTCTTGAAGTAGGGCCGTACAATTTCAGATGGATTATTGTCTGGTGATTGTGAGGGTCAATCCAGTAAATGCAAACACCTTTTTCCAGTCGCTGCAAAGCATGCTGCGGTGCCTCGGGGTCGTTGTTCTCCTTCAGTATCCAATCTTCACTTTGTCAATGAACCAATATTTGGCAGTTGGCATCAAACATGTTTTATATATTTTTAATATCTTCTGTGCTTTTAAATTATCGGTAAACATGTGCAAATCTCATTCGGGAATTCAAAGTAAACTAATGCTTTATGTACATTACATGAAGGATGAAAGTTCCCTGTAGTGGGCTGTGAAAGAACTGAGGTGATATCTTTTACCTTTTGTGTATAATGCCGACGACGCTCTTACTTAACTGACTGTATATGCCGAGGTCGCAAGCAGATGATGAAAAGATATAGAAAGTATATGAGGATACTGCATGAGTAGTTAAGTATTTATAGGGAGATAAACGCTAATTATCATGGTGTATTGAATGTGATTGTAGGGAAAGAATAGAAGAAAGGAATACAGTAGAGTGTAGGCTCGATAGTAGCAATGAGCGAGAAGAAATACTAATTGATTTCTACAATAAATGTCAGCTAGTAATAACGAATATTTTGTTCAAGAATCAGAAGAGGATGAGGTTTACTTGGTAGAGGACGGAAGATAGGGGGAGGTTTCAGTTAGATTACATCATGGTCAGGCAGAGTTCCAGAATAAGATAATGGACTGTAAGTTTTACACTTTAGTAATGATGAAGAGTAGCATTAAGTTAAAAAGACAAGTCAGGAAGAATCAACGCGCAAAGAAGTAGAATACGAAAATACTAAGGAATGAAGAGACACGCTGGAAGTTCTCTGAGGCTACAGAAACTGGTGTAGTGCATAGCTCAATAGGCAGATTAGTCCAAGAGGAATCTAAAAAAGGACAATCACAGCAGTTGGAGAGAGAGACGTAGCTATGAGGAGGGTAACTGCGAAGAAACCACGGGTGACGGTAGTAATACTTCAGTTTATTGACAAATGAACGAAGTTCAAAAAAGGGGAATTCAGAAATACAGAAATATTAGTAACTTAGGAATGAAATAAACAGCAAGTGCAAGGAATCTAAGGTAAAATGGTATCATGGAAATTGTGAAGAAATCGAAAAAGAAATGGTTGCACATTCAAAAGTCGAAATAAGATTCTGTGAAATTAAAATCAAGGGCTGTAACGTGAACAGCGCAGTGGGAATCCTACTGTTAAATAAAGAAGAAAGAGCAGATTGGGCGAAAGAGTACAATGCAGGTCTCAGTGAGTGGAAGGTTTTGTGTGATGACGCGATAGAAGAAGCAAGAGAAGTCGAAAGGGAAGGAGTAGAGGATCCAGTATTAGAATTAGAATTTAGAGGAGCTTTGGAAGATTTCATATCAAATAAGGCAGAATGGACAGATAACATTTCATCGGAATTCCTAAAATCCTTGGGGAAAGTATAAAAAAGATTATAAACGTTGATGTGTAGAACGTATGAGCTTGGTGACATACCATCAGATTTAGAAAATCATCATTCAGACATTTGCGAAGACTCCAAGTGCCGACAAGTGCGAAAGTTATCGCACAATCAGCTTAACGGCCCATGCATCCAAATTACTGGCAAGAATAATATACAGAAATGTAGAGAAGAAAATTAAGGATGTGTTAGGTGACGATCAGTTTGGCTTTAGACAAAGTACAGGCACCAAAGACGTAGTGCTGTTGTTGCGGTTGATAACGGAAGCAAGACTCAAGGAAATCAAGACACGTTCATAAGATTGTCAACTTGAGCAAATCATTCGACAATGTAAAATGGTTCAAGATATTCGAAATTCTGACATAAAAATGGGGGTAAGCAATAGGGAAAGACGAGTATTACAGAGTATGTACAAAAATGAAATGCATAGGAGGTGCAGGGAAGTTAAGGCGCAGTGGCTACACGGAAACTGTGAAGAAACATAAACTGAAATAGTATTGCTGGTGTGTGGGTCCTCAGGCTCTAGAAGTGACTGCAGTTGACAGTTCCATAGCAAGTGGCTACAGCTTACACGTAATCATATGTGATCATATAATGTAATGACATGTTTTCATCCAATGCGTAAAATGTGGTTCCATGTGTGGAATAGTATGTTGTTCAAATGTGTGTGAAATCTTATGGACTTAACTGATAAGGTCATCAGTCCCTAAGCTTACACACTACTTAAGCTAAATTATCCTAAGGACAAACACACACACCCATGCCCGAGGGAAGACTCGAACCTCCGCCGGGACCAGCCGCACGGTCTATGACTGCAGCGCCCTAGACCGCTCGGCTAATCCCGCACAGCTGAGGAATGGTAATTCGAATTATGAACAAAGTTTAATGTGATACGTCACGCGATGTTTATCCACATCTAAATAAAGTAAAACGCGTGTGACATGTGACACGGGTGTTACTATGCATTGTAGTTCTTTTACAAAGTATGTCCTGCCTGAAGTTGCAATGGATTTCATGCTGGCGCTTGAAAATGGCATAAACAACACAATCAGCCGATCGCACAGTTAATAAGGAGTATTATCGAATACTACTGACCATGTTTTCCTTTTGAAAGAAAAAGAAAAGGCCGTCAAAAGTGTCGGCTCATCATATAGAAAAGTCAAAACAACCCTCAATGAAATTCAAAGCAAGAGCGGTGACAGAAAAAGTGCAAATCAAATTCCGCTGTTTAACGCAGCGTAGAGAGTGAACAGGGGAGAAATTGTGTGATGACGTAGTAAAAGAAGAAACTGAAGTCGAAGACGATATGGAAGGGAAAGGATATCCAGTGTTACAGTCAGAACTTAAAAGAGCTTGGAACATTTAAAATCAAACGGGGCCTAAGGGATCTATAATATTTTTTTCCGAATTTCTAAAATCACTGGGGGAAGTGGTAACCAAACTGTTGTTCACGGTGGTGTGTAGAAACTATAAAGCAGGCGATATACCAGGAGACACCCTGAAAAATATCGACAACACAATTCAGAAGAATGAAAGAACTGGTAAACAATCAGGTTAACAGCTCATGCATTCATGTTACTGGCAAGAATAATACTGGCTGAGTCACCTAACGCTACCGTTGGATATATTTCGTAAACCACATCAAATACTGACGAACCGATTCCACATACCGAACGTGAGGGGAGGGGCTAGTGTAATTGTTTAATACAAACCATACAAAAATGCACGGAAGTATGTTTTTGAACACAAACCTACGTTTTTTTTAATGGAACCACGTTAGTTTTATTAGCACATCTGAACATATAAACAAATACCAAATCAGTGCCGTTTGTTGCATTGTAAAATGTTAATTACATCCGGAGATATTGTAACCTAAAGTTGACGCTTGAAACCTCCGACGTTCAGTTGCGTGTTGTAACAAAAACGGTCGTTTCATAGGAAGTGGAGGACGCATAAATTGGCCAGCCCGTTCTCCTGATCTTACACCTCTGGACTTCTTTCTGTGGGGTACGTTCAAGGAGAATGTGTATCGTGATGAGCCTACAACCCCAGAGGATATGAAACAACGTATTGTGGCAGCCTGCGGCGACATTATACCAGATGTACTGCGACGTATATGACATTCATTACGCCAGAGATTGCAACTATTTGCAGCAAATGATGGCCACCACATTGAACATCGATTGGCCTGACATGTCGAGGCACACTCTATTCCACTCCGTAATTGAAAACGGAAACCACGTGTGTACGTGTACCTCACCCCTCATGGTAATGTACATGTGCGTCAGTGAAAAAGACCAATAAAAAGGTGTTAGCATGTGGACGTAATGTGCTGTTCCAGTCTCTTCTGTACCTAAGGTCCGTCACCGTTCCCTTTGGATCCCTACGTAATTCGGTGCTCTCCGATACCTACAATCGAACAGCGGAGGAGTGGTACTCAAGCGTCAACATTAGGTTACAATATCTCCGGATGTAATTAACATTTTACAATGCAACAAACGGCACTGATTACGTGTTTGTTTATATGTTCAGATGTTCTAACAAAACTAACGGGGTTCCATTTAAAAAGCGTAGGTTTGTGTTAAAAGACATACTTCCATGCATTTTTTATGGTTTGTATTAACCAATTACACTAGCCCCTCTCCTCACGTTCGGTCTGTGGAATCGATTCGTCAGTATTTGATGTGGTTTACGAAATATATCCAGCGGTTATGTTAGGTGACTCACCCTGTACACAGACGAATAAAAACGAGAACTAATGGTCTGTTGGATAATGGTCCGTTTTACTTTAGGAAATGTGAAGACAGCAGAGAGGGAGTTCTAACGTTGTCCTTGTTAATGGAAGCAAGACTGAAGTAAAATCAATATACGTCCATAGTATTTGTCGACCAGGAAAAAGTCTTCGACAACGTAAAATGGTGTAAGGTGTTCGAAATTCTGGGAAAAGTAGGAGTAAGCTATAGGGAAGGACGGTTAACACTCGTATATAGTATGTACAAGAAGGAAGAGTGAAGAATATGCCTGTAAAGCTAAAATCTAATCGCTCGGATTAGAAAGGGGTCAGAGAGGATTGCAATCTACACATGTAAGAAGCAATGACGGAAATAAAAAAAAGGTTAGACAGTGTGATTAAAAATCAGTAATATCATTAAATATCAGTAATAACATTCACTGATGACATTGTATAGTCAATGACGGAGAACAATTACAAGATCTGTTGGACAGAATGAACAGTCTAGTGAGATCGGGATATGGATTGAGAGTAAACAGAAAGAAGATGAAAGTAAAGAGAATCAGCAGAGTAAGAATGGAGAGAAATTAAACACGAACTGTAGTCATCACAAAGTAGACGAAGAACAAAAAGTCACGGAAAACAAAGCAGGAAGAATATAAAAGCAGACTATCACAGGCGGAGACGGCATTCCTGATCAAAAGATTCTACTAGTATCAAACATAGACCTTAATCTGAGAAAGAAATTTTTGAAAATGTACTTTTCTCAACAGATAAAAGGCGGTTATTACGCAGTGCTACAACCTCGGATTCCTTCACAGCCGTGGTTCATGAGGACACTTATGGAGCGATCCACGATTTCTGCCATCATAAAACTCCGCTTCGATCATGCCTCTTTCCCACAACATCTACATCGGATCAACGTTTACAGTTCACCAGCATGTGAGTGTGATCCTGAGTCGGAAGGTTATGTCAACCACATCTTATTTATGTGCCCCTAATATGACCGTGAACGGTTGGTCTTTCTGTAGACATTGCTGAGTATGGGCTACCATCTTCCTCAATCAGCTTCTTCTCTTTTGTGTACTAAAGAGGTTCTTCTCTATTAAGTGATAGTTAACTTCATCAAGAATACTGGTCACAATCTGTAGGTTTTAATGGTGTAAGTAATTATAAATATGTCATGCTGATGAAGATATTTCAGAATTGGTGTGAATTGTAAGCCAAGGCCTTTTTAATTATTTTCCAATTAAATTCAATTCAATATTTAAAACATTATGTACAAACTTCTAACAGTTAAGCTTGAAACGTCCCCTTAGAAGAATTATACACGACTGTGCTTAAACTGACACACAATATTTTTAGCGCAACGCAATCTGACCTCCAAAAATCCCTACGAAAGAATGGCCCTGACTAACATTAACCTATACGTTTCACAAATCACTAACCTCACAAAAATCTACGTTACTCAAGCTACTGCAATACAGCGAGCGCCACTACTGCCAGTTAAATAAAAGATTCAAACTACTGAAGGAACTAACTACTGATAGGCATAGTTGGCAAATGAAAGATTTTAATACAGAACAAACAATGTATTTACCTTAATAGTAATAATATATATATATATATATATATATATATATATATATATATATATATATATATATATATATATATATATCAGTTCGTGACACCAATTCTTAGAAATTTCAAAACATCGCCATCTCTCTCCCCACGTCCACCACTGCTGGCGGCTCACCTCCAACTGCGCAACGCTAAGCGCTGTTAACATCCAGCTGCCGCTGCCCAACACTACAATGGCAGACAACAATGCAAACCAGCCACAGACTGCACACAGCACAGCCAGTGATTTTCTTACAGAGCGCTACGTGGCGATACCAATAAAAAAAACCTCAACAGCCTACTTACATAGCCACCATGCTCCCCACTAAAAAATTTACAAATTGCTTTGGGCAGTGGCCAATACAGATTTGAAATTGTTTTTCATAATTACAATAACAACGAAATGAAATGCACACACTTATCGATACAATGTTGGTCAAAAGCTAAAATTTTCTCACAGTCCATAAAGACAGTCCTGATCATTCATCAAAGTAAAATTGCAGTGTTTTTCTCAAAGTCTGAGTAATAAAAGAAAATGCACATGGAAGTAATGGATTTCCATGCAGTCTTGAAGAAGTAGTGTTGTCCTTCCAACGGAAAGACAGTGCTGACTGTTGACATGCAGACAGGTAATGGGCCACAACGGAGCAAACCCACAGCAGAGTCAGTCGAAGATTTGAAGAATATTGGTAGGTAGGTCGTCACAGAGTAGACCCATTGTAGTCCTGGTAGAGATTACGGTATTGGTGAGCCACCAGAGGTGCAGACCCACTGCAGTCCTTGTATAAATAAGAGTATTGCTGGGTCATCAAAGGTGTAGACCCACTGTAGTCCTTGTAGAGATAGCCAGCAGCCATCTGTTGCGACTGTGCAGGCGCACAATCACCATTGAAGAGTCTTGCGGATAACATAGCAAGTCCATAACCACCACTTTTGCACCCACAAAAATTGTTTTTGAAATCTCCTTACAACCAGCAATGCAGTTATCAAGTCCCTTACTGAGTTATTAACACACGTGTAAACACTATCAGTCCCTACTTCTCACATATTGTCCATATACTATGACCAACAGAAACGTATGCAGTGAAATGTAATTTACAAGTTACTTAATTTGAAGGACTGGTGTCAATTACAATTTTATAACATAAGAATGCAATAATAAAGGTACAAAATACATCTTTAAAGAAAATAACAATACAGATAACATTTGCAGTAGTACAGGCTTTACAAAAGAATCGAAATAGCAAATACATCAGTGTTACAAAAATTACGACATAAGTACATACATAAAAGATCAGAATAACTTTTGAAACATCAACTTCACACTCGAGCATTAAAACAGATCAGAATTAATAGTGTCTAACATCTTTACAAAATAAATAACATATTATTAATGCAAATTATATTTGAGGATAACAGTATTTCTCATCATAGTGAATGTAGCTTAGTATTAGAAGAGAAAAAATTCTATGAAACAATACACAGAGACAGGAAGAAAATAAATACACAAGGGAACACAAACACATAGTGGGATAAAACAAAAGGAAAGGACAGGGTTTGTTTTAAGGGTAACATTGGGTACTGCAGTTCAACCCAAAACTTCATTCTTCAGATCTTTCGTCGTATCTCAACATTTGTTTCCTCCAAAAAAAATCCTATCCATGCATGCTTTCTGTATTCTGTTCACATCCTCTTTTAAAAATAGTTTTTCTCCACTGTACACTACTTTTTTGGCCAAACCATTTTCTTATAGCTTCTCAATGCTTTTCTTCCAATTCATCATAGTTAAATTCTTATGTAGTCTACCCCTTCTTAAGCTAACTTAAATCTACTGAGCTCAGATGCTAAACTAAGGGACGAGGCAAAGCAGCAGCACAAAACAAATTAATACAAACAGCAATGTCCCAAAAAAAATGGAAATTGGTAAAGCAATTGCAATATTACAACTAATATAAGGCGCTGTGCAGCAAACAAGAAAAACAAATCCCTAGTAAAACTGGCTTAACAGAGTAATACAAAGTCAAATTCAGTAACATTACGCCTGGCACACAGCAGCAGCAAATGCAATAGCTTATAACTAAACATGACAAAGCTCAAGCAGAAAAAATATTACAGTAAAGACAACAATGCAGAAAAGGGAAATGTCTATTCACATCTTAATGTCTATATAATTAAAGTGATGCACCACAACTTATTCTACCATAAAAATTACCAAGTACTTGAAAAGAAAATTATGTATGCAGTTCCTGTGAAGGGTAGTCTTTTTGTTCTCCTTCGTTTTTTTTAAGAACATCGTAAAGTTATTATTTACTGCATCTATAGGCATAAAATAACTATATTAGTAACTAATGCTGTAGTGCAGATAGAAACTAGATATTAAACAAAATGAGTAAATAAATATATAAAGCAATCCATATGGCATTTCTCTCAACTAGCAAGACAATAGCCGTGTAATGTTTCTCATCGTTTCATTAGGCTTTCTACAAAGGAATGAATGTCAATAGCGAGGATAATGGCCTCTTTTTTTTTTTACCTGTGTCTCTAAAAGGCACACACTAATGGCATTCTTTTTGTCAGGTGGTTGTCGCGCAGCTGGGTGCCCACGACGCATTACGTGCAGGTGGTCACTTAACTGTCTTATCGAAATATTTACGACACCAGTTTCCACTACAGTGGCAGTCTCATATAAAAAAATTCACAGTTCAAGAATTTGCGTTACACATCAGTAGAAAAAATCCTATTGATATAACAGTGTCCAAAAATTTTCGTCGGCATTGTAATACATCCACGCATTTACATACATTTCATAACTCTTAAAGTACGATTCTTGGTTTCCAACAACCTTTTTCAAAAACCAGAGTCCCTAATCTCTACTCATTATTTCTTACCTTATTCGTCGACACTTCTTCAATATTCCATCATAAGAGATAAGTAGCATAATCAAATAACTCATATAGCATCAGCTTATTGATCATAAACATACCGCAACAGCGTAATACACATCGTCATCATAACATCATAAAACCTCAGCCAAATCTCAAAATCGTCGTAGCTTCTTCCAATAATTTCAAAACCTAAAAAAAATTCTCTGCTCATGTCAAAAGTGTCATCTGCCTCAACCGTACTTTAAAAATCATGATCTCATACCCAATTATGTCATTCAAAGCTCTCATAGTATCACAATGGTTCCGAAAATGTATGAACAGTTCACAAAGTACAGACAAAATACAATTTCGTAAGTGTGAAGTTATCCACCTGCGTAATTGCGTAAACATGTGTCACTGACGTAGTAAAAAGATGTTGGTTTCTCTGTCAAATGATCAGATAACTGCGTAATTAATGTGTTACAGAAATATGGTACCGACGTGTAAAGTTGTATAAGCAAATACCATATTAGCTAGGGCTCCTTGTGCTTGCCATACACATGGTACACAAAGTAATCGTGTACCCCCCTAAGGCTTAATGTAATTATATCCTCAGGTGTTACAGATTACAGCAATGGAATGAAATGTACCACGGAAAACCTTTGTATCATTGTACTTCAAATTTCTTTAAAAATAAATGTTTTAAGTACAAAATTAATCACTCAAATACGTGTACTGTAGCGCTAAACTGTGTGTCTTGTTGGTAGATAATCTCTGTGAAAGTGTCGTAGTTATCGTCCTCCGAAAGCTAAGTTCTGCAGAAGTCAATGTACTTACCTCATGATAAACAAAAGTGAAATGCTTTGCGTATAGATGTCATAGTTACTACGCTTATTGCCGTGATGAAGTAAGTACTGTACTGTAACGTATTGTTGTGCTACAGAAAAGGCTGTCTCATTATAACTATACCACACAAGGTAATACTAAAACATGTTTTCTTTTCCAGAACAATTAAGAAAAACTATGCAGATATAAAACAGATAAACCGCAAATGCTACATTGTACATTGTCACTTATTAGTAGCGTCGTGATAAAATCGTGTAGCTGTCACATAAACTAACCACTGTGTCATCTGGTATCTCACAGAAAGTACTTTAAATCCAGAATGTATTTTCAAGTAAACCCAAAATGTTGCATTAAAATCTCATTATCAGTACTGGTAGATGTTCTAAGTATGTAATCCTTATAGTCGTTACGTAATCGTGCAACTAACAAGCAAGAATGTACACTCGCAATAACACTGTGACGTCTGTTCACTATAACAATGCACTCGTAAATACTGTGTAAATATGTTCCATAGGTTCTAGACTGGATAGTAAACTTCAAACATTGCTGCATATTAACAGTTTATAAGTCTGACAAAGCATACTGGTAACCTAAAGTGAACAGCTTTATGGCAAAGACAAAGTTAAAAAACAGATTATCTTTCATCAACGGTTTTACATGTGAAATGTGTTGTAAACCTTAACTCTTCCTAGTATGCAGAGTTTCAGTTTCAACGCAATTATCATGTGGCAACGTCGGTAAGGAACACTGGAATTTTGCTCAAGGTTAGCTTATGTTATTTTTCTCTGAACCAGCCGGCGCACGCGGCTGCCTGCGGTGCGAGTCATTGTCTGCCTCTTTGTTGGCGCGCGTCGTTATTAGGATTAGGAGACCTAACTTCCACAAATTCACCTTGCCGAGAGGGCCCTGCTCTGTTTGAATCCCGCCAGTTCGGATGCAATTCAGGTCTGTCGTTACGATCATATCGTCTGTCGTCATGTCGGTAATTTCTGTAATTAATTTCTTGTCGGTCACGTGGCGGAGAATTTCTCCATGAATCGTAACTGCCCGCTGGACCGTTGCGTCTGAAGTTATTCCGTCTCCCTTGATAATAATTATTTTGGTTCCCGTATTGTCTGTTTCTCTGATTGTCTCTGTGATATTCATTACTACGGAAATGCGATATTTCTCTGTAACTATTACTCTGCCAGTGGTTGTCATATGGGTGGTGTCTGTTTTGGTCACGATTTGCGTTGTAAGAATACCCTTGTTGTGTCCAGTTATGTCTTTCATCGCGGAATTGCGACGGATATGACCTGTAATTGTTGTGCTTCTGTTTTCGCGTTCCGCAATTGTCAGTGTCAATTTCCAGTTCTTGTAAGAGTCCCTAAAAAGCTTCAATGTCGTCTTTGCAATAAATAATATTCCTTAAAATTTCAGGCAATTTCATTATGCAAATGCGGATGAGTTCTGAAGGGCTATATGGGTTTGAAAGATATTGATTCTTATGCAACATGTCTTCAAAATATTTCACTAGACTGGAAAATTCAGATTGTTCAAAGTGTTTCATCATCATGATGCCATGTTTTACACGGTCTTGTGTAGCTTGAGACCAACATGCTGAGAGGAAGGCATGATAAAATTCTCCTTCACTGTGACAATCGTGAATGACTGATCGCATTCTTACAGCTGGTTCATTCTCCAAGTAGCCACACATAAATTCTAATCTGTGCTCTAATGACCAGTTGGGAGGAAAACAATGAGAGAATTGATGGAGCCACGCTTGTGGATGAATGTCGTTGCCAGAATTCTTAAATGTTTTGAATTTACGTGCAGTAATGAACAGCTTATAGTCAAAATCATCGTGTCGGCGGGTAGCATATCGGTCACTGTTATGTCGTGTCGGCAGTTCCATCTCAAAATTCGGTGCACCTTGCCAATTTCTTTCACAATTTCCGAAATGCCCTGTGTTATTATTTTGTGGCTTTTCCGTATTTCTAAGTCCCTCTTCCCGTGTTGGAGCGCGAGTGTTTTCTGAAATACGTAATTCTTCTATTACCTGTGTCAGCTGATCTTGCACTTCCCGGATTTCTCTTTGGTGTTGTGTATTAATTTGATTCTGATTTTGTTTCAATTTCCTAATTTGTTCGCACTCTTCTGTATCAGTCAGATCATCTTCTACCTTTGTAGATAAGTTAATGAACTGATCTGAAAGTTCGGCTACTTTCTCCGATAGTGAACACATTTCCTCAGTGTGTTTTTCTGAACCAAGTTTCAGAGTGTCCATTTGTGTTGAAATCGAATCTACTGTGTCCTTTAAGTTTTCCTGAGTTCTTGCAAGTTGCGTAACCGAATCGGTGGATGCAACCGAGTCCATTTTAGCTTGCAAGGTGTCGTGATTTTCACGAACAATAGTCTGCAGTTCTTTTATGGCTGCTTCATGATTCTGTAATGCATTTTCATGCCGGGAAAAAACAGGTTGAAATTGCTCACAAATTTGTGTTTTTACCTCATTACAGGTTTTTAGGCATTTCGATTCAATGTTATGTAACTCAGTAGTTAAATCTTCACGTGTTTGTTCAAGTGTGGTGTCTAACTTTTGAAGCTTTTGTTCCATTGTGTCTAACTTTTGAAGTTTTTGCTGTGTTTGTCTCTGATTTTTTTCCGTTGTGTCTAACTTTTGAAGATTTTGTCCCATTTGTTTCTGATTTTTGTTCAAGTGTTGTATCTAACTTTTGTAGCTTTTGTCCCATTTGTTGCATTAACTGTAATAACAGTGCACTGGTGTCTGAAACATGTTCCTCAGTGCTTTTCGGCAGTGAAGTTGCACCGGCAACATTCACATTTTGACAAGAAGAAAATGTGTCTTGACTTATTTTAGAAAACGGTGAGGACCCAAAACCTGTATGTGCAGTATTTGCAAGATTGTGTCCTGTCATTCCCGATTCCTGAGGCGAGCTGTTGCCGACCGATCCATCGATAACGCTTCCCTGTTCACTAACTGTTTCACTGCCTACACCATTATTTGCAACCCGCTCCATTTCCCTATGCACAATTACCAAATTACTACATTGAACATTAGTTAACTCAGTACATGGTGGCGCTAATACACTGCTTTCGTCTTCACTGTCATTTCTCAGTTTACTTTGGAGCCTAGTATTACGTTTTTCACACGCCATTATTGTCACAATATTTCACACGACAACACAAAAAAAGCACAATTTGAAGAGCAAAAATAAGAGAACACATTAACATATCACTGAAAATAATATCTAGTTAATTGCAAGCGCAGCTGCGAAATACTTCGTGCAAAACTACAAGCATGCCACAACTATTTTACTGTACAACAATGAAAGACTTCAACTATAAAGGAAATTCTCTCTATGATTACGCGCTAGCAATACACAAAAGCTACACTAGTTACACAAACTACAAGGAAAAAATCAGAAGATTCCAGTGAGGTATCCTCGGCTAAGAGTCGACATATGAAACGTCCCCTTAGAAAAATTATACACGACTGTGCTTAAACTGACACACAATATTTTTAGCGCAACGCAATCTGACTTCCAAAAATCCCTACGAAAGAATGGCCCTGACTAACATTAACCTATACGTTTCACAAATCACTTACCTCACAAAAATCTTCGTTACTCAAGCTACTGCAATACAGCGAGCGCCACTACTGCCAGCTAAATAAAAGATTCAAACTACTGAAGGCACTAACTACTGATAGGCGTAGTTGGCAAATGAAAGATTTTAATACAGAACAAACAATGTATTTACCTTAATAGTAATAATATATATATATATATATATATATATATATATATATATATATATATATATATCAGTTCGTGACACCAATTCTTACAAATTCCAAAACACCGCCATCTCTCTCCCCACGTCCACCACTGCTGGCGGCTCACCTCCAACTGCGCAACGCTACGCGCTGTTAACATCCAGCTGCCGCTGCCTAACACTACAATGGCAGACAACAATGCAAACCAGCCACAGACTGCACACAGCACAGCCAGTGATTTTCTTACAGAGCGCTACATGGCGATACCAATAAAAAAACCTCAACAGCCTAATTACAAGCTTTTTATTCTTGTAAATATGCATTTCTGTATTTGTTTATTCAATTATGTGTACATTGTCACTATGTGTTGCCGATGGCTAAATTGAGTACGCACTCAAAAGCCAAAAAAAATTAATAATAAAAAAGTGTTATTCTTAGATGATGAGAGGAATTCGTGGCGAGGCTCAAAGCAGTCACAGGACTGCTGGTTTAATAAATGGAAAAAGAAGCAGCAAAAATCCAAATAACACAATAATAACGGTGGTATGCATACTATAAAAGTCACTTTACAAAAGTAGTAAGAGCAGACAGAAAAGAGCTACTGTGTTGGATAACAAAAAGTATGGAGAAATACTACAAATCTGAAAAAGATGGAAAGTAAGAAAAGAAACAGCAGCAGTGGTATCGACAGTGATATACTTCAATGCTTACAAGATAAAAGATCAAGAGTCCGGCATTTATAAACGTGTGTTGGAGGACTGAATGCATTTTACCTGCAGTGGAAGTAGGAGACCGGTCACATTGCGAAAACTATGGCGGAGTACGCTTACTAAGTACAGATTATAAGACATATTCCAAAATCATTTCAAGATGAATCTTCAGTCACAGGAGTAATGTTGGTAGAAGAGCAACAAGGATGTAGAATAGAAAGCGTCTGCACAACTAGCAAAACTAGGCTGAAGCAAATCATTGAAAAGAGTTTGCTGTACAACAAGGAAACCCTTCAAACGTTATTTTATTTCATAAAATCTTTTGATCATCTTAAGGCATCCAGTTTTTCTTTATACCCGACAAAAAATATTGTCAGTCATGAAAGGTATGCATGAAGGGTAATATATCTGTCTCAGTCAAAACTAATCAAAATAGAGCAGCAACCTCGGTGTAATGGACGGGTGCAATTTCTCACCCATTTTTTTAATCATTTACGTAATGTAAACGTTTTTGTGATGAATTACATATTTTACACTTTTAACCTCAAAAACGCAAACTATTTTGCAAAGATGCTCTTTGAAGATGATCAACTATTGTTAACTGTGGGAATAACATATAGAGGCAAGCACAACATCTATAAAGATTCCACGCTCGACAGAGCTTGAAGATATTTCACAATGAAACGAACACGTTAAATGTAGGCCAAAGTTGTTATACATGGGAAAATAGAAGTGCCAGTAACTCTTTAAATACTTAGGGTGACAGATGTCATAATAAGATAAATATGATTTTCAAAATAAGATACAGACATTATCTTAATTATTGTTACTATCAGACAGACTTTCTAAAGGAATATAAGGCAAGAGAAACTTTTGAAATTTCGCAAAAGACTGTGACTTTCAGTTGTATGGAACCAAAACCGAGGCAACAATAAGAAAAGGACTCAAGAAGAACCCAGACTGGTAAAACAGGACTTCTCAGAGTCGTATCGGTATATCCAAGACAAGCAGAAATATGATTAGTGGTTGTAGAAAAAAAAAAAAAAAGAGCAAATCAACAGGATACAAGACGACAGAGTACCGATGCAAAACAGAACTCAGAAACAGGAAAACCCAAAAGCTAAATGTAGGGACGTAGACTGATTCATATAAATAGGCGTAACAAGCAAAGCCTAATACGTACCGTAGGTGATGATGTCGAACATCTGTTCTACGTCATTCACTTGTCGCCTTTCTCATCAAAGAATGATTCTGATCTGCTTTGGACACCTCTTCGTAGTCTAGCTCGGTGCTACAATGTAATTTACCGTCTCTTTTGAGGAAACACGGCTGATACTTCATGTACACTACCTGTGAGCAACCGTAACCACTTTTTGTTTAAACATCGTTAAACATTTTTACACGTTCTCCAACTCTGAATTAATTTGAATACATTTTTGTCGGTGACATTTTCACAAAGCATTATTGTCAGTGGTTACTTTTCGTGTTGTGATTATAGAATGTGCATCATGGGTTTTGTGGTCCTATCATTTTTTCCAGTTACTTTAGTACTCCAACTGTCAAGCAGACAGAAAATGACGTAAAGTGTATGAAAAAAGGAAACCGTTTCGGTACCTAGCTCTGAGGTCCCGAATAATGTCATTCTTAGCTTTGCGCAATGGTTATTGAACCAACATCAGGCTGTATGAATTAACTGAATGAACAGTCGTGTCATGTAGTACTACTTCGTACACAACAAATTGGAATGACCTGATTTTAAGAATATTTACAATTTCTGTCAGTAGCGCAATGTGTCACGTAAAATTCAAAGGGGAGTGGAAATTAGTAGCTGCAACGTTTACCCTGTTAGTGTGAGATCCATTTGAAACCTATGCAGTAGCAAAGCTAGATCGTTCATTGTAACTTGTGCCGTTACAGTAGAATTTGTCATCTGATCCAAAAGGTGATTCACCAGTCGTTACTCACTTAGGATCAAACAGTCAGTGTATGTGGTTGTCAACCCCATCAGACAGTAAGTCTCAGTGGTTCAACCGTTTCTTAGGCAGAGACGTCACTGAGAGTTTGGACATTAGCATGTAGTCTGGCGCTTGACAGAATCGTTGTGTAGTTATTTTGCTAAATACACTCCTGGAAATGGAAAAAAGAACACATTGACACCGGTGTGTCAGAGCCACCATACTTGCTCCGGACAATGCGAGAGGGCTGTACAAGCAATGATCACACGCACGGCACAGCGGACACACAAGGAACCGCGGTGTTGGCCGTCGAATGGCGCTAGATGCGCAGCATTTGTGCACCGCCGCCGTCAGTGTCAGCCAGTTTGCCGTGGCATACGGAGCTCCATCGCAGTGTTTAACACTGGTAGCATGCCGCGACAGCGTGGACGTGAACCGTATTTGCAGTTGACGGACTTTGAGCGAGGGCGTATAGTGGGCATGCGGGAGGCCGGGTGGACGTACCGCCGAATTGCTCAAAACGTGGGGCGTGAGGTCTCCACTGTACATCGATGTTGTCGCCAGTGGTCGGCGGAAGGTGCACGTGCCCGTCGACCTGGGACCGGACCGCAGCGACGCACGGATGCACGCCAAGACCGTAGGATCCTACGCAGTGCCGTAGGGGACCGCACCGCCACTCCCAGCAAATTAGGGACACTGTTGCTCCTGGGGTATCGGCGAGGGCCATTCGCAACCGTCTCCATGAAGCTGGGCTACGGTCCCGCACACCGTTAGGCCGTCTTCCGCTCACGCCCCAACATCGTGCAGCCCGCCTCCAGTGGTGTCACGACAGGCGTGAATGGAGGGACGAATGGAGACGTGTCGTCTTCAGCGATGAGAGTCGCTTCTGCCTTGGTGCCAATGATGGTCGTATGCGTGTTTGGCGCCGTGCAGGTGAGCGCCACAATCAGGACTGCATACGACCGAGGCACACAGGGCCAATACCCGGCATCATGGTGTGGGGAGCGATCTCCTACACTGGCCGTACACCTCTGGTGATCGTCGAGGGGACACTGAATAGTGCACGGTACATCCAAACCGTCATCGAACCCATCGTTCTACCATTCCTAGACCGGCAAGGGAACTTGCTGTTCCAACAGGACAATGCACGTCCGCATGTATGCCGTGCCACCCAACGTGCTCTAGAAGGTTTAAGTCAACTACCCTGGCCAGCAAGATCTCCGGATCTGTCCCCCATTGAGCATGTTTGGGACTGGATGAAGCGTCGTCTCACGCGGTCTGCACGTCCAGCACGAACGCTGGTCCAACTGAGGCGCCAGGTGGAAATGGCATGGGAAGGCGTTCCACAGGACTACATCCAACATCTCTACGATCGTCTCCATTTAAGAATAGCAGCCTGCATTGCTGCGAAAGGTGGATATACACTGTACTAATGAGGACATTGTGCATGCTCTGTTGTCTGTGTCTAGGTGCCTGTGGTTCTGTCAGTGTGATCATGTGATGTATCTGACCCCAGGAATGTGTCAATAAAGTTTCCCCTTCCTGGGACAATGAATACACGGTGTTCTTATTTCAATTTCCAGGAGTGTATTTACTGTGTTTACTGCTCCTTTAGTATTCACGAGTATGCTGACTGGTCACTGGAATACATACTCCTGACATTCTAAAACATTTAAACCGACTTAGAGAGTCATCAATATACAATACAAAGTGTCACCTGTAGATATTTCTTTATGTGGTTGAGTATCCTTCGTTTTTCATTGGGCTCTTAATTTTGTGTGATGCTGTACATTATTCCCTACGTAATTAAGTGAGATGACTGTAGAATGGTAAATGTATTATTTTACGGAGAGGTACGTTAGGAGAGAGTGGGGCACATTGAACCATAAAAAATATTTCTCCATGTTACTCATCCAATAATTTTATTACAGAGTTGTGATTTACAGATGTTATAGTTTATCATTCAAGTATCAAATGGCCCGATATGATTGCATTTCGTTAATTGTTTTTTAACTGCACACCTTTGAAGAAAATTTGGTAAATGGTTCATTGTGCCCCACATGCGGGGTACACTGAACAACTTTAAACAGGTTCATTGAAACAACCTATTTAGCATGAAAAATAAGTGTAAATTTATTTATTTATTTATTTTATTTATTTATGCATTTATTTTACCTGTCAAGATTAGGGCCTTCAGGCCTTCTCTTACACCTAACCAGGCATACTCAGATTGAACGAGTTACAGTTTCTACAGACGTTGACATATAACGTATTATACAATTCTGATGTTAAAGGAAAATATAGAGATTATAACAGTAGTACAATGATAATTATGACAGTCAAAAAATAATTATAACAATCAGGAATAGTAATGATAATAATAATAATAAGAGTAATGACTATGTATATGAAAGTAAACATACTTTTCTTTTGTGAATATCAGTCCTATTGTTGGTTGGGAATTTTCTCGTTATGTTCTTGCAGCTTTTGAGTTATTCTCATCGAGCAGAGACATAAGACGATAGAATGGGGTGAAAGAGATATATAAGAGGTAGATAGGTTAGAGGAAGAGAAATAGAATGGTAAAATTCGAAGCTGTGATGGATAGGAGAAAGAAAGAGATGAGAGGGGCACAACAATGGTGGCTATACCGTCCCTAATATGTAAGTTTTGAGTTCCCTCTTGAATGTTGAGTGGTTCTGGATAAGACGCAGATCACAGGGGAGCGCGTTCCATATTCGTATGGCTGAGATGGAGAATGACACGGAGAAAGATTTTGTGTTATGTAAAGGTACAGCCAAGGTGCTAGACGTAACTTATCTGGTATTGCGATTGTGGAATGATGATAGGTGTTTAATGTGAGAAGATAAGTATTGGGAGCACCAGTGGCTAAGAAATCGATGAAGTAAGCACATCGTGTGGAGATCGCGTGCCTTATGTGGGCGTATCCAACCTAGCTGGGACTATGAAGGACTGATATGATCGTACAACCGAATATTGCACACGTATCTAACGCAAGCATTCATCACTAGCTCGAGGCATCTAGAATTTTCACTATTTGTGCCGTGTTGAACTACATCACAGTAATAAAGATTAGGCAAGACTAGTGTTTGGACTAATTTTTGTTTAACATGGGTTGGAAATATTTTTCTAAATTTTTGAATTGCATGTAGGGAGGAGAGCGATTTCCGGCAAGCTGTGACTGTTTGTTCTTCCCAGTTTAGGTGTTCATCCAAGATTATTCCAAAGTCTTTTACGGTTTTTTGGTATGGTAGTTGGGTACCATCGAGGAGTATTTGAGGGACTGTTTCACGAAAGTACAGGCTGATTAACTTTGGATGAGATATAAGTATGACCTGGGATTTCTTGGGTTTTAGTTTCAAACCTAGGTTCTGTGCCCATCGAGAAACAGAGCAAAGATCTGCGTTCATACTCATTACTGCGTCAGCAATGTTCTTGGGGCTTGCACTTATGTACAGTTGGATGTCGTCGGCATATACATGGTAGTTGCAGGAGTGAATCACTGAAGAGATATCATTAATGTACAGTGAGAAGAGTAATGGACCAAGAACGGAGCCTTGGGGAAAGCCAGAGCGAACGTTTTTCCATGATGACTTTTCCGACACACAAATGACTTGTTGACTTCTGTTTTTGAGGTAGCTGTTGAACCAGTGTATTGCGCTGTTTGAGAAACTCAGCTGTTTCATTTGAATTAGTAATATATCGAAGTCAACTGTGTCAAAAGCCTTGCTAAAGTCAAGCAGTGTTAGGACAGTAGCTTCACGTCTGTCCATAGCATGTTTAATGTCATCTGTTACTTTGATTAATGCAGTTGCTGCACTATGGTGCTTTCGAAAGCCTGACTGATATTAGTCATGGATGTTATGAGTTTTGAGGTAATCCGTCAGCTTTTCATGGACGATGTATTCTAGGGCTTTAGATATTGAAGGTAGTATGCTGATTTTCCTGTAGTCACCTGGCGACTTAGAGTAAATGTACTTTAAACATAATGTTTACATATATTCCACGTGTGAATCACATAATTCAATCTGTAGGCACACGACCATGTAATTTATTTTGGAATTACCGAACATCAATGGACTCGAAGCTTATTTCAAATTGGAAATATGATTTTTGTCTCTTTGTTACATCATCCGTAGCAGATCGTGGGAGCACTAAAGTACGTTGCTAGCTTGAACAAAAGCTTCATTCTTTACCCAAGGAAAATAAAACTTCCCTCCTATTTTTCACTTTTTCTCAACAATTATATCTGATAGTCTCCTGCGTCATCCTTAGGTTTCGAAATCTTCCCCACAAATCGGTGTTTTGGTCAAAACGAAATCATCTGTTTCTGGTAATTTGTTCAAGTCTTCAAAGTTGTACTCAAATTCACCAGACACATCCATGTTGGCATCGCCCTGTTCATAATGTGCCTCACTAATGCCGTCATCTGATTCCTGCTCATAAAGCTTCTGGTTGACCTTTTTATTGGGATGTTTTGTGGTTTGCAACAAATCTTTCTCCGGTGTATCAGTTGCAATTAACCTTTGCCCTCTGTTATAATTATTGTTCTTCTCTCTGTTCTCTGCTTTTGGATATCCTCCAATTATTTCAGGAAAAACTCCATTAGGAAAAGCTGTTTGGGTGTTAAGCACTGCAAATGGTCCTGGTTGCTGTAGATCTTGTAATGGGCTGAAATTGACTGAGTCTTGTCGTGGAGATTGTGCATCCTTGATATGATGGAGAGATTTTTCTGAAGTTGTTCTGTTTGCCTCCATGACCCTGTCTGCTACTTTGCTGGCCATAAAGTCTTCGACACTGAAGATGTCTTCATCACATGGAAATATTCCATGCTTCTTGAAAACCGAACATGGGTGTCATTGATCTATCATGAGCAATTTTGACGCATGCAGCTACATCATAAATAGTGAGAGGACTGCCTTTCCTCTGTAGGACTTTTGAATTTAATGCTGAGTAATAATTTCCCTTGAATGAAGAGAACACTCCTACATCTAGAAGCTGCAGTTTGTTTGAGGTATGTGGGGTTATAGTTAGCGTAACCATCCCATTGGGTTTTGCTGCACCTATTATCTCAATTGACAGATGGCTTTAATGATTGTCTAACATCAGAAGCGCAGGATAGTCTTTGCTACTACTGGATTTGTGGATGAAATGTTTCATGACATCCACAAAATTTCACTATTCATCTAGCCAGTGTTTGTTGCTAACCTCAGGGTGTATGTTGGTGCATTACTTATCATATGTTGTTTAAAATGTACTCGAGGAAATATCATTGCTGGGGGCAGGAAAGTACCACCTGCACTGATTATGCAACAGGTGGACACTAAGACACCACGCTATCCTCTAGTAGCTTGACAAATCTGTTTACTTCCCTTTTGTGCCCCTACCTTTAGAATCCTATCTGGTACAGTTGAGGCACTGGTTTCATCCAGATTGGAAACCCTTGTACCATTACCGAAAGTGGGTATCTCTTCAAGTTTTTGAAGAAATTCGAAACAGTATAACGATTTTTAATTTTTTTTAACAGTAAGGAACTGAAAACTAGTAAGTCCACTCGTTGCATCGAGTTGGGGACGTACATAACTTCAAAAATGCTAATACTTGTAGAAAAAGGCATAAAGAAAGAGAGCAAAGTGCGGGTCTAAGGAAACCACGAAACAAAACTGAAGGGTGGAATCCATGCCACCATTAACCAGTGCTACATCTTGCACCGTATGGGAAACAAAAACTGCGAAGACCTTTCGCACCGGGGACACAAAGCGGAAATGGGGCAAATACCGCTACAGAGTGTGAGGGTTCACGACGAAACTCTCCATCTGCTGTATCATCCAGGTATGACTTCTCGTAATGACCAAGGTAGATCCCTCGTTGTACCGTGTAGTGTTCTATCATCGTCTTGTAATTTTAGCTTCTCTTACCCGTGATGTTCCAGTGACGTGGGGGGTCGTGGAACACACTCCACAAATAATTGGAAAAATATTGTCGATACTTTGGGACATGGAGGATTTTAAAGGACGTTGCTCTGGTTAAGCTGCAGCCCCCTGGGGTTCAGATACTTAAACTGGGATATCGTTTCATGAATCCATAGAGCCAGTCTACACCAGCCATTCCCTCCATCCAGTTCTCAGGACATTTCAGACCATTTTTCAAAGCCAGCTCACTTGCTAAGCGCCTGCATGTTTTAGTGTCAACACCAAAGCATATCTTAAAAGAAAGCAACGGACACTCCACAGAAAATACCTTACGATTGTCGTAGTTTGGTGTCAATCATTCACTGGAACAATATTTAATGTTGTGAACATATTGTCGAAGAATAGGGAAAGGTATTCAATGAGATTTAGCTGCTTGCCGAACTGCTATGCCCTTATTAAGAACATACTGTGCAGCTTCTTGCATAACATCATGGTCAATTTTACCTTTGTCCGTTTTCCTGTAGTATGAACGAACTATCTTCAAACCTGATAATATAAAACAGGACGGCTGAACGTCTGTAATTTAAAAGCCTTAAATACCTACACATATGTTTTCCCATGCTGAGGAAACAAGGTACAGAGTGCTTGTATTGGACAATTAAAAGATTCCTGGGGCATAATGGAGTACCCTGGGGCACAATGAACCATGGCTCATGGCGCCCCGGGAGAGCTTGCTTCAATGTGCCCCAACAGTACATGTTTCAAACAAAGCTCATATGAGGTTATGTGTGAACATTATTAATATTTAAAGATCTATATCATTAACATACAGTACTGATATTGTTATAATGATTTACTTTCTCTAAAATTAGGTCACAAAGAACTGAACGAAATTCAGTCTATCTATGTCTCCAACAATTACTTCACTGTCGTGAATGGCGGGAAGTAGATCCTGCAGAAAACAAACGACAGTCGGTAGAGCAGTACTGACAACACATGCACAGAGGAAAAAATAATTTACCACTTTATACTGAAATTATGCTACCTGATTCGTTGTGCCCCGTGGTTCAGAGTGCCCCACTCTCCCTTACTTTATTGCGTACAACGAATGATAACATAGCGGCGTTCATAAACCAGTTGCGTTGGAGCGGGAGTAGATGTTTCTCTGGTGTAGTAATTAAAACGTTCTTTCAGACGTGACAGGGGCACAGTGGTAGCTGATGACGTCTACGGCAGAGGTGCTCCGCTATTTCTGTGCCGGCTGTCGCGCCACCGCACTCAGTGAGGACACGTGTGTGCGGCGGAACAAGGCCCTCTCCGCCTCCCAGCTCCCACGTTGCATGCGTCGCTGGCGCCGAACAAGTAAGGGCGAGACTCTCTATAGGCCATTGTTTCGTCCCTAGCGTATCTTAAAATACGCGCTTTCTACCGACGTCGGAATAATATGAATGCAGTGGACAAACTCACTGTCATGCTGAGAAATGTGCGTAAATCGTAAATACGACGTCCTGAATGTGTATTTCAACTGAGATTTCGAAGTTACGTTTGTTTTCTAAAACAAATGACGCCGGCACGTTTTCATCGGCTTCGAGTGCGTTGCGGAGGTGAAGCATGAAGAAGTTCCCGACTTAACCGAAAGGAAGGTAATTTAGATTATTATTTCGAACGAACTAGTTGCAAATAAAAGTTTTGGTCGTTACTTTATTGAGAGAGTTTAAAGCGATTATTAAGAAAGTTCAATTAGTATCTCAAGATAATGGTGTTTGTTTATAGTGACTGGAGTCATCACAATTACATTGTCGCAAACAGTTCCATACGGTGGCCACAAAACCATTTAAAACAGATTAAATATAAGCGTAAAACGACACTATAAATTTGATTCTGCCTTACGCAGAGCGGTGTAGTGTCATACTCTTTCCGGTACAATAACCAGTGTTGTGACGCTACAACGCAGTTCTTGCTATGAACTTTTTCGCTTACTTAACCCATGAAACTGTTTGTATACGATGTATTGTCTAGTGTAAATATGTAATGCAAATACTATGTTTAAATTATGTAATATTCAGCACTGCCATGTCAGGACATATTTAGTTAACGTTGCAGTCAGAGAGGTTGTTTTGTTGTGCCGCTGGGCGCGGGAGCGTCCAGCGGGCGGTAGTTGCAGTGACGCCGTGCTCGAAGTGAGACGTACAGTCGAGTGCTGCTAGTCCTAGCTGTGTTACGTCTAACGGCTAGTGTGTGGATCTAAGTACGACGGGAAAGTAATGATCGGCATATTTGGAAGCATGGCCGGGCAAGTTATTATGGATTAATGGGCATAGTGCTGAAGAAACGAGGGCTTAAATGTGAAGCGCACTGTGGGCCCAAGTCGCAACAGTAAAAGCTCGCTGCCACATTGCGTCGCCGCCGTGGACTACGTCGATCCACCGACAACGAAGAAGTAAGATCTACGCAATTTTCGTAGGATAAAATTGTACAAGGCTTGCCAGCGACTGTGCTTTTCTCTGAAGTTGAACAATTAATTACAAGCACTTTATAATCGAAGTGTTGCAGTTACATTCCACCCGACAATTCTGTTGGATCCTAACCTTATTGAACCGAGTGTGTCACGCCATTAACAAAAGAAAATATGTTAATTAGCAAATTATTTGCTAATTTCCCGTTCCACCTGCTAGGCTACGAACAGGTAAACTCTATTTTTGACACAATTATTCACGTACATAACAGTATTGTCGTTCATCAGTTGAACTGGCGATCGATTTTTTAATTGCTTATACAACTTGATCATTTCTTTCGGCAAAATTTCCACTGGCAAAATTTATTTCCAAATTATTTATATTATTATGTTTACCGATCGTTATTGAATGAAATTACTCATTCAATAACGATCAAGTTATAACGTCTCCTGTTTCCCAAGGAATAATCATTATTTACATCGAATTCGGATGCCTTATCACGACACGGGTCAAAATTCATAATTCACGGTCATTGTTAACTTGTAATTTCACAAAACCCGGCAAGGAGAGAGGTGTTTTAGTGTGACTTCATACAAGTAGTTTTCTGACTTGTTTTGATAATATGCAACGTTTACTGAGAAGTGTTGTCGTTAATATTCCAGATGTCATCAGATATTTCGAAGAATCAACAGAAACGGATGGATGAGGTCTGCTGAGACAGTTGGACCTTGCCTTAACGACGGAATGGGTGCAAATGACCCGCTTTTCAGCGTCCAAAGACGTATCTGTACGTTCATCAATTCATCCATCAATCCACTCTTCGCAGAAATTATCTAGACACACTTATGGAGTGATTCTGGATAACAAAGGCAAACCTAAACCAAGAAAGATGCCCTGTGATCTTTGCGTCTCCACATCTGTATTATTGCACTATGACACAATTATCAATAATAGTAAACAGACTAGACTTGCTGTACTATCAGTAGGATAAATATGCGAAAGTGTACTCCGAAACAATCTAAGTAAGGTGCCACACCCCACGCTGAAAATATCTTACAAAAGAGCGTCCCTTATCATCTACATTTTTAATATTTATGCTGTATCTACATCTACGTCTACATTACGGTATATGACGGAGGGTACCTTACGGAATGGCATCACTTTCCCGTTATCCTGTTCCCGTTGCGAATGGTTCACAGGAAGAACGATTGCTGACAAGCCTCTGTGTCGACTCGAATGGCTCTAATTTTATCATCGCGGCCTTCTCGCGATATATACCTAGGAGGAAGCAATATTTTGGTTGACTCGTTTAGGAACTACGCTCTCGTATCTTTAACAGTAAACAAACTGTTAACCAGAACGCTTCTCTTGTAGTGTCTGCCACTCGAAATAGCTGACTACATCCGTGAAAGTATAGTACTTAATAAATTAAATTGTAACGCAACGGCAGGGCGGGGTCAATGTGATACAGTCTGGAACTGCGCGACTCCAACGGTCGCAGGTTCGAATCCTGCCTCGGGCATGGATGTGTGTGATGTCCTTAGGTTAGTTAGGTTTAAGTAGTTCTAAATTCTATGGGACTAATGACCTCAGAAGTTAAGTCCCATAGTGCTCAGAGCCATTGGAACCTTTTCTTGCAACGCAACGTGCTCCTTTTCTTTTGAACTCTATTTCCTGTATCAGTTCTTCCTGGTATGAATCCTACTCTGACGAATGAATGTTATTCAAGTAATGGTCGAAATAAGCGTTTTTCAGGTACGTTCTCGGTGGATGAACTACACTTCCAGTGGATTCTTACAATGAATCTCTTCCCGACACGTACCTTATCTGCCATTACTTTTATGTTGTCATTGCATATTAAACTGATTCGTACGCAGACTCCTAGATACTTTGTGGATGTGACTGTTTCCTGTGACTATTTTGTAGTTACGTAATCATGCAATAGTGGGTTTTTCTGTCAATTTGCGTGCAGTACATTACATATGTCTACGTAAAGAGTTAATTAACAGTGCTTGGTATGAAGTACCGACCTTCTGCAGATCTCCCCGAATTTTTCTACAATTTGTAGCGTGGTATCACACGGCAAATAATCGGAGCCCGACAAGAAAAAAACCGAACGGCCAGCCATTTGATTGCTTTAAGGTAGCTAGCGGATCCGGTAGAGGCGAGGAAACAGGAGAGACCGACTAACGTGATCCCTCTAGTTTCCTACAGTGCTGTCGCAGGAAGCGATGACGAAAATTGTAAGGCGGTCATTTGAGGAATGAGAGCGGATGGAGACTGACACCGTTAGTTCCGACATTAGTTGTTACCTAAAGATGCAGATTCCATGAATATTATATACATCTACGAATTCTTATTTACAAAGTATTTTATCTGAGAATATTATCATTCTTGCAACCGAAAAATCAATATTTTCAGGTATACACTATGTGATCAAAAGTATCGGGACACCTCCAGTAACATACGTGTTCCATATTCGATGCACTGTCCTACCGTCTACTGGCAAGTACTCCACATCGTCGACCTCAGTGGTCATCAGCCATTGTGAGAGAGCAGAATGGGGCGCTCCACGGAGCTCACGGACCTCGAACGTGGTCAGGTGGTTGGGTGTCACTTGTGGCATACGTCTTCACGCGAGATTTCCACACTGCTAAACATCCCTACGTCCACTGTTTCCGATGTGATAGTGAAGTGGAGACGTACAGTACAAAAGCGTACAGGCCGACCTCGTCTGTCTGTTGACTGACAAGAGGCCGCCGACAGTTGAAGTGGGTCGTAATGCGTAATAGCCAGACATGTGTCCCCGCGTCCGCCCCGATAGCTGAGTGGTATGCGTGACGGATTGCATTCCTACGGGGCCGGCTTCGATTCCCGGGTGGGTCAGTGATTTTCTCAGATCAGGGTCTGGGTGTTGCGTTGACCTCATCATCATTTCATCCCCATCCGGCGTGCAGGTCGCCCAGTGTGGCGTCGAATGTAATAAGACCTGCATCACAGAGGCCGGACCTGCTTCGCAAGGGGCCTTCCGGCCAATGACGCCAAACGCTCATTTCATTTCAGTCTATCCAGACCATCACTCAGGAACTCCAAACTGCACCAGGATCCCCTGCAAGTAGTATGATAGCTAGGCGGGAGGTGAGAAAACTTGTATTTTGATGGTCGAGCGGCTGGTCATAAGCCACACACCACACCGGTAAATCCCAAACGATGCCTCGCTTGGTGTAAGGAGCGTAAACACTGGACGACTGAACAGTGGTAAAACGTTGTGTGGAGTGACGAATCACGCTACACAATGTGCCGACCCTGTGTCATGGAGTACGTAAGGCGAATGTTCGGTGAACGTCATATACCAGAGTGTGTAGTGCCAAAAATAAAATTCGGAGGCGGTGGTGTTACCGTGTGGTCGTGTTTTTCATGGAGCGGGCTTTCAACCCTTGTTGTTTTGCGTGGCACTATCACAGTACAGGCCTACACTTCTTGCTTCCCACTGTTGAAGAGCAATTCGGGGATGGCGATTGCATCTTTCAACACGAACGACCACCTGTTCATAATACACGGCCTGAGGCGGAGTGGTTACAAGACAATAACATCCCTGTAATGGATTGGCCGGAACAGTGTCCAGACCTGAATCCTATAGGACACCTTTGTCATGTTTTGGAACGCCGACTTGGTGGTAGGCCTCACCGATCCACATCGATACTTCTCCTCAGTGCAGCACTCCGTAAAGAATGGGCTGCCATTCTCCAAGAAACCTTCCAGTACCTGGCTGAACGTATGCCTGCCTGAGTGGAAGCTGTTATCAAGGTAAAAGGGTGCTCCAACACCATACTGAATTCCAGCATTACTGATGGAAGGCGTCATGAACTTGTAAGTAATTATCAGCCAGGTGTTTGGAGACTTTTGATAACATAGTGCATCAAAAGGGACATTATGTCGCTTCATTTCTGAAGAACGGGAAGACTACAAAATAGCTCCTGTTGACCCCCTCTTATGCCACAGGTGAAGGAACAACTGGACTTCATAAGGATTCTCAGCGCTGCTACAAAGATTACTGTAATGATGAGGGGACAAAAAATGGTAGTCTTGAGCAGAGCAATTTCAATGGACTTCCAATGTCCCTATACGACACAGGTGTACTTCTCGCATGGTCGGCTTGGCGTTCTTTGATCAGGATGACACTCTTTATAGTTTTATTAATTCGTGTCTTCTGCTTAGTTCTTCTTTGTAGGCTTCGTCTTTCAACCATCCCCACAGACCAGAATGTAAAGGAGTAGGGCCCGAGGAGACAAACAAACTGACGTCCCATCTTCCAGAGAATGCTACATGTACATGATGTGTTACCTGACTACTGTAATGTGGAGAGACCCAGTCATGCTTGAAGACCATACCCATCCTTTTAGCTAGAGGGACCTCTTACCATAAAGATAACGAGATTTTGTGAGAAGCAATAGGACAACACGTCCACTCAACTGATTGCCTATCATACCACACCACACTTTTATATAGACGTGGAAGTGGAATTTATGAAAATCTTCAACGAATATGATCATTAGCCTTTGCTGAACACCTTCTGTAATTATGTATTTGTGCTACATTCCAACACTTGTACCTCTACAAAAAAAAAAATTTGACACATGATTTATGAAAAGTTTTATTAGAATTACTCTTTATTAGCTCCTCATAAAATATTTACGAGTCCTTCCGAAACACGAACAATAGTGCTATATATGTGGAAGAAATAACGTGTTAAAATTTACTAAGAGTTGTGGGGGACTGAGTAACAACAACCTGTACTTTGTGTCCAACATTAATATGCTTTCATGGAATAGGATAAACGCCATTAATTGTGTATGTCCCTTCTGAGGATTTGGATGAAGTATACTTGAATCAAACTTGCGTAGATCAGGAACATATATTTAGTTAATTTAATTTGCCGTGACCGTAAATTGTTAGTGTCGCCGCATTGTTAATCTGTAAATGAGATTCAGGTATAATATGAAATTTAGTAATGAAGCATTTTTTGGTATTTTAGTAACTTGTGAAGAATGTAATGAGCAGCAAACTCCATCTAGAAATACTATTCTGGTGCAAAATATAAAAAACGGAAAAAAATTATCCCTGCATCTCATTAGTTAATACGGTTGCAATATTACGCGCCTCCCTGTTTTACAAGGGCACAGTGACTATTCATAAGAATGTAAATTGTGGCATGCTTTCCGGCGTTCAGGTGATACGTGCAGAAAGACGGAATCAACAACCCAGCTGTATACCTGAAAGCACATCAGTAATCAGTTACACCTAGAAAACCTGAGAGATAAGCTAGGGCAAAAAATTTATCAATGTATTTAGAATATCAGAAACTGTCTAAATTGAAATAGCTGTCTAAGTCTATTTGCAGGACTACAAAAAACAATGATGCTACCCCAAGACCACGGCTGGTAGCTGTCTGAAATTCATTCAGTCACTGTCCGGTTATAGCAATTACACTTCTGGCCATTAAAATTGCTACACCAAGGAGAAACGCAGATGATAAAAGGGTATTCATTGGACAAATATATTATACTAGAGCTGACATGTGATTATATTTTCATGCAATTTGGGTGCATATCCTGAGAAATCAGGACCCAGAACAACCACCTCTGGCCGTGATAACGGCCTTGATACGCCTGGCCATTGAGTTAAACAGTGCTTGGATGGCGTGTACAGCTACAGCTACCCATGTAGCTTCAACTCGATACCACGGTTCATCAAGAGCAGTGACCGGCGTATTGCGACGAGCCAGTTGCTCGACCACCATTGACCAGACGTGTTCACCTAGTGAAAGATCTGGAGAATGTACTGGCCAGGGGAGCAGTCGAACATTTTCGGTATCCAGAAAGGCCCATACAGGACCTGCAACATGCAGTCGTGCATTATCCTACTGAAATGTAGGATTTCGTAGGGATCGAATGCAAGGTAGAGCTACGGACCGTAACACATCTAAAATGTAACGTCCACTGTTCAAAGTGCCGTCATTGCGAACAAAAGGTGACTGAGACGTCTAACCAATGGCACACAGTACCATCACGCCATGCCATACGGCAGTATGACGATGACGAATACTCGCTTCGAATGTGCGTTCACGACGATGTCGCCAAACACGGATGCGACCATCATGATGCTATAAACAGAACCTGGATTCATCCGAAAAAAAAAATTACGTTTTGCCATTCGTGCATCCAGGTTTGTCGTTGAGTACACCATCGCAGGCGCTCCTGTCTGTGATGGAGCGTCAAGGGTAACAGCAGCCATTGTCTCCGAGCTGATAGTCCATGCTGCTGCAAACTTGTCGTTCGTGTGGATGGTTGTTGTTTTGCAAACGTCCCAATCTGTTGACTCAGGGATCGAGACGTGGCTGCACGATCCTTTACAGCCATGCGGATAAAGATGCCTGTCATCTCGACGTTTAGCGATACGAGACCATTGGGAACCAGCACGGCGTTCCGTACTACCCTCCTGAACCCACCGATTCCATATTCTGCTAACAGTCATTGGATCTCGACCAACGCGAGCAGCAATGTCGTGATACGATGAACCTCAATCGCGATAGGCTACAACCCGACCTTTATCAAAGTCGGAAACGTGATAGTAAGCATTTCACCTCCTTACACGAGGCATCACAACAACGTTTCACGAGGCAACGCCGGTCAACGGCTGTTCTGTTTGTGTGTGTGAAATCGGTTGGAAACTTTCCTCATGTCAGCACGTTGTAGTTGTCGCCAGCGGCGCCAGCCTTGTGCGAATTCTCTGAAAAGCTAATCATTTGCATATCACAGCATCATCTTCCTGTCGGCTAAATTTCGCGTCTGTAGCACGTCATCTTCGTGGTGTAGCAATTTTAATGACCAGTAGTGTAAGAGGCGAAAACTCTGCCTGTGAAAAACTCTTCCGCGACTAACACTGGTTACTTACTAAAAGTGGAAGTGTTTGAGCTAAGTAAAGAGATTCAGTTTTTATCAACCAAACTTTTAATTTTTTTAGACACCAATATTTTCCTCTTCAAAGTAGTTCCCTTAGGCAACTACACACGGATGGAGTCGTTGTACCTATTCTTGACAGCAGCGCTGAAAGGCCTCAGCTTGTAGGATCTTTAACATGATAGTCACATTCCATTCAATATTCTACAGCGTCCCAAAGTGACGTCCTTTCAAAACATTTTTCAATTTCGCGCAAAGAAAAAGTAACAAGGACATAGATCAGGTGAACATGGGAACTGTGGAACAACTGGCACGCCCTTTGATGTAAAAAATTCCGTGTCGGAAGTCGCCGTGTAACATCAAGCTTTGTCACAATGCAGCATCCTTTTGACTGCCATACCCCGTATTCTCAATTCCCGCTTTCCCTGAGCCTTACAAGGTCATGTTTGTAGAACACTTGGTGACAGTTTGTCCTGAAGGAACAAATTTTGCACGATACCCAAACTGTCAAAAAAGTAAATCACGATTGTTTTGATTTTTGATTTGTTGATTCGAGTTTTTTGGTCGTGGAGATGTCTCAGTTCGCCGCTCATCACATTGGCGCTTGGTCTCAGGATCGTACTCAGAAATCCAGGATTCATCATTCGTGGTCACGCCTGTCTTCTCAAGATCAACGCACACGTTTCTTCGATTGTCATTGTGCTGAGTTATGAGGTTTTACGGTACTATTTGGGCACAAATCTATCGCATGTGCAAAATGTCCTTCAAAATTCTCTATACTATGAAAGTGTTCACGTTTAACAGGTCACGAATCATCCCTGCTATTAACTGGCGGTCTCATCTGACAAGCGCACACAAACATGTTCGACGGCTTCGTCGGTGTTTGAAGTAGAAGGTCTCCCTGGGAGAGAGTCAAAAATGACTCGTGCCAGTGAAAAACTTGAACTCTTCATCAGAAACGTTCCCTGTAGGCCTGTTTCCACTTTTCGAAGTCCAAACTCGCGGATTCCAAGCTTTTAACACTGAATGTGATGACACAACGTTGTTCTAAATTCCGCTATTCCATTTTCGTAACATACAACAAAAACACAACCTCATTGATGGCGCTCTCAAAACTCACATGATGGCTGTACTGAGCTTAAACTCGGACTGAGCATCTTGAAGGAATGAACACACCGGTGAACACAAGCAGATCAATACAGCGTTGCCAGATCGCTCGAAATATTGTCAGTCGCATTATTTTTCTCACACGCTACTTATGTGATGTTCGCACGGATTAGTCACTGTCTGACAAGTTCATCACATTTTCCGTCTACTGTCAAAATGGTTTTAAATTGTTCAAGTGGCTCTAAGCACTGTGGGACTTAACATCTGAGCTCAAAAGTCCCCTAGATTTAGAACTACTTAAACCTAACTACCCTAAGGGCATCAGACACATCCATGCCCGAGGCAGGATTCGAACCTGCGACCATAGCAGCAGCGCGGTTCCAGAATGAAGTGCCTAGAACCGCTCGGGCACAGAGGCCAGCTCGTCTTCCATCAATCTGAGAGTCTAAGATAGCATAAGTAAACGCAGAAATTGTTGTGAAGGCAGGTTTGTTAATAAGTATTCAGTGATCAGTTGGTGTATGTGATGGTACTTGCCTTGAGTAATCTGGGGACTCTTTCTCACAACTTAAGCTATTCAACTTTTAATATCTCTGGCGAGATGCTTCCAGATGTTTGATGATTGCGCCTGCTGGCAGATGGTCTACTGGAAAGCCTCGATGGTTCCCACTGAAGGGCGAGAAAATAAATTCAAATATCAGATAAGAGCTGAACTCATTTAACCTCGGTAGTTCAATATGAGGAAAAAAATGGAGAACCTGGGAAGCGTGGACATTATACGAATACCAAATAAACCGCGCCAAATTATGAGCAGTTCTGAGAACTCGGTCAATCTAGGGTGGATATAGGTTTGTTGAACCTGGGAATCCCGAGAAGAGCCCTTCTGAGAGCCTTCTCACCTCAGTTCTGTCAAGCTCTCTGTCTTCATCATTAGCCACTTATTATTAACTACAAATTGCAGTGTGAAGTTCTTTTTCTAAATGACGTGATTGATCGAAAGGTTTTTATTGGATGATGATTACGTTACCAGATATGATGCCCCCAAGGGATTCTTCAAGGACAGGATGTTGTTTTACATTTATCTCATGAACTCGCAAGTCTTTAAAAATCTCATGACACAAATGACTTCGTATTTACTGACTCCAGCCAGTGAAAAAACAGAGTTGAGGAATAAGGGAAATCTGCTATAACACGCACGACTATTGTGTTTCATTAAGAAAAGAAAGAAAACTCCTAAATATTTTTCTTGCTGCTTCATTGACGCTGCACTTGATTTCCTTCGAGCTGTCACCACAGCTTAGGCACAACAGCTTATTGCAACAAATAACTACGTATATTATGATAAAGGGTTAAGCACACTGTACTATGAACTATGAAATATGCATATGGACTATTAAATACTTATATTTCTTATACGCATGCCACTAATCAAGATTTTCTGTTAAGCATTAGACGAAAATAAATGAATTTATTAGCATATATACAATTTGTGTATTGAACATAATTAAAACTTACAGTATTTATGTATTGTATCAGATAAAAACATAACACATGGATACACAGCTTAACTTAAGCAAAATGCAGTAAGTACAAATACTAAACAACTGAAGACGAGAAGTTAGCAACATGAACTTAGCTTCTGCTAAGTTCTCCTTAGTGAATGAGACCTGGCATAGATGACAGGGCAAGAAATAGACTGAGGTCGGTTCAACTCCCTATTCACTAAACACAGATGGTTCCTCTAAAGATTATCTTTGTTCGTTGTGGTATAAAAACGGATGGTTTCAGTGACGTTAAGACAGTGCATTCTCATCGTCGCCATGAAAGACTCCTCCTTCGTGTATCATCTATGATTCCAGATGTAAAATTCCAGCTGGCCACTTTTATAGTCTCGATTGCTGTGGTGACGAATTCTTCATTTACCTGATGGAAACTCTTTGTCATGTTAAATCGTAAACGTGCATGTTCTTCTGATCTTCTTGGCTCGATCTCTTTTCTCACTGCTACCTTTCGTAAAATGTAAGGAGTTCTGATTCCAGCGACGTGTAAGATACCCTCCTCAGACGAGGGGAACATATATGACTTGTAATTTTGTGGCATGCCTCGTTAATAGATACATCCAATACATTTGTGTGTTATAACCGTACCACACAACCACAGAAACAGTACAGAAGTCCTCAAGAGTTCTAATTTTTCTCCTCATGTTATTCCTGTCAATTTCCACCCAATGTTGAACTGCATGTTCAGTAAGTGCTGTGTAAAGAAGTGTATCTGGTCCAGCGTAATCCCAATGTATTTTTTAGTTGTACATCATTTTGGTGTTTGACTTACCTTTTGTTTGTGCCTCTGCGTATCTGAAATCGAGGACACACGTCTATATTTTCAGTGGCTTAGATTTGAGTGGATACTTTTCATAGCACCTACTGACGGTACCTACTTCAACACTTCCTTTCCTGCTGTCTGAAATTGCTTGTCTCATGTAGTAACAGAAAGATCGTCTGCGTAGATGAAATGTCATATCCTATTCACTATGACATGCGGATTTTAAACAAGGATGGTGCTAACGAAATAAGTTAGTTTCTGTTTCCTTCATTTGCTTCTCTGCCTCAGGACTTCCACAAAGGAGATTCAGCTCTGAACGAGATATATCACGACGGTTCTTTGTATAAGTTGGGTGAGACTGATTAAATTACATCTGCAGCTCATTCATACAATAGGGGATTCTTGTTGAGGGATCAGGATAGGCTCAACTTTTTTGATTTCTTCGATCCTCGCTCGATCTTAATATTGTTACAACCTTAGTTCTTCTCCTATGGACTGATACTTTTTTCTACTGTGACATTAGTATCTTGTGTAACCACTTCTCGATACCATTTAATCTGAAAATTGGGCATGGAGATTACCTGAGATACATAAAAAGGCGTTTTGGGATACAGCGTTCCACGTTAATTCCAACTGTTATCACAAAGGGTCAAGGCATATTACTGATAACACTGAGTAGAACACATTCCTCCACCTTACGTCAGTCACGCGTGCAATGGGGGAACAGGTTTTGTAGTCGATTTGACCCAAAGGGACCGCGGAGATCTTGAGGAGAGCATCAGGTAACTCCTCCAGCTGGAAAATCACGTCTCTCTCACGTTGAAGGGATGACAAAAGGGTAAGGAGAATATTTGGGACGAGCATTGAAAATTGTTGTGTTCTCTGAGCAAACACAAGAAGTATTTAGTCAATGTAGACAGCAGGCCCCACGCATCCAGAACTATCCTGACTGATACACTCTCATGGATGCCGCTCTCCTAGCTGGCACCCCTTTTGCCAACTGTCACCTCTGGCGCCAGGGTAGAAGCTAACTCTATCTTCAGGTCCCCAGATGTGTCATTTGCTATTTCATTAAGTCACAGTGTCTGGTGATGAGATATGGAAAGAGCCCTCATGAATAGAACACTTGATCGTAGATCACTTTGTACAAAATCGTTCCTAACGGGGTCCTACACGATAGCCTGAGTGCAACAATAGTTGTAACTTGCGTTTACGTCTCAATGCGGACATTTCACGTTCAAAACCGAAATAAAATATTTTATATTTGCAGATGGCACTGAAATTCTGTCTGAGACGGAATTGAAAGTAGAAGATCAGTTGAATGGAATGCATAGTCTCCTGAAATTAAGATGAATATCAACAAAATTTAAGCAAGGGTAATCAAATGTTGTCGTATTAAATCAGGTGATAGAATTATATTGGCAAATCAGGCACTAAAATGAGTCGATTGTTTTGGTGTTTGTACAACACAATAATTTACGATGACTGAAGTAAGGAAGATATAATATGAATACTTGCAACATCAAGAACAGCGTTACTAAGAAGAGAAATGTGTTAACACTGAATATAAATTTAAGTGTCAGTAAGCCTTTTACGAGTGTATTTGTGGGGAGTGTAGCTTCGTGAGGAAGTGAATATTTAAGGATAAGCAGTTAAGACAAGAATTGCATAAAAGCTTTTGAAATGTAGTCCTACACAAAAATTGTGAATATTAGATGAGTAGATAAAATAACTAATGAGGAGGTAGGCGTGAGTGTTGTATCTGTAACATTCATGGCAAATTAGTACCGATCAAAGTGTAAGACTGTACAACATGTAGCATCTCCTCCTCGAGCACTGCAGGCGCGTGGTAAATCGCCGTGAACAGCTCCCGTCTACATCACTCACTAAGCACCCGGTCGCAGAAGCTTGCCGTTGGTAGTTCAATCACACGATATCATGGGAAGTGACGGGCAAGAGCCGGGTGGACTTGTTATGTGGGTAAGGACACATGGGCTCTGCCTATAGAGCTTCGATACAACGTAGTGGCACTAATAGCCTCAACAAGCGTCCAAATGCTTTAGAATTAGAATTTCCTTTTAGCTGTCGATTTTTTATTGTTTTCTCTGGAGAAGGTGTGTGCTGTATACCTGAGATTCACCAAGTGCTACCACAGTATAGCGAAAATGAAAGTGATGACCGAATATTGAGTGATATTGAAGGTCATTGTTTCAGTTGTGGACCTGTATGTTTCTGTGAAATAATAGGTGATGAATTAATGTTAGCTTTCAGTCAGTTGCTAAAACCGCGCTGAAATTTCGACATATTTTAAAGAAAACAAATTAAAAATATTTACGTTGAGAGTGTGACAACAGACTATAGCTGTCAACTTTGTTTATAATTAACTGAAAAACTTGTCTATCTGCACGACAGGCTCTCATAAGAAAATGGACCAAGTGAGCTAGTAGGACTTGCTACATTTGATAATATGAACACAAAGAGAAAGGAATCGTAAGGTGAAGTGACGAAAAGAGATGGGTATCATACGAATAGCTTTCTATCTGGATGATTATTCGATGAAGATCACTCAAACAGATTTATTCGCCAACAAATTATATAGGAAATAAATTGGGAATAACATACAATACCACTGCATTTTCTATGTTTATTTCTTGTACAGAATTATTATTTGTTCCCTTGGCTCAGTACAGTTTCTAGTTTATAAATAACTTAGTAAAGATTTGTCCCGAAATGTGCCTTTGTGGCTCAGTCACTTAACTTCCAGATTACCAAACTTAGGTTTAGGGTTTGATCCTGGATTGGTCCTATGATTTTCTTTGTTATTACTTTTTTTTACCTTTTACAATAACAGTAATGAAAAGTCAAGTTCCACCTTAGTTTGGAGAATGTGTTGAAATGTAGATCCCTTTGTAGCCGGTTATATCCGTCCAGAGGTGGGTGAAAGCCAAGTGCACACCACAATGCCAACAAAGCACTACAATGCTGAAACCATCCTCCCATTGAAGCACAGATTAATTTGATTTACTGTGTAATAATTAAAATATAAAAGTAATTACATGCCAACGGCCTTAGCAGTTTGGGCTATAACGCACTAGGCAGCCGCAATATTTATCAGCCAATTTATTGAGCCAACGACGGTCAGTCTTGACCGATCAGCCAAGCGAGACGGAAGTGGAATCTTTCTCATAACAAACGTACTTTATTGTAATTACAAAATTTATTTTTCCGTTGTTTTACTCGCTGTATGGGCTATGAATTGTTAAGTTCACAAACATAGATACTGAAGTATACGGAAAATATAGTGACTCATCTATTTTTATACAATCAATTTTGCATGAAAATCTCGGCCCCACATAAAACAATAGAGTATCGATGCCGTGCTTCATTTTCGGAGACGAGGCATTTGGTATACCTGAATATTTAACGCAGCCTTATGCAGGAACGAGTTTAACAAACAATGAGAGAACGTAGAATTTTTCATCGCCCAATGTGTGTTCGAGAAGAATTTGCAGTTGTCTTAATAAGAGCATCCTGTTTTTTTACAAAATAACGTGCCAAAAAGAAATGGCTATAAATCGGAAGACATATTGTACGTCCCTCCACAACTGGGCATTCCCTCAAGTCTAAAAGTTGTCGAAAGTCATAATGAAATTTCTTTCAGTATGCAAGGAAGGTCTGGCTGCTTCGACAGTTGCACAGACACTGAGGTCTGAAGACAGCTACGTAGGTTCTCCACGAATCATCCAGCACACAAATGGCAACGCGGAGCCAGTTGGCCGTCGCTGCGATCCAGAGCGCCGGCTACAATGCAAGTCATTTTCTTAACAGCTGCCACAGGAGGCCTGCCTTGTGCGTCACGACCTTATTACACTAGCGATTCGGCCCCATTCATCAGTATCTGCACCTGACACCCTCTAACTGCTAACATAAAGCAGGAGCTCTACGTAAGCAGCCAACGACGAGAATGCAGCCGACATAAATAAAACTGCTACGAACTGTGACCTCTCTTGACAGGAAACCGCAAATCCAGTCACATAATTGAGACGATATTCCATAAGCACGCAATTTTACTACGAGCCTCCGGAAATCCAGGAATACGGAATCGATCTGAAATCCCCTGTTAATAGCACTCAGCACTTGATGTGAATAAAGAGCTAGTTGTGTTTCACAGGAACGATGTCTTATAACCCCATGTTGACTGTGTGTCAATAGACCGTTTCCTTCGAGGTAATTCATAATGTTCCAACACAATATATGTTTTAAAATCCTGCTGCACATTGACGTTAACGAAATGGGCCTGTAGTTTAGTGGGATACACCTACTACCTTTCTTGAATATTGGTGTGACCTCTGCAATTTTCCAGTCTTTGGGTACGGATCTTTCGTCTAGCGAACGGTTGTATATGATTGTTAAGTATGGAGATAGTGCATCAGCATACTCGGGAAGGAACCTAATTGGTATACAGTCTGTACCAGAAGACTTGATTTTATTAAGTGATTTGAGTTGTTTCACCACTCCGAGGACATTTACTTCTACGTTATTCATATTGAGAGCTGTTCTCGGTTCGAATTCTGGAATACTGACTTCTTATTCTTTTGTGAAGGCATTTCGGAAGGCTGTGTTTAGTAACTCTGCTTTGGCAACACTGTCTTCGATATTATCTCCATTGTTATCGCGCAGAGAATGCACTGATTGTTTCTTGTCGCTGACATACTTCTTTCTGCCAGGTTTCGAGATAAAGTTTCGTTGTGGAAACTGTTATAGGCGTCTCGCATTGAACTCCGCGCTAAGTTTCGAGCTTCTGCATAGGATCGCCAATCCTGGAGATTCTGCGTCTGTTTAAATTTGTCATATTTCTTTCGTTGTTTCTACAACACGTTTCTGCAAGAAGTTTTCAGCCTTTCTATACTAACTGCGTGTATTGCAGCAGAGTCTTATCGATGATTTAAAAACAAGCAAGTAGTTCATCTCTAATACTGTCCATGAACAAGAAGGCTTACAACAAGCTTCAAACATATAATAGCCAAACAAATGTCAAAGACATCGGCTCACGAGTTTTGAATGGCATCGTGATGTAAAAAGAAGATTTTATTAGGGATGTGATTTGAGAAGTGAAGTTAGGCTGGAATCTCTACCAATTATTTGCCAACAGTTACAGTGCAACTGAGGATTTCACAGTTGTTGCTGAAGAAGATTATAAACTGAAAGTCATACATCGAAGCCATGATTAATGACGAATTCAGGAGTGCATGGCATGTGCAGAACGAAATTAAATTCATACATGAAATATCAAATAGCAAATAACAATATTCATTCTACATAAGACATTGCATTTCATCTGTACATTCAAAATAATTACAAAGCAAGATAAACATCGTTAACAAAGAAAATAGCAAAAATAAAAAAAAAAGGTACAGACTCCACTAATGTTTTACAGCAATGTAAACGATTAGCAGTAGCAGAGGTACAAGGGAATAACGTAAGGCAAGTAAGGCCGTTACAGTATGTAAATATCTTTAAACTGTCATCCACGAGACGTAGTCAAGAAGTTGCTATTATCACCTTGAAAAAAAAAAAAAAGGCAAGCAGCGATCTGATATTTGGTTTTGGTGACAGTCCATCTCTTCACATTCACCCTTCAATGCGAAGCATTGTTTCAACGACGATTGACTTAGAGGAGAATTTAGATGTAGAAATATACATTTGGTTACTTAGGAAATGTACCACTACGAAAAGTAACCTCGTTGTCATTCTGAGAATGACAATCATGCTTTCTTCAACCGAGGGCGGAAGAAGAAGCGAATGAGTTTTATGTCAGTAGAATATGTGTGTGTGTGAGTGTGGGAGGGGGGGGGGCGGGAGGAGAGGGTTAGGTGTATGGCAGTTCAAAAAATATAACACTGAGACTGTCTACCTGTGTAGTAATAGCCAGACTGTTACCTAGGAGGAAAAGAGACTCGGTTGTTCGCGAATAAATATATGGAAATGTAAGTCCGGAGCACAGCAGTATTTGGAAGTGAATGATGGACTGTAGGAAACTGGAAAAAAGGAGTTTCGAAGCAGCTGAAATGCCGTGCAATAAAGGGACTTTAAACTTATGTGGACTGCTAAGATAAGAAAGGAAAAGGGTATCCGAAAAATCAGCGAAGAGAGGGAGATGTGGAAAATATTAACAGAAAGGAGGGTTAGGATGATAGGAGGTGTGTTAGGACATCAAGGAGTATCTTCCATGTTAGTAAATGGAGCTGTAGTTGGTTGGAATTGTAAGAGAAGTCAGACATTGGAATACATCCAAGCTATAGTTTAGAATGTAGGGTACAAGTGTCACCCTGATTCAAATGGCTCTGAGCAGTATGGGACTGAACATCTGAGGCATTAGTCCCCTAGAACTCAAGGCTGGTACAGTAGAGAGATTCGTAGCGGGCCGCGTCACACCAGTCAGAACAGTGATGACCTAAAGACGAAAAAAAAACATTACAGCTTCCCGTTTCGTTTTGTACTGAGAGGCCTCCTGTTAACTTTCTCTGCAGTGTGGTCCTGTGACGATTTTACTCTTACAAGCATAAATTGTTAGTGGCTGTCCCTGGCGGTTCCAAAAACACTCTGCACGTCCTTTCCCGATGGTGACCGGGTTTTTATCGTTTTAGTCTAGAGTCAATCCACGTTTCCACTGCTTACTAAGCTCCTTTCCCTCGTTCGATTGCGATACACCTATTGTTCGTCCTGGTGATCAAGTTGGTTTCAGGTCATATAGATTTGCCTGAAAGTGCCAATGCAGATGGTGCAAAACATTTTTTGAGCGCCACAAACAGCGCTCCAAAGTGACCAGTACTCTCAAGTGAAAGGGAGGCTAGTTTGTTGTTCTGTAAGCGTATTTTGTACAGAGTACGCCGTATCCTCGCGCCTACTTCACTCGAAGCAAAGCTCCAGGGCTATTCCACATGTAATCTAACTAACCTGCAGTGTATCAAACTAGAAGCACTCTGCCGCTCTCTTTACAGGACAAATGAACGCCCTGTCCATTCCACTTCGATCTCCGCTCGCTGTGTGCAGTGCCACAGCTAGCCAAGGCAACTGGAAAGCCACCACCAGGCTCCTGTAATTAGTGCGATTTGCGTGGCTGGGTCGCGTCGGAGCGCCGCCTGTTAATTCGAGCAGGCCTGGCGGCTGCTGGCGGAGGGTACTTTGTTGCGGCGCCGGGGGATCGGCTGAGCTCGTGGAAGCTATTAAAACTTGCAGCCATTTGTATTCGCGGCACAGCCAGCGTCGCGACGCCGCAGCCGCACCCCCCCCCCCTCCCCCCTAGCACCGGCACTTTTCGACGCAGTTTAATTTGCTCGCACGATGGAGGGCTCGCTCAGCGCTATCGGTTTCGGCACATGCTGAAGCCGAAGCACGTCTGCCCGTCCCGACGCTGCGCGCTCCTGCTACGGTCTGCGAGCAGCGCCTCACGAATTATGCTTTGTCGGTGCTCTTCCTACCCGTGTTAGAGCAGTTTCTGCGCAGGAGTATAAAACTGTGGTAATTTCATTTCACGGAAGCTATAATTCTCATTAGTGTTTCACCGTCTTCCGCTCCCTTTCCCATTTGTCAGTATATGGACGGAACCTTTCCCAGTGATACGTTCTACACTCAGTTACCCTAGCATTTAACGCACTGCTGAAGATATTCACGCCACCCTTCTAAATGTTGACGTGCTTTGTGTTATTTGGGGCCCAGTGACCATTAAACCTTAAAATAGGAGTGTATTAAAAGCGTTTTGCTTTTTATTTCCATTAATCTTCTTCATTTGGAGTACGCTCCTGAATAACAGTTATTTTGGGACAATACACTGATTTGTAGGATCTGCTAGGACTGTATTAGTGACCTCTTCCGCTACATTCATGGTCCAGCGCCCTCATAGGGATTAATATAGGTTCGCACAGTTAAACAGGCCTTTTAATCAGAGTTATGTTATTTTAATTACTTGAAATGGATAAATAGGACGATAAAAATTTACATCACGCCAGGCATTTGAGGGAAGGAAGGCTGACGTACAGACAGTAAGCCTTTTGTCAGTATTCTAAACTAGTTCTTAATCATCTACTGTCTCTCTCAATTTCAGGAATCTGTTAGGCGTTGTGCATGTGAATACTTCTGAGAATCTTATGGAATGGATTAAGGACTGATGATGTGCAATTTGGGAGTAGATGTAAATAGTGTACGTTTCATAAATCAAAAAATTAATTTATTAATTCAGTAATGTCAGTTCATTTCTCTATGCGTTATCATTATACTTTCATAGTGTTCAAGGGAAACATCATTCAATAAACATCTGCACCCTACCATTAAAATTTTCATAGATACTTGAAAAAAAAAGAAATGACAAAAGCAATGACAACGCTTAGGCTATCACAGCCCTGTTTTTCGAAATGAGGAGCTGTATTAGCAAAAAAGGAGGAAGTACACAATTCACTTGCTTGTATCCAGATGCAGGAAAGCGAGAAATGGTTCAAATGGTTCAAATGGCTCTGAGCACTATGGGACTAAACATCTGTGGTCATCAGTCCCCTAGAACTTAGAACTACTGAAACCTAACTAACTTAAGGACATCACACATATTCATGCCCGAGTCAGGATTCGAACTGGCGACCGTAGCGGTCACGCGGTTCCAGACTGAAGCGTCTTGAATCGGACGGCCAAACAGGCCATCGCAACCGAGAACATTTACCTTGCAGTCTGATCTTGATTCATTTACCAGAGAGCAGTCGACATGCTTCGTGACGAACTTTTGGCCTAAGGAGATGTTTCCATAGTCAACACCGGAATGGGAATAAAAATCTTTAAAACAACAACGGAAAGAAGTTTCCTGTGTCAGTTTTGCTAGGTGTAAGTCGCCTGATAAACGTATTGTATATACAGATCCGAAATGGTAGACCTCAGAACACGTCGTAGGTGACGTGTGAAAAAAAGGTACTAGAAAACAGCTAATACACTTCTGGGTATTCAGTAAATCCAGTTCTTTGTGATCAGCACTTTGATCAGTCCAATTGGGTTCCGATAATATAATGGTGGGATGCGGCGGGCTGAAGACAAATTTACTATCTCTTCTAGAAAAATCAGAAATGGAAAACTACTAGAAATTTCTGTTACATATAGGTATTCATTTGATTCTATACATTACAATTTTCTGTTCCTAGAACACAAATTGGCTCCAGTAATTAACATATGACAACGTGGCTAAGTGGAAGTGTCAAGATATGTCCCAGTGAACACAAAGATAAACATGTAAAGTTTACCGAAAGTTAACATGTAAAATGATTATGAAAGTGAGATCGCTAAATGTCTACATAAACACTATGACCGAAAGAAATCAACCATCCTCTAAAACTAAGTTAAGTAACACCAATAACCTTGTACATCTACCAGTGGATTAATAATACACTACTGGCCACTAAAATTGCTACACCACGAAAATGACGTGCTACAGACGTGAAATTTAACCGACAGGAAGAAGATGTTGTGAGACCAACCTCGTATCACTAGCAGTAGAGATGACCGGCATCTTATCAGCATGGCTCTAACGGATCGTGCAGCCACGTCTCGATCCCTGAGTTAACAGATGGGGAAGTTTTGCACGACAACAACCATCTGCACGAACGGTTCGACGACTTTTGCAGCAGCATGAACTATCAGCTAGGAGACCATGGCAGCGGTTACCCTTGACGCTGCATCACAGACAGGAACGCCTGCGGTGGTGTACTTAACAACGAACCTGGGTCACGAATGGCAAACGTCGGTTTTCGTATAAATTCAGGTTCTGTTCACAGTAGCATGATGGTCGCATCCATGTTTGGCGACATCGCGATGAACGCACATTGGAAGCGTGTATTCGTCATCGCCATACTGGCGTATCACCCGGCGTGATGGTATGGGGTGCCATTCGTTCCACGTCTCGGTCACCTCTTGTTCGCATTGGCGGCACTTTGAACAGTGGACGTTACATTTCAGATATGTTACGACCCGTGGCTCTATCCTTCATTCGATCCCAGCGAAACCCTACAGTTCAGCAGGATAATGCACGACCGCATGTTGCAGGTCCTGTACGGGCCTTTCTGGATACAGAAAATGTTCGACTGCTGCCCTGGCAAGCACATTCTCCAGATTTCTCACTAATTGAAAATGTCTGGTCAATGGTGGCCGAGCAACTGGCTCGTCACAATACACCAGTCACTACTCTTAATGAACTGTGGTATCGTGTTGAAGCTGCATGGGCAGCTGTCGCTGTACATGCCATCTAAGCTCTGTTTGACTCAATGCCCAGGCGTATCAAGGCCATTATTACGGCCAGAGGTGGTTGTTCTCGGTATTGGTTTCTCAGGATCTATGCAACTAAATTTCGTGAAAATGTAATCGCATGTCAGTACTAGTATAATATATTTGTCCAATGAATACCCGTTTACAATCTGCATTACTTCTTGGTGTAGCAATTTTAATGGCAAGTAGTGTACTAGCTACCAGAACTCACAAGCCCATCGACAGTGACAGAGCACTGGAAGATGCGCTGGTTGGTACCATCCAGAAGTAGAAGTTATAGAAAACGAATCACCTTGCTGAGCTGAACTGGCTTGACTCTAGCTGTCCTCGGACAGATAGTCTCTGTGGATTGCAAGTTTTCCTCGTGCCAAGTTAGGCTGGCAAAGCCAAACCTCGTCTCTGAGAACTCTGGTATTACTGGATGCATCTTCAAAATACTGTCATACGTCCATTCAGTTACACATACACATATACAGGGAAATAAACAAAACGAATGTCGCCCATTTCCACAGCCTACGTCTTGTTGCCGAAGAGTGAAACATCAACACTGCTCGCATGTTAATAAGTCAAACATTCTTAACAATCAAGAAATCTATTCAGCTGTCTCATTTCAGCCTAACAGCCGTGCTGTTTATTACGAAGTCCCCGCATCAGTAGATAATTTGTGCTTTGTTTAGGAGTAGATTAGCTATTGTAAGGTATTGTTAGTTTTGTTGTAGCCTACACAGCTTATCTCGAATTATTTTCAAAAGTACGAGGGTTGGCCCGAAAGTAAGTTCCGATCGGTCGCGAAATGGGCACCACAGTGAAAACCCGATGAAACTTTGCACAGATGTGTTGGGTTCTGTCTCTAGTATGACCTTCGATTGCACCAAAACGCTCTTTTCAGTTGTGAGAGCACTGTGAGCGAGTAAATGTGCACAGGACAACGATGTCTCCCGCCATTTAGGAGGACCCGCTGAGAGGCTTCGCCTTAATGAATGCAGCCCACCTAACACAACTGCCACGCACTTCCTTCATCAAGAAATTTCTCAGCCGCACCCTGCAGGGGCAGTGAAGACGCTGCTGGAGCCCTTTCGATGGGAAGAGTTCGATCAGCCACAAGACAGCCCTAATTCACTTGTCCTGAGTATCTCCTCTGTTCACATGAAAAGCTGGATACGAAGACAACGCTTGGGCGCTGACCAGCGTAGAGAATTACCGGAAAGCGCAGGCGGCTGCCTTCTATAACGATGGTGTTGGAAACGCTCCGACAAATGTCTAAGTCAGAGCGGCGACTTTGTAGAGAAGTATCTGTAAAATGTAGCTAACTCTTGAAAATAAAATGTTTCTGATTTTCACTGTGGTTTCCATTTAGAGATTGATCGGAACTTACTTTCTGGATAACCCCTCTATATAAAAATGTAGGCCTACTCTTCTTCTATTGGAGAGGGGTTGGATGTCCTCTCCGCCGCCACTCCTTTACTCCCGGGATGGAAGTTGTGTATCCCAGCCGTCTGCCCCAATTTAGTACATACCAAAATGTATGAATGTTCTCTAAATGTTTACGAATTTTGCAACTGTGGTGGGAGTTGTGTGCCCACTTAAAAATCACATCCAAGATGGCTGACAAGTCGACCCTCGTCGTTAATCTGCCGAGAGGATTTGATCCGGGTGTAACACACTGTGTTCGCGAAACATACGGCCGATTCTGTCCGTTGCTCTGGGAATATTGTGCTGGAAGGCCGTAACCGACATTTCTTTTTCCGAGGTGTCACTTCGCCGAGTATTTGAGTCTGTTACCCATCTTACATAACTAGTGAAGTACCCATTGCTCCTCAGACTGATTTCCAGCTATTGCATGTCGCATCTGAGGTGCTGCGGCTCACATAATCGTCTTGCTCGCGTTACAAGCGTATTAATCATGCCTCTATAGGTCCGTGTGTGTCGGTTTTCGATACACGCTATGTTCCAGGATTTCACCATCGCTTGTGACCGACACAATTAGAAGAAGTAGCTATTTGTCCTTTACTACTTCCATGGTAAATTTTGGGTTGACATCAAGGCCCTTCAAATGTCTTAAGAAGTCACCGAGCTGTTCCCCGCTATGGCTCGCACAACCAAGGTATTATCGACGTATCTGCACCACACCTTAGGTTTACAAGGTGCCACGTCCAATGCTTGTGCAAAGAGGTGGCAAACAGGGTGTGTTACGGAGAGACGCAGACTCTACTGTGATAGAAACTACTATTTTTTCCACCTCATTGATATAGAAATTTGAAGGTCTACTCAGTTACACGGGAATGAAGATATGTTTATGGAACGAATTGACTGAAACAAGGGAGCAGTTGATAGAACAGATTCTGCTGCATCAAGAAATCGTTAGTTTGGTAGTAATGGGAAGTGGGGTGGGTGAGAGCTACAGTGAGAGTATATACACTGAAGTTCCAAAGAAACTGGTATAGCCATGCGTATTCAAATACAGAGCAATGTAAACAGACAGAATACGGCGCTGTGTCTGGCGCAGTTGTGATACTCGTGTCTTGAATACATTAAAACGCAAAATATGTAGTATGGTACGTGATGGTCACGTTACGAAAACGAGCACATTCGTATTCGAAGTAATAGGATTCACTTAAGGACACTGAGGTCTCATGAGAGGGTAAGCCAATGACGATTGAGAGGTGAGAAATGTGCCGTGCTAGATGTTTGCTACGTCACGTCACGCTTGGATCCAACGCATTTGGATCCGGTCAAATCCTTTCTCATGTCGTTCTCATGAGAGCGTAAGCCAATGACGATTGAGAGGTGAGAAATGTGCCGTGCTAGATGTTTGCTACTTCACGTCACGCTTGGATCCAACGCATTTGGATCCGGTCAAACCCTTTCTCATGTCGTTCGAACGTGGCGCGGTCACCTCTAAATTTGGTTCACTTGTTGCTTCTTCTAAAAGTCGGGCACGAATCGAACTGGAGTATTAAGACCTAGCACTTAAAAAACGGAGGGTTAACGACGTGGAAGGAACGCTGTTTTCCATTGCCAACATAATCGGAGGCACATTTAGAGGTACCATAATACATTTTTCCTGCAGGATTCAATGGACTAAAACGGACAGTAACCTTTTCTTCTACTTTAGCCCATTCTGTGCTGCATCAAATGACAATTCAGTCGTCAGCCATATCTCTCTACGAAAAAGAATATGAAAACCATTTCGTACAGATACGCAATGGTAAAATTCACAGCATTGATTCAAATACTCTAAAATAAAGGGTGGTGCCTATGTGTCTGAAATTCGATACCTGGATACTAAACTACCTAATGCGAACACTCATAAATTCACCCATTAATTTTAAACAGTTACCAGGTAATTCCTGTTAAGTACTACGGAATGTTTCAATGCATCTGTACAATACAGCCGGCCGTTGTGGCCGTGCGGTTCTAGGCGCTTCAGTCTGGAACCGCGTGACCGCTACGGTCGCAGGTTCGAATCTGGCCTCGGGCATGGATGTGTGTGATGTCCTTAGGTTGGTTAGTTTTAATTAGTTCTACGTTCTAGACGACTGATGATCTCAGAAGTTAAGTCACATTGTGCTCAGAGCCATTTGAACCATTTGTACAATACAATATTCTGTCATAAACCATCTTATATATCCAGTCTTCGGCCATGTCATAAATCGTAGCATCATAACTGAGGCGTAGGAACGTTGCTCTATGATATAAGAATCGTATCACTGCCTGTTGACTGCTTTGAGTAGTTTACAGTTATGAAGAATAAGATATGTTCATTAAGCGAATTAGCCACCTGGACATGCAATAACATGTTAAACACTAAAAAACTACACTTTCACAGAGAAACATTGCTTAAGAAGTTCGGTGGAAGTGGGCGATCTTACAGAGTTCTGTTCAACAGTGTCCGACATGTGTTCGCCCTCATTGTGAGGTACAACGCAAGAGAAAAGCAATACTAAAATAGGTGGGTGGTGGCGGTTGTATGAAATGCACTTTTTTCGTGGCTGACATCAACTCCGCAGATTTTAACTGATCAACGCCAGAAGTGCGTAACTTGCTGAAAACTGCACTTACTGCCGGTTCCTGAATTCCGCAACCAACAGCAGGTCTGTGGTATTTTCTTAGCCACTCCGCGAATCAATGTTAAAGACTGCTGTTAAATTTCAGTTACAAGATTTTAAGAAAAAAGTACATTATTTTCTGAAAGAGGTTAAGTAGCCGAAACTTCTTTTTAAAGAACTGGAAGTACCAAAGAAGAATCTATAGTTCCTAGGACTTCTATTTACAAGATGTTTGTTAACTAATAATACCGCTTACGCTTGGTCAAAACACACTTCAATAAGTGCACTCTATTCAATTTTTCCTGCCGCATTTTTGTGCTGTATGAGTACATGACTCTCTTCGATTTTCTTGTAAGTTTTTGTTACAGAAACAGAGCCGACGCTATATGTAGTGATTGAATGTAAACATCTGTTCGACAGTTCTCAATTTAACAACAAAAATGTCAGTGTTGTGGTTATAAGAGTGAGACAAAAAACTCAGTTGCGAATTTTCGTGGACAACTTGTCTGACCGAATATATGGACGTGCTATTCTACCTGAAGGGCAAACAGCGTGATTCGGACACCGGTATTAGTCGATCCTTCCTCGAAAATTTACCCGTTGTTGATTTTGTCGGTCCGTGAGTCAGGTTGGCTGTTTCTTTGAGATGTGGCACTTTGCGGTGACCTCGGACATAGCACAAGCGATACTGTTATTGGAAACATCTGTTCATCCCATCGCATTGAGCCGGCCGCGGTGGCCGTGCGGTTCTGGCGCTGCAGTCCGGAACCGCAGGACTGCTACGGTCGCAGGTTGGAATCCTACCTCGGGCATGGGTGTGTGTGATGTCATTAGGTTAGTTAGGTTTAAGTAGTTCTGTTCTAGGGGACTTATGACCTAAGATGTTGAGTCCCATAGTGCTCAGAGCCATTTTTTGAACCATCGCATTGAAGCTTACAAATTATGCGTGTCTTTGCAAGTCAGATCTGGAAGCTCGAGACATCTGGCGAGACTGAATAAGAGTCCCTAACCGCTCTTTCCACCAACCTGTCGTATTCTAAAGTTGTGTCTCCAGCGCAGAATACAGCTCGTAGGTCGTGGGACCTTCTCCGGTGGAGGCTGCTATGCTGTCATCTTGAATCTATGATTGTGCGTTTTATGGGATGCTACTTGCCCAGATTATTCTCCGTACCAACAGTGGGCAAGACCTGTAGTAATGGCAATGAGGTAGGCTACACTTCTCATTACTGTGTCCAGTTTTGTTATATTTTAAATAATCACAAATTTTATACTGTCTTTTATAACACTCGACATAGCTTTCTTAAATTTACGGTAACTTTTCCAGCCAATTTGCGATGTAGAGTACGACGTGTCCGCCCAGAAACACAGATACATGTCCGGTTCTGAAGGACGCCCAAAACAGTCTTACCTGTGACCGGACTTTCTGAACGCCCGAAACCGAATAACTAGCGCAGCCGAAATACATTGTCTTGTAGGCGAGCCAAAGTGACCCGAAAGTGTCCGAAGCACTTCGGTTGCAATATCTCTGCTCTTACGTTCCACAAAACTGATGAAATTTAATAAACAAAGACGATAGACTCGAAGAGTAAACGTACTAAAAACTGAGTTAAATACAATGAAGAGTATATTAATAAATCATAAGAGAATTTAGGCGTTTTGGAGCTTAGCACCCTAATGTACAGACCAATCAGAAACAAGCGCCATTACAATTGGCGGACTCTGTCACGGGATTGGTACATACTGTATCATCTCTCGGTTGTACCTCACTCTACTTTTGTATCATATGCTACTTCGCGTGTATCGAGTTGCATCAAGGCGAGCTTCTAGCAAAATAAAGTACTTTGGGCCACAGCCATGAATATCACAAGATTCATCTGCCATCTTCCAGTTTCTGTGTACATGCTTTTTTTTCAAGTCATCAGTCTTTAGTGCTGTCGTACATTGTCCCCAATCTCGTGTTAATATTTTCATTTCAGCGTAAGTACTGCACATCTCCAGTGCCATGCTAACATGAAAACACAGTAACATTCAAACAAATAACTATTTATATGGATTATTAATATGGGATGTCCCTGTTGGTTGGCTGGTTGGTCTGGGATATAAAGGGACCAAACTCACATCGCCATCAGTCCGTTTTTCCTCAAGGAAACAAGTCTTAAGGTAAAACAATTAAAAACAGAGGAGTTGGGGGAAGTAAAAGGGCACAAAACTAACGGGGAACCATAACGAAATAGAAAACAAAAGAAGCGAACCAAAGTGCGAAACGTACACTAAAAGGAAAGGTAGCGGAAGGTACTAAAATCATGTCTATGTGCCAGCCTACTTGATTCCCTGTGAAATCAACGATTCACCTCGTAATTTGTGTTTACTTGGTCATGACCGTGATCACGTAGTCTGACCAGAAAATAGAAGTTCAGTAGTTTATCGTCTCTTGTGCAAAGATTGCTTCACAATAAATTGAGAGTTACGTTCATTTATATCTTCTTATTACGCCAATTATATTGTGTGGCATAAAGCTGTATGATTTTTCCTCCAACCTTAATGTTTGGTTAAGGTGATTAAGTGGGTATGGCTATAATTGTTGACATTACAATGTTTTTTGTGTGGTAGAGTGCATAACTGTACACTATTGCATATGAGCGGGATTGATAAAAAGATCTAATTAAAAAGTGAATGAAATTAATATGTAAATAGTTCTTTTCTGAATCAGTTCAATGATTTATTCTGTTAGCAGATTTTCTGTCCATTTACAGTCATGTCGTCCGAAAAGTGCCGTACAGTAGACGATGAACCTTCAGAGCGCAAACACACGAATCTGCTGAAGCTCGTTGCATAGACCTTCATTTGCGGCTCTGGAGAACACAGATTCACGCCACCATCGTGCCAGGATAACTGTCTACTCCATAAGGCGTCGACTACGCTTCAATAATACAAGTGGAGAGGTAGAGTCATAAGCAGATTTACCAAAATCATTATTAGCAATTTCAAACATGTGGTAGGTACGATAGGCAGTTACATCTCTATCATTAAAACGTTCAAGTCCAGGCACGCTCGACACTCCACTACCACCTCTCACTATGGCAACAGTAAACCAACCATTTCCATGTAAAAATGTGTCGTTAATATCCAAGCTGAAATTGAGTGAACATCCAAGAAAAACTGAAGGTACATCGACGAGGGGGTGGGCTGCAACACTCTTCACTGGAATGCGATTCTTCTTGTCTCCTGATGTTGTAGTAAATTCAATGTTTTCTATATTTTTGTAAACTGTTGTGAGATGACGACGTCGGTATCTCCTATACGGCATGTCGTCGCACAACAGTTTACAAAAATATAGAAAACATTGAACTTACTACAACATCAGGAGACAAAAAGAATCGCATTCCAGTGAAGAGTGTTGCAGCCCACGCCCTCGTCGACGGACCTTGTGTATTTCTTGGATGTTCACTCAATTTCAGCTTGGATATTAACGCCACATTTTCGCATGGAAATGGTTGGTTTACTGTCGCCGTAGTGAGAGGTGGTAGTGGAGTGTCGAGAGTGCCTCGACTTGAAAGTTTTAATGACAGAGATGTAATTGCCTATCGTACCTACCATATGTTTGAAGTAGTTAATAAAGATTTTGGTAAATCTGCTTACGACTCTACCTCTCCACTTGTATTGTATACACGTAAGAAACGAAATCTCTATCCTAATGAATCTGTATTTATTTGGATTAAAGGTAAAGGTGCATGTGAATATGTAAAATTTGTATCTGATTGTACTGTATATTTCCATAAATAAAGATCTGTAGCGTCAGCCACTAACCGGACAAGGGTACATCTAGAACCGGAGGCTCAAGGATGCAAATGTTTGAAAAAATTTATTAATCATATTGCCACACTGCCCGCTTATCGTCTAGACGGTGGTTACGTAACCCGTGTGGCTCGGCGTTGGCGGCGCGCCAGGGGGCTTTTGTAGGGATATTATCATCGGTGTCCTTACCAGCGAGCCACCTAGCGGAGTGCGAATGCTGGCGAGCCTAAATTAAAGTATTGAAAAATTCAGGAGACAGAAGTACAAGAAATTAAAGTGGTAAGTGTTAAATAGTGATCAGAACTACGTATCTAATATAATTAGAAAAAAAGTAAAATGAAGTTGTGTGGCATGGATGGGTGGGAGACACTCAGGGGCAGGTTTAGTCGCCTAATTGAAAAGATTTTTCCTATGATTCTCATGGACTGGCACTCTTCCTACATGAAGTGTGGGTTTGCGTGAAGTGTATCTGATACGTGTACATGACTGTATTAAGTATGTGTATGTGTATGCGCGCACGTGTGTCTGTCTGTGTGGGTGTATGCGAGCACGTGTGTGTGTGTGTGTGTGTGTGTGTGTGTGTGTGTGTGTGTGTTGTGATGTCATGTTAGCAGTGTATGATGAAACCCACTGCTGACGCATAGTGTGCTCCTCTCGAATAGCACTCAAGATGGCCGAAGAGCTTTACGTCCGTATCCGTGGTACAGATCACGTTCAACACTATCTCATACCCTCACTTCGCGAGACACCGCGGAGAGGTTTGTGATTTAAAAGTCATACCATTCGATATAGGTGCGGCGGTACAGTGAGCTTGTTGTTGGCATTATTTAAATAGCGTTTTTTAAATAGTATGGCACTTCATCCAGGACAATGGCACAAAGTACGGTGATCTCCCGATCGCCTTAGACCACCGCCCCTCTACCACTTTTCAGGAAAAGAAAAGGGAAAATAGCCAATAGCGCTGACGCACCGTGCCAGCCACCCAACCAAGCACCGAGTAGGCCCACCGTTACTTAGCTTCCATTATCTGACGGCAACCGGTGTATTCAACGCGGCAAGGCCGTTGGCTGAAATGAATGTGATGATCAATCTGTGCCTTTTGGGAGTGACTGGATTTATACTTGCCAGCTTCATCAACGTGAATGAGCAAGTTATGGTTCGATGTATTTCTGATGTTGGAAGCTGAATAAACCAAGAAAGGGGCAACTTCAGTAACTTGCCTGTGGTCATTCTACCTGTGATTTTTTCAAACGGTTTGTTACCTGAAAGTCACGAATTTCATGTTGCCTGAGGTAGTTGTGTGAGTTATATTCAAGATCAGCCCCAAAATCCTCCGACCTCCACCCGAGTGAACTACCATCCTCTTCACGCACTTACGGTGGTACAGGACATAATGCGATTTCGCTCACGTGGTTGTCAAACGATTGTGTGATTTACTTCTAAAGGAGGTCGAGAAGATACTGCAACACACAAAATGTTACATCACTAAATCAAATGTTGCACAATCTGAAATACTTAACTTGGAAATCTATAAATCCATGTTTACAGGAATGTCACTGCATTAGTTACTGCATTAAAACTTGATACCACTCAATTTGACAAACATATCTCAATGTATAATTGACCACAAACTTCGATATACAGTTCTGGCTTCTAATACAGCTCTTGCTGCTGGATCTGAAGTAAGATGCTGCTGTCCTCGTAGGCGATGATTAGACAGTCGAAGGTAGAGCAAATCTGCACTCCTTCAGGCTGCGGCGAGCTATGGAAGCTTTTGAGGGTAATTTTCGACGAGGTATTTCATTTGTCGCTGAGTCTAGCAGTAACTGTCTTCACGTGCGGTTTCGGCATGAGACATCCCAACTTATATATGAGACTTCTTTCTTTGGACGACGCCACAATAAAATTCCTCGGACTAATCCACGACAGAAAACAAACATTGAGACCACACCTACAAACCATCCAACAAAGATTACACTATAGACTAAAACTGGTGGAAGAGTTAACAGGTGGAGCGTTGAGATTGCATCCCTTTATCATAGTCCACAATTTTTAAGTTCTGACATATTCGCGTGATGGAAATACACAGAGTTCTGTTATTTCTTAGAAAAATTTGAACACTATTGCTCACTAATTGTCATTTTATATATTATTTGATCAATACTATATAAAAAAATTCAGATACTCCACTCTTACAAACATATTTCGAATAATTCATTCTGATGGTTACGTCACTTCTATGTCTGCATCACCAAAATTTAACCATTCCTACCAACCCCTTGAATGTCAGTTACTCCATTGCCTCTTTTACATTCGTCTAAAATCCCTCCACTATGGGTCTGTATGACCTTATTAATTCCGTCCTCACGGCTCTTCCACACTAAACACCTTCCCATTTCCTGTACTTCCCGCAAACTGGACACCTGCCACCCTATCATTTCATCTTTGATTATTAATCCCTATTCTTTTCCACGCTTGTACTAACAAATCCCCTTAGCCGCACACCTAAATACACTCTACGTCCTAGTCCAACCAAACTTCTTCTGCTTTCCCCCACATGTTCATGAAACATGCAAAGATGTCTATCCATTCTCCAGTTTGTGCAGTTGTCAGAGAATGCGCCTCTTCCTCTTCATGTTAGGGTTCCCCCGACATCCTCCCTTTCTTCTTCCTTTTTTCCGAATATTTATTTGGGGTTCTGCTCTCATATCCCTCCAAAACACTCTACCCCCAAAAACCGTTCTGAAATGCCCTTCCTTACTAAAGTTAAGTGCTATTCGTTGACTGTATTTGAAAAAAAAAACAACGTCGTTGTTGTTGTGGTCTTCAGTCAGAATACTAGTTTTATGTAGATTTTCATGCTCGTCTATACCGTGCGAGCCTCTTCATCTCCGCATAACTATCAAAAAATAAAGCCATTTCAAGTTGTGTACTGTATTGCAGCATTGGCTTCTCTCTGTATTTTTTACCACACCCACCATCTGCCATAGTCAATAATAACCTGATGCCTCAGGTTATTTCATGTCAACTGATCCCTTCTTTTCGAGTATCTCTGCAATTACTTTCTTTTTCCCCAATCATTTTGGTACCTCCTCATTTGTTATTTGTTCTACCTCTCTGATCTCTAGGATATTTCTATACCACAGTGTTTCTAAGGTTTTTCCTTGCCTGAACTGATTACTGTCCATGCTAAACTTCCCTGCAGAGCTACGCTCCAGCCAAAGACCTTCTGAAGAGACATCCCTATACCTCAATTTACAATGTTAGCAAAAACTTCTTTTGCGAAATAATTTCCCCGATATTGCCCGAGTTCATTTTACATCATCTCTACGTCTCCCTATAGTAAGTTAATTTGACGCCCAAAGGGGAAACTCGTCTTCCGCCTGCTTTTAGTGTCTCATTTGTTATGTTGCGTCGTACTTAAGATAGGAAAATAAATTAGTGAAATCAATGTGAAGTGAAGTAGAAATTAGAAAATAAATGTAAAACTTAGTTTAGTTTAGAAGAATTACACACTGGCAAACAGCGGGCAGAGCAGCAGTGACAGAAGAGCCAATGACCATGAAGTCAGCACATTAAGGAAAAGCCATCGCCCTCCCCACATAACCGGAAGCTGTCGATTAAGCCGTCAGGGCATCGCCCGACCGGCTCACGTGTTTCTCAGTCGTCACATGTGATCATTGCCCCTCGCCTACATTCCAAAAGTCAATGACCGACGTTAAGAAGATTCTTTGAGGAGCTTTTCAATGTGACAGAAGAGGCAATGACCAGCTCATGTGTTTCTCAATTGTCACAAGTGATCAAAGGCCCTCGCCTACATTCCAAGAGCCAATGACCAACATTAAGAAGATTCTTCGAGAAGCTTTTCATCGTGACAGAAGAGGCAATGACCGTGAAGTCGTTCACCTCCAGTAAACTTAAGTGAATAAATATGCGAGACGCAGTGGGCGCCACAGCAGTAGTTTTCAGTTCAGTTTCAGTGCAGACCGTCATGCAGGTAGAGACTACATCGTACACAGAAGCACCAAGTCCGCCGCTGTAATGGAATAGCAAGCAGCAGCCTCGCCGCCAGAAGACAGAAGTTATAAGGTATTTGAAGACTGATTTGTACGTACCCAGGTGACTCGTGAGGACGGGAAGGAGACGGCCTCACATCAGCAGTCACCTGTGAGCTGGGATGAAGATCTGACAGCCGAAGCCTGGCAAGCTGGAGTCCGTTGTTCGAGTCCGGCACACTGGCCTTCCCCCGAAGCGCCGCTCCGCTGCCTGACGCACAACACGCGCGGCCACATAGAGAAGAGAACACTGGGACACCACATCCAAGGTATCACCATCCGATTCATGACATTGTTCTCAATAATTAAACGGGCCACCGCACGGGGCGCGTGTCCAGTCAACTGGGCGAGACGGCGACACGAGATACACACCGCCAGACGCCGCCGCCGCCGCAGCAGCAGCAGAAGGCTTCGCAAACGACATAACTGCCTCTCTCCCAGCCAGAACAATCCAGTAAGGGAACAGTTGTACAAAACTTTCAATGAAAGTTATCTTATGTAAAAATGCTGTTTCATTCTACCTCATATCCAAGACAAGGAAGAACCCACCCTGCCCACATGTTGTGAAGAGAGAAAAACTAATTTATTTAGTGTTTTTACACCCTGTCATAATGCTTTAGAATCAAATGCCCTTTGCAATAATGCTCATCCTGACAATTGACTAGCATCAAAAGAGAAAACCCAGTTACAGTTAGTTAATGTACTTCCCTCGAGATGACTTTATTAAATTCGACTGCATTCCATTACGCATGTTGTACTTTTGTTGATATTCTTCTTATATCATTCAAGCATGTTGTTGTCTCCATGTTGTTGACAAAGCTCGAACTTTAAGTTCCTACGGGACCAAACGGCTGAGGTCACCAGCCCCTAGGCTTACACACTACTTAATCTAACTTAAACTGCCTTACGTTAAGGACAACATACACACCTTTGCCTGAGGGAGGACTTGAACCTCCAACGGGGGGAGCCGCGCAAACCGTGGCAAGGCGCTGAGACCGCGCTGTTACTACGCGGGGCTTTCATTCTCTTTCTTTTATCCCTGCTATATAATTTCGAGCAGGCTACTCCACCAAACTTCTTCAAAGATTTATCTAAATGTAAAAAATATAAGCTTTAGATTCCTTCAACCTATCTTCTAATCTAAATCGTTGTTTCAGAATTGCGTCACGTCTTCCTACCTTTCTCTGGAACCCAAACTCATGTTCTCCCAATGTCAGGTGCTACTAGGTTTTCGATTCTTCTGTAACTAATATCTGTCATTATTTGGCAATCATGACTCATTAAACTATTCCACAGTATTCATGCCTGTCACCACCTCCCTTCTTTGTTATTTGAGTTATTACAGTCTTCCTGAATTCCGAGGTTATTTCGCCTGCCTCACATGCGTTGCATATCAGCTGGAATAATTTTTTCATGGCTGGTTCACTCAAGGGTTTTAGTGATTCTGATGAAATGTCATCTTTTCCAAGGGTGTTATTTCCACGTAGGTCCGTCAGGTTCTTGTCACACTTTCATCTCACCTTTACCAACTTCCCCAACTGTTTCTATAACATTGTCCTCCATTTTGTTTCCTATATATTTGTTCCACCTTTCAAACGTTCCTGAGCGCAGGTTTTCCATCAGAGATCTTGTCATTCACACAGATGCACGACATTTCTCCACATGTCTCTGTAATTTTCCTATAGGCGGCATAATCTTTCATTTAGTTACGCATGCTTCTGTCGATTTGCATTTGTCTTCTAGCCAGTCCTGCTTTGCCATTTTTCACTTTTTGTCAATTTCATGCATTATAAATCTGTATTCCAATCCACCTGCTTCTTTTTCTGCGTTTTTATATTATCTCTTTTCGTCATTTAATTTCATTATCTCCTGTGTTATATCGAAATTTCTGGTAGGTCTTTTCCATTTATCGCAGTGCTCTGCTATCTTCACCATTTTATCTGTTAAAGCCACCCATTTATTCCTATGTTTCCGTTTAATGTGGCTTACATCTCCCTCCGACACTTTCAACGAGATGTGGTTGCTACAATTTATCCGTGACTGATCTCCATAATTTCCTACATTATGTCAGTTTCTTCATTCCCATGTCTGTTCCTGTACTAAGGCCTGATTTAATAATTTTAAAACCATGTCCATATTTCTATGATATTTTTTAATTTCTTTAGAAATTATGTTTCTATACTTTAATAATAATGCTCTCAGCTGAAGATAACGAATGTATCGCTGTTACCTAGGAAACGAAATAACAGTAATCGTTATGAGCTATGACGTCCCATACGTGAATTTTTGCATCATTACTAACTTTTCTACAGTAGCGGGTATACAGAATAAAAGGCATATTACTATACACAAAACTAGGTCTACTTTGGGTCTTCTGGTCGATTCCACAATGCCAAATCTTGTAGGCGATGACATCTCGGTCGGCGAAAGATTCCAGTCCAGCAAACGAGGCGTTCTCACAGCGGACAACAGCGAGTGTAAACCACCCACTGCCAGCTGCTCCAATTGCAAAATCAAGTGAGAAATTAATTCGACAACCACGAAAGAATATAAGCCCATTGAGAATAAAAGATTGAGAAGTGCCATTTGTTCCAAGTTTATTTTCCAAACTGATTATATGTTTTTAGACTGCCATTCGATGGCGGCGATGACGATACGTCGACGAGGCATAGTGCTTCAATGCTGTTGCAGATAGAGCTCACAGTGGAATGATTCCGCTGGCGTGCACTGCCCGCTTATATAGAGAAGGATGACCTTGATTACGTAACGCACTGGTAACGGACTTAGACTCTGTGCGCACCAAAGAGAAAGAGTAATCCCGTACGCGTGTTGTATTCTACTGGCAGCGCCTAGCGCCGAGCTAGACGGGTTGCATAACCGGCAGGCTAGGCGCCCAGAGGGCAGGGCGGCACTATGCTTCGTAATTTTTTTTTATTGTTGCACTAGTCTCGCCCTGGAGGGAACAGACGAGGGACCCTGTCCTGGGCCTCTACTGCTGACCGCTTCGCTGCTAATTCTGAGCAGGCGTCGGAGGTGGCTGCCTGACTGATTCCCCTGTGCGACGGCGACCGTCCCCTGAGAGCCGGTGTGTCGGCCGGCGTGTTAATTGGCTGCGAGCAAGTGGCCAGCCACGAGCGGCGCGCTCGCTACTGCGTCTGCAGGGGCACAAGCCAGCAGTCACGTCGAAGAACTCGTCTCATCTTACGGCGTACTGACTCCACGTTGAAACGGCTTTTCAAAAGTTGTGATGACTCTCATCATAAACGATTTCTTACGTCCTTCCATTAGAAACAAAAATTGTAATAATCTTAATATTATCTCTCTCTCTCTCTCTCTCTCTCTCTATCTCTCTCTCTCTCTCTCTCACACACACACACACACTCTCGCTCTCTCTGTCTCTCCTAGCTTGGGTGGACTTAACAACGGCCTAATATCTTTGACGTGAAGAAGTGATCTTTCGTCTCCAGAGTGGAAGATAGCTGGTTGGTCATTCTGCTCTTCTTCCTTACATTGTCAACATCATCTTGTCCACACGTCCAGCATACCCATTCGCTGACTTCGCTGTATTGCCAAGTTTATCAAGCAGTTATGTAATTTCATTTCCATTATGAATGGGTTTGTCGTATCCCAAAACTCATTCGTTTATACTTCATTCAGCTGATTCAGTCGCACAACCAAGCATTCATGATGACTATGAGGCCCGTTGGTAAGAGAGAAGGAGAATGAATTTGCATTATCGTGTTCTAGACACAAGATCTCTTCTGCTTATATCTCTCAGTAGTGTGTCTATGGCGGCTCCAGTTCAGCTTGCACTTAAATGACCTTAAAAACTGGGAATGGTTGCATGTGTTCTCCACATGCAAATGCAGGAACAATGACCTCGAATGCATCATCTCGCGAAGTTGGCAGTGGTAAAGAATTAAAGAATGCAAGAAGGTCATCAATTTAAAAAAAAACTCTAAAAAGATATTTCAAAATAATCAAAAATATCCAAGGTGATGAAACACGTCCAGTTGTGCTTTGTAAGGCCTTCCACAACCCCCACACCCACTGTCCTCCAGGAAAATCTATGTTTTATTCTTTAAAAAAAGTCCATTTCATTCATCATAAACTACAAAGAAAGCCACTCTGTCATTCCTGATTTAAATAATTACAATAATGTAGCAATTAAGTGATTGTAATTATGCATAATTTAAATAACTCACAGCTCATATTTTAGAGAGCATTAAAAAGAAATGACATCATGCTCAAAAATATTTATCACAACAATTACATAAACAGTGTATCTTGTAGTATTTCCACATCTGAAATAGGTCAGCAACAGACACACACACGGACACCCTACCTATACGCTGACAAACTATGTCAGCGTATAAAACAAAATCTTTTGTTTTTACACTGACGTAGCTTTAGTATTTGAATATACTGTAATGTAAGATTTGTTCGTTCAGAGTCTATTTAGGTATTACAACATGCTTGTGTTTTGTATCGATACACGCCAAAATGTCATATACCTTAAATAAGCCACAGCTGATATTTTACTGGGCATTAAAATGAAATGACAATGTAACCCCACCATGCTCAACAGTATATATCCCAACAATTACATAAACTGTGTCTCTTGCAGTATTTCCACATCTGAAATAGGTCAGCAACAGACAATCACACAGACACCCTTTCTATACTCTGACAAACTATGTCAGCGTATAAAACAAAAATTTTTGTTTTCCCAGTGACGTAGTTTTATTAATATTTGAATACACTGTAATGTAAGCTTTGTTCGTTCAGTGTCTATTTAGGTGTTACAACATGTTTCTGTTTTGTATCGATACAGGCGCAAAATGTCGTGCATCTTTGTACAGTATTCTTTGCAGAGCTATGAATTCTCGCTGAAGTTGTGTGTACTGTCTGTTCAACACTAACTTATCTGACGATGACCTAAGAGGGTTCATAATGAACTAACAAATATTATTTGTGGGTCATTAATACGTAGTTAAAACGCCTATGTTCCTCCAAGAACCGAAGCAATATTTCATAAATAATAATGATAATAGTAAGTAGAAAAGGAAATAACCATAACAGAAGTAACAAAAAGTTCAGTAATCTTAGTACCTCTGAAATTACTTCAAATATGACTAGAACATGAGTAATCACGAAAGAGGAGATTTGTTTGAAACGAGAGAGAGTGTAATTGTACTGGAAAAACGGGCATACATTTTCAGTTACTGGGTTTTAGATGGCAAAGAGCAAAGTAAAGATTAACGTTGATAGAGCTACAATTAAATTAGAGGGAAGGAAAAATATCTTGATCCACAGCGCACCATTACATATAATCAAAAACTCTAAAGGTGTGATCCATTGCTACCTGTAACTTACTGCTGCCAGACTACGCAGTTGATAGGAGTAGCTCTTAATCAGTACTTACAAAAATTAACAAATTATATTTCCTTCGACAAGGTACGTTTCTCGGGCCACTTTCATTTAGCTCAGGCGCTTACTTCAATTTCGGATATTTCTGCCGGTCGTATTTCTCTGGTGATCTCTGGAGAGTCAAACCGTCCCCCTCCAGGACACCTGCTACCCCAGCGACTGGTGTATTAATGTACTCTCACCCTTCTTCACTGAGTGCTCTAAGAGAAATTTAATTTTCATAAAACTTCCAGCGAGAAATCCATCGCTATCCCGAGCAAACTACATCTAATATATCAACACCTTCTTCATAGCACAGTGTACAGCATCTGTAACGTATTACTGTCTTTACGACGTTTCTCATCGAGCCATATACGTTATCTCTCATTTCTAGGTGCTTCTCTCACACAAATAATGACAAAATTCAGAAATTCAAAGGTCGCCACCAGCCCAAGCCCTTCCCTGCCATTTGGAGAAAAACGGAACTGGAAAATTATTAGTTATATACCTTAATAATTTGATAACAAGTGTGCAAATTTCTTTAAATAGCCAGATAAACAGCACTCCATGTCGTGCATGAAATAAATTGATTAATTCAGGATTGGAAATCGGAGTAAGTGGGTAAGATCCACACCACAGATTTATCTTTCACGTAGATTATTTATTCTATCTACGTATTTGGTTGCACATCCTAACAATACATAACTGGTGCCTTGTAAGGTGTCAGGCAAATCCAACACCTTCCATGAAAACCCTGACATGATAAGCAAATCCAGTAGTATGTCACATAGCTCCGAATAAATCGTGACATTAAATTAACCAAAGTAATACGAGTAACGAGTGAGCAAATGGAATATCACAGACTGACACAAGAATGCCTCAATGCATGTCATACCTTCCCACCATGAGACAGACGCAGTGACGAGGGGTGAAACGAGAACAGAAGCCGAGAGCAGAACCGTGTTAAGCTAGAAGGTCCTACGATAAGGGACGGACTGGACACCCACGTCGCCAGCTATCCACTAGGACAACGCCAGCTGCAAGTTTTAGCGTGAGACTTTTTCGCGTCTCCGTTACATCAAGGACCACCCCCCAGCCCATGTTAAAAGCTAGAGCCCTCCAGAAAAACAGTACAGATCTTACGGTAACACAAAAAGAGCCACACCACCCGCAAGTTTTAGCGCGAGACTTTCACGCGTCTCTGTTACATTAGGACCACCCCCTAGCCCATTTTAAAAGATAGAGCCCTCCAGAAGAACGGTATAGATCTTACGACACCGCTATAAGGACCACACCAGCTGCAAGTTTTAGCGTGAGATTTTTTCGCGTCTCTGTTACGTTGCAAACTTTAAAAACATTGCCCCACCCCGAAAAATATAACGTTTCTCATTGGATAGACAGAATTTTTGTAGGCGGAGCTTAAGGTTAACATTGAGACCCTGATTGGTCAGATGAAAACACAGCCAGATAGTTTTTTTTTTTTAACCAACTTCGGTAAATGGTAGTAAGGAGAAGTTAGGAGAGGTTAGTTAGCTGTATAGCTGCTGCGCCGGCCGCTGCCCCCCTGAAGCTGCCTACCAACGACAAGGTAATGAACGCACGCGATGCCGCATAACAGCGCATAAAGATTCACTCAGAACTGCAGAAGTCTCATCTGTTACACCCCCTTTTTGCGTAATACTAGTGTCGATCGTAAATTAAAGCTCATGGTGTTCACATTTGCCACTTGAAGTAAAAATCTGAAACACGATGATTTCTCTGTCATATAATTATTGAGAAGCCACATCAGCCACTGTAATTTACGATAAGTTAGATAAGTAATTAAAGATAAATGAGGGTCAGTGTAGACCATTTTGATAGTTTTCTCTCTTGTGAAACTTAATTTAAACCTAGGTTATAGATCTGATATGGCATAGGTCATCCTTCGATCCATTGTAGAACTTGGAAACCGACTCAGGGAATATTCGTTCACATTTTTGTTGAACGCAGTTGCTTTTTACCATCCTGTATTGAAACATTTCCTTTTATCAATAGTGAAATTTATAAACAATGTTTTCTGAGTAGAATAAAATTTCCAATGCTAAAGTTAACTGCTTTTTCGACGTTATTTTACCAGCAAACTGAAAATAGGAAAGCCTTGAACCCCTTCCACTAAATTTAGTTAGTATTAAGATTATTTTACAGGGAGTGCAGTGGAGCTGACGCTGAAATCATCAAGCATTTGGTTATATCATCGTTAGTCTCACTGAACTCTTCTGAATTCTACATGTCATGAGTGGTCTCGCGTCTCCTTACCAGCAACAGGTCCCAGGTTCAAACTAGTCAATTCCCTTAAAAACACGCTCAGAGCTTCGTTGCGCGAAAGTGGTAGGGAGACACGATATACAACAAACAGGCACCACCCAGAATGTTAGAGCCGAACTAGAAATATTTAAGCAAGAATTACGTGAGAATGTAACAGAGCACAATTTAACTACAGCAACAAGAAACATAGAAAACGGGGGTGGGAGACGATGGTGCTCTCATCTCATTTACATTGGTACCATAAAAATATCTCAGTGAGATTCGCATAACGATTCTACGTATGCACTATTCTGGACAGAGGTTTAACCAATGCACGAGGGTGTGCGACAATTATTCAACGTAGTAATTGCGTTTGCCGCTTGCAAACAGCCGAACTAGAACACGTGGTGCATTCCGAATCAAACTGTTGTGCAACTTTGTAGAAAGCGCACTAAAGAACAGATATTCTTGCAGAAATTATAGCTCATTAAACAAGCAAACTGTTAAAATAATGGCCGGTCGCAGTGGCCGAGCGGTTCTAGGTGCTACAGTCTGGAACTGCGCGACGCTACGGTCATAGGTTGGAATCCTGCCTCGCGCATGGATGTGTGTGATGTTCTTAAGTTAGTTAGGTTTAAGTAGTTCTAAATTCTAGGGGACTGATGACCTCAGCAGTTGAGTCCCATAGAGCTCAGAGCCATTTTTTGATAAATTAAAGTATACTGCAGTGGCGAGGTTGACCAGAAGTGTCATTGATTACCAAACACGTGGTACAAAATCCACTCACAAAGACAAAAGCAACTCCCACAAAATATAAGATTATAAAATCATTAGAATTCATACTCGCTTCGACACAGTATTACGCTCAAGTATGGTTGAACTGACCCTTACCAGCTTATCCTAATCTTATTTCCCGTTAGAAATTTTACTTCATTGTTGTTTAACATGAACAAAGTGACTTCCACAATTTTAACTCAAACACCCAAAATTCGCCTATTTAAATATCTCATAAAGCACTCTACAAAACCCTAGTGCCGTTCACGCATTCATTGTTGACCCGCCATTTACATAGCCGCAATGTCGGCATAACATTTGTGGAATTTCATTTTCTAAAAACTCAAACTTCTTTCAGCTCATTGTACATTTCTACATCTGCGAAGCAGGGACACGAATTATCTAAATACACTGACGGAGAAAATAGCTGTTCTGAGGTACCAGTTATTGACCCATGCTAAAACAACTACAGTCATGCTCATAAATTAAGGATAATTGCAAAATGTGGTGCCATACAACGTGGCACTACACAAAACTAGCACGGGCACATAGGGAACACACACGAACAGATCTGTAAGTCCACGGTATTAGTGATTAGTTGAGAAAACCGTCCCGGAACACATATGCTACAAAACGCCACTGTTTTCTGCGCATGTACCCCGACATCAGTATGGGATATGATCGCCATTCACACGTACACAGGCCACACAACGGATGGCATACTCTGGATCATGTGGTCGAGCAGCTACTGGGGTATAGCCTCCTATTCTTGCACCAGTACCTGTCGGAGCTCCTGAAGTGTCCTAGGGGTTTGAAGATATGCAGCGACACATCGAGAGCATCCCAGATGTGCTCAATGAGTTTTAGGTCTGCAGAAAAGGCAGGCCACTCCATTCGCTAATATCTTCTGTTTCAAGGTACTCCTCCACGATGGCATCTCGGTGGGGCGGTGCGTTATCACCATCAGGAGGAAGATTGGACCCACTGCACCCCTGAAAAGACGGACATACTATTGCGAAATGTACATCAGTATGTACTGAATTTAAGAAAATATCTTTGATCTTTTTAACTGGAAATCGAGATGAATACAAACTGTGAGGTTATGACATAGATCAATGGCTACTGTCGTGAAATATCACTGTTATTAAAGAATGAGATTTTTCTTCATGAAATAAGCGTAATTAGTTTCAAGAAGGTTCTTAGCAAATACTTTAGCAAAGCGGTCTTAATTTTTATGTTAAATACTCTTATTACTGTACCTAGTATTCGATTCCAAGAATGGTACCTACTTCAGAACCTATAAATTAACCTTCCTATTTTCTGTGTCTCTTTTTATAGTGCGATTGTACATTGTATATCTATGTACACTCCTGGAAATGGAAAAAAGAACACATTGACACCGGTGTGTCACACCCACCATACTTGCTCCGGACACTGCGAGAGGGCTGTACAAGCAATGATCACACGCACGGCACAGCGGACACACCAGGAACCGCGGTGTTGGCCGTCGAATGGCGCTAGCTGCGCAGCATTTGTGCACCGCCGCCGTCAGTGTCAGCCAGTTTGCCGTGGCATACGGAGCTCCATCGCAGTCTTTAACACTGGTAGCATGCCGCGACAGCGTGGACGTGAACCGTATGTGCAGTTGACGGACTTTGAGCGAGGGCGTATAGTGGGCATGCGGGAGGCCGGGTGGACGTACCGCCGAATCGCTCAACACGTGGGGCGTGAGGTCTCCACAGTACATCGATGTTGTCGCCAGTGGTCGGCGGAAGGTGCACGTGTCCGTCGACCTGGAACCGGACCGCAGCGACGCACGGATGCACGCCAAGACCGTAGGATCCTACGCAGTGCCGTAGGGGACCGCACCGCCACTTCCCAGCAAATTAGGGACACTGTTGCTCCTGGGGTATCGGCGAGGACCATTCGCAACCGTCTCCATGAAGCTGGGCTACGGTCCCGCACACCGTTAGGCCGTCTTCCGCTCACGCCCCAACATCGTGCAGCCCGCCTCCAGTGGTGTTGCGACAGGCGTGAATGGAGGGACGAATGGAGACATGTCGTCTTCAGCGATGAGAGTCGCTTCTGCCTTGGTGCCAATGATGGTCGTATGCGTGTATGGCGCCGTGCAGGTGAGCGCCACAATCAGGACTGCATACGACCGAGGCACACAGGGCCAACACCCGGCATCATGGTGTGGGGAGCGATCTCCTACACTGACCGTACACCTCTGGTGATCGTCGAGGGGACACTGAATAGTGCACGGTACATCCAAACCGTCATCGAACCCATCGTTCTACCATTCCTAGACCGGCAAGGGAACTTGTTGTTCCAACAGGACAATGCACGTCCGCATGTATCCCGTGCCACCCAACGTGCTCTAGAAGGTGTAAGTCAACTACCCTGGCCAGCAATATCTCCGGATCTGTCCCGCATTGAGCATGTTTGGGACTGGATGAAGCGTCGTCTCACGCGGTCTGCACGTCCAGCACGAACGCTGGTCCAACTGAGGCGCCAGGTGGAAATGGCATGGCAAGCCGTTCCACAGGACTACATCCAGCATCCCTACGATCGTCTCCATGGGAGAATAGCAGCCTGCATTGCTGCGAAATGTGGATATACACTGTACTAGTGCCGACATTGTGCATGCTCTGTTGCGTGTGTCTATGTGCCTGTGGTTCTGTCAGTGTGATCATGTGATGTATCTGACCACAGGAATGCGTCAATAAGGTTTCCCCTTCCTGGGACAATGAATTCACGGTGTTCTTATTTCAATTTCCAGGAGTGTATTTTGTATTACACTGGTAATGGCACCTAGTTGCTAAGGTGTTTCGTAATTTCCCTATTTTATGTTGAAGATATTTTATGCTTCGCACGCTTGTCGTTTCCCATACTAATTTAGTAGTTGCTGTAGTGGGGCTTGTATGTTTGAATGTATATTTTCATGCCCTGACTTTGTAGCTAGTTCTTAGGAAAACTGTTTAATGTACTGTACCAATAGGCAGGTTTGTCCATTTGTAGGACTACTTCCCGTCACAATTTGTTTATAATTTATTTTTGCCCTAAGTAATTTTGAGACATTTTGTGTCAAGCGCTCGCGCATGCACGTGATCACTGGCCGAGCCTCTCCGCGGAACTACTTGCGACGTCTAGTTTCCTCGTTGCTTACGTGTAACCATTAATTCTGTCTCGGCGTAGCTCCGTCTACGTTTGTCTTGATGTTTTTAGTTTTGGCAGACATAATCATTTTATTCTGTTTTAATTTTATTCTGTGACATGCCCAGCGTTTAACCCTCTAAATAATTTAATTCTTGTAAGTACCACGATTTTCTTTACTATGAAATCACTAGATTGATGATGCAGTTCAATGTCCGTATGGGTTAATTTATAGGTTCTGAAGAAGATACCATTATTGGCACCGAAACCTAGGTAAACAAATAGAATAAAAATTACTTTGCAACTGAAGACTGAATTTCTTAATTTCTGAACAATTCAGGGTTGTTGAAGCGCTGCAGTATGTTAAAGTTCTGATGGCTCTGAGCACTATGGGACTTAACATATGAGGTCATCACTCCCCTAGAACTTAAAAATACTTAAACCTAAGTAACCTAAGGACATCACACACATCCATGCCCAAGGCAGGATTCGAACCTGCAACCGTAACAGTCGTGCGGTTCCGGACTGAAGCGCCTGGAACCGCTCGGTCACCGCGGCCGGCTATGTTAAAGATCTGTCTTATTACTTTGACGCTCTTTTTATTGGCTTTGCTGACTTTAACTGAAATTATGACACTCTGGTATTGTCATAATTCTGAACCATGTTCTAGCGACCGTCTGTTCGTTTGAATATACACAAAACCAGTTACAACCATTGACAAAGAAATGAGAATACAGTATCTTAGAAATGTCAGCGAAATAACCCGGGGCTAAATTTTTGAAAGTCATAGTTTCTTGCACAAAATGAACACATAAGCTATTGACTGTAATATCCATTTGCTATTCTATCCTCTTAGATTTAGAAATAAATTTTTAACGTAGTGAACGTAATGGCGGTTGTGCTGCACTTGTAGATTGTAGTGTTAGAAGTGGTTGGGCTCTTCACGTCTCCAGCAAGATGGAATTATTATATTGGTACCACGCTACTTGAAGTAGACATTTTCTTGATGTGCCAAACTTCCGTCATACATTAACCTTATGTAACCATTCTGTCAAAGAGTCATAATATCCAGAGACGACTTACGTATACGGGTGCCGCTGCCACACCAACTTTCACACAATTAATCACACTTTTAGCAAGTTTTACCACTTAACGTCACCCAACATGACCTGCTACGAATGCAAGCCAGGCATCCTCAACTGTGGACCTACAGCAACTGTATTCCACCTGTCTCTTCTTCCATTCTGCCCGCTCACCCTGTGCGCCAATGACATCCACACAGATTCGGGTTGAAAACTCGTAGTGGATAGTCAGAGATAGATAGATATTCAGCGATCACAGGCCCTGCAGACCACGCACTGCTTCCACAAACTGCCTCCATTCCTTTTGTTTTCGGCCTGGTTTCTCCAGGTGTCTCCAATTTCCAGGGGTGCTGGGTCCTTCACCAGATCTTCCATCCAGCGCTGCCTTGGTCGTCCAATGGGACGTTTACTGTTTGGTTTCCCCGCTAGTGTCATCTTCTCCTATCTTCCACCTGTCATACGGGCTACATAGCCTATCCATTGTATTCTTTTGCTCTTTATCTTTTGTAGGATATTTGATTGTCGCGTCAGGAGAGTTCCTCGTTTTTCCTACTCCTCCATTCTCCGTTATCTAAATCTGGTCCCCAAATCTTCCTCATTTCTCTCCTTTCAAATAATAATAGTTTCTTTTCCCTCTCTCGCTTAGTCATGCTCCATGTTTCTGAACCTTACATTACTACTGGGCATATAATTGTGTTGTAGGTAATCATATTAGTGTTGACTGAGATCGATTTAAAGCCGAGCGTCTCTCTGTGGGAATGCATGCATTTCATTCCCACTGCCATTCTTTCCTTGATGCCCATATTTATGTTGTTGTCCGTGGTAAACCAAGATCCCAAGTATCTGAACTGGTGTATTATCTTGAACCTCTTGCCATCTATCTCAAGAAATTTTTCCTGCTCTTGTCTTCTTTCTAACTGCATGAACTCTGTTTTGTCCTGATTCACTTTTAGCCCCACCTTCTGTGCTTAACTGTCCATTTTCTGGTACATTTCTTTCAACTCCTGCTTTGATTCCCCTAGTAGTGCTATGTCATCTGCATATGCGAGACAACTGAAGTCACCGTCAATCTCTACTCCTGTCCACTCCTGTTGCCTACACTCTTATTACTTTCTCTAAGATAGCATTGAACAGAACACATGAGAGATAAACCCCTTGTTCGAGGCCTGTCTCAGTCTCGAATGTTCCTGATGTGGCTCCTCGGACACGTGCTGCTGTCTTTGACCCTTCCATACAAGCTTCCACGATTCTCACTAGCTTCTCCGGGATTCTGAAGTCAAGCCTTCCATCGTATAGGCTATTCCTGTGGATGCTGTCATAAGCACGCTGAAAACCGACGAACAGGCTGTAGACATCTTTATCATATTCCCAGTGTTCTTGGATCCTCTTGCTTTCTATTTACACTGACAAATATCTTTAAATTTTCAATCTAAGTCATGGATATAACGGTCTTTTAAAATAATGGATGTTTATTATGAATGTACTCTTGGTGTAGTAAACAAATGTTCCTTTGCGGTTCTTATAACTGTTCGGCACGTACTTTTACCATCTCGATACAATTTATACCTGGCATATCGATTTTCGAAGTGTCTGTTTAATAAACAAAAAAATACAAATTTTTGTCACATTTATGTACTATTATTACAGGCTACAAACCTGGATCTACTAGCTTGGTGATGTTGCCAGCACAGCAAAACAACTGTCACGAAGTCTGCCAAACCAAATTCTACAGAATACAGATGTGTCACGTGCAGAAATAGGGGGAAACAAGTCTTCTCTTCACCCTCGTACTGTATGTGTGCGTGTTTAGTTTCTTCTTTTAATACTTGCTTAAAATTCTCTAATTGAAACAGTCTCATAAATTAACTTTATTTCTAAATTTTAGAAAGCAGATACAGTTGTATAAACGTACCAGCATTTGATTCTTTAAAAAAATATTGTTAGAAGTTAACACATTACATCTCAAAGCCGAATAAACCTCAGTTACCTTGTACAAGACCACTTACTGTGGGAGACAGCAAGCGATTATCTTCATTAATATTCAGTTGGAGCTACTATAAGTTTTATGATGATTCAGGTTAATAATCGTAAAATATATGTATATAAAAATTGAATGCCTTCACTTACCAAAAAGTTTCTTGATACTCAACTGTGTAGTTGTAAATTTTTTTTGCATTGACGAAGCTTGAAACATAAACTGCTTACTTAACGCACCACGCACGCACATAGCAACTACTTAAATGACCTGAATTCATTGTTAGCCACGGCAATATCTGTTTCACAGCAGTATAATTCACTGTCTCAATGACACCTTTGTCATGAAAACATGTACGATTTTTTATCCTTGACTACACCAAACTATGTCCTTAGCCACATTTGAAGGAAATATTGATATATGTAGCACAAGGATTATGTTAAGACCGCGACTGCATCGCAGCTTTCGCTGCTTAATTGACTACCCAATTATTTTGTACTTTTAATTTCTAATTACTGCTGCATACCGGAAATTGACGACTGTTTAGAACTGAACTAAATTTTAGGCAGCGATGCTTAAATCTTTACTTTTTGGAGGTAAGAAATAACGTAATGCTCACTATAAAATCTGAGACCCAGTCTTTCATGTCCGGTTGTGTTAATGCAATTGCTCTCTGGCCACAGACCAATCTCTGTGGAAGAATTTAGTCTGCTGGGACTTACTTTTGAAGTTTAAATATTTTTTTGCATGTATGCCGAGAATACTGAGGCAAGTGATGTTGAAAGCCAAATCTCTATGTTTATGTATGCCGTACCTTAATCTGTCAGCTATTCATCAGATGAAACGGTGGTGACGCAACAACATTGTCCAAAATGTACGGAGCTCGTGGTCTAGACGCTAGCGTTGCTGTCTCTGGATTATGGGGTCCTGGGCATGATTCCTGCCGGTTTGGGAATTTTCTCTGTCTAGGGACTGGGTGTTTGTGTTGTCCTCATCATTTCATCATCATTCGCGAAATTGGTTAGATTGGACTGTGTCTAGATTGAGACTTCGTACGGGCGCTGATTTCCGCGCAGTTGAGCGCCCAGCAAACCAAACATCATCATGAAACTATCCACATTAGAAATATTCCAAAGAAAAATGACGTGTTTGTAAACTGCTAAACAGCATTACTTACAATATTAGACACAGGTGCCTTTAAAATCATATGAATTGCTGTTTCAGTGAATGAGACAGGTGAATTACGGTTACATAAATCGTTTACTTTATTACATATGATGAAGTGCAGATTTTGACATTTATAAGTTCGGTTAGCCAAATTAATTGCATTATAAAAAGCTGATTCACTATTTTTGGCGTCGGGTGGGCAATGAATTGGAGAGAAACTTTACGGCAGTGCCGGTAACACATACGATTCGCGCCCCTTACTGATGGCTACCGCAGTTCTACACAGTTTTAAATTGCATACATTATCAATAGTTGCAAGCTGAAATAAAATTTTCAAGTTCTGCAGGCGAGTTCCATACTATGGGCTAAAGAATCAAGAAGAAAGGGAACAAAGCCCACTAAACAGCTCTCGCTATACTTGAAGCGCTATTTCCGAATGAGACTGTTGCTATGTCTTGTGTCCAAAGAGTCATTTTTGAGATACAGAAAGTATTTCATTTTCATGCTTCCATCAACCTAACTTCAGATTTCAAGGGAGGGGGAGGGACAACTTACCTACCACCTAGTGCCTCCCTCTCTCAACGTCCATTCTATACCTATGTATACCAATAATAAAACCATGAAACCATCGTGTCTGCCTGCTTGAACACGCTAATCTCCAAAACTACTACACGAATTCTCATGGGTTTTTCACAGGTAAATTGAGCATAGATCGGGTCAGCTTGTGGGCTTTTATTATAAAAATCGATTCAAGGAAAAAAGTCCTAATTTAGAACTTTATGTCATTTGAAGAATATTACCAGCGATCTCAACATTATACGAAAGCCCAATTCCAGGTGTATCAGCTGCCAGCCGAAGATGCTCGTATTTCGTTTCTTGTTTAATTGCAGCATGGCTGCCACGAATTGTCACGAGAAAATAAAATGAAAATACTTTTGGGATCTGCTCCCACACAAACTTGTTATATCGTATACTGATATAATGTTCAAAGGCAGGAATAAGTAAAGCAATCTTTATCACATAGGAGAAATGAAACATTTTTGCCAGCTACAGCATGGCGCACTATGCAAATGAGAAGAACTTGCAGGCACCCCGTAGTTCCTTACTCTGAGACCAGAACTTTACAGCTAGGTAGTACTGATATCAGGCTATATAACGCGACACAGGGAAACATTTTAACTGTTTGAAAGAGATGTTTGCTCTTTGACGTTTGAGCTGTATCATATTTGGGAAAATGCTTTTATTGATCGATATTTTCTATGTGATACGATTCAACGTAATGAATAAGATGGTTATACTGCCATCAGTGAGTTTAATCCGCACTTCCACACTAATATTATTAAACGCGAAAGTAACCGTATCCATTGTGTTTTCATGACTAAACCGCTGAACCGATTTCGTGGAAGTTCAGTATGGAGGTATCTTGAACCCTCAGAAATATCATGGGCTACTTCAGATAGAAAAAAAAAGCATCTACCCTTAACATTATGGCGTAGAGGATGGAACACTTTTTTCACATCGAATGTTAATTAGGAATAAATCAAGACCCTAAGCTGTCGACAGGTGTTGACATACTAAGCCGGGACAGTTGAATATGTATGTTCCGACCGGGGCTGGAACCCGGGATTTCCTACTTACAGGGCAGACACTCTATCCATCTGAGACCACAGCGCTCGGAAGATGGCGCGATTGCAGGGATTTATCCCTTGCACGCTCCCCGTGAGACCCACAATGCCAACTTAATGTCCACACACTGCATTCGTAGTGCTGCTGCCCATCATGATCATTACTCGCGGTAGACAATCTTACAGCGCCCAGTAAGAGTTCGGGCAAAAAAACAATGGCTCTGAGCACTATGGGACTCAACTGCTGTGGTTATCAGTCCCCTAGACCTTAGAACTACTTAAACCTAACTAACCTAAGGACATCACACACATCCATACCCGAGGCAGGATTCGAACCTGCGACCGTAGCAGTCGCACGGTTCCGGACTACGCGCCTAGAACCGCGAGACCACCGCGGCCGGCAGAGTTCGGGCAATGCGTGTATATTCAGCACAGAAGAAGAAGGTCAATGGCCTATCAGCCTTAACTATATATATGAAGTAGGTATCTGTTTTTTCGGACATGTAATGATTGTAATGGGCAGGGCTCTACGAATGTAGTGAATGGACATTACGTTGGGAATGTGGGTCTCACAGGGATGTTGCAAGGGATAAATCCCTGCAGTTGCACCATTCCCTATGCCCTCAGTGGCTCAGATGGATATAGCGTGTGCCATGTAAGCAGGAGATCTCGGGTTCGAGTCCCGGTCGGGGTACAGATTTTCAACTGTCCCCGTTAATGTATATCAACATCTGTCGACAGATTAGGGTCTTGATTTAATTATCATTTCATTCTAAGATTGCTGCATGGTCACCAGTGGTATCTGTTGTTTTGGACATGTCTGAAAGAACAGATACCATCTTCATATATATATATATATATTCACATCAGTGAACGTAATGTATGTTACAAGTTTATTAAACTTGTAGCGTAATGTGTACGCTGTATGATACCTCCTAATATCGTATCGAACCTACTTTTGTCCGGCGTAGTGCAGCAATTCGACGTGGCGTGGACTCAACAAGTTGTTCGGGGCCCCTGCAGGTACTCTGAGCCATGCTGTCTCCATAGACGTTCATAACTGCCCGTGCAGGATTTCGTGCACGAATTGACCGCTCGATTATGTCCCATGAGAGTTAGAGGGGCTCCATTTGGGGTATATGGGTGGACAAATCAATCGCTAGAGCTGTCCAGAATGTTCTTCAAACCATTCGCAAATAACTGTTGCCCGTAGTCATGTTCGAAAACATTAATCGCTGCAAATGTCTGCAAGTACCTGAAAGTAAACAATTGTAGTCGACGATCGGTTCAGTTGAAGCAGAGGACCCATTCCACCACATGTAAAAATACCCACACCATTATGGAGCCATCACCAGTCCTGACAGTGCCTTGTTGCCAAAATTGTTCAATGGAAACGTGGGGACTGTGTCACAGTCGAACTCTACCATCAGCTCCTACTAACTGCAGTCTGACCAGGCCACAGATTTCCAGTAGTCTAGGGTCCATTCGACTTGATAACGAGGCCAGGAGAGATGCTGCACGAGATTTCATGCTGTTAGGAAACGCAGTTGCGTCAGTCGTCTGCTGCCATAGCCCATTAACGCCAAATTTCGTAGCACTGTCCTAACATATACGTTCATCGTACGTCCCACATTCGCGGTGGCCGCGTACTGGCCGAGCGGTTCTAGGCGCTACAGTCTGAAACGGTGCGACCGCTGCGGTCGCAGGTTCAAATCCTACCTCGGGCATGGATGTGAGTGATATCCTTAGGTTAGGTAGGTTTAAGTGGTTGTAAGTTCTAGGGGACTGATGACCTCAGAAGTTAAGTCCCATAGTGCGCAGAGCCGTTTGAACCATCTCAACATCCAACTTTCACTTCTGCGGTTATTTCACGCAGTGTTGTTTGTCTGTTGGTACTCAGAACTCTACTCCAACTCAACAGCTCACGGACGTTAAGAGAAGTGGGTTCGCCACGGCGTTGTCCGTGGTGAGAGGTAATGCCTGAAATTTAGTATTCTTGGCGCACTCTTCACACTGTGGATCTCGGAATAATAAATTCCATAACTATTTCCGAAATGGAATATTATATGCGTTTAGCTCCAACTACGATTCCCGTTTCAAAGTGAGTTAATTACAGTCATGGTGACAGAATCAAGATGGAAACCTTTTAACATGAATCATCTGAGTACAAATGACACTCCACTAATGCATTTCCCTTTTACATGTTGTGTACGAGACACTATAGTCATCTGTACATGTGCATATCGCTATCCCATGACTTTTGTCACCTCAGTGTATACTTACTTCTTTATCATGGTGTTCAGATGCGTACTACTGCCCAAACTGACGCTGCGCACGCCACTGCATCATGTATTGGGGCGGTGCATTGGCGGCGGCCCACGTTACTGTCTATGGTTACAGGAAGAGGTAGACATGTGAGGGCATCTGACACTACTCACCATCATAACAAAATTTGCGATATGCGAGCGCAACTACTGACAACAGCTAGTCAGCAACAAGAAAATATCCCAGATCCGGATACCAGAATACCAAAAAAAAAAAAAAAAAAAAAAAAAAAAAAAAAAAAAAAAAAAACGCGTAGCTATCGACACAATTTAAAAACTGACATTCTGTCCTAATATACTCGTTAGGAGGCATACTCTCGTATTAAAGTTAAACACATTAAATGAAGTACGAGGTGCATTCACGTTCTAAGGCCTTCGATTTTTTTTCCTAATTAACTTGCGACGGGTCAGGCTCTTATCGCGCAGTTTCCTTTCCCTGAAAGAAAATCCACCTACCTCGTTTCTTAGGTAGTTGCTGCACTCGCCTCTCCTGATAGCAGCTACTGGAATTATTGCAGAAAAGCAGTGTTGAAGAAACTGCAATTTAATAGCCGCTCACCGGAGGCCGCGATACATGTTTGCTGAAATACAATCTATGAGCAATCTTCCTAAATAAATTGAGTTATTGGAATGGTAGTAATTGTTTACTCAAACGAGAACGCGAAGTTGGTAATTCTATTTAAGCTCTTTATTGTCTTTAAGCCTGATCATCAGCCCGCTAATCTACGTTTGAAGAAAGTTCAGTTCACAATTCTATCCACACTCAAACCCCGCCAGAATTAGCTTTCAAAGTTACGGAATTTACTTAACTGCAACACAGACGATTTTCTAACATACACGTTTGCAGTCGATGTTCAATAATAGTTCGTTTTTTAACGTTAATGCTCGCCATAAGCACTTAGTAAAAGTTTACTAAGTACCGCCACGCTTTTAATTATTAAAGTTACTCGCGTCTTTCGCGGAACGAAAAGTCACAACTCGCTCAAACTCACACTACGCGTTACTGGACTCTTCCAGTCTCAAATCGCACAGTACCGAACCGATGAAGCCGTTTTATGACTTCATTTTACACATTATTCGCGAGGACACATCAAGCATGTCTCTTCTCGATCACAGTTCCTTCGCGACCCCTCATCCACTCGCGACTCACTCTCCTAGTCTGCTAACCGTCCTCGCATCTCATTGGCTCACACATCACACAGCCAATCAGAATTAACTCTTTGGGTGCGCCTCGCGCCAAAATCTAGCACGCACCAGTCATGACTTCTGAATCATTTACGTCATGATTTCTTGTTACACAAAATTTACTGTATAATTTAACAAACCGAAAGGAAAACTAGACTTTACTTTATTTCCAGAAATTATTTAAATACTCGCGAACGTTCTGGCTGCTTGTACAATACCATACACTCTTGGACATCCGACATTCACTAAGATGGGGAACCACTGGCGACTCTGTTCCCACGGTTACATCGTCTGAACACTTGCGAGTTCCAACCTAGATTTTATACACTTGCAAAGAATGGCGAATGTCCCTCTTTCATTCACTCAGGCACACTCATTCACTCTCACCTACTCATATAAAATAACTGTTCACAAAAATTGAAAACATTTATGGTTTTAACAAAGTTATAGGTGAATTTCTAAAAGTAAAATTCTCAAAATAAATACAAAAGCACGGAAGGTGATTTTGTTCCATAGTTGGATGGTCACTGAAGGTGATCTATACATAATGGTATTTATTTAGACTCGAAAATTGTAGAAATTTGCGTTTTCTGTAAGATTTTTCTAATTTCCAAAATATGCAGGTTTCAAAGCTCAAATTTGGATGACTTATTTTTATTCATAACAGAAACTAGTATATTAACTTTTAATTTCCTCAGGTTCCTCAGTTAGAAGTTATTAAAGATGAAAGTTCCACGTTATACACGCGGCTAGTTAGCGCACAGGTCTTACATTCTCACGGTACAGACATGCCATATGGTCGTGACGTCAGACGAACGGACACCGGTAATCTGCCCGCTACAGCACATATGCTAATCTGATGGCTACTTTACAGTCTGTCTACATTTCACAGTAAATATTTGATAGAAAACTGTGCGCTCGCACTAGTTGCGACGCCACACACCTCCTGAGGAAACTAAATTTTTTCATTCATGACAAACTTTTAGTTTTCTAAAAAAATTTCTATTAAAGATTTACTCAAACAGCTATTTAACATTTATAGTTCCTGTACATCAATCATCCACTTATACCTAGGGCTGACGACCTACAAAACATCTTATATCTAAACATGCACTTTTTTCATCATTCAAAAAAAAAAATTTTTCAGATTACAAAATTCTATTTACAAATTCCTGAAAGAGAAAACAAACCTAAATACTATCTTGATGTACGTCACACGCACACTAACACTACTATCGCTATGGTGAGCGTCACTTTTTTACCACTTACACTTAAGATTTTGATAGCACTCGTAGTTCGACCGGGTCCTGCTTGGGAGGTCCATTTCAAGTCTCGTGCTACCACCTCTGTTTACTTCGGCGCACCTGAAACATCAGCTGGCCTCAGTTCCCTTTCTAACTGCTACGTCTTAACCTACAGCAGCGATAAATGGCGCTATCTGCTTGACTCTAAAGTCTCATATTTTTGATAAAATTTACTTTACAGTATGTACAATTTTCAAATTTTTTTTTTTTTTTTTTTTTTTTTTTAAAGTGAAAAGTGAATTGACTTTCCTAATGCAGTACCGAAGTGGCACATTTACTCTTTAATTACTTCTTCATCTCATAATCAAACAAGTTATGGTTACATAAGAAATACTAAGAAAAACAATTCCTACAAATAGTTCACAAATACATAATAAATCTCCGCCAGCACTGGTGACCCTCCAGTTCCTGCACAATACACAACAATATAAAATATACACAAAATTATCAATATTACAATTCTGTCTCCAGGCAATCTCCTGTAGTCCTGTATCATAAATTAAACACTGAAAAATACATATTTACTTATTCATTTATCAACACTACAATCCTTATACTAATCTCTACGACAAACTTGGGGAGCTTTGTGTGTCTCTGGTCAAAAATGGAATCGATGTCATGGGTACTTTCCTCATCTCACATATCTGGAGTTACTTCAATTTCTTGTCAACATCAGGTTTTCTCTAGTCACATTCGGGTTTAATTTACAACTCTCATACTCATACTTCACACACTCAGGTTAGTATTTGTTAAAGCGTTTCCTACTAATCTGCGAAACCTCGTTACCCATACTTTCTAACATACATCCACCTCCTGAGTTACCAACGTCGCCTCAGCTCTGTTTACATTCGTAGCCTCACTTCCTTTTGTTTACAAACATCTCCTCTGTTTACCAACAAACGCCACCTCTGGTTACCAACATTAAGCTTTTTATTTACTCACCTTCGTAGCCTCACTTTTTCCTAATATCGAGCTAGCCAAACACTATGCTCATTCTTTCTCCTTTTCTCACATATTTCTCTTCATTTGACAGTCAGTCCTGCTGCACTGTCCCTTTAACTTAACTTCCTTTACCCCTTTGACAGTCAACCTTGTTGCACTGTACCTTTACTCATTTTACCACTAAATCACCTCCTGAGGCTCTGACTTCATTGAACAGACAGTTTTGCTGTACTGCTCCATTTCCTTTCCTAAACATTAGCTTAATGCTACGTCTTAACATATCGTTCTGTTACTTAACAAACAGCTTCAATGTTCGTCACCATATTTTCTGAGGCTCTTACATTTCTTAGTTATTTTACCTTTCTAAGGGCATTACTCACACCTTAGGCCAAACATTTACTTTACTGAGACTTATTACTTATCTGAGGTATCTTAATCCTTTTTGATTTTCTCTTACACTCATTCCTTACGCTTAACCTATACTGCACTGAGGTTCTTTCCTACTCATTACTTAAACACTTTATCACTTAAAAACTACGATAGAGAAGAAGGAAAGACGATAGAATTTTAGTTCTGAATGAAAGAAGAGGTAGGTTGACAATACGGAAAAGAAAGTGGAAGAAATATTGTCAAACGACTCGAGACCTAGTGCTCGTCACGCACTTAGCTCTGCAAAGAGTGCAAAGCTCTCTGAGGTATCTACTCACTCCTGGCCACGTCTCTCTTTTGAACATATCTTTTCAAATCCACAATGTTCCTAAGCACTAACACCTTATGCGATTCTATAAGTGCATCTACATGTTGCTCCGGAAAACATATTTTCCAATTCTCCTCACTGTCTTTCCTGCGCCTAAATAAGACATCTTTATGCACTTTATAGTAGACCAGTAATTTTGGGTAGTCTGGATGACCTAATCTACTCTTTACTAATTTAATGTTGTCATCCTGGTTCTGTTCCCTCCGTAGGTTCTTACAAATGCGCTTAATTAAGCCATCGTCCTGGAGCTGCATGATGGCCAACATTACTTCATTATTATCGGTATTTCTTAAAGATTTCCCTTCTTGTCCTGTATCTTTCACACTTCTTGATAAGGCGTCCGCCACGATGTTCTCGGAACCCTTAATGTATATCATCTTATAATTAAATTGCTGTAAATACAGGGACCACCTTCTTAATCTAGCATGTTTTAGCTGACATGAGTCTAAATATGTAAGGGCACTATGGTCTGTGTAGATCCAAATTTCATGTCCTAAAAGGTACTTTTCAAATTTTTGCAGGCCGAAAATAACAGCTAATGCTTCAAGTTCAGATATACTATAATTTTTCTCGGATTGTTGCAATGACCTGCTCGCAAAGGCTATGGTCTTGTGGACTTCCTCTTCTCCTTCTTTTTCCAACTGAAATAGTTCAACTCCTAACCCGTAACCACAAGCATCAGATCCCAGACAAAATGGTTTCGAAAAATCGGGATGGTTTAAAATCTTACTATTAATAAGAGCTTCTTTCAATTCTTCAAACGCCTTCTGACACTCAGAAGTCCATTTATAAACTACATTTTTCTTTAAGAGTTCTCGCAGGCACGGTGCATTGAATAATTGTCCAGACACAAATTTTCTATAAAACCCAAACAAACCAAACATCCCCTTTAATGCTTTACGTGTTGTAGGTGCAGCATAATCCCTTATTGCTCTAATCTTTTCTGGATCCGGCATGATACCATCGCCACTCACTATGTGCCCCAAGAATTTAATTTCTTTCTTCACAAATTCAGTTTTGTCTAGCTTCAATTTCATACCCCCCAATTTTATGGCCCTCAATACTTCATCCAATAACATACAGTGTTCCTCCCACGTTGGTGTTGATATCAAAACGTCGTCTACATACACTGTAATTCTTCTTAGTAGATGGTCCCCTAATACCTGCGACATAGCTCTTACAAAGGCACATACACTTATATTTAAACCAAACGGCACCACCTTATACTGATAACATCTACCTTCGAATAAGAATGCCGTGTACTTTCTTGATTCCTTTGCTAACGGTAGGTTCCAATATCCACAGGTCACATCCATGGATGTAAAGAACTTAGCACCTTTAAACTTTTGTAGCAGTTCTTCAATATTCTCCGGACGGTCACTCTCAGGTAGTACTATTTTGTTTAATGCTCGAGCATCCAACACTAGTCTAATTGAGCCATCCTTCTTAGGAACTATGACTAGCGGGTTATTGTACACACTAACAGCCCTTTCAATAATTCCCCACTCTAACATATTTTGAATTAAGTCACGTACTGCCTCCTTATGTACTTCTGGGATTGCAAATGGTTTTTTGAAGAAATGAGCGTCTTTCTGCACTGTCAAAAAACACTCATAATCCTTTACTAGCCCTGGTTGATCTGAGAAAACCTCGGCATGTTTGACTAGTATTTGTCTTAAATCGTTTTTCCTTGCTTCATCAATATCAATTAATTCTAGTAATTTCTCCTCGATCCTATTTCTGACACTCACAAGCTCAGACGGATCCTCTACTTTTTTGCCACCGTACTCATTATAGCCCTCCAAGAATTTCTCTGTTTTACAAATACATATAGGAAAATCATTCTGCTCAGGATCCTCACATAGCTGCTTACCGATGAAAGGTATAGTAATTAGTTTACCCTTAATTTTTACCATAACATCATTGGTAGAAAAATTCACCCATCCTTCATATTTATTCAAAAAGTCAGCCCCCACCAATATGTCTACACTCAGTCCATTTATAACTAAGAAGTTCTGTCTTATTTCTACTTCCTTAAATGCTATGGGTAGAAACACTTCCTGTTTTACTGTCTTCTTAGTCTTACCGGTTGCTACTACAATGTTCAAGCCACTTACTGGCATCTTAACAATCTGTTTACTGTTAGGGAGTTCATTTACCAAGTTCTGGGATACTGCACAGACTTCCGATCCAGTATCTATCAAACATTTAACTGGTTCATTTAATACTCTTAGCTCTACTATCGGTTGCCCTAAGTACTCTTTATTTATTTTGGGTTCTGCTTCCTCCAATAAATCTTGCACAATTTCTCTCCTTTCGAAGCCTGTCTTTTGGGTGGCAATCACATTCACACTTACAGGGTTTATTTCATGCTTATTATCACCCTCAATTCTAGTGGCAGCTCCTATTAGCCTATCCACTATTGCTAAGTCAAAACATTTTTCCAATGTTTCCCCCTCTTTCTCATTAACCTCCTTTTCTACGACCCTATCCAAGGCGTCGTCATTAACCTCTACCTCCTCCTCTAATCTATCCTCTTCTTCGTAACTATCTACAACATCAATTATCTTATCAAGCACAGTCACAACCCTGCCATTATTACTGTTCTCACCCCTATCCGACAGCTCTTCATTAGTTTTACTGTGCATAATGTCTTTCTGATTATTACCCTTATAACTAGTACTTAGTTCTTCAATAAGTGGCTTCTTATGATTATTCTTACAGTTAATTGGTTCATTAACCTCCACTTGACTTAAAGCTACTATCTCTGTCTGTTTTACGTTATCCTCCCTAAATTTTGTAGCAACAACATTTATGTTAGGTGGTCGTTCAGGCTGCTTTCTTATGAATGGTTTTGCCAGCGGATTTAACTTTAAACGCTGTTGCCTACGATCGCCAGCACACTCGTAGACAATTAATGGTTTTCCGAGCGCGGTGCGTCATCACTATGCCTCCAGCTGACCGCCTCACCTCCTGACATCTGTCGGCCGCTGTCATACTGCTCGTGTTCATTGAACCTGTTAACATATGTTCTTCCTCTACCACGTGAACTGCCACGGTATCCGCCGCCTCTCTGAACACCCATCCTATTAATGTTTACATCCGCGCGATTGTCATTCTGCCTAGCAGGCGGGCGATGCTCCCTCCTCATGTTTTCTTCTTCTTTTTGGACGGATTCAACCCTTTCTAAATACTGTACGAACTTGTCAATGTTATCTCGGGGCGCAGATATGATCTTAGTTTTCCAGTTCCACGGTAGCTTATTTTCTACCCCTAATATGATCTGTTCTGTTTCTAACTTATTACTAAGGTAGGACAGAGTTGCTACCCACCTTTGAACAAATCGTTTGATGCCCTCTCTCTTGGGGTCATACTTCTCTCCCGACCAGAACCGATTAAGAACATCCATCTGCTTTCTCTTTCCCCAGTATTCCTCAAAGAACGCTAATTTAAATTCTGACAATTTCGCGTATTTTTCAGAGGCTAAATTCCCCCATACTCTGGCCTCTCCCATCAAATTTGAAGTGATAAAGCCTATCTTTTGTTTATCGCTCCATACTTTCGGCAAAACGTCTTCAAAATCGTTCCAAAATTCTCTGGGGTGCATGTTCTTACTTGGGTCAAATTTTAAAAACTGTCTGTGGGTAACATACGCAACCTCGGTAGATTCAATTATTCCACTGGAAATTATACTACCACTATGGTTAGAAACACACTGTTCTACTTTGGTTAGTCTGCATTCATGCCCACAAAGTTGCTCATTCACACTTTCACTGAAATGGCTTATGTGAGTCTCTAAATTATTGACCTTATTTACAACTTGCTCTCCAAGTTTCTCACACCGAATTTTGGTATCATTTACTTTACATTCTAAGGCGGCATGATTAATTTCATTGGAATTCTCTACCACTTTTATGTGCTCACATACTTTATCTAATTCTGCATCAACATGGGATTTAAATTGCTGTTGATCCTCAGTAACCTGTTCGATTCGTGTCGTCAATTCACTTTGCACTTGAACAATATTTTCTGTACATTCTAGTTTAACCTGCTGTATTTCAACATTTACTTTACTACTGAGCACTGCTAAATCTTGCTTCCAACAGTCTCTGAGATCGGATATTTTGGAATCTAAATCAGCGCCCATTTTAGTCATCTCATTACTTAAATCAGATCCTAATTTAGACATTTTTGAATCCATTTTACTTGACATATTAGTTTCCATTTGTGACATATTAGTTTCCAATTTTGACATACTGGAATCCATCTTACTTGACATATTGGAATCCAACACGTTCATCTTAGTTAATAGATTCATCAGCATACTGGCGACATTATCCTTCGCCCCCTCATTTGCTGATACAATGTCCCTATTAACATTAACTACCGGCATGGGTAACTGTAACTCACTGGGCACTGACATATTTGGATCTGACTCCAAACTATAATTAACATAGGATGAATCAGTCAAACTACTACTGAAATTGGGTTGAGACACGTCTAAACTAAAATTCATGGGGTCATTTTCCCCTGTCTCCATCCCACTATCACAACTTAGTTCCGCCTTTTTGTCACTTGGTTGAAACTCAGCCATTTTTCTCAGTTTGACTCCACAAACACACAAAGTTTTCAAAAGCACTGTACTTAACTTTGTGCTTCGGCGTGCTGCGTTGCTGCTAGATGAAACTGCGGGTCCGTTCACCATACACTGCAATGCTGTACCAGTTTCCGGGCCCCCGCTCGAATCAGCGCTGCCAACTGCCACTGCTGTCGTCGCCTCTGCGTAGTCTCCGTAGCTCGTCGTCTGCCAGACGCCGTCGTAGACTGCTATTCCAATCGGCGCGTAGTCACCGAAAAATTCTTCCGTTCCGTACAACACATTACAGTTCACGGACACTTTCACTGTCCTTCCTATTCACGTGGCGATATCAATTTGTACGCTACACAGTTCCTACACATAGCGAGCACTTCTGTATTGTCCGGTAATTGTCACTACTGCTTTTTTTGAAATTCACTGGAATTTTCTATTTTTTATTTCCCGGCCGATTGCACCACTTGCGACGGGTCAGGCTCTTATCGCGCAGTTTCCTTTCCCTGAAAGAAAATCCACCTACCTCGTTTTTTAGGTAGTTGCTGCACTCGCCTCTCCTGATAGCAGCTACTGGAAAAATTGCAGAAAAGCAGTGTTGAAGAAACTGCAATTTAATAGCCGCTCACCGGAGGCCGCGATACATGTTTGCTGAAATACAATCTATGAGCAATCTTCCTAAATAAATTGAGTTATTGGAATGGTAGTAATTGTTTACTCAAACGAGAACGCGAAGTTGGTAATTCTATTTAAGCTCTTTATTGTCTTTAAGCCTGATCATCAGCCCGCTAATCTACGTTTGAAGAAAGTTCAGTTCACAATTCTATCCACACTCAAACCCCGCCAGAATTAGCTTTCAAAGTTACGGAATTTACTTAACTGCAACACAGACGATTTTCTAACATACACGTTTGCAGTCGATGTTCAATAATAGTTCGTTTTTTAACGTTAATGCTCGCCATAAGCACTTAGTAAAAGTTTACTAAGTACCGCCACGCTTTTAATTATTAAAGTTACTCGCGTCTTTCGCGGAACGAAAAGTCACAACTCGCTCAAACTCACACTACGCGTTACTGGACTCTTCCAGTCTCAAATCGCACAGTACCGAACCGATGAAGCCGTTTTATGACTTCATTTTACACATTATTCGCGAGGACACATCAAGCATGTCTCTTCTCGATCACAGTTCCTTCGCGACCCCTCATCCACTCGCGACTCACTCTCCTAGTCTGCTAACCGTCCTCGCATCTCATTGGCTCACACATCACACAGCCAATCAGAATTAACTCTTTGGGTGCGCCTCGCGCCAAAATCTAGCACGCACCAGTCATGACTTCTGAATCATTTACGTCATGATTTCTTGTTACACAAAATTTACTGTATAATTTAACAAACCGAAAGGAAAACTAGACTTTACTTTATTTCCAGAAATTATTTAAATACTCGCGAACGTTCTGGCTGCTTGTACAATACCATACACTCTTGGACATCCGACATTCACTAAGATGGGGAACCACTGGCGACTCTGTTCCCACGGTTACATCGTCTGAACACTTGCGAGTTCCAACCTAGATTTTATACACTTGCAAAGAATGGCGAATGTCCCTCTTTCATTCACTCAGGCACACTCATTCACTCTCACCTACTCATATAAAATAACTGTTCACAAAAATTCAAAACATTTATGGTTTTAACAAAGTTATAGGTGAATTTCTAAAAGTAAAATTCTCAAAATAAATACAAAAGCACGGAAGGTGATTTTGTTCCATAGTTGGATGGTCACTGAAGGTGATCTATACATAATGGTATTTATTTAGACTCGAAAATTGTAGAAATTTGCGTTTTCTGTAAGATTTTTCTAATTTCCAAAATATGCAGGTTTCAAAGCTCAAATTTGGATGACTTATTTTTATTCATAACAGAAACTAGTATATTAACTTTTAATTTCCTCAGGTTCCTCAGTTAGAAGTTATTAAAGATGAAAGTTCCACGTTATACACGCGGCTAGTTAGCGCACAGGTCTTACATTCTCACGGTACAGACATGCCATATGGTCGTGACGTCAGACGAACGGACACCGGTAATCTGCCCGCTACAGCACATATGCTAATCTGATGGCTACTTTACAGTCTGTCTACATTTCACAGTAAATATTTGATAGAAAACTGTGCGCTCGCACTAGTTGCGACGCCACACACCTCCTGAGGAAACTAAATTTTTTCATTCATGACAAACTTTTAGTTTTCTAAAAAAATTTCTATTAAACATTTACTCAAACAGCTATTTAACATTTATAGTTCCTGTACATCAATCATCCACTTATACCTAGGGCTGACGACCTACAAAACATATTATATCTAAACATGCAGTTTTATCATCATTCAAAAAAAAAATTTTTCAGATTACAAAATTCTATTTACAAATTCCTGAAAGAGAAAACAAACCTAAATACTATCTTGATGTACGTCACACGCACACTAACACTACTATCGCTATGGTGAGCGTCACTTTTTTTTCCACTTACACTTAAGATTTTGATAGCACTCGTAGTTCGACCGGGTCCTGCTTGGGAGGTCCATTTCAAGTCTCGTGCTACCACCTCTGTTTACTTCGGCGCACCTGAAACATCAGCTGGCCTCAGTTCCCTTTCTAACTGCTACGTCTTACCCTACAGCAGCGATAAATGGCGCTATCTGCTTGACTCTAAAGTCTCATATTTTTGATAAAATTTACTTTACAGTATGTACAATTTTCAAAATTTTTTTTTTTTTTTTTGTTTTTTTTTAAGTGAAAAGTGAATTGACTTTCCTAATGCAGTACCGAAGTGGCACATTTACTCTTTAATTACTTCTTCATCTCATAATCAAACAAGTTATGGTTACCGAAGAAATACTAAGAAAAACAATTCCTACAAATAGTTCACAAATACATAATAAATCTCCGCCAGCACTGGTGACTCTCCAGTTCCTGTACAATACACAACAATATAAAATATACACAAAATTATCAATATTACAATTCTGTCTCCAGGCAATCTCCTGTAGTCCTGTATCATAAATTAAACACTGAAAAATACATATTTACTTATTCATTTATCAACACTACAATCCTTATACTAATCTCTACGACAAACTTGGGGAGCTTTGTGTGTCTCTGGTCAAAAATGGAATCGATGTCATGGGTACTTTCCTCATCTCACATATCTGGAGTTACTTCAATTTCTTGTCAACATCAGGTTTTCTCTAGTCACATTCGGGTTTAATTTACAACTCTCATACTCATACTTCACACACTCAGGTTAGTATTTGTTAAAGCGTTTCCTACTAATCTGCGAAACCTCGTTACCCATACTTTCTAACATACATCCACCTCCTGAGTTACCAACGTCGCCTCAGCTCTGTTTACATTCGTAGCCTCACTTCCTTTTGTTTACAAACATCTCCACTGTTTACCAACAAACGCCACCTCTGGTTACCAACATTAAGCTTTTTATTTACTCACCTTCGTAGCCTCACTTTTTCCTAATATCGAGCTAGCCAAACACTATGCTCATTCTTTCTCCTTTTCTCACATATCTCTCTTCATTTGACAGTCAGTCCTGCTGCACTGTCCCTTTAACTTAACTTCCTTTACCCCTTTGACAGTCAACCTTGTTGCACTGTACCTTTACTCATTTTACCACTAAATCACCTCCTGAGGCTCTGACTTCATTGAACAGACAGTTTTGCTGTACTGCTCCATTTCCTTTCCTAAACATTAGCTTAATGCTACGTCTTAACATATCGTTCTGTTACTTAACAAACAGCTTCAATGTTCGTCACCATATTTTCTGAGGCTCTTACATTTCTTAGTTATTTTACCTTTCTAAGGGCATTACTCACACCTTAGGCCAAACATTTACTTTACTGAGACTTATTACTTATCTGAGGTATCTTAATCCTTTTTGATTTTCTCTTACACTCATTCCTTACGCTTAACCTATACTGCACTGAGGTTCTTTCCTACTCATTACTTAAACACTTTATCACTTAAAAACTACGATAGAGAAGAAGGAAAGACGATAGAATTTTAGTTCTGAATGAAAGAAGAGGTAGGTTGACAATACGGAAAAGAAAGTGGAAGAAATATTGTCAAACGACTCGAGACCTAGTGCTCGTCACGCACTTAGCTCTGCAAAGAGTGCAAAGCTCTCTGAGGTATCTACTCACTCCTGGCCACGTCTCTCTTTTGAACATATCTTTTCAAATCCACAATGTTCCTAAGCCCTAACACCTTATGTGATTTCACAAACTCCAGTCTATAAGCATTTGGGTGAGGCTTCTCTACGATTCTAAATGGGCCCACGTCATCAATATCAATTAATTCTAGTAATTTCTCCTCGATCCTATTTCTGACACTCACAAGCTCAGACGGATCCTCTACTTTTTTGCCACCGTACTCATTATAGCCCTCCAAGAATTTCTCTGTTTTACAAATACATATAGGAAAATCATTCTGCTCAGGATCCTCACATAGCTGCTTACCGATGAAAGGTATAGTAATTAGTTTACCCTTAATTTTTACCATAACATCATTGGTAGAAAAATTCACCCATCCTTCATATTTATTCAAAAAGTCAGCCCCCACCAATATGTCTACACTCAGTCCATTTATAACTAAGAAGTTCTGTCTTATTTCTACTTCCTTAAATGCTATGGGTAGAAACACTTCCTGTTTTACTGTCTTCTTAGTCTTACCGGTTGCTACTACAATGTTCAAGCCACTTACTGGCATCTTAACAATCTGTTTACTGTTAGGGAGTTCATTTACCAAGTTCTGGGATACTGCACAGACTTCCGATCCAGTATCTATCAAACATTTAACTGGTTCATTTAATACTCTTAGCTCTACTATCGGTTGCCCTAAGTACTCTTTATTTATTTTGGGTTCTGCTTCCTCCAATAAATCTTGCACAATTTCTCTCCTTTCGAAGCCTGTCTTTTGGGTGGCAATCACATTCACACTTACAGGGTTTATTTCATGCTTATTATCACCCTCAATTCTAGTGGCAGCTCCTATTAGCCTATCCACTATTGCTAAGTCAAAACATTTTTCCAATGTTTCCCCCTCTTTCTCATTAACCTCCTTTTCTACGACCCTATCCAAGGCGTCGTCATTAACCTCTACCTCCTCCTCTAATCTATCCTCTTCTTCGTAACTATCTACAACATCAATTATCTTATCAAGCACAGTCACAACCCTGCCATTATTACTGTTCTCACCCCTATCCGACAGCTCTTCATTAGTTTTACTGTGCATAATGTCTTTCTGATTATTACCCTTATAACTAGTACTTAGTTCTTCAATAAGTGGCTTCTTATGATTATTCTTACAGTTAATTGGTTCATTAACCTCCACTTGACTTAAAGCTACTATCTCTGTCTGTTTTACGTTATCCTCCCTAAATTTTGTAGCAACAACATTTATGTTAGGTGGTCGTTCAGGCTGCTTTCTTATGAATGGTTTTGCCAGCGGATTTAACTTTAAACGCTGTTGCCTACGATCGCCAGCACACTCGTAGACAATTAATGGTTTTCCGAGCGCGGTGCGTCATCACTATGCCTCCAGCTGACCGCCTCACCTCCTGACATCTGTCGGCCGCTGTCATACTGCTCGCGTTCATTGAACCTGTTAACATATGTTCTTCCTCTACCACGTGAACTGCCACGGTATCCGCCGCCTCTCTGAACACCCATCCTATTAATGTTTACATCCGCGCGATTGTCATTCTGCCTAGCAGGCGGGCGATGCTCCCTCCTCATGTTTTCTTCTTCTTTTTGGACGGATTCAACCCTTTCTAAATACTGTACGAACTTGTCAATGTTATCTCGGGGCGCAGATATGATCTTAGTTTTCCAGTTCCACGGTAGCTTATTTTCTACCCCTAATATGATCTGTTCTGTTTCTAACTTATTACTAAGGTAGGACAGAGTTGTTACCCACCTTTGAACAAATCGTTTGATGCCCTCTCTCTTGGGGTCATACTTCTCTCCCGACCAGAACCGATTAAGAACATCCATCTGCTTTCTCTTTCCCCAGTATTCCTCAAAGAACGCTAATTTAAATTCTGACAATTTCGCGTATTTTTCAGAGGCTAAATTCCCCCATACTCTGGCCTCTCCCATCAAATTTGAAGTGATAAAGCCTATCTTTTGTTTATCGCTCCATACTTTCGGCAAAACGTCTTCAAAATCGTTCCAAAATTCTCTGGGGTGCATGTTCTTACTTGGGTCAAATTTTAAAAACTGTCTGTGGGTAACATACGCAACCTCGGTAGATTCAATTATTCCACTGGAAATTATACTACCACTATGGTTAGAAACACACTGTTCTACTTTGGTTAGTCTGCATTCATGCCCACAAAGTTGCTCATTCACACTTTCACTGAAATGGCTTATGTGAGTCTCTAAATTATTGACCTTATTTACAACTTGCTCTCCAAGTTTCTCACACCGAATTTTGGTATCATTTACTTTACATTCTAAGGCGGCATGATTAATTTCATTGGAATTCTCTACCACTTTTATGTGCTCACATACTTTATCTAATTCTGCATCAACATGGGATTTAAATTGCTGTTGATCCTCAGTAACCTGTTCGATTCGTGTCGTCAATTCACTTTGCACTTGAACAATATTTTCTGTACATTCTAGTTTAACCTGCTGTATTTCAACATTTACTTTACTACTGAGCACTGCTAAATCTTGCTTCCAACAGTCTCTGAGATCGGATATTTTGGAATCTAAATCAGCGCCCATTTTAGTCATCTCATTACTTAAATCAGATCCTAATTTAGACATTTTTGAATCCATTTTACTTGACATATTAGTTTCCATTTGTGACATATTAGTTTCCAATTTTGATATACTGGAATCCATTTTTGACATACTGGAATCCATCTTACTTGACATATTGGAATCCAACACGTTCATCTTAGTTAATAGATTCATCAGCATACTGGCGACATTATCCTTCGCCCCCTCATTTGCTGATACAATGTCCCTATTAACATTAACTACCGGCATGGGTAACTGTAACTCACTGGGCACTGACATATTTGGATCTGACTCCAAACTATAATTAACATAGGATGAATCAGTCAAACTACTACTGAAATTGGGTTGAGACACGTCTAAACTAAAATTCATGGGGTCATTTTCCCCTGTCTCCATCCCACTATCACAACTTAGTTCCGCCTTTTTGTCACTTGGTTGAAACTCAGCCATTTTTCTCAGTTTGACTCCACAAACACACAAAGTTTTCAAAAGCACTGTACTTAACTTTGTGCTTCGGCGTGCTGCGTTGCTGCTAGATGAAACTGCGGGTCCGTTCACCATACACTGCAATGCTGTACCAGTTTCCGGGCCCCCGCTCGAATCAGCGCTGCCAACTGCCACTGCTGTCGTCGCCTCTGCGTAGTCTCCGTAGCTCGTCGTCTGCCAGACGCCGTCGTAGACTGCTATTCCAATCGGCGCGTAGTCACCGAAAAATTCTTCCGTTCCGTACAACACATTACAGTTCACGGACACTTTCACTGTCCTTCCTATTCACGTGGCGATATCAATTTGTACGCTACACAGTTCCTACACATAGCGAGCACTTCTGTATTGTCCGGTAATTGTCACTACTGCTTTTTTTTTTGAAATTCACTGGAATTTACTATTTTTAATTCCCGGCCGATGCACCACTTGCGACGGGTCAGGCTCTTATCGCGCAGTTTCCTTTCCCTGAAAGAAAATCCACCTACCTCGTTTCTTAGGTAGTTGCTGCACTCGCCTCTCCTGATAGCAGCTACTGGAATTATTGCAGAAAAGCAGTGTTGAAGAAACTGCAATTTAATAGCCGCTCACCGGAGGCCGCGATACATGTTTGCTGAAATACAATCTATGAGCAATCTTCCTAAATAAATTGAGTTATTGGAATGGTAGTAATTGTTTACTCAAACGAGAACGCGAAGTTGGTAATTCTATTTAAGCTCTTTATTGTCTTTAAGCCTGATCATCAGCCCGCTAATCTACGTTTGAAGAAAGTTCAGTTCACAATTCTATCCACACTCAAACCCCGCCAGAATTAGCTTTCAAAGTTACGGAATTTACTTAACTGCAACACAGACGATTTTCTAACATACACGTTTGCAGTCGATGTTCAATAATAGTTCGTTTTTTTAACGTTAATGCTCGCCATAAGCACTTAGTAAAAGTTTACGAAGTACCGCCACGCTTTTAATTATTAAAGTTACTCGCGTCTTTCGCGGAACGAAAAGTCACAACTCGCTCAAACTCACACTACGCGTTACTGGACTCTTCCAGTCTCAAATCGCACAGTACCGAACCGATGAAGCCGTTTTATGACTTCATTTTACACATTATTCGCGAGGACACATCAAGCATGTCTCTTCTCGATCACAGTTCCTTCGCGACCCTCCTCCACTCGCGACTCACTCTCCTTGTCTGCTAACCGTCGTCGCATCTCATTGGCTCACACATAACACAGCCAATCAGAATTAACTCTTTGGGTGCGCCTCGCGCCAAAATCTAGCACGCACCAGTCATGACTTCTGAATCATTTACGTCATGATTTCTTGTTACACAAAATTTACTGTATAATTTAACAAACCGAAAGGAAAACTAGACTTTACTTTATTTCCAGAAATTATTTAAATACTCGCGAACGTTCTGGCTGCTTGTACAATACCATACACTCTTGGACATCCGACATTCACTAAGATGGGGAACCACTGGCGACTCTGTTCCCACGGTTACATCGTCTGAACACTTGCGAGTTCCAACCTAGATTTTATACACTTGCAAAGAATGGCGAATGTCCCTCTTTCATTCACTCAGGCACACTCATTCACTCTCACCTACTCATATAAAATAACTGTTCACAAAAATTCAAAACATTTATGGTTTTAACAAAGTTATAGGTGAATTTCTAAAAGTAAAATTCTCAAAATAAATACAAAAGCACGGAAGGTGATTTTGTTCCATAGTTGGATGGTCACTGAAGGTGATCTATACATAATGGTATTTATTTAGACTCGAAAATTGTAGAAATTTGCGTTTTCTGTAAGATTTTTCTAATTTCCAAAATATGCAGGTTTCAAAGCTCAAATTTGGATGACTTATTTTTATTCATAACAGAAACTAGTATATTAACTTTTAATTTCCTCAGGTTCCTCAGTTAGAAGTTATTAAAGATGAAAGTTCCACGTTATACACGCGGCTAGTTAGCGCACAGGTCTTACATTCTCACGGTACAGACATGCCATATGGTCGTGACGTCAGACGAACGGACACCGGTAATCTGCCCGCTACAGCACATATGCTAATCTGATGGCTACTTTACAGTCTGTCTACATTTCACAGTAAATATTTGATAGAAAACTGTGCGCTCGCACTAGTTGCGACGCCACAAATGGTTACTTGACTGCAGGTGATGCAGCGGTTTCACAGGCTTTAATATTGAGGACATCGGGTTTATCTCATTATGTGACATGTGCAGTTGTGGTGGAGGGATGGGTCAGTGGAATCACAATTTATTACCGTCTCTGTCTCCACTCTCGCCTCTACACCTCCCCCCTCCTCCCCCCCCCCCCTCCAGGCCTAAATACGACTTGCCGCCAACCCCACGACTGTGTACGATTTAAATAATAAAAGTAACTTAGTATCGTGAACACGCAATGTCAACCGGCCGCCGTGTCATCCTCTGCCGGTGATGACAAGCGAATTGGGTGTGCAGGAGCATGGTGTTAGCACACCTCTCACGTGGCTGTTGTCGGCTTTTCAAACTTCGGAGTCACTGCTTCTCAATGAAGAAGCTCCTCAACTAGTGCCAAGGGGCTGAGTGCACTCTGATCCAACACACCTACCAAGAAGAAATCGATCCAGCAATGGGTGGTTAACCCGGATCCTCCACTTGACAGTCAGACTGGCTGACCACATAGTTACAGAGTCATACAGTTTTAATATTAATAACCATAAAATCTATAAAATGTTTTAATATGGTAGTAACAAATACTTTAATTACCGTAAAACATATACAATACTTTAATGCAATAACAGTAACAATAATTTGTTTACATCAGTGCCTAGTATATTGCAATAGCACTACATCGACAAAACTGGAATATATATATATATATATATATATATATATATATATATATATATATATATATAGTTTTACCTGTTATATAGTTTTACCTGTTATAGTTTTTGAAAAACATCTATTTAAATAATCAGTAATTCGTTTGAAGGAGTATTTTTATTGATTTTACTATGTCAGAAGATTCCAGCTTCATAATCATTTTGAGTTGAACACTGATGTTATTCTTGGCTTCTCTAAAGTCTTCTCAGTCGCGCAGCAAGTTGACGACGAGGAGGGCATAGGTTTATATTCTCACCCCATTTGGCAGCAGCCACTTTTAGGAAGAAACCAACACACTGCGGACGGCATTCCGAAGCCTAGCTTTGGGGCCATGCTCAGCGTAGTCCGACGTCCAGCTTTTGTACTACGGAGGTCTTGTTGTGGTTGAGATGAAGTTCGCGGCCCAAGCGCTGTCGAAATGCTTCAAACGCAGTTATTGCCTCCAGTGCCCGGGTCGTGGAGACGGCAGAATATCCATTCCTGTTGAATACTGACCGCAAGTGTGCCATCTCTGTCATCAGACTGTCAGAATCAGAGAGCGTCTGTGCCCGATGGATAAGAGTTTTGAGCACACCACTCTTTTGCGCTGGATGGTGACAACTGTTCGCTTGTAGATACAAATCCGTATGTGTGGGCTTGCGATACACACTATGCCCAAAGGTACCGTCTGCCTTCCTCTTAACCAGCACATCTAGGAAACGAAGTAGACCATCCTTCTCCATATTCTGCCAGAGACATCCAGAAGGCGTTTCTCTCAGTAAGTGCAGCAAAGGAACCAGCAGAGGAACAGGAAGAGGAAGAGGCCAAGAGGGTGGCATACCTCCCATATGCAGGGCCAGTATCTGCCAAAATCATCAGAATTTTGGCCAAACACAACATCAAGAGCATATTCTGCCCACCCACGAAGATCGGTGCACTATTGGGCAATACTAAGGACGACCTGGGACTACAGAGGCCAGGAATCTACAGCATACCATGCCAGTGTGGGTTGGCATACATAGGCCAGACCACCAGGACGGTTCAAATCAGGTGCAAGAAACACCAAAGGCACACCAGATTGGGACAAGCTACGAAATCAGCAGTGGCTGAACACTGCCTAGAACTTGGCCACGCCATGGACTATAACAACACCAGAATAGTAACACAGACGCCGAGATTCTGGGACAGTGTCATAAAGAATCCATTGAGATTAAGATCAGTGAAAATCTCATCAACCGTGACACTGGATATCAACTTAGTGCTGCATGGAACCCAGCACTGGAGCTTCTAAAATCTCAACGAAAAACGACTGGGAGAGCACCTAGCAGGTCCAGTCCACGTCTTCGAACTACTGCAAGTGAGGCATGGTAGCATTTACCCGAAGGCATTTACTACTGCTTCGATGGGTAGGAAGGAGATAGGCTTCTGGAGTTGAGTGTGTCTTCGTTATTTGTGGGATAGGTCATTGCATCCTGGGTTTCTGGTTTGTTTAGCCGCGCTTCAGGCTAAGTGCTTGTTACCTGTTTAACAGCGCAACAGGGTTTTTATATACATCTCTGTCATCCGATGGAGCTCCGAGCGCCCGCAGGAGGGGATTAGCAGAGGCGGCGACCTGGTGATAAATCATGCGCGCTGTTGCTTGAAATCTGGCGAGGACCTCGAGTTCTGACGCCGCGTCATGGAGGTACCGTGACGGGAACTGCGGGTGCACATGAAAAATCCTTCGGAGCGCTTTATTTTGGAGCGCTTGGAGGCGGTGGAGATGGCGGATTGCCGCATTACCCCATGCAGCACAGGCGTAATCCATGACTGGACGGATGAACATCCGGTATATCAGGAGCCCGTTGTTGATGGACAGGGAAGACCGTTCATTAATGAGTGGGTGCAACATTCCCAGTCGTTGAGCCACCTTCCGGCGAAAGTTGGCTACCTGTAAGTGCCAGATGAGTTGGCTGTCCATGGTTATCCCAAGATAGGTGGCTGACGTCGTCCACTGGATAGCGTCACCAAAGAGCAGAAGCTGGTGGTCTGGAGGTTTATCTCGTTTCCTGGTGAAGACGACAGCTTGAGTCTTCCAAGCGTTGAATCCAACGCGCCAAAGGGTGGCCCTGGTTTCAAGGGCGGCACAGGCGTCCTGGAGGCGTCGATACAGCGCTTGGGACCAGCGGCTCCGCGTGAAGAGAGCGGTGTCGTCAGCGTAGAACCTAGCAGGTCGCAGACGGCGGAGGAAGCGCCTGCCTCTCGGGAATGGACCAATCACAGAGCAGAGAACTCGGCGCGGATCGCACATGGAACGCCTAACACCTAGGCATAAATACTGGACGCGTTCCAAACAGGGACAAGTCCCAGGAAGCACCTGAGGAAGACAGTGAGGCACACTATCGAAATATTGTGCACGTTTGACACGAACATCCGGCAGAACACCCGACTACTCCAGAATGTCAGCATTTCGCCGGGAAAGCATGAAATCATACAACATCTTCATGGATTACACTAAGTATCCTAAATTTCCGCTATACACATTACAGTCGTAAACATTACAGAAAAAAGCTTCCACCTACACTGAAGTTGGCTTTTTACGATAGTACTTCCCCTAGACTCCTCTAAAATTGTAGAATATGTATACGTCCACATAAAACCTATACCTATCTTCAACACATATCACCCAACACAAGTATTTCCTTCATGATTCCCGCATTTCACATCTTTTTTTTACCCAGTTACATGACGTTTTTGAGTCAGATACTCAAAGCATAGGTACAAGAAATGTACAGAAAGAATTTAAACGTAAACTATTCACTAAAAGTAAGTAGTCAGTGGTAGAGTCACTACAGTCACGTTACAATGCCCATAAGAACCGGAGAATTATCACTTAAACTCTTAAACCGTGGACTGTATCTCTCACCCACTGATGTCTGTCCAGTGTATAGTGCAACATGGGCCCTGCAATCTCAGTGACGTATTCAAACATAGGCACTTCCCCAACTACAACCTGTGTCTTTGAATGCCACTCAACAATACTCTACAGTTCTTATTCGTAGTAGCTCCCTAACATACCATATTCACTACTTATCCAAATACTTCATAATAAACCTTATCTCTCAGTTCACAATTACCTACAAAACAAGTCCAGTGTATCGCAGAGCATGACGTTTTAGAGATCACCATTTTATTTAACCACAGGCCTTTTTCCAGATACAGCCTGTTCCTTTTAGTACACATTTGATACTCGACAAAACTTCCTAATATCCGACATGCTCTCTCTAACACTGATTACGAGAGTTATCCCAGGATGGTCTCTTGCCATCATGTGCACTTCTTCTCAGTCAACCTGGAGAGGTTTAATCGTCGAAGTCAAGGCGAATGACATGTCTCGCAGCCTTGTGATGTCTTCTGCGTATTTCTGCTTTGTGTCAGTGCTGCATCGTGCAGAGACAAAAACCCCAAACTATAAAATACTCTTGCCACACTGACGTACGTTTCACATTGTCAGTTTCTTCCTCAAGATTTACAGCTAATTTACTAGAAAATACAATAAGCCTTAGAAACAAACGGAAGCAGAAGATAAAAGTCCCACATTCGACGCCGGCACTCTGCGGATGTAAAAGCACAAATCTCCTAGTGTATATCACTGGAGAACTCAACTTACATGTCAATTATAGATCTCGTCTACACCCGCCTACGATTTGCGCAGTCGTCTCCTAATTACAATTCCTATACTTTCCACACATACGCTCGCGTTAGTTCCCGACGTGTTCTACACAGAAAGGGGAAAAGGAGAACGGACACAACACCAGGATCAACGGAAACAAGGACCCGCTTAGAAGTTGCAAAACACATGCTGCTGTTTTCTTGTGTTAGGCCCCCATAGCACTTTCACCAGTCCCACATCTGAGACCAAAATGTAACAGTAAGGAGGTGGCCATAATGGAGAGATGGAAGAGCAGTTCTTGCTGTGGTCAGGATCGCGGTAGCTCTTCATTTGGGCATTGTGGGTTCGAAGGATTGGTAAGGGCTAAAGGAGTCAGTTAGAGTGGAAGATGGATATGAACGCACTATCACTCCAGCTCGCCCATATTTGACGGCGCGGCTCGTAGGTGATCCACGTGCTTGGTTATATGTCGATCTCGCGGGCCACAATAGCTAGAAGCGGAGCCAGACGATAGGGGTACCTTCTTTTACGGTATGTCAAGGTTTTACACAGTGGGAATACCTCGGTAGTGTTGCTCCACATCCTGCAATCTAATGTCTAATGTTGTTGTTATGCTACTGGCTGGACGCCCACGTCCCGCCCAGCTGAAGCATTGAGTATCAGGCACTGTAAGGCGCCCTGACTCGATGACCCTCGCCCAGTCTAGAGGCGCTCTGCAGCCTTGATGATTATGCACAATCAAACACACAGCAGACGTTCATGTGAAGCCTAGTTGTGGGCGGACGGTCAGATATTATACAAGAGAATGTAGGTACCGTTATGGTTGAGGTGACGTAAGTGAGAGGATCATGGTTGTGGAGCTGCTGGTACGCGTAACTGCTGAGCTTGCATGGTTCGAATTTCGTCATCGTCTCCGGCTTGTGTCTGCACCGCTGCATTACGTACAAATGTTATTGTAGACGCAGTCGAAAGAGGGTCTTTGACATCTGGCAGCGTTGCAGTCAACTTTCAACTGAACGTACTAACGGCTACAGGCGGATACAATATTCATCTGTAATGCAGCGATAACACTGAGGCTCAAAAAATGGTTCAAATGGCTCCTACTACCATGGGACTCAACACCTATATTCATCAGTCCCCTAGAACTTAGAACTACTTAAACCTAACTAACCTAAGAACAGCACACAACATCCAGTCATCACGAGGCAGAGAAAATCCCTGACCCGGCCGGAAAACGAACCCGGGAACCTGGGCTTGGGAAGCGAGAACGCTACCGCACGACCACGGGCTGCGGACTAGCACTGAGGCGTTGTCATAGAGACGTATAAAAAGTCGCATTTTGTGGTGGGTTGACTGGCAAAACAGAAGCATCCAGCCCAATGCAACTGTCAGGGACCTTTCTATGGCGACTCTCTTCAGTAGCCATTTCTGGTAGTCATATAAGAACGACAGTAGCTGTTACACAACCACAGGTGGAAAAACAAGCGGCCAAAGACACTGCTAGCGTGGGCATAGTCACCTATGGTAAACTAACATACGCAAACAGCGACAAACGTCGGCAAGCCCCTGCATATGAGCAACACTGACTGGCAACTACCAGCTGCTATTAGAGCCGACCAACAGGCCACAGCAGAGACACCGACGAGCTCGCCCACAGGCGCACAAACAATCTGCTAACATTCCCTCACACTGTGCTTCCGGTATATGACCTATCGGACACAAGATCGATAACAAACCGAACTGTTGCAGGGTGCTGACGCTGAACGAGGACTCTGTACCAGCACCCAGCGCCACCCTCCGAGCAGCACAACGCACAACGCCAAGGTATCGACATGCATGATACCTACTGCTAACAAAGCATATCCTTGCACAACCTATCGCAGGCAGCAAGACAACCGCTACTGCTCTTACCACCCGACCTAACTATCGCAGAGGTTTTTTTCCCTTGGCTCTTGCCTTGGCACTTGTTTTCCTCTGCCCTTAAAACCACTACCCTTCTTCAGATTTAGACCAATCTATCTCCAGATGAGCGCGTATTAATAGTTAATCTTAACCAGACGTACGCAAACATCGCAGTACCCACATCCTGCGACACCTCACTTTAGTAAATACTAACCCTTGTGCAGAGATGGCAGTAGACCTTTTGTGTTGGCCATCATGCCAGTGTGGGCTTGGAGGGGCTCTACCTCTACTATAAAAAAAAGGCACTGTCGTCCAGCCATGAGCAGCAAAACAACAGCTGGATTTGGAGGTACGCTAACTGGGATTTTTACTCGGTCTCTGAAATTAGTGTTCTACATCTACATACATACACATACATACACATGTACGAGCCCTAATCTCTCTTACGTTATGTTGTTGGTCTTTCCGCGAAATGTAAGTTGGCGGCAGTAAAATTGTACAGCAGTCAGCCTCAAATGCTGGTTCTCTAAATTTCCCCAGTAGCGATTAACGAAAAGAACTCCTCCTTTCCTCTAGAGACTCCCAGCCGAGTTCCTGAAGCATTTCCGTAACACTCGTGTGATGATCAAACCTACCAGTAACAAATCTAGCAGCCCGCCTCTGAATTCCTTTTATGTCCTCCGTCAATCCGACCTGATAGGGATCCCAAACGCTCGAGCAGTATTCAAGAATAGGTCGTATTAGTGTTTTATAAGCGGTCTCCTTTACAGACGAACCACATCTCACCACAATTCTACCAATGAACCGAAGACGAATATCCGCCTTCCCCAAAACTGACATTACATTCTTGTCCCACTTCATATCGCTGTGCAATGTTACGCCCAAATATTTAACCGACGTGTCTGTGTCAAGCGGTACTCTACTAATGGAGTATTCAAACATTACAGGATTCTTTTTCCTATTCATCTGCATTAATTTACATTTATCTATATTTAGAGTTAGCTGCCATTCTTTACACCAATCACAAATCCTTTCCAAGTCATCTTGTATCCTCCCACAGTCACTCAACGACGACACCTTCCCGTACACCACAGCATCATCAGCAAACAGCCGCACATTGCTATCCACCATATCCAAAAGATCATTTATGTAGATAGAAAACAACAGCGGACCTACCACACTTCCCTGGGGCACTCCAGATGATACTCTCACCTCCGATGAACACTCACCATCGAGGTGTTGTAGAGAGTTGAGTTGTGAGATGACGCCCAATAATACTTCATTAGTGCAGTCGGAAGAAACTATCTGAATGATTTTTGGGAGATGCGTCTTTGCTCGATTTATTATATTCTGTCTGTGAAAGCCGGCAGTGACCGGCTGTTGAGTTACCATCGACAACGGTCTCACCCTCTGCCAGTGGCGTCATTCATATGCGCTGTGGGGGTCGAGGGGCCAGCACAATAGTTTGCCACTTGATCGCACTTTCTCAGTCCTCCTCTGACTCACGCAACTCCTCAACAGGCGTCATGAGAAATTAAGAATGCGATAGAACCTGTCGGCTTTGACCAATTACGTCGTAGTTTGCTCACAGATATTAATGTCTTTACTTACGAGTCATAGATAGCAAAGCGGTTATCTTCTGTGGCGAGGCGGCAGCATTGCTGATTGACATAAATGAGTGCGTTTTTAAAAGAAAAGGCTAGACATTGTGTACGATTTTTGTCACTTGTGTTAATTTCAACTATTCTTTCGTTCCATTTCATCCGATACTTTTATTCATTCTCAGTGACTTTGAGATATTTCGGAAGAATTGCTGTTCTCTCTGGACAATTTTTACTTTTTGAATCTAATTTCAGAATTATCTGTCGTAACTGCAGTATGGGATACAAGTTTTATAGTAGTCTTTCTTTCGCCTTCGCTAGCACTTGTATTACTACGATGTTTTTCAGTCCATAGTAGTGCTATCGAAGGCGAAAAGACCGAGGAGCGAAAAATTTATATCTCGTACTTAAGTTGACCTGTATAGGTCAACTGAAGAATAGCGTACTAGTGCTAGCAAAGACAAGAAGAACGGCATACCTAACATTGGCACCCTGTGCCTCAGATGAATTATGGAGGTAATATCCTGTTCTTCAGTTGACATATATAGGTCAACTGAGGAACAGGATACAAATTTGAGGTATGTGTTTCTACTACACTAGCACGATTTCACTGTTTTCTGTTGACATATATAGCTCAGCTGAAGAATAAGATACTACCTTCGTAGTTCGATTGAAGTACAGGGCCGGCCTGTGTGGCTGAGCGGTTCTAGGCGCTAGAGTCTGGGACCGCGTGACCGTTACGGTCACAGGTTCGAATCCTGCCTCGGGCATGGATGTGTGTGATGTCCTTAGGTTGGTTAGGTTTACGTAGTTCTAACTTCTAAGGGACTGATGACCTCAGCAGTTAAGTCCCACAGTGCTCAGAGTCACTTGAATCATTTTTTGAACGGAATCGAATATTGTATATACTAGTCAATACGTTCTAAGACTGATCCCAAAATTTCCAGTTAACGCTCGTCTCTACACCTCTTATTCCTATTCATTTATTACTGCTGTCATTACCACGTGTCATTCCCCCTCGTCTTCGACAGTCTGATCCAGTGTGGTATACCCACTCCCACTTTCTGTCAACCAAGTACTACTTGTAAATTGTGATGTGAATCAACTCACGAACCAAGAGATGAAAAATAATTTTATATTCATGTTGTGGATTAACACAGCACCTCCAAGATATGAAATCTTGCTTTCTACACTAGTCTTAGAGGCAATGAAATCAATGTTACTTTAAGTCGGAGAAAAGCTTGTACAAAACCTACTAATATCAATGAAATTCAGAGCTCGCGTCCTAATTCGAAACATGAATCGATGTTTTCTTCTTGCCAAATCTACGACGTACTACAGTAGAATTGAAGCCCCATTCAGTTGAGTCTTAAAGGTCAGAGAGGTAGAGCTTCAAACAATGTATTTCAACTCTGAGGAAAAATCTTTTACTCTCTCCAGGCCGTACATCGGCCTCGAACACTCTGCCCATTGCGAGTCGCACTCACCCGAAAAGTGTCGATATAAACCAGTGCTTAACGGCACCAGCTCCAAAAAGTCACCCCAGATTCCAAAAGAATTTACGGCTAGCTCTGGAAGGGAACAAATAAACGTTAAATTTTATGTGCGCCATTCATCAGCGCCGTGCGGCTGGCGAAACTCGTTCTGGCTATCGGAACGGCGCGCTCGCTGGGACAGGGTGGGATTGGATGGGCTGAGTTGGGATGGGAGCCGCACAAACGGTTCGGCCGCTGCACGGAAACACAAACAGTGCGCGGCCATTAGCAGCGGCGGGTGGCCGGCGTGTGCTGCGCGGGTCGTCGCCGCTGCCCCTTTGTGGCGCCGCAGTAAGCCCTGATTTACTCCCTTTGTGCCACCGGCCGTGGCATTAATCAGAGCTCTCAAACGATCCAGTTATTTTTAGAAAAGTGCTACCGTCGATGCGTTCTTCCTTCACTCCTTTATACTGATCAGAAATGTCAGTGCTGTATTTGACGTATGACAGCCGATTATTCTTCGCACCCTCAGAATGTGCCAACTAAGGCAAGCAAGTTCAGAAATATTCGCAACCAGTAAATGTATCGTGATGTGGTTTTCTCTTTGTTATGGCAGACAATGTGGCAAATCTTCTGACGTATCCTAGTAATTTTCTGAGCTTATAATTGCAGATATATAATGCCGAATATTCTTTTTTCCATTTTTGTAACGCAACTATATACACTACTGGCCATTAAAATGGCTACACCAAGGAGAAATGAAGATGATAAACGAGCATTCATTCGAGAAATATATTATACTAGAACTGATATTTGATTACATTTTCACGCAATTTGGGTGCATAGACCCTGAGAAAACAGTGCTCAGAACAACCACCTTTGGCCGTAATAGCGGCCTTAATACGCCTGGGCATTGAGTCAAACAGATCTTGGATGGCGTGTACAGGTACAGCTGCCCATACAGCTTCAACACGATACAACAGTTCATCAAGAGTAGTGATTGGCGTATTGTGACGAGCCAGTTGCTCGGCCACCATTGACCAGACGTTTTCAATTGGTGAGAGATCTCGAGAATGTGCTGGCCAGGTCAGCAGTCGAACATTTTCTGTATCCAAAAAGGCACGTACAGGACCTGCAACATGCGGTCGTATAGTATCCTGCTGAAATGTAGTTTTTTCACAGGGATCGAATGAAGCGTAGAGCCACGGGTCGTAACACATCTGAAATGTAACGTCAACTGTTCAAAGTGCGTCAGTGCCAACAAGACGTGATCGAGACCCGTAACCAGTGGCACCCCATACCATCATGCCGGAATGGCGATGAAGATTATACGCTTCCAATGTGCATTCACCGCGATGTCGCCAAACACGGATGCAATCATCATGATCCTGTAAACAAAACCTGGATTTATCCGAAAAAGTGACGTTTTGCCATTCCTGTCTGTGATACAGCGTCAAGGGTAACCGCAGCCATGGTCTCCGAGCTGATAGTCCATGCTCCTGGAAACGTCGTCGAACTGATCGTGCAGATGGTTGTCGTCTTGCAAACGTCCCTATATGTTCACTCAGGGATCTAGACGTGGCTGAACGATCCGTTACAGCCATGAGGATATGATGCCTGTCATCTCGACTGCTAGTGATACGAAGCCATTGGGATCCAGCACGGCGTTCCGTATTACCCTCCTGAACTCACAGATTCGATATTCTGCTAACAGTCACTTGATCTCGACCAACGCGATCAGCAATGTCGCGATATGATGAACGGCAATCGCGATAGGCTACAATGCGACCTTTATCAAAGTCGGAAACGTGATGGTACGCATTTTCCCTCCTTACGCATGGCATCACAATAATATTTCACCAGGCAACGCCGGTCAACTGCTGTTTGTGTATGAGAAAACGGTTGGAAACTTTTCTCATATCAGCACGTTGTAGGTGTCACCACCGGTGCGAACCTTGTGTGATTGCTCTGAAAAGCTAATCATTTGCATATCACAGCATCTTCTGCCTGTTGGTTACATTTCGCGTCTGTAGCACTTCATCTTCGTGCTGTAGCAGTTTAAATGGCCAGTAGTGTACTTTCTTTTCGATACATCTGATACATTCGAAACAGCCTTCGAAGGTAAGTTTAAAGGAAAAAAAACATGGTACATGATCCAATTGCAACAAGACACGCCAGATTAGCCGAGAGCGCTAATTCACTGCTTCCTGGACTCTGGCAGGCACGCTGGCCCGGATGGAATCCGCTTGGCGGATTAACGACGACGGTCGGTGTGCCGGCCAGCCTGGATGTGGGCTGGGTGAGTACCGGGCTGGTCCCCACGTCCCGTCTCAGTTACACGACTCTCAAACATCAGAACATGTTAGCAGTATTCCATGGATTACACTAGATACAGACAGCTGGGATGCACTCATTCCTTCCTGGGGGGTACGGGGAGGTGGCAAGAAGGGCATCTGGCCAGTAAGAAGGGAATCTGGCTACCCGTTAACATTAACCATGCCAAATCCGATTATAGCACTGCCGATCCTGAGAGAATCTGCGAGACAAAGGCGCAAGCGAAGGGAGAAGAAGATCAAATTGCAACAAGATAAGAGTTCCACCATGACTTTTCCATTGGATAAAGTGCGGTTACGTTGTTGGCAGCTCTTTGTATCAATGCCTATCCATTGGCAATACGTTTCCGTGTGTCGTATTTAGTCGGTTGACAGTATACGGTAGATAGTGACAACCGCTCGTTTTAATGACTTAGTAGCTGCTAACCGCTGGTATCGTTGCATATAAAATAGTTCCATGAGTAATATTCGCACAACGCTATTTTGGCAGATCCCACTCGCCCATTTAAGCTACCTAGTTAGAACATGTGAATTAAGATTAGATTAGATTCCGTTTTCGTTCCATAGATCCAAAAAATGAGATGATTCTTGTGGGTGTGGAACATGTCAGAGAGTATAACATAAAAACATAAAACATTTGAATATAATACTTACTACCCTGATCATTTGTCAGGAGTCTTCCGAAATAGGTGAATACAATGCTATAAATTGGAATAGCTAATATTTACAGAATTAACATGCTTACAGTATGAAACATTGTTATGCACTATTAATAAATTTATCATACCCATAATACTTAATCTTGTCTGTTGTGATCAAGTGCTATCGAAACTGAAATCTAACAGACATTTTTACTTGAGCTGGCAAAATAGTCTCTGTGTTGCGATATTCATTTACGGAGTAGAAGGAATTCCCTATCAAAAAGTCTTTCAAACGCTGACTAAACCATGCTCTATCTCAAACCAAGTTTGTAATGGTTGCTGGAAATTTATTGAAAATGTGTGTTCCTGATTATTGGACCCTTCTTTGCGCCAAGGTAAGTGATTTTAGGTGTTTATGTAGATTGCTTTTATTCCTAGTATTGATGTTATGTAATGACCTATTGGTATGAAATAGAGATATATTACTTGCAATGATGTTCTTCAATCTAAACCACAAATGATTCTTATCACACGTTTTTGTACCCTAAAATCTTTTGCTCGGTTTAATGAGTTACCACATGTAAGGGTACAGTAACCTTACGTAGTATCGCTTATGCTCTATGCAGAGATCATACATGGTTTAAGCAAAGACTGCAGTGCAGTCAACAATGTGCGAGTGGGTAAGCAGTAGTCGAGTGTTGGAGTCCGGGCGTGGAAGACAGGTGTGAGAGGATAGAGAGAGAGGTTGCTCGGTAGAGAGGCCGGAGATGAGTGGCAGAATGGCACACAGTGTTTGATGTTAATAAATGTTTATAAATTGAGTGATTTAATTAATAAATTTCAGTATTTAAGAAAGGAGGCGTTATCATTTAGTAGTTTTCACAATAACGGAAATAGAAAATAATGAGTCTCATGAAAAGGAGGAAAGATGTATACTTTGCTAAAATAATTAAAATGTAACTTCACCTACAGCGTATGCGAATAATACAATTCCGTGCGAAACTCGCGGGAAGTTAAATATGGCGACGCGTGTGTCGGACTTCGATTCAACGACGATCTTCGGAAACGACGGAGAAGACAACACAGCAAACGGTGAGTCCGCAGCATTTCAGCACAGCAACGCTTTGACATTAAGTGAAGCCAACGTTTTGTAGGAATGAACAGGAAAAGGAATAATCAATAGTGTTACTGACCTTTAAGTTGAGAGTGAACTTTTCAATTTCGAGCAAGCATAAGTTATAACGAACAGTGATTGTTGTGAACAGTGTTAATGTGGCTAATTCAGAGCAAAACGGTAGTGTTACTAAAGACGAGGGAGGACACTTTAATAACATGGTTGACGGAGAACAAATTAATGTGATGGAAAACACAGTTAATTTGACAGAGGACGGTGGGATTCTTAGTTTAGATTTGCCTAACAGAAGTTCAACACCGATGGTTAACTAGCAAATAGAAACTGCTATTGTCGATAAAGATTGTATATCTCAATTGTTAGAAGTAATCAAAAATGTTCATGAGGAAAATAGACAGGCGCGTGTAGAAACAAGAGCGTTTCATGAGGAAAATAAAAAGGTGCGTGAGGAAAAAAACAATCTTTTATGAGGAAAAAAGAAAGTTCCATCAGGAAATCAAAAATGATTATCAGACACTAACTAATGCGATTAGCAATTTGCGAACGAAAGTTATCAGCTCATTTGAACAAAACCATGATGAGCTCCGAAAAGAATGTCAAGACAACATGAGGCCATTGGCAGCGAAATTACAGATCTTAAAATGCAAGTTAACGGACGATGCAGGCAAACTGAAGATTTTATTTGCAGAGTTCATGACAAAGCTAAGGCTCAAGATGACGAAATCGTCAAAATAAAAAGTTCTTGTAAAGCCAGCCGGCAGCGGTGGTCTCGCGGTTCTAGGCGCGCAGTCTGGAACCGTGCGACTGCTGCGGTCGCAGGTTCGAATCCTGCCTCGGGCACAGATGTGTGTGATGTCCTTAGGTTAGTTAGGTTTAAGTAGTTCTAAGTTCTAGGGGACTAATGACCACAGCAGTTGAGTCCCATAGTGCTCAGAACCATTTGAACCATTTTGTAAAGCCAACAAAGAGTCGATAGTTATTATGGTTAACGGCGTACAAGATTTGATGAGCTAAGTCATGAGGTACATGAGATACGACAAAAGGTATCGAACAACGACACAATGTCAAATGGAATTAATAAAGAAATCTTGTGCGATGAAATTAATTGGTGGTATGTGAACCAGTTAACAATATTTTTGGTTTGCCGAAAGTAATTGTTGACATTGGACTCAGAGGTCGAAAATTTCATAAATATGAACCGAAACAAGGCATACACGCAGTTGCGTTCATTAGACAATTCAAACATGTGTTTTCGATGCATTATACGGAACATGCTAAAATTGATACTTGCATCAGTCACATGAAGGGTGAGGCTCATATTTGGGGTATAAGTGTATCCGAAAATTACACCAAGTATAAAGAATTTGAAACAGCATTAAAAAAAATGGTCGAAAGAAAAACAGTGGGACGTAAAATCAAAAATTCTCACACCGCCAAATTATGCAAGGCATCACGGTACAATGCGTGAGTTTATGCAAAGATACTGGAACGTCAATGCATACTTGGACGATCCTATTAAAGAAGAAGAGCTAATGCTTATATTAATCCAGAAATTACCATTTTTGGTGCGTGAGAAGTAAGCACTTACACCACAGATAACAATGGAGCAAGTGTGTTTGCTAATTAACCGAACGGAATTGCTCAATGCCGAACGCGATCAACGTGAGCGACACAGTAATAACAATTACCCGAATCGTCATAATGGCCCAGCGTGGAAGGAATTCCAAGTTTCGAACGACCGAAAGTATTTGATCGCAGAGACGATGATAGACACAGGAGAAAAGAATACAATGTACAAGACGGATTCCGGTCAAATCATCCTCCGAACCGGCCATACAATGACAGAGACAGAGGACAGTATCGATCGCCAGAACGTGCAAGAAGCAGTGATCGCAATCAGCGAGATTCTGAACAGTTAAACTAAGCAAAGATTCGGAGACGACCCGCTCCGGAACTCTGTCACAGGGACAAGAGTCGGATATTGTGATAAATGCCATAAAGTGTGAACATGTAAATGATGTCAACGAAGATTAGTGTCGAGAAAATGAAGAAACTAATAAAGAAATTCTGAAGCCATTTGTGGAAGTTGAAGTATGTGGTATTGTTATGGATGCATTAATTGATTCAGCTAGAGAGGCAAGTGCTACTTCTGAAAACCTATTTTCGCAATTAAACAATCTTGTCACTATTCCCACATTTCCTGTCAACGGCGTACGTATTGTCAGTGCAGTTGGAAACCGAAGCAAACCAATTAAAGGACAAGCATTACTATGTTTTCGTATTCAAGGGGGCGAATATGAGCAGAGTGTGTTAATCGTTGGTTCTCTCAATATTGGGCTACTTCTCGGAGTTGACTGTTTGTCAGAGATGAGATGCTGTATTAATTTTGAGGAGAATTGTCTGCGGACGTGGAGAGATAATAAAGAAAGAAGAATTGTATTTAAAGGATTTATTATGGATTATAATAGCGTTGCCGGCAAGAAAATAAGGATTATGCGTTATAGAGGAGAATATGAAGCAATCACTTTAAACTATTCAGAGAACTGCGCTAGGCTGCAAGACAGGAACGAGAAGGATACTCTAAACTGTAATCTAACCAAGATTCGAGCGTTAGTGGACTTGACTGAAGCAGGACAAGAAGAACTGAGGGAACTACTCAGATGCTACGTTGATATATTTTCAAAGATACCAGGATTAATTAAAGGATTGTTGTTGTGGTCTTCAGTCCTGAGACTGGTTTGCTGCAGCTCTCCATGCTACTCTATCCTGTGCAAGCTTCTTCATCTCCCAGTACCTACTGCAACCTACATTCTTCTGAATCTGCTTAGTTTATTCATCTCTTGGTCTCCCTCTACGATTTTTACCCTCCACGCTGCCCTCTAATAGTAAATTTGTGATCCCTTCATGCCTCAGAACATGTCCTACCAACCGATCCCTTCTTCAAGTTGTGCCACAAACGTCTCTTCTCCACAATCCTATTCAATACCTTCTCATTAGTTATATGATCTACCCATCTAATCTTCAGCATTCTTCTGTAGCACCACATTTCGAAAGCTTCTTTTCTCTTCTTGTTCAAACTAGTTATCGTCCATGTTTCACTTCCATACATGGCTACGCTCCATACAAATGCTTTCACAAACGACTTCCTGACACTTAAATCGATACTCGATGTTAACAAATTTCTCTTCTTCAGAAACGCTTTCATTGCCATTGCCAGTCTACAATTGATATCCTCTCTACTTCGACCATCATCAGTTACTTTGTTCCCCAAATAGCAAAAATCCTTTACTACTTTAAATGTCTCATTTCCTAATCTAATTCCCTCAGCATCACCCGACTTAATTCGTCTACATTGTATTATCTTCGTTTTGCTTTTGTTGATGTTCATCTTATACCCTCCTGTCATGACACTGTGTATTCCGTTCAACTGCTCTTCCAAGTCCTTTGCTGTATCTGACAGAGTTACAATGGATATGTTTGTAAAATTAAAGGACCATGAATCATTTCGTAGTACGTCATACGCAATAGCATTGGCAAAAAGGGAAGCTGTTAACAAGGAAATACAGAGGATGTTGAATAATCAAATAATTGAGCGCTCAGATAGCGAATATTGAAACCCAGTACATGGTGTAGCAAAGAAGGATGGCACAGTTCGCATTGTTCTTGACGCCCGTGCAATGAATCGCATAATTTTACCACAGCGTGATCAGCCAGAAAACCTGAACTTTTTGTTACAAAAATTCAAAGGAGTCAAATATCTAAGTAGCCTTGATTTGACTAGTAGTTACTGGCAGTTAATGCTAGAAAAGAATAGTAGAAAGTATACACCATTTCTTTATAATGGTTGGAGTTACCAATTTCAGACAATGCCTTTAGGTCCCTAGATTTCTTCAGCGGCTTTTATGAGAGCACTGGATAAAGTTTTAGGCGAAGATTTGTTGAGACATGTAACGCTTTATGATGACGATATCTTGATTATCACAGCTTCATGGGAAGAACATTTGGAAATTATTCATCCGATACTTGAAGCATTTAGGAAAGCTGGAGTGACTGTTAACCTGGAAAAATCGGAATTCGCAAAGTCGCAAATTAAATTCCTTGGGCAAATTATTTCGTCGCGAGGGATTGAGCCGGATCCAACAAAAGTAGACACAGTAAGAAATTTTCCGTCACCTAATTGCCGTAAGCAACGAAGTCGTTTTTTGGTTTCTATAATTTTTATCGTTGTTTTCTTTATGGATGATGCCTATCTTCTCCTGTCTTAACGGACTTGCTGAAGAACGGTGCTATATGGAATTGGACTCATGAACATCAGGAAGCATTTGATTCAATAAAAAACCAACTGTGTGAAGCATCTGTCCTTCACCATCCTTATGTAACTGAAACGTTTTACCTTGGCACCGATTCAAATGATTATGCGCATGGCGCAGAATTATATCAGATAATTGAAGTCGATGGAGTTATTGAACATCATACTATCGCATTTGCGGGCCACGCAATCACAAGCTGGGAGCGAAAATATACTGTCTCGGAAAGAGAAGCACTTGCCTTCGTTTGGAGCTTCGAAAAGTTTCGTATTTATGTATTTGGAAGGCATACTGTCGTAGTGACAGATCATAAAGCATTATCATTCTTGATGAATTGCAAATTAATGCACAATAGGTTAAACCACTGGTCGTTAATGGTTCAGCAATGCAGTTTTGAGCTTCACTACATACCAGGAAAGCCGAACGTCGTACCGGATGCGCAGTCAATGCTATCAGAAGGACAAGATTCAGTAAAATATAAGGATTCGAAGGCGAGCGTCATATACGCAAGATTCTGCGGGACATCAAACAGGAACAGGACGCAGACGTAATATTGAGGATGGTAAAAGAAAAATATGATGATCCGAATTCCGAGAGTAGTGGCAAGATAAGACATTATTATTTAAAACAAGATGATATCCTTTACCGACGAAGCAACTTGAATTCTGATCATTGGAGGCTATGTATACCCAAACATGTAGTGGATGAATTAATAAGATACGTTTAGGTGAGCTATGCATATTTTGGGCCGCGTAAATGTATAATAAAATTGCAAGAGAACATCTTCGATAACATTGCACGAAAAGTACAATCAATTCTAAAATCTTGCGATCTATGCCAAAAAACTGAAGTGCCTACGATTCAGCACAAAGGTTTCATGCATAGCGTTATACCTCAAAATCCTGGTGAAATCAGCTCTCGATCTCTATTGACCGCCACCCAGAACAAAAGGGAATTTTACTCAAATTTTGGTTGTAATGGATGTCGTTTCGAAATTTTTACGCCTTTACCCACTCAGGAAAGCCAACAGTAAGATCATAATCAAGAAACTCAGGGAAGAGTACTTCGTAAATACTGCAAGCCAGAGTGCATTTTATCGGTCCACAATTTCGGTCACTCTTATGGAAAGGTATTCGGCACATTGCAATTTCGTCTTTCAGACCCGCGGACAACCCGACTGCCGTCACATGCGTGAACTCGGACGTTTATTTCGTGCACATTGTGGGAAGAAACATAAAAGATGGATAGAACGAGTGGCAGATTTTGAAACAGTAATTAATAGTTTGTCGCATGATTCATCGGGATTGCCCCCATGTACAGTCGTCTTTGGAATGAAACCTGACAGAATCTTTCATGAATACATTTCCTTTCTGCAAGAAAAGGAAATAACGCAAGAGGAGCGCTTTAACATCACGTTGGAGACGATGAAGAAACGAGCACAAGAACGGAAGCTGGCACATGACAAGACAGTGAAGCCCATTACATACAAAGTCGGTGATTTAGTTCTTATTCGAACTCATAAGAAATCATCAAGTGCAAATGAAGAGATATGAAAGTTTCATCACTACTACAGACGACCATTCAAAATTAGAAAACTTGTTCACCCTAATTCGGTTGAAATTGAAATGGTGCAGTCAGTATCATAGCCTACAACATGTAGAAAACATTAAACCGTATCATCTATAAGAAGTACTGCAAGACAAGAGATGCTCAGTAGAAAAAAAAATGAATATTGTGTTATTACGTATCATTTTGCCTGTGTGAAAATAAATGGACAATAGTCGGTAGCTATTGTGAGTTAGTTATAGTGGACAGTAGTAGGTAGCTACTGTGACCTAGATGCAATCAGTTTTAAGCATATTATGCCGTCACGTAAACATTGTGCAGTGTTTGAGTCAGAGACACGTCTATAAGCAATAATAGGAACGCGTGGCGAGAGTGTTGTGGTTACTACAGACTGACTGACGTGTGCGCGCAGAGTATTTTGTTTCCCCGCTGCCGTAATTCCGTTTTGTGTTTCTATGTTGGCGAGCCGATGTGGAGCCACCGACGTGAAGGGATGCGCGCTGAGCGCGGTCGTTACATGTTCCAACTGCATTAGGGGATGTACCAACCACTACGAGTACATAGCACGCAGCGCGACTGTCGCCTGTTACAGCGCTACGATAGCCTGTCAGGTTGGCGAGCTGTGTGGAACGCAGAACCACGGGATGCTGACGTCAGCTGCCAGCTGATTAACAACAACAACAAGCTTCACGGGGCGGGAATCGCTATTATGACGCTGTTACTAGACATCCACCAATTTGCAGAGACAACGAGTCTTCAGTCCCCGGCGGCTTCGATGCCACAGCCCAATAATTCATCGAAAGCTACGAATACGTGTGTTTTGCATCGCATCATATAGGGAACTGAAAAAGCAGAGTAAACAGTGGAGGTGTTATTGTTATTGTGCTGGTATATCCCCAGCGGCATCGATGCCACAGCCCAGTGCGTACTGAACCAGCGTGTTTGCGTGTGATTTACGACTCAACATATACGCAGGGACCTATAGCAGAGTAATTAGATATGAAGTGCTACGTAAAAAAAGGTGTTTTCCATTGGTGATTATTTGTTTGTAGATTACTTTCCAAGGTATGTGCGTTTTGTCAAATTTCTTGCATTTCTAACCCTGTAAATTGTGTGCCATAAATATAACACTATCGCATTTTCAAAATATGCTGCCACTTGGAGTGTTAAATTATCTGGGGTAGTAATAGAATACTTTCCTGTGAATATTTTGTAGTAGTTAGAGTTGTCTGTTGATGATTTTGTTTATTTTTAGATCACATTCATCCAGTTAGGCCTATGTTTCTATTCACTCAATACAGTGACTATTTGATCATTAATATTTAATTCAGTACAAAAAAAACATTCATGAACAAGCTAATAGACACTTGTTATTTGAGTATCACAGTTAGCTATACTATTTATTTGGGACCTTACAGCATTGTGTTTCATGTTGCTATGTTAATTCAATGACATTATGCAGTGTGCACAAACATTTACGATTAGCCTGACTCATGTTGTTGCTAGTTAGTGAATGATTTAATGATATAATTTTATTACTGTACTGTGATTAAGTGATACTTGAATTTCTTAATGACTTGAGGTTATCCATTAATAAGCAAATAGTTTTGACTAAATAATGTAATTTTACATTTTTTTTCTTTTTTGTATTTCTATATATTTCTCTACTCTAATATTCAAATCTAATATCACTATTACATTTTTTTCATATTAAAGTATTATTTTGGTGGGGATGTGTAAGGGTACAGTACCCTTATGTAGTATCGGTTATGCACTATCTAGAGACCATACATAGTTTAAGCAAAGACTGCAGTGCCGTCAACAATGTCTGAGTGGGTAAGCAGTAGTCGAGTGTTGGAGTCCAGGTGTGGAAGTCAGGTGTGAGAGGCTAGAGAGAGAGGTTGCTCAGTAGCGAGGCTGGAGATGAGTGGCAGAATGGGACACAGTGTTTGATGTTCATAAATGTTTATAAATTGAGCGATGTAATTAATAAATTCCAGCATTTAAGAAAGAGATGTTATCATTTAGTAGTTTTCACAATAATGGAAGTAGACACGAATGAGTCTAATGACAAGGAGGAAAGATATATATTATGCAAAAATTATTAAAATATGACATCACCTACAGTGTATGCAAATAAAATAGTTCAGTGGGAAACTGGGGGGAGGTTACACCCAGAATATGATCCCATATGACATAATAGAATGAAAGTTATCAAAGTAAGCTAGTTTTTTATATTTATATCTCCTACATCTGGCATCATTCTCACTGTAAATACAGACTTGTCTAAGCACTTAAGCAATTCTGTGGTATGCAATTCCCATCTGAATTTACTATCGAGCTATAACCCCAGAAATTTAACACTGTCAACCTTTTCAATCTGCATGTCTTCATATATTATACACACATTGTAAGGAGATCTGTTACAGGTTCTGAACTGCATGTAATGGGTCTTCCCAGAGTTTAATGACAGTGAATTAGCTATGAACCATTTATTAATTTCAGTGAAAATTTGAATACCTGCTATTTCTAAATCTGTACTTGACTAGATACTTATTGCAATATTTGCATCATCTGCAAACAAAACAAACTTAGCATCTGGCAATGTAACAGACAAGAGGTGATTAACGTACGCAATAAAAAGCAATGGACTTAAGATGGAACCTTGAGGAACATGACTTGTAATTAATTCCCAATCAGATGAAGACTGCTTACTGCACAAGTATTTTGCCATGACACCCTTTGTTTCCTGTTAGACAGATAAGTCTCAGACCATTTCGCAGCATTGCCAATAATACCATAATATTGTAATTTACTTAAGAGAATGCAGTGGTTCACGTAGTCAAAGGCTTTTGAAAGGTCACAGAAAATGCAAGGAGCCTCTAATGTATTATCTAATGAATTAAGTACATTCTCACTGTAAGTGTAGGTTTCCTACATCAGAACCCTTAAGAAATCCAAACTGTGAGTTGGACAATATATTATTTGCAGTCAGATGCTTAAGGAGATGCTTGAACACAACCTGTTAGAGTATGCTTGAGAAAATTGGCAAAAATGAAATTAGTAGATAGTTTGATGGTATCTATTTATCCTCCTTCTTGTAAGGAGGCTTAAATTCAGCATATTTTAGCCAGTCTGGAAATGTTCCTCTGATAAGATATTGATTACACAAGTAAATTAAGATAGAACTCAACTTGCATCAGCACTTTTTGATTAACTTTGTTGATATGTTACCATACTCACTGGAATACTTAAACCTAAAGGAATTTATGATGGATGCTACTCCTTTGAGAGACGTGAGTGTCATTTCCATTTCACTGAAGTTATTTTTAAAGACTGGTCTCAGATACTCCATTGCACTGTTCACTGAACCTGATGACCCCCAAGATGTCAGTAACAGAAAAGAAGAGGCGGCAGCGTGGTATATAGAAGTTGTTGTTTGCTCGTTCATCGTACTATTCACTGCAAAAGTTCCACCTACCTCAGTACGGTGGCAGATCACCAACCCGTTTCTCTGCATATGTATGTACTGCACTGATGACGTAAAAACATTGTTGAAGAAGAAGCCGTCAATACTTACACTGCAAAGTCCATGTAAACCGTGGTAGCAAGCTGTCCTGTAAATTCTTATAATAATTTTCGGGCGGAAAGTGGTTGTTTCATTCTCTCAGTAAAATGTCAAAATTCTGGTCTTTGTTCCATTTCAATTCAAAATAAATACCTACCACCAGCTCACGTGTAATTATCGAACAACATCACTGTCCTCAGCTCACAGTTCATGTAACCCAGTACACACGCTAGGCAGCCAGAAATGTACTTAAGTCCAACCCGAAGAATTACGCAATTTCATAGTCAATATTTCACTATTATAACTGAATTCCACATTCAGTCCTTCTCAATTGCTATCAAAGAAATTGCTCGCCAAATATCCCATATACGGATACAAAACATGCCACGTGGATTTTTAAAAAGGCCGAAACTTCACACTCGTTTATCTTCCCAACAAAACAATTCTAGAACTCTAAACTTCACAAAACTTTCCGCAAATGCAACTGCTTCTACGGCAACACTGTCTGGACGCAAAATACCAATAACTTCTTCATTTTTCACATTATGAAAACTGAAACGTTCAACATGACCTGCACATCCCTTAGCTGACTAGCAATTCCCCCATACTGCTACTTCCACAGCCCATAACTACGTGGAAGTGTGCAGGAACTGCTAAACTCTGACTGGCTGATCAAAATAACCAGCCAAGCAGAACAATTGTTTGAGATAATTATCCCGCCAAAACAATCCTTCGCTAATCACCATTCCCAGTTCCATTCATGTCATTTTAATATACGAATATTAATATAGTGTTTAACAAAACCAAATGAAAGGAAAAATAATCTGGGAATTTATTTAGAAGAGTATTACTCTGCAAACACATGTTCTGGCTGCCTTCTTACAAAAACAAATACACTTAGACATTCGTTATCAGCAATGAGGGGAAAACACAACTTCCCACAATACAGTTACTTAATGTGGTTCAATATACAACATTGAATTTATACATATGTCCCACTTACACACTCTCACTCAGTCTCATTCATTCCACAACAACAAAACAAATAAATGAAAATTAAATAATAACCTTTTCTGGATTTTATATTATAAAAATGAAAGGTAGTTACCGTTTTGAATATGAAAATCCGAATAAATTGATTTGACATTTTGTGAACATCGTTAATGACTTCAAAATATACTATATGACAAACTTTTTTTATGCCTAACTGATGTTTTTAGTCTAAGTGTTGGTTTGGGGTGTTTCAGGTAATTTTCTCTAACTCCGAAACTTTGACTTTTATACCATATTCTCTTGAGTAACAAAAGGCAGTGTATCGAATTTAAACAATATCAAATACTATTTACTATAGTTTATTTAGATTCTTAATGGTTTGAATATTCAGTCACACGAAGTGACACAGATACTGCTTCCCAAGGCTAGCAAAGTCGCAGGTGCGAATGAGTCATTGCCAAGGAAAAACTGGCTGTCTGCTTTACAGCCAACAGCTCCACTGCTATGGGCTGTTCTGCATAATAGCTTACTGCAATAAAGTTACCGCCTACTGACTCGTGACATTACGAAGTCCTTGTTTCAGAGGTTTCCAACACTACATGAACTTCTGACCAAAGGTTCATTTATTTTTAGAGCTATCTGTTCCTTTTCCTTTTTGGTCCCACCTGTTTTGTCTTTTCTATACTCCATACAGTTTTCATTTTTTTTGGCTGAAGTAATCATCTTTTCTTCATAATAAAGGTGCTTCGATTTCTGGATTACTTGCTTCAAAATTTTGCAGTATTCTTTGCAGTGCATTAGAGTTCTATCACCAGAGCTGTTCCTAGATACAGTCTCCTGTTAGTCTCACATGGTATCTTTATTCCTTGTGTAATCTGCAAATTATTTTTGGCATCTGTGTGATTTTAGTTTTCCTTAGGGGAAAACAATTTTCAAAAGTGGAGGTGACCTTATTAATGAATACTTTGAATTTTACATTTGAGTCAGAAGTATTGTAAACATGCATCCATCCATGTTTTTGGGAATTTTTCTGAATTTCTCAAATTTTGACTTATTTATTACCTTCCCATACTCAGATTTAATACATTTTTTGTCTTGACAAGTTTCAAAATTCAACACAAGATGATGCATGTCATGATCAGATAGCCCATTTACTATTGGTTTTGTGATAGGGCTTTTTCTCCCTAGATCTGTCTACAAATATTATCAATAGCAGACTCAGAGCATTTATGTATCCTTATTGCAAAATTCACAGGAGGAACTAAATTGAATGATAATGTTACTGACTGCAATGATTGTTCACTGGATTTTCAATAAAAGCACACTCAAACCACCAGCAACCACTACTTCCTTGTTTTTTGCCATGAGATGGGACAAAAGAAATTCCAAATTTTTTATGAAGATATACCCACTGTTGTAAAGGACTTACTAAATGCTATTTCTTTTGGACAAACTACTAAGTGCTGCTGTGAGCAAAATTTATTAATATCACTAGTCTTGAAATCAAAACAGTGTCTGACAAATGTGGCAGCTCCTCCTTTCTTCGTATTTTCTCTGTAGAAATAAGAAGCTGACTTGAATCCTTTAACATTTAACAAAAAAAATGCCTCTGAGCACTATGGGACTTAACATCTGTGATCATCAGTCCCCTAGAACTTAGAACTACTTAAACGTAACTAACCTAAGGACATCACACACATCCATGCCCGAGGCAGGATTCGAACCTGCGACCGTAGCAGTCACCGGGTTCCAGACTGAGCGCCTTAACCGCGAGACCACCGCGGCCGGCTAACATTTAACATATCTATAGCAGTGGTCACATGATTTTCAAAGAGGGTGGTTATACCAACTTATATGCTCAACACTAAACCTTCAACACAAATAACAAATCATTAAGCTTACCCCTTAGTCCTCGGATATTATGATGCAACAAGGATAACTTAATTTATGCACTGGCTGAATTACAACTGGATGAAACTAATTTTCCTGTCAATTTTTGAGTATATCTACTTTCAATCAGAGGCTGTCTGCACGAATTGTGCACATTAAAATTTGCTTTCTGGCTCCCTGTTTTACCAATGTGAATGTCATTTTCACCCTGTCTCTGAACATCTATTGTTTCTGCCCTCCCTACCACAAAAAAAGCTGATTTGTCACTTGTAAGCATTGGTACATTACCACTTGTGACAGTGCCCCCCTTAAGTTATTTGCTGTTAGCCCAGACAGTTTTCCCTCCCCTTCTCTGTTGAGGTGAAGGCCATATCTAGTATAATCTCACCTGCTGATAGAGTCAGCAGGAACCACACTGATATGAGACTCAATACCTGATCCAAGCAGCTGTTCCACCTCTAAATTAACTCTACTAACAGAAGAGTTTAAATAAGGCGTGTCATGGCGCCTCAGAACAGACACAAGCCCAACACCAGTATGTTTTGTTGCTGAAGCTATCTTTACCAGGTGAATCTTAATCGAATAATTAGGGTTTATATGTATGCTGCTGCCTGCTCCACCCACAATTACCACGGTGTCTTCGTTTGTGAAGTCTTTGCAAAGTAAACCTATATTCTCTATCACCTGCCCAGAGTTGCACTAGGTTTAAAAAAAACTCATGACCTGGTAATCTGACCATAGTTCATCCTGCAACAGTTGGCCAACACCTCAATCATTTGAACTACCTAACAACAAAACTTTCTTCTTCTTCATGACTTTTTCTTACTAAAAATTCAGTTATCAAACAGTTTCTGAAAGTTTGTTGTGTCCTGTCTCGTAAGAAGTCAGTTTTAAAACACGTTTTGAAGGTTTGTTGTGTCCTGTCTACTCCTACATCTCATTAGCTTCCAAATGTGACTACAGATCAAATCTGTTTTCCACATTTTCAACCACTCTGTCTGAGAATGTCCTATTCCTATTTCTTCTATAGCCTGTTGTCTCTTCCCACCTCTCTTTTCCTTCTTCCCCCTTAACCTTTCCAGATCTTGTTTCGCTTTATCTAGTCCCGCCTGAAGAGCATAAATCTTCTCCTCCTGTTCCACTATCTCCTTTCGCTGCAGAAAATTCTACACAACCTCTGCGCCTTGTGTATTTCCATAATTCCGACGCCGCTATAGTCTCCCATATGAAAGAAAATGCCACAACCCTCACACCTCACCGCGGAACTAACAATCATTACGGCTAATCATACACTTCTCACACATGGCAAACAAATTTTAGCATTCAGTTAATATATTAAATTTCTTAGAAAGTCTAGGCCTAAAGTTTTCGGGGGAAAATAGATTTATCCAGTATTGTTTAATCGATGAAATAAAAAGTAAGCAAAGAATTGAGCCTACGGTGTATAGACTTTTAACTTATTTTGGAACTTTTCACTTTGGCTACTAACTAGAGAATCAAATGGATAACGTATAAGAATACAGTAAACAACACAAACTCTAATTTATTGAAATAATCACACAACTTAAAGTATACCACAACGTAAACAAATCCTAGTCCAAAATTCGCGCCTTTGAAATGTTTTATTTCTCCTGAAAATACACAAAAAATGTGAGACCATCAATTGATAGCTTACAATAGGTACTAATTTACTCTTTTATACTGTAATATTGCCTTAATTTATTTTTATTACTCAATTAATCACTTATCTTTACGAGAGTTGTAAATGTGTAGCTTTCTCTTGCCAAACATAGACGTTACCGAATGTCTGAGACGCATGAACTCTTAAATTAATTAGGATTACAATGACACATTGAATAAAACATTGAGAATGACCTAAGAGACCAGAAAGAATGAATATGGGAACCGAGAATGTCCATGTCAGGAGGGAACAAATGCCGCATTACCGATTGGTCGTTATGTACGTTAAGATTCACGAAAACCAACTAATTGAAGGCCTGTGGCAAAAAAAAAAACCTGTCAAAATGGGGCTTTTATTTTGACTGGTAACACTAGTAACGGGAATGATTAAAGCATTTTAGTACACACATAAAAAAAAGTTTTGCATCACCTCGGTTCCGAGAGTTGCGGAACCTGTATAGAAAATGGGAACAGAGGTCAACATAAACATCATTTCGGCCCTTTTTATTGCTAATGAAAACCATACGTTTCACGTTGTACCACCATACAGGAGACATCCAGAGGTGGTGGTCCTGATTGCTGTACGCACCGGTACCTCCAATACCCAGTAGCACGTCTTCTTGCACTGATGCATGCCTGTATTCGTCGTGGAATACTATCCACAAGTTCATCAAGGCACAGCTGGTCCAGATCGTCCCACTTCTCAACGGCGGTTAGGCGCAGATCCCTCAGAGTGATTGGTGGGTCTCGTCGTTCATAAACAGCTGTTTTCAATCTATCCCAGGCATGTTCGATAGATTTCATGTCTGGAGAACACGCTGGCCACTCTAGTCGAGCGATGTCGTTATCTTGAAGGAAGTTATTCATAAGACGTGCACGATGGGGGCGCCAATTGTCGTCCATGAAGCCGAAAGCCTCGCCAATATGCTGCCGATATTGTTGCACTGTCGGTCGGAGGATGGCATTCACGTATCGTACAGCTGTTACTGCGCCTTCCGTGGCCACCAGCGGCGTACTTCGTCCCCACATAATGCCACCCCAAAACAGCAGGGAACCTTCAACTTGCTGCCCTCGCTGGACGGTGTGTCTAAGGCGTTCAGCCCGACCGGGTTGCCTCCAAAAACGTCTCCGACGATTGTCTGCTTGAAGGCATATTCGGCACTTAATCGGTGAACAGTACGTGATGCCAATCCTGAGCGGCCCATTCGGCATATTTTTGGGCCCATTTGCTGCATGGTGCCGTGGTTACAGAGATGGACCTCACCATGGAAATGAAGTTGCTCATCATGTATCCATTGTGCACAGTTTGAGTCGTATCAAGACGCACTGTGGCTCCACGAAAAGCATTATTCAACATTGTATCGCGCCATGGACGTCGGGAGTGAAGCTGCACTTCATCAACCTACTGCGCACAGTCTGAGTCGTAACACGATGTCCTGTGGCGGCACGAAAAGCTGTCACGGTTCTTCCGAGCCATAATCTATGAGTAGCTGTCATCGATTGCTGTAGTAGCCCTAGGGCGGCCTGAGCGAGGCATGTCACCGACAGTTCTTGTCTCTCTGTATCTACTCCATTACCGAAGAACATCATTTTGGTTCACTCCGAGACAGCTGTACACTTCCCTTGTTGAGAGCCCTGGCTGGCACAAGAAAACAATGCGGACGCGATCGAACCGCGGAATTGACTGTCTAGGCATGGTTGAACTGAAGACATCAGGCCCCGTCCGTCTACAAGGCGCTGCTCATTTATGGTTATTTACATCTTTGGGCGGGTTTAGTGACATCTCTGAACACTCAAAGGGTCTGTGTCTGTGATACAATATCCACAGTCAACGTCTGTCTGTCTTCAAGAGTTCTGGGAACCGGGATGATGCAAAGTTTTTTTGATGTGAGTATAAATGTATAAGATTACTGCAGGTTACGTTATCCACAGCTTGCAGCGCAATTCGTTCGGCATGGGTCCTCTCTTTCTCGAGTTCTCGATGAAAAAGCGGGCTCACACGAAGAGTTACAGCTGCGTTTCTGCGCAACCAGAAGTTTTCGTGAAATTCTCTGACCAACTTAGCAGAGTCGCAAGAGTTTCTTGTGGCCACAGAGTTTCCTGCTTCAGGTTTATCGATACCGACATGATGTCCTTGCTTCAACAGGTATTTCATCTTCTGAAGGCTGACGCGTTCCTAGTTACGTGACGAGAACTGGTGTCATAAATATTTTTTTCCATATACACAAGCGACATGGTCAATACCCAGTCTCCCTTTCTGACGGGGAGACACTTATTTGCGGCTGTTATATCTTTTTAGTATCTGAAAAATCTATACGCATCATGTGTTGAAGTCCTACCAGAAAGCGCTTTTAGCGTCCTTGACAAATATGTACAGGCATAGTCAAATTAAACCATTAACACCGTCTGCCGCGAATTCGCATCATACCAAAGCGACGCTAATAAATGGAGTATTAACTGCTTCTGAGCGCCAGTAACGATAGACGCAGATTCATTACTATGCTAACAACGTTCATGGCCTGGGATACCATTTTAGTGGGTATTTCATGGACATCTAGAGCGACTTGCTCTTGACATCTTTGTTTAAGAGACACAAACCAGAAGTTATCATCATTTTTGGAAGATGACAGCTAGACGCAGGGGTAATTAAATTTTTTAAGAAAAATCCCATTCATCTGTAAGTACTTTAATTATAAACACGACCGGTTTCGGAACATTTTAGCTGCGTCATCAGTTGCAATCTATAAAAAGTAATAAAGAAAACCTCCTGTGAGGCAAGGAAAAAAATTAAAATGAAATGGTACATTGGATGACCATATTTAAAAAATCAAGTCACGTTCCGTTAAAAAAAGAGAATGGATGACCCAATGGTCACAGTCCGCAATTTTTCGCTATGTAACGGATGACAATTATAAAATAGCGTAAAATCATGTAGGACGGTCCAGTGATACACTCCTGTGACACCTAGAAAGTACAAAAGCAAAAATAAAAACTTCCTACTAACAAAGTATGTGGTATGTAAAATATACTAAATTGTATACGTTTAAATGTTGCCTGTTCATCTGCACCTTTTCGTTTCGCCTACAATAATTTTGCTTTTCTTATAATGCTATGTTTTCTGGTTTAATACTATGGGCAAGGTTTGCCTGCAATGAAGCACTTAGTATCTCTGGAGGCTCCTTCGAACCAACAGACAATGAGAAACATCCTCTGGTGTGGAACCACGAGGAAAAATAATTTCGAATGAATTTTTGCCGTATGTTCCCGGTTTTCTATATGGGAAAAACTCTGTTTATTCCGCTTCTTTTTTTGCTGATGTCGATGAGAGCTTGTTGAGGAGTTTCTACAGTGACGAAGATTAATGTTTTCTCTGTCCACTCACATACCCTGTTGTCTAATAGGCAACGAATAGGCTGTTTTAGAAACGAGCTCTAAATATTTGCATAGTTATTTTGCTTTTACCCCGAGTACAGCAATTGATTTGGAGGAACTAAGGTTCTCAGGTTGCTCAGTTTTCGTTGAATAAAAGACGATTATACCATCGAGTAACATCTTAACCATCCCTCGTGTGGTAGGTACAAACTTATGATCGTCTCCTGCGTTGTAAAAGAATTATTGTCTTACTGGAAGTCATGTTTTGAGAATATGTTATTTCGTTACTCTTGTTGAGAAACGTTCTTTGTGTTAGATACATTGAGAACCGCACATCATTAGGTGGATCACCTAAAACATTCACCGCAGATATTGTCGAAGTGGAAAGTACTATTGATTACCGGTTTTCACAAGTTCTTTTCTGTACGAAATGTATCTTGACTTTGCCTCCCACTCTATAAAAGTTTACGTATTACCAAAACTATGTACCCACAAACTGTTATTCAACTTAAACGCATATGCTAATATTTGACTATACAGAACTTAATTTGAACTGAACTGTAAATGTTATGAATGCTACTTGTCTTGATTTTGAGAATACAACTGAAGTAAAACAATTATCTGGCCGTAATTAAAATCTCCCCTTTCTCCACGTCTTGACTACATTGTAGCTGATTTCTCGAAAGCACAACAGGAAACAGCAAGCAGGCAGTGCCTAAGCTAGATTTTTATTTCTAAATAAAGTCCTGAACTGTTGCGTACCACATGTGGTAAAGCACTGTGATAAACAGTTGGGTGGGGAGAGTAACTGTGGAATGAAATTCCAAAACACCGACTTTAGAATGACGTATATATTCAAAAAGACAGAGTAAAGGTTCGCTTGATCTTCACACATAACATAGGTCTGAACAATACTATGCTTAACAAAGTGAACATGGTTTAAGGAAGGTACAACGTTAACAATGAAATACTATAAAAATAAAACAACTTCATTAATTAATATTTTAATGCATGACTCAGGGAAGAAGGGTGGTCTTCCTCTCAGCTCTGTGCAAGCAAGTGACCAAAGTGAGCTAGCTCTCAATAATCATTTCTACAAATTAGTACGCAGTGCTGCAGTGTTACCTCAAACTTGGTCTCTTAATAAATAAATAAACAAGTTACTGAAAATTTATATTCCATTCACCTTTGCGCGGAGGCCAAGACTGTTCCTCGACAAGGCCAAAGATTGTTTAACAGTAACGTAATTTTCTCTCTCTCTCTCTCTCTCTCTCTCTCTTTCTCTCTCTCTCTGACGTGCACGTCGATAACATACAAAAATCAAAAATGAAAAGACTCGCTTACCCATGTCTTCACGAATTGTTTCCAAAACGTAGGATTGGACGCAGGGGACCAGTAGCATAGCCGGTACATGCCCCACATTTGACGCTTGTAGACTTTTTCCTGTGGGGTAAGCTGAAAGGCGCTGTCTACAACGACATCTGACGATGTACAACGACGTACTACTCCAGCTTGCTCGGATATCTCCGCTGAAATTCTAGCGTGTGTGCAGCAATCGTTCCATGCCAAACTGGATGCGTGTATTGCCGTGGACTGTGGTCATTTCGAACACAATCTGCGATTGACAGTTGTTTAGTTATTGGTCAGAATCCACATAACTACCTTTTTCACTTGTGCTGTTTGTTATGATGACCACGAACGAATCGTTGTCAATGTGAATGACTGGTGGCCAACGCTCTTCTTTGCATATGGTGCAGGTTTGTCACTGAAGTCGATTAGAAACTGGCCGCATGGTCTGGGTCTACAACGACACAAATAATTAGAAGTCGTTGGTATAAATAATATATCATACTTAACTGAAGGTACAGGAGTCTTCATAGTAAGGAGGAATATAATTACAGAGAGCTATAGAGACATCACATAAACCACACGTTAACTAAGCGCCTTGTTAGAGATTGCTTCCTATCAGCTGAAGGCTCTACTACTTTCGTACTTGACGTCCCGAGCAAGAATGGACGAGCGCACGCTAGCGACTTGTTGCAAGCCACTAGCGGCGCTAGTCTCGACTCGCTGGTCCAGCGATGCTAGTACGGACCGTGGTCGATAACTGCAACCCCTAACAAGTGTGGTGTCGAACGTTGATAGTACACTGTTCTTTCGTTTGTGCTACCACAAGCTTTGGACAAGTGACGGCGTGGCGACTTTCCCAAATGCGATATCTCGTAGAGTAGCACACTAATCCTGCAACAAACACCACCGACGTTGTAAGTTGCCCTACCTTTTAGTTTGTTAATGTCAATAGCTTTGTTCCTTTTAACAAAGTGTATGTTTCCACACCTATAAACTTCCTAAGTATTATTACAACCTGTGTAGTCTCTAACAGTATGGACCTTGACTGTAATCCAGTCACTGAAAGCAGCACATCAATAGTACTTTCCATTTCCTCATTATCTGTGGTGCAAGTCTGAGAATGGTCGTTACAAGCAAAAATGTCTAACAAACATGACGTGAATGAGGGATTCACACCTGAAGAACAGTGAGCATTTCTTCATCTTGGATACGGTGAAAGAAATCTCTTCTGCCCCAACCTTTTTCCTTTCCATATTTCGGAAGGTGAAGAGTTGTGAGCACTTGTTTAGTAGATGTGTTTCGCAGTAGCGAAGATGAAGAAGTGCTCATAGTTCTTAAGGTAGGCACTTTACTACACTTATTTTTCTTGTTTTGGTGCCTTCTGACGCCTATCAAAATGTGGAAAGCAAAGAGCTTGGAGTAGGAGTGAATTGTTTCACAATTTCTAAATGAAAAATTGCTCATTCCTCTTAAGGAATCCATCCTAGAGCCCACATTTACTAGAAATTTGGCGTCGAATCATCGTTTTTGTCATATCCCTGAATATTGATCGTTCCTCCTCTGACACTCAGTACGCATGATAACTCCAAAGCAAGTTCTTCAACATGCTGTAGGGCACCGGATTTTATGGATGTCTTACATTAAGTAATTAGAACATCATTTTTATTTTAACTGCTGTAAGAGATCGAGCGCAAGTGGTTTCATTGAATAAAACAAATTAATTGGACAAATTTTTGGCACATTTATACGTAAATTCTTATTTACTTCTTTATAATTTCCTATCCCGTAACATCTTGGCTCTAATACACGCATGAACTGCAGTGGATAGCTAAAGTTATCTTAAATACAGCTTTGTATTTTTTACAAAGTCTACCTTCATGACCACCAGACAACGAAAACATTAATTTATATTTTCTTATATGTTAATAACACAGAATACTTTCTAGCTATGCTCCTCAAAACTTCGTATATACACAAAAGATAAAAGATGTATGCAACAGACGGAAAAAAACGTTCGGAATACTGATTAAATGCACTATATAACCACCGATCACTTCAGCGTAACCAAATATGAGTTTATGGACAGATGTTTCGTTTGTTCGCTAAGCTAGTAAGCACCCTTGGTTCCATAATTTTTATGCAAATGTGCCAGCGAGTACACAAATACAGTTAGTATACATATGCAAATTAGTACACATTTTCAATTGTATATGTACACTATTGTATACAGCCGACCGTAGTGACCGATCGGTTCTAGGTGCTTGAGTCTGGAACCGTGCGACCGCTAAGGTCGCAGGTTCGAATCCTGCCTCGAGCATGGATGTGTGTGATGTCCTTAGGTTAGTTAGGTTTAAGTAGTTCTACGTTCTAGGGGACTGATGACCTCATATGTTAAGTCCCATAGTGCTCAGAGCCATTTGAACCATTTTTTATTGCACACATATACAACGTAAATACATACACAGTATTCTACATATACAATAAACGCAGATATATTTTATTTTGTTTTGTTTTAAAAGTTCTGTGTTTATATGTATATGCAAGTTAATGAAGAATTTATACAGGGATATCTGTGTTCTTATTGGATACCCTCCTTGGTGTAAATTGCTTTCTTTACAATTCAGTCAGATTATCTATAAAGCATACTTTTTCCAGATACGTATCACGAAAAACTTTTCGGTAAACACATGTTGTAAGTTCTGAAAGCCGACCGCTTTGTACACTGTTTTTAAAGTTCTGTGTGTATACAGGGCGTTAACAAAAATCTACGGCCAAACTTTCAGGAAACATTCCTCACACACAAATAAAGAAAAGATGTTACGTGGACATGTGACCGGAAACGCTTAATTTCCATGTTAGAGCTCATTTTAGTTTCGTCAGTATCTACTGTACTTCCTCGATTCACCGCCAGTTGGCTCAATTGAAGGAAGGTAATGTTGACTTCGGTGCTTGTGTTGACATGCGAATCATTTCTCTACACTACTAGCATCAAGCAAATCAGTACGTAGCATCAACAGGTTAGTGTTCATGACGAACGTGGTTTTGCAGTCAGTGGAATTTTTACAAATTCGGAATTTGAAGATGCCCATTTGATGTATGGATTAGCACGGGGCAACAGCCGTTGCGCGGTACGTTTGAATCGAGACAGATTTCCAGAACGAAGGTGTCCCGACTGGAAGGCGTTCGAAACAATTGATCGGCTTCTTAGGGAGCACGGAACATTCCAGCCTATGACTCGCGACTGGGGAAGACCCAGAACGACGAGGTCACCTGCAATGGACGAGGCAATTCTTCGTGCAGTTGATGATAACCCTAATGTCAGCGTCAGAGAAGTTGCTGCTGTACAAGGTAACGTTGACCACGTCACAGTATGGAGAGTGCTACGGGAGAACCAGTTGTTTTCGTACCATGTATAGCGTGTGCAGGCACTATCAGCAGCTGATTTGCCTCCACGGGTGCACTTCTGCGAATGGTTCATTCAACAGTGTGTCAATACTCATTTCAGTGCAAATGTCCTCTTTACGGATCAGGCTTCATTCCAAAGTGATCAAATTGTAAATTTTCACAATAAACATGTGTGGGCTCACGAGAATCCGCACTCAATTGTGCAATCACGTCATCAACACAGATTTTCTGTGAACGTTTGGGCAGGCATTGTTGGTGATGGCTTGATTGGGCCCCATGTTCTTCCACCTAGTCTCAATGGAGCTCGTTATCATGATTTCATACGGGATACTCTACCTGTGCTGGTAGAACATGTGCCTTTACTAGTACGACACAACATGTGGTTCATGCACGATGGATCTCCTGCACATTTCAGTCGAAGTGTTCGTACGCTTCTCAACAACAGATTCGGTGACCGATGGATTGGTAGAGGCGGGCCAATTCCATGGCCTCCACGCTCTCCTGATCTCAACCCTCTTGACTTTCATTTATGGGGGCATTTGAAAGCTCTTGTCTACGCAACCCCGGTACCAAATGTAGAGACTCTTCGTGCTCGTACTGTGGACGGCTGTGATAGAATACGCCATTGTCCAGGGCTGCATCAGCGCATCAGGGATTCCATGCGACGGAGGGTTGATGCATGTATCCTAGCTAACGGAGAATGTTTTGAACATTTCCTGTAACAAAGTGTTTGAAGTAACGCTAGTACGTTCTGTTGCTGTGTGTTTCCATTTCATGATTAATGTTATTTGATGAGAAGTAATAAAATGAGCTCTAACATGGAAAGTAAGCGTTTCCGGACAAATCTCCACATAACATGTTTTCGTTCTTTGTGTGTGAAGAATGTTTCCTGAAAGTTTGGCCGTACCTTTTTGTAACACCCTGTATGTATATGCAAGTTAATGTAGATGAATGTGGTGGAGGTGGTGTGTTACAACGTTAGCTATCTCATCATAGGAACGTGTCTCGACTTTAACTATCTTAAAATACCTTTCTGTTTTGAAAATGTAGCTCCATTTACACCTATCAACGCTTCACTCATTTACACTTTGTGTGTGTGTGTGTGTGTGTGTGTGTGTGTGTGTGTATGTGTGTGTGTGTTTGACACCACAGTTGCGTAGTATTCTGCCTTATAAATGCTAGCTCCATGACGATCTAACAACAGTCAATGTGATTTATGCATTTCTTCTGTGCTGACAGAAGAAATGCATAAATCACATTCACTGTTGTTAGATCGTCATGGAGCTAGCATTTATAAGCACAGAGCTGTATTTAAGACAGCTGAAGTCGACACATCTGCCTGTAACGTAATAACTAAGACCGTAATACACCCCAAATCCACCACAGTTCTTGTATTTTAGTATATGGAAGGGTTTGATTTGCAAACTGGGAATGGAAACTATGGAAGGAGCACAACTTTTGTAGACAGAACGTTATCAAAACTGACGAATGTCACATCAGAGAACTTTTGCTGTTGCGGATTTTCGTCTCTGTAAAAGGGCACACCTAAAGGGGTTTCCATGATCGAGATAGTTTATGCTCCATCGCTTATGCTCTAAATGATAGTTCTAGCTTTGTTTGGACAAGTGTGCATGCAGATAATCATCGTAGGTTGTGTAAGGTACAGGACCTTCTACTCACTGATTTTCCAATTTGGAACGACTTCCCTGTGTGGTTTTTGCAGCAAAGAGTGCTGCCTCCTAACTTCAAAAATAGTGCTCTGTGGACTGACGAATCTCCTTTCACCCACAACGGAATGTTCAGCAGTTGCAACTACCAAGTACGGTCTCTTGAAAATCCACGAGATACGGTTGTCCACCACTTTCAGGAACAATTTTAAGATAATGTTTGGGGCGGAACTACTCTAAACCAAGCAGTGCGGCCTTAGAATCTTCCACATCGTCTAACTAGTCGTGTTTACCACGTATTTCTCGAACACATTCTTCTTGGTCTTCTCAAAGAAGACAAATGATTTTCCAACACAATGGGACACCTTCCCATTCAGCAAATCGAGTGAGAAGATTCTTGGACAGGCAATACTCTGGACTCTGCATTGGACGTAATGGACCTGTTTGTAAGGTCACCATATCTCTCACCACTTTTTCTCTTTGGAGCCACATGAAGGTTCCTGTGTATCAAACTCCTGCAAACACTGTGGAAGAACTTGTAGCTCGAATTGCTGTTGCTACAGGAGACGTCAGAGATCAAGCCAATGAAACAATATCCAGTGTGCACCGTTCCAGCTTGAGTTATGCCGTCAAGTTAATGGCCCACACTTCGAGTATGTGCTGCAGTAATCACAATGTAAGCAATATTTCCTCCTGGCAGAGTGAATGCGTTTTGGCCTTGTGTACCGCACTATCTGTGAGTCACAATCCCATGTTTGTGCACTGAAAATGATTGCCTATATCCAGCCTAACATTCCACAAAAATTCCGTACTTATTTTTGAAACACGCGGTAAATAGCCTACATACACGCCTGGAAATGGAAAAAAGAACACATTGACACCGGTGTGTCAGATCCACCATACTTGCTCCGGACACTGCGGGAGGGCTGTACAAGCAATGAATGATCACACGCACGGCACAGCGGACACACCAGGAACCGCGGTGTTGGCCGTCGAATGGCGCTAGCTGCGCAACATTTGTGCACCGCCGCCGTCAGTGTCAGCCAGTTTGCCGTGGCATACGGAGCTCCATTGCAGTCTTTAACACTGGTAGCATGCCGCAACAGCGTGGACGTGAACCGTATGTGCAACTGACGGACTTTGAGCGAGGGCGTATAGTGGGCATGCGGGAGGCCGGGTGGACGTACCGCCGAATTGCTCAACACGTAGGGCGTGAGGTCTCCACAGTACATCGATGTTGTCGCCAGTGGTCGGCGGAAGGTGCACGTGCCCGTCGACCTGGAACCGGACCGCAGCGACGCACGGATGCACGCCAAGACCGTAGGATCCTACGCAGTGCCGTAGGGGACTGCACCGCCACTTCCCAGCAAATTAGGGACACTGGCCGTACACCTCTGGTGATCGTCGAGGGGACACTGAATAGTGCACGGTACATCCAAACCGTCATCGAAACCATCGTTCTACCATTCCTACACCGGCAAGGGAACTTGCTGTTCCAACAGGACAATGCACGTCCGCATGTATCCCGTGCCACCCAACGTGCTCTAGAAGGTGTAAGTCAACTACCCTGGCCAGCAAGATCTCCAGATCTGTCCCCCATTGAGCATGTTTGGGACTGGATGAAGCGTCGTCTCACGCGGTCTGCACGTCCAGCACGAACGCTGGTCCAACTGAGGCGCCAGGTGGAAATGGCATGGCAAGCCGTTCCACAGGACTACATCCAGCATCTCTACGATCGTCTCCATGGGAGAAAAGCAGCCTGCATTGCTGCGAAAGGTAGATATACACTGTACTAGTGCCGGCATTGTGCATGCTCTGTTGCCTGTGTCTATGTGCCTGTGGTTCTGTCAGTGTGATCATGTGATGTATGTGACCCCAGGAATGTGTCAATAAAGTTTCCCCTACCTGGGATAATGAATTCACGGTGTTCTTATTTCAATTTCCAGGAGTGTATATCTAAAGGATTAGAATGAGACAGATAATGCCTAGAAAGGTCGATTCTTAATATGATGACATAATGACCTTAACACAAACGTAGAATTGATAGATAATGCCACAGTTTCATATTCGACATGTTTGCTATTGGTAAATCATTTGTGTCCGTGTCATTATTTAAGATGTTCTGCGTTGAGGCACCAATTATAATTCTTTGTTTTATTTTTTTGTAGACATGTTTAGAAAAAAGTGTTGTACACATGAAATAATCGAAATTTGTTTCATAAGCTATAGGAGCTCCTGATATGTACTACGTGTAGGAGATTCTGCGACCCTCCGCTTACCCTTAATTCCCTTATGACCACTTTCAGTCCAGCCAGCATTCACTGTCGTTCGTGAGAAGACAAGTGCATCATATTGTCTTTGTGAACGGTGTAGCAATGAAGTTCCAATAAGTGTTTCTCAGCCCTAATACTGCAGTGGAATATTAACGACTTTGGAGTGCCAACAAATGACCCGAAACGTAAAGCAGTTGTCACTCGATATTGAATGATGTGTCTTCTCCACTTTTTCTTCTTTGGACAAGTGCGTACATGCCACAGTATTTCATATGAAGAACATGAATCTAATACGACGAGAGCAGACAAGGCGACTGGTTTACTGCAGCGGTGCTCGGCTGCAAGCTTTGCTTTCTCTTCCTCCTCAACCCTCATCCCCTCTCGAAGCACCAGGCAAGACTGCGGCAGGAGCGCTTGATCTACTACAGCACTCCACAACACAGCTCATGATGTGTGGCTGTCTTTGGCCAAAAAATTTTGTTCAGACAGAAATCTGTTTCAATATACTGTAGCGAACTGAGTGCCAAGTTCCCAAAAACAGAGTAACAGAAAATTGCATTGAATTGTTCACACTACAAACTGCACAACAGTCCACTATTATTGATTGAAGAACACATTTCAGATGCTTTCTGACTAGACACGGCGGACAGATGATAAAGGATTATGTGCCGAATTTCACGTAGAAATTTAAGTTGAATGGATTAGAGAGTGAAAGAAATGTTGGTCTCTATGGACTGCCAGCATGCAAACATTAAGAGCGACATGTATGCTTACGAAACATTGTACTGTATGTGACTTGGATAGTAATTTAAAGAAGCACATCCAAAAAAATACTATTACTTGGAAGCATTCTTCTACAGATCGCTGTTAAAAGTGAAATGAGCAAATGGGCCAATAAATTACAAAATGAAGTGGTAGGAGGAAAAGAAGTTCTCACTAAAAGCAGATGAACAAGTTACATAAAAGTAGCTTAAAGAATGTACTCTCTGTTGATTTGGAAGGGCTTTAAAATCTCTGTCAACAACGATATAAATATGGTACACAGATTCTTGAGGATGAAGATCGTAGCAAATGTACTGAGGTGAAGAGATGGTGACCAGACAGAATATAGGACGGCTGATGACAACAATTTCTTTCTGTATTCTGAAAAAAGAGGAGTTTCGAATTGATACAAGCAATTGTGTGGTATATTCACGAAGGCTACACCTGTTCCTTAGAAATTTAATAATGGCTTTAAGCTACTGTTACCATCACTACACTACTCATCCAATATCACAGATTTTCCCACCTCCGTTCCCATACGTGGAAGACGTGGAGAAGGCAATAATTTCACATTGACTTCAAAATCACTTCAGAAAGTTACTGTGGCATGCCCCATTTTGAAAATAGATTAGAGGAAAACGTATGGAGCTAGGTGTGAACCGTTAAGTGAATGCATGACGCAGAAACGCCTTTCCTGATTACAAATTCTATTAAAATTTAGGCTACGTGAATCGCGGCGTTATTCTTATGAAGTTTCCATTCAACAAACTCCGTCTACATCTGGAATTAGATCCTTCATTAATTCTCACAGAACCTGTATGTGGTAAGCTTCAATGACTGATGTGCCTCTTGGATATACCATACTTTTGTAATTAACGAAATTAATCACCATGACTACAGTTGTCAATTTCTGTACACACGCTATTTTTTGGGGTGGTTCGCTATGCTACATCCACTCTGTGCTAATCCGTTTCGTTTTTGGGTCATAATAATAAAAGGTGTGCGAGAAAAGCAACGAGACTGATATTTTATTAACCGAGGTTTTGTTTTTTAAGCTACAAAAGTAGGTCCCTTCGACATCTTTACACAGACGGAGTCGCTCTTTCCAGTCTTGGTAGCTGCGCTGAAACGTTTCCACTGGTAAGGCCTTTAACACATCGGTCACAATCTTTCGAATTTTCTCCAATGGCCAAAAATAACGTTCTTTTTAAAACATTCTTCGACTTAGGGAAAATAAAGAAGTCACAAGAACGCAGATAGGGGGAAACAGAGGCTCTACAACAACTGGAATTCCTTCCATGATGGAAGTGGCCGTGTGATATGGTGCGTTGTCATGATGCAGCATCCACTTCCCTGATACTTTGGAGGAAGTCTTTGAAATACACTTGTTTGACAGTTTGTTCTTGAGGAACAAATGCTTTATGCACGATACCACTACAACCAAAAAGGCGAATCAGCATTGTTTACAACCTTCATTGTCTCTTCAAGCTTCTTTCGATCTAGAAAATGTGTCAGGGTGCCACTCCTCACTTTGCCATTTTGTCTCAGGATCGTACTCAAAAATTCATGATTTATCACCTGTGATCACATGACAGAACCATTCGTAGTCACTGGTAATTCTGTTAAGAAGATCAAAACACACGTCTCTTCGATTATCCTTCTACTCAGGGGTTTTTCGACACCAACCTATAGTATCTGCAAAAATTCGGTAAACATTTGATTTATGTTGAAAGCTTTTAAGTTCAACAGGTCATCCATCATCCTTTGTGTTAAACATTGGTATGATCTCACAAGTGTACGCAGACACTAAACGGTTCGTCGGTTCCTGAAGTTGAACGTCTCCGTGAGAGAGGTTCATCTTCAAATTCCTCTCGGCCTTCCAAAAATAATTTGTGCCAGTAAAAAAGTTGAGATCTTCAGAAGGAATGTTCGCCATAGGCCTATTTCGACTTTTAAAAGCTCACGCCCGTAGATTCCCCAGGCTTAAACCCAAAATTTATCATAACGTTGCTCTAAATTCCACTGTTCCGTTTTCGTAACACACGACAAAAACTCAGCTTCACTGATGGCACTCTCAGAATTTACTTGATGGCTGTACCGAGCTGAAATTCTAACTGAGCATCTGGAAGGAATGAACACACCGGTATACACCAGGAGAACAACACAGCATTGCTCACAGTGCTGTCTGTTTTATTAGTTTTCTGCCGAACCTCGTATAGTCACGTTTTGCTTGCAGTGATGATGTATAGCCGCCCTGCATCACCCACGTTTACAACACAATGATCCCAACAGCGACACACATCAGTGGGATTCTTCATATTGTCCAGCGCTTTCACACTGTAGACGGGAGAGAATGTTGATTTAAAAAAAAAATGTATACACCTTCATTTGATGTCTTGAGAGTGCGTCCTAGAAGTGTGACAGTGATAGTGAGACGTGCCTCGCAGTGAAGTATGGTGGTTCCAGTATTAACTGTTGTTTCCGTGGAGATCATAACATGTGTTATGGCTCCTTTCAGTCTGTAAGTTATCCAGCCAACTTAAAATGACATGTACCAACTAAAATAAGCAAGAAGGGGCACAGCAGGCTCACCAAAGGCTGACTTCAGTTCGTCATATGTTACAGTAGAATTTTTCTGCAGGCGGACACAAAATTTTATTCTGTTATGTGTTGCGCAAATTTTTTTATTTATTGTTACCTACTTGTGGTAGGTGGGTCGAATGTTTGCAGAAATTTGTTCTTCTTAGCCAAATATTCGAATAGGCTGGGAATGGGGCGATGGTTCCCATGAGGTAACAGTTGGGATGGGTTGACTAGTTTCTCAAATTACATGACTTTTCTTATGTTTTCCATCCTGAACTCGTGAAAACATGGAGAGCTGTTGTAAAACTTCGTCCTTTTCAGCCGAAGATGTCAGAATGATGAGACTGTGGGAAAGGGAGTCCCAGTTGGGATATTTTTTTTCCTTAATTGAGTTTCGATCTCCCCCCCCCCCCCGCTCCCGAAGGGGGGTGGTCTGGCAGCAGGTTAGTACGCCGCTCTTTAGCCTACAGAATTTGTTTTAAAAAGATGAAGATAATAAATAATAAAAGCAGGCGATAAAATCGGTGACTTAAATGGTAAAATGGCGGAAAATCGTGGAACTTAAAACATAAAACAAAGAGTTGATGATGCTAATAAAATACATATGAAACAGACTGGTAAAATAATAGACAGACAATAAAAAAACACGGCAACAGTCTGGTTTCTGTTCGCAAGAGATATAAAATTCACACCCAGCGACAGCATGGTTTCTGTTTGCAACACTTTGGAAAGACGAACAACACTGAACATTCACTAGAACACTGCACTAAAAAATTGGCACAAATATGACATACCACAGGCGAGGGCAGACATGGGGAACCTGGACAGGTGAGTGGAAAGGAAAAGGGGGGAAGGAGAGGAAAAAACGAAATGGGGGAGGGGCGAAAGGAGCCGATGGAGGATGAGGACCTGCTAGAGGGGATAGACGCAACAGGGAGTGGGGAAAGGCAGACGAGGGTATATAAAAGGACTGGTGGAGGGGGGAGTGGGGAGGCAGAGAGAGCTTAGGTGGGGAGAAAATAGGATGGAAGGGGGGGAAGAAGGAGCCCATGGAAAGGACAGAGGGAAGGATGGGGGCTGAGGATCAGTGTTGATAGGAGGAAGCCACCTTGGGAAAGGAGACAAAGGTTGTAGAGATGGAGGGTAGGGGGGACATAACAATAAAGGCGTGGCAGAGGATCGAGATTGGATAGGAGAGGAGCAACCAGAGGGTGAGGTGGATCAAGGTGGTTGGACATGCAGAGTATGCGGATATGTTCGAGGAATAGAAGCAGAGGGGGAAAAGAATGAGGCCTAGTGGATCCGCGTGGGGGGCAGGAGGTGTATACGGAAGGTGAGGCAGAGTGCATGGCACTCGAGGATCTGGGGGAGGGGGGTGGATGCCCCCGTTGGGAATGTCTTGAGGGGATTTTAGTTCCTTCATTCGGATGAAGACCAAGGGAAACCTTCCAAAAACCTTTGTCAGGCTGATGGACTGGAACTATTTTAAGTTGTAACTGGGGTCACGTTGTCCTTCATACAAACCAAAAACTAAATTGTTTTTTGTACGCTATTTACAAGCACCGAAAATACGGCATTCCAAATGGGAGAGTGGAAAGAACGACACTGCAAGTATTCGAACAGTCTAGCACGTAGTTGTCTCAGACAGCGATAGACGGCACCCTATGTAAATGCATACGTTTCAGAGAATTTGAGACTTTTTGTACTGAACGTCCCTCGTGTATGCTGATTTCCTCAGTTATTTTTGTATTTGCACGGTTGTTTTATTCACAAAATTCTTGTTAGCACCTGACAGCGGAAATGTTTCACCGGGCTCAGGGCGGGAGTGAATGCACGCCCGTCAGCTCGCGCCGTGTCACCGCTGTGGCGGGTGACGCTGGCGCCGGAGCGCGATGCGTGCACGTGACACCGTGTCATCCGCAGGCCCGCGTCCGTTGACAGCCGGTGCACCCAGCGTTGCCCACGCCGCGCGACGTCATGTTAAATTCATGCCGCCTGCGAGCCTCGCGAGTCGGCGGACATCGCCATTACCGGCTGAGTCACGACCAATCAGCGCGTTCACACGTGACGTCCGCCTCCGGGAGTCGCCAGAGAGCTGCCTGCGTGCGAAGGCGGCGCCTCGCCGCCGACCTTTCGCCGGGTCCATCACGCGCCGGGCCGTGACAGCGACACGGTTTCGCTGTTTACCGGTTTAATCACGGCAGGCAGTGCGCGGCTAAGGAATTACCTCCATTATCCCAGGTACATCTGTTCGGCCTAACACATGTAGCGTCAACGCTCAAACACAATGTGGGAAGAGAAGCTGTCGATTCCAGCGGAAATTCTTAAGGGGGGTAGGACGTCAAACGGGCCGACTTGGAGCAGGAGAGGCACCACAGGACATTTTAATTTCTGCTGTCTATACCCTTACAAATAAATTCATAAAACTTTGTCAGCATAAACAGAAAGGATTGAGGACTCACACTCATATCAGCGGAAGTTCAAAAACGTAGCAAAATACCTTTTCTTACATGTGAAATTCCATCATTTTTTCACTTACTACTGGCTGCATTTGTTTCTGTAAGTACACTTTTCTTCCTAAGTAAGAGAGATTCTTCGATGAATTTTGCATAGCATAGAAGCAGTCCTTACAGGTGTATGAAACTCTAGAATTTTCCAAATCTATTAATAACTGTGGCAAAAATTGAGATAATTAACTATGAATTTTGAATTTTTTCTAAAAATTAAGTTTAAAATGTAACAGTTCATTCATTTTCTCATAAATTAAATAAACTCTAGTGTTTCATACAGATGTAACTATAGTTTGTATGCTGTGCAAAATTTGTTACGTTTTTGAGCTTCCACTGCTATGAGTATGAATCCTGAATCCTTCCTGATCATGCTTTCAAAGTTTTATGAACTTATTTGTAAAAGTATAGACAGTGGAAATTAAAATGTCCTGTGGTGCCTCTCCTGCTCCAAGTTGGCCCGTTTGACGTCCTACCCGCCTTAAACCTTCATGAGAAAACTCGTAGACTTCATCTATAAATTTTGATAGTAATTTGCTTAATACTGAGACAGTGCCCTCTCACAGGCGCACTCTTCTTTCTTTAAGTGCTGTAATGTCAGCGCCTAAAAGTTTGTAACAGGCTTCCAGATGTCCGTTGCTCAAGTTTTCCGTTGCTTTTCTTTCACTGTTCTTTAAAATTTAATAAATACACTGTTACCCGTTGTCGACGTTGTAACGGTTTTACGACTTCGCTCTCTGTGGTAAAGAACTCGTCGATTTGTCTCGTTTAGAACAAGGCACGCCGCACTGACACTTTAATACGCTCTTCGTAGGTGAAACTAGAGATGATGCTATTCGGTATCCGACCCATTCGTCATAATTTTATTATCAGATCAATTATCAGGCAGTGGGTCAGTACATGGTAGTTACCGGATTTAAAATAAATTATTAAATTAAAAGAAAGTTGTTAACTTCTTAGATACCACAAACACCAATGAAACAAAATCCAGCAGAAAAATTGTCCTACGGAGCAGAAAAGAAGGCGAATAAGCTTCTGTTTATTAAAGGACTGTGGCTGAACAGTGAGGTACTACTGTCTCCCTTTTGCTCTCTCTTACTGCTACTGTGTTATTCATTCCCTGACACTGTTCCTGTCTCTCTCTGTCACTATCTATATACTCCTCGTTGTCATTGTCATAGACTGTCATAGACTTCCCTTTACTCCTCTCCAACTGCAACTGCCTCCTTTACTCTTTTCCTAGAACTGTTCTGTCACTTTTGTTTCTGTACCATAACCACTGTCTACTATTTCCAGTATTTAGTACTTTTATGTCTCTTTCCCACTACCACTTTCTCTTTCTCTCCCAGCATTAAAAGGCAGTTAGTACCCCACTTTTCAGTCATTATTTTATAAACAAGAGCATATTCGCCTTTTTCGTGCTCCGGTAGGAGCATTTTTCCACTGGTTCCCTTCCTTTCCTGCTAAAGCAGGTCATATCACTCATATGAAAAGGACTTCATGGGGTTAGTAAAATTTTCGTATTTTACTTATGTGAAATTGAAATAACACAGAAAAAGGTAATTTTACATCTAAGAACCAAAATTTGGCACCTGGTTCAGTACAACAACTACGATAATAACCCGGGGCTTTATAGCTGCGTCACTTTATAAGCTACGTTTTCGCCTCACATTGGATTTTACGAAAGTATTTTATGTTTACAAGTAGGGTAACTTCGAACCTCTGTATCACAGAAATGGGTTATTTCCAAAGATTTTTGAGGTTGTGATCTTAGAAATGAATCCTAAAAATTAGAACCATTTGCCTTGAACAGCCATCCTGGAATCCGCGGCGTAGTTTTGTTACTCGGAAACCGGGTTTTGGGCTGTTTGTCGATAATGGATAAAAAATTTTGAAAAGGGAGCGGTGGCACTACTACATAAATGGCTAGAGAATATATCGCTACAATTTGTTGCTATTATTTAATATGTAGATCGTACTTGTACAAGTGGGTAGCTTTGAACATCTATATATCGGAAACATAAATACACCAAACAGCTTCTCAAGGTAGTTAGAGATCTGGGTCTTAGGAATATATCGCAAAAAATTCAGGCATTTGCCTTGCGTAGCCGTCATGGCATCTGCGGCTCGGTTTTGGTAACCAAAAGCCACATTTTTCAGGTTTTCTCAGGAACCACCAGTGAACTAAATGTTGAGCGTCCATGAACTAAATGGCGCCTCCATAAGTACCTTAAGGAGCGCCGTAGACCACATGTAATGAAAAAAAAAATCAACCTTTTTGCGCCATTTGCGTATGCTGGAAAAAGTGTGTAAAATTCAGACTTTGTACTGTAGAATATTTACAGTAAGACTATCCTTGTGTTGCGTGTACTACTTGTCTGTACCCCAAGGGCTATTCAGAACATTTGACCCTACTGTTCTGTCACCAATATAACACGACCTATGAGCCACGGAAAATCCCATTTCCGTGGACGGGGTTTTCAATATATTCAGTGGACAATGCTGTAGCATGCGTACCGAAATCTTCAAATCATTCCTTATTTTTCATTTTAACAACAGTACCAATTAGTTCTCGTACTTAACTAGAGGTAGGTTATGCCGAACGACATCAATATAAGGAAATAAGCATTTCCGATTGTCTTCGCACACACACAAATTATTTCACTGCATACACTGCTACAAGGCGCTGAAAGATATATTACAGAAAATTTTGTGAGTTTTGAGTACTGTGTGTTTTCAAGTTTAAAGGCTTCCAAATAGTCTGCCTTGAATCAACGACGTGTTGTTGCTTGAATCAGAACAGTTGCGAGTTCGCTTAGACCTACACGTCACGACATGCTCCATGGCAATCATCTGCTGAATTTCCTCTCAGCGGATGTCCGGCTACCCGGCTTATATGACGGCTTGACATTGCGTATCCTTTTTGCAGAGAAACGCGCATCAGTATGTTAATCTAATTCTGAAGTTCATTGTAAGGAAAGGCGATAGTATTGATCAGTCCCGCTGAGGGGCCAATTGAAATACAGGTGTGAATTCTGTTAACGGTGGTGAGAAACTGTTGGAGAAAACTGTTTATTGTAAGTGGTCGTAAAACACCCAGAGGTGCTGGATAAGACAAAAGCACTTGGCACCCAGACGTGTGAGAAACGGCAGCAGGACGATACTAATGGCCACCAAAATTCATTGGGACGCCAGTGATACTGAACTAGAAAGAAAACATAAAATAATTTATTTATATGCATCCATTCGTTGCATTGTATTTTTGAAGGACTAGCGTAAATCACTCATTTCAAGTTAGGCCAGTTGGGTTTGAACTAATATTTTATTTATGATTCTTAAATTCCTTAAAAAATAGATAGGGGATTAAGACGCGCAGTACACACACGTTGGTTCTTCTTCGAGGTTCGAAGTGATTCAGTAGTAAGTCAGAATTGTGACTTTAATTTACTGGTTAATATTGTTTGAAACAGGTACTGTACTTAAAATTAATCACGAACAATGTAAAATGTTTAACAATTGGAATTAATAGATGTTCTTAGAGAACAGAGACTCTTACATTACGCACACAGGGATAAACATTAAATTTACACAGCCATACGAAATATAATAAGTCAGAGGCACCATTTATTAAACCATTATGCATCCACTATGCTTTTATTTTAGGTCCGTACATTGGTGATAGCACGTGGGCCGGACTTGTATGGTGCGATTTAGACAAACAGTATGACACTGTTCAGTATCACTTCATACTGGGTTTTAGAGAAAACATCTTACAGACCATCACATATAAGAAGTGGGTTTCTTATTAAAGTAGAAATGTAATTAACGTTCTTGAATATGGTGTAATCAAGTTTTTTAGTAACCTGAATGTGTGTAAAGTAATCCAGTACCACTATTGTTGAAAACTGTGTGCTTTTGTTACGGCATAAATGAGGCTTTCACGCTACATGCGTCCATGTGTAATAAAGCAGAATTCTGAAACACCATTTTCGGAAAATAAGCTGTACACAGTGTAGTGGCGAAATATTTTCAGCATATCCAGTTACATTATCCAAACCTTCGTTATTATTCTAATTAATTATTTTACTTATTTGAGTTTTAAAAAATGGCTCTAAGCACTATGGGGTTAACAGCTCAGCTCATCAGTCCCCTAGGCTTAGAATTACTTAAAGCTAAGTAACCTAAGGACATCACACAGATCCATTCCTCAGGCAGGATTCGAACCTGTGACCGCAGCAACAGCGAGATTCTGGACTCGAGCGCCTAGAACCACTCGGCCACAGCGGCCGGCTATTTGAGTTTCATGTTTGAAACTGTTATTATAATTTTTTCATTCACGTTTTTATTTTTAATTTTTTTAAAGTTTTCTGTTTCACATATGTGTGTTCATTTAGTTGACAATGATGAGTAACTCATTATTATGGTAGAAACTCATTACAGTAATTTGAATCTATAAAGAAATGCTTAAAACATAACGTTTCCTTTACACCAATCACATAAAATGAAATTTTTTCACGTAACACACACGCCGGACAACATAATATAAAACAAAATTCAGAAGGATTCTCTAATTTTGGCGGGTGAACCACTAAATACCTTGATAATACATTGGAAAACTTTGGTAAAGAGGACTATTTATGTACTAGTGCCTGCAGCTTGATTATATTGTTTCTCTAGTGGACAATAAAATGATTCAGCAGAACTAGATCTGAAAACCTTCTCACAAAATGTTTTCACAATCGAAAGCCGTGTATGTCTCTGGGTTACATCTGCGCTGTCTAGCATTTTGGGATCAAAAGATGAACGAGTTTCTCGTCCTCTGGTATGACGCTTAAAGTGCATTTTACGCACTGCCCGCTACCCTTTTCATAGTTGTAAAGGAGACTAATAGAGAGTTTCTTTTTAAAGCCCCAAATGTTTTTGTGAAGGCACTGAAATCCGGTAAATCGACATCTGACAAGATCAAAAAATACGTTAAAGAAAAAAATGAAATGTTCGTACGGCACTGTTGGTCGGGAGGGGGGAGCTCGCCCGCCGTATTGCAGGTCCTCTTTAGTTAACGCCGCATCGGCGATTTGCGAGTCAGTGATAATGAAGATGATGGTGAAGGACACACAACACCCAGTCCCCTGCCGGGAATCTAACCTTTTTTTTGTAACCATATGTATTTATTTATATATATTAACACACATTAACGTCCGTCTAGCTGTAGAGAAGCACTATCACACGCGCTTGTTCAGAGAAGTTATTGAAATACAAAAACACACGAACAGTTTTAACAAGAAAGAGGAAAGCCTTAAGGTAAACGGATCCTGGCTTCCCGTACTGCAGCGAACGACCATTGCAGGTAGCAAGAGGAGAACCGCACCAGAAATGACGGCGGAGAAGCCCTCGGACGTTGGCGCGCCTGGAACGTACAGTCTGCGCCCGCTAGCTCAGCTCCAGTTCCCCACCGGCGATGGAGGGTGAAGCTTTGACAATGCCAGCCACTCGTGCTGGCCAAACGTCAGTAAAATCATTAGACGAGCGTCGGCCGAAGAACCCGAGACAGAAGCCAATAGGCAGTTTGTCAATAAGTGGCCAAGAAAGCCTTAACAATTTTGCCTGCAAAATGCTTGAAATATAAGAGAGAAAATTCTACAGATTGTGGCGTCGCAACTAGTGCGAGCGCACAGTTTTCTATCAAATATTTACTGTGAAATGTAGACAGACTGTAAAGTAGCCATCAGATTAGCATATGTGCTGTAGCGGGCAGATTACCGGTGTCCGTTCGTCTGACGTCACGACCATATGGCATGTCTGTACCGTGAGAATGTAAGACCTGTGCGCTAACTAGCCGCGTGTATAACGTGGAACTTTCATCTTTAATAACTTCTAACTGAGGAACCTGAGGAAATTAAAAGTTAATATACTAGTTTCTGTTATGAATAAAAATAAGTCATCCAAATTTGAGCTTTGAAACCTGCATATTTTGGAAATTAGAAAAATCTTACAGAAAACGCAAATTTCTACAATTTTCGAGTCTAAATAAATACCATTATGTATAGATCACCTTCAGTGACCATCCAACTATGAAACAAAATCACCTTCCGTGCTTTTGTATTTATTTTGAGAATTTTACTTTTAGAAATTCACCTATAACTTTGTTAAAACCATAAATGTTTTGAATTTTTGTGAACAGTTATTTTATATGAGTAGGTGAGAGTGAATGAGTGTGCCTGAGTGAATGAAAGAGGGACATTCGCCATTCTTTGCAAGTGTATAAAATCTAGGTTGGAACTCGCAAGTGTTCAGACGATGTAACCGTGGGAACAGAGTCGCCAGTGGTTCCCCATCTTAGTGAATGTCGGATGTCCAAGAGTGTATGGTATTGTACAAGCAGCCAGAACGTTCGCGAGTATTTAAATAATTTCTGGAAATAAAGTAAAGTCTAGTTTTCCTTTCGGTTTGTTAAATTATACAGTAAATTTTGTGTAACAAGAAATCATGACGTAAATGATTCAGAAGTCATGACTGGTGCGTGCTAGATTTTGGCGCGAGGCGCACCCAAAGAGTTAATTCTGATTGGCTGTGTGATGTGTGAGCCAATGGGATGCGAGGACGGTTAGCAGACTAGGAGAGGGGTCGCGAGTGGAAGAGGAGTCGCGAAGGAACTGTGATCGAGAAGAGACATGCTTGATGTGTCCTCGCGAATAATGTGTAAAATGAAGTCATAAAACGGCTTCATCGGTTCGGTACTGTGCGATTTGAGACTGGAAGAGTCCAGTAACGCGTAGTGTGAGTTTGAGCGAGTTGTGACTTTTCGTTCCGCGAAAGACGCGAGTAACTTTAATAATTAAAAGCGTGGCGGTACTTCGTAAACTTTTACTAAGTGCTTATGGCGAGCATTAACGTTAAAAAACGAACTATTATTGAACATCGACTGCAAACGTGTATGTTAGAAAATCGTCTGTGTTGCAGTTAAGTAAATTCCGTAACTTTGAAAGCTAATTCTGGCGGGGTTTGAGTGTGGATAGAATTGTGAACTGAACTTCCTTCAAACGTAGATTAGCGGGCTGATGATCAGGCTTAAAGACAATAAAGAGCTTAAATAGAATTACCAACTTCGCGTTCTCGTTTGAGTAAACAATTACTACCATTCCAATAACTCAATTTATTTAGGAAGATTGCTCATAGATTGTATTTCAGCAAACATGTATCGCGGCCTCCGGTGAGCGGCTATTAAATTGCAGTTTCTTCAACACTGCTTTTCTGCAATTTTTCCAGTAGCTGCTATCAGGAGAGGCGAGTGCAGCAACTACCTAAGAAACGAGGTAGGTGGATTTTCTTTCAGGGAAAGGAAACTGCGCGGTAAGAGCCTGACCCGTCGCAAGTGGTGCATCGGCCCGGGAAATAAAAATAGTAAATTCCAGTGAATTTCAAAAAAAAGCAGTAGTGACAATTACCGGACAATACAGAAGTGCTCGCTATGTGTAGGAACTGTGTAGCGTACAAATTGATATCGCCACGTGAATAGGAAGGACAGTGAAAGTGTCCGTGAACTGTAATGTGTTGTACGGAACGGAAGAATTTTTCGGTGACTACGCGCCGATTGGAATAGCAGTCTACGACGGCGTCTGGCAGACGACGAGCTACGGAGGCTACGCAGAGGCGACGACAGCAGTGGCAGTTGGCAGCGCTGATTCGAGCAGGGGCCCGGAAACTGGTACAGCATTGCAGTGTATGGTGAACGGACCCGCAGTTTCATCTAGCAGCAACGCAGCACGCCGAAGCACAAAGTTAAGTACAGTGCTTTTGAAAACTTTGTGTGTTTGTGGAGTCAAACTGAGAAAAATGGCTGAGTTTCAACCAAGTGACAAAAAGGCGGAACTAAGTTGTGATAGTGGGATGGAGACAGGGGAAAATGACCCCATGAATTTTAGTTTAGACGTGTCTCAACCCAATTTCAGTAGTAGTTTGACTGATTCATCCTATGTTAATTATAGTTTGGAGTCAGATCCAAATATGTCAGTGCCCAGTGAGTTACAGTTACCCATGCCGGTAGTTAATGTTAATAGGGACAGTGTATCAGCAAATGAGGGGGCGAAGGATAATGTCGCCAGTATGCTGATGAATCTATTAACTAAGATGAACGTGTTGGATTCCAATATGTCAAGTAAGATGGATTCCAGTATGTCAAAATTGGAAACTAATATGTCACAAATGGAAACTAATATGTCAAGTAAAATGGATTCAAAAATGTCTAAATTAGGATCTGATTTAAGTAATGAGATGACTAAAATGGGCGCTGATTTAGATTCCAAAATATCCGATCTCAGAGACTGTTGGAAGCAAGATTTAGCAGTGCTCAGTAGTAAAGTAAATGTTGAAATACAGCAGGTTAAACTAGAATGTACAGAAAATATTGTTCAAGTGCAAAGTGAATTGACGACACGAATCGAACAGGTTACTGAGGATCAACAGCAATTTAAATCCCATGTTGATGCAGAATTAGATAAAGTATGTGAGCACATAAAAGTGGTAGAGAATTCCAATGAAATTAATCATGCCGCCTTAGAATGTAAAGTAAATGATACCAAAATTCGGTGTGAGAAACTTGGAGAGCAAGTTGTAAATAAGGTCAATAATTTAGAGACTCACATAAGCCATTTCAGTGAAAGTGTGAATGAGCAACTTTGTGGGCATGAATGCAGACTAACCAAAGTAGAACAGTGTGTTTCTAACCATAGTGGTAGTATAATTTCCAGTGGAATAATTGAATCTACCGAGGTTGCGTATGTTACCCACAGACAGTTTTTAAAATTTGACCCAAGTAAGAACATGCACCCCAGAGAATTTTGGAACGATTTTGAAGACGTTTTGCCGAAAGTATGGAGCGATAAACAAAAGATAGGCTTTATCACTTCAAATTTGATGGGAGAGGCCAGAGTATGGGGGAATTTAGCCTCTGAAAAATACGCGAAATTGTCAGAATTTAAATTAGCGTTCTTTGAGGAATACTGGGGAAAGAGAAAGCAGATGGATGTTCTTAATCGGTTCTGGTCGGGAGAGAAGTATGACCCCAAGAGAGAGGGCATCAAACGATTTGTTCAAAGGTGGGTAACAACTCTGTCCTACCTTAGTTATAAGTTAGAAACAGAACAGATCATATTAGGGGTAGAAAATAAGCTACCATGGAACTGGAAAACTAAGATCATATCTGCGCCCCGAGATAACATTGACAAGTTCGTACAGTATTTAGAAAGGGTTGAATCCGTCCAAAAAGAAGAAGAAAACATGAGGAGGGAGCATCGCCCGCCTGCTAGGCAGAATGACAATCGTGCGGATGTAAACATTAATAGGATGGGTGTTCAGAGAGGCGGCGGATACCGTGGCAGTTCACGTGGTAGAGGAAGAACATATGTTAACAGGTTCAATGAACGCGAGCAGTATGACAGCGGCCGACAGATGTCAGGAGGTGAGGCGGTCAGCTGGAGGCATAGTGATGACGCACCGCGCTCGGAAAACCATTAATTGTCTACGAGTGTGCTGGCGATCGTAGGCAACAGCGTTTAAAGTTAAATCCGCTGGCAAAACCATTCATAAGAAAGCAGCCTGAACGACCACCTAACATAAATGTTGTTGCTACAAAATTTAGGGAGGATAACGTAAAACAGACAGAGATAGTAGCTTTAAGTCAAGTGGAGGTTAATGAACCAATTAACTGTAAGAATAATCATAAGAAGCCACTTATTGAAGAACTAAGTACTAGTTATAAGGGTAATAATCAGAAAGACATTATGCACAGTAAAACTAATGAAGAGCTGTCGGATAGGGGTGAGAACAGTAATAATGGCAGGGTTGTGACTGTGCTTGATAAGATAATTGATGTTGTAGATAGTTACGAAGAAGAGGATAGATTAGAGGAGGAGGTAGAGGTTAATGACGACGCCTTGGATAGGGTCGTAGAAAAGGAGGTTAATGAGAAAGAGGGGGAAACATTGGAAAAATGTTTTGACTTAGCAATAGTGGATAGGCTAATAGGAGCTGCCACTAGAATTGAGGGTGATAATAAGCATGAAATAAACCCTGTAAGTGTGAATGTGATTGCCACCCAAAAGACAGGCTTCGAAAGGAGAGAAATTGTGCAAGATTTATTGGAGGAAGCAGAACCCAAAATAAATAAAGAGTACTTAGGGCAACCGATAGTAGAGCTAAGAGTATTAAATGAACCAGTTAAATGTTTGATAGATACTGGATCGGAAGTCTGTGCAGTATCCCAGAACTTGGTAAATGAACTCCCTAACAGTAAACAGATTGTTAAGATGCCAGTAAGTGGCTTGAACATTGTAGTAGCAACCGGTAAGACTAAGAAGACAGTAAAACAGGAAGTGTTTCTACCCATAGCATTTAAGGAAGTAGAAATAAGACAGAACTTCTTAGTTATAAATGGACTGAGTGTAGACATATTGGTGGGGGCTGACTTTTTGAATAAATATGAAGGATGGGTGAATTTTTCTACCAATGATGTTATGGTAAAAATTAAGGGTAAACTAATTACTATACCTTTCATCGGTAAGCAGCTATGTGAGGATCCTGAGCAGAATGATTTTCCTATATGTATTTGTAAAACAGAGAAATTCTTGGAGGGCTATAATGAGTACGGTGGCAAAAAAGTAGAGGATCCGTCTGAGCTTGTGAGTGTCAGAAATAGGATCGAGGAGAAATTACTAGAATTAATTGATATTGATGAAGCAAGGAAAAACGATTTAAGACAAATACTAGTCAAACATGCCGAGGTTTTCTCAGATCAACCAGGGCTAGTAAAGGATTATGAGTGTTTTTTGACAGTGCAGAAAGACGCTCATTTCTTCAAAAAACCATTTGCAATCCCAGAAGTACATAAGGAGGCAGTACGTGACTTAATTCAAAATATGTTAGAGTGGGGAATTATTGAAAGGGCTGTTAGTGTGTACAATAACCCGCTAGTCATAGTTCCTAAGAAGGATGGCTCAATTAGACTAGTGTTGGATGCTCGAGCATTAAACAAAATAGTACTACCTGAGAGTGACCGTCCGGAGAATATTGAAGAACTGCTACAAAAGTTTAAAGGTGCTAAGTTCTTTACATCCATGGATGTGACCTGTGGATATTGGAACCTACCGTTAGCAAAGGAATCAAGAAAGTACACGGCATTCTTATTCGAAGGTAGATGTTATCAGTATAAGGTGGTGCCGTTTGGTTTAAATATAAGTGTATGTGCCTTTGTAAGAGCTATGTCGCAGGTATTAGGGGACCATCTACTAAGAAGAATTACAGTGTATGTAGACGACGTTTTGATATCAACACCAACGTGGGAGGAACACTGTATGTTATTGGATGAAGTATTGAGGGCCATAAAATTGGGGGGTATGAAATTGAAGCTAGACAAAACTGAATTTGTGAAGAAAGAAATTAAATTCTTGGGGCACATAGTGAGTGGCGATGGTATCATGCCGGATCCAGAAAAGATTAGAGCAATAAGGGATTATGCTGCACCTACAACACGTAAAGCATTAAAGGGGATGTTTGGTTTGTTTGGGTTTTATAGAAAATTTGTGTCTGGACAATTATTCAATGCACCGTGCCTGCGAGAACTCTTAAAGAAAAATGTAGTTTATAAATGGACTTCTGAGTGTCAGAAGGCGTTTGAAGAATTGAAAGAAGCTCTTATTAATAGTAAGATTTTGAACCATCCCGATTTTTCGAAACCATTTTGTCTGGGATCTGATGCTTGTGGTTACGGGTTAGGAGTTGAACTATTTCAGTTGGAAAAAGGAGAAGAGGAAGTCCACAAGACCATAGCCTTTGCGAGCAGGTCATTGCAACAATCGGAGATAAATTATAGTATATCTGAACTTGAAGCATTAGCTGTTATTTTCGGCCTGCAAAAATTTGAAAAGTACCTTTTAGGACATGAAATTTGGATCTACACAGACCATAGTGCCCTTACATATTTAGACTCATGTCAGCTAAAACATGCTAGATTAAGAAGGTGGTCCCTGTATTTACAGCAATTTAATTATAAGATGATATACATTAAGGGTTCCGAGAACATCGTGGCGGACGCCTTATCAAGAAGTGTGAAAGATACAGGACAAGAAGGGAAATCTTTAAGAAATACCGATAATAATGAAGTAATGTTGGCCATCATGCAGCTCCAGGACGATGGCTTAATTAAGCGCATTTGTAAGAACCTACGGAGGGAACAGAACCAGGATGACAACATTAAATTAGTAAAGAGTAGATTAGGTCATCCAGACTACCCAAAATTACTGGTCTACTATAAAGTGCATAAAGATGTCTTATTTAGGCGCAGGAAAGACAGTGAGGAGAATTGGAAAATATGTTTTCCGGAGCAACATGTAGATGCACTTACAGACTACGTACATTGTAAGTATGGGCATTATGGCGCTCGTAAATGTATAGCTAAGTTAAGTGAAGTGGTAATTTTTGATAATATGTGGAGAAGGGTGCAACAGCGATTAGAATCCTGTGATCGTTGCCAGAAAGTTAGGGCCAACAATAGAACTATCCAAGGACAGATGTATTCAGTAGAACCACAAAATCGGCTGGATTTAGTAGCTGTAGATTTATTTGGTCCACTACCAGTGTCTAGAGGGGGATGTGAATATGTGTTTGTGATGGTGGATGGGTTTACTAAGTACGTAAAATTTTACCCAATTAAGAAAGCCAACTCTAAAGTATTAGTGAATAAGTTGGAGAAGGACTATTTTGGGAAGATAGGAGTGCCAAAGGCAATATTGTCAGACAATGGGCCCCAGTTTATCTCTAAGAAATTTAGTGAATGTTTACAACAGAGAGGTATCGATCACATAAAAATCTCCGCGTACTTTCCTCAAGGGAACATGTGTGAGCGAATTATGAAGGAGTTAAACAGATTGTGTAGAACATATTGTCATAAAAAACACTCCGCTTGGGCCAATTATATTGAATACTTCGAAGAAGTAATAAACCATCTGAAGCATGAAGCCACAGGATATGCACCAGTAGAGCTAATGTGTGACATTAGGCCGAATAATATTTTATTCGACCTGGTCGAGTTTCCAAATCTCACAGACATAGCCATCGAAGAGAAGGAGAGACTGGCACGTATTAATATAAGAAAGAAGGCCCTGGAAAGAAAGAGAAGGCATGACGCAAGAGCTGATCCCACTAGTTTTCAGGTAGGGGATCTAGTGCTAGTGAAAACTAGGGAAAGATCTAAGAAACTTACGTCAGAAACAAAGAAGTTTACCGATGAGTACGTGGGCCCATTTAGAATCGTAGAGAAGCCTCACCCAAATGCTTATAGACTGGAGTTTGTGAAATCACATAAGGTGTTAGGGCTTAGGAACATTGTGGATTTGAAAAGATATGTTCAAAAGAGAGACGTGGCCAGGAGTGAGTAGATACCTCAGAGAGCTTTGCACTCTTTGCAGAGCTAAGTGCGTGACGAGCACTAGGTCTCGAGTCGTTTGACAATATTTCTTCCACTTTCTTTTCCGTATTGTCAACCTACCTCTTCTTTCATTCAGAACTAAAATTCTATCGTCTTTCCTTCTTCTCTATCGTAGTTTTTAAGTGATAAAGTGTTTAAGTAATGAGTAGGAAAGAACCTCAGTGCAGTATAGGTTAAGCGTAAGGAATGAGTGTAAGAGAAAATCAAAAAGGATTAAGATACCTCAGATAAGTAATAAGTCTCAGTAAAGTAAATGTTTGGCCTAAGGTGTGAGTAATGCCCTTAGAAAGGTAAAATAACTAAGAAATGTAAGAGCCTCAGAAAATATGGTGACGAACATTGAAGCTGTTTGTTAAGTAACAGAACGATATGTTAAGACGTAGCATTAAGCTAATGTTTAGGAAAGGAAATGGAGCAGTACAGCAAAACTGTCTGTTCAATGAAGTCAGAGACTCAGGAGGTGATTTAGTGGTAAAATGAGTAAAGGTACAGTGCAACAAGGTTGACTGTCAAAGGGGTAAAGGAAGTTAAGTTAAAGGGACAGTGCAGCAGGACTGACTGTCAAATGAAGAGAAATATGTGAGAAAAGGAGAAAGAATGAGCATAGTGTTTGGCTAGCTCGATATTAGGAAAAAGTGAGGCTACGAAGGTGAGTAAATAAAAAGCTTAATGTTGGTAACCAGAGGTGGCGTTTGTTGGTAAACAGAGGAGATGTTTGTAAACAAAAGGAAGTGAGGCTACGAATGTAAACAGAGCTGAGGCGACGTTGGTAACTCAGGAGGTGGATGTATGTTAGAAAGTATGGGTAACGAGGTTTCGCAGATTAGTAGGAAACGCTTTAACAAATACTAACCTGAGTGTGTGAAGTATGAGTATGAGAGTTGTAAATTAAACCCGAATGTGACTAGAGAAAACCTGATGTTGACAAGAAATTGAAGTAACTCCAGATATGTGAGATGAGGAAAGTACCCATGACATCGATTCCATTTTTGACCAGAGACACACAAAGCTCCCCAAGTTTGTCGTAGAGATTAGTATAAGGATTGTAGTGTTGATAAATGAATAAGTAAATATGTAATTTTCAGTGTTTAATTTATGATACAGGACTACAGGAGATTGCCTGGAGACAGAATTGTAATATTGATAATTTTGTGTATATTTTATATTGTTGTGTATTGTACAGGAACTGGAGAGTCACCAGTGCTGGCGGAGATTTATTATGTATTTGTGAACTATTTGTAGGAATTGTTTTTCTTAGTATTTCTTATGTAACCATAACTTGTTTGATTATGAGATGAAGAAGTAATTAAAGAGTAAATGTGCCACTTCGGTACTGCATTAGGAAAGTCAATTCACTTTTCACTCAAATAGAAAAAAAAAAAAAAAATTTGAAAATTGTACATACTGTAAAGTAAATTTTATCAAAAATATGAGACTTTAGAGTCAAGCAGATAGCGCCATTTATCGCTGCTGTAGGTTAAGACGTAGCAGTTAGAAAGGGAACTGAGGCCAGCTGATGTTTCAGGTGCGCCGAAGTAAACAGAGGTGGTAGCACGAGACTTGAAATGGACCTCCCAAGCAGGACCCGGTCGAACTACGAGTGCTATCAAAATCTTAAGTGTAAGTGGTAAAAAAGTGACGCTCACCATAGCGATAGTAGTGTTAGTGTGCGTGTGACGTACATCACGATAGTATTTAGGTTTGTTTTCTCTTTCAGGAATTTGTAAATAGAATTTTGTAATCTGAAAAATTTTTTTTTTGAATGATGATAAAAGTGCATGTTTAGATATAAGATGTTTTGTAGGTCGTCAGCCCTAGGTATAAGTGGATGATTGATGTACAGGAACTATAAATGTTAAATAGCTGTTTGAGTAAATCTTTAATAGAAATTTTTTTAGAAAACTAAAAGTTTGTCATGAATGAAAAAATTTAGTTTCCTCAGGAGGTGTGTGGCGTCGCAACTAGTGCGAGCGCACAGTTTTCTATCAAATATTTACTGTGAAATGTAGACAGACTGTAAAGTAGCCATCAGATTAGCATATGTGCTGTAGCGGGCAGATTACCGGTGTCCGTTCGTCTGACGTCACGACCATATGGCATGTCTGTACCGTGAGAATGTAAGACCTGTGCGCTAACTAGCCGCGTGTATAACGTGGAACTTTCATCTTTAATAACTTCTAACTGAGGAACCTGAGGAAATTAAAAGTTAATATACTAGTTTCTGTTATGAATAAAAATAAGTCATCCAAATTTGAGCTTTGAAACCTGCATATTTTGGAAATTAGAAAAATCTTACAGAAAACGCAAATTTCTACAATTTTCGAGTCTAAATAAATACCATTATGTATAGATCACCTTCAGTGACCATCCAACTATGAAACAAAATCACCTTCCGTGCTTTTGTATTTATTTTGAGAATTTTACTTTTAGAAATTCACCTATAACTTTGTTAAAACCATAAATGTTTTGAATTTTTGTGAACAGTTATTTTATATGAGTAGGTGAGAGTGAATGAGTGTGCCTGAGTGAATGAAAGAGGGACATTCGCCATTCTTTGCAAGTGTATAAAATCTAGGTTGGAACTCGCAAGTGTTCAGACGATGTAACCGTGGGAACAGAGTCGCCAGTGGTTCCCCATCTTAGTGAATGTCGGATGTCCAAGAGTGTATGGTATTGTACAAGCAGCCAGAACGTTCGCGAGTATTTAAATAATTTCTGGAAATAAAGTAAAGTCTAGTTTTCCTTTCGGTTTGTTAAATTATACAGTAAATTTTGTGTAACAAGAAATCATGACGTAAATGATTCAGAAGTCATGACTGGTGCGTGCTAGATTTTGGCGCGAGGCGCACCCAAAGAGTTAATTCTGATTGGCTGTGTGATGTGTGAGCCAATGAGATGCGAGGACGGTTAGCAGACTAGGAGAGGGGTCGCGAGTGGAAGAGGAGTCGCGAAGGAACTGTGATCGAGAAGAGACATGCTTGATGTGTCCTCGCGAATAATGTGTAAAATGAAGTCATAAAACGGCTTCATCGGTTCGGTACTGTACGATTTGAGACTGGAAGAGTCCAGTAACGCGTAGTGTGAGTTTGAGCGAGTTGTGACTTTTCGTTCCGCGAAAGACGCGAGTAACTTTAATAATTAAAAGCGTGGCGGTACTTCGTAAACTTTTACTAAGTGCTTATGGCGAGCATTAACGTTAAAAAACGAACTATTATTGAACATCGACTGCAAACGTGTATGTTAGAAAATCGTCTGTGTTGCAGTTAAGTAAATTCCGTAACTTTGAAAGCTAATTCTGGCGGGGTTTGAGTGTGGATAGAATTGTGAACTGAACTTCCTTCAAACGTAGATTAGCGGGCTGATGATCAGGCTTAAAGACAATAAAGAGCTTAAATAGAATTACCAACTTCGCGTTCTCGTTTGAGTAAACAATTACTACCATTCCAATAACTCAATTTATTTAGGAAGATTGCTCATAGATTGTATTTCAGCAAACATGTATCGCGGCCTCCGGTGAGCGGCTATTAAATTGCAGTTTCTTCAACACTGCTTTTCTGCAATTTTTCCAGTAGCTGCTATCAGGAGAGGCGAGTGCAGCAACTACCTAAGAAACGAGGTAGGTGGATTTTCTTTCAGGGAAAGGAAACTGCGCGATAAGAGCCTGACCCGTCGCAAGATCTTCTTGAATTGGAACACTGCAATTTGCATTTGGTCATTCGACGATTGTCTGCGAGTGAAATGAGTTCTTTTTAGCAGAGAAAACTTTCTCTATGTTTTTGACCGTGTTATTGAAGCAGATTCTACAGCAGACATCGACCACCAAATGTTTCAAGTCCTATAGAAGCTTGTAGTACATAATAGTTCATCGCAGAATCCTTTGATCCAAATTAAATACGCGAAATTACCTTTGAAAAGACACAACCTGTACTACCGTCGGTAGTAAACTCAATATGAACGTTACATATCGCTTGTGAATCTCAAAGAGCACGAGTTATACTATATGGTGGATACGAACGACTGTTTCATCGAACGCACTTCCTACACGTCCTCTCGTTATCCTGTCTCTAACAAAGTGCAGTCACATTCCTATTTTCTTACTTTTCTTCCCTCGCCATGGAGCAACTATGAGTCAATGAATAAACATTTCGCTCGCGCAGGCAAAACGGCCCCACCTGGCCATATATATTGTCACTTCAAACGAAGTTATTACTTCCCTTCACCGGATACTGCGAGTCTACAAATATTATACCGTTTGATACAAAGTGGGAGAAGCATATAGTGGACTTGGATTCATACGAAGGTTTGTAAGAAGGAACTCATCCATGAATGAAGCAGATTGTAAGAGTATTATTCGAACGATTTTTGAGTATTGTTCACCAGGCCGGGATCCATGCGGAAAACGGATAGAAGAGATGGAGAAGATCCAACGAAGAGCGGCGCGTCTCATCACGCAATTGTTTAGCCTGAGAGAGAGTGTTACGGATATGATCAACAAAATCCATTGGCAGCTTTACGAGAGAGGCGCTGTGCATGAGGGAGAGATTTACCACTGAAACTTGGAGGGAGTATTTTCCAGGAAAAGTCGGACAACATATTACGTCGCCCCAAATACGTCTCGTGTAATGACCACGAAGAGATAATTCGAGAAATTAAAGGCGATGCAGAGTGTTACAGACAATCATTCTTCCATCGCGTTACATGCGAGTGGAACAAAAAGTATCCTGCGCCACACACCATTAGTTGGCTTTCGAACTATGACGTACGCGTACGACAATCGAGTCAACTGCTCTACGTGCACCAAAAGTGTGTCCAGCAGAACTAGGGTGAAGAGATGTACAGGGTGAGCCACCAAACCCGAGCAGCCTTACATCTCTGATACGGAAGGTGTTATCGAAGTGCTTCTACGAACTGCTCTTTCATTGGGGGAAAATTGTTAGATATGTAGACATAAAGAATAAGGATGTAGAACATTAATAACGTCTGCTCTATTTAAAAAGCCTTAAGCATTTTCACATAAACAATTCCTAGGCATTAATTTTCACGACCACCTTGTAGAAGAGCGTTCATGGCTCAGTGACTCCGTGTAGGGAGTGCTGAGCATGACTTTTTAGTAGCTGAAAGACAGTTGCAAGTTTAGGGTCACGTGCACACTAGTGGCTACATTCATTATGTAAAACTAAATACGTTTCTGATATTAAATCCAGTGAGTTTTAGCGGATTTTATTCTTTCCATCCTATCATTTACTTACTTTCAGCCGGCTGGGGTGGCCGAGCGGTTCTAGGCGCTACAGTCTGGAACCGCGCTACCGCTACGGTCGCAGGTTCGAATCCTGCCTCGAGCATGGATGTGTGTGACGTCCTTAGGTTACTTAGGTTTACGTAGTTCTAAGTTCTAGGGGACTGATGACCTCAGCCGTTAAGTCCCATAGTGCTCAGAGCCATCGTGTGCATTTGTTCCATTTATGTAACTGGTACCGATGGATGCAAGTACCTACTTTTACAACGAAGAGCCATAAACCGTTAATGTCACTGTATTTTAGCTCAATGCTGGATATCAAAGTCATGCATCAGGTAATATTGTAAGCATGCTCATCAAGCAGATCCGTTACTGGTGCGCTACATTATAGTATTCTTATTCCTCGGTTTCACAACGAGTAAGGTTGTTAAGGGAGTATTTCCTGTGTGAAGGGCCGGTATGCATAAGAGGTTGTCAAAATGCTGCCGTTCTAAAGCCACACTGGCCCCTTGTCTACAACATCCGCTACGTTGCAAGTACGGTGCAGCAACGCACTCAAACTGTAGCTTTTTGTTCGCCACTTACATGATGAATTGTGGAAACTTAAAACCAAACAGAAAGAAGTATAGTGCTGTTCCAAGACACTGTAGAACACTGGAAACGAATAGCACCTTGGCTCATTTAGAGAGGTACTGGAAATCTATTTAATCCTCCGTTGAGCGAAATTTCAATATAATAGGTGCTATTGGCGAAAGAATATCTCAAGTATCTTGGAAAAACCACAGGTTCGATATAGGAAAATGAAGAATACGTCGTTTTCAGCACATTACAATGTGCATCTTCATATTTTCGCAGCGTAAATACTGATCGATAAAATTTCGAGGGTGCAGGCGCATCAATTTGACTTCTTCTTCTAATATTTCGGCTGACTACCGTCCAGCCATCTTCGGAGGGACCCGAAATATTAGAAGAAGAAGAAGAAGTCAAATTTATGCGGCTGCACGTCCGAAGATTTATTGATCACATTTCTACAAGTTCAAAAGACCGCAGTAAACTCATTTATGAAAGCCAAATGTGAAGAGCTATATTCTGTATTTGTGTGAAGCAGTCTTTGATGCAACATTTCTTCCTTTGCAGAAGATATTTCTTTATCAGGATGTGCCACTGTGCGTCCTCAATTTGTACACTGCAGGTTACCGTTGAAAACTTTCTCAGCATCATTGCTACTTAATCGGCACTTCTTCGTATGCTTCCCATACGTCTGATAACACTCACGTGAAGAATTTTCAAAGCACGTTCATTTTACGCACTTTAGCAAGTCACCTGGGAGAAATAATAATGTGCTAGCATATTTAATGAAGGACGAATGTGCCCTTCAAACCAAAAATCGAAAGCTTCTGCAGAGAAATTTCTAATAGGGACAACGTCCGTAGGAGCACTTCTTCGGAGAAACTCTACACTTTCTGGCTCTAAGACTAATGAAGCGTTGTAAATTTGAACCTGTGTCCCGAAGGAAGGAGGCAGAACAATGGAGTTCCTGCGTTCTGAATTCTTAAGATCAATTCAAAGTGTCTGCCAACTGCTGGCGCCTTTCTGCCCCTCCCCTGCAGCACGTCGGGACATTCGGCGATGGCGCGACATGAATATTCAAGAAGTGATAAAGGCTTCCATTATTGCCTTTTATAACTGAAATCCACAACTTGCAGCCATCTTAAAATGCATGTCATACAGCTTAAAAGCGACACCAATGAAAGTCACTAAGCACGTGAAATATTTCTAACATAATACACACAAGTATAACAATTTCATTCACTGTTACACGAACATGAATTGCTTTAACAGTGTTCCAAAGAAGTTACGTGTACGTCACGTCAGAGGGTAAACAACATTTTCAGCTGTACTGCTGTTAAATACTAATACAATCCCAACACGCCGTCAGTATTGCTCTTCGACACAGTAATACAGGAACACGTGCACAACGCAGGTTTACATATCTTTGATATGGACAGTTTAATTTCACCTAAAAAAGACGTGGTTCCCAACTCTTCTGATTGTAAATCAAGATTTTTCGGAATGTTTACTTTGGTTATAAGTCAATTGCAATGAACAGAGATGCTTTTCCAAATATTTACAATTCCGCTGCACATGAATTCCACTGTAATCTTGCAGGATGTCGGTGAGAAAAAAATGTGAGTCTAGAATGAACGGTGAAACTGTCGAGGTGTAAAATAAATTAAAAGTATATTCGCCACGATTAACTAAAGCGGAGAAAAAGTTCGTTTGACTACTCTTGAAGTCCACAGGGGAACTCTATGGCTGGTGTCTGTGACTAGTCACAGAAATGCCGTGGGTCTCAGGTTAGAACCCAGCTGCTGTTTAAAATCTGAATGAAGGGAATCAAAAATGGTGCCAGAGGGCTTCCTGCACAAGGAGTCATCTTCGTTCTGACAACGGCATTGTCGAAGATGGTGGGGAAGCAGACAGAGTTTCAGGGTAACTTCTCACTCTTTGGGTATGAAACTTAAACATCTCCTGAAAGACAGAACAATTAACAATCGTCGATGGCATAAGGAAGTAAAATTCAGTGGAAACCACTGACTTAGACACAAGTAATATGTGTCCACAAGAGACGTTACTTGTATTTCGAGAATAGGATGATGACTTCTTCTTAGGCAAAACATGCCAAACTGGTTGCCATGCGATTCTCCGGTAATGGACCACCAAAGGGGAGTAACCATGAGAAAAAGAAAATTAAATTACAAAGAGAGGATAATGGTCTGGGAGTTGCAGCGTGGATTGTCACAAGTTTGTGCACGCTTGGGAAGTTAGGAAATCTGGATAGAGAAACCATAGGCTCAATCTAGTTACAGTGTGAGTCACTGAAGTGAAATGGAGAGAAGACAAGGATTTTTCATCAGATCAGTATGGTGTAATTTCAAAAACAGTTTGAAATTGTATATCAAGAGTTGGTTTCGTTATTTATAGAAAGGCAGGGCAGACATTGAGTTACTATGAATAGTTCATAATTGATGTGCTGTACTGTGAGTGGGAGCTACTCTCACGAGTAGGTCAGTAAAGGCCTGACCTATTATAATACACTGTATTACATGAATGTCTGTGTTCCATTGTAAGACTGAAAATGCGATCTGGCCACAATTACTTATGACTTAGTCGCAGTCACAAATACACTTGAATGTTTCCACAAGGAGAAGCTCAATAGCCATAGAGTATTTTATAAAATGCATTTTAACTATCAGCTGTTTTTTGTACCATTAGTCATCTATCAGTTTTCGTTATTAACCATAATCCAGGATGCAGGGCACAACAGATTAGTTAAAAGCATAAAAAATATATTAATTTCCAGCTGAACGGTACCTAAATTACCCAGTGAAATTGTACAAACACTTGACATAATTTGTCTTAGAATACTGAAGTCATAACTCATGTCCTATCGAAACAATCCAGTGAAATGGTACAAATAGCTGACATAATTTATGTTAGAACACGAACAGCTATACTTCGTGTCATGATATATGACTGTCGGTATTCTAAGACAAATTATGTCCGCTGTTCGTGCAATTTCGCTATATAATTTCGGTACTGTTCAGCTTCAAAGCAATATGTGATGCTAGAAACTAATCTGTTGTACCCTACATACGCGATGATATTTAATAACCGGAATTGACAATGACTAATGGGACAAATAAACAGCTGATGGTTAAAATTCATTTTTTATAAAACAAACACACCTACTTCACACAAGGGCAGCAGGAATCAATATGCACAACTGTCTCTTCCTACACTCTTTGGTTGGTATGAGCTCACCAACTAGCTGTGAAAAACTTAAACAAAGTGCATGCTTTCAGCTTGTAGCCAAAGGCGGTGCAATGATAGTGTTTCCTAAGAACTGTAATCACTGAATTTGGGAACAAGCGTATGTGCGCCATCAGCTGCACCATCATCTGTACAGTTGTATGTTTATTCTCTGCTGGTTCGAATTATAAAAACCGTGTTCACAGGAGAACACTGAAATACAAAAGAGAGACATATACAAAATACCTACAGGCAACACAGAGAATGGTGGAAATTAAGAAATATTTGAAGACCATAGTACTAACACGTTATACATCAGTGGATCAAAAACATATTTTCAACAGATACGACACATCTAAATGTAGAATGTAAATAAATCTCAGAACATAATCCATACAAACTTGCGGTACATTAGCACAATTACAGTAATATATGTTGTGAGCGTTCCACACTTAATAACTGACACGTTATAGTTTTCAAGGGAACAAATGAATAGCTCTTACTTAAAATGGCGTAAGTCAAGGAAACTGACTAAGTAGGAAATTAAAGGAAACTCTTTTAGGAGACAAATAGCAGCAAATATGAAAGTCTACTGGTATGAACTGACGGTACAGGTGTTCCTTGATTGGTGTATACATTTATTGTTACATGTATAAAAATACTTACCATGTTACGGAAATTTGAAGTATGAAAATACCAGCACTTTAAAAAAAATTATCACTGGAAGAAAAAAGAGAACAAAATGTTGATATTTGACCAAGTTAGTGAATTAAATATTACAAAAGTGTCTCTGAGCTACAGAAAATGAAAATAATACTTTTAAACTTGCAAAAGAAACATGCAGAAATTTAGAAAAAGGCACATAAAACTGAAATCTTTTCACTTGTAATGAACTTTCGTCAGGAACGGGTTCTCGCTGGTGTGTCATGAAGGATGTGACTTACGAACCTGTTGATACACCCAACGTTCAATGAACCCAACTATGGCACTCGAATAAACAAACTGAAAGAAACTAGTGATTCCAAAGTTATAACCGCCACACGTTGGCTTCTTCCATGTTTCTTCAGAAACTATCGTCTTCTTGTAACATTTTATCCACCGGCCTATAAAATCCAGGATGTCATATGTGTCAACTACTGTAGCTATAAATTTTATATATTTTTAGTTCTTTGTTGAATGTGCTGTGTTATTTGACGGACAGTGAATGTCCTGTCATTCCATCGAAGTTTGTTTGAAATGTACAAGATTTAGTACATAGGAGATCTCATGATTATTAATTTAGAGCTATATATTACGAAGTACTATATCTTCATACAGCTGAAGACAGGATTTTAAAATCTCGAAACGGATCGTGGTTCACAAAAATATTGGTACAAGTGGAGCACATCTCTCTAAATTATTTGTTCTTTGAAATGGTACTAAAGTCTCAATCGTACATTAAAAACTGTGTCCTTTCACTGGGAGATGCTGTTGAATAAGTTTGAAACGTCCAGCATCTGTCAGTGAAGTAGATACCTCGTGAATGTTTGGTTTTTTATTCTGTCCCGTGAAAATATCACAGAACACTCTAAGCTCTGAGATATTTTCGAGGACAGACTTCAGATAATCCGATAAAGAGGAACAAACTTCATTGGCCCGCTCTCCGTCGCATACTTCGCGGTAGACATACAGGGTGCTTGACTCCTCCTTTATGTCCTGAGTGATCGCACTAATCTGGCAATTTCCAACTGTTCAATTTTAAAAGGGCACACTTCAACGACCTACGCTCATTTAAAACAAAATATGAATTTAAATTCCATGTTACAAGGCAATCGAAAGTGTTACAGACGCCATTTCGAACACAAATGATAGATCTGCTCTTGTAACATATGAACTTAAAACGAGACGCAGCCATAGTAGTGACTTACGCCATTAGAGAGGAAAAACTATTCAAGCATTAAGTGATCGAGAAACAGATCATTTGAAACTAATTCAAATTTTGAATACCCAAAAGCTTACAAAATTCTTAGACCTACTCTTGTATCTGACACGTTGTGGAGACCACAGCGTCTTAGGCGTCCTTTACTTCCCTACCTTTAATGCGTTTCTATGCAGAATCGATCGAATACGTAATGTTCCATTGTGTAACGAGAAAAAATTGTAGTTGAGTGACCTGTATGAGATACACGGTGAGAAGAGACCAGTAATGTTTGTCCCACACATAACCCATTGTTTTCACTCGAGAATATTGCAGTTTCTTCCGTTTCTTGGTAGCCTTTTTGAAATTAGCGAGTGCTGAATAAACCACCATTACTGTGTTGGCAGGGATGTTAATTCCCTTCATGATCTTGTGGCTGCTTATTTTTCAGCACCATAAGTGAAGATAATGGCGTGGAATCATTAGATAAGACATTTGGTACATCTTCATACATGTTCTAATATTTTTCACAAGTTTTATTTTGGTGATAATAAGCTGATCTACCAATTTTTCCTACTCCTTCAAAACACATTGTGATAGATTTCGGGTGGGATGGTAACGACAAAGAAATATTGGCTTGATCATCCAGTATCACAAAGTGTGTAACCAATGGTGTGAACGAAATTGAGGACCGTTCTCTGAGGTGATATTATCAAAATGTCGAACTTCCTTTAAGAAATTTTTAACAAAAGCTGCAGACGCTGACTGCTTCACAAAGTGGTGTGAATGACAAACTTACAGATTACTTCAGTTACCACAAAAATAAAAGGAAAACCGTTAATTGTTTCTTGGAATCGGGCCAAATAGTTCGATAGACACTAATACCTTTAACTGAACTGGAATGTTAGGAACTACTGGAGTGATGATGAAACAATAGGGGTTTTTGCTTTCTGACAAATTTTGCGCATCGTACGACATGAAAGATTGACTCCCTATATTGCTGAAGCGAAATGTGTCTTGACAGTTTATTCAAACATTTTCTAGGACTAAAATGGGAATAACTAAAGTGGCTACCATTTCTTCTTCAAAAAGTATGTTATGTTCATGAGTTGGTTCCACCGCGCAACATGAATCCGCCTGATCATCGGGATTTCTAATATGAGAATTCTTAAGCCCACTATCATTACTTCTGTGAATAAGTTTGTTTTAAGTATGAGAAAGCTATTCATAATTTCACTAATCTCTCACGTACGTAGTTGATTAACGGTCACTTGCCTTTCCTTGAAATGTTGCAGAAGTTGTAATTCTTTAGAATCGGGAGAAAGGACTGGCTAAATATCATCAGAAATTCTATCAGAGTTGCCGAGAAACTGTTCAATTTTTCTAGCATGTTCCCTTACCTTCTCCGTGAAACCCAGCTCTCGCTATTCGTCCACGAGACTCAGAGGGCCACAGACACGAGTTCTCAGGTAGATGCTGTCTTTCTTACTTTCGCATGGCATTTGATACAGTTCCCCACAGTCGTTTAACGAACAGAGTAAGAGCATATGGCTATCATACCAACTGTGTGATTGGATTGAAGAGTTCCTAGATACAGAAGACAGCATGATATTCTCAATGGAGAGAAGTCTTCCGAAGTAAGAGTGATTTCAGGTGTGCCGCAGGGGAGTGTCGTAGGACCGTTGCTATTCACAATGTATATAAATGACCTTCTGGATAACATCGGAAGTTTACTGAGGCTTTTTGCACTTGATGTTGTAGTATACCGAGAGGTTGAAACAATGGAAAATTGGACTGAAATGCAGGAGGATCTGCAACGAGTTGACGCATGGTGCAGGGAATGAAAATTGAATCTCAATGTAGACAAGTGTAATGTGCTGCGTATACATAGAAAGAAAGATCCCATATCATTTAGCCACAATACAGCAGGTCAGCAACTGAAAGCAGTTGATTCCATAAATTATCTGAGAGTAGGCATTAGGAGTGATTTAAAATGGACTGGCCATATAAAATTGATCGTCGGTAAAGCAGATGCCAGACTGAAATTTACTGGGAGAATTGAGGAAGTGCAGTCCGAAAACAAAGGAAGTAGATTACAGTACACTTGTTCGCCCACTGCTTGAATACTGCTCACCGGTGTGGGATCCGTACCAGAGAGGGTTGATAGAAGAGATAGAGTAGATCCAGCGGAGAGCAGAGCGCTTCTTTGCAGGATCATTTAGTAATCGCGAAAGCGGTATGGAGATGATAGATAAACTCTGGTGGGAGACTGCAAAAGAGACGCTCAGTAGCCCTGTACGGGCTTTTGTTGAAATTTCGAGGACATACCTTCACCGAGGAGTCAAGCAGTATATTGGTCCCTCCTACGTACATCTCGCGAAGAGACCATGAGGATGAAATAAGAGAGATTTTAGCCCACACGGAGGCATACCGACAATCTTTCTTTCCACGAACAATAAGAGACTGGAATAGAAGGGAGATACGATAGAGGTACTCAAGGTACCCTCCGACTCACACCGTCAGGTGGCTTGCGGAGTGTGGATGTAGATGTAGATGTAGAACTGTATTCATTTCTTCTTTAGTTTCCGAATGTAGTTTAAAAGATTCTAATTGAAGCCCCAGCGCTTGTATGCTTGTGGCGTGCTGACTTCCTTGTTGTAGCAGCTGGGTAATTTCATAAGTTGGAGATCCTATAGTTGTCCTTATTAGCATCTACCGCTCTCTTTTCTTTGTGTTTCTTCAGTATCCACAAAAGTTGCTTCAATTTTCCTTTCACTGTGAGTTCCTTATGATGCGGATCAACCTGTCTCGGTCAAAACGTAGGTCAGAGCGGACGTGACTTGCAACAGAGGTATCCGCAGATAGGCAAGAGCATTATGAGCTGCAAAGAAAAAGGTGCCCAACTGGCGTTGCGAAGCAGGGCCAGCTGGTCGCGGTACAGCAACAGCCAATGCTGCAGCACGCTAGTGGAAGGACGGCAGCTTGTTTTATATTGACGCTACTGAAATATTTATAGAAAGTGCCGTAAGCCATAAACGAAAAGAGTATTCAGCTTTCCGTGTACTAAAATATTCTGATCTCAGTGCCACAGCCTACACCACGAGCCTGCGACATCCTAGGTGGCATCTTGGGATGCAGTACGAGGTCCGATGATCGACCACAGGACAGTGCAGCTTGCCCTGACTGACGGGAGAGACGCCGCTGGGGCGGAGAGCCTCCCACTCGCTGAAGGGATGTCCGGCCGCCGTCGTGGTACCGGCAGCTGCGCTGCCGCGCTGTCATCTCGCTCGCAGCCGCTGTCATCCCGCTGACAGCAGCATTCGACTGCCGCCACACTCGACCCCACTCTTTGCGCTGTCAGCAATGCTCGATGTTTTGTTATTTCACATGTGAGGCAATTGGACGCCTCCACCAAGCTGTTCCTGATGAACTATGACCGAGGAGTGGAATTAAGAAGTTAATTAAACAAATCTATTGTCGTCCTGGTGTCACATCTCACTCTCCATGGGTGTAAATCCATGGGTCATGTAACACATATTTCGCTTGGTTTCTATTGTCTCTATATTTTCAAGGCTGGTCTGTAGTTTGTTTATCGTCAACCTCTTCTCGTCTAATCTGAGAGGGTTGACGTCAGGAGAGCGTGGAGGCCATGGAATTGGTCGGCCTCTACCAATCCATTGGTGAAAATTTGCAATTTGATCACGTTGGAATGAACCCTCATCCGTAATGAGAACTTTTGCACTGATATGAGGATTGGCACGTTGTTGGGTGAACCACTCGCAAAAATGTAGCCGTGGAGGGCAATCAGCTGCTGATAGTGCCTGCACACGCTGTACATGGTACGGAAACAACTGGTTCTCCCGTAGCACTCTCCATGCAGTGACGTGGTCAACGTTACCTTGTACAGCAGCAACTTCTCTGATGCTGACATTAGGGTTATCGTCAACTGCACGAAGAATTGCCTCGTCCATTGCAGGTGTCCTCGTCGTTCTTGGTCTTCCACAGTCGCGAGTCATAGGCTGGAATGTTTCGTGCTGCCTAAGGTGCCGATCAATTGCTTCGAATGTCTTCCTGTCGGGACACCTTCGTTCTGGAAATCTGTCTCGATTCAAACGTACCGCGCCACGGCTGTTGCCCCGTGCTAATCCATACATCAAATGGGCATCTTCAAATTCCGAATTTGTAAAAATTCCACTGACTGCAAAACCACGTTCGTGATGAACACTAACCTGTTGATGCTACGTACTGATTTGCTTGATCATAGTACTGTAGAGAAATGATTCGCATGTCAACACAAGCACCGAAGTCAACATTACCTTCAATTGACCCAACTGGTGGTGAATCGAGGAAGTACAGTACATACTGACGAAACTAAAATGAGCTCTAACATGGAAATTAAGCGTTTTCGGACACATGTCCACGTAACATCTTTTCTTTATTTGTGTGTGAGGAATGTTTCCTGAAAGCTTGGCCGTACCTTTTTGTAACACCCTGTATATAATAGTTAAGTCTCACCGGCCACTTGACCATCTACTTCTGTGCGGATTCACAAACAGTGCCTTAACTCTTATGGGAATAGCCAAAAAGCCGCCAGTAATAAATATAATGGGCAGGGGCACTATGAATATAGAGCGGGACAGTAAGTTGGGAATGTGGGTCTCACGGGAGGCGTGCCAGAGAAAAGTCCCGGCAGTCGGACTCTGCTCTGTTTCCTCGTTGGCTCCGATGGATAGAGTGTCTGCCATGTAAGCAGGAGATACCGGGTTCGAGTCCCGTTTGGGGTACACATTTTCAACTGCCCCGTTGACATCACCTGTGTGCAGCTGGGGGTATTCATTTCATTGTAGTTTCACCGATGGTATCTGTTCATTCGAACATGTCGAAAAGAACAGACACCATCTTCATATATAATTACATTCATGTTATGTATGGTGCTTGGAAATTCCTGTCACAAAGTTGTTTGAATAGTAGAGGGGAGTGAGTGTACGTTATTATAAATAGGAAACCATATCTTTAAACGTACCATTGCTGTTCTACGGCGGTTTCTAAATAAAGTTGACGAGAAATATTCATATCTGAACTTAGGATTTAGTTGTTAATCGCTTCCGGTACCAACCAAGTTTCTGTTCCTAACACGATCTGGTTACTACAACTTTCAGTACGCGATTGTAATTCTGGGATTTTTCCTTGGATGCTCCGGGAGATTAGCAATATCATATTGACATTTCTGTATCCCATCTGAAGGACGAGAATTGTCTAAGAACAATGTGGCTGATGTAGCTTCGATTCTGTCAGGTTTAAGTAGTTCTAATTTCTAGGGTACTGATGACCTCAGATGTTAAGTCCCATGGTGGTGAGACCCACTGGAACGTTTTGAGATGCCGATAGTATAACCTGTGCTGGTACTCCCTCGTACACACAGTCCTGCATAGTGCAGTCGTCCAACAATTAGTCCAGTTAAAAAAAAGAGTTAATTTACATTTTTTTCATCCCCGAGGCACTCGCTGGTACCTCCCTCTATCGATGGCGACGTGGTACAATGCTTTTGCCGCATGGGCTGCTACGCATCGCTGCCATTAGCAGAGTTAGGCTGCTGGTTGACACTCGTCAACCTGCTACCGCTTCTGCTGTTGAAGCTCTCGCTGGAGCTGCATGAGGTCATGAATTTCTCCTTGACCATATGACGGCAGCTCAGCAGGAGGGAGCTTCTGTTGAGGTTGTTGCCACTGCTCCTAGCTTCCGTCTCTTGTGAAGTGGTAGAGCCACCCCTGATCGACTTGTATTTGCTGTGGTTCGATCTGCATTCAGTGTAAGGAAACTGCATCTTGGGTTGCTAGCAGCATTACGTGTTCTTTTATTTTGTAAGTTATGGGCATCCTAGCTAACACTTTTATCTACAGGCGTGTGATTCCCGTAGAGAGTAGTGGGGTCAGCATAACATGTCCACAGTCTTTGCCCGGTACCCATTGGGGGTGTTGCCCAATCTTCGTTTCAGTACATCACTACTCATGTTGTTGCTATGAATGTTACAAATAATTATGTACTATTGCCCGGAGTGCCCATATTAGTGTGATTACACTTGTTGGCACTGAGCAGGAGGAAGGAGCTCCGCTCATAACAGCTGCTCGAGTGCCTCTACCCTTTATCTTTCACATTCCATATTCTTTCTTTTCATTTTTTTTCTGGTCGTTGTTTGAATCAGGCACAATCAGTCTTCAACGCGTAGGGCATTCATTTATTTAGTTTCTTTTCTTGTGATGTGAAGACTTTGTATCACAAAGCTGTTCCGCATCGTAATCGTAAGACCTGTATTTACGTGCAGAAGTACCGCAGATGCCGCAAGTTTCAGCTCGAAGGTGCTCTTGAACTGCGGCAAGGGACTCCACCATTTGCGGCACGCCGCCTCCTATTCAGAATGAGAGGCCTCATGCACTGCTCTGGTGCGGAATTTGCATAATTGACGAGAAAGAGCGCGTGTGGGAGTGCGGGACGGCGAGTGCGCTACGTGCCCGAGTTACGAAACACGTCTCCTGGGGCTTCCTTCAAGTCCCGCGCGCTCCCGCGCATGCGTACGGCGAACGAACCGTCAGTCAGCTCGTGGAGCACGTTAAAGAGCCCGCTCCAGAGCCGTGCCCAGCTGGTCCTTCGCCCTTGGCAGCAATGACGAAACTGCGCCAGCCTCCCCTTTCCCCACCAGGAAAGCTACCTTTCTGCAATTATTTTTTGCACATATTCAGAAAATTTTGTAAATTGTGGGATAGATTTGATGAAAGCGAAGGGCAGCTCAAAAACCTTACGTAGATGAGCTGTAAGAAAAAAAAAATATTGCAAACAAAAATGAGATGCACCACTGCAATAAATAGGTTTCAGAATATATAAAAAACTGAAAGTAGAAGAAAATATATGACTAGTGCCTTATGGCAGTTATAGCAATTACTATACTTTACGATGATGAATAGGCCTAATTAAGAACAGTTTTTATTTTCACCTCATAAATTACTAATGCAAAGTAAAAGAGGAAACGCTGCAATTAAATGTTGAAAGGACATTACTATCCTAAATTCATTGTTATATTTAATTATAATTTTCGTTTCCTTGCGTCGAAAAAACTCACTAATTACTTCACTGCCGTCAAAGTTAGCTGCTGTGTCGTATTGTATTAACGAAATAAATGAATCTGACAGTCTACTTCACCTACAGCTGATCCTAAGTACATTCTTATCATCTTCAGTTTATTGAAGCTGTGTTGACAATATTATGCTGCCGTCACTAGAATCTTCATAAATATTCCCAGAGCAATTTGGATGTCTGGATACGCGTCACGTAACCAACAGTACCGGCCTGGGTGGCCGAGTGGTTCCAGGCGCTACAGTTTGGAACCGCACGACCGCTACGGTCCCAGGCTCGAATCCTGCCTCGGGCATGGATGTGTGTGACGTCCTTAGGTTAGTTAGGTTTACGTAGTTCTAAGTTCTAGGGGACTGATGACCTCAGCAGATAAGTCCCATAGTGCTCAGAGCCATTTGAACCATTTTAACCCACACTTCTATAAGTACATCAAACTATCCATATGGGGGACTATGTCAGTGCTCCTCCTCACTAATTTCTATGGATTTTGAGTGTCGCTATTTCGTTAACTGCATCAGCTGTATGGATATTTGTTTTATATTTGGGACCAACATCTGCTACATGTCTTTCAAAATAAGATACAGGGCAATCAATTACATCATTCCCAAGAGTAAATTAATGTGACTTGGAACGGTTCGTTATTAGTGAGTTAAGAGAAAGGAATAATCAGTCACTATTACCGCAATAAGTCAGAAGGAATACAATTAAGGGAGACCCCACGCGGGGAAGTCCGGCCGCCGTATTACAAGTCCTGTTTAGGTGACGCCACTTCGGCGACTTGCGAGTCAATGATGATGAGATGATAATGAAGAACACGGAACACCCAGTCATTACGAGGCAGAGATAGTCCCTGACCCAGCCGGGAATCGAACCCGGGACCCCGTGGGCAAGAAGCGAGAACGCTACCGCAAGACCACGGGCTGAGGACAAATACAATGATATTGCACTGATGTCAGAACCATCAGACGTAAGTGAAAAGGTTGAATAATGAAATCTATTTAATAATTACCAAAGATATTACAAATAATTTGTCACAATTAAGTACCATTTACTTACAGATAACCTAATCATATCAATTCAACCAAAATAGGTTTATTGTGAAGTAAAAGCAATCAAACATAGAAGTGTACGTGGAATGATAACTACACAATGCGTTTAAAATACCTGTGCTACTCAGCAGGCCCAAAAGTGTATTAAAAAAAGAAGTTAACATGAGATAAAATTATAAAAAATAGCTTTACAGTTTATTGTTCATCAGAAACAAATAGCTTTCTAAGTATACGTACAAATCATTGAAAAAATGGGGTTTGGAAACCACTGCTTATCAGGGAAAATGGGTTTGGAAATGAACCAAAAAAGGGGGTAGAAACAACTGTAAATAAAACCATGTATATATGTCAACAGAAACAAATACATTTGTATATAAACTGAAAAAAGGATTAAAATTATTGTTAATAAAAGTCAAATCTTACGCTTAACTAATTGTATTTTCAACAATTGCTAGGAAAAACATAATTTACTTAATTATACCTTTGTCACCATTTAACTATAGAATTTAATAATAATTTGTTTGTTCCAAACATGACACTCTCCAAGTGAGGCACAGATTTCAAATGACGAGGCCTATGCAGCTGAACTTTTTACAAAGGATGAGGAAGGTGAGGTCGACATTGAATCTTATTGATTCAAGGGGGAGAAGGAGGTGTTTCCCTTGATTTTAATGTTTTCCCATTGGAAGAGACACATAGAGGTTCCGTCCACTTATGTATCACACAAGACCGCTATCGGGTTACGTTATGACCTTGAATATACATCGTGCAGTTGCTCTAGGTGCGTGGATAAGGCATGGGCTCCGCTGCGTGAGTGTGAAGGTACCGCATACAACTACCGGTGATTCCATGTTTCAGGGGAGGAGTTATGACCTTGAATATAACTAGCACAAGTGCGTAATGACACAGAAAGTGGCCTTGAGATATAATCGTTATCTTGGCCTGATCCTGCACTAATACCCTACTCATGTGATGAGAGATAAGACTATTTTGGTGACCGAGACTACTGTTTTATCATTAAGTATAAAACGTTTGGCAGTAGCACTTGCCTGCAATTTGTCACTTGCTTTCCATTGCAGTTCATCTGGTACTTTATTCGATCATGTTACTTGAGAAATACCCCTAGATTTACCTTGACGGCACCTCTGTTGTCGTATAACACGAATCGGTCTGCTTTGTGCAAGTGACGCCAGTAGGCTTAACATCTGACCACCAGTAATATAGTAAAAACAGATTCAACATTAATGCAATTACTTAAATTCCCCCAATATTTGTAATTTTTTTACTTTTTTCCTAAGTGGAAGAAAGTTAACAATTTGAAAACCTGTTTTAATTTGTCAAATGATTCCATGGAATATGTCCATTTTTAGCAACAAAAGCAAAGAAACTTTTCATCCCATACTAATGTTTTACCTTGGATTGATGTTGTAAACAGCTATATTCTCTTATTCACTTCCACAAGGTAGTCTGCCTGGAGCTATAGTTCAGAGTTTTCCTACGTTTTGGGATTTATTAAATATATTCGGACTATCATCACTGTGATTGCATCGACTGTTTGTAGGTACGTTTACAGCACTTCCATTTTGTACTAGCGGACTGCTAGGGTTACAGACGTCATCGACACTTTTAATTTGAGCAGAACTGCTCTCATAATGTCCTCCTTGGATCGGCTGCTAAGTGAAAAGCGTCGTATTGCGTTTTGTACTGGGTAACCGCAAGTGGTTGTTCAGCCACGTAATCGGAGAAGATTTTCTTTAGTCGCGCACAAAGTACCATTCTGTCGCGGTGTATGATAGTTCTGTCGTTTCTCTGTTTAACGTTTCTAAGAGCTGTGACAGACTGAAATCCAGCATCGACACAAAGCCCACTCCTCTCAAATTGCACCAAGACCGCCGTGCTTTATGTCATAATCCGCGGGTAGAATCACCGTCCTAGTGTTACATGCACTTAACTTTGTGAGACACTTTGGAGAGGTTTGGAATAATATTGCAGTTCATACACACCACCATCTATACTCAACTTTTCAGCCAAATTCCTTCCCTCACCAGGGGTTCAAACGAGCCACCTCCAAGCCGAGAGCTGCCCTGCAAAAGCGTATGTTGGGGGGGAGGGGGGGGGGATGTATATCGACTAGCAAACTCTGTTAACATGGACAGTTACGAGTAGGTTATAAAACTGTTCTCTTAAATTTGCCATGAAACAAGTAATCTGAATTACATTACTTCTTCAGTAACATAAGTAGAGTTGCTGCTCTTGTGAGACTTAGGGCAGTCCACTGACTGCATGAGCATTGCACGGTCGCCACAGGTCGTCCCGGAACACACATGTATCTGTTGGGTATGGCCATGCTCCCTCCCTTCTCTAGTCCTCCCGTCACTAGTTATTTGATATTGGTGTAAATCTTTATTTGTACACCGTCTGTCCAAAAAATCTGGGAGTGGTTTTATTTCCGGCGTAAAAGCAATGTCGGCGCCGTAACTATGGTAGCAGCTTGAACTAACTAAAGTAAACAGCTGATGTAGTTATGTCAAGTAGTGGACGAGCGGCCGTAATATGTTTACGTTGTGTCACAAACGTAGTGGAGCAACATTTCTAAATGAAGTGCTCAAGTCATTCTCCAGAACGTTGTGAAGACGAGAAAAGTTTATTCAAAGTCTGTCCCACTCAGTTTGATTCCCAAACAAAACAAGCGACAGGTAGACGCCTGCAATGACTCATCTGAAACACAAACTTCCGACAGTTCTAACTGGAAAAAAACATCAAAAATGACGAGACTTGGTGTTATCAAATGGTTCAAATGGCTCTGAGCACTATGGGACTTAACATCTTAGGCCATCAGTCCCCTAGACATAGAACTACTTAAACCTAACTAACTTCAGAACATCACACACATCCACTCCCGAGGCAGGATTCGAACCTGCGACCGTAGCGGTCGCGCGGTTCCAGACTGAAGCGCCTAGAACCACTCGGCCACAGTTGCCGGCAGTATCGTCCCAAAGAAGGCCTGTTATCACAGTATCACATGGTTGTGTGAAGGGTCTGTGCATTTTACTCAAGTGCAGGAGGTTGTGTCGAATATCTTCATAAAAAGCGTCAAAACATCTATCTTCCCGGTCTCGAAATTGTTTGGACTGACAGGATATTGAAAATACTTAAATAGACTTGAAAAATTGTGAAAAACCATTTTTGAAGTTCATTCGTAAATAACATACATGAAATATCTATCAACGGAGACTCTATGATGTAAATGGAATTTTAGTGTAGGATTAAACCTGTGGGCGGCCCATCTCCTACATTACAACATCTGAGAAAATGGAAAATGAACATAGATCACTGAAGGAGGATCACGTTTTATGATGTTACTGCTATTTGTGCTCAGTGCCGTACAGTCACTGCTAGAACCACACAGAGTACTGGATGACTGCTTTTCCTTTATTCTGTACTAAATTAAGTTCAGTGAATAACGTTTGAACTGTGTTGGAACATATTCTTGCACAGTGAATAGGAATAATAGCTTGCCAGAAATTATTAAATCAATTGCATTCAGCAATGATAGAAGCCTGCAATACTAGATAAACTAATCCATACAGCAAAATTAAATCAACCAATGCTGAACAACCACCCACTAACAAGAAGACCACATTTATAAGACTGCCTTTCCTAAGGAAGATTTCTCACCAAACAGCCACCCACTTCAAGATGTACAACATAAAAATAAGTTTTTCCAACAACAACAAACAACAACAAAATCCAAAATAAAGTCATACACAGCACCTAAACCACTGTACAACAGTATCAAAAGACACAAAACATAAAAATAAATTTCTTTAACAACAAAAAATACAAAATAAAACCATACACAGCACCAAAACCACTATACAAAAGTATCAAAAGTCAGTTGTGTACAAGCTCATTTGCAACTCATGTCCAAGCTTCAACATTGGACAAACTGGTAGAAGCTTCACAACAAGATTTCTAGAAGACATAGATGCACTCTGTCTTAAAAACCTGAGTAAGTGCAGCTTTGCCTCACATCTTGCCCAACACAATCATTCTGCTAACGACATAGAACAGAAATTTCCTGGCAGATTAAAACTGTGTGCCCGACCGAGACTCGAACTCGGGACCTTTGCCTTCCGCGGACAAGTGCTCTACCATCTGAGTTACCGAAGCACGACTCACGCCCTGTCTCATTCTGTAACATATAACAGAATCTCCAAATTCTCCATTTCGCAAACAAAGGCACAATACTTGACTTCTTGAAGAAATTGAACCATTTACCTACACAAATACAGCACCTGACTACCTAATCAATGATCAAATTGAACTGAGAAACAATTTTTTCCTCCAGAACTTTGAAGATCGACTAGTTCAAAACAAGTAACCACACAATAAACCCCACACCGCCTCCCCAACCCCACCCCCACCCCCCCAACGAACTCCTTCCTTCCTCTCCTTACACCCTAACTTCAGGTGTCAACGTAACATCCTACCACATAATAAAACCAGTACTATATTTCTAAATGCTAAAGCCCTCTACTGCTAACATAAATAAGTACTTTTGTACATATTACTTCTAGCTGGAACAAACAGAACCTACCTTTACCAGTATTCTGGATCACTTTAATGTAAGAATAAAAATAAGTCAACAGTTAAGGAACTTTTGTTCATGGTTTCTTCAATGTGAAGTGTACAGCCAGCTTTAGGTCATTACAGTCACTATAATTTTCATACATGTACCTTTAGCTAAAATAAACAGAATCTACTCTTGCTATTTCCCCAGACCATGTTAACATAACTACAGAAATGTGTCAACAGTTCATCTGAAGGTTTGTTATTGAATTAAATACAAGTGTCCTAGTCATACAGACAGCTGCATCTGACTGCAGATACAATAACTCTTCATGATTGATTCCTGGATATTCATGTTAATGCCAAAAAATGCTAAAAACTGCCTCTATTATACGTAATATACAAATGGAAATAAGATATCAGATCACCTGAAGTTTGTTATTGTAGTAATTTATTTATATATTTCACTTTGTGCTCTCATGTTATCGCCATGCTGATTAAAATATTTGCCTTATATCGACTTTAATACATGTAAAGAAGAACAAATTACATCTCTGTGCCAAGTAGGCCTATGGCGTATCTTTCTGTCAAGATCTTTGTTACAAGCAACAGTTGTAAAGCGTATGCTGGATGCTGGAAAAGTCTCGCTGTCGGAGTGTAAATTACTGTAGTTTATGTGGAAGTGTGTATAGTGATACAAAAACTGGAAATCAAAATGGAGGCAGACAGACGGACACTAACCGAAAAAAGCCGCCTATACTGTCACAGTAAGTAAAAAACTAAATTTACATCCATATCGACAGATAAGCTATAGTCCTGGAGATACGTTAAAGTGTGTTCCATCTTTTTGTCATAGAGCTAGCACTCAGCATTATGCTAGTAATAATGATGTAGCTTCCAGAAAGCATCTGAAGGATGAACCTGAAAATGTTTGAAAATCGGTTCACGGAATTGAACGTTATTATTAAAAAAAGTGACTGGTTGCAGTTTTGTATAACTTATTTACATTCAGTATACCAGGTACAGTCACGGTTCTAAAATATCCGTAATGGATAAGCATAATCAAAATACTGTTCATGGAGCCACGCTGTAGTAGTTCTGGACGTTTGAGGTGTCGCATTGTCCTGCTGGAATTGCCCAAGTCCGGCGAAATGCCCAATGGATATGAATGGATGCAGGTGATCCGATAGGATGCTTACGTACCTGTCACCTGTCACAGTCGTATCTAGACGTTTCAGGGGTTCCATATCATTCCATATCATCCCTGCATACGCCCCACACCATTACAGAGCCTCCACCAGCTTGAGCAGACGCCTGCTGACATGTAGGGTCCGTGGATTCATGACATTGTCTCCACACCCGTACACGTCAGTTAACATATTTCCAGTCATCAACAGTCCAATGCCTTTGTTGACGGGCAAAGGCAATGCGTAAGGCTTTGTGTCGTGCAGTCATCAAGGATATATGGCAGTGGGGCTATGGCCACGAAAGCCCATATAAATTATGTTGCGTTGAATGGTTCACTCGCTAACACTTGTATATGGCCCATCAATGAAACCTGCAGCATTTTACGTAAGAGTTGCACTTCTGTCACGCTGAACGATCCTCTTCAGTCGCCTTTGGTACCGTTCTTGCACGATCTTATTCTGTCCACAGGCATGTCGGCGATTTGATGTTTTACTGGATTCCTTATATTCACGGTATATCTTTGAAATGTTAGTAGGGGAAATTCCCCACTTCATCGGTACCTCGGAGATGCTATGTCCAAGGCTCGTGCGCCGACAATAAGACAATATTCAAACTCACTTAAATCCTGACAACCTGCTATTGTAGCAGCATTAACAGACCTAACAACTGCGCTAGATCCTAGTTGTTTTATACAGGGTGTTACAGAAAGGTATGGCCAAACTTTCAGGAAACCTTCCTCACACACAAATAAAGAAAAGATGTTATGTGGACTTGTGTCCGGAAACGCTTAATTTCCATGTTAGAGCTCATTTTAGTTTCGCCCACTTACGCTCAATGGAGCACGTTATCATGATTTCATACGGTATACTCTACTTTTGCTGCTAGATCATGTGCTTTACACGTACGACACATCATGTGGTTCATGCACGATGGAGTTCCTGCACATTTCAGTCGAAGTGTTCGTACGCTTCTCAACAACAGATTCGGTGACCGATGGATTGGTAGAGGCGGACCAATTCCATGGCCTCCACGCTCTCCTGACCTCAACCCACTTGACTTTCATTTATGGGGGCATTTGAAAGCTCTTGTCTACGCAACCTCGACACCAAATGTAGAGACTCTTCGTGCTCGTATTGTGGACGGCTGTGATGCAATACCCCATTCTCCAGGGCTGCATCAGCGCATCAGGGATTCCGTGCGACGGAGGGTGGATGCATGTATCCTCGCTAACGGAGGACATTTTGAACACTTCCTGTAACAAAGTGTTTGAAGTCACGCTGGTACGTTCTGTTGCTGAGTGTTTCCATTCCATGATTGATGTGATTTGAAGAGAAGTAATAAAATGAGCTCTAACATGGAAAGTAAGCGTTTCCGGACACATGTCCACATAACATATTTTCTTTCTTTGTGTGTGAGGAATTTTTCATAAAGTCTAGCCGTACCTTTTTGTAACACCCTGTATTGGCGTTGCCGACCTCCTCGCCGTATTCCGCCGGTTTACATATCTCTATATTTGAATACGCATGACTGTACCTGTTTGTTTGGCGCTTCAGTGTATGTACTTACGGCACTGGGAACAGCGTTAACAGAGGGTTTCAGTGGTCTAACATCCGTAAGATTTCATAAAATACAAAAGTCAGTCAGAAAGTAGCGTTTCCTGACGTTTTCATTTCTATTTTACAAACAAAAGAAACTCCATGTTCATACGATAACGGATACAACGTTCAGATGTATTTGGTCACCTTACGCTTTTCAATATAATCACTTTCTCCACAGTTTGTTTCGACCTTGAAACAAGTGCACGTATATCTGTGCGATAAAAATGACTTTTCTGCTTCCTCAGCCACTGATGCGCTGAAGTTTTCAGGATTTTAGAATCCTTAAAGTGATGTTTCTGATATGTTTCTTTGAGTGGGCCGAATTGAAGTGGTGCAACAGTTTGGATTTAATTGATTTCTTACCTCTTTATTCTGGTCGGTCATCGTGATCGGCTCTCATCTGATCCAGAGTGGATTGGAGCATCCGGCACCCGACTGCAGTGCCTCCACGCTACACACAGCGTGGAGACCAAATCACCCGGTAAAGGCAGCACGATAGCCACCACTGCAAAACTGGGTTGCTCCAATATCTGTGCACGCTGCGTACCGATAGCGTTGAACGACCGGAATAGAGAGACAACGGAAACAAATGCATCCAAACTATTGCAGCACTGCAATTCGGCGCACTCAGAGAATCACCAGAAACATCACTTTAAGGATTCGGTCACCTTAAAAACTTCTGTTCATCAGTGTCTGAGGAAAAAGGCACCGCACAGGTATACACACACCTGTTTCAAGGTCGAAGAACTCTGTGGACAAAGAAGGTGATTATACTGAAAAGAAAAAAGCGACCAAAGTAATCGCGAATGTTGTAGTTGTTATTGCTTTCACATGGCACGTAATTTTATTGTGAAATGAGAATTAAAATATTAGGAGGCGCTAGTTTTTGGCTAACCTCTGTATTTTATGAAGTCCCATAGATGTTTAGCTGCTGCAATCCCTGTTGACACTGTTCTCAATGCCACAGAAAACGATATATTTCCACTGAAAAAAAAGGTCGATGCCATAGATCGGCAGCTATAAACGTTAAACATTACTCTCGAATATCACGATGTGTACACTGTACAGAGACAGTAAAAATGTTGCACTATATTCCTCACATTAAGGTTATTTTTAACTGTCTTAAATGCATTGCATGAGAAAAACGTCCCCCTTCTTCTGAAGATTCACACTTAAGTTTCTCGAATATATCTTCAGCTCTTTTTCGATGGTGTTTATTAACCAGTGCCGACTTTTTCAGAGCATCTCTGAGTTCCGCTGATGTATTCTGATATGTCAGCTTGTTTATAACTCCAAGTATTGAAGGCATGTTCTTCGTAGCACTATCGTATGCGATTACCTTAGTTTGACACTTTCCCCGAAACCTTATAACACTGCAACTGTATTTACACAGCTTGTGTAATAAAATAGCAAATTTGGTTTATTACGATCTACGCACCAGCAGAACAAATAGTCCTGTCACGGAAAAGCCACGTATAACACTAGTGTCTGCTACTGTTATACCATAACCTTAAAGTTGGAGTCAGCAATTATGGTATAAAGCAACAGAGCGGTGTCACCCTCTGAGAGGAATATTTTTATGTTGGCCGTGTTGTACCTAACGGAGGTGGCTTATCGGAAGTGAAAGTAAGAATTAAGTAAATATTTAAACAGTAACAAACATTATTTTACCTAACTACACTGTTCAAAGGATAAAGAAAACGGTCGCCAGCCTAATTAGGCAAGTGAATGATTGACGTTCTTGTTCAAGACAACAAGTATGAGTAACTTTAACGGACAAACACAACCTACACTTTACCACACGCGAGTGCAATGAACTCTTTCACCTGAATACAGTGTGTTCAGGTTCATGTTGGATTTAACAGATCAGAACAAACTGTTGGCATAAATATAACAGATAACTATACACACTATTACATTCAGGGATTATTCAAACTTAATGGTCTTTATAACATTGCTATTAATATTCACTGTAGAATCATAAATTAGACATAGATTCAGTATTACTTTTCAAATATTTTCCTAGGTGACATAAAATAGTAATTGTAGTTCACTGCAAAATTATGAACTGGTCACAGGTTAAGTCTGTCTCAGCTAAATACTTTTCTATTGAGAATGAAAGTTAAATGGAATTCACTAACAGATTACTTCTCTCATTTATTTTTAACAAAGAAATTACTGTTTTCATACATAGTGGTCTTTCTATTAATCCTTATCTAGCATGAGCATACTAGGCAAACTTTGAGTCCTGTTACACCATTAATATGCACTTTTAATACGAAAGAGAGGCCCAATATTGTATAGAATTTGACTTGAATAGCAAGAGTAATTGAAACTTTCTATAATTAAGTAACTTTGTGCATTTGAACTACTTTCAATGGAAAGGGGCCCTTAATCTTGACCACTGTAACAGAGCAAACTAAACACACTTTCAGTACACTAGAGAAACAAGTACTTAGCAAGCATGAACATATAACTTTCAATAGTTGCAGTTCTGAACTTTTACTGCAGTGAAACACAAATTTGAGGTATTTGTAAGATACTTTCAGCAAACAATATTAATTATTGCACACTTTATTTCCAAATTAATTTTAATATGCCTTCAATAAAGGACACTCGGTAAACACTTTAGCGTGGGAGGGACCCTAAGTGTATATGTGACACAGGATAAATCAAGGTAAGTTTTCATAAATAATCTTTTGGTTACCTTATTATTGAATACAAATAAATCATCCACATGAGCTGATCCTTCACTGTGCATTTTTGTAATTCCTTGGTTCCTTTTCACTGACTGCGCAACGTAGTGTCGATTGCATGTTGGTGGGTGGATTTGCAGGTAGAATTGCTGGTGACGATGATAAATACCAGTTTCAGAATAGTTCCAGCTCTTTATCCATCCATCCGAGGCATTGGAAGGCGTCAGGAAAAGCCTCTCTCGGAACCAGCACAATACACAACTTTTACATGAGCAGGTGATAGTTTGGTAGCTCGTCCCCAACTGACTCTCAATTCCACCTTTTCTACCTACGCCAACTACAATTTGCGTGTGCTACACAGTTTCGTACCTGAGGGGAACCACAACACCTTTTACATACAAAATGACTAAGTGAACACCAGCAGTTTACATAACAGCAAACAAACATTTTAAATATAACAGAACATTTGCATATGTTGGTAGTTCCACACAAAATTGTTTAAATAAAATTATCTAATTTTAAACATAACCAAAGAGATTATATGAGGAAGACAAAAGATCATTACACAGATTATACTTCATTGTAGTATCGAATTAATCGTACACTAATTACAGAAGTAGGCAACGGCCTTCCCGCAGTGGATACACAGGTTCCCGTGAGGTCACCGAAGTTAAGCGCTGTCGGGCGTTGTCGGCACTTTGATGGGTGACCATCCAGGCCGCCATGCGCTGTTGCAATTTTTCGGGGTGCACTCAGTCTCATGATGCCAACTGAGGAGCTACTCGACAGAATAGTAGCGCCTTCGGTCAAGAATACTATCATAACGACCAGGAGAGCGCTGTGCTGGCCACACGCCGCTACTATCCGCATCTTCCGCTGAGGATGACACGGCGGTCGGATGGGCCCGGTAGGCCACTCGTGGCCTGAAGACGGAGTGCTTTTTTTAATTACAGAAGGTGAACGATGGGATGTCGAACAAAATTGAAAGCTACACACCTTTCCTCAACAACACAGACATAATATTCACTGCAGAAGAAGAAACACTACTCTGCAAAGGTTTAAAACACAATGTTCAAGCTCCACTGGACCCAAGGAACCAAGAAAAGCTCGTCACTAGTGCCACACAGATCTCAACCATCGCACTTAAGAAGCAAAATGACAGAATAGCAGCCTGCCACAAAATTAATGAAATTATTGAGAAGGAAATTGCAAAACCATTCCCAGCATACAAGAAAAGAGAAGAAATCCTTACACGTACCATTAAGACTAAATTAAACATGAATAATGCAATAATTGTAAAAGCTGACTAGGGTAACACAACTGTTGTAATGAACAGAGCAACATATGTAGAAAAAACTTTAGACTTCTTCCAAACCAACCACATAACAGAGATACATAAAGATCCAACAGCCAGAATTCAAAAAGAGATTAAACACATCTCAAACAACATCAACTTTCTACTCACCATCCAAGAAGCAAGAAATATTGTAACAATGAGCCCACAAGCACCTTGCCTTCGGTCACAACCCAAGATACACAAAAATGGGACCCCCATAAGACCTATAGTGAACTGCAGGACCAGCCCAACATTCAAACTCAACAAAATGCTCTTCAAAATTCTCAAAGAAGCATACACATTCAATAATGAGAGAACACTTAAAAACACAACAGAATTCACACAACATGTCAAAGACATAGAAGTACCTGACGGAGCCACACTTCCCTCATTTGACATACAAAACCTTTATTCCTCTGTGCCAATAGATCCCACACTACAGATAATCAATGCCAACCTACAAAAACATAAAAAAATCCCTTCAACTCACATTACTGAGCTAATGGACCTGCTCGAATTCACACTTTCACACAACTACTTTAAATTCAACCATAAAATCTACATACAAACAGATGGCCTGGCAATGGGCTCGAATCTTTCTGGGTTGCTAGCTGAAATATTTATAAGTAACTTAGAAGACAAAATCCTGAATTCTGATCACCACCTCCTCAAAAATATCATCTACTACTACAGATATGTGGATGACACCATCATTTTAATCAAAGGCACTAAAGATGACATCAGTGAGTTGAACCAGGTATTCAACAGCTCCCAAGAAAACATAAAATTCACAGTTGAACGCCAAACAGATGACAGTATAAATTTCTTAGACCTTACAGTTAGAATAAGGAATAACAGACATGAGTTTGAAATTTACCAGAAGCCTACCACAACACATACTACAATCCACAACTCCTCCTGTCACCCCACAGCTCACAAAATGGCAGCATTCCGGTACATGATCAATAGAGCTATCCAACTACCACTCTCTGAAGACAAAAGTGTTCAAGAAATTCAAATAATAAAACAAACAGCTATTGCAAATGGTTATAACAGCTCCATAGTAGACACCCTAAAACACTCAATAATGGCAAAGAAATCACAACACAAAAAACAAAAAGAAAATATCATCTTCCACACAATCCCCTTTCTAGGTAAGATTTCCTATCAGATAGCCAATGTCTTCAAACGAAAAGGCATAAGCATATCCTTCACAACAGACAACAGGATCGGACAGAAATTACCCCACAACATCAGCACACAAAACCCTCTGCATCACACAGGCGTATACAGAATTAAATGTTTAGACTGTGACTGCTTCTACATAGGCCAGACAGGGAGATCATTTGAGATTAGGTTCAAAGAACACATGGCAGCACTAAAAAACAAAAAATACCACACATCAGCTATTGCCACCCACCTGCATGAAACAAAACACCATGTTAACAACACAAGTATCAGCATCCTACACATCCAACCAAAAGGCAGAAAACTAGACATCCTTGAAACACTCCAAATATACAAACATCAAACTAAACAACCTGAATGCATCTTAAATGACAAAAATGACAGTATTTACAGTAGTATCATCTCCGTTTTCAACAACTGCCTACGACATTAAAAATTGCTAAGCACACACACACACACACACACACACACACACACACACACACACAGACCCTAAGATTTACCACTAATATTTATTTATGTTACCATAACAGCCCTGAGTGTACAGGAGATTGACTTCATTTACAGATATACAATCACACCAACAGTTTGTACCCCTTGTCAGCTTGAAACTATGTATACAACTGCTGATACAAATGCACATCCATGTGCACTTTTTAAGCATTTACCAATGTATTACCACAACCTTTAGACAGTTAATACATGCAACAGATATAATCTTAAGATCCTTTGCCTTGTAAAGTTTACTGTCATACAATCTCTCTCTCCACCCTCTCCCTCCCTCTAATGTTCTCTTTATATTCCTTCCCCTCTGCCTCCAGCCTTTCATATCTACCTATGAACCCCTATAAGAATGGTCAATTGTGTATTATTTTAGTTTATTTTATTTTATCACTGTAGCCAATATGATTATTGTACTTAAAGTTTCTAACACCTCACCTGATTGTATAAATGAGTATGAACTTTATGCTATTTTAAGCTGTCAAAATCGTATTTACTTACTGCCTGAAGTATTTACTCCAACAAATGTATTCAACACCTCCAAATCATTCAAAAAAGTTTTCTGTAATAATGTTGTTAGGACGTATATTCTCTGGACTTTGTGAGAACGTTTTCTCTTTTGCTGTACGATCCATGCACGTAATAGATTACGACGCCATATTTGTTTATACAATATGATAATGTTCATGTGATGTGTTACGACTGTGAAAGGATCCTGTGACCACTGGAGGTACGTTACCTTACTTAATTTATGTTTACTGCTAGATACAAGTTCAATTTTTGTCAAAACAGACCGAGTTCTGAAATACTGTTTTGTTTTCTCCACTAGACAGTGTCACAACTTCCTCCAAAGAAATCGTAACACAACACAAACACACAACTGCCATATTAACTGATGTATATCCACCTGATGATGGAGGTTTAAACCTTTGAAACGCGTCGTGGAAACAAATAAACAGTGACTGGTAACAGTAAACTTATTGTTTCATTTAATGTCAATAACAGTCACGGTAAAGCCTAACCTAAAAATGTTCGCATTTAAAGTTAATGAACAAAAGGTAGTCTAAGCTACGGTGTTACAACCTCTCATCTCAAATCTAAGAACTCATTCGCGTTCACAGCAGTTAAATGTGTGACTCGGTGCCTAGGTGAATAAGAGAGGACGTGTCACAGAGAAAGTCCGGAGGTCGACTCGGTAGTCGCTCCACTTACTTTTCCGTTCTTTCACCTCTGGAAACTAGATGCATACATTAAAAATGCCAACATCGTGTTCTGATGTCCAGAAGGAACAGGCTGGTTAAGTCATTTCAGGTGTCCGATGCAAAACATGGATACACTACCTTCTTTAAGATAGTGTTATAATCATATAATGAAGACCTTCACGACTGGTTCAGTTGCTTCTGAATCTTCTTCATTGTACTTGTATATTCGTTCTCAGAAACAGTTTTTGTTCCTAGCGTTTCGTCTGGACCTGTACTGGATATTTCCTGTGGCGCTCCTGGTTCCGTTGAGTCTTGCGCACAGAAAGATCGGTAATCAGAAAACGGCATAAAAAACTGTTACAAGAGACGTGATCAGCAGATATAATCTTTGTCTAAGATTAAACTTAATTTTCGACCCGTTTTCTGTCAAAGATAAAGCATCAATTCAGTAGAGGTAATGTCCATGCATCATAAGATTACAGGTTTCTCTTTTCTTTTCCGAAAGGATCTGAGCCCTTTTTTATTCTGATGGCTTCTATATCTAGTCGTAGTTAATACTTAGTAATTGCAGACAGAGGTCGTCGCGCACGCACCTCCTTCCTGCTCTGTTTCGCATAAAACGTCTATAAGGACTGAAAAATTAGCTTCTTTTACGCTGTGTGCTGTAAGCTAAATAACAAAGCTGTCCTGTCTGCTGTTTTGATGAGCAAATTTACGTAGTATTCTTGTTCTGACGGAACTAGAAACCTGCCAGTTTTAGATTAGAGTGCAGCATTGGAAGAACCAACAGCAATAAGCCAAAGAAGACGATTATACGGTCGGAAACGCCTGTCACTGGAAACTCGGAGGAAGCGGGGCCGCAGAGACGAGAACAGCGAGAAGAAGTAGTTCAACTTCGTGAAAGGCAGGGGACTCTGGTTTTCATCTGCTGCACTTGAAACGACTAGATGGAGACATATCATCAACTGATTGTTGAACTTCGATACAGGTCCAGGATTGTACCGATGGATAATGACACTAAACTGGAGATGTGGACATTCACCTTCAATGACCAGGATACAGTGAGAGAGGTAATGAAGGACTACCTTCTTCAATAACCAACTTCGGCAGTACTTCAGGAGAGGACGCGATAACATATGACTCTGAAAAGGGGGCTACTTGGATGTTTGATATGAAAACAGTGCGTCAAATACTGTTGACGTCATGTTCGAACTTTCACTATAACAAACAAGGACAAACCATTGTTGTGTATTCTACACTACTGCCCATTAAAATTGCTACACCAAGAAGAAATGCACATGTTAAACGGGTCGTAACACATCTGAAATGTAACGTCCACTGTTCAAAGTGCCGTCAATGCGAACAAAAGTTGACCGAGCCGTGTAACCAATGCCACCCCATACCATCACGCCGGGTGATACGCCAGTATGGCGATGACGAATACACAGTTCCAATGTACGTTCACCACGATGTCGCCAAACACGGATGGGACCATCATGATGATGTAAACATAACCTTGATTCATCCGAAAAAATGACATTTCACCATTCGAGCACCAAGGTTCGTCGTTGAGTACACCATAGCAAGGGCTCCTGTCTGTGATGCAGAGTCAAGGGTAACCGCAGCCATGGTCTCCGAGCTGATAGTCCATGTTGCCTCAAACATCGTCGAACTGTTAGTGCAAATGGTTGTTGTCATGCAAACGTCCCCGTGTGCTGACTCAGGGATCGAGACGTGGCTGCACAACCCGTTACAGACATACCGATAAGATGCCTGTCATCTCAACTGCTAGTGATACGAGGCCGTTGGGATCCAGTACGGCACTCCGTATTACTCTCCTGAACCCACCGATTCCATATTCTGCTAACAGTCATTGGATTTCAACCAACGCGAGCAGCAACGTGGCGATACGATAAACCGCAATAGCGATAGGCTACAATCCGATGTTTATCACAGTCGGAAACGTGATGGTACGCATTTATCCTCCTTACTCGAGGCAATCCGACCTTTATGAAAGTCGGAAACGTAATGGTGCGCATCTCTCCTCCTTACATGAGGCATCACAACAACGTTTCACCAGGCAACGCCGGTCAACTGCCGTTTGTATATGAGAAATCTGTTGGAAACTTTCCTCATGTCAGCACATTGTAGGTGTTGGCCACCAGCGCCAACCTTGTGTGAATGCTCTGAAAAGGTGACCATTTGCATATCACAGCATATTCTTCCTGTCGGTTAAATTTCGCGTCTGCAGCACGTCATGTTCTTGGTGTAGCAATTTTAATGGCCAGTAGTGTATTTGTAGATCAGTCGAAAGTAGCGAGTATAAAGAAGGCGGAAAACATTTTCAAGGTGAAGCACCTCGTGGAATTCAATGTGAAGATCAAGCGTCTCCCAGGGGGGATCGACATTGAACCACAATGTTTTAAGTGTCAAGAACAGGGACATGCGACGAAATATTGCTACAGTGAATTAAAATGGGTTATTTGTGCTGGTACTCATGGCAGACTCAACTGTACGCAATGAAGATAATCCAACGTGTCTAAGCCGTAGCAGATCACACGTTGCAAGCTGGCGTTGCTGCTAACCATTCAAGGCCTGCAACAACGGTGGTGAAAAGAACAGGCAGATTCAGAAGAAACTGCTAAGATGAAGAGGAGGCGAAGAAAAGGCGGGAAACGCACGACATAACTCCAGAGAAGACCAAAGTCCCTCAACCATATGGTCAGTTGGCACCCCCAGCGAGTGGCAAGAGAGGGTTAGACCTGCTCCGCTGTGCGGAGTGGGGCAGTCAGCACCGAGACACCAAGCAGGGAAAGTCGCTGCAGTGACAGCAGGCAGCACAACTGCACAAGGCCAAGGATCTCGAGCAGAGCTACTGGATAAGACCGAAGCACTTGAAAATGCGGCAGTAACGAGATTCTCTAGCCAGCTTCGGATCACTGATCTGGTAATTCAAGCCACAGTGAAGGTTTCCCAATTGCACAGAAGTGCATTATCAGTCCCAGCCTAGGTTTTAGCTGCTGTTTTCCTCTGCCTGCACGGTAAATGCCTGCACTTCCATCTCCTACTCTGCCCACAAAGGCTATACCATTCTGACCTTGCCAAAGGGCAGACGTACCGAAGATTCTCTGGCCTAAACAAAGACATCATTTCGAAACTGGGTCCTCCATCCCCATCGCGGATGAAATGAAAATGAAAACAAAGAACAAAAACAAAACAGAAAACCTTTGGTTTCTAAAATATTCCATTGTTTTCTAGCTGAAGAGCATGATCTGCTACAACTGAAATTCCTGCTTTCCCTAGTCGACAAGGAATCCTGTATTCTGTCACACGTGTGTTCACGCTTGTCTTTGTAGTTATGACACAGACCTTACCACACGTACATGGAATCTTGCATACGCTGCATGCCACAGATAAGGTCGTTTATCCTTTACAGAGCTGAGGGAGTGACATACCGGTTGATCAAAAAGTCAGTATAAATTTGAAAACTGAATAAATCACGGAATAATGTAGATGGAGAGGTACATTTTGACAAACATGCTTGGAATGACAGGGGGTTTAGAAGCAAAAAAATACAAACGTTCAAAAAATGTCCGACAGATGGCGCTTCATCTGATCAGAATAGCAATAATTAGAATAACAAAGTAAGACAAAGTAATGATTATGTACTTTACAAGATATGCTCAATATCTCCACCAACATTCCTCATCAATAGCTGTAGTCGAGGAATAATGTCGTGAACAGCACTATAAAGCATGTCCGAAGTTATGGTGAGGCATTGGCGTCGGAAGTTGTCTTTCAGCATCCCTAGACATGTCGGTCGATCACGATACACTTCCGACTTCAAGTAACCCCAAAGCCAATAATCGCACGGACTGAGGTCTGGGGACCTACGAGGCCAAGAATGACGAATGTGGCGGCAGACCACACGATCATCACCAAACAAAGCGCGCAAGAGATCTTTCACGCGTCTAGCAATTGGGGGTGTTTTTTTTATTTTTGGTTCTCATAAAACCCCATGTCATTCCAAGTATGTGTGTCAATTTTTTTCCTCTCTATCTTCATTATTCCGTGGTTTATTAAGTTTTCAAATTTAAACTGATTTTTTGATCACTCGGTATTTCCTTCGACCATATGCTAAAAAGCTAACTTCCCAGAAGCTATAATTAGGCGTATACGTATTCCAGGATAGAAATTACTTTTGCTCTGATGAAATGCCTTCGTAGTGTGACAAGGGGACTCGTTATCATCGATTTCGTCCATGGTTGTGGAAAAAATGGGCGACCAAGCGTTTACAGAAATCTACATATTTTGCGCGAGTCGGGAAAGACATGAGCTATTTATATTGTCCTTACATCCAGAAGGTCCCTGGTGCAGCATTAAGAGTACTGAACGTTAATCCGAGGGCTGGTAGTTCGAGAACCTATGCAGAAACCTTTCTTTAAATTTTTTTTGTCCTCAAACCGCAATACTGCTCATTATAACTGTATTTATTAGTATTTTCACAAAAGACCGGAAAATGTTTTTTTAATTGATATGGTACAGTCCGACGTGCAGGAGGATGAAAATGTTTCTGTGAATTCACTCGTGCACGGACAAACAAATCTGCAGTTGTACGACGAGATTTTTGAAGATGAACAAGGAGTTCCATCGTGCAGTATTAAACTTATTCCCCTCGATGCAGTCCGCTAGTGGAACCACAAGATATCTGTTTTTGTCACCAGGAAAGGAATTTGATCGTAAAGCTTCATAACTGGTGTAATCGAGAGAGAAAAATAAACCATATCCCGAGAACACACATCAAAATTCACTCTAATGTACATCACCAGCAATCCTCCGGAATATTTGGCGAAATAATGCATTGTTCACACATGGTTTACTGACAAAGAGCACAATGAGAGAGAAACTGTAACGTATGTAAAACAAGTTTGTTATTCTACAGAAGCTTTAAAACAAATATTCAATTGCAAGAATGTGCGCTTATAACGAGTACAAAACGCCGAGATAATTATAACCGTTTGTATTATTTCCGATGTCCCAACGTTTGCCTGGAAAATACGCTCACGTAATTATCTTTGTTTCTCTAAAAGCTTGGCCATCCCGTATCAGCCACTTTCATTTTCAGACTAATTCACCATACACCACAAAATTTGGACTAAATCTCTGATGACGAGTAGATGCGGTCCCTTTGCGAGTACAAAATTCACCAAACTTCGTGTACGAACCAACTTTCAGGTTGAAGGGTGCTTTACTTGCTTGTGATACTACATGCTCGCCCACAATTTCGCAGCATTGCCTCTAGATATGTAAACAGTGTGACAGGTTCCAGCGAATGTACCACTAAAGTTATAGTCGGATCCGTTCATGTGCATTACTCTTTTAACGCTATCTGTCTCTTCAACGAGTAGTTCTACCGTTTTTTTGTCCCCTGACTCATGGGAAATTATCCGAGAGTACTCATTTATGTTTACTGTGAAAATCAGCAATCCTATAGTATTTAGTGAGGCGGCCACACATAATATTATTTTCTCTTTTATTGAGTATTTGCATTCCATTGTAATTGCCTAGTGCAATCAAACAGAAATTCCCCAAGCGAGTTGTGAGTTTGTAATAATGTTCTGTATGATTGTATACTGCTTACAGTATATCGTATTGTAGGGAAAGCTTTTGCTACCAAAACAGGGTATAAGATCAGTTGGCCAGAATTATGGCGCAAAAAAAGGCTCGAAAATTAAAGGCAAGCGGAAATGTTGGATTGCATAGAAATTTTCAGAAAATGATTGTAAGGTGTACATAAGGACTTCATATATTCGATACTTCTACTATTTTTGTAATTGGTGACTTACACGTGTAAGGCTGATATTCATAGTGAAAACAGAGGAAGCAGTAATTTTCTCGACATCTTGCACTCGTTATAAGTGCCACATTTTCACAATTAGATGTTTGTCTTAAAGTTTATGTAGAAGAGCGTACTTTATTTATATACACAAAAGTTTCTCTCTCACTGTACAGTTTGGCAGCTAAACTCGCGTCGCCCATCTTTTCGCTAAATACTGGCGAGTGTAGCTGGTGATGTACAGTGGAGCGAATTGTGATGCAGTCTTCTTCTGATACGACTTCTTTTTGCTCTTGAAAAGGACAGTTAAGAACCTTTTTGATCACATTCTCAACCTGACGGTAAAAATAGACCAGTGACATTGATTCTTGGACCAGCTCTGCATATAACATTTTGATCTTAAGTATGTAAATTGGGATACAACTCTACGAACGTATACTTCGAGGACAGTGATTTCCTATTTCACCACACATTTCAAAGGAAATAAGTTAACCTTTATATTACGTTCCTCTTTTCAGACAATCGAAGGTAACAAAAATTGCTCTCAAAAAAACCCGTCAGATTTCTTATAACCTATGAGGAAGAGCCTTCTCTCGTACCTGTAGAGTACTAAAACCGGGGATATCGATTAAATCATTTCTGAGGCTGTCGGCTTTTGAAAGAAACTGCCGTCAGCGGAACGTGCTTTGCTTTAGCAACGACGTGTAGGGAATGTGAGGTGGAAGAGAGCGAGACAGCCGGAAAGCGTATACGTTATTTCGCCTCGCATTTTTAGGATTTATATCGCGAGCGGACGTAAAAAGCCATAAAAGATGGCCACGGCCCGGCTGGAAAGCCAGTGTGCGCGAAGACGAGTTGTGAGGCTGGTCCGCTGCGTAGCCCTACCTTTCAGTTTATAGCCGGCGGAAATGGACACTCAGGCGTACAAACGGCCTCCACGCATTCCACGTCTGCGTCAGTTATCGGCAAGCGTAAAGTGAAGTGAAGAGGTAGTGACCCGTCAGATAAAACGACGACTATCTGTGTCAGGTTTCGGTACTTGATGCAAAAGAGATAGAAGTGGCTTTAAATTAGTAAAGAATCGAAAGAAGTAATGATTATTCCCAACTTTAAAATTATTTCTTCTTCTGTTAGGTTATAAAACATTACTGACTCTGCGCCGGGGCGGTAAATAAAGAAGAAGTGCGGTTGTAGCGTTCACACGAATGTGCAAATACATATGTTGGTTAAAAACGTTGTTGCAAAATTGTGGCTCTCGCGTGTCAGAGCATGATTTCCACACTTGGTGCATTTTTACACTGTTCCACGGTTCCACACCCGTGCATTTGTTATAGTTATTCACTCAGCCATGAGTACAGTTTATGCTAGGGAACAAAAATTAGGCGATTATTATAGCAAAATCAGTTTTTCACGACACAGTTCAGTCACTATTTATTGCCGTTGCCCTTTTCTTTCACACAATGAAATTAGCACTGGGGAGACAGTTTACAGTTTTACTTTAATAATAGTGACTACGATCCCCCAGTAGCAGTAATATATGCTGCTATAAACGAAAATTACTAAATCATTTAGAACAGAACCACACGCCACACTGTCCTCTTTGTTCTAACAGTTTTGGCGCGAAATTACAGTTCGCCACATGTTCACTTACAACGATGTATGCCTCGTAAAAAGTACTCATACAAATAATCGTAGCACTTCCTGTTCACCAAATATATGCTTGCACATTTGCACTACTAAACAATAGTCTTTGTCGAAATAAATCGGCGCGAAAAAGAATTCTCAAACGACCACAGGCGCCACCCACAAGTGGCTTGCTCGCCACCCACCCTCCAAAACGGCTGACCAACGACTGACTCCTGGCCAAGATGGCCGCTCGCTTACATAGGTTCGCACGTCAAACCCCCTGGTTATTTAAGTACCAATCTCACCAGTTAAGGTTACAAATTTTGATACATACATCCCTCGACAGAAGTAAGTGCACCATCGGAACCGCGCTAAAAAGTACATCTCATTTACTACTTTACATTAATTTATAGGATTATTCTATCGCCCGTAAATCAAGTTTTAGTTTTTGCAAAATTTCGCAACTTAGCACAAAGTTGTTTGTTGATATCTTGTGGTGTGCGTACTGTAAGACCTATGGTACACACACCATCAGGTTATTTGACTTGACGCTCTAACGAAGTAGGCGAGTGTCAGCAATATGTCTCGTGGCCTTATCGTGACGTGTTTATCTTCTGCTGTTAGGTCAGACGATAGAAATGCTAGTTGCACGATTAGAGTAGCAGATTGACGGTGACCAACTTTAAACAGAACTTGATTAATTTTCACACACATTTATTTAAATAATAACAAGCATAAAAATAGCTTCACTTGCTTCTGGATGCTATTTACAATTGACAATCTGAAGTTCCTTTGGTCTTGGTACGTTAATCTTATTCTCACATATCTCTGATACTTGTCAAAAGTGTCTACATGTTTCTCTTCATGGCTATGTACAGGAATATGATAATCTTACTAGGCGCAGACTGAAATTTGACTATAGACTGGTACAGACTAATGCAGACTGGTACAGACTGGTGCAAATACATGCAGACTAATGCAGACTAACTAATCGGAGGTCTGTACACTCGTTATAATACCTCAAGCGTTCAGGTATCACTGCGCGAGTGTTCTACATTAGCAGCAATCTAACTGGCTGCGTTACATATTAATACGCGGATCGGCGGAAGCAGAATTTGGTCCGTCTCTATGGCAGCTCCATCTCGTGAGTGCGGAGACGGACGAGAGCTGCGCCTGCGCTGTTGTCCTTAGAGGGGCGCGCTCTAGTGGGAAAGTTGTGTACGCGCTGACTACTCGGAACTATGTACACAACACTGCATATAGTACCGTTTTTAGACGTAATCTATAGTGGTCTATACATTGCGCTACTCAAATTCTTCTATCTATAATACTTCGTTAATTATGGGTGAAAATGTTAATAATAATTTGTACACCATGAAAACTGTTGATAGTTAAGTAGAGAGTATAACATAACCAGTTTAAAATATACGTAATGCGAAACCAAAATATTATATAGTGCCGTTCTTTACGTCATGAATTTTATATTGAATTTTATAAACAATTTTCCCTTAAACTTTGTTTATTGCTCTTTACGGGCGTAATTATTTATGAATCTTAACGTATGACTATGGCACTCAATCCGCTATGACGGAACGTTTTTAATAAGTGCTCGCTCATCCCTGTAAGTTTTTATTTACTATTTTTATTAATTTTTCAGAATTCGTGATATTAACAGGTATTGAGGTTACTATAACTTTTGCGTCTCGTGGCTTGAAATAAAGACCGATCTTTCAGAAGGTGAATATTGCTGACCACAATCCACTGCCACATCGCTCTTCACCGTATGTGACATAGTTTTCGCGTAATGCGCGGAAAACCAAACAACGCCCCAAGCCACGTGGCCGCCAGGCGGCGGAGACATCACACCGACCGTTGCAAATCTCGCACGGGCGCGCCACGCATTTCCGCGAATCGTGTACCATGTCGCGCGTTCGCTCTCCTCAAAGCAATCCTTGCACACTAGACCTATTCATCTAGTAACGGGGGTTTGTACCGTCACACCTCACTTAGCCCAAAGAAACTAATTGCGTTCGAAATTTTGGTTACAGAAACATTACGTCCGTCACAGTGTGCTGCTGAGTGTCTTTTTCCTGCAATACTCTGGAAATATGCTTTAGATGCCATGGCAGATGTCACTGCAGGAGTCAAACGAAATCCAGATAACTACACCACTTACCATTAAAGAGGAGGAGGAGGAGGAGATTGGTGTTTAACGTCCCGTCGACAACTAGGTCATTAGAGACGGAGCGCAAGCTCGGGTGAGGGAAGGATGGGGAAGGAAATCGGCCGTGCCCTTTCAAAGGAACAATCCCGGCATTTGCCTGAAGCGATTTAGGGAAATCACGGAAAACCTAAAACAGGATGGCGGGAAACAGGATTGAACCGTCGTCCTCCCCCCACTTACCATTAAAATTGCTACACCAAGAACAAATACATATGATAAACAAGTATTCATTGGGGAAATATATTACACTAGAATTGACATGTGATTACATTTTCACGCAATGTGGGTGCATAGATCCTGAGAAATTAGTATCCAGAACAAACACCTCCTGCCATAATAACGGCCTTGATACGCCTGGGCATTGAGTCAAATAGAGCTTGGATGGCGTGTACAGGTACAGCTGCCCATGCAGCTTCAACACGATACCACAGTTCATTAAGAGTAATGACTGCCGTATTGTGACGAGCCAGTTTCTCGGCCACCATTGACCAGACGTTTTCAATTGGTGAGAGATCTCGAGAATGTGCTGGCCAGGTCAGCAGTCGAACATTTTCTGTATCCAGAAAGGACCGTACAGGACCTGCAATGTGCGGTCGTGCATTATCCTGCTGAAATGTAGTGTTTCACAGGGATCGAATGGAAGGTAGAGCCACGGGTCGTAACACATCTGAAATGTAAAGTTCACTGTTCAATGTGCCGTCAATGCGAACAAGAGATGACCGAGACGTGTAACCAATGGCACCCCATACCATCACGCCGCGTGATACGCCAGTATCGCGATGACGAATACACGCTGCCAATGTGCGTCCACCGCGATGTCGCCAAACACGGATGCGACCATCACGATGCTGTAAACAGAACCTGGATTCATCAGAAAAAAAGACGTTTTGCCATTCGTGCACCCAGGTTGGTCGTTGAGTGCAGCAACGCAGGCGCTCCTGTCTGGGATGCAGCGTCAAGGGTAACCGCAGCCATGGTCGTAGCTGTCTGCTTGGTGAGGCATTTGTGCCAAGCAGACGTGTAGTCCATTGCTATCATGATATTTTACTGCTGGTTTTTCTTTTACAGCTGACTTTAGAAGTGGGAGGGAACCGTACCATATTTCGTTACATAAATACAAACTGTCGGTTAAAAGTGCTGACGCCGTTAATCCACGAGAGGTAACTGAAGACGGAAGGGCTGTCAGTGACCAATGTGCTCAAGTGTTGAAGAATTTCCTTTCAATTTAGGACAACATTTTTCAGACTGATACATCTTGATCCGCTAATACTTTGTTCCCCAGTCCCTGTTCGTTTTCAGAAGAGTAAGTTCCGGCACTACAGGGCATCAGCAGCCACAGGAGAGAAAATGTGAAGTGTTCCAGTCGCAGAGAGAGGTGCTATAAGCAATATCGAATAAGTGAGTACTTTCGAGAGTGAGGAGAAGTTTTTGTAATGCGCCCCACTTTTCAGTCATGAGTGTCACATATTTTGTAAATATCAAAGTTATTTCACAGAACACAGCTTCTCCCTTGGTTTTCAATATCTACTATACGTAAGATGTTAACAAATATTTTCTCTTGTAAACCTTGCTACAATATAACTTCTCTAGTAAAATAATGCAATAAGTTCATATAAAGTCAACGACGTTTTGGAGCTTTTAAAGTGTTAGAATACATTTCTTTCCGTACATTTAAGTTTATTGGCGTTTTCACGTACAGCGACGATTCCGGTGATAATTGTGAAATAATAGTTTAGCAGTAGTTGTAGGTCATAAATGAAGAAGAATAGTAGTAAATATGAAAATTACTTGTTAATTCGTCAATTTCCACTGTGTTTTGCCTTACTATTTCTATTACACTCCGCTATTTGAGCAGCATCTTTGAATGTCCGCTGAGATCTTTATGAGTTGGTTCGTCTATTAGCCAATGGGAACTCTTCACAGTTAGCAACCACAAGAGGTTTCTTGTTCTAACATGCCTAAGCTATTCTACTCGCTGTTTTACTCTGTTCTGTTCTCGTACAGGTGAGAGTTCTGGTTTGGAAGAAACACGGGCTTTGGCATCGTTCTGTGTTGGTTTAGAGAGTCTACAGAGTCGAAGGTATTGTAATTTTAGGATTAGTTCTCCTTTACGAAGATATTACACATGTCTTAGTATTACAATTTGAGAAGAACATAAATAACGTAATTCACATATACAGAAGCTTACAGACTTACAGCTCTAGTGTGACAACAATGTGACAAGTTGCCGGACGTGGACTTATAGCAGCACCCATCCCGGCGTTTGCCGACACTAATTTAGTGGGAACCAGGAAAAACACAAAACAGGGTGACTGGATGAAGCCTGGAAGCTCCACTCTACTGAATGCAAAGCCACTCAGTTTAAAATAGTGTTACCTTATTCGATTTACCCCTAGGTGTGCAAATATTGTGATACAAGTAATTTATTTAATAAATGAAAAGGCTAATACTACATCGTTCATTCATTTCTCATTGCAAGTCACTGCACAGACTATGAGCAGTATACACACACCGTTCCGTAACACTACACAAACCATCAGCTAATGTCAAGACCATTTCCTGCACCGCAACTTCCCATTTGGTAGCCTGGAAAATCTGGTCAGGACCCCTCTGAGGCGACTGAGATATTGAGCTCAGAACGAGAATAAGGTTGTTATTCTAGAAGAGAATAAGGTTGTTACTATTACAGACTACGTTGCTTTGGAAGTAAGTTTTTCCAGAAAAGAAAATAGAAGTCAAAAATGTAGTAGGAAAGCGTTATGTGGCAGAGGTGAAATTAATTTTAGAGTTACGAATACTGGCAACTGTCAGCTGCATAACGGAATGACGACAATGAAAATTTGTATTAGCCCTGGATTCGAACGAGGATTTCTCGCTTATCGTGAGCGGCCGCCTTTCCATTAGGTTATCCAAGCACGACTCACTAGACACAAACTTTCATCTGTCATCAACCACGTATCTACAACCTGTACTCGTCAATCAATTATGTACATACCCGTAGAGGAGAGATATTTTTACCTGAAATTCGTTTTCCCGCTGTCGGCGGATAAGTACCATTTGGCAGTGCCTGTGTTAAATCACATAACTAATGAGGAGGTATTGAATAGAATTGGGAGAAGAGGAGCTTGTGGGACAACTTGACTAGAAGAAGGGATCGGTTGGAAGGACATGTTCTGAGACATCGAGGGATAACCAATTTACTATTGGAGGGCAGCGTGGAGGGTAAAAATCGTAGAGGGAGACCAAGAGATGAATACACTAAGCAGATTCAGAAGGATGTAGGCTGCAGTAGGTACTGGGAGATGAAGAAGCTTGCACAGGACAGAGTAGCATGGAGCATACCGTTCGATATAATTACCTATTCAAATCAGCGTGTTGGTTCTAATTTTCTACTTTAATTGCTTTACATCTGGTATGGTTAAACAGTTGCTTCTTACAAGTAAAATAAAGGAGTCTAAAGTAAATATAGTTCCATAGTACCGTGGAAATCGAGCAATGTGCGGCCTCTGGCTGCTGGTCATTTGGGTGGCGGGGTCCACTACTTACGTCCGGCACGAAGGAATTCGCGATTAACGCCCGCTACCCTCTGGCTGGCTCTGGCTCCCCCATCCAGCGCGTAATTAAGGGACCAAAGAATCCCGCGTCGCCGGGGCCCGGCAAACGCGAACCACTTTCGGACCTGACGGCAGATAAGGCAGACCATCTCCTATCTGACAACGCACGGCAGCAGTATCAGTTACATGTTCCATTGGCCATTAGAACGATTATTTTATAGAAATTATGTCAATGGTATAGAAGTTGTTGTCCAGTAAAGGCCATTTCAAATTAGAATTCAAACTTGCTTCGCTATCTGTCAGACATTTTATTTTATTGGGAAAATGGCCAAACATTTTTGTTGCTGCATACTGGACTCCTCTCTGAGCCTCTGACAGGTTTCAAAAGGGATAACAAAGGTCATATTTCGCTTTGGTGTTGTACTTACGTACATCACTGCTCTTCTCAAATTGTGATGGGTTATTTGTGACGAATTTCATAACCGAAGATATGTATTCTGATGGCACAGTTAAAATGCCTACCTCCTTGAAGAGGCATCTGTATTTCTATGGGTAACCACCGTATATTATTTTCACAGTTCACTATTGTACAATCAGTACTTGCTTTCTAAGTAATGAGTTACCCCAGAAAATTTTTCCGTGCTACATTATTCCATGGAAATATGCAAATTATGTCAGGAGGTTGATACGTTTGACTCCAAGATTAGCAATTATACGAAGGGCAAAAAACCCGAACTTTTTGAAAAGCTGAGTAATGTGCTTCTCTGGTTCGTGTTTTCATCAATATGCACACCCAAAATTTTGGAGCATCCTACCCTACATATTGACTCCTGCTCATGTGCTAATTGAGTTGTTGCTATAAACCTATTTGTTGTACAGGACTGAACGAAGTGCGTTTTTACAAAATTTAGGAAGAGTCTCTTATCGAAGGACCACTTAATAATCCTTTGGAAAATATTATTTACTAACTGTTCTCTTGGTTCCTATGTACAGACATTTATTATAACACTAGTATTGTATATAAAATTGTACCAGTTTTGCATTTTGAATGTTACGAACCGATTCACATACATAGGGTATAGGTGAAGTTATATTTAAATAATTTTAGCATAAATATACCTTTCCTCCTTGTCATGAGACTCATTGTACGTACTTCCGTTATTGTGAAAACTACTAAAGGATAACATTTCCTTTCTTAAATGCTGGAATTTATTAATTAAATCATTTAATTTATAAACATTTATGAACATCAAACACTATGTGCCATTCTGCCACTCATCTCCGGTCTCGCTGCTGAGCAACCTCTCTCTCTAGCCTCTCACACCCGACGGCCACCCATGGACTCGAACACTCGACTACTGCTTATCCACTCGCAAATTGTTGACTGAACTGCAATCTTTGCTTAAACCATGTATGATCTCTGCATAGTGCATAATCGATACTACGTAAGGGTACTGTACCCTTACAGAGTGGACTAAGAAATTGAACCATGGGGGACTCCCTCTGTGATTTCACCCCAGCCACTACAGTTTCCTATCCTTCTGATACTGTCAACTATTCTGCACAAACTTTTGTCAAGTGTGACTCAAACCAGTGAAACATTACAGGACATATTGGGACATATTGAAGTATTCGATACTGTAGACTTTTAGGGGATGTCGATACAGATATGCAAAATGTACTGGGAAACTTTGGTGATGTTTAAATATTGTACTGTGTCAATATTAAGACATTTTGCACAGAAAGAACAAAAATAGAATTAACGTAAATATATATTAGTGTTAGTAACCTATTTTCATTCAATTTTCTAATTATATTTCATTTCGTAAAAGAAGGACTCACTGTTTGCTGTAGCTCCGATTAATTGTATAAATTATCAGTTTTGAGCTAAATTATTTCGTATAATATGGACAAGATACTTTTAAAAACTCACCAGCTAAAGAGAAAGTCTGTAAATGAACGTTTAATGCACACTTCTGGAACTTTCTATGGAGAAATTCTATATTATGATCGCAAAAATACGAAAACTTGTGAAAACTGTTTCATAACCTAATTTCGAAAGACGATTTGTATCAAGAAATATTGCTAAAAAGATTTATTTACGTTTTGAAACACGATTTAAATCATTTTACATATAAATAGTTGTTCCAAATCACTCAAGAAATATCCAGAATCAAACGTCAAGATATTTCTGGAAACATCGGTACAAATCTGGTGAAGGTTATCCAGAAGCTGGTAGAAAAATGTTATAAAATCTATTTGGAAATTATGCTTGTAAGAATTTATATGTACTGATTCTTTTACTTACTTTAATCTGTACTAAAATTCTGTAATGTCTAATTTAGTTTTAAGTCGTGAATTGCTATCGTATTGTAAACAAAACATTGTCAAAGACTCTCATTGTTTGGAAAGATATTAATACACCTAGGAGTTTTCAGTTGCCAGTTCGGATATGCAGTGCGGTTAGCTCTGAGAGTCAGTTGTTGAGTCTGTGAAGTCTGTCAGTTCTGCTTGTAAATAAACGTCTGTAATGAAGAATTACTTGTTGTCGTCAATATGAACTCAAGACCTTTTGCACGAAGCACACACCTCCTAATGCAACGTTTTAATTTGGTGTTGAGGAGCTGAAATGTTATAATTTGGTGGAGGAGCTGGGATGTTATAATTTGGTGGAGGGAGCAGAGGATATGACGACCACCCAGTGATTCTTCAAAATAAAATACGTCTCTTCTGGGATCACAAGAAGAAAATACGTCTGTTTTGGGCCACAAGAAGAGGATATACGACGGACCAGTCATTCTTCAGAAGTAAATACGTCGATTCTGGGGTCACAAGAAGAGGAGTGAATCAACCGAGCGAAACCATCCTGGAATTGAAGAAATTTCGCAAAACACGGACACCAACGACCGCCGACGGACACTAAGATAAGTACCTGCTTCCTATAATAATGGAAAAAGACGCAGATTTCAGTATTGACAGCGGTGTAGCGAGTACACCTATTAGGGAAAGTGCTTCTGACAGTGTAGGAATGTTGGAAATGTTAAAACAAATGTTTTCAGAGTTAAACTCGAAGTTGGATAACACAAACTCGAAGATGGACGATTCTTGTGCCGAATTACGTCAACAAATTGAACAGACACAACAACAGATGGAGAGGTCGATTTCGAAGGCTGTGTGTGATTTAAAATCAGAAATAAATTCAAATACAGAACAGATTGCTCACACTAATCAGGTTCTCGAAGAATGGCGAATTACTTTTGAGTCAAACCAAAAAGAACTTAGTTGTCGTGTGGACACGGTTGAGAGCAAAATTTCTGTCCTTGAAACTGATTTAAGTAACGAAATTTCAAATAACCAGTTAAAACTTAAAAACGTTGTTGATTTTGTAAATGAGGAAAATTCTCAATTGAGAAATGAATTTGACCAGACAAAACGATTTTTTGAAAGCGAAATTGAATCTTTCAAATCTGATTCTGACAAAAAGGTCACAGAAATTTGTAGTAGAGTAGGTAATGTCGAAAAAACTGTAGACAGAAAATTTGTAGAAATACAAGAAACTATGTTGCAAAAAGGTTTTAGTAATAGTTGTAATGGGGTATGGGGAAATTTTCCCATTAAAACTTATCCCGGTGACAAGAATATACACCCAAAAGACTTCATGCAATTCTGCAAGGAGCAGTTCACGTCCATAATGACAGATAGTGTTAAGATAAAATTTGTAATGAAATTACTTGATGGTGAGGCGCTTTCGTGGGCCAATCAGAATTGTTCCGCGGAAATGTCCTTTGAAGATTTCGAAAAATGTTTTCTAACCAAATTTTGGTCTGAAACTGAGCAAGCTCGAATCAAAAGTGAATTCTTTAATGGTCCTAGTTACAGAGAATCTGATGGGTCAATGAAAGCCTATTGTGAGAAACAGTTGCAAAAAATAGTGCATCTGGATAAGCCATTTGATGAGCTAACTCCAATTGATGCAATAAAACGGAGACTTCCGAAAAGAGTACAATGGGGTTTAGTATATGGTCCAGATGAGTCCATAGAACAATTCTTGAAATATGTGGACAAACTTGATAGAGCCTTTGAACAAAACAACAGATTTAACGACTTTGTAGGTTCATCACACAGAGGGTGGGAACCGAACCGTGGAAATAATAACAATAATAGTGAACGAAGAAACTTTAACAACAACAGGGATAATTATAATAGCAATGACAGAAGAAATTTTGGTAGGAATGATCAGCACTTTAATTCAAACAGAGAATGGGAAAATCGAAACAGGTCCTGGGGTAATGACATGAGATAATGTAACCCGAGGCACGGAAACGACAGACATAGGCTTTTAAACGACTAAATGCTCCACTGGGAGTCTGTCAGTTTGGGGCAAGGAATTTTCAAAATCAGGCTAATTTCACCCGGAACAGACAGCACTATAATCAGAGACCTAACCAGTATAGACAGTATGCTTATGATCGATCTGTAGATAGAGGTAATGAAAAAATTAAATTTGACAGGAAATTTAGGAATGTCGTCAGAGAAAGTACTAGAAACAACTGTAATAGGAACCAGGCTACCTTTGATGAAGTAGGCTTAGAAGATGATATAATTGCAAATTTATATAATCAAGAAGAAGCACCTAATGCTGAAATGAAAGGTAAGGATAGCTTTGATAATATTGGATTGTACAAACTTATGTGTGGTGATGTTTTAGATTGAAGTTGTCATAATGACGTTCGTACTGAAGTTTCTGGAAAGCCTGATATTCATGTGGATGTGGTTGGTGAAGATGGTGTTGTGAGTAATGTTGGTGATACTAGTAGTGTTTGTAGTGTAAGCTCAGGCAATGATGATGATAATATTGATGTTAAGGCTAATGGTGATTATGTACTAGAAGATTTTTATGGTGAATTGGATGGAATAGTTTATGTTGAAGTTAAGGAGGATGTTTTAAGCAATAGTGTTGAGAATTGTTGTGCCAGGAACTCTAACTACATTCCACATGAGAATCAGATTGCGCCAGTTCAGCTTAGTAATACATCAGGTGACAGGGGGGGGGGGGTTGATTGTGCTGATGCATCTGAGATTATTTTGAAATCTGTTTGGGACAAATTTAAAGATTACAGTGATTACAATGATGTTAGGATCAAATTAAGGGAAATTTGTGAACCAGTTTCTGCTTTTAAGCCTAATGAAATCATCAAACGGGGTACTAGTCAGGATGTGTGTGAGGTAAATAGTAATCCAGACATTCCAGTAAATTCCAGTAGACCTAGAAGTTTGAAGAAAATATTGCCTAATAAAGAAAACCTAAATATGGAACAGAGGTATGATGAGATAGCAGATGATCTTTTGTATGAAGAACAGGCAGAAAGGGAAAACACCACTATTGGTAGTCCATACATAAAAATTAAAGCTGCAGGTTGGGAAGGGTATTGTTTGATTGACACAGGGAGTCCAATTAGTGCCATTTCAAGCAAATTAAGAGATATAATTAAGCATGATCCTGACTTTGTTGAATTACCAGTTGTTGGAATAAAAATTAGAGGCATTACCGGCAAACTGAGCAAAATTGTTAATAGACAAGTGTTGTTGTCCTTCAGTATAAATGATGTACAGTTTACTCAAGGATGTCTTGTAATAAGTGACCTAAATGAGAATGTACTGTTGGGTATGGACTGGATATTAAAAGCTAATGCAGTATTTGATTGAGAAAAGAGTTTGTTTACCTTTATTGATCCTAAGACGAGAGTATGTTCCAGTACTGACATGTCGGTTCAAAACTGTGTTGATAAGGGAATTGAAATTAGGGACGTTACATTTTCTAAAGACAGTGGTTATTGTGTAGAGGAAATTACTCAGGAATATGATGATGGAGAATATGGGGATATAGTTCAAGAAAAATTATGGGAATCAGATAATTTGAACCAAGAACAGAAGGTAGAGTTAGAAAGATTATTGTGGAATTACTGTGATGTTTTTGATGATAGACCTGGCAGACTGTTTGGCCTACGAAACGTGACCGAACTGAAATTGTATTAAAAAAATGTAAAAAAATATTTTATATAATAGATGTTTATAGACTTTTATATGTAATCTTACCAGGATATTTTTGTATACTTTGTTATGTTGTATTTATCTGATTCCTCAGGGGAGCATACATTCTTTGTGTACTAAGTGTTTGGCGAGCACTACGTCCCCTAGCTATGCAATTGTCATATTTCATTTTCGTATTCTGGCATTGCATCTTACACTTATTCTGTGATCCTGTACAATCAATTTTCTCCATCTGTCAGTCTATCCTCTCTTAGCTTTAAGAAATTATTTAGAGTAAATTTTCTTGAGTAATTAGATTTTAGAGAATTCAAATTTCTATGTCCTTAAAAACCGGTCCACCGACTATTAAATGCTTTTGCTAATGTTTAACTGGGTTTGACCACTGTATGCTGTATATTCATAGCGGACTGTGCTATTGCAGCCTGTGATAGCCTGCAGTGTATATGGAAACCATACGGACTGTGAAGATGAGACTGAAATACAGTGTGTGGCACTGAGGTATACCGACCTTTAAGGAAGAAGATCACTGACCTTCAAGAAAGAAGGTCACCGGTCTTCAAGAAAGAAGACACCAGAAATATGTGTAAAACTTTTCTGTTTTGTAATGTAAGGACATCAACCCTTCCGTGTTTCACGTGGAAGTGCTGATGAGGGGGGGGGGGGGGGTTTGTAACATTACAGGACATATTGGGACATATTGAAGTATTCGCTACTGTAGACTTTTAGAGGATGTCGATACAGATATGCAAAATGTAAAGGGAAACTTTGGTGATGTTTAAATATTGTACTGTGTCAATATTAGGACATTTTGCACAGAAAGAACAAAAATAGAATTAATGTAAATATATATTAGTGTTAGTAACCTATTTTCATTCAATTTTCTAATTATATTTCATTTTGTAAAAGAAAGGCTCACTGTTTGCAGTAGCTCCGATTAATTGTATAAATTATCAGTTTTGAGCTAAATTATTTCGTATAATAGGGACAAGATACTTTTAAAAACTCACCAGCTAAAGAGAAAGTCTGTAAATGAACGTTTAATGCACATTTCTGGAACTTTCTATGGAGAAATTCTATATTATGATCGCAAAAATACGAAAACTTGTGAAAACTGTTTCATAACCTAATTTCGAAAGGCGATTTGTATCATGAAATATTGCTAAAAAAATTTATTTACGTTTTGAAACACGACTTAAATCATTTTACATATAAATAGTTGTTCCAAATCACTCAAGAAATATCCAGAATCAAATGTCAAGATATTTCTGGAAACATCGGTACAAATCTGGTGAAGGTTATCCAGAAGCTGGTAGAAAAATGTTATAAAATCTATTTGGAAATTATGCTTGTAAGAATTTATATGTACTGATCCTTTTACTTACTTTAATCTGTACTAAAATTCTGTAATGTCTAATTTAGTTTTAAGTCGTGAATTGCTATCGTATTGTAAACAAAACATTGTCAAAGACTCTCATTGTTTGGAAAGATATTAATATACCTAGGAGTTTTCAGTTGCCACTTCGGATATGCAGTGCGGTTAGCTCTGAGAGTCAGTTGTTGAGTCTGTGAAGTCTGTCAGTTCTGCTTGTAAATAAACGTCTGTAATGAAGAATTACTTGTTGTCGTCAATATGAACTCAAGACCTTTTGCACGAAGCAGACACCTCCTAATGCAACGTTTTAATTTGGTGTTGAGGAGCTGAAATGTTATACCAGCTAGGTGTAAAACTCCCAATTCTATGAAACTTTAGTTTTTCTAAGAAAGAGTATCATTTGCATGAGTTACCTGTTTTGAGTGCTGTTGGACTCACGGCATTATTTGTTCCTCAATAATGTTGGGAGGGTGGGAGCATGAGGTCACCCAGTGCCATTTAACATAAGGCCTATTTGCTCTGTCCCAAGAGCGTCTCATGGGAGACTTGTTCCTTGCTGCACGATTAAGACTTCCACCGCTAGCCAGCCCTGTAGCAAACGTTTGATCTATTTTCGTATTACACTTTTAAATGACGGAATTCAGTTATTATGTGCTTCAGTCTTTTTCAGAATTTACAAAAATTATTTAAAAATACTATGTTACCACCTTGGGTTGCTGAAGAACTTTATTTACAAAACAATCATCAGATTCATGAAAGTATTCACAGCATAATGTTAAGCGAAATATAAATTCATTAACGTCAGATGGAATTAGACTGTTATCTTATTGTAATACACAAAGAGTGATTAAAGTCACAGGATAGCATATGCACATAACAAATGACTGTAGTATCGTGTACACGAGGTAAAAAAGGGCAGTGCATTAGTAGAGCTGTCATTTGCACACTTCCTTTGACAAGGCCAAATCTAATTGGTTCCCCTAACGTTGGTTACCCGTTTTTATTCAGTCGTAGAAATAGTTCGTGGCTCTAGGCATACTAAAAGGAGACACTCGGTAATATTATATATTTATATTATCAAAATGACTAAAAAGCTGTTTTAATAATGCACACCGATTACTGTGCTTTAAGGCTATAACATTACAAAGGACAGCGTAAGACAAAATTTGTTGCCTAAGTTTTGGCGCTAATGTAACTTGTTCAAAAAAGTGCGTGAAATCTTATGAGACTTAACTGCAAAGGTCATCAGTCCCTAAGCTTACAAACTACTTAACCTAAATTATCCTAAGGACAAACACACACACCCATGCCCGAGGGAGGACTCCAACCTCCACCCGGACCAGCCGCTCAGTCCATGACTGCAGCGCCCTAGACCGCTCGGCTAATCCCGCGCGGCTGTAACTTGTTACATAAGTTTTTAGGCAACTGTGTTTACATTCATGGCAATTTCCAACTTTTAATGTATTGGATTTTATTTATTCATTTATTTTTGGTACAACTATGAGAGTATTTTCAACACGCAGTGTGTAATTAATCCTCTTTCCATATAGAAAAACAGTATTATATTGAGAGACATAAATATTGGGTGAATGGAAACAGGTTCAACTTAAAAAAAATAATTAGGCAAGTGCTTTTAGTACTCGCAATATGAGTTTCCGTACTAATGTAGTTATGTATATAGATAATTCATGCATCCCGAGAATTGAGAATCTCTATGATTTTGCCTGTTATCGCTATTGATATTGGCGGGGTAACAGTCCCTGGAATTCCAAGACTTTCGAGAACTTTTCAAATTCTAATTCGGCTAACAAATGACAAAAGAAGTATCTTTTCATGTAACAGAATGACTAATTAGCAGTTCACATCTTCCAGATGTCCTGATACTATGTAAAAGGAAAATACGCTATAGGTTCTGATGAGTAAAATTTAATCCTGAACTCCAGCTTAAATGTAATACGTGTGGATATTCTACATAAAGAGACATATGAAAATATGTGCCGCAAACGGGATAAGAATCTGGATTTCCCGGATATAGCGAACAGTCACCTGATCATTCAGGCTATCCGAGCACGTTCCTCGGACCGACCTGAGCTTCCATTTATCACACATCTAGACACACCTATCTATTTCATCTCTTACACTCATAGAACACAGGTTTTAGCATCAAGACAACAAGAAGACATAGACTAAATAGACTATCGTTGTCAGTTTCGACATAGACCTGTATTCGCCTTATGTAAATTTATATCTCTTGACAAATTACAGTTTCAAATACTGAAATTTATTCCTGAAATTCAGCTTAACTGGAACAGGTAAAGCAGGAGATGCGGATCTGAGTCCCATTTCGGCACATATTTTCGTATGTTGTTATACGTAGTACACCAGTACCTGTTAGAGTTCAGCTGAATTTCAGGAGTAAATTTCAATATTGAAAATGTAGCTCCTCATCAAATTTAACGAGTGAGTTAGCGAGTATCAAAATATGCGACACAAATAACCGCGTGTTTTGATTTGACTGTCTTAGAGGTTTAACGTTTGTATATCACCAAACCAAGGGACTAAATACCATGCTATCTGACATAAATTTCAATTGCATAACTCTATCCGTTCTTGAGGAAAACGGATCTTAACAGACTGGGAGACAGATAGACAGTCGAAAACAAAGGCAAAAAACTCTTTCTCACATAATTACAAAATAACGATTTTTGAATTTTTTTCCTTTAGTTGTGACGCGACATCTTGCTTCTTGCCATGTTTAATGTCTCTAGGTCCACGGAAAGTACACTGTATATTCTGTGCGAATATCAGAAAATGTTACATAAATGGCTTTATCTTTCTCTTGAATTGCACTGACTTACAAGCTTCAGTTCTTTTACACCGATGAGGGACCGTAGTCATATCCTGCGTCATAAATTTCAGCTCGATACATCAGTCAGTTCGCGAGAAAACGCGTTTTTAACAATCAGGCAGACAGACAAAAAAGTGATCCTATAAGCGTACCGTTTTTGCCGGTTGACGTATGAAACCATAAAAGAAGCCATTATTTGTAATCAGGCAAAACAAAGTCTCTTTGTTTTATACTTCAATTAATTCTTTCTTCTTTATTTATTTCATTTAATTATTATATGTTTTAGTTTTTATTATACTTATTACTCTATTTCTTTCACTATTAGAAATTTATTCGTACTGATATCATTAGCTCCCTTGTCTCTGCTGTAAGGGAATACCCTCTAACTGCTTGTCTTAACTGCCTAATTAAAGGAAGCATACTTCGGGGGACATCGTGAGATAATGAGCTTCTGAACCTTCTGCAAAATAATCCTTCGTTGGTCTCTCTGTAACTCTAAACTTACTGACACGCTTCATGATACTGTTGAGACCTAATAAGGTAACATAACATACAGAGCATTTTGCAGTAAAAATTAAATTACGAGAACAGAGTGAATATTATCAGTTCTGGCTTAATGACTTCCCTGGTGTGGTGAAAACACATGAAAGTACTTACTGCTAAGAGCATCTGAAATATGCAATGGTACGCAGTACCGGAAATGAATTCTGTGCGATTAGCACCTAATCTGTCGTAAATGAACACCGAATCGAAGCGAGACACAGAAGAAGAAACAAAATCTAGCAAACATGCTCGCTGATGATACCAAAGTCTCTAGCTGGGAGTAATACGTGCCGTGAAACCACACGAAGGACTTCGTGGTAACAGTGTGTATAAACCTGGGACTTTCCTTGATGTTTCACATCGTGTGCTGAGGCCTAATAGTACATTTCGTCTATGAAAGCGTACCGATTTATTCAGATGATATTAAATACAACCACAGATTCGTACATAACTGGAGATTATAAATTCATGAAAAGAATTACTGGTCGATTTCGAGGCGTATTAAATGGTTCAAATGGCTCTGAGCACTATGGGACTAAACATCTATGGTCATCAGTCCCATAGAACTTAGAACTACTTAAACCTAACTAACCTAAGGACATTACACAACACCCAGCCATCACGAGGCAGAGAAAATCCCTGACCCCGCCGGGAATCGAACCCGGGAAACCGGGCGTGGGAAGCGAGAACGCTACCGCACGACCACGAGATGCGGGCGTATTAAAATAGAGGGAATATTTATTATGTGAATCGCACCAAAAAATATCTGTATTGCTCGGGATTCTAGATCCACCGACTTGTTACTGAAGTTTAGGAGCATCGGATGATTAGATCATGATAATTTTGATACCCATCAAGCATATTAGTAAAAAAGTTCGATTATTAGCATGAACCGATGTAGGAAAACAACTTCTGTTTAATTCAAATTGCCTCGCTTCCATGCTGAAGCAGAGGAAGTTTTTTCTTCCTCCGTGATCGCGTGGTGCCAATTCAGGTTGGGCAACATGAAAGTCTGGAAGAAGCACAAAAAGCTGCAGGAGAGGTCAGCGCAGCATCATCTGTAAGGCTGGCTGCAAGGACTACGTTTTACCGGTTACGACACGCTACCTAGGTAATGCAACTAACAGACGCAGGCCTTACAGCCCTCTCTGACGCAGGCTCTTGTCGATGCTGTTTGGCTTTGAGTCACCCGTGAAAAGCGGTGTGGCAGTCTCCAGCCATCTAAGCTAGTAGCGTGCTTTGATCTCCATCATCTTCGAGTCAGATGTGCAAAATGAAATAACGGTAGAAATCCGGTCGCGTCGCGAGAGGGTGTATACAGCTGTCGCCGTCATCTGAACTAAATACGCACGCATTATGCTCTTTGAGCAGTATGATACTTCGGTATGACATGCTGTCCTTTGCATTATAATCTCATCCTCATAATCAAGCAATGTTTCCCTTTTTCTCTGAGAATTGTTTCCCACGCTTCTTACCAAATAGAAATTTACAATCCATAACCTACTTCCTTTGTTTTCGGATTGCATTTCCTTAGGATTCTTCCAATGAATCTCAGTTTGGCATCTGCTTTGCCGACAGTCGCGAGAGGGTGTATACAGCTGTCGCCGTCATCTGAACTAAATACGCACGCATTATGCTCTTTGAGCAGTATGATACTTCGGTATGACATGCTGTCCTTTGCATTATAATCTCATCCTCATAATCAAGCAATGTTTCCCTTTTTCTCTGAGAATTGTTTCCCACGCTTCTTACCAAATAGAAATTTACAATCCAATGGAGGACAGGCGATTACTATGGACAATCTAACGTTTTGGATTAGTGTTACCTGTAGATGCTGTCCGTACCTCATTTTTGTTTTTGGTTCAATAGACACAAATTTTTTGTCTCGTTATTACTTGTTTGTGGTGTCCCCACGTCCCTAATATTATAACATTTTCCATTTGAAGCACCTACCGTAGATGCAGTTCTCCAATCATATCTTGGTCTGGAGACAGGAAGATCTTTCAGGTAAGCTATTATTTATGTAGAGATAGTCGGAGGAAGTTCCAGTTAGGTCTGCAGGTCCGGTAATTATTTCATTTTCATATCCCTTTGATGTTCTATTGAGATAGGGTAGCTACCCTTCATTTAATACCCCCCCCCCCTCCTCCCCAGGGCTTTATAACAGAAAACAAACAAGCCAGTCACACGCACACACAGAAAACCGCTTGGCAATTGTGAAACGTATGCACACCCTTACTTCCTGCCACTAGCAGTGTTGGAAACAATCTACAGAGTCGTAAGTAACGTCAAACAGTTTGCGCAGTTTTATGTAAGAAAACACAAAATGTGAATGAATGTTTCAATCATTTTACACTGAAGAGGCAAAGAAACTGGTACACCAGCCTAATATCGTGTAGGGCCTCCCTAAGCACGCAGGATTACCGCAACACAACATGGCATGGACTCGACTAATGTCTGAAGTATTTCACGTGGAAACTGACACACGAATCGTGAAGGGCTGCCCACAAATCCGTAAGAGTACGACGGGGTGAAGATCTCTTCTGAACAGTACCTTGCAAGGCATCACAGATATGGTCAATAATGCTCATGTCTGAGGAGTTTGGCGGCAAGCGGATGTGCTTAAACTTAGAAGTGTGTTACTGAGCCACTTTGTAGCAATTCTGGACGTGTAGGGTGTCAATTGTCCCTCTGGAATTGTCCAAGTCCGTCGGGATTCACAATGGACACGAACAGATGCAGGTGATCAGACAGGTTGCTTACAAACGTGTCACCTGTCTGAGTTGTTTCCAGACGTATCACGGGTCCCATTTAACCCTTACTGCACATGCCCCACACCATTACAGAGCCTCTACCAGCTTGAACAATACCCTGCTCACACGCAGGGTCCATGGGTTAATGAGGTTGTCTCCATACCTGTACACGTCCATCCGCTCGATATAGTTTAAAACGAGAGTCTTCCGACCATGCAACATGTTTACAGTCGTCAACAGTCCAATGTCGGTGTTGATGGGTCTAGGGGAGGCGTAAAGCTTTGTATCGTGCAGTCATTAAGAGTACATGAGTGGGCCTTCGGCTCCGAAAGCCCATATCGATAATGTTTCGTTGAGACTTCCGCACGCTAACAATTGTTGCTAGCCCAACATTGAAATTCTTTACAATTTTCGGAAGGGTTACACTTGTATCAAGTTTAACGATTCTCTTCTGTCGTCATTGGTTCCATTCCTGCAGGATATTTTTCCGGCCGCAGCGATGTCAGAGGTTTTGTAACGTCCCCTTAGAAAAATTAATGAATTATTGTGCTGGTAAGCCCATACGTTATTTGATTATTAAACAGCTGAGCAGAACTGAACGTACTCAGACATTTCTCTCTTTACTTATTCTGATCAACACTATACTGAGACACAATATTTTTAGCGCAACGCAATCTGACTTTCTATAATCCCTACAAATAATTTCCCTGACTAACATTAACCTATACGTTTCACAGTTCACTTACCTCACAAAAATCTTCGTTACTCGAACTACTGCAATACAGTGAGAGCCACTACAGACAGCTAAATAAAAGATTCAAACTACTGAAGGCACTAACTACTGATAGGCATAGTTAGCAAATGAAAGATTTTGATAGAGAAAAAAATATGTATTTACCTTAATATTGTTCAAAAGTCATGCTATCTTTATATCAGTTCATAACATCCAGTGTTACAAATTTACTGTCTCTGTCCAGATCATCCGCTCTCAAAACTCCGCCATGTCACTCCCCACACCTACCACTGCTGGCGGCTCACCTCCAACTGAGCAACGCTACGCGCTGTTAACAGCCAACAGTCCAACACTACAATAGCGAATATTACAACAATGCCACCCAGCCACAGACTGCACACAGCACAGCCAGTGATTTTCATATAGAGCGCTACGTGGCGTTACCAATATAAAAACCTGAACAACCTATTTACAGTTTGATGTTTTATTGGTTTCCTGATATTCACTGACACTAGTGAAATGGTTGTTGTTGTTGTTGTCTTCAGTCCTGAGACTGGTTTGATACAGCTCTCCATTCTACTCTATCCTGTGCAACCTACATCCTTCTGAATCTGCTTAGTGTATTCATCTCTTGGTCTCCCTCTACGATTTTTACCCTCCACAATGCCCTCCAATGCTAAATTTGTGATCCCTTGATGCCTCAGATCATGTCCTACCAACCAGTCCCTTCTTCTTCTCAAGTTGTGCCACAAACTCCTCTTCATCCCAATTCTATTACCGAGCGAGGTGGCGCAGTGGTTAGACACTGGACTCGCATTCTGGAGGACGACGGTTCAATCCCGCGTCCGGCCATCCTGATTTAGGTTTTCCGTGATTTTCCTAAATCGCTCCAGACAAATGCCGGGATGGTTCCTTTAAAAGGGCACGGCCGCCTTCTTTCCCCATTCTTCCCTAATCCGATGAGACCGATGACCTCGCTGTCTGGTCTCCTTCCTCAAACCAACCAACCAACCCAATTCTATTCAATACCTCCTTATCAGTTATGTGATCTACCCATCTAATCTTCAGCATTCTTCTGTAGCACCACATTTCGAAAGCTTCTACTCTCTTTACTGTCCAAACTATTTATCATACATGTTTCACTTCTATAAATGGCTACACTCCATACAAATGCTTTCAGAAACGAATTCCTGACACTTAAATCTATACTCGATGTTAACAAATTTCTCTTCTTCAGAAACACTTTTCTTGTCACAGCCAGTCTACATTTCATATCCTCTCTACTTCTACCATCATCAGTTACTTTGCTCCCCAAATAGCAACACTCCTTTACTATTTTAAGTGTCCCATTTCCTAATCTAATTCCCTCAGCATCATCCGACTTAATGCGACTACATTCCATTATCCTAGTTTTGCTTTTGTTGATGTTTGTCCTATATCCTCCTTTCAAGACACTGTCCATTCCGTTCAACTGCTCTTCCAAGTCCTTTGCTGTCTCTGCCAGAATTACAATGTCATCGGCGAACCTCAACGTTTTTATTTCTTCTCCATGGATTTTAATACCTACTCTGAATTTTTCTTTTGTGTCCTTTACTGCTTGCTCAATATACGGATTGAATAACATCGGGAACAGGCTACAACCCTGTGTATCTCCCTTCCCAACCGCTGCTTCCCTTTCATGACCCTCGACTCTTAGAACTGCTATCTGGTTTCTGTACAAATTGTAAATAGCCTTTCGCTCCCTGTATTTTACCCCTTCCACCTTTAGAATTTGGAAGAGAGTATTCCAGTCAACGTTGTCAAAAGCTTTCTCTAAGTCTACAAATGCTAGAAATGTAGGTTTGCCTTTCCTTAATCTATTTTCTAAGTTAAGTCGTAGGGTCAGTATTGCCTCACGTGTTCCAACATCTCTGCGGAATCGAAACTGACCTTCGCCGAGATTGGCTTCTACCAGTTTTTCCATTCGTCTGTAAAGAATTCGCTTTAGTATTTTGCAGCTGTGAATTATTAAACTGATAGTTCGGCAATTTTCACATCTGTCAACACCTACTGTCTTTGGGGTTGGAATTATTATATTCTTCTTGAAGTCTGAGGGAATTTCGCCTGTCTCATACATCTTGCTCACTAGATGGTAGAGTTTTGCCAGGACTGGCTCTCCCAAGGCCGTCAGTAGTTCCAATGGAATGTTGTCTACTCCGGGAGCCTTGTTTCGACTCAGGTCTTTCAGTGGTCTGCCAAACTCTTCACGCAATATCGTATCTCCCATTTCATCTTCATAGATATCCTCTTCCATTTCCATAATATTGTCCTCAAGTACATCGCCCTTGTATAGACCCTCTATATATTCCTTCCACCTTTCTGCTTTCCCTTCTTTGCTTAGAACCGGGTTTCCATCTCAGCTCTTGATATTCATACAAGTGGCTCTCTTTTCTCCAAAGGTCTCTTTAATTTTCCTGTAGGCAATATGTATCTTACCCGTTGTGAGATAAGCCTCTACATCTTTACATTTGTCCTCTAGCCATCCCTGCTTAGCCATTTGCGCTTCCTGTCGATCTCATTTTTGAGACGTTTGTATTCCCTTTTACCTGCTTCATTTACTGCATTTTTATATTTTCTCCTTTCACGAATTAAGTTCAATATTTCTTCTGTTACCAAAGGATTTCTACTAGCCCTCGTCTTTTTACCTACTTGATCCTCTGCTGCCTTCACTACTTCATTTCTCAGAGCTACCCATTCTTCTACTGTATTTCTTTCCCCCATTCCTGTCAATTGTTCCCTTATGCTCTCCCTGAAACACTGTACAACCTCTGGTTCTTTCAGTTTATCCAGGTTCCATCTCCTTAAATTCCCACCTTTTTGCAGTTTCTTCAGTTTTAATCTACAGGTCATAACCAATAGATTGTTGTCAGAGTCCACATTTGCCCATGGAAATGACTTACCGTTTAAAACCTGGTTCCTCAATCTCAGTCTTACCATTATATAATCTATCTGATACCTTCTAGTATCTCCAGGATTCTTCCACGTATAGAACCTAGTATCGAATATCTCCATCTCATCGCTACCTCGAAGATGCTGTGTCCCATCGTTATAACATCGTCATAACACTAGGTTGAAACTCAATTAAATCTTGATACTCTGCCCTTGTTGCAGCAGTTATCGATCTGACAACTGCGCCATACACTATTTGTCTTATATAGGCGTTGCCGACCGCAGCGCCGTATTCTGCCTTTGTGTTTGAATAACCTTATTTTATATGTGTTTCTTTGGCGCTTCTGTGTAGATGGAAATGCCTGCTAAAAAGTCGTTTTGCTTTCGGCGCTACTAGATTAGGTGTATCAGAAACTGTAATACGATTTAATGTTGGGGTAGTTAGCAGGTGTAGAGTTTCAGAGGGGACAGAACAAAATATTCTGGTTTCAAGATGACCCATTTACTTGTGCAGATTGACTCCATGAGACTGACCCAAGCAGAAAAGGGAGTCCTTTAGGTCATTAAAGAAGCCAGAGCAAAGAGAAGAATTATGATGAGGGAGAGAAAAATGAGGAATATCCACATTAAGAAGAATATGCAACAGTATTGCATTAGGAGAAACACAGAATAATGATAGATCAAAGATGATATTTGAACTGCATTCCCCAAAACTATGCTTTCTGACAATCCCAGTCTATGCGCAAAAGAACTATATGAGCGGTTCTTCATAACTGTTTTGGAAAGTTTCAGAATTCTGTTTGAAGAAAAGTAGACGAAGCAACTTACGTAGTTCAGCGAGAGAAAAATATATAAAGATTAATTATAAACTAGGTTGGTTTTATTTATTGGGTAAAAACTTGTAACTCAAATACATGATTTTAGTATTTTCCATAAATGAACCTGATGTTAATGTTTATGTAAAGTTTCACTAATCTAAGTAACTAACTCAGTCAGTGCAAAAGAAATAAGTCATTTACTGGTCTTCACAAAATAACATGCAAAAAAGTAAACTAAAAAACGTTTTAAGAACTGACATTCTGCCAAATGGAAGTATGCGACCTTCCAATGTTCATGCTATTATTTCTTAAGTTCAGATAAGCGCTAATCACTATAAAAATTCCAATTAGCGGATGGGTTTATTAACTGGAATCTTCCGTCGTGAGAATATTTCATAGTTATTTTTATCATAATCTACAATCGTTAGTTGAATCTAACTATCGTGAGATATCGTACAAAATACATCAGCAAAATATTCAATCATTCTGGAGTCACGTAATAAAAAGTCTCTGTCCCAAATGAACTGTTGTGGGAAACCACAGCACGTTTCAGTCAGATCCCTGGATAGCAACTGCGTAAGGTTAAATTTTACAAGGAAGTCTTGTTGCCATGATCGAAGAGGCCATGGGCATTCTTCACGAAACCTAAGAGAACTGGGACACTTTTATGAGAATCTGTCCCATGCAGCAATTATGTTGCTTCGGAGAATGGTGGGAGAGGGGTGGAGAGGTAAGGGACCAGTGAAAAATAAATTGTGGGCCAACAAAACAATAACTGTTTATGCTTTAGGCACAACCATTCAGTATTCAAATATATCAAAATATTTCTGTTTTCAAACGCAAAATTTCGTTCCCGTATGCGAAGTCCAGAAAAGACCGCTCTTTCGGCTGTGCGGGCTAACGCGATGCTTTCCGGGTAGGAAGGCGTGCCGGACCCTGGCACGAATCCGCCCGGCGTATTAGTATCGAGGTACGGTGTACCGGCCAGTCTGTGGATGGTTTTGAAGGTGGTTTTCCATCTGTCTTGGCGAATGCGGGTTGGTTCCCCTTATTCCGCCTCAGTTACACTGTGTCGGCGATTGTTGCGCAAACATTGTCTCCACGTAAACATTGGGATTACACTCGTCTGTTATGAGACGTTCCTGGGGATGGGGGGGGGGGGGGGGGGGGGGGGGTGCACTGGGGCCTGAACCGTACAGTAACCCTGGTTTCGGTGTGGGGCGCGGTGTAATGCGTGGACTGCTGTAGCCTGTTTTGGGGTTGTGAACCACTGAGGGCTACGCCGGGAACGAAGCCTCTAAGTCGTTTCTAGGTCCCCAGTTCAATACAGTACCATACAATACAATACGATCATCAAGAGAAGGTGTGTCTTTCTCGAAGCTCCAATCCACACCCTAGCTCGTCAGCAACAAGCTATTTTATGCATTGGACCTTTAAAAAAGCTACAGCCCCCCTTGGCGATGTCCTCCGCTAATGGGAACGAAACGATGTGTTTCGATAAGAAATTCTTCCGGCAACGACGTACTAGCACCGAATATTGCAATAAATGTGACATATCCGATAATGAAAATTTACATTTTACTGGTAGTTTCCGCTGCCATCTTCGCATGGCCCTTGTACAATCTTCACCGCAACTGACTGGCCATTGTCTTGTTGAGAATGACATGTGGATTTACATGAAGAGAGGCAAAAGTACCTTCATAAGCTTTCGAGGGCTGTTAATATGTAATATTAAACTTCGCTTCGTCCTCTGTTAGAATATTGCTGCGCGGTGTGGGATCCTTACCAGGTGGGATTGACGGAGGACATCGAGAGGGTGCAAAGAAGGGCAGCTCGTTTTGTATTATCGCGTTATAGGGGAGAGAGTGTGGCAGATATGATACACGAGTTGGGATGGAAGTCATTACAGCATAGACGTTTTTCGGCGCGGCGAGACCTTTTTACGAAATTTCAGTCACCAACTTTCTCTTCCGAATGCGAAAATATTTTGTTGAGCCCAACCTACATAGGTAGGAATGATCATCAAAATAAAATAAGAGAAATCAGAGCTCGAACAGAAAGGTTTAGGTGTTCGTTTTTCCCGCTCGCTGTTCGGGAGTGGAATAGTAGAGAGATAGTATGATTGTGGTTCGATGAACCCTCTGCCAAGCACTTAAATGTGAATTGCAGAGTAGTCATGTAGATGTAGATGCTTTTGAACTATTGATTACAGCACCGATGCAATGGGCCAATGTTTCTAATCTTTAACTATTCCAGAATTAGAGCGTACACCACATTTCTGATCTTCCCCACATAAGAATTTTCAAATGACGTTCATTTGGTTTCTGTGACTAAATCCGCTTCATCGTCTGTATTTGGTTTTAACGCTACTGAACCGTGAATTTACTATCAAAACCTTTTCTTAATGAAATAACTTTAGTTACTAGTGATTCATCAAGAACATTAGCACATTGAATCACACTATGTGAGCGTGGAAGTAGTTGCTAGAGGGGAACTGATGACAACAAATTTCTTTCAACAAATGGAAATTTTATACCTAAAATTAAAAAAAAACATATTTAAAAATTATAATCAGAAAGCACCCTCTAAATAACAAGTTACAATTTATTCAGAGGCAAAAACAACAATTTATTTATTTATTTTTTTGACAGAATGAGCTTTTGGGCTGAGAACATTGCTGCACCCTTCTAACACGGCCATAGTTAAGACCACTCACAACAACCTCTGAAAGACTACAATGGTGCAAATCGGCAATACACCAGATTACTTTGAACCAAAACTTTTAGCACTCCGTAGGAGGGTGTTAAAACACTCACATTAAAAAAATTACTTGCCACCGAAAGTGCAACTTGTTTTTAAAAGAAAACTCTTACTGTGCCAGGGTGCCAACTTTATATACTAAAATGAGCATTTAAATAAAAACTTATGAAATGCAGTCTTACATAAAATGTACAGACATGCTCTACATTACACATATACTGCCTCTAAAGATGACAGGCAAGATAAAAACATATTTCAGAAATTCGGCCTGTACACCTTAAGCAATAAATTCGTTAACACCGAATACGACAAACATGACACTATTAACGTACGGCAGACCGACAGACAGACAGACACTAACTGCCTAACAAATGCGGACAGGAGGCAGACGAGCAAGCTGGTGACGAGAGAATGACCAAGAAAGTAGTGGAATTTAGCAAGTAAATGAAACAACATATCACGAATCACTTAACTTCTAATAAACTGCGATGTCTGGCGAAGATCTGGCGCAGCACCCCCAAATCGCTCTCCCGAACCGTCCGCAGTCAGCCGCTTCAACGGACGCAGGAAGGCGGGCCGATCTCCCGTCTCACGGCGTCGCAGCTCGTGCCGGCCAGACCGATGTCATGGGTTTGACTCCTGTTGTTCTCATGTCGGCCGCGAAGCCACTACCCCTCGCTACACGGCGCGGCCCACTGGACTCACGTGGCGACCTCACATGCGTCGACGGTCAAGGCGGACAAGTCATCTTGTATCTCAGTGCGCGACCGACCAACCGATCGATCCAACCGCCAATGACCATTGCCTGAGCAAACTCAGGAAACGCAATTTGAAGTTCAACCCAACTTTTTTCCTTACGTCACTTCTTCAGAAGGCACCACATTTGTAGTGTGGGTTGTCTTTCCCTTCAAGGCTTCTCTTCTGGTTTCCTTATGTCTGTCATCTCTCCCTTAGCAGGTATTCAAATGACTTTTCAGCTGCAGAGACGCTCTGTAAATCTATTTTTCACAGGATGTCTTGAGTAAAATTTCCTATGTTGAAGTCCATTCTTTCTAATACCTTCATCCTTTTGAATAAGCTACCAGCATCGCATTTTTTGCACACAACATGAAGATTGGCTGCCAAACCTACTCCCCTACCATCACCTATAATCTGAACGTTATCACTACCACACTTCTTACAAACACAAAAAAATTTCTCTGTTGGAGTCAATGATTCAAGATAAATTAATCTAAATCCAGTGTACCGAGATTCAAAAACGGTTCAAATGGCTCTGAGCCCTTTGGGACTTAATATCTGTGGCCATCAGTCCTCTAGAACTTAGAACTACTTAAACATAACTAACCTAAGGACATCACACACATCCATGCCCGAGGCAGGATTCGAACCTGCGACCGTAGCGGTCACGCGGTCCGAGACTGAAGCGCCTAAAACCGCACGCCCACACCGGCCGGCTTATCGAGATTCATTAGTGTAGTATGCACCATTCACCTCAGCAGTTTTTCACTTGGAGCTGCTAGGAGACGAGTTCACATTTTCAGCAGATGTTCTTACTTCGGAGGTGGCAATGGCTGGTTTGACGTTGTTTCTCACTCTTCCATTCACTAACTTAGAATTACTTCGTCATAAGCGATGCAGCTAGTTTGTTTTTGTTTGTAAGATACGGAACAGAGTCTAAGATGATCTATAAAACCAAAGAGTATGTATCAAGGTCTTCTAGATGTATCACGCACAAGTTTGGTTGAAAGTAATACACAGAATCGTCGTTCACTGAGCTGGTATTGAAGAGCTGCTTCAGAACGTGGGCGTGGCAGGGAGGCCGCGTTACACTTTCTATTCATTTTCAGGCAATTCGAATCTGATTTCAACAGTGAAACTTTGGGAACTTATTGTGTATGAGTTGTACAAACAAATAAAAAATAAATCGAAAATTAGCATTTTTGGTCAGTTTCTTCAACGTTCCCACTTGAGGGATCAATATTGCAAGATAACAGGTAAATCTAAGTACGCCATTGCAAATATGAAATGCTGTTACAACAACTACCAGCGTAAGCGCCAGAATGTTGGATGGAAGCGTGCAAACGCGTATGCATTGTGCTATACAAGTGCCGGTTGCCAGTTTGTGGGATGGAGTTCCACTTGATCGGTCAATACAGAGACTGTTAATGCTGTTTGTGGACGGCGCTGGGGCTGTCGTCTGATTAAGTCCCAGATCTGGAAACAGATCTAGTGATCGAGTTGGGCGAGGCAACATGTGGACACTCTGTAGAGCATGTTGGGTTACAGCAAGGATATGTAGGCGAGCGTTATGCTGTCGGACTGCATCCCCTGGAATGCTGTTCATGAATAGCAGGACAAAAGCTCGAATCGCCAAACTAACGAAAAAATTTGCTGTCAGGATGCGAGGAATAACCACCAGAGTACTCCTGCTGTCAACATAAATCGCACCCCAAATCATAACTGTAGGCCTAGGTTCAGTGCGTCTAGCATGCAGACAGCTTGCTTGTAGGCCCTCAAATGGTCTCCTTATAACCAACACAGAGCCATAAGGGTTGGACTGTTTTCCGTATCATCAACATGCACAAATGCAATGAATATGGATGATATGATACTCTATGGTATTCTGCGGTTTGAATTCACTCTGATATTTAGTAGTTGCATTGATTTGATTTTGTAATTGATACGGGCAATATTATACACATGTATAACGCAATATTCATACTACAACTTCTCCCGAATAATTATTTTGTTCAAATTGCACAAGAATTACACCTGACGTAGTGTAATAATGTTGACTGTAAGTTGTGTTCATATCACGAAAATTGCAGATCGTACATCAGAGCTTTTATAATTTTTGTCTTCGATGGATTTAATTATTCTCAGCAAATTGATCATGAAAGGAACCACAGAATACCACCCGCACACAACGTTGACGTATGCTACCAGAAATATTTGTCTCCGTGATTCGTGCGTAGATTAATTTTAGCCTCATGCATCAGCAATGAAATCTTCTTCATCGATAAATACCATCAGCACTGTTCTTAAAAGATGCAGTCTGATTCGATTAATTTTTTTCATGTAAATGGAGTTCACTACCACCGGTGCACATTTATTTCTTACACATCGGAATATTGTTAGCAGTGAAGTAATTTAAATTTGCCACTGAGATAAAAGTTAAGATGGCGACCAAGAAAAGATAGAGGATTTATTTTTTAATTAAGATTTTCCTTTGCTCAATAAATAATTTATCATTTAAATTGATGCCACCAAAAAAATTATTAATACTGTTTTGCAAATTAGTTTAACACAAACCCTTGATATTTCGAGCAGAAGTTCAGACTGAAACGTCCCCTTAGAAAAATTGTGCAAGACTGTGCTTAAGCTGACACACAATATTTTTTAGCGCAACGCAATCTGACATTCAATAATCCCTACAAAAGAATGGCCCTAACTAACATTAACCTATACCTTTCACAAATCACCTACCTCACAAAAATCTTCGTTACTCGAACTACTGCAATACAGCGAGCGCCCCTACTACCAGCTAAATAAAAGATCCAAACTACTGAAGGCACTAACTACTGATAGGCACAGTTAGTAAATCGAAAGATTTTAATAGAGAAAAAACAATGTATTTACCTCAACAGTGTTCAAAAGTCATAATGTTTATAGCAGTTCATGACATCCAGTCTTACAAATTTCAAAACTCCTCCATCTCTCTCCCCACATCCAGCACTGCTGGCGGCTCACCTGCAACTGTGCAACGCTACGCGCTCTTCACATCCAACTGCCCAACGCTACCACGGCGAGTATTACAACAATGCCATCCAGCCACAGACTGCACACAGCACAGCCAGTGATCTTCATACAGAGCGCTACGTGGCGTTACCAATAAAAAAACCTAAACAGCCTACTTACAAGAAGAAGCTGCTATATGATCGCTAACTAACAATGGCTGCGCTTCTTGCAGCTATGATAAAAGAATTAATACAAAATTATAATTAAAAGAGGTAGTGATTTTTCAATAACTTATCATAAATAGTTTTAACGCACTTGGCTCTATTTGTTTCTTTCCAGCAAATTAACATAAAATTACAATAATTTTACGTTAAATGTTTTTCATTCAACAGACCTCAAATCGATTCACGTCTTGCGTCGGCGACGTACATCAGAAGAAGACGACAAAAGGGTACAGAACAAAAGAAAAGAATGACGTAGATTAACAAAGAATGTGAGACAAATATTGTCTCTGTTTTACATACTTATCATCTTTTTAAGAAATAATTACGTAAGTGAATGAATATTATTGAGTTACGTAATTTTCCACACGTTCATACTCCACTCGTCACATTATAAGTAAAAAAATACATGTATCATGGATGTTATAAGGGGCACCGAGGCAGAACCAGTTTTCATCAGAAAACACAACTGGCCTCCACCCTGTCCTTCAATGAGCTCTTGCTTCACACCACCGAATTCATAAATGGTTTTGGTTTGGAATCAGTGGAATTCACGCTAAGGGCATCTGTCTCTGAGCTGTCTTTGAAATAACCGATATTTAAAAGTTCATTGTGTCACTTTGGTGCTAACTACTACTCAAATTATAGCTGCAGATGCCGTACGATGCGGCAGAGTTATTCGCTGAAAACGACGGTATTCCCACTCGGAAGCGCCAAATAGCCGTCTGGAGCACAGATTTGAAGTCTGCTATACAGCGTAACAGGCAAGACGACGAAGTGCTACCAACATACTACGTACAGGCGTGAAATTTAAAAACTATCCGAACTCTGTCAGACTGTTTTTAATCATGTGTAAGACTATATTAACGTTGATTAGTGTGTTAAACAAGTAAATATAAGATATAAATGAAAGAAGAAGCTCTAATTGGTAGGAACTGTACTAATAAAAATGAATTTCAGCTTATCGAGGTAACACAACTGTTTTAGTAAGACAGAGTACCCCACATCGTTGCGAATTAGCTAAATATTACTTGCATTCGGCCACGAAACGGTCTGTGTCATCGTTCAGACCGGTCACACTGGATTACCGTTGCTGAACTACCATGAAAGTGCGTAAACTTAGCAAAGCGTGAAGATTCATAACGAAATTCTGTTAAAAATCATTCGTTGCCACACTTACGGCAATTCAGTTATTGACAGAAGCGGAAAAACTAGGCAGTAGCAAGTATGAAATTCTACAAGATTTTCATATTGACATCCACATCAGAATAAAGGTAGCAATAAAACGCATTGGGGGTGCGAGAATTTCTTAAAATGGCTTTACTGATAGTCTCTCAGCTTCCATCGAGATTACAACCGAAAACAAACCAGACCTCCCTTGCAGTAGGAAATACCTTCACAACACTAGCATACAACCCAGGCAAACAGCCCTCTATTATTACACCAGACATGAATAAGCCGGCAATTTCGCAAATAAAATGGCAAAATGATCTGCAGTTTCTGTAGCATAGAGCTTTCTGGATTCAAAAAAATGAATTTTCTACCTTTATGTCACCGCTTATGTGACGATCATTCGGGATGTTTATCGAAATAACAAAATACCGTTATTATCGAGTAAATTTAGTACGATAATTCTGCACCACCCCAGGAAATAAACGTCCACATAGCTGCCAAAGATATTCTACAATGTTTCGAATTCTCCATTAGACTCACCACAGCCAGAAAACGTTCATTAGCAGAAGTGTTTCTTAAACTAGCTATGAATGGGAATTCTCTCACTTCTAAAACGCGGTGGCGTTAATACTGGGGTCTGAAGTACCAGTCGGGCGGTTCTAGGCGCTACAGTCTGGAACCGCGTGACCGCTACGGTCGCAGGTTCGAATCCTGCCTCGGGCATGGTTGTGTGTAATGTCCTTAGGTTAGTTGGCTTTAAGTAGTTCTAAATTATAGGGGACTAATGACCTTAGAAGTTAAGTCCCATTGTGCTCAGATCCATTTGAACCATTTGAATTACCACGTATATAGGCAAATGGATTTTATTTGCATCCCTGTAAATGTAATTTGGATCGGAAGCGTAGGTACGATTAATATGCTGATGTATCGACTGCAACTATAACATTTCCAATAAAGAGTAGGGTGAATTATTCATTCGTTGTTAGGATTTCGTCACCTAGATCGGTAAAAATGGAACTCTACTAGCCTCACTTTCTTGATCGTCTATCTGTCTACCAAACCCGTTTACCTCGAGTATGGTTAGACATAACATGCGGAAATATGTCCCACTTCCTGCGATATACGGTCCCTTGGTGGTATAAAAAAGTGAGATTCTATGTCAACGCAATCTAAAGATACGGCCGTTTATGTAAAGGAAATTTACGCGAAAGGTCAAAAATTGGCTCTAAGAACTATGCGACCAAACTGCTTAGATCATCAGTCACCTAGATCTAGAACTACTTAAACATACCGAAGCTAAGTGTGTAAGTAGGCTGTTTAGGTTTTCTTATTGGTAACGCCGCTTAGCGCTCGGTATAAAAAATCACTGGCTGTGCTGTGCGCAGTCTGTGTTTAGTTTGCATTGTTGTCTGCCATTGTAGTGTTGAGCAGCGGCAGCTGGATGCTAACAGCGCGTAGCGTTGGGCAGTTGGAGGTGAGCCGCCAGCAGTGGTGGACGTGGGTAGAGAGATGGCGGAGTTTTGAAATTTGTATGAATTGGTGTCATGAAGTGATATATATATTATGACTACTAAGGTAAATACATTGTTTGTTCTCTATTAAAATCTTTCATTTGCTAACTATACCTATCAGTAGTTAGTGCCTTCCGTAGTTTGAATCTTTTATTTAGCTGGCAGTAGTGGCGCTCGCTGTATTGCAGTAGCTTGAGTAACGAAGATTTTTGTGAGGTAAGTGATTTGTGAAACGTATAGGTTAATGTTAGTCAGGGCCTTTCTTTCGTAGGGATTTTTTGGAAGTCAGATTGCGTTGCGCTAAAAATATTGTGAGTCAGTTTAAGCACAGCCATGTATAAATTGTTCTAAGGGGACGTTCCATATAGACCAGTCGTGTATAAATTTTTCTAAGGAGATGTTTCATATGTCGACCCTTAGCCAAGGATACCTCACTGGAATCTTCTGATTTTTTCTTGTAGTTTGTGTAATTAATGTAGATTTTGTTTATTGCTAGCGCGTAATTGTAGAGAGAATCTCCTTTATAGTTGTAGTCTTTCATTGTTGTACAGTACAACAGTTGTAGCATGTATGTAGAGTTGCACCAAGAATTTCGCAGCTGCGCTTGCAATTAACTAGATATTATTTTCTATGTTAATGTATTCTCTTATTTTTGATCTTCAAATTGTTTTTTTTTTCTGTGTTGTCGTGCGAAATATTGTGACAATAATGGCGTGTGAAAAACGTAATACTAGGCTCCAAAGTAAATTGAGAAATGACAGTGAAGACGAAAGCAGTGTGTTAGCGCCACCGAGTAATGAATTAACTAATGTTCAAAGTAGTAATTTGGTAATTGTACATAGGGAAATGGAGCGGGCTGCAAACAATGGTGTAGACAGTGAAATAAGTAGTGAACAGGGAACAATTATCGATCGATCAGTCGGCAACAGCTCGCCTCAGGATTCCAAAATGACAGGACACATTCTTGCAAATACTGTAGATTCAGGTTTTGCGTCCTCACCGTTTTCTCAAATACGTCAAGACACATTTTCTGTTTTTCAAACTGCGAATATTGCCGGTTCAAATGCATTGCCGAATAGCACTAAGGAACATGTTTCAGACACCAGTGCATTATTATTACGATTAATGCAACAAATGGGACAAAAGCTTCAAAAGTTAGACACAATGGAACAAAATCTTCCAAAGTTAGACTCAATGGAACAAAATCAGAGACAAACACAGCTAAAGCTTCAAAAGTTAGACACAATGGAACAAAATCTTCAAAAGTTAGACACATTGGAACAAAATCAGAGACAAACACAGCAAAAGCTTCAAAAGTTAGACACAATGGAACAAAATCAGAGACAAACACAGCAAAAGTTAGACGCAATGGAGCAAAAGCTTCAAAAGTTAGACTCAGTGGAACATACGCTTGAACAAACACGTGAAAATGTAACTACTGAATTACATAAAATCGAATCGAAATGTCAAAAAACTGTAATGACGTAAAAACACAAATTTGTGAGCATTTTCAGCCTATTTTTTCGCGACATGAAAACGCATTACAGAATCACGAAGCAGCCATAAAAGAATTGCAAACTGTTGTTCGTGAAAATCACGACACCTTGCAAGCTAAAATGGACTCAGTTGCATCCACCGATTCGGTTACGCAATTTGCAAGAACTCAGGAAAACTTAAAGGACACAGTAAATTCGATTTCAACACAAATAGACACTCTGAAACTTGGTTCAGAAAAACACACTGAGGAAATGTGTTCACTATCGGAGAAAGTAGCCGAACTTTCGGATCAGTTCACTAATTTATCTACGAAGGTAGATGATAATCTGAATGACACAAAACCGGTAGTCCTTAATGACACAGAAGAGTGCGAACAAATTAGGAAATTCAAACAAAGTCTGAATCAAATTAGTACGCAACACCAAAGAGAAATCCGGGAAGTACAAGATCAGCTGACACAAGTAATACAACAATTACGTATTTCAAAGGACACTCGCGCTCCAATACGGGAAGAGGGACATAGAAATATGGAACAGCCACAAAATAATAACACAGGGCACTTCGGAAATTATGAAAAAATTGGCAAGGTGCACCGAATTTTGAGGTGGAACCGCCGAAACGACGTAACAAGGACTGACATGCGACTCTCCGACATGATGATTTTGACTATAAGCTGTTCATTAGTACACGTAAATTCAAAACATTTAAGAATTCTGGCAACGACATTCATCCACAAGCGTGACTCCATCAATTCTCTCATTGTTTTCCTCCCAACTGGTCATTAGAACACAGATTAGAATTTATGTGTGGCTACTTGGAGAATGAACCAGCTGTAAGAATGCGATCGGTCATTCACGATTGTCACAGTGAATTTTATCATGCTTTCCTCTCAGCATATTGGTCTCAAGCTACACAAGACCGAGTAAAACATAGCATAATAATGATGAAACACTTTGAACAATCTGAATTTTCCAGTCTTGTCAAATATTTTGAAGACATGTTGCATAAGAACCAATATCTTTCAAACCCATATAGCCCTTCAGAACTCATCCGCATTTGCATAATGAAATTTCCTGAACATTTAAGGAATATTATTTTGGCAGGGCGTTGCAAAGACGACACTGAAGCTTTTCAGGGACTCTTACAAGAATTAGAAATTGACACAGACAGTCGCGGAATGCGAAAACAGGAAAACAATCACTACAGTTCACATCCGTCACAATTCCATGACGACAGAAACAATAACTGGACACGACAAGTCTATTCTTACAACGCAAATCGTGACCAAAACAGACACCACACATATGACAACCACTGGCGGAGTAATAATAGTTACAGAGAAAGATCGCATTTCCGTTGTAATGAATATTACACAGACAATCATAGAAACAGGCAATATGGCAACCACAACTATTTTTATTACCACGGGAGACAGAATAATTTCACACGCAAGGGTACACCACGCAGTGATAATTCAGGGAGAAATTCTCCACCACTTAACCGACAAGAAAGAAACTACAGGAACTACCGACATGACGACAGAGGATATAATCATAACGACAGACCAGAATTTCATCAGAACTGGCGGGATTCAAACAGAGCTGGGCCCTCTCGGCAAGGTGAATTTGTGTAAGTTGGGTCTCCTAATCCCAATAACGACGCACGCCAACAAAGAGATAGCAGACAATGACACGCACCGCAGGCAGCCACGTGCGCCGGCTGGCTCCGAGAAAAATAACATAGGCGCTAACCTTGAGAAAAACTCCAGTATTCTTTACCGACGTTTACCATATGATAATTGTGTTCAAGTTGAAACTCTGAGTACTATGAAAGTAAAGGATTGCACCACATTTCACATGTAAAACCGTTTACTGAGAGATAATCTGCTTTTTAACTTTGTCTTTGCCATAAAATTTTTCACTTCACGCTACTAGTACAATTTGTCAGACTTAAGAATCTGTTAACATGCAACCATGTTTGAAGTTAAATATCCAGTCAAGAACCAAGAGAACTTATTTAAACAGAAATTACGAATGCATTGTATAGTGAACAGACGACACAGTGTTGTTATTTGTACATTCTTGCTTGTTAGTTGCACGATTACGTAACGACTATAAGGCTCACATACTTAGAATATTTACCAGTATTGCTAATGAGATTTTAATGCAACATTTTGGTTTACTTGAAAATACCTTCTGGATTTAAAGTACTTTCTGTGAGATACCAGATGACACAGTGGTTAGTTTATGTGACAGCTACACGATTTTATCACGACGCTACTAATGAGTGACAATTTACAATGTTGCTTTTGCAGTTTATCTGTTTTATATCTGCACAGTTTTCTGAATTTTTCTGGAAAGTAAAACATGTTTTAGTAGTAACTTTGTGGTATAGCTACAATGAGACAGCCTTTTCTGTAGCACAACAATACGTTACAGTACAGTACTTACTTCATCACGGCAATAAGCGTAGTAACTACGATATCTATACGCAAAACATATCACTTTTGTTTATCATGAGGTAAGTACATTGACTTCTGTAGAACTTAGCTTTCGGAGGACGATTACTACGACACTTCCACAGAGATTATCTTACAACACGAGGCACAGTTTAGCGCTACAGAACGCGTATTTGAGTGACTAATTTTGTACTTAAAACATTTATTTTTAAAGATATTTGAAATACAATGATACAAAGGTTTTCCGTGATACATTTCATTCCATTGCTGTAATCTGTAACATCTGAGGATATAATTTCATTAATCCTCAGGGGGGTACACACTTACTTTGTGTACCATGTGTGACAAGCACAAGGAGCCCTAGCTAATATGGTATTTGCTTATACAACTTTTCACATCGGTACCATTTTTCTCTAACACATAAATTAAACAGCTATCTGATCATTTAACAGAGAAACAAACATTTTTTTACTACATCAGTGACAGATGTTTACGCAATTACGCAGTTCGATAATTTTACACTTATGAAATTGTATTTTGTCTGTACTTTGTGAACTCTTCATATTTTTCAGAACCATTGTGATACTATGAGAGCTTTGAATGATGTATTTGGTATGGGATCACGATTTTTAAAGTACGTTTGAGGCAGATGACACTTTTGACATGAGCAGAGAATTTTTTTTTTAGGTTTTGAAATTATTGGAGGAAGCTACGGAGATTTTGAGAATTTGACTGTGGTGTTATGATGTTATTATTACGACGACGATGTGAATTATGCTGCAGAGGTATGTTTAAGCTGATGCTATATGAGTTATTTGGTTATGCTATGTATCTGTTATGATGAAATATTGAAGAAGTGTCGACGAATATATATATGTGTAATAAGGTAAGAAATAATGAGTAGTGGTTAGGGAGTCTGGTTTGTGAAAAAGGTTGTTGGAAACCAAGAATCGTACTTTAAGAGTTAAGAAATGTGTGTATATGCATGAATGTATCACTATGCTGGCGAAAATTTTTTGGACACTATTATATTTATAGGATTTTATTTTCTACACATTTGTAACGCAAATTCTCAACCTGTGAAAATATTTTTATATGAGACTGTTACTGTAGCGGAAACTGCTGTCGTAAATATTTCTGTAAGAAAGTTAAGTGACCACCTGCACGTAATGCGTAGTGGGCACCCAGCTGCGCGTCTGGCGCCTGGAAAAAAATGCCATTAGTGTGTGCCTGTCAGAGGCACAGGTGGAGAAAAAAAAAAGAGGCCATTATCCTCGCTATTGACATTCCTTTGTAGAAAGCATCGTAAATACGACACCCTCAAACTTGAAAACATGATTACACTGTAGAGTTCTTAATTTATGATATTTACTAAAATGAAATGATGAGAAATGTTTCATGTCTATTGTCTTGCTAGCTGGAAGATTGTTTACTGCATTACGAAATGCCTTATGGCTAGCGAATGACGTTTCACGCCTAGCTTTGCCTATTTTGTTTAATATCTAGTTTCTTGTTGCAACGCAGCATTGTTTAAATTAAAATTTAATACATGTACTAATATAACTACTTTCTGTCTACAGACCCAGTAAAGAATCATTTTATGAGGTACTTCCTTAGAAAAGAGAGCACAAATAGACATTTCCCTTCACAGGACTTACAAAAATATTTTTTTTTACGATTTGGTAACTTATCTGCTAGCGTATGTTCTAGTGATGTATCACTCTAGTTTTAAGGTGTGACATAGGTATTACACATTTTTACTGTAATATTTTTTCTGCTTCAGCTTTGTCATGTTTAGATATAAGTTACTACATTTACTGCTGCTTGCTTTGCCAATTTCTATTTTTTTTTGTTATTGCTGTTTGTATTAATTGTTTTGTGCCGCTGCATTGCCTCATCCCTTAGTTAAGCATCTGAGCTCAGTAGATTTAAGTTAGTTTAAGAGGGGGTAGCCTATATAAGAGAATGATTTGCGATGGATTGGAAGAAATGCATTGAGAAGTTATACGAAAAAAAGTACAGAAATCAGGTATAGATATGACTTTTTGGAAATAATGAAGAACGAAGGGAGATCTCCGAGAAGTAAAGAAAGTTTTGTTTGCAAAATACTGCAGTAAAACAAACCCTGTCCTTTCCTTGTGTTATCCCACTATGTGTTTGTGTACCCTTGTGTATTTATGTTCTTCCTGTCTTTATATGTTTATCTGATAAGACTTATGTTGCAGAATTTTTCTAATACTAAGCTACATTCACTATGATGAGGAATACTGTTATTCTCAAATATAATTTGCATTAATAACATGTTATTTACTTTGTAAAGATGTTTACACATTATTTATTCTATTTTGTTCTAATGCTCATGTGTGAATTTGATGTTTCAAAAGTTATTCTGATCTTTTATGTATGTACTTATGTCATAATTTTTGTAACACTGATGTATTTGCTATTTCGATTCTATTGTAACCCTGTACTACTGCAAATGATATCTGTAGTCTTATGTTCTTTAAAGATGTATTTTGTACCTTTGTTATTGTATTCTTATGTTATAAAATTGTAATTGACACCAGTTCATCAAATTAAGTAACTTGTAAATTACATTTCACTGCACACGTTTCTGTTGGTCATAGTATATGGACAATATGTGAGAAGTAGGAACTGATAGTGTTTGCACATGTGTTAATAACTCAGTAAGGGACTGGATAACAGCATTGCTGGTTCTAAGGACATTTCAAAAACAATTTTTCTGAGTGCACAAGTGGTGGTTATGGACTTGTTATATTATCCGCAAGACTCTTCAATGGTGATTGTGCACCTTCACAGTCAAACAGATGGCTGCTGGCCATCTCTACAAGGACTACAGTGGGTCTACACCTTTGATGACCCACCAATACCATTATTTCTACAGGGACTGCAATGGGTCTGCACCTCTGGTGGCCCACCAATACCGTAATCTCTACCAGGACTACAGTGGGTCTACTCTGTGACGACCTACCAACCAATATTCTTTAAAACTTCGACTGACTCTGCTGTGGGTTTCCTCTGTTGTGGCCCATTACCTGTCAAGAGTCAGCACTGTCTTTCCGTTGGAAGGACAACACTACTTATTCAAGACTGCTTACAAATCCACTACTTCAGTGTGCAATTTCTTTTATTGCTCAGACTTTGAAAAAAAAACACTGCAAGTTTACTGTGATGAACGATCAGGACTGTCTTTATGGACTGTGAGAGAATTTTAGCTTCTGACCAACATTGTATCACCAAGTGTGTGCATTTGATATCTTTGTTATAGTAATTATGAAAAATTTTATCAAATCATTATTGGCCACTGCCCAAAACAATTTGTAAAAATTTTTTGTGGGGAGCATGGGGGCTATGTAAGTAGGCTGTTTAGGTTTTCTTATTGGTAACGCCGCTTAGCGCTGGGTATAAAAAATCACTGGGTGTGCTGTGCACAGTCTGTGTTTAGTTTGCATTGTTGTCTGCCATTGTAGTGTTGAGCAGCGGCAGCTGGATGCTAACAGCGCGTAGCGTTGGGCAGTTGGAGGTGAGCCGCCAGCAGTGGTGGACGTGGGTAGAGAGATGGCGGAGTTTTGAAATTTGTATGAATTGGTGTCATGAAGTGATATATATATTATGACTACTAAGGTAAATACATTGTTTGTTCTCTATTAAAATCTTTCATTTGCTAACTATACCTATCAGTAGTTAGTGCCTTCCGTAGTTTGAATCTTTTATTTAGCTGGCAGTAGTGGCGCTCGCTGTATTGCAGTAGCTTGAGTAACGAAGATTTTTGTGAGGTAAGTGATTTGTGAAACGTATAGGTTAATGTTAGTCAGGGCCTTTCTTTCGTAGGGATTTTTTGGAAGTCAGATTACGTTGCGCTAAAAATATTGTGAGTCAGTTTAAGCACAGTCTTGTATAAATTTTTCTAAGGGGACGTTTCAAAGTGCCTCACACACATCCATGCCTGAGGTAGGATTCCAACCTGTGAGTGAAGCAGCCGCGCTGTTCGTGACTGAAGCGCCTAGAACCGCTCGGCCACCGAACCAGCTGAAACCCTTTTCACCATTAACGGAATTTCGTTATGAATCTTCACGCATTGCTAAATTTGCACACTTTTCATGGTAGGTCAGCAACAGTAATCCAGTGTGACTGGTCTGAGCGATGACACCGACCGTTTCGTGGCTGTGCTCGTAATACTTTGCTAATTCGTAACGATGTGGGGTACTTTGTCTTACTAAAACAGTTATGTTATCTCGATACTCTGGAATTAATTTTTATTAGTACAGTTCACTAGTTAGCGTTTCTTCTTTCATTTATTTTTATAATTGCGTGTTGTGTTTAACACACTATTCAGCGTTAAAATAGTCTTACATATGACTGAAAACAGTGTGGCAAAGTTCGGATAGTTTTTCAATTATACCCCTGTGTATAGTGTGTTGGTAGCAGTTCTTCGCCTTGCCTGTTACGCTGTGTAGCAGACTTCAAAGCTGTGCCGATCAGCATAACGAAAAGGCGAGGGGTCTCGCTCGTTTTGTCCACGACTGTACACTGCCTACATTCCTGCGTAGTCTTTCTGCAGCATTGCCTGTTATGCTGTGTAGCAGACTTCAAAGCTGTGCCGATCAGCATAACGAAAAGGCGAGGGGTCTCGCTCATTTTGTCCACGACTGTACACTGCATACATTCCTGCGTAGTCTTTCTGCAGCATTGCAGAAGGAACGTCCAACTTCTCATTGCCCTATTACACCTTAAAGAAATTCTTCACTAACATTAGCTCATCACATCCAATCTCAAAGGTAACTTACGCTCTCAATCGTGTATTTGTTGCAAACCTGATTTGCATCCTCATAGTGGCGTTACTATTGCCACTTTTGTGTGGTTGGGCCGAGCGGTTCAAGGCGCTTCGTTCCGGAAGCGCTCGCGTCTTCTACTGTCACAGGTTCGAATCCTGCCTTGGGAATGGATGTGTGTCCTTAGGTTAGTTAGGTTTAAGTAGTTCTAACTTCGAGGGGACTGATGACCTCAGATGTTAACTCCCATAGTGCTTAGAGCCATTTTTTGTGGGACTGGTATGGAATCTCAATAGAAACATGCCTAACAACTTTCGTTTGAGTCGCGCTACTTCTTCTTCGTGTTGTGGTTTTTGCCCGTCAGTATATTAGTTTAGTGCGCCGTGCAGCCCGGCACTCTGGTCTGCAGCAGGGGGCGTCGCTCATGCAGCTGCTTTCTGCTCCTCCCTGCGATACGGGCACCAAACCTGGATCGCTACAGCTCACAGACGTCATCACTATCGATTGTAGCGAACTGTGAGATACAATGAAATCGTTTGCAAATCCATTCTAGTGTGCTCTTTGCGCCTGTTTGCCTTGACCACCTTCACATATGTATCTAGTCGGCTAAGCACTTGATGCCTAATTGAAAATATAAATACATTGTTAATTGCTTTCTACAGCTTTTCAAATGTATTCCCTGCTTTCTACGAGAAGTGCAGTGACGTACACGAGCATTATTGTTGATTATTACCTCCTTTTGTGTTAAGAAACTGTGTAGCATTTTCTTCTAAGTTTTGTGGAGATTAAAGCCACTCGCTTTTGTGTCATACAAATGTCAGTAGTCTTTGTGGACTGTTAGTACCTCGCGGTATCAAGAAGATGGCTAATTCTTCTTGCTGAATAGTTTAACTTAATCATGTTAACAGAATATTCCGTCGGTTCTCGGTAGAACAGCATTCTAATAAATAAAAAGCACCAGTTTGCTTTTGTTCTACCATATTACTTTTATTGTTAACCGGTTTTCGGCTCACAAGGCCATCTTCAGACATTTACTGAGTATTATCACCAAATAATATACAATGTTTGCAAACAACATTGGAAGAGAAGTACCACGACAAGACTGAAGTAGAAACATACAGTAAGTAACATCTTTGACAGTGTGGTGGTAATGCTATGAAAAAGTAAAAATGGAACAGTACATAAATAACAATAGAGCAAACAGGAAAATCTTTAACACAACATAGGAATAGCATGCCCAACTAACAGTCTCTATTAGAAACAAAACTAATAAAATAAAATAAAATTAGTACTAGACAAGGCTACATCAGGAGGTATGAAACATGGAAAGTGATAAAGAAACCAATCAAAAGAAGACACAGTTATCAATGCAACTACAGAATACATAAGAAACTTAAGCAACATCAATAAGATAAATAGAAATAAATGCAGGGAAACAGAGGCTTTTGAAGGAACCGACAGTAAATGCAATCTTTGAGGGTGTGGTGGTACTACATTTTGACATTAACATTATAATCAAAACAGTGGCTGTGTAACAGTTTTCATTAAATAAATGAACAAACTAAAATATGAGCTATATTTGATGAGACATCTACAAGGGGTGTTAAACATGGAGAGTAATACAAGTACCAGTTAAAACAAAGCCTTAACTATTGAAACTACAGTCTATATGGAATACAAAGACAAGGTCAACAGAACAAAAGAACTTAATGAATACAGGAAAATGGGAATATGGAGGAAGAGACAGTGTGGGAAGTAATGAACAACAGTGATGGTTATATGAAGTTTAGGAGAGGTGAAGCCTTGAACTGGGTCTGGTCATTTAGGATTAAATCTGGACCGTGGGCAATATGTTTGTAAATTTCCTGGGCTTGCAGCAAATTGAGTTTATGGCCTTTGTTTGCTAAGTGAAGTACATAGGACACTGGCAGGTAGTTGTGACCCTCGCTCAGTACATGCTCAGCAAATGCAGAGTCTGAATTCTGCAACCTCCAGCTGCGTTCATGTTCAGCCAGCCTAGGTGGTATGTCTCTGCCTGACTGACCATTGTTTTTATTTGTTTATTTATCAATTTATTTACTTTTGCTAGGTATTATATGGCAAGGGACAACAAATCGCTCTCTATAGCCCATGTCAACAGAGCTGAGCGTCTTCTCTCGTCTTTGCTTTAAAATAAAGAGGAAGCCGCTACCAAGACTACACGCGCGAAACTCTCTTTTGCAGAGCAGGCACACGGAACGGCCTGCCGTATTTCAAATAACGCATAACGCTTTCCTCTTTCATTTATATTCCAGATAGCGTTTCACACCTTCCAGCATATACTCACACCTCGCGTTGCATCCACGGACCCTCGCACGAAGCGTTAGCTTAATGAAGATGAAACGAACTAGATAAACGAGATAAATCGAGGTCGTACCGTCGCCCTTCTATCTTTTCATTTTCATACGCCGAGAGACTTCACTATATTCCAGCAGGAGTGATGTTTCGAAATGTCTACCTGCCTCTGCTTGAGAACTCACTGTGTCTCACTGTGCAACATGCTAATACGACAAGTACACCTTTACAAAGTGTTTGTGAACGACTATTTTGCAAGTTTTCGTGACAGAAGTGGTAACTGAAATGCCAGAAGAAAAATTTTTCCCAGATGATTTGGTCGTGTTTGTTCCTTCTGGGCTAATAATCTGAAGACACTGATTTATTAAAATATTCAACAAGGAACAGGTTAATCACATAGACAGAATAACAGATTGATGTAGATTATGTCATGTGTCTCCACCATTTCAACTATCGCTTGTTCATTTGTAAAGAGTCAGACAACCAAGATCCATGAGAATGAGTAGTAAGGAAGATGTTCTTGTTTTCCGTCGTTTCTGTATTCAGATAATGATAGCAAAACACATATTTTTCAGATACACTAACCGACCAAGGTACCGATAGTCACTTTAAGCAAGAAAGAATCGAAACGAAATCACAAGACATGTAACCGGGAACTAATCTGCTACAATCGAAAAAATTCTTGCGTATGTGACAAGAAGAGATTAATAAATCATTTATTCACACTTTTGGATCGAATATACCGCTTACCCCCTACGCCAACGACAGCAACAACGGTTTTTTCTCAAACAGATGACGTAGTTTGACTGCAAGATATTTTGAGTGAAAACATCGTATACAACTTACCCTCACAAACATTCACAAGACAGAAAAACTGACAAACTGTACAGATTCATAAATCCGGTGAAAAATGTATTGCTCAATGGTAAATTATATTAAAGTGAATGAAATTATCCGTCTGTGTCTTTCGTTTTTATGGATTGGTCACATCATCCATCGCCGTTTGTAGACTGACCTTGTATTTTTATCTAACATAGGTAGTATCAAGACAGAGTCCATTTAGTTGTTCTTGTGATTCCTTAACTGCTAGAGATCAAAATCTCATTTTATCTTATTGTTCCCAGATTCAAATTTTTTTCGTCTTCTAGCTTAAACCTCCAGTGTTCCATTTCTGTCGACCGCACGTATGTATCGCATGTACGTGGCGTTCAATGGGTTTGTGTTCTCCACGAAGTGTAAATTCCATTTTAGTTTGCAGACTGAATTGGGAATACCACAGTACTCTATCTACACTCCTGGAAATTGAAATAAGAACACCGTGAATTCATTGCCCCAGGAAGGGGAAACTTTATTGACACATTCCTGGGGTCAGATACATCACATGATCACACTGACAGAACCACAGGCACATAGACGCAGGCAACAGACCATGCACAATGTCTGCACTAGTACAGTGAATATCCACCTTTCGCAGCAATGCAGGCTGCTATTCTCCCATGGACACGATCGTAGAGATGCTGATGTAGTCCTGTGGAACGGCTTGCCATGCCATTTCTACCTGGCGCCTCAGTTGGACCAGCGTTCGTGCTAGACGTGCAGACCGCGTGAGACGACGCTTCATCCAGTCCCAAACATGCTCAATGGGGGACAGATCCGGAGATCTTGCTGGCCAGGGTAGTTGACTTACACCTTCTAGAGCACGTTGGGTGGCACGGGATACATGCGGACGTGCATTGTCCTGTTGGAACAACAAGTTCCCTTGCCGGTCTAGGAATGGTAGAACGATGGGTTCGATGACGGTTTGGATGTACCGTGCACTATTCAGTGTCCCCTCGACGATCACCAGAGATGTACGGCCAGTGTAGGAGACCGCTCCCCACACCATGATGCCGGGTGTTGGCCCTGTGTGCCTCGGTCGTATGCAGTCCTGATTGTGGCGCTCACCTGCACGGCGCCAAACACGCATACGACCATCATTGGCACCAAGGCAGAAGCGACTCTCATCGCTGAAGACGACACGTCTCCATTCGTCCCTCCATTCACGCCTGTCGCGACACCACTGGAGGCGGGCTGCACGATGTTGGGGCGTGAGCGGAAGACGGCCTAACGGTGTGCGGTACCGTAGCGCAGCTTCATGGAGACGGTTGCGAATGGTCCTCTCCGATACCCCAGGAGCAACAGTGTCCCTAATTTGCTGGGAAGTGGCGGTGCGGTCCCCTACGGCACTGCGTAGGATCCTGCGGTCTTGGCGTGCATCCGTGCGTCGCTGCGGTCCGGTCCCAGGTCGACAGGCACGTGAACCTTCCGCCGACCACTGACGACATCGATGTACTGTGGAGACCTCACGCCCCACGTGTTGAGCAATTCGGCGGTACGTCCACCCGGCCTCCCGCATGCCCACTATACGCCCTCGCTCAAAGTCCGTCAACTGCACATACGGTTCACGTCCACGCTGTCGCGGCATGCTACCAGTGTTAAAGACTGCGATGGAGCTCCGTATGCCACGGCAAACTGTCTGACACTGACGGCGGCGGTGCACAAATGCGGTGCACAAATGCAGCTAGCGCCATTCGACGGCCAACACCGCGGTTCCTGGTGTGTCCGCTGTGCCGTGCGTGTGATCATTGCTTGTACAGCCCTTTCGCAGTGTCCGGAGCAAGTATGGTGGGTCTGACACACCGGTGTCAATGTGTTCTTTTATCCATTTCCAGGAGTGTATTACATTGGATGACCTATGTCAACCATGTGATTAATGGTGTAACACCTTTCAATCTAGGGAAGGTGTCATATTTCGATTCCATTAGACGGAATTTTATTTCAGACCATGAAGTTCCAGATTTAAATAAATTTGTAATGGAATCAATAATAAAATGGTTGTGGCTTCCAATAACTGAATGTGAAACAAGTTTAATTCATTTTCTTAAGCAATCTAATTTTTTTTTCTTTCTAAGAACATCTTTTCTATTTATTTACCTATCATGCACGTTCAAATATGGAACTTGCTTCATAGTCGTCTTTTCCTGTCTTGCTTTGTTTCGAACTGATAGTATGTTTGCTGTTGCCTCATTATTTGAGTGGCAAAACCATGTGCCCTAATACATGCTTCTTTGATTGGATGAACTTAGTGAAGAGGAAATTAATACAGTAGTGTCGTTATTGAATACTCTAAAGGCGAAGAAGATCGAGTACCGCGAGGTGAACAGGACCCGCTCTCAGATATGGAAATTTCTACAGCTGATGAAATTATGGATCAGAATACAACATATTTAGTTAATGAATACACCTGGCTGAAATTCCATGCACAGAAACCGAACTGACATTTTCGTACCCATGTCCATAATGTAACTAGCCACTTACCTGGAGAAAAGGAAATAGCTTAGGAAATTAATGAACAACTTAAATTATTGGATCTCTTAAATTTCCAAGTACTCTGCAAAATTTATATTGACAACACTCATGACTAATTTACTGGGGTAATAGATGCTGTATTTACAGACTAACGTGAAATGGGTAACTTGTTAGTTTATTGTAGATCGTACGTAGCTCACCGACCACGAAAAAATATTAACTGCAGAAAAATTGTAAAGGAAAATGAGCTGGAATTACGACATCAGAGTACGAAAACCCTTTTCCTTCAATTCTTGCTGTACTGATCAGCCAGAGCCGGCCGGAGTGGCCGTGCGGTCCTAGGCGCTACAGTGTGGAACCGCGGGACAGCTACGTTCGAAGGTTCGAATCCTGCCTCGGGCATGGGTGTGTGTTATGTCCTTAGGTTAGTTAGGTTTAATTCGTTCTAAGTTCTAGCGGACTGATGACCTCAGAAGCTGAGTGCCATACTGCTCAGAGCCATTTGACCTATTTGATCAGGCATAACATTTGATCACCTACCTACTATCGATATAAATCCGTCCAAGCGATACCAGCGTCACCTGCCGAGGAATAACGGCTTTTCAGGCACATGCGTGGTGCATGTTGTATCAGTGAGCACGCTATCCGTGTGTAGAATGGGGGAGCACTATGGGACTTAACATCTGAGGTCATCAGTCCCCTAGAACTTAGAACTACTTAAACCTAACTAACCTTAAGACATCACACACATCCATGTCCAACGCAGGATTCGAGCTTGCGACAGTAGCGGTCGTGCGGTTCCAGACTGTAGCGCCTAGAACCGCTCGGCCACTCCGGCCGGCTCCGCATTACAGATGACTGACGTCGGAGGCAAGGCAAACTGGTAAAAATGGACAGTTGGCGAACTGTGTCGTGAGTGACACGACTCTTTATTGCTGGGTAGAGTACAAGTGTGTCCGAATACACGGTGGACGAACACTCCTAAAGATGGGTCTCCGCACCCGAGGACCCATCCATGTGCGAATGTTAACACCACGACATCGGCAACTACGACCGAAATGGGCACGTGACCGTCGGCACTGAACGTTGGGGCAGTGGCACAGCGTTGCACGTTCTGATGAATCCCGATGCCTTCTTCATCATGCTGATGGGAGGGTGCAGATCCGTCGTCTTCCAGGGGATCAGCTCCTTGACACCTGTTCTGCGGCTCTGGGGAACATTTACGGGGGCATCCATGAGACCAGTGAAGCTCATGCAAGGCATCTTGACGGCCAAGGAGTATCGTGCCCTGGATGCAGACCACGTACACTCCTTCATGACGATCATATTTACCAACGGCAGTGCAATTTTTCAACAAGTTAATGTGAGATATCACAAGGCCAGGAGTGTGATGGATTGGTTCGAGGAACACAGTGTAGTTAATGATGTGCTGCAGATCTGGACCCAATCGAATGTATCTGGGATATGATTGAACGTAGCGTCAGAGTTAGCCGTCCTCCACGGAATTTATGGGAATTAGGTTAGCCCTGTGTGCAAATGCGAAGTCCAGCTACCTACCGAGGCCTTATTGTTTTCATGCTACGGTGCTTCGCCGTTGTTATCAGTGACAAAGGTGTTTACCTACGTATTAGGTAGATGGTCATAATATTCTCAGTGATCCATGTAGGATGATTGTATTTCGATGAAATAAGAGCGAGACAACTAGAATGGAACTTTACGATGTGCACCTCTTATATACGTATTTGTAACAATATTAAATTAAGTTCACATGTAATTTCTGTAAATGAATATCCCATGGTTGATAAACAGTGATTGTAGTTGAGAGGAAATTGCCCTATAGCCAGTATACACCATCTGATCAAAAGTATCCAGGTACTTCTGTATAATGTGGAATTGACCACTAGATGCCACCAAAGGGATACCCGTAAGTGAAAAACAAGGCGGGGAGTATTGTGGTGTTAATAGAGAACCAACAGCAATAGAACTGTCATGCCTGGCATAGAACTGGCATGCATGTTATCAGTGCCCTCCTGAAACATCCAGCTAAGTGCGTCAGCTACCTGGTTGCCAGCCCCACTTATATCCTGCCCCTAAAAGTGGGGAGTAGATATGTACACCACCCATCTAGCAATTCTGCCACCTTTCCTGGGATTGGTCAGGACCCAGGTTAACACCTGATTCCCAGTTGCGACATCAAACTCCCTACGCATCAGGTTTAAATTTTTCGAGTCAAAGAGTACAGCCAAAGTCTGACACTCTTAAGCGGAGTATTTTAATTCAGGTATTCTCAAGATCCTAGAAGCGTAGGCGATTCGGTGCCTCTCTGCAGAACATTCCTGCAGTAGAACAGCAGCCGCAACATTAGCACTGGAGGCATCGGTCTCGACGATAAAGACCTTTTGAAAATCCGGGATGGTCGAGACTGGAGGATTACTCAAGCTACATTTAATGTCCTCAAAGGTAGACTGCTAGCTATCTCCCCAAATAAAGGCCTCACCCTATGTGTTCCACTATTCAGAAATTTCAGGCAGTTGCAAGCCAAGCGTTGCCTCCGATAGATATGGTGTGTGTGTGTTTGGGGGGGGGGGGGGGGGGGCAGGAGGAAGGAACCAACCAACTATCCATTTGTATGTTTTAATGGCCAATTACATTGGTCGTCGTTAAGAACTTGTACAGTCCCTTACTCCTTGGTTGTCGCTTTATTCAGCAAACTGGTTTGGTGCCTGATTTCACCAGTAACACCTTTTTAAGTCTCGTCCTTGGAAACAAAAAATGGCCCTTCTTTATTGTCGTAGCAGCGGCAAGTTCAAAGTACTTGATTCATGCGAATATGAGTTAGTCCTGAAATGTCTTGAGCAAGGTCAGGCTCGCCAGCTGTTGAAGATCTTGGGAGACTATCCCAACGTCCTCACTAACCGTTTACGTGTAACGGTGCCAGCTTCATTTATCGGATGATGTCCCGTGATGGAAGTTCCATATTGTTTTTCACCCCCCAAAATGAGGATAATGCGGCAGAAAGTGAACCAAATGTTGAAGGATGGGGTTATCAGGCTATCCATGTCACCTTGTGCGTTGTTCATTTACCTCGTTCCCAAAGGTCAGGGCAAGAAGTATAGGTCCACTGGACCCTTGAATCCATGCATTAGTCCTGTTTACACAACTGTTTCGTGTGGTTCTCTTTGGCCAGCTATTTTACTGTGCTTGATCTTAAGCAACATACTGAGGATTCAAGGCAGGTGACTGCATGTTGTTCTTACTACAACCTGTATGAGTTCAATAAGGTTTCTTTCGGCTTTCTACGGTGGCAGCGGTATTGTCTCGGGATCAGGACTGACCAAGAGTTCACCTCTGCCTTGCGACAGTTCCCGCGTCCCAGGAATAAAAATAGAATTGCTCGGTTTAGAGGCATGGCCAATTATTTCCGTAAATTTGTTCCAGATTTCACCCAGCTTCACAAAGCAGTCCACCTACTTCGACAATTAGGTCGGAACAATTAAGAATCGGACTGTTAAGGAAAGGCGCAAACTCGCTGATAAATAGGCAACGCCGCCATCTATTGGTTGCCGCCTTAACTCACGTTCATATTCAATCTGCACTCTTTCTAAATAGAGATGTAAACAACCTTGCATGAGCAGGGCCTAACAGACGGAGGGGGTCCGACAGTCGATCAGTTCCAGTCATTCCACCAAGAAGAAGGTACACAACTCGTGTTGTCTGTAGTTCAACCATGCCTAGAAGGTCAATACCGCTGTTCGATCGCGTTCGTATTGTTACTTTGTCCCAGGTAGGGCTCTCAACAATGGAAGTGTCCAGGCGTCTCGGAGCGAACCGAAGCGATGATATTCGGACATGGAGGAGATACAGAGAGACAGGAACTGTCGACGACACGCCTCGCTCAGGCCGCCCAAGGGCTACTACTGCAGTGGATGACCACTACCTACAGATTATGTATCGGAGGAACCATGACTGCAACGATACAATGTTGAATAATGCTTTTCGTGCAGCCACAGGGCGTCTTGTTACGGCTAAAACTGTGCACAATGGCTACATGATGCGCAACTTCACGCCCGTCGTCCATGGTGAGGTCCATCTTTGCAACCACATCATGCAATGCGTAACAGATGGGCACAACAACACGCCGAATGGACCGCTCAGGATTGGAATCACGTTCTCTTCACCGATGAGTGTCCCATATGCTTTCAACCAGAGAATCGCCGTAGATGTGTTTAGAGGCACCGGGTCAGGCTGAACGCCCTAAGACACACTGTCCAGCGAGTGCAGGAAGGTAGACGTTGCTTTATGTTTTGGGGTGGAGCGGACGTACGCCTCTGGCGGTCATCAAGGCGCCGTAACGGCTGTACAATACTTGAATGCCATTCTTCGACAGATAGTGCAAACATATAGGCAGCATATTGGCGATGTCTTCATGGACGGCAATTCGCGTCCCCATCGTACACTTCTGGTGAATGACTTCCTTCAGGATAACGACATCGCTCGACTATAGTGGCCAGCATATTCTCCAGACGTGAACCCTATCGAACATGCGTGGGGCTGTTTAAGGACAACGTGACCCACCAGCCTCTCTGAGGGATCTACCCATAATCGCCGTTGAGGAGTGAGACAATCTGGAGTAACAGTGCCTTGATGAACTTATAGATAGTATGCCACGACGAATACAGGCATGCATCAATACAAGAGGAAGTGCCTCTATGTATTAGTGGTACTGGTGTGTACAGCAATCTTGACCACCACTTCTGAAGCTCCCACTGTATGGTGGTACAACGTCAAATGTATGGTTTTCAAGAGCAATAAAAAGGGCAGAAATGATGTTTATGTTGATCCCTATTCCAATTTTACGTACACGTTCCGGAACTCTCTGAACCAAGGTGATACAAAGTTTTTTTTTATGTGCTTATCTGATAATTACAACGAGTTGCCTCCACAGTGCCAGTACTCAGACAGCATAATGACTGACTGCTGAATCAAAATATTTCTCTGGGTACGAATACTGCACCTTTTACAGTCCACAGTGCCAGCTACATGACATCTGTGTCTCTGTCAGGGTAGGGCTAATGGACACTCCATGGGTTGTAGTAGTGTAATTCTAAAACACAATATAAAAAGAAGGGTTTAACAATTCCTGGCGTAATAATTGCCCTGTTTATCCCAGCAGGTCTCCTCTTACTTGGACCCTTTCACAGACTCACCAAGAAAAAAAACCATAAGCAACCCAAAAAATACTAAAACCAGTCACTGCGCAGCAACAGAGACAGATTTGCAAGTAGTCAGTGGCACACGTAACGCAGAAGCGGCCAAAAGGTATATTACCCTTCGTCGGCCGAGACGACCAACCAACGGTTGTTCCCGATGAAGTCACAGGCAAGGGAAACACCTGACACCTTATTACCAAGAGGTCAGTTTCACAGAGGGAATATGATGGGCGGCAACAGCAACTAACTTCGATGGAAATCCGATAGCCATAAGCCTCTCGCGGATCCTTTGGTCACTTCCCGTGCAGTCACCCAATCGTCGTCCGGACTGGTTTATCTCGGAGCCCCATCTTCTTCCCAGCGCAGTCCAAACGAGGCATACACGCTGCGAAAATTCTGCCCAGCGGCCCACGCCACGGCAGCAGTGCCACCGGACGACCAGAGGAGAAACGAATCAGAGGAAGTCGCTCGGAGATGGCATAGCTCACTTGAACTTCCACATCTCCATCTCCTTCAGCATCGTTTCTTCACATCAACCACAGTTTAGTAACTTTGAATGCAGCTTATTACGTTTTTTGTGTCAGCATACTTGTGTTATGAAGAATTCCGTATTTTTGACGTTTTGCGATGATCACTGTGGTGGTAGCCACGCACTAAGTACACTTCGTCATATTATAGCTTAAGAGGGGTTGGACGTCAATCGGGCCGATTTGGAGCAGCAGGGGCATCAGAGGACATTTTAATTTCCACTGTTTATACTTTTACAAGTAAATTCATAAAACTTTGTCAGCATGACCAGGAAGGGTTCAGGATTCGCACTCGTAGCAGCGGAAGTTGAAAACTATAACAAACTAATGTTTTTACCTGTGAAGTTTTATCATTTTTCACTTACTATTGGCTGCATTTGTTGCTACCATTTCTTCACAATTAAGAAAGACTGTTCGATGAATTTTGGACAGCATACAAACTATACTTACAGGAGTCTGAAACTCCACAATCTATTTAATTTATGAAAAAATGAATGATCTGTTACGTTTTAAGCTTTATGTTTAGAAAACAAATCAAATTTGTTAGTTAATTATCTCAATTTTTACGACAGTTTTTAATAGATTTGGAAAATTCTGGAGTTTCATACACCTGTAAGTACGGTTTGTATGCTGTGCAAAATTTGCCAAAGAATCTCTCTTACGTGTGAAGAAAAATGTACCTATAGCAACAAATGCAACGAACAGTAAGTGAAAAAATGATGAAATTTCATATCTAAAAAAAGTATTTTATTATGTTTTTTCACTTCCACTGCTATGAGTGTGAATTCTGAATACTTCCTGCTCATCCTGACAATGTTTTATGAATTTATTTGTAGAAGTATAGACAGTAGAAAATAAAATTCCTGTGGTGCCTCTCCTGCTCCAAGTCGGCCCGTTTGACGTCCTATCCCCCTTAAATGCGCTAAAGCGAGTGAATCGACATGCAAGCAATAGCACTCCCTCTAGTTTTTATCAAAGAGTTTTACTTAAAGCATCCCTACCGTACAGTCAAAGATTTGACCAAACAGATTTGGCAAGTATTTATCACTGGCCTCGAACACTACATTGCTGACGTCACGCAGATCTGCGCTCGGGCTTGTGTTTTTCGTTGGCCACGTCCTTAACTATTTATGGCACTATGATACAGCATTACAGGTACATGCAGAGGTATGTATGGATAGCTTGTGCTATCGTTTTGTGAATAAATGTACTGGTAAAAATGTAATATATTAAAACGTCGTGCCACATGCTGAATTATTACTACATGACTTGCTAAATTTTAGTTGGCGATAGACAGGTTTTCCTTTCATCAGTTTGTAGGTATTGTCAGCAAACACTTGTTTCTTGAAACTTTGAAATTATTGTAAAGTTTGCTGCAAATAGCCAAGCTCTCTCTCTCTCTCTCTCTCTCTCTCTCTCTCTCTCTCTCTGTCTATCAATCTCTCTCTCTCTCTCTCTCTCTCTCTCTCTCTCTCTCTCTCTCTCTCTGTCTGGGTATTTTGCTTGACATCAGTTTCGCTACCTAGAGACATATGTAAATATTTCTACCTGTCATACTACTCTTACTATCTTAAACCTTTAACATTGGATTATATCTCTTAACGAGCAGAACGAGACAAAATTTTAAATTTCAAAATTCTGTAATAATTACACAAAATTGTAAATAGCGAGTGATATACAGGGACCCTTAGACAGGCAACCTGTTACAGGAGCATGCAACAGGTAAGCCGCTTACTGTTGTAGATTACACGATTTATGGATGATTACTGAGCCTGCATTTTACAATAATAGGTTAAATCACTCCTGGTACTGCATTTTTTCCTCTTCTTGGTGTCGGCCACTTTGCCTAATCGTGACTGCAACAATGAAGAAAGCCGGCCAGAGTGGCCGAGCGGTTCTAGGAGCTACAGTCTGGAACCGCGCGAACGCTACGGTCGCAGGTTCGAATCCTTCCTCGGCCATGGATGTGTGTGATGTCCTTACGTTAATTAGGTTTAAGTAGTTCTAAGTTCTAGGGGACCGATGACCTCAGAAAATAAGTCCCATAGTGCTCAGAGCCATTTTAACTATGAGGAAGTCCTCCAAATAACTCAAATTGTAATTTTGCTCTTTACTCATTTATATATTTTACACATTAATTTTTTTGAGATTAGTGTTTCTGATATTCTTGCTCTTAATATTTCATTTCCAACCAGAATGTCGGAAAACGTATTTTTTTGTTTCCATGGAGTACCTCTATAGTACTGCTGTAGGCACTTCTCACTTTGCGCCTACATTGGCTGTTCCACTTTAGTATCTAATAGCTCTGAAAATAAGGATGTGCTGACAGACAGTCTGGGCCGAGAGCCTCATACGTGGCGACACTGGATCTCATATCTAGCCGCATTTCGCAGCCTCACGACCCGGCAATATCGCCGTAAACGCCAGGCCCGAGGAAACCACACCAGTACTGTATTTTACGCTCCCCATAAAAGAGCCACATAGTCTTCGTCGCTTCCTCGGCCACAAGATGGTTGCAATTCCGACTGGTCTGTTCTACGACCTCGCTGAACGATACTGCTTCTCTTTCGCAAACGACTGTAGATGCCCTTTGTTCGTTAAACTATAACAGCATGTCATGAAAAATAGTTTCTCCCTTAAATTATCCGCCGAGAAAAGTTGCACCACGGTGCACCACTCACGAGTGGAAAATGATGTAAAGTAGCAGTGTATACATGAGAAAAAGTATAAGCGGCCATTTCCAAAGAAACTGATCGATTTTTCGGCAGTTACTATTGTAATGGCTTTTAATTCGTGACCGTCTAGCTACATTCTTACTTGTTACACTTCTCATTATTCTTTGAAATGGTTCAAATGGCTCTGAGCACTATGGGACTCAACTTCCGAGGTCATAAGTCCCCTAGAACTTAGAACTACTCAAACCTAACTAACCTAAGGACATCACACACATCCATGCACGAGGCAGAAGGCCGGCCGGAGTGGCCGTGCGGTTCTAGGCGCTACACTCTGGAACCGTGTGACCGCTACGGTCGCAGGTTCGAATCCGCCCTTGGGCATGGATGTGTGTGATGTCCTTAGGTTAGTTAGGTTTAATTAGTTCTAAGTTCTAGGGGACTGACAACCATAGCAGTTAAGTCCCATAGTGCTCAGAGCCGAGGCAGGATTCGAACCTGCGACCGTAGCGGTCTCGCGGTTCCAGACTCCAGCGCCTAGATCAGCACGGCCACTTTTGCCGGCATTCTCTGAAAGAGATTGAAGTAATACTTAATAATTCTTAAAGTCCGTATTTGGAGGAAAGTCGGTTAACTCTTCGCAGTGTTGACTGTGATGGTGCAGCGATGGTCGAAGGAACGACGTCAAACTTATGCAGGACAGCATTCAACTCCTGTAATTAAGGAAAACCGTGGGAAATCTGAAAAAAAACATTATAATGTGAGTATCCAGAGAGTGATTCCATGGATTTCACGAGTGCACAATTTTCGCCTTATTATTCCTTTCATTTCTTGGTATCACGGCTTTCGTTGACTACTTCAGGTCGATGACAGATGTCTGGGCCGAAAGCTGTTTTCATTTATTCCTTTGTAATACGTTCCAAATTACGAGATTTTATTAATAAATCAGACTGAAGAAAATTGCACATCTGTAGATGCTGGCATTGATTGTGCATATTGTTTTGTTGTTTTTTTTTTTCAATTATTTTCAGTGGGACAAAATGATTAAGAACAGCGAACCTGGTGGACTGACATAATGTCAGTCTGGAACTTGAGCTGGTTCTGCGATACTAGCCGACAACAATCTACCTATTGTAAGCCAAATATAAATATTTGGATGCAGTCACAGTTAATAATAGCTCTAATCTCTCATGTCTTATGAGATAGGTAGACTCGACGCCGTAAATGTGAATATGAATTCTCTCACATAATCATCCTCAAATAAATTACTCTTGATTACCATATAATGACAAATTCATAAAAAATTGACATTTATTTGTCTTAGTGACGACGAAGAAAACGTTGACAGAAATACATCTTCCTGTTCCTTATATTCTCGATGTTGAGCTGTATCGTGTTACATTAGATATCCCGGTATAAGATGATCTTGAACCATTGCCGGCTATTCATCCGGTTGACTTTATTCAGATGTTGCGATGAACTGATTTGCTACAGCCTGAGTGGCTTTCTGTTTCTGTCTTCTTCTCGGTTAGATGAGGCTCGCCCTGAATTTCTCTCCTGTGGCGACATCATCAACTCGGAGTACTAACTGAACTCAACGTCCTATATTATTTGTTGAATATATTGCAATTTCAGGATTCTCCTAGAGATTTTACCCTCTGCAGCTGCCTCTGGTTTCTCGGAATCTATTCCTCGATATCTTAAAAATATCTTATCCTTCTGTTACTTCTTCTTGTCAATGTTTTCTGTGAGATCCTTTCTCCACCGGTTTTGTGGAGGAATTCCTCATTTTTTAACTCGTCCACTCCATTTTCAATATGCGTCTGCAGAAACACATATAGAACGCTTCATTCCCGGTTTTCAGCAATCGAGGGTTCGCAGCCATGAAGTGCTGTGGACCTAATTCTCATAAATTTCATCCTCAGATGAAGGGCAATGATTGATACAAGTTGACTTCTATTGGCTAGGAATTCCCTTTTGCCTGTGGTAATCCGCTTTTTGTGCCCTTCCTGCTTTATCCGTCATGTGATGTTTTGCTTCAAATTTAGTAGGATTATCTGCACCTGCTCTGGTTTCTCGGAATCTATTCCTCGATATCTTAAAAATATCTTATCCTTCTGTTACTTCTTCTTGTCAATGTTTTCTGTGAGATCCTTTCTCCACCGGTTTTGTGGAGGACTTCCTCATTTTTTAACTCGTCCACTCCATTTTCAATATGCGTCTGCAGAAAAACATATAGAACGCTTCATTCTCGGTTTTCAGCAATCGAGGGTTCGCAACCATAAAGTGCTGTGGACCTAATTCTCATAAATTTCATCCTCAGATGAAGGACAATGATTGATACAAGTTGACTTCTATTGGCTAGGAATTCCCTTTTGCCTGTGGTAATCCGCTTTTTCTGCCCTTCTTGCTTTATCCGTCATGTGATGTTTTGCTTCAAATTTAGTAGGATTACTTCACTTAGCCCACTTTGTGGTTCCAAATTTTGACGTTAAGTCTGTTTTTAATCTCATTTCTTCTCATTTTTTCACCTTTAGATCATTAATTCCACTCATCAGGTCTTGTTTTCTTTCTCACTTTCACTCGCGATATCATTGTCATCAGTATTTATTATCATCGATATCCTCTCATCCTGAATTTCAATCCCACTCGCCGGCCAGTGTGGCCGACCGGTTCTATGCGCTACAGTCAGGAACCGCGCGACCGCTACGGTCTCAGGTTTGAGTCCTGCATGTGTGTGTGTGATGTCCTTACGTTCGTTAGCTTAAAGTAGTTCTAAGTTCTAGGAGACTGATGACTTCGGAAGTTAAGTCCCTTAGTGCTCAGAGCCATCAATACCGCTCCTGGAACTTTCTTTTATATCCGTCATCATTTCTTCGACCTACGGATTGAACAGTAGATGTGGAAGATTGCATTCCTGGCTTGCACACTTTCTAATCCGAGGTCTTCAGTCTTGGTCTTCTCTAATTCTCTTTCGTTTCTCATCATTTAAGAACGTATGGTATATTACCCTTCTTTCTCTATAACTTACATCAATTTTCTTGATCATTTTTGATTGTTGAAATCTTCTTCTAGGTCGATAATCCCTGGAAACATTTCTTGATTTTCTTGGTTTCATTCTAAAGAGGAATATAAGAACTGCCTTTCTGATGCCCTTATCTTCCTTAAGGCTAAACTCAGATCTAAATTTCTTTCCCATTCTTTTTATAATATCCTAGTCAGGAACTTGGTTAAGGTGACTGTGAGTTAGTTTCCGCATTTAAGTTCGCTTAGTGTCTTCGGAATTCTGTTGATGATATTTTACCGAAAATGTGACGATATATCTAAAGTCAAATAGATTCTCCGCACAAGGCTAAACAGTAGTTTTCGCGAAGTTTGTTTTCTCCTTTTTTACACGCTTAGTCGGTTCCTATGACGACCATTTCATTTCAGATTCTTTCGAATTTTCCTAACAGTCTTGTTGATTTTGCTTTCTTGCTTATTTTGTTCCTATGTGAATTACATTGCTGAATTCCTGTCTTTCAATGGACGTTTTCTTTAATCCTTCTTTCCTCAGTTAACTAAGGTGTTTATTTTGTTACTCAACATGTATTCGCAATTACTTATCTTTTACCTAAATTTGTGGAACTTCGGTGGGTCTCCACTTCATATGTCAGTTGCCAATTACGGTATCACTATCGCCTTTGAGAGCATGAAGCGCATCTCATCGTTCATTAGTAGTTACGTACCATGCTCCTTTCCACATTAATTCTTGCCGATGATTCTCTTGAAGTTCAGTCAACTCTTCGTTGTTATTAAGTCGAAATATGAGCTCATGTCACGATATGGGCTTATGTCTGCTTCTAGGTACGCCTACAATCCAATAATTGACTTTAGGTTCTCTATCTGTTCTGGTGTAATTCAGCTACAGTATTCCTGTGACTCTATGCCTCTTCCAAGTTAACTTTTCTTGAGACTATTGAGCGGTATATTCACTATTAGTAGTTGTCGTTCACTTATCGCTAATATAGAGCCCATATTCTCTATGTCTCACCTACTCCTCTGCTGCGTCCGAAAACAGGTACAAAACATGACTGACTTACTTTCTTGCTAAAGCAGTCTGATTTGATAACATAGTTGCTGTCCACATCCGCGCTGTAATCACAGACTGCTATTTGATTTTCATATTCACTTCAATACTGTATTACATGCTGAATACCCAAGTATATCTTTTTTGTGTCTTTATCTGAGGTAGTTCTGTGAAATAAAAACGAAGTATTGAGAAAAAGAGGGGCAGCCTGTTTAGAAATGTTTACCCTTGTAACAACGAAAATGCAGGATGCATGGAACCTGCTACTGATACATTTTTTTTAAATGCATGTAAATATTTGTAATTTAATTGATTTCTTGTCATAAGTAAGGACATTGCTTCACTGTATCTGTACATTTAGGTAGAAGTCGGTTGACACTTCATTGTATTTATCTCTGTGTTACTGTGAAACTTATAAGTTCTGGGGAAAAGCCTAAAGAATTGTTATTTGCATCGACTAGCAACGATAGTAGCAGTGATTGTGCGTTGTAAAATCTTTGGGTAGGGAGTTGTTGTGCGGAGAGCGTGGAGAGAGAGAGACGGGTTCCAGAGCTTGTAGTGTGCGGAAGTGTGGTGTTAATGCTCTGGCAGTAGAGAGTACCATTTCGGCGACAGCATGGCCGCGCCGGCCAGATATCTAATAGCAGGAGTAAGGACAGTGCACGGGTGGAAGAGTCTGCATTAATTACGATTGCCCATTCCTGTAATTAGCCATGGCTCCACAAGGTGCTACCGTCTTCAACAACAGCAGCAGTTCCAGCAACACAGATTTGTCGTCGGCTCCAAGTTTCGTCGTATGCACAGCCCTGAAGTATGACTGTTCATTGGTAGAAAGTATTAACGGCTAACCCAGCAACACAACTGAATGTGATCTGACTGATAAAATTTATTCAAACAATAATCAGTTACACTCAGGGCCATTGTGTCCTCATTGTCCTCAGACATTGTTACCCAGGAGGATCCTTGTTCCTTTCTTTCCTTATATGCTAACCGGATGTCATAAGAAACAAATTGAATAGTTACAGCCAGTTTATTAATGAATAATTTCGCTTATAAGAATTTTTGCCTCAGTCTAATTTTAATTAACTGTTGTACAACAGAGGCTTCAGTGTGTGACTACAGTAAGGCAATCTCATTTTTCAAGTTGGAGAATCAATCACCGGAAAAATTCCAAATAAAAAGAAATGCACTAATTAAGAGTGCGGAAGTTTTATTTATATTACATATAGCTTGGAGCACATGGCTGTTTGGAACATATTCTATTATTTATTTCTGTTCAAGTAAGTAAAAAAGGCTCAGTTGTTGAGACAATAATTTATTGCCAAACACAACGTAAGAGTGACTTCTCAGTTTTCTTTATCATTACACACTCACTTAAAATTAGTATCAAAAAACGTGACAATTTCCAGTTGCCACGTCAGTGTTCAATAATACATGTTTTTCTCTCCCATCATATTGGATGTAAATTACCCTAGTGGGCTGGAGACCGTTAATTACTTCGTTTTCGTTGATTAGTGTAAATTTTGGATTCACGGTCAGTGGTACCCCTTTTCTGTCCAGTGTTGTTCGTGAGTGACTGCACAAAATAACTTTTATATTTCTAAATTATAACTCTGTTCGGTTTAATTACTTTTTATTTTCAGCCTACTTTTCCATCAGAAGGGTCTGTTGTACACTTTCCTCCGGCTTATCGGTATTAATTCTTCAGGAAAGATAGCCTTATCGAATTAGTAAAAATCCATTAGGCATACATGCGATCCACGGTCATACATTATATCGCAAGCAGGATAGGCCGATTAGTAAGGGCGAGGTAACACCTTCTCACTTGCTCTGAAATCACAATCTGCTGCTGAGTGACATCCAATGCAATCTGGCACCACTCCGAGTGATTTAACACGCCTTCTCCTGTCTTTGTGTGTCATTCGCCAGGTTGTCGCGAAGTTGATGGTCAAGCCATGTTCGAGGGCGGACCACCTGATGTTATTCAGAGTGTGAGGCGGGGTCCTGTTATTGCGCACAACTTGCTTAAGTTTGTCCCAAGCGCCATCGGTCGGTACCATGTAGTAGAAAGGACGGCGTGATGTCTTCGGCCAGCTGCCAGATTCTGCCATCTGGCGTCATTCGGACGCGATACGGACGGCATGGTATCATAAATCGCAGTTCCCCTCATTGTCGGCTCTCCAGAATTTCTAGTCGTTATTTCCCACCCAAGTAGTTCCTCAGTTGGCTTCACGAAACTGAATACCCCATTGAGCTCTAGTGTTGCCACCAGGGAAATGTTCGTGGAAATACCGAGAACTGAACTCAGGTCTTCCACATGGAAGTGAGGGGTGCTTATCACTCAGTTATTTCTTTTTTTGCTGACGATTATTATTCTAAACTCAAACAGTGGCTGGGATCAAGCCAGCAGCCGCTACGTTATCGTTACTAGCCAAAGACGCTACCCTCACTCTATTTTAAAAACATTAAATTTTCTTAGTATGGTCTCCTTCCACCCCTTTAGCTCCTCCTTAAATTTCCTTTTTCAGCTGCTGTCGGAAGTTGAATGATCATTTATCTGAGGACTCCTTTCTGTTCTGAACAAATTCTTTTGAGAATTAAGTATCTGAAAAACTTAACTCTTCTTCTGGAATAGAAGTACTTCACAGGAGAATGGAGTTTATAGAACGTTAATCACAAATTGTAGCGTTATCTACCATTGCGACCGGAGAAAAGTGGATATAAAATTATTAGTGTGTGGCAGAAATAAAGGAATGAGTAATATACACAAAACACTGTAACTGAATAACCCTGCCGGTTTACAAATAACCAAACTAAATAGCGTAACTGTAATTAAACTCATACATGTCTTTGTTAATTTGGCTAAGAATTCTTTATGAGTCGGCTGCTGTGGCCGATCCGTTCAGGGCGCTTCAGTCGGGAACTGCGCTGCTGCTAAGGTCGCAGGTTCGAATCCTGCTTGGGGCATGGATGTGTGTGATGTCCTTAGATTAGTTAGGTTTAAGTAGTTCTACGTCTAGAGGACTGATGACCTCAGATGTTAAGTCCCATAGTGCTTAGAGCCATTTTTGAACTTATTATGATAGGGCTTCAGCATACTTCTTAGGATGGCATCAACCGTAGGTTCTTCTATTCAGTTTGTTGCTGCCTCCGGAAAAAGATGTTAAGGTGGGGTTGCAATTTGCCGGTGTTTTAGCTTTGTGATTTCGAACCCATCGCCCACACGTTGACGATAGCTTGGGGTAATAGGTTGGAAATTTCTGTCCCGGGACTTCGTATTACTCAGAGTAGCCCCAGTAGTAATGAGAGGCACCCGGTACAAGACATGACTGCCTCATTTCCTCGCTAAAGCAGTCTGACTGGATAACTTAGTTGCTGTGCACATCCACATTGCTGTCAATGCCGCCAATCCGAAGTTTGGTTTGAACACAACTGTGCTTTATTAGGTAAGGTGCTATTGGGCTATTTGAGACAGTACGCTCTTACCTTTTTTCGATGTTTGAAATGACTTACCATATCACTTATCCAGTGAGCCAGTGAGTTATAGGAAAGGGGGGGGGGGGGGGGGGAAGACTACAGTTCAAAGTGAACTCTGAGCCACAATGAACCTCGAATCTTCCCTCACCAAGGAGCAACGCCATAGGTGGAAGAAGTGTTCTTTTATATACAAAAATACCTTCAAGACCTCTTTTTAAAGGGCGGAACGCGGGTAGCAACGAGGAATGTAGGGCGTTTGTTCAAGTATCTCCCATTGGAGTTGGCATAACTTCTATGTTACGATATTTGCAATGTGAGGACGTCAGTTATCGTTAAGCAGCAGCATGAAACTTAGCGCACCACTCTACAATGGTGGTTTTCGATATACATGTTACCCTCTTAAACATTCTTCGTTATTCAATTCTCGCCTAACGGTGTTCGACCTTCAGCAGCCAAGAAAATAATAGTAGCCCTTACATCCTGTCAGGACGCCTTTAGTAATAGCGTCGCCATAGTTCGCGTCTCCCCATTTTCTGCACGCACATCGAAAACACGAATGCAGCGTCAATCTTTTGTCTGCATGTCGGTTCCTTTACACCAGCATCGGAGTCGCGCTACATTTCATACAATCCCTCAAACTGAAACGTTTTGATCGCTACTTATACCGTGAGTGGCAGTGAACGTATCAAGCTATAGGAATGACCAGTGAAGTACGTTACGTTTTATAGGATGTAGAATCAAGTAAACCAAACGCACAGATTTTTTTTCTTTGCCTTTGGTATTACCGTTTACAACGAGGTGGTCTCAAAGTGTTAATTACCACCTCGACAAATGAAGCAGTAGTCATGCGATAAGTTGAAGGTGTCATATTTTCTCTACGTATTCACTCTTCAGTGCAACTCCTTATTACCAAGGATGGATGACTTAGTGGAGATCTTGTGTGTGGAACCTACAGTTCAGCTGCTCAAGAAAACCTTCAAAATCATTTTGTCAATTTTCTGGAACTGACTGCTATGAAATGATTTCTTCATACGAGGGAAGAGTGAGAAATTATTGGTTGCCATGTTAGCAGAGTATGGAGTAGAGGCAAAATACGATAGTAAAACGAAGCAAGCTGTGACCTTGTGTTGTGTGCTGAGTGTACTGAGGCATTGTCATGGAGCAAAAACACTCCGTCAGTTAGGGTTCCGTAACCTCAACAACACATTTCTGTAGTTGCCTTCTGAGTCAGCTTACGCGTTGGGAGCATGTTACGTCAGAAACACATTATGACAGTTCCAAAAAACTCTCAGCCTCATACAGCCTGGTGATGGTTCGGGTCTTGGCCCACTTCAGCAGTGATGAGTCTATATTTTTCCCCTACTGGCTGTTCTCATTTGTCTCAAGGTCATAGCGCTACACGCAGCACACCTGTAAGATGGCTAAACTAATTATATGGATATACCAGATTTAGCTGCAATGATTTCGCTTTTGCTGGATGTGAGCAGCCATGAAACCCAACGGTCAACGATATTTCTCGCGTGATCCCTAATGCTCGCAGACCCTGTTTGAAGTGGTCAGCTGCGCTCCTCATCTCTTTCCGAACTATATCTACGGGGCATGGTGATCAGTTTTTTATTGAAGTCAACTGCGCGTGGAGAAAAACACAAGTTAAGCTGGCACTACGGCATTTTCCTTCCCATGCTCAGAGACCTAGGACTGCTAATCTAAACCAATCATGTGTTTGCTTAAAACACACACACACACACACACACACACACACACACACACACACACACACACACACATTTAAATGTTTTGCATCACCCCGGCTCCCCGAACTCCTGAAGATAGACGTTGACAGTGGATATTATATCACAGATAAAGTCCCTTTGACTGTTCAGAGATGTCACTAAACTCGCCCAAAGATGTAAACAAACTTGCATGAGTAGCTCCTATTCGAAGGAGGGGACCCAACAGCCGATCATTTGCAGTCATTCCACCAGGAATGAGGTACACGGCTCGTGTTGTCTGTAGTTCAACCATGCCTAGACCGTCAATGCCGCGGTTCGATCGCGTCCGCGTTGTTACTTTGTGCCAGGAAGGCCTCTCAACAAGGGACGTGTCCAGGCTTCTCGGAGTGAACCAAAGCTATGTTGTTCGGACAAGGAGCAGACACAGAGAGACAGGGTTGCTGACATGCCTCGCTCAGGCCGCCCAAGGATTACTGCTGCAGCGGATCACCGCTACCTACGGATTACGAATCGGAGGAACAATGTCTGAAATGCCACCATGTTGAATAATAATTTTCGTGCAGCCACAGGACAACTCAAACTGTGCACAATAGTCTGCATGATGGGCAACTTCACTCCCGACGTCCATGGCGAGGTCCATCTTTGCCTCCACGACACCATGCAGCGCGGTACAGATGTGTCCAACAATGTGCCGAATGGATCGCTCAGGATGGGCATCATGTTCTCTTCACCGATGAGTGCCGTATACGCCGTCAACCCGACAATCGTCGGAGACGTGTTTGGAGGCAACCCGGTCAGCCTGTCCTTTTTAGACACACTGTCCAGAGAGTGGAGCAAAGTGGAGATTGTCTGATGTTTCGGGGTAGCATAATGTGGGGCCGTGGGGCTCACGTACGCCACTGGTGGTCGTGGAAGGCGCCGTAACGATTGTACGATACGTGAATGCCGTCCTCCGACCGATAGTGCAGCCACATCGGCAGCATATTGGTGTGGCATTCGTCTTCATGGACGACAATTCGCGCCCCCATCGTGAACATCTTGCGAAGCCTACCTTCAGGATCACGTCAACGCTCGACTAGAGTGGCCAGCATGTTCTCCAGACATGAACTCTATCGGACATGCCGGGGATAGATTGGAAAGGGCTCATTATGGACGACGATCCACCAACGACTCTGAGGATGTACGCCGAATCGCTGTTGAGGAGTGGGACAATCTGCAACAACTAATACAGGCATCCATCAAGCAAGACGACGTGCTACAGAGTATTAGAGGTACAGATGTGTGCAGCATTCGGGACCACCACCTCTGAGGTCTCGCTGTATGGTGGCACAACATGCAGTTTGTGGTTTTCATGAGGAATAAAAAGGGCGCAAATGACATTTGTACTGATCTCTATTCCAATTTCCTGTACAGGTTCTGGAACTCTCTGAACCGAGATGATGATAAAGTTTTTTGATGTGTGTGTTCAAGAACACGTGGAAACTACTTCAATTCATTTCGATGATAAACTGAAACTCTTTTTAAAAATTCTGATGTGTCTTAATTCCATTTCTGGTACTTTAAAATCAATTCATGTACATGATGCAAACATTTTCAACGCTTGTTGTTAGATCGGTGAGGAACGTCTCTATTATTTATTTTAATGAAAGTGGTTGTCTAGTTTAAACGGAAGTGTCAACAAAACAGTGTACAGGGTAAATCAATTAAAACTATCACCGCAAATAATGCAGAAATGGAAACTGCTGATGATTTGCGGTTTTCACATAATCTGTTGGTAGTCAGGGGCTTATGTTGTTAATCAATCAACAGGTTCTATTAATACTGAGAAAGTTTGTTTTTCGAGAAATCATACAATTTTAAAAGAAATAATGCCTATTGACATTAACATACCAAATGTAGCGTATATCAGAAGGTTACTAGTGTTGGTCAAGTCTAGCACGAGTCGTTTAGGAGATATTGTACTTTGAAATCTTTCCCCAGTGACACTTGTTTACGCCATAAAACTTGCACAGTTGCTAATTAAGGTGGAGTTATGTTTGTTTGTTGTGGGCATTAAGACAGGATACTCCGGATGTACCATTTATCTCGTTCAATGATGAAGCAACATTTACAAATCAAAGCCAGATAAACCGCCAAAAACTTGCAGTTTTAGTCTGTAGCCGGCCACAGTGGCCGAGCGGTTCTAGGCAGGCACCTGCGGTTCCAACATGATGGCTGCCTAGCCCACAGTGCGCGAAGAAATACAGCATGTCTTTATGCATTGTTTCCAAATGGTTAGATTGGACACGGAGGACCTGTAACTCGGCCGGCCCGTTCCCCAGATTTGATGCCTGTAAACTTTACCTGACAGGAAAATCTGAAATATGCTGTCTACAAAGACATACCAATACACCCAATGATCTGCAACGATAAATTACCGCAGTCTGCAGGGATATCTCCGCTGAAATGCTATCACGTGTGCAGCAGTCGTTCCATGCCAGACTGGAAGTGGATAATACATCTACATTTATACTCCGAAAGCCACCCAACAGTGTGTGGCGGAGGGCACTTTACCTGCCACTGTCATTACCTCCCTTTCCGGTTCCAGTCGCGTATGGTTTGCGGGAAGAACGACTGCCGGAAACCTCCGTGCGCGCTCGAATCTCTCTAATTTTACATTCGTGATCACCTCAGATGGTATAAGTAGGGGGAAGCAATATATTCGATATCTCATCCAGAAACGCACCTTCTCGAAACCTGGACAGCAAGCTACAACGCGATGCAGAGCGCCTCTCTTGCAGAGTCTGCCACTTGAGTTTGCTTAACCTCTCCGTAACGCTATCACTCTTACCAAATAACCCTGTGACGACACTCGCCGCTCTTCTTTGGATCTTCTCTATCTCCTCCGTCAATCCCACCTGGTACGGATCCCGCACTGATGAGTAATACTCAAGTATAGGTCGAACGAGTGTTTTGTAAGCCACCTCCTTTGCTGATGGAGTACATTTTCTAAGGACTCTCCCAATGAATCTCAGCGTGGTACCCGCCTTACCAACAATTAATTTTATATGATCAGTCCACTTCAAATCGTTCCGCACGCATAGTCCCAGATATTTTACAGAAGTAATCATAAAATAAAGGATCCTTCTTTCTATGTATTCGCAATACGTTACAGTTGTCTATGTTAAGGGTCAGTTGCCACTTCCTTCACCAACTGCCTATCCGCTGCAGATCTTCCTTCATTTCGCTACAATTTTCTAATGCTGCAACTTCTGTGTATACTACAGCATCATCCACTAAAAGCCGTATAGAACTTCCGACACTATCTGCTAGATAATTTATATATATTGTGAAAAGCAATGGTCCCATAACACTCCCCTGTGGCACGCCAGATGTTACTTTAACGTCCGTAGACGTCTCTCCATTGAGAACAACTTGCTGTGTTCTGTTTGCTAAAAACTCTTCAGTCCAGCCACATATCTGGTCTGATATTCCGTAGGCTATTAGTTTGTTTATCAGGCGACAGTGCAGAACTGTATTGAACGCCTTCCGGAAGTCAAGTATAATAGCATGTACCTGGGAGCCTGTTTCTAATATTTTTTAACACAGCCTGTGTTGGTCAATTGTCTCGTTACTGGTCAGAATTCACATAACTAGTGTATGCACTCGTTCGTTAAGAGTGTGCTACCACAGGTATTGTACAAGTGTCGTTGTGGGAACTTTTCCATATACGGTATCTCCTAAACGACTCACACTGTAATCCGGCAATAAACGCCACTGCCATTCTAATTTAGTCTACTTTTAGTTTCTTAATGCCAGTAGGCATTGTTACATTTAAAAAGTGTATGTTTGTACAAAAAAATACACTTCATAAATATTATTTCAATATGTTGACTGGATGACAACACGATAATATCATTACCAACCCATTCTCTGAACACAGAACATCAGTAGCACTTTCCGTTTCTCCCTTATTTCAGGTGTCAGTTTTAGGTGATTCACCCTGTATATTTGGATGTGTGCTCTGAAAACCAAGCCGAGACCCCTTGAAATGCCTCAGAATCACTGGCTGTTCTTTCAGAACTTATAATGTTGAAAGCCGCATTCTGAGTCTGCGAAATTCATTTTGAAATAATCAACAAAACATTAATACGTTCACTTTTTGGTTTAATGTTAATTAAATCTTCAACAAAAACACTCCCACCTTAGTCGGGAGGGAGAAAAGCCAAACAAAACATCTGGTTTAACCCTTTACGCACAACTGTGTTTGTTTATAATCGGAAGGTAGCCTCAATACCTGAATTTTCCTCCGCTAGGACTGCATCAAATGACGTCTACATCCTACTACTGACGAAAATGGTCGTACCACAAATTCAAATGGCTCTGAGCACTATGGGACTTGACATCTTAGGTCATCAGTCCCCTAGAAGTTACAAATACTTAAACCTAACTAACCTAAGGACATCACACACATCCATGCCCGAGGCAGAATTCGAACCTGCGACGTAGCGGTCGCGCGGTTCCACTGACTAACTGCTTTGTGTAGGGGGCTTCGTAATCATGTAAAACGACTGACAGTTGAAAAGTTATATCCGTATCGTGACAAGCATTTACGACAAACTACACCTTCTGAACGGATAAATAAATTTTTCAATGGTTGTAGCACTTGGCTGGAAATATGGAGACCATTGGAGTCAACTTCTTTAAGAATTAATTTTAAAAGTCTTTCATGTAATTCAGCAATAGATTTCCGTTTTGCAGCATTCGAATTTATTTCTCTGTTTAAGTTATCAGTGGCTACGTGGTTATAACTGCCTTAATTATTAAACAGACTCTGTGTTGAAGGATCGTTTAAGTAAAAATTTCTCTAAAATTTTTCTACTGTGCATCTCCACGCTACTCCATTTTGCGTTTCTCTACTTTTCCCAATTTTATTGCTTCCAGCAACAGTCAGTGAAATGGGAAGAGCAGGAACCAGAATAAAGAGCACGGCACTCGGAGAAAGTGACGAATGTGAACAGTGCTGTCAACAGTTCAGTGCGAAAATTACCAAGTAGCAAATACACTGACGGAAAAAACGAAATCACAAGACCAAAAAATAATTCATGAAGAGTGTTGAAATTCCGGGAATACGTTTGTCAAGATGACATATTTAAGTGATTAACATTGCAAGAGCACAGGTTAATGTAAATGAGAGATAAGTCACTTCAAATGGGATATGTTGGTGTAACCGCCAGAATGTTGAATGCAAGCATACAAACGAGCATGTACTGTGTTGTACAGGTGCTGGGTGTCAGGTTGTGGTATGGATGCACAAGATCGGTCAATACAGCGACGGTTAGTGCTGTTTGTGGATGACGCTGTAGTTGTCGTTCGATGATAAGACTTGTGTCCTCGATTGGAGACAGATCTTACGATCGAGCAGGGCGAAGCATCATGGCGTTGCAATACCGGTATGTCTACGAGTGTTACCATGTTGTAAACACACCTGACAGCAACACAAAGGATTGAATCAGCACAATGGTTTAGAAATTTGCTTGTAGCATCAGACAACTACAGGAATGCTCCTGCTGTTCTGAGCCGTAGTGGCATGCCGTAGTGTATCGATATCGATATCGTCCTATCTTGCTGGGCCCGCAAGGGCACTATGATAGTTAGTATGGTGGTGGGAGTATCAGTGGAGCAACCAAGCGGAAAGGAGGCCTTTTGCCGCCGCCCACCTGTTTCTGTATAGATGTAAACTGAGAAGAATATGCAGTGGTGATGTTGGTCTCTTTTTGGCTTGCAGTGCCGAGGAACCTCAGTAGTTTAATACTGAAAACACAGCGAGCTGTAAGGGAAGTGTGTACCGTAATTTCTGGATGTGCTCCGCTTCTGTTTATTGGTATTTAAGTCCGCGCCTCCATGGAATTTTCAGGCTGAATTGTATGAACGAGAATTTAAGTGTTGAAAAGGTCAGATAAGTATTTTAATTAGATCTTTTTATGTTGCATCTTGTTGGAAGTTTGATCTGTGAATTTCAAGTGACCGTGGCGCCTTTAATCTGGGTTAATGTTAGTTTCTGCCTCTACAAGGAAGCTGCCTGTTATTAATTCTCGCCCTACATGTGGCAAATAACTATTGGCTGACATTAGTTCTACCTCACGGAATTGTTCGATGTTTAATACTATCACAAATTGTTTATTCCTGGTGTGAAATTGGATTTTCATGTTGGTGAATGTTAGCAGGGTTAGTGTAAAGAACTGTGTGACTCAGGATTAATTTCAACATTTTCGATAAATGCCGTTCTCAATTTGTACTTATTGTTTGGCGAAACATTAACCGTCTTTATGGACTCGGCTCCACTGTTTTTTATACATTGTGGGTAATGTACATCTTATCCTGATTCAGATCATGTATATCATCTGTTTATTTTATTTAAGTGGTTTATATGGAATTTGTAATTTGTTTTAGTACACATGGTACATTCTGAGCTTGGCCTGGATTGTGTGCGTGTCCAGTAGCCAGTAGAATTAAAAAAATTGGTTCAAATGGCTCTGAGCAGTATGGAACTTAACATCTGAGGTCAACAGTCTGGAACCGTGTGACCGCTATGGTCGCAGGTTCGCATGGATGTTTGTGACGTCCTTCCAGATTGAAGCGCATAGAACCGCTTGGCCACACCGGCCGGCTTAGGGGCTTCAGTTCGGAACCGTGTGACCGCTACGGTCGCAGGTTCAAATCGTGCCACGGGCATGGCTGTGTGTGATGTCCTTAGGTTAGTTAGGTTTAAGTAGTTCTAAGTTCTAGGGGACTGATGACCATAGATGTTAAGTCCCATAGTGCTCAGAGCCATTTGAACCATTTTTGAGCTCATCCTGGGCTCCGTCGGCTTAGACAGCCGCCTGTTTATCCTCACTCTGCCCGTCATCTGCTCTTCCTTCCAAGTGCAGCCGGGCCTTTAATTTTCCTGTTTAAAGCTAAGTTGAAATTTTGCAGCAATTCTGAGTCATTGTATTTGTTAATTAAGAGGTTCCCTTTATAATCTCACCGATTCTTTAGCATATTTAAACTTCTGACTATAGGTTGCGATCCAAACAGTAATTATTATTTAATGTAAATTTTAATTGAAACTTCCTGGCAGATTAAAACTGTGTCTCCGTGTGGCAAACAGATTTAATCTGCCAGGGAGTTTCACATCAGCGCACACTCCGCTGCAGTGTGAAAGTCTCGTTCTGTGAATTTTAATTATCTGAATATTATTGTGGAACTCTGTAAGCCTTGTTACCATTGTGTTTTATGACGCTTTAAATCTTTTGCTCTCATTCTTTGATCACTTTATATCTTACTGTAAAAATTGGCAATGGCCTATTAAGTAGTTAGTTTATTTTTATTAATTTTTTAATTGGTGTCTTCTGCTCATGAAGTTTTGGTAGTTTTTTATGTCAGTTAAAAATGGCTTAATGTTTGTATCATTAGTCCTTCATCTTATGGTCTGACAAATAATGACTGCATTAGTGTTGCAACTGAAATTTTCTGCCATCACTGATAACTGTTCAGTATTCAAATTAACTGTGGTTTAATTAAATTTTTAATTTTTGTGATGCAATTCCTTCTGTGCAAGTAACCTTGGGTGCTGTACCAGTGAAAGAACTGTGACAAATCCCCACTGGCCTAGCCCTTCCTTGTTTTCCTTCCTGGCCAGATTAAGAGGCCGCATTTTCACATTCCACGTCGCACGAAATCGCACCCCAGACCGTAGCTCTAGGAGTCCAGCCCGCAGACAGGTTGGCTGCAGGTCCTCAACTGGCCGTCGTGTAATCAACATATGGCCATCTTTGGCAGCGAGGCAGAACCAGCTTTCATGAGAAAACACACAAGAAACCTCCACCGTGCCCTCAGATGAGCCCTCGCTAGATACCACTGAAGTCGCAGATGGCGTTGGTTTGGGGTCAGTGAAATGCACGCTAGAGAGCTTCCGGCTCGGAGCTGTCCTAATGTTTGAAAACTATATATTTATAGCGTGATCCTTGTCTCAATGACGTCCATTAATTGCCTGGGCGTAATGTTTGCAGACCGACTGGAAATGGAAAGAGCACAAGGTCTATAGTAGGAAAGGTCTATGGTCGACCTACGTTTCCTTTGAGAAATTTTGGAAATTGTGGTTGATCTTTAAAGGAGACCACTATGAGAACAATAGTGCGACTCAGTATCGAATACCAAGCTATAGGCCTTCCGGCTCGGAGCTGTCTTGAAGTAACCTATTTGTGACATGTTGTGTACATAGTTTCGCGCAGTCAGCACGTTCACAACTTTCCCACTAGAGCGCACCCCGCTAAGTACAACAGCACAGGCGCACCGTTCATCCGTCTCCGCTCTAGAGACGGACCAAATTCTGCTTCCGCCGATCCGCGTATTAATATGTAACGCAGCCAATAAGATTGTTGCCAACGTAGAAACTTTTCTCCTCGCTGATCACACTCGCGCAGTGATACCTGAACGCGCGAGGTATTATAACGAGGGTACAGACCTCCGATTAGCCAGTCTACATTAGTCTGTAGTCAAGTTTCAGTCTACGCCTAGTAAGATTATCATATTCCTGTACATAGCCATGAAGGTAAATGAGTAGACAATTTGTCAAGTAACGGAGATATGTGAGATCGTCAATTGTAAATAGCATCCAGAACCAAGTTAAGTTATTTTCTGCTTGTTATTATTTAAATAAATGTATGTGAAAATTAATCAGGTTCTGTTTAAAGTTGGTCACCGTCAGTCTGCTACTCTAAGCGTGCAAGTGGCATTTCTATCGACTGACCTTACGGGGCAGAAGATAAACACGCCACGATAAGACCACGAGACATATTGCTGACACTCATCTACTTCGCTAGAGCGACAAGTCAAATAAACTGATGGTGTGTGTACCACATAACACTTCGATGTGTTACTCTAGCGCCAACTTCGCTCACATTACTGCTGCTGTTGCAGTACGATGCGCCAGAGCCGTATAACGAACACGACGGCCTTTCCTCTGGCTAGGGCCACATGGCCGTCCGAAGTCCGTTTTCGTGTGACAGTACATTCCTGTGACCACCGATGCCAGCACCCATTTACAGTGGCTACACTCCTACCAAGTCTTTCCACAATACTGAAGAACGAACGTCCAGTTTCTCGTAGCCCTATTACACGACCTCGTTCGGACTTTGTCACATGCTGATAAGAGCGCCTTTGATACATTAAAGGCATCACCACGCCCAATCTCACAGGTAAGTAAAGCCTACAACCGTTACACTGCATATTTAAGACCAACTTGATTTGCATCCCTCTACAGGCGATACTAGCGCCACTCTCATGCGGCTGCCGCGAAAACTGAACAGGTACCAACTTTCAGATGTCGAAACAAGCCTACCAACATTCGTTTATGCCGTAAACTCCTTCTTGGTGTTATGACTGTTTTTCTGTTAGTGTAAAACATTGACACGCAATCGACCTGTTTGCTGAGGTAATTCTTAACATCGTGTAGCGCTATTGGGCTAACAATAAACTTTTTCGTGTGCTCTCGGTACCCACCCGTATACACTCATGCTGATAAATTAAGGATAACTGCAGAATGTGGTGCCACACAACGTGGCACTTCAAAAAACTGGCGCTAATAGCATAGGCACATAGGGTACACACACGACACAGATCTTAAGTCCACAGTATTGGTCATAAGTTGAGGAAACCGACCCGAAACACATGTGCTTCAAAACGCCACTGTTTCCTGAGCATCTATCCCGACACCAATATGGGGTATGATCAGGTGGTCGAGCAGCTGCTGTGGTATAGCCTCCCATTCTTGCACCAGTGCCTGTCGGAGCTCCTGAAGTGTCCTATGGGTTTGAAGACCTGCATCTGCAGCGATACATCGACCGAGAGCATCTCAGACGTGCTCGATGGGGTTAAGGTTTGGAGAACAGGAAAGCCACTCTATTCACCTGATATCTTCTGTTTCAAGGTACTCCTCCACGATGGCAGCTCGGTGGGGCCGTGCGTTATCATCCATCAGGAGGTGGGACCCACTGTTCCCCTGAAAAGGACATACTGGTAAAAAATGACCTCTCGATGCACCTGACCTGTTACAGTTGTCTGTCAAAGACATGCAAGAGTGTATGTGCGCCAATCATAATTCCACCTCACACCATCACATCACGACCTCCACACAGGTCTCTTTCAAGGATATTAAGGGGTTGCTGTCTGGTTCCTGGTTCACGCCAGATGAAAATCCGACGAGAATCACTGTTCAGACTACACCTGGACTCGTCCGTGAACACAACCTGGGACCACTGTACTGTGTTCTTGACACCAGGCTTTACGGCCTCTCCTGTAACCAGGGGTCAGTGAAATGCACCTTGCAGGCCTCCGGACGAATGAACTATAACTGTTCAGTCGTCTGTAGACTGCGTGTCTGGAGAGAACTGTTCTAGTGGTTGCAGTAAGGTCCTGAGCAAGACTATGTGCAGTACTCCGTGGCCGTCCGCGGGCACTGATGGTGATATATCCGTCTTCTTGTGGTGTTGTACACTGTGGCGCCTGGACACGTTTCCTGTCTGCTGAAATCGTTGCCATAATCCTGAGATCACACTTTGTGGCACACGGAGGGCCCGTGCTACGACCTGTTGTGTTTGGCCACCCTCCAGTCACCCTAGTATTGTACCTCTCATAACGTCATCAATATGTGTTCTTTGAGCCATTTTCAACACACAGTCACGATTAGCACGTCTGAAAACGTCTGCACACTTAATCGCTGTACCGTACTATGACATGCACCAACACACCTCCGCGGATGTGGGCTACTGCCAGCGCCAACGTGCGGCGACCGCAGGTCAAATGCACCGCTTGCTCATACCCCGAAGGGATTTAAACCCGCAAACCGCCCACCATACCGTTGTTCCACCAGGTATCAGCATTATCTTTAATTTATGAGCATGAGTGATTTCATACTAAAACTATCGTGCCGAAATTTGAAAAGTGATCGCCAAGTGATTTTCACTATCTCCTCGATAGTCGTATGCCGGTCTCTAGTCTCCTAGCGGCTCCAAGATTCTTCGCAGGGAAAGAGACTGCCACTTCGTTATTCATCATTCAGAGTTGTTTGACCACACCGCAAGCAGCTGCGCCATCTGTCCGCTTATTCATATAATGTAGTTGTACACTTGTACCAATTTGTCATGTGCTGTTGCAGCATTGTGCTCCTTTAATTACAGTAAACGAATTACAAGGAACTCCACTTTACCCTGTGGACTGCGAAATCCCGCGTCGTAGGGCGAGGACAACAATATTTTCCAGTGCTGCTGACATGTGCCAGCTAGCAAATCAAAACTTAATTACGTAACTTTAATTTCTCGATGTGACAATCGGAAGAACAGCTCGTACAATACTAGTGATGAGAATCGTTGCAAGTGACAGACCTACAAGAACGCTCAAATTCTTCCTGAAGTATCGGACAAAAGTGATCATTCCGTTTGTGGCAGTTGTGATCAGTACGAGCGTACCGAATCGGTCACTCGCTGCCCCGCCTTCGGGAACAAAGCCAGGATGGAGGCGGTGACGCAGCGCGACGGACGGACACAGGGTCGGCGTGCAAATTAGTGTGCCTTCGCCCTCGGTCGCAGGCAGCGGACTCAATCACCGGAGCGGCGAGCGGACCGTGCTGCAAGGACGCCCTTGTGACTTTGATCACAGAGAAGCCGAAACGACGTTATCCTGCCATCACTACGCATTTAATCCGGCTACACACGTATAAAATTTCCTGCTAACTAGAAGTTAATGAAACCGAGGTAATGAAACCGTCTCACAAAGGGTTCACCTAACAGTGCTGTGGCCGTTTACTGAGCTATTGGTCAGGATGTTATTACTGTGTAAATGCGAACAGGAAATCCCTTCGAGGTGACACTGCTTAAGACTTCACCTATGATCTAGCGCTTCTGCTGTCTCAGATAATATTAGATGCCTAAACTGTCTCAGTACAAGTGATTTTCATGTCACGCCTATTATTTCACAAGAATGTACTGTTTGAAAGTTTTATAAATTAATATTCGTTGACAGTTAGATAAGTACGTCCAAGATACTTTGATACCACTGTTGATATCATATGGAGAGAAAAAATTGTCTAGGTGCGAGTACGAGTAGCGCAATGAGGATTCCGCACGAATTTAATTATGGGTTCAGACGCCTCATTCATTACGGAAATCAAGAATCTCGGCCTTTTTGGCCAGTTACCGACATTGATGCTAGATTTTATCGGTCTCAGGGTTTCCTATACTTTCGAGAATTTTTGAATTTAAAGTTTCATGTACGGAAACAAATGACCAAAGTAATATTATTTAGTGCAGCAGTATTGAAAATTAACGATTTTCGGATTTTTTCCTTTATTATTATGAAATCTTGCCTTCTTCCCAATTTCATGATTCCTTTTTCCTTGTGACACAATTAGAGATATACAATTTTCGGATATTCTTGCTTGGTCACACTACGAATCCTTGCTTGTTGCTAAATTTCATTATCTTAGGACAACGGGAAGGACCCTACAGCTTTTGGTGAGCTAATTTGCGAGTAATAAACTGTGTGATATGAATGTCCGCATCTTTCGGCTGAACTGACATAGAAGCTTACATTTATTACGCCCCAAGGGCATTATAGACCTGAGATTGTGACATAAATTTCAGGTTGATGTGTCCAAGTGGTCCTGAGAAAAAGGGATCTTCGCATACGGACGGACAGAGACGGTTACGTTACAAACTACAAAAAACATTTGTTCGTGTGGTATAATTACAAACATACATTTTTCAGATTATTTCCGTTGGTCGTGTTGTGGAACCTTGCTTTTTTCCAAATTTAGTGATTCTAGGCCAAAGAGAAGTACCCTAAAAGTTTTGACGAGTGAGTTTATGAGTTTAAAAATATGTGACATAAATGGCCGTGTTCTTTGACTGCTTTGACTTAGAAGCGTCAACGTTTTACGTCGCCAAGAGACCGTAGACCTTAGTACGTGATATAAATTTCAACTTGATACTTCAAACCAGTCCTGAGAAAAAAGGTTATTAACAGTTGGACAAACAGACAATGAAGTTATCCTGTAAGGGTCCCATTTTTATCGACTGAGGTAGGGAACCCTAAACGTATTAAAAAAAATATCGCAGGTAGGATTTGCTCCACTCCCAAAGACGCAAAACGTCTCCGTAATGAAATCATGTAACTACCTGGACTGAGCAAATAATTTGTGATTTCAACAAGAGTGGAAGATCTGTGATCAGATACAAGTAGTAATTTTAGTGTGAGATCCTGCTGACAATAACATCCTTGACCCCTCTTACCTGGTTAAATTCTCTCGCTTTCGGCCAAATCTTCCATCATCTTTATCAACAACTCACTGCTGTGGCTGCTGTTGTGGTGACCATAGATGACTTTTGACCGGTCAACGTAGGTAATCACCAAGTCATACTGCCACAGAATGTGGCCATGACTGCGCCGGCTCTCCTAGGAACGTAAGCAGTTGAGCGCATTTCTTTGAAATTACATTAGATTAGATCTTTTAGATATACTTTTCTACTTTTCATTCTTTATACGCATACGTAGGAATTATCAAAGGTGTAGATGTGTAGAACTTGTTGGGAAACAGAGATACACAAGACACGCACACGCACACACACACACACACACACACACACACACACACACACACACACACACACACATATATATATATATATATATATATATATATATATATATATATATATATATATATGGTAGTTTCCACAGATTCCAAGTGAAATGGTTCTCATGAATGTGGAGTAAATAATAAAATTTTTGTGATATTTTCTTTTAGACTGATTAAAACGTCTCACAAAACATTTAAATGAAGAATACATTGGCGTCCGTATGGCAGTTGTCATGTTAGTCTACCCCCGGACGATTGAACACAATGATCTGTTTACAACACTTATGTGCCTTGTTCATATTATTGCACAGAAGGTGTACGATTTACGTTCTAACTGTGGTGTCACCGCCAGACACCACACTTGCTAGGTGGTAGCCTTTAAATCGGCCGCGGTCCGGTAGTGTACGTCGGACCCGCGTGTCGCCACTATCAGTGGTTGCAGACCGAGCGCCGCCACACGGCATGTCTAGAGAGACTCGCTAGCACTCACCCCAGTTGTACAGCCGACTTTGCTAGCGATGGTTCACTGACTTCTACGCTCTCATTTGCCGAGACGATGGTTAGCATAGCCTTCAGCTACGTTATTTGCTACGACCTAGCAAGGCGTCAGTATCCGTACTATTGATATTGTGAATCATGCACCATAAAGAGCGACGTTCGTCATTAATGGATTAAAGTTAAGTATTCCACCAGCTAGGTCCGTTTTTCTCAATTCTAATTATCTTGTCATGTTCCAGACCTCAAGCCAGCCTGCGTGAGCCAAAATGCGTGCATTTCGGCCTCCTTTACTAACACGGTTGGCTCTCCTGCCAACCACAACACTAACATTATTTGATATAACGGTAATATATTCACATCAGTCGGTTATACTAAGAAATTACTCTCCGCGATGACAGCATCCACACAATACTTACATTACTGCAGCTGGCTCTGCTGAAGTTGTTCTCTCATGTTATAACGTCACTGTTATGATAAAAATATATACGAGCAGGGACATCAACGTAAAATTTTTCCTGTTGTTAATTATTTATATTCTGGGAAGGAAGGGAATGTAGAAGGTCACTGTGTTTTAGTAACTTACGCAAATGTGGTGATATCAAACGAATCAACCTTGTAGCCTCGCCGGGTAACAAACTGTTACTTGATTACATTACTTATTAATGGTCAAGATATTGTGATTGAAATCTAACTTTCCCCTCACGAAAATGCACATAACCTTACTTCACTTGAATCATTCAGCCGAAGGGTCAGAGAATCACATTTCATTTTACTAATGAGTTCAGTTTATCATTTTGAGGATGTAATAAGTATGTATATAGTAATATATAAGTATTAAGTTCCTTTTTAACATTCCCTACGAATGATTTATCAAACGTGGTTCATAGCATTTGAATGTGAATCATACTCATGAACACAAGACAAAGCCAAGGCCCCCAATTTACAAAACAAATTTAAGTTTAGCAGTATATCAACACTGAATAGTAACTGGGAAAGCCCAGGACCGGTTGGTAAAATAACACTTTTTTTGGGTATCGTAATCATATGCTCAACCATTAATCAAGAAAGTAGAGACGGCTGTGAAATGAAATGATCGTATGGCATTAATGGCCGGGAGACCCCATCTAGGATTGTTCGGCTGCCAATGGCAAGTCTTTTTATTTGACGCCACTTCAGTTATTTGCGCCTCAGTGGTGATTAAATGATGATGAGGACAACATAGTGCCCAGTCCCCGAGCTGATAAGACCTCCAAGTAGTAAATCTGCCCGACAGATAAGCACTGCAGACCCACCACTCACCACACAAAGAAGTTTTCTTTCTACCTTTAGCATGTGTTAAACCGCGAAAAATTCATTAAATTACACAGTACAAAAAAGGAGAGTAACAGTGATTCAATTATGTAGGTAATCCTTCCATTCTGCAAGTTCAGAACTGAATTTCAGTGCATGTTGGGTAATATGGCGCAATGCATAAAATAAACCAATCTCCTCTGCGAAGAAAAAATCATCTTAAGTATGGAAATCTGCGCATTTATCGTGTAAGCAATGATGGTGCAAAAATTTACTTACAATTAATGGAAGAATGACCTCGATTTCACTGTTCACGTGGCGTTCAGCCGAATTAAGCTTCCAGTTTCCAAATCTCCGAAATCGGAGAAAAACGTAATGTACAAAAACGTATTTTGCATAATTGTGCCCCGTTAATTTAAGTTGCACACTAAAGTAATTCCAATTTACTAACTGTACCAGACAACAAAATTTCTTCGTATTGTACACTATATGGTAACCAACTCACATGTAATGAAAACACTATGTCTCAAAAACACAAGAATAATGGTAAATTCACACTGAAGATTACTCCTACCATATATGAATGTTTTATGTGAATGCTGTCTGTTCTTCCGAAAATGTCCGAATGAACAGACACCACACGGAATCCGCAGCTGTGAAACGTATGATTTAATAGAAGGAGTATGGAGGAGAAAGGAATGTAAAGGGAAGGAATTAGTGAAATCACCTGCATCAGACGTAATGAAGTAACAGCGGTGACGAGCGAAAATGTGTGTTGGGCAGGGATTCGAACCTGGGATCCCCTACTTAATAGATAGTTGCGTTAGCCACTGCTCCACGCGAGACACCGTACTTACTGCAGTCGCACGGACTATTTCGGTACTCCTCATGACCGACCCACATTCTCACCGAGGGCCAGCTATCTGCAGTCCCTGTGCATTTCCTCCATTCTCGCTACTCTGTGATTCCCACAGCAGATCGGACGTACTTGTGCATCCACACTGAAGAAGGTCAGTCCATTGCCCATCACGGCGAGTCATTTATATGAATGCGCGGTGTACGTTCTTTCGAACGTGAGAGCCTTGTACCGAACGAGCATTAGCCACTTTCGCTATCTTTCGTAATGGAGGCAGCCACAACCTTACCAACATAACCGACTTCCTACTGGGACACTTGTTCCCATGACCAAGTTAAACTTCTGTGCCTTTCCGCCTAAGTTACAATTATTGGCAGATCTGCTCTAGCCGAGAAGAGATGCTGCTAACCATTACAAAGCTAGCAGGTCATTGCTGTTAATAATGAAGCAAAATATTTGCAATAACTTGATAGTCCACCTACAGGATACGTTACAGGGTGGAGAATGACAGCGTGATAATTATGCCAGAACACGGCCGCAGTAGTAATGGAGCGCAAAGTAGTCTGCCCGGACGTGTTTCGGTGTGCCTAGCACTGTCCTTTTATCCGACTGAGCTGCTGCTGTGTTATCTATTAGAATAAAAGTCCACTGAAGCTCTCGGTTTGTGTTTATGAGGTTCGAATACCGGTTTGCTGCAGCTCGCCACGTCCACCATAACACCATAACACCACCACCACCACCATAACAAAATTGGCAATTTCTTGATGCCACAGGGTGTGTCCTATCGAGTGTCAGAAATATATCCTTTTCCAAATTTGATTGGGTTCCTGCATATTAGTTACGCCCTTCTGATCTTCTTGATTCTTCTGTAGCACTACATCTCAAAAGCATCTGTTCTCTTTTTATCTGAAGTTTGACTGTCCACGTTTTTCCTTCTGTATGAGACCACGCTCCAAATACCTTCATAAAAGATTTCCAAATGTATAAGTTTATATTATACGTTAAGAAATTTCTCTTTATAAGAAAAGATCTTTATAGATTAGTAAAAATTAAAACACCTGGCTTTTATATTTCATTGAACCGTACAGTTTCATGTTAAATATACTTCTACAGTTTCTCCAGGACAGCGTCTCTACGAATTACTGATATTCCGGTTCTTTTAGCTTTACTTAATATAACAAACTCAGTCTGCACTCGTATCACGCCTGTTGTAGAGCATATACCTGAAACATAGTTATTAAGAAAATTTACTTCAGTTTGGTGTCTCCTGCCCTGCTCTAGCTTTGTCGTCACTGTATTTTCCTCCACCTTAAGCACGACCCTTTATAGTCGTGATAATTACTGTGGATCCTTCGGAGACACATGTGTCTTTACATAAGACAACAGTAGATGCACTCAAACAAGAATTTTGTCACGTCACTGGGCATTAAGGACTCAGCTTAAGCGTCATCTTTCAACGAGTTTTTTATTACCAAAACACCGAATCATTTTTCCTGTGAGCTACTGTTAAAACCACTCGGTCCTGCTAATGGAATTTTACGAAATATTCTATATTTTTCCGTTCAACTGTTATCACGATACCAGCGTAACTTGAGTGAAAGTGAATACAGATAACGGACAGCGATGGGGGCCGGCAGCTGTTGCAGACGTGTGTGAAGAAGCGAGCGCTGCTGCCGACGGCTCGCTGTCAATGCAATTAATCACGGCGTCAGCTGGGAAAACATGCCGCTGAGCCGAACCGGGCCATACCGAAAACAGATTTCTCATCCGGGATACGGAAGGCATAACCCCTCTGGCTATTAATCACTGCCAGCGAATGTAATAACGAATATGTCTCCTCCCATCTGTCTGTTCGGCCATCACAAAATAAAAACGGAAATGTAATAGTAGCCCCCACGTATCGTTCATCAAATAATTGCCAATGCGTCCGGGAAGATCTGAGCTCACGCGTGTGTTAGGTACAGGTTTCAATCAAGGTTCTTGGCATTAGTTATTGAAATTCTGCCCCTGTGAGGTGATGCGTGTGTCCTGAATTACAATTAATACCGCTCGTTGTTACTAAGGTCATAAAGCATTGTCATGTCGAGAGTTCGCACATTCTCACAATTTTCTAATGAATGCTTTTAAAACTACGCTTTTGGTACCATTCACTGCCTTTTATTAATAATAAGAGTGCTCTCCATTCTGTACCACTTGATGTCGGTATTTTATCGGATTTGTTGCTCAGTGCTGCATAGTATTCGAGACCCTGGGCCGTCTTTAAGGAAAAATGGAGTTCAAATGCCTCTTTCATAGTAATATCCATAGCTATATTTTTCATTTACTTCTTAATGCTTAGTTTCATAAGCTTTTTTGAGGTTGCAATGCGTTGCAGTGACTCAGACTGGTTAAACAAAAATGAAAGAAAACTGTAAGCACATGCTCCATACAGGTATGAGAATTTATTATACGTCCTGATCTCTCCTCTGCCCCACTCCTCCTCAACCAAACTTCATCCATCTCCTGCACCTTCTCCCTCTCACCGCCCATTACCTCAACGCACCTGCTCCCTCTCACTGTCCATCACAACCCTCTCGCCCTGTCCATGTTCTTCTTCTCCCATATCTCTGTCTCCTCCCCTCTCTCCCTGTACGATACGTTCTCTCCCTAACTCCATCCAACTTTTCCACCCCTTCCCTCTCCATCTCCTCTTGCCCCTTTCTCTGTCCATCTCGTACTTTGTTCTTTCTATACACAACTGTCCATTTCCTCCTTCAACCCTTCTCTGATATTGAGCCTTTTTTTTAATGTTATCTCAAGTTCATATTGTGTAGAATTCAAATCAGTGGTCGATAATCCATAAATACAACTTCCTGTCCTGTTTGCTAATGATGTTTCACTATTATGTACAGGGTGTCTCTCCTAGGAGCCGTCAGACTCTTTTCTCTGGTGTTACCGTACATATTTGAAATTTCGTTTTTTGAGTGTGTAGTTGGAATCATCGCAAAAAAATAGAACAAAATAAAATATAAAAGCAACTCATATTTATTTCTTGCGCCTCCCACTGTTGAAAGAAAGCTGGAAAGCGTAGGTTTCTTTCCCAATTACATACAAAATGGTTTTTACAGCTCACCTGTACGTGCCCATTCGATCGACCGGTCCCAGGTTAGTCTGCTGAGATGTGCCTGTTATCGATATGTATTAACAGAAGCAGTAAAACACGTAGAGTAAACCAGTACTCCGGTAGTAGACAGGGCGGCTCTGGGCAGTGTCAGCGCTGCTGGATCGTTGGTTATTTTTCGTATTGTACTGCTCCTGTTAATACATATCGATAACACAAATATCGCGCTATACTATTTTGGACCACTACACCTAAAGAGCACATAAAATATAAAATTCCACTTTAAAAATTATTAAGTTTGTAACGGGAAGCAAACCGACGATTTCCGTCCACACAGGGACTCGCATGAAAGAGGTGATGAGCATAATTTTTTTGGGATGACTTTAGCGATACACAGCATTCACATTTGAAATGGCGTATCACGTGCTTACAATAACCAATGATTTCTCAGTGTTAATTGCTCAATTACGTCACCCATTTCCGAAATTTCATTACTGTACATTATTATCTTTTGGTATTGCGATTTTCCCCCTTATAGGACACAACCTGCACACACACATTGTCTGTGTGTGTGTGTGTGTGTGTGTGTGTGTGTGTGTATGTATGTATGTGTGTGTGTGTGTGTGTGTGTGTGTGTGTGTGTGTGTGTGAGTGAGTGTGTGTGTGTCAATCATCTAATCAATATATGTATATGACGCGAAACTTGCAACTCAGAGTTTGCGGAAATTGAAAGTACTATGGATTGTTCCTCAGGAGCTCGTATTGTTAGACAATAAACAGACTATAATAATACTAAAAATTTGTAATTTTTGTGCAAACATACGCGGTTTTAAACGGAACAGTGCCTATTGATATTAAGGAGACAAAAATAGAATTAATTAGAGTGTCGGTGATGTTTGCTGCATCGGTCTAGTGCGAGTCGTTAACGAGATATCGTATTCTGAAAATTTTCTACACAGACACTTGTTTGTGCCACTCACCCTGCATAGTTGCTAGGTACGATGCTGTTAGGTTTGCTTGCAATGTACTTAGCCCTTGCCTGAGTGCACCGAGACTAGCTAACTACTTATTGTGTGACAGTCCAAGCAGTAGGTCGTGAGTTGGCGATGGGATTTACCAACGCAGAAAAACCGACATGCTCATGGCGTATGGAGAGTGTAGGAAGAATTCAGTTCGTCCTTGTACGATGTATATCGCAAGACATACCAATAGACGTCAACTACCGCGGCAATTATTTATTACCCTCTTCCACTATTTAATTGAAAACGGTAGTGTAACAACTAGACAATGTAACAGACGGAAACAAGTGAAGAGTAGGAAATTAATGTTCATGCTGCTGTTGCAGTTGATCCACACATTAGATTCCACTTAGTCTCATGAGGAACTGGCATAGGTCAGGCATATTCCATCAAGTGCTGCATGGAGACGATTGTGATAATCGTCTTAACAATTGTACATGAGCATTCAGACACCATACTCCAAGTGCATAATGTGTCTAACTTAGCGATCAAGCGACATTTAGCAATTATGGCCAGGTAAACCGCCGAACTTGCAGTGTTTGTCTGTTGACAGTCCCCGTTGGCTTTTTCAGGTGGAACTTCAGCGTCCGTGCAGTGTACACGGGTGGTGTGGGATAGTTAACCATCAGCTCATAGGTCCCACTGCACAGATGAAACACTAAACGACCATTTTCCAGAGTGCTAGAAAATGTTCATCTGCAGACTAGGAGAAACCTGTTGTATCAACATGATAGTTGTCCAGCCCATGGTGCTTGAAGTACTACAGCATGTGTTCACGAACTGTTTCCAAATCGTTGGATTGGACGCAGAGGGTCTGTATCTTCAATGGCCCGTTCCCGAGATTTGACGTCTGCAGATTTCTTTCTGTGGGGAAAGCTGAAAGACACTGTCTACAAGTTCATACCGACTACACTCGATGATATGCAACAACATATTACTGCACCGTGCTCGGACATCCGTCCTCAAATGCACACAGACGTAAAGCACTAGTTCCACACCGAGTGGAAGCGTGAATTGCCGCTGACGGTGGTCATTTTTAACGCAACCTGAGAATGTCAGTCATCTCGTTGGTGATCAGAATCCACATAAATAGTCTTTGCACTTGTGTTGTTCTTTAGTGTGTCCAACCACAGGTATTGTACAAGTGTTGGTGTGGGAACTTTTCAAAATACGATATCTCGTAAACGACACACACTAGAATGCTAAAACAAACACCACTGACATCCCAATTTACCCTAGGTTTAATCTGCTAGCCTCAGTAAGCATTGATGCATTTGAAAAAAAATATGTATCTTAGCGAAAATAGTACTCTCTATTGATTTGCAAACAGCACGAGAGCCTGAAAACCTCACAACCGTACGACTTTCCGTTTCTACACTACTGGCCATTAAAATTGCTACGCCAAGAGAAATGCAGATGATAAACGGCTAGTCATTGGACAGATATATTATAACAGAACTGACGTGTGATTTTCACGCAATTTTGGTGCATAGATCCTGAAATATCAGTACCCAGAACAACCACCTCTGGCCATAACAACGGCCTTGATACGCCTGGGCACTGAGTCAAACAGAGCTTGGATGGCGTGTACAGGTACAGCTGCCCATGCAGCTTCAACACGATACCATAGTTCATTAAGAGTAGTGACAGGCGTATTGTGACGAGTCAGTTGCTCGGCCACCATTGACCAGACGTTTTCAGCTGGTGAGAGATCTGGAGAATGTGCTGACCAGGGCAGCAGTTGAACATTTTCTGTATCCAGAAAGGCCCGTAGAGCACCTGCAACATGCGGTGGTACATTATCCTGGTGAAATGTAGGTTTTCACAGGGATCGAATGAAGCGTAGAGCCACGGGTCGTGACACATCTGAAATATAACGTCAACTGTTCAAAGTGCCGTCAATGGGAACAAGAGGTGACCGAGACGTGTAACCAATGTCACCCCATACCATCACGCCAGGTGATACACCAGTATGTCGATGACGAATACACACTTCCAATGTGCGTTCACCGCGATGTCGCCAAACACGCATGTGGCCATCATGATGCTGTAAACAGAATCTGAATCCATCCGAAAAAATGACGTTTTGCCATTCGTGCACACAGGTGAGTACACCATCGCAGGCGTTCCTGTTTGTGATGCACCGTCAAGGGTAAATGCAGCCTTGGACTCCGAGCTGATAGTCCATGCAGCTGCAAATGTCGTCGAACTGTTCCTGCAAATGCTTGTTATCTTGCAAACGTCCACATCTGTTGACTCAGGCATCGAGACGTGGCTGCACGATCCGTTACAGCCATGCAGATAAGATGCCTGTCATCTCGACTGCAACTGATACGAGGCCGTTGGGATCCAGCATGGCGTTCCGTATTACCCTCCAGAACCCACCGATTCCATGTTCTGCTAACAGTCATTGGATCTCGACCAACGCGATCAGCAATGTCGCGATACGATAAACCGCAATCGCGATAGTCTACAATCCGACCTTTATCAAAGTCGGAAACGTGATGGTACGCATTTCTTCTCCTTACACGAGGCATCACAACAACGTTTCACCAGGCAACGCCGCCAACTGCTGTTTGTGTATGAGAAATCGGTTGGAAACTTTCCTCATGTCAGCACGTTGTAGGTGTCGCCACCGGCGCCAACCTTGTGTGAATGCTCTGAAAAGCTTATCATTTGCATATCACAGCATCTTCTTCCTGTCGGTTAAATTTTGCGTCTGTAGCTCGTCATCCTCGTGGTGTAGCAATTTTATTGGCCAGTAGTGAACATATATTTGCAAGTTTGTTTGAGTAAACTGACAGTCAGTGTATACATGCTTGTGCTCTGCTCGTATGTGGCTAAAATTTATATATGACTGTCTGATGATTTTCTCCAATTTATGTAGGTCCTCAAACCCTTTTTTGTATCTAAATATTTATACATGAGACGGTTTCCTATACAGTGGCACTGAAACGTAATTAAGTAGGACAGATTCGACAATATAATCAGTGCAATAGATAACGAAAAAAAAACATTGTTGACTGTCCCTTCTTCCCTTACTCCAAAATTTGAGGTTTGGTCTTTTTTTTCTATCCGGAATGTACGGTTTTACATCGCAAACCCTCTCAACCCTCAAAGTTATGTTCTATCCTTCTCAACACATCACTTTTTCTGTCAGGCTCCAAATTTAGCGACATTGTAGGGCCGTTGGCTCTACGTTTTCCTCCTAAGTCTCCTCCTACTTTATGAAACATTCTCTTCATTTGCTCTATGCTCTGTCATACGTTATTATGTGAAATGACGCACGAGTAACGCGCTCAGTAAAAAAAAGTGACACGGCGAGCCTCGTCCAAGTACTCTCGATAGCGCTACAAACCTGCTAGCAGGCAACAGTGCCGTCTCCACGAACGTAAGCCTGAGGGGTCATTTCTGTTCCCCACGTAAAAAAAAAAGTCTGGTGCTCGTGCAGAGAGCCACTCGACTCGCTACTTAATACGCACCTTTACTGATTCCGTGTATATTACTTCGTTTTACCGTTGTTGATGATATTTTTTGTCATTAATTGTTGGAAGAAGTGTAATGCCTGTTACCGCACAAGTGTGCAGCGAAATATCCTCTAGCATTAACGCACGAAAATCCGCATCATTTACACTAATTTTAGGAAATTACTGATGTTTATTCTGTTATGTGCTACAATAATTTACGTTGACATCAGGTTCAGTTATTTCTGTTGATATATAGAAAACAATGGTGTTCTTACTGGTTTCCTTCACTTTTAATTTCAACGTGTATCACGTGTATCGTAGTAGCGTTTGCTTAGATTATGTTGGGTGACTGGTCAGTGCTACACCTTTTACTACTGGTGGAACCTTCCAGAACTTAATACTGCATAGCAATAAATATAAAGAGTTGGTATTATTTTGGCGTCAGTAAGGTATTTCCACCCAGAAACAGTTACTGCCTCATTTTAAGAGAAGACTGAATCACTTACTGCCTCCATATCACTGTTTGTGATGATACAAAGCACATGGGGTGCCCTAGGCTGCAAGAGATTTTACTGATAGTACAGACATTTCAGATGCATTTAACAGATCTTACAAATCTGAACGCCTCTGTCGGCTCTAGCACTATAAAGAGAAGTACGTAGTGAATATTAAGCACACACCTTTTAATAACAAATTTTCACTAAAAAAATTCAACTTTTGAAAAAAAACGTTTTGTCTCCAAAGTTCTAAGAAAACTTGGTTATCTCCTTAACGGTAATAATTACGCAACAAGAGTTAAGAATATTTCATTTTTGAGGTAGTGTCGTTCAATATTGAGTTCCATGAACCGTTCAGTTATTCACTTTGTACACATATCACCATAGTAACTATCAATTTTTAAGTTGAGAAATCATTTGGGCTTGCCTTTATTTCAGTCTAATTATTCAGTTCATGAAGACATATACAATTAGGTTAGTCGTATCGTGTGCTGATGACAGCGTATTGGATACAGTGTTGATTAAGGAGGGTGTAAGTAGGCTGTTTAGTTTTTTTTTTTATTGGTAACGCCGCCGCCACGTAGCGCTCTGTATGAAAATCACTGGCTGTGCCGTGTGCAGTCTGTGGCTTGTTGGCATTGTTGTAATACTCGCCATTGTAGTGTCGGGCAGCGGCAGCTGGATGCTAAGAGCGCATAGCGTTGCGCAGTTGGAGGTGAGCCGCCAACAGTGGTGGACGTGGGGAGAGAGATGGCGGAGTTTTGAAATTTGTAAGAATTGGTGTCATGAACTGATATATATATTGTGACTATGAAGGTAAATACATTGTTTGTTCTCTATTAAAATCTTTCATTTGCCAACCAATGCCTATCAGTAGTTAGTGCGTTCAGTAGTTTGAATCTTTTATTTAGTTGGCAGTAGTGGCGCTCGCTGTAGTGCAGTAGTTCGAGTAACAAAGATTTTTGTGAGGTAAGTGATTTGAGAAAGGTATAGGTTATTGTTATTCAGGGCCATTCTTTTGTAGGGATTTTTGAAAGTCAGATTGCGTTGCGCTAAAAATATTGTGTGTCAGCTTAAGCACAGTCGTGTATGAATTTTACAAAGGGGACGTTTCAAGTGTTGACAGTAGTTCCATGCTAAGATCATTAGCAGCTAATTCCACGGAATAATTTGAGGTGACCGGAGTGTGTCTGTCTTTTGGTGCGTAGCTCCTGCTGCGGCTAGGCGAAGGAAAGCTAGCTACACGTAGTTAGCGAAAAATCCTGTGTTATTGCTGTGACTTCGTGGAACGAGACCATTCCGCCTTGATCCGTATCTACTAGGATCGCGAAAAATATTTCACCGCGGTAGCTGAAATGGCCGGCATGTCAGGTCACCGGACACAATATCACCGCGAAATCTGTGACGATTATTAGAGTTACTTAGACTCTCTCACTAAACTACTTCCTGCCCAAGCGGAGGTTCTGTTTTTGACTGGGACGCCAACAGTCACGTTAGAGGTCGTGCAATTGGGTGCCTATTGGTTCCCTTGTACAACGATACGATTGGATGAGGGAGGCTATACGAAGAATGGAGAATTTTAGTACTGGCGTCAGGAAGCGCTAACGGATTATTATCGGTAATTTTATCTATTTGACAGTATTCTACGGGGAACGATTTTGGAAAACTACAGTAAGGAGACGAAGAATACATTAGGGTAGTGGCCAAAGTACGAGTAACATTCGGACATAGTCCGCGGAAGGTCATTCTCTGTTTTTGTTATACATTTATAGTTATTTAGAATCTCATCTGTTATTTTAGAAGACATTTTAACTCATTCATTTATTTATTTCATTCATTTATGAGGGAACTGATAGGAATTATTTTGGATTATAGTTTATCATGTCAACTTCAGCTTCATTGCTAAGGGCCACAATCACTGATTTACGTGTTAAATTTCTATTATCTAACGCTGCAAAGTAGTGTACAGTTATTTTTTAACAGATTCGTGGTTGTGCAGAAGTTAGGTGAAGATCGGAAAATGTTTTTCATGTTAGAGCCATGGAAGAGTGAATCGTAACAGAAAACAGTTGTTGGTAGTAACCTTAAAAGGATATCATGGAAGTGAATCTCTTCTGTATTACATGTATTTCATAGCGCTGAACTGATTTGTGAGAATATTAGCAGCAGACTTTTTCATCTTAATGTTGGGTATATTACTTGCGAACTTTGCACATATGCAGTGAGACATCATTTTGTAAAAGGAGTGAACCACCAGATGATAGCTGATGCGTACTGTTCCGCGGAGAAGGGTACTCGTTGCACAAACAATGTCGAGGGTCAAGTTATTGATAGCCGTGCTGTCAGAAAACGAGCGCCGTACTAAGTTGCCAGGACAAGTAGATAACTGCTACAGATCGAGGCCAGGGAAGTGCGGAAGATAAGGACGGTATTCTGAGTAGTAAAGAAAATGAGAGCTATCGTACAACTAGTAGTGGATATGGCGAAGATAAAAGAACTATAAACGAGTCGCGTACTCAGAATCACGTCGGTCAGAATGCAGGTAGGAGTCTGGATATCGAAGAGACGATGAAAGGAGAGCTGATTCAAGAGATTTTGATGCTGTAGTCACAGCAAGCAGTGCTTCAGCAACGAATAATGCTACGTCGGTTTCGCCACCGAAGATAAGCAGCGCAATGAGTTCGCGGACGTTCACCCCAGCTGTAGCCAAGGATAAGAACAAGCAGATGGGTATAACTTTACAATTTTTAAAACATGGCGAAGGAAGGAAAAAATATGGATTTAAAGAAGGCAGAAGAGGTAAGGTGGAAAGAAAGTAAAAAATGGGGGGACATAGAGGAGGAACTGTTAAGAGTCATAACCAAGGTCAAAGACGAGTTGTCGGGGCGATGCAATGAGAAGCAGACGCGAAGAAAGGCGCACGAGTAACTACGATCGCTTTTAGCTAAAAGACGTCGGAACAGGCCAAAAATGCAGTCAGCCAAACTAGGAAGGATCTGGCCACTTTACAGGAACTGGGGAAGACTTTGGTGAAGGATAAACAGTAAGAACTAGCACAAAATTCACAGAGGACAGATCAGTTGGAACAGCGGCGAGAAGACGTGACGGAATTGTGGAACGATCACGCGCGGATTACTGCACAGCACTCAGAAATAATTAGAGACGCCCAAGACACGCGAGTGTCGATGTGTGGAGAAGTCAAAGGAGAACAACGTTCGTCTGTTCGAATGGAACAAGAAGTAGGGGGAGTTCGAATTCCGATATAACTGAGCCGTTACATAATCAGCTGTTGCGTATCCAACACAGGTAAGCGCACCGCCAGTCACACGACGCGACTCAGAGTCTGAGCCATCACACAATTGCGTGTCATTCCCGAGGTGTGTATTGGGTGAGATGTAGCAGTAATGTGCTCAAATAAGTCACCAATCATACTTAATTTACTTTACCTTTGCTAAATTTCTCGTTAGTATGATGAATGGTAGCTAGTTCCTAATGTGAAAAAACGTAAGTTAATGCAGATCAGTCGGAGAAACAGACCCATAATGTTCGAATACAGTATTACTAGAGTTCTGCTTGACATAGTGAAGACGATTAAATATCTATGAATAGCGTTGCAAAGCAATATAAAAAGTAGAATGAGGATGTAAGGATTCAAGTAGGGAAGGTTAATTGGCGACTTCAGTGTGTTGGGAGAACTACAGGAAAGTGTTCCATCTCTAAAGGAGGATACGCGACCCATTGTTGAGTATTACTCGAGAGTTTGGGATACGCACCACGTTGGATTAGAGGAAGACAACGAAGAACTTCATAGGTGGCCTGCTAGATTTGTTACTGGTAGTATTGAACCCTACGCAAGTATTACGGAGGTGATTCAGGAACTCAAATGGGAATCAATAAAATTTTCTCGGGCTTCCAGCCGTGTTAGGTGGTTAAAATCACACGAGCAATCGGCCGAGGTCTCCTGAGTCGTTGTCAAGTACTAAGACTGACTACTGTGTCGCCATGGCCGCGTCGTTATTTAGCCGAACTGATGGCTTGACGTCACTAATGCTCTCTTCCTCGCCATATATGGTAATGTTTTCATCCAGAGTTCGTCGCGCCCGTTTTAAACTCGCTATGGCCGGTTCCCAAGCTGTGCTGAGCTGCAAACGCCGTCCTTATTTTTAGTGTTTTCAGAGGTTTTTATCTCAATAGCGCCGGCCGGTGTGGCCGAGCGGTTCCAGGCGCTTCAGTCTAGAATCACGCGACCGCAACGGTCGCAGGTTCGAATCCTGCCTCGGGCATGGATGTGTACGATGTCCTTAGGTTAGTTAGGTTTAAGTAGTTCTAAGTTATAGGGGACTGATGGCCGCAGATGTTAAGTCCCATAGTGCTCAGAGCCATTTGAACCATTTCAGTAGCTTCTTTTATGACGCTGTCCCAAAATCTTTGTCCTCATAACGACAGATGTTTCTTCGAATAAAATTCGGTGTCCATTTTCTAAGGCGTGTTCTGCCATGGCTGATTTTTCTGGATAGCGTAGGCGTAAGCACGTCTCGTGTTCCGTCCAGCGTTGCTCCACAGTGCGTAGTGTTTGGCCTACGTATTAACAGCCGCACTGACATGGTATCTTGTACACTCCAGGCGTTGTAAGCCCTAGATAGTCCTTCACAGGCCTCATAAGCTGTAGAAGTTTTGCTGGGAGCCTGAATACCGATGAAATATTATATCTCTTCAGGAGCCGGCTAATCTTTCCCGACACTGTACCACAGAAAGGCAAAAACACAAGTTTCTTGCTATCTTCTTCGGTGGTGTTCTCTTCCCTGTTGGTGTGTTTCTTGCGTGTCACACCAGATGTTGCTTGTAACACCTGTCCGTGGCTGTACCCGTTTTCCCGTGGCAGGCTTTCAGCGTCTGAGACGACTTTAGAACGATGGACGAGGGTATTCAGAGCGGCACCTTTTTGTGCCGGATGGTTGTGGCTGAGAGCGTGCAATACCGATCTGTGTGTGTCGGTTTCCTGTAGACACTGTTACCGAGGTGCCCATTGGTTTTTCGTCGAACGAGGACGTCAAGAAAGGGCAATGCACCATCTATCTCATCTTCCATCATAAACTTTATGTGGTCGTGAATACTGCTCAGGTGTTCTAAAAATTCTCCCAGCTTTTCACGACCATGGGGCCAGATGATAAAAGCGTCATCGACGTAACGATAAAACCAACTTGGCTTAGCTGGAGCCGTGTCCAAGGCGATGTCTTAAATTTTTCCATAAAAAGGTTGGCTATGTATGGAGCTAACGGACTTCCTATAGCCACGTTGTGCAACTGGTCGAAATACTAGCCGCCATCTAGGAAATACGACGACGTCAACGTGTGCTTAAACAGTCCCACAATTGTGCTATGAAATAACTGGGAGAGGAGATCTATACAGTCTTTGTATTGATACATCAAATGGGAATCATTCGATCGAAGGCGACATCATTCTCGGGAGCACTAGTGACTAAATTTAGAGAACCGGTGTTTTAGGCAGATTTAAGAATAGAGATAATCAATCGTCAGCTGTACAATTCTTTTGTTAAATGACTTTTTGTCAAGTTTCAGCAAGGTAATTTTCCGTTCTCTGGAAATAATACAATTAAGCGTACATCGGAAATCAATTGTCAAGTGAACTCTGGACGGTGAAATCCTACAAAAAATGACTGTAGAAAAACTATTTAGTGACTACCGGTGTTGGGTCACAATTAACATCAGATTAATAACAATAAGTTTATACTGATATATAATACTGTGCTTAGCCTACATAAGCTTTTAGACACAGTAGCGCCTGTTGCTTGTTATATAAGCGATAGTCAAACTATCAGTCCATTGGTGCTAATCATTATATTTCGTGGCTTTTTAATATTTTACTTCTGATACGAAATTTTTTGGTCATCATATCTTCGCATTTTTTACATTACTTTTTAACTGCTTAAATAATAATGCGCAAAAAAATTATGACGAATGTACGTTTATAGTCCGTTTATTACTGCATACTTATTGTTATTAATCTGTAGTTAATAGCGATCCAAACGGGATAATAACTAAATTCTTTTTCCATATCCATTTTTTGTAGGTATCTGTTGCCCAGAGTTTGCCTAACGATTGCTTTCCGATGTAAGCTTAATTGTGATCTTCTGAGGATGGCAAATTAATTTACCATTACTTGCCAAGAACTTAAATTAATAAAAAGATCTATGTCGCTGACGACTGATTATCTCTATTTTTAAAACATGCTTCAGTGCTGCGGACTTGTAGCCATTAATAAAATTTTTGGCTGACTGCAGAACAATTGCATTGCCGCCAACGTGTATTTTGCGTAACGACCATGAAGATACATTAGAGATTAAGGCTCTTATGGAGGCGTATAGATTAGTCGTTTGACCGTCGTTCTATTTGTGAGTGGAACAGACACGGGAACTACTAACAGTGATACAGAGCTCCCTCCACCACGCAGCATACAGTGAAGTGCGGAGTATGTATGTAGTTTCAGATATAGTATGGAACGTAAACGAATACAAGAAGCGAGGGAAAGATCGAGGGCAAGGGATTACTTGATATTCGACCTTAACAATGTTATCTCAGTTCATAATTTCCAGAACTATCGTGAAGTGGCAGATCCCACATCCAAAACGTTGGATAGCTGAAATTGATTGACCGATGCCACCCTCTTGGCCTTTATGGTACAAACTGTGAAGCTGTCGTAATAGGCGGAGAGGTGCTACTCCGACGTGGCGCGTCCCCAGGTGGCGGATAGGGCGGGGAGGGGCTTCTGACTAGGTTGCCAGCAGACGTGAGCGAAATAAAATAGCTCTCGCAGACCAAACACAAACCCTCTGGACTAACACTCCAGTTATATCTTGAGCAATCTTCGGAAATCTGCACCACTTCAACCTTACAATTTTTATGGATTATGGGTGAAAAAGAAAACAAATTACCCTAGGGAGTAAAATATCTCGACCCCAGGTCGCAAGCAGTCATTTCGGATTCCGGGGAGCCTGCACTTTCTGCTCTTGCTTTATCGAAAGAATCTGAAAAACACAAATTCAAGAAGAAATATAACATAGGAACACTGAACTCATTGATCAGAACAGGAAAACATCAAGAACTGACTCACGAACTTGAACACCATAGTATCCAAATACTGGCACTACAAGAAACTCACTATACTGATAAAAATTCATTTCAAACGGGCAGTTACAGAATTTTTAAAGGAAATCCAGCAGAGTATATCTTTGGAAAATGCCCTCTATTGGGTACAGCCTTTGTGGTTAGAAGAAATATAACGGAGTCCGCAACAAACTTCAGCTCTACGTCCAACAGGTTCTCAACTTTGACGATCAAAAGTTAAAAAAAAAATGTATACGCTAGTGAATGCTCACGCTCCAACAAATAACGGCAATAAGAAAAATCCGAACGAAGTACAGACTTCCTGGTAAGAACTAGAAGACACGATTTTGGAGATTCCAAAGGAAAATGTCATTATTCTGCTCGGGGATTTTAATGCACAGCTCGGCACGGAGAAGAAATACAAAACATCATTGGTGAATACACAGTGTATAAGAAAACAAACAACAATAGAATAAGACTTGTGGAAGTCTTCCAAATCTTCAACCTTAAAATTACAACTACACACTTCAAGAAATATATCCCAAGAAGATGAAGACTTGGAAAGCACAATTTCAACTCTTTGGAGAGTTCCAAATCGACCACATAGCCATTTGTAGAAGAGAATTCAAAACAATTCAAAACGTTAAGGTACAGAATGGAGCCAAAATAGATACGGATCACTATCTTCTTAAGTTTAAAATTAAATTCATTCCAAATTCAGGAAGAAATAGTAATAAACCTATGACTAAGCATCTTGAAACCAGGAATATTGAAGAAGATACTCAAAATTATTTCAAATCAAAATTGTGAGGTGAGACATGGGACGAAATGAAGTCTCAAATAACGAAAACGGCAGAAGAATCTCTTCCAACCAAAACTAAACACAAGAATATGAAGTGGAATAAAGCTTTTGAAAACAGACAAAAGTTAAGGAAAAAATTTTAATCGAATCCGACACAAAACAACCTAGAAAGGTTCAGGGAAGGTAGAAAAACAGCCTCCTACACAATCAGAATCGAAAAGAGACAGTATGAAAAACTATCCCTTCAACAAACACAGGTGTACTTCACTCAAAACGAATCGAGTGCTTATTATCTATCTTTCAAAAGACACCTGAAAGGTTACGAACCGCCGAGTTGAAATTTTCGTGGCAAATCAGGGATATTAGGTACAAATGACAAAGAAAACTGCAACATTTTAGCATACTATTTCGGAGAATTTCTCAACTGTAAAGAGCCTCTAGAGAAACCGGAATTCAAAACTCCAGCAGAAATCCCTGCAGAATCACATCCACCAACTCTAAACGAAGTCCGGCAAGCTATAAAATCCCTCAAGAACAACAAATCTTCTTAAGAAGATTGAATCACAGTTGAACTTTTGAAACTAGGTGAGGAAAAAGTAGCACTACGCCTCGGGTACAATTATTAAGGAAGTTAGGAGGCGTCTGGTGTGGCCGAGCGGTTCTAGGGGCTTCAGTCTGGAATCGCGTGACGGCTACGATCGCAGGTTCGAATCCTGCCTCGGGCATGGATGTGTGAGATGTCCTTAGGTTAGTTAGGTTTAAGTTGTTCTAAGTTCTAGGGGACTGATGACCTCAGATGTTAAACCCCATTGTGCTTAGAGCCATTTGAACCATTTTTGAAATTTGGAGAAGCGAAAGATCCCAGAGAAGATCCCAGAAGATTGGAGGTGGCACTTATATATACACTTCACAAAAAGGGTGACAGAACAGCTGTGAACAATTACAGGGGGATTTTCCTTCTATCCGTTCCATACAAGGTCGTTCCCAAGACATTACTAAATAGGATTGAACCAGTTCTCGATGCACAGACAAGAGAACGCCCAAGGTGGGTTTAGAACAGGGAGGAGCTGTTCGGAGAAAATTATTAACCATAAAAACATAATTATAACACGTGCTGGTAACCACATGTTAAGACGTTTATTTATTTAAAAAAAAGCGTATGACTCCATTGACAGAGAAAGACTCATTAGAACTCGGGAGGAAATTGGAATCGACAGAAAAACTAGAGAGATAGTAAAGCAAACATTGACAGACACCAAGTCCAAAGTCAAATTTCGAGGCAAGATTTGTGAACCTTTTAAAATCTAAACGTGTTTGAGAGAAAGGTGTGGACTCTCCCCAATTCTGTTCAACATCACTTTGGAAAAGATTATGAAGGAGACATTGGAGGAATACACACAAGAAAAAGTTAAGGGAAATTCTTTTGGACGATCAGTTAAAGGCCTTACGATACATGCACTAGCTTTTGCATATGATATTGATCCCCTATCCACATTTGTAGGAGATACAATTAAACAAATAAAAATGTTAGCCAAGCATGCAGCTAAATTTGGTTTACAGATATCACAAGAAAAAACGAAATTGATGTCAAACAAATATAAGGAAATCAAATAATTGCAGACAATTATTGGATGTGTCGTAAGGGTGAAACACTTTAAATATTTGGGAGAAACAATAGCGGATACTAGCATAGAAAAAGAAGCTGACAAACTTCGAGTAGCTAAACGTAGGAAGATACACGTTTTAACACAGAAGTTTTACAATAAAAAATGCCTGTCTCGAAATGTAAAGTTATTACACTACAACACAGTGACGAGAATAGAAGTTCAATATGCAGCAGAAACACCCTCCCTCAAGAAGAAAGGACTAATAGATGATCTCGAGAAGAAGGAAATAGTAATTCTGAGGAAGATTCTTGGTGGACACAAAGAAGTTGGTGAAAAATGGGTAAAGATGAGCAATGAGAAGATCTACCAGTTTATTAAACCAGTCACAACGAAAATGATAAAGAGAAGGCTGAAGTCCTTTAGTCATCTGGTGAGAATGGATGATGCCAGATTAACTAAGAAAATATTCAATATAATTCAACAGAGGAAAACACTCACCTCTTCTTTGCAAGGAATAAAGAAAGAGCTCGGGGAACTTGGAGGTACAGAAATGGACGCAATGATTGGGGGTAAATACAGAATGGCAATAACTGAATTCGAGGTTTTTCAGGAGGCCCCAAAACCGAAGACCAACAGGAAACTAACAGCTTAACATTTGGAAAAAATGGCAACAGGCAGCAGAACAGCCTGAGAGAATATATATATATATATATATATATATATATATATATATATATATATATATATATATATATATATATATATCAACAAATACTTGCAGGAAGAAGTGGAGATAACGTAGAGACATTAAAAAGCGATCTCAGAGTTCGCATGTGATGCACGCAACACGTGAGAGAAGTGAGCATGAGGGGAACTTTCGTGTGCCATCATGCTGAAACAACGATAGGAGGCACAGCAACAAAAATGGATCAGGAGCAACCGAAAGCACAAGTATCAGCGAAAATAGAACAGGCAGCTGGAATAATTTTGCTGGGGAGAATAACATAAGACTCGGCGTTTTCAGCGAAACTGAGGCGTATCGGACAGGAAACTCCAGGATGTACACCCATCGAATCCCACAATTGAGTGAGCACCATATTTGGAACCTGCAACAACTGACAAAATGCAGCCCTCCCCCCAAGGGGGTCCACAACTCTTTTGTGGATACGTGCATAGCGAGCACGGGACCCCGAGCTAATGTGGCCGTCCTTCCTTTCTGGGCTGCATACCTTCCTTTTCCGCATCCTTCCCTATCCCACATCTTCACCCTCCCCTCCCCTCACCTCTGGCTCTTTCCTTCCCTTTCTCCCCCTCTGGGAGTATGGTTTGTGCCTACATCCGGAGACAGATGTTCGTAAATGTAATGCATTCTTCAACTTCTCTGCTTGCATGTCTTCATCCTCCCTTTGTCCTTCTTTTTTCCTTACCTTCAGTTTACCCTTTTCTCCACTGCGGCGTTTGAGACCTCTCTTCTTTCTTTTCCCTTTCTTTGTTTTCCCTTTCTCTTTCTTCCTCGCTGTGCTTGTCTGAAGGCCGACCGACGCATTCTCGTGCGTAGCCGGTGATGGGGTAACACGTAATTCCCCGCCCCGTGTAGACAGGTAGGACACATACGTACCCCCTGGTAACGGCCAGGAAGGGGTGATTACCTGAGCTGATACCTTCCGAAAGTGCCGATTGGTCACTCCGTCCATTTCTCGGGAGGTGTGACCTGAGGTGTGAACAATCACCTCAGGTGGGAGTGCCCTCAGAGAGGGCCCCCAAGGGAGGAGTGCGCCATCGGAGACGCTGGTAATCATGGGGGATTCTTCCGCTATGGTTTCGTCATCTTCCACTATGTCTGTTCACAAGCGTAAGTTCACTGAGTCTCAGCCACAGAGAGTTCTTCCATCGTTGCCACAGTTCCTTGTTGTTTCTCGGTCTGACGAAGGTCACGACTTCCTCACAGTGAACCCTTTCATTATCCAGAAAGGTGTCGACGCAATTGCAGGTCCTGTAAAGTCTTGTTCCAGATTACGGAATGGCACCTTGTTGTTAGAAACAGTCAGTGCCCTCCAGGCACAAAAAGTGCTGCGCACTTCACTCCTCCACACCTTCCCTGTCCAGGTTGAAGCGCACCACACTTTAAATTCCTCATGTGGAGTCGTTTATACACGCTCCCTCGACGGATTGTCGGACGAGGAAATTCAGCGCTACCTATCTGACCAGGGCGTAACGGCTGTTCATAGAGTTGTGAAAAGGGTTGCCATTAACATCGTTCCAACCCGTACTGTCTTCTTGACATTTGACGGAGTTCAACTCCCATCGAAAAAAAAAGCGGGCTATGAGATAATTTCCGTTCGCGCCTACGTCCCAAACCCAACGCGTTGCTATCGGTGCCAGCGGTTCAATCACACCAGCCAGTCCTGTTCCAATCCGGCCAAATGTGTTACTTGTGGCAAGGATGCCCATGAGGGTGCTTGTCCACCTCCATCCCCTCGTTGCATCAACTATATGGGTGACCACGCTGCTTCCTCTCGAGATTGCCCCATTTTTAAAGACGAAAAGCTCATTCAGGAAATCAGAGTGAAGGAAAAGGTGTCGACCTTTGATGCTCGAAAATTATTCGCAAGTCGAAAGCCTACTGTGCCTCAGACAGGAAAATACAACACTGTCCTGGCCTCTCCTCGGCCAACAAAGGAGGCGGCCACGCAAACTTGTGATCTCACCTTTAATGACACGGCTGTCAGATCGGCCAGCGCAAAGATCGCCCTTTCAACCTCCCCACTTTTGCCTGCTCAGTCTATGGCTCACCCTTCATCGGGTTCTACTAAATCTCGATCCCAAAAGTCAGGCACCCAGACTTCCAAAAAGGAGCATACTCGTGAAATTTTTTTACATACCCCAACTTCACAACCATCGGTTCCTCCATCTAAACACAATGTTTCGAAGAAGGCTAATAAGAAACCCAGTTTCTCTCCTTCTCCACCACGGCGTGCCTCATCTACAGCACCACCTGGCGGTAACCGCCCTCGACCGTCTTCTGTGCCGCCGAGGCGCACTACTGGCGGCCCATCAACCGGCCGATTGCTGGTAGCAGGAGCTGCTCCTGAACAACCTATGGGTCAGGATCCTTTGCCTTCGGCTGAGTACCGTTCCACGCTGTCGGGAGCAAGCTCTCAGCAGTTGTTGAGTTGACGGCAACCTTGGTCACATTCTTCCAATTTCTCTCCACCCTATGTCCATTATCCTTTGGAATATCCGCGGCATTCGAGCCAATCGGGATGAATTGACGATCCTCCTACGATCCTACTCGCCAGTCATCTGCTGTCTTCAGGATACAAAGCTGCGTCCCCTCGACCGCTTTGTCTTCCCCCATTTTCAGTCAGACCGATTTGATCTCTCCTTTGTTGAAGGCACTCCAGCGCATGGAGGACTCATGATTCTTCTCCATAATACTCTCCATTATCACCCAATCCCCTTAAACACTTCCTTCCAAGCAGTCGCTGTCCATCTTTCCCTTTCTGGATACACCTTCTCTCTTTGTACTGTTACATTCCATCGTCCACACCAATGGCACGAGCTGATCTCCTTCATCTTCTTGGTCAGCTTCCGCCCCCCTATTTGCTGGTTGGGGACTTCAATGCCCACCACCCGCTTTGGGGATCTCCACATCCATGTCCGCGTGGATCACTATTGCTACATGTCTTCCACCAAGCGGATCTTGTTTGCCTCAACACTGGGGACCCTAAATTTTTGTCTGCCTCCACGACAAATTTCTCTCATTTGGACCTTTCGGTCGGTACTGTTCCGCTAGCTCGGCGCTTCGAATGGTTCTCCCTTGCTGATACACACTAGAGTGACCACTTTCCATATGTCCTTCGATTGCAGCCACAACTTCCATATATGCGCCCGAGACGCTGGAAGTTTTCCCAAGCCGATAGGACAGTTTTTTCGTCTCTAGTGACATTCGATGACCGTCACTTTCCTAGCGTTGACTATTAGGTCACTCATATTACAGACGTTATTCTTACAGCTGCGGAACGTTCAATACCTCGCACCTCCGAATTCCTCCGGCGCCCCGCAGTTCCTTGGTGGAACGAGGCATGCCGTGACGCAATACGTGAGCGGAGACGTGCTCTTCGCGTTTTCAGACACCATCCTATATTGGCCAGCTGTATCCTGTATCCGCTATAAGCAGTTCCCTGCGCGGTGTCGTCGCGTCATCTGCGAAAGCAAGAAAGCAAGCTGGGACTTCTTTACTAGCTCATTTAACACCTTCACTCCCTCCTCGGAATTTGGAGTCGGATTCGACGGTTATCAGGCGCCCCTAGTTTCTCCACGGTCTCTGAGCTCACTGTCGCGCTTGGTACATTAGTGGACACCGTCGCAATTTCTAATTCATTGGGTCAACACTTTGCTGAGATTTCGAGCTCTTCAACTTAGCCGCCAGCGTTTCTCTCGAAGAAACGTGCAGCGGAAGTGCGACCTCTTGCTTTCTCCTCTCAAAATCGAGAAAGCTACAATACTGTTTTCTCCATGCGGAAATTCCAACATGTACTCTCTTCTGCTCGCTCCTCCGCCCCAGGACCGGATGGTATCCATATCCAAATGTTGTTGCATTTATCATACCACAGTTTGCGTTACTTCCTTCGCCTTTATAATCGAATTTGGACCAACAGTACTTTTCTCAGACGATGGCGGGAAGCTATGGTAGTTCCTGTTCCGAAACCTGGAAAGGACTAACATCTCCCCTCCAGCTATCGCCCCATTTCTCTCACGAGTAGTGTATGTAAGGTTTTGGAGCTTATGGTGAATTGCCATTTAGCTTGGTGGCTGGAGTCCTACAGTATTTTAACACCTGCCCATTGCGGTTTCCGAAAGCATCATTCTGCAGTTGACCACCTTGTTGCTCTCTCCACTTATATCATGAACAATTTTCTCCGGAAACCCCAAATAGTAGCAATATTTTTTGATCTGGAGAGAGCATACGATACCTGTTGGAGGACAGGCATCCTCCGCACACTGTTCTCTTGGGGCTTTCGCCGCCGGTTGCTCCTTTTTCTTCGCGAATTTATGGCAGAAGGCACATTTAAAGTGCGGGTGAACACTACTGTCTCCCGTACTTTCTCCCAAGAAAACGGGGTACCCCAGGGCTCCGTGCTAAGTGTTGTACTGTTTGTCATTGCTATGAATCCAATTATGGACTGTCTCTGAAGCAAAGCAAGCGCTGTATCATGTATAAGATACAGAGGCGAGCGAGTGCACGGGACTTACCCTAGTTCACTGCTAGTAGCGTCACGTCATCGTAACGCGCCTGCATATAGTATTGCACCACATTTAACATAAAAGTAAAAATTAAGATTTGTGTGTAAAACTTTGTTAAAGTATAGTTCTATGTAATAATGTTTCAGGTAACAAATCTTAATATTATAAAATTAGTAGTTTACGTAAAATTCACGTTTTGAAAGAAAAATAGGAGGCGCTAACTAATGACGCTAGGAAGCCAAAATTTGGTGAGAAGGTGCAGTAAGAAGTCATTAATGAGTGGTGCTGGTTTCCAAAACCATAAAACTAAAATTGACTCCAGAATCCGCGTTTTTCGGAAAAATCAGAGGCGCGAAATAATAGAGCTACAATATTGAAAATTGGTAGGATGCTTCAGTTCACCCTAATAATAATAATGGAAATACCACAATCAGTTACCTCTTCTAGTTTTTTAGTAATTTAGTAAAAACTACTTTTGTGAGTAAAATGTACATAAGCATTATAGATTAAGTACTTTAAATTTTAATGATAAAACAAATTCTTTAAGACCAATGATCAGATAGGACAATTAACAAAGCTACACCAAGTTTTAGTCTTGTAGCATAATTAACAGCTGATACAAGTCTTGATAAAGCTATAGTTCAGAGGTAACAATCTACCGTTAGTTCCATTGTAAAAATTCTAGAGAGTAAAGTTTTAATTTTAGCGGGCTGAGATTTTCTACGTGCTTCTGTACTGCTCAGATGTATGTATACAAAAATTGAGAAGTTTGTAAAGCTATTATTAAATGTGATATTTAAGATTATGTGCCTGAGATAGCGATCATTTGGAGGCTGCAGGCATCTGCATAGGAACGGAAAGAACAGATGCTCTCTTGGCGGTACGCGCCGGAGCTATATAAAAAGAGCGGCAGAGGCAGTAGGAAGCTCACTCCGCATTAGACCAACGCCTAGTCCACGCGAGCTTAACGTCCGATCGCGCCTCGCCTCGGGTGACGTCATAGCGGGCTGTGACATGCGCGTACTTAGCAATGTAAACGGACATTGAAAATCGCGAGGACTGTACACCGTCCTGGATCGTTTAGACTTCGGTAACAAACTGTTATTGTGCCGTCCGTGTGAAGTATAATTCCGCGTGGCAAGTGGTGACTAACTCCACTTTTAAGGCGAGCATTAATCTTTTTTTTTAACATTATTGCGAACTATTAATAGAGCACCGTTAGTTAGAGTAATGAACTATTCGGGAGGAACTTGCTGTAGAAGTCGCCTCTGAACTATTAAACGATTGGCTGAATTAACAATATTTAATGTCTTTAGCATTTTCAGAAGTTTCGAGTAATTTGTGTGAGCCTTTAAGATAATAAAATCTTGTTTGGAACTTTAAATTTTATTGAAGCAGCCCTAATCCCGTGAAGAACTATGGATATTTTTCGTTTAGCTGGGCTGTACAGGAATGTGGCCGTGCAGACTGGGAACTAAGGTCAGTAAGTTTCCCTTCGCTTTCTGACTGGCCACCAAATTAGTTGCCAGGCTCGCGTGATTTAAGGTGGCAATGTTCAACTTTCATTCAACATTAAACAACGACTTCTTCGCCGTCCCACATATGTTGCATCGGCAATAGTCTGTTACGTGAAATGAACAAACAAACAACTCATACAACTTCTTCGCCGCCCCACATCTCCTTCCTGATGTCTCAAGCTCCCTCTTTGTGGACGATTTTGCGATCTACTACAGCTCTCAACGGACCAGCCTTCTTGAACTACGTCTTCAAGGCTGTCTCGATCACCTCCACTCTTGGAGCATCGAAACAGGCTTCCGCTTTTCTCCCAGTAACACCGTTTGTGTTAATTTTTGGTGTCCTACGGAGTTTCTTCCACTTTCCTTACATCTAGGACCTGTCAACCTTCCGTTTTCGGACGTCGCTAAATTCTTGGGTCTTATGTTTGAGAGAAAACTGTGCTGGTCCTCCCACGTTTCCTATCTTTCGGCTGCGGTCCCTAAACACCCTCCGTGTCCTGAATGGTACCTCCTGGGGAGCGGACCGAGTGGTCCTTTCTCGCATCTATCGCACCTTAGTGCGCTCGAAATTGGACTATGGCAGCATATTTTACTCCTCTGCTCGGCAGTCTATTATTCGGTGTCTCGCCTCTATCCACCACCGTGGATTACGTTTAGTGTCTGGAGCTTTTTACACCAGCCCTGTGGAAACCCTTTACGCTGAGACTGCTGAACCTCCGCTGTCCAATCGGCGAGCTGTCCTTCTAAGTCGTTATGCTAGCCATCTGTCTTCCATGCCTGATAATCCGGCCCATGACATTTTTTTCGACGCCTCCTTTGATTTAAGGTATGCAGGCCGCCCTTCCTCCCTACTACCACCGGGAGTCCGCTTCCGTCGACTGTTCCATTCTCTTTCCTTCCGCTTTCCTAAGACTTTCTTGACACCTTGGGGTACAGCACCACCTTGGCTCCGTCCCCGGATCTGCCTGCTCCGTGACCTTTGTCAGTTTCCCAAGTATGGTATCCCTTCACTTGTTTAGCGTTGGGCATTTTCTACTCTATGTGTACAAATGAAGGAAGCCACATTTATTTACACTGACGGCTCAAAAACATCGTTTGGTGTAGGGTGTGCCTATATTGTTGGTGACACCTAAATCTATTTCGGCTTCCCTACCAGTGTTCGGTTTATACTGTGGAGCTTTATGCTGTTCTCCACGCTGTCCAATGCATCGGTCGCCATCACCGGATACAGTATGTTTCTGTTCAGATTCTCTCAGTTCTCTCCTCAGTCTCCAAGCTCTCTATCCTGTCCACCCTCTGGTCCACCGGATTCAGGACTGCCTCCACTTGCTCCACTTGGGGGGCGTCTCGGTGACGTTCCTCTGGATCCCAGGAGACGTTGGGATCTGTGGAAATGAGGCGGCCGATATAGTGGCCAACGCTGCAGTCTCTCTTCTTCGGCCAGCTATTCGCACGATTCCCTTCACCGATCTACTGAGTGTTTTATGTCGTCGTGTTGTTCTTTTATGGCATGCACATTGGTCGACACTTCCCCATAATAAACTGCGGGACGTGAAAGCTCTTCCCTGTGCTAGGACCTCTTCCTCTCGAACGCGTCGTCGGGAGGAGGTAATTTTAACTAGACCCCGGATAGGGCACTGTCTTTTTAGCCATCAACATCTTTTAAGTGGCGATCCTCCCACACTCTCTCCCCACTGCTCTCAGCTGTGGACGGTAAGACACCTTTTACTTGAGTGCCCCTATTTTACTCCGTTACGCGCCCGTCTACAGCTGTCGCCTGAAATAGCGTCCATTTTAGCAGATGACACTGGCTCAGCCGATCGCGTTCTCGAGTTTACTAGTGCCAGTGAGATGACGTCAGTCATTTGAAGATCGTTTTGGAGACAACCAACCCAATTCTGTAGTGGTTTATTAACCTTTCCTTTTGCTTTTAGTTTCTCCAATTTTTTGAGTTTCGTTCCCATATCTAATGGTCTCCTTTTTCGTTTTTTACCTTTTCATAAGTCGCAGACCGTGCGCTAATGAGCATAGCAGTTTTGCGCCCTAAAACCAAAACAAACAAACAAAAAAATGCAGACGCAGGACAGGCTAAAGACACACCGGCGAGCACAATCGGAATGAGCTGAACAAATTTGCTTGAACAGAAGACATAGACCAGCTACTGCTAGAAGAGAAACAGCTACTAACACGGCAGGATATGCATCTCACTGTAGAGGTTACCTTAGGCAACGTTAGGTTGGAAGGGATTTTTGATATTACCGACCGCAGCACTGCAGTATCAGATTCAGCATACAATTGTGCAGAAAATCATTGCTGTCTAGTTGTCTCAGATGAAGATTAAAGACACTTTAAGTAGAAATCCTGCAGAGGTACAGCAACAAACTCGCATTTAATTCAAGTGGCAAGAAACAAACTTCTTGGTCGTGCTACACCTCGCCATTTACCTGATACTTGGTATGGATGTTTTGTAGAAACAGCAGGTGATATTATATCTGGGGAAGGATGAAGTGATATTATAGAAGATGTTGTCATCCACTCAGTCAGAAGAGCATTCTGTTAGAGCACAGCTTCTGGAAAACTGTTAGGAATTGATCTGAACCAATAAAGAATATGAAGACGAAATCATACCCCAATGCTACGATAAAGAAGTAGGTGAGCAAGATGAGGAAAAGATGAGGGAAGATGTGAAGGATGCAATTGAAGAAAAGATACAGGAACTAAATAACATTCCGGTAAAAGAGAGAGAGTACTGAAGAAAAAGTTTGTTACCTAACACAGAGGTATATTTGCAACAACAAAAAAAACACTTTGATTACTCATTCAGAGTGTGGGAACAGAGAACAGAGAAAATCGTTTCCATCGTATCCAGTCTCAAACAATATAGGTACAAAATGTTCCTGAAAATACAGAATATGTCAGATTATAGCCTTACAGTTCCTCTCATGTCTACATATAACAGGATGATACAGAAGCAAGATGGTTCAGTACGACTTGTCGTAGACTCGCACATAACAAATCCTATCACGGAGTAGAATACTAACAGACCTGAGAAAATTCAAAGGACGTATAAGTTTTCATAAGATAACCGTTTATTCGTCAGTCGACTCGCGTTCCAGCTTCTGGCAGGTATCACTGCACCCAGATTGTCGGAAGTACACACCATTTCTATCATTCGGTATATGTCATCCATTAAAGCGATTACTTTTTGGATTAAATGTATCTTCAATTGGCAGTATAGGTGGATTAGATACAATATTGAGTGATTCTCTCAATAAGCACGCCTCTATAGTTTAATTCTTTTATATTGGCGGTTCGCACATGCCCACCCAGACGCGGGAGACTGCTGCGTTGCCAGTTGTACGCGCCAAGGGGGGGGGGGGGGGGGGGGGGGAGCGCGCAGTTTATGAAGTAAAGCCACCACGGCCACATTAACCCTTTCGCTGCTACAGAGGCGTGCTCCCCGCATTCCGCGCTGTACGCGATTTTGTTATCATTGCACTGCTCGCCTGTGCAGACACAAGGTGTTTCGACTGCTTTGACTCATTTTATCATTCGATTTCACAAAAACTATTTGGCCCAAAAATTTTATTTTTACACGTCTTCTTGGCTGATACCTTCCCCCCACCCCCCCATAAATGACTTAATTTTGTTTCGATGTGCAACGCAGTTAATGAGCAGCGTTAGATGTAGGAAAACATTGCACGAAATTTTGAAGAGTTTGCAGAGGTAAAGGTCCATACCGTATACTTTCCTTATGGCCGATTTTAGTTGCCACTAGATATTTCAAAAAATTGCATTCAAACGAATAAAATTCATAAAGTAAGACACTTCGATATTGCTTTTAAAAAAAGAAAATATTGAGCACAGAATAAGGTTTGAACTCATAACCTTTCGTTTAGCAGACATTCACTTTAACCATAACACTAACGCATTTCGTCACCATAAACAACTGCTGGAGGAGTTTAAAATATCACGCAAAATACCGACAGACACTGTTGGTATGATTATGAATTACTCACGTTTCGTCGAAGTACAATAATAAATAAAACAATTACGGCTGTTCTTCATTGCGAGAAAGTGGTTTGTGAGAATGATACAAACACCTGTCGTTGCTATCTCCTGAATTAGGAGGCTTATTGCTCGTTTGGTTTAATTAATTCATAGAATATGAAGCAATTGGTATAAAAATTGCTTTTTCCAATCTTTCTATAAAAGGAAGTCTGCTATCAAGACATTTCTTTTGTTCAATTACATTATTTATTACTGAACGTTTCTAAAACTGAAGACACTCGTCCGTGCTCTGCACTGCAGTCAAGCTCAGGCAACGTCGTTCTCTGTTCATTGGCTGACTGTGTTTTGTGACGTCAGATGCGCGGAACGAACCTAAACTCGGCCGCTGTCATAAATGACACGCACGTTAGTTACCTGAATGACCACTTGATAGCAGAAGCATTGTAGGATGCACATAATAAAATTTTCGGTCACATCCTACAAACAGTAAAAGAGCGTAGTGTGAGAGCAAGGACCACTGAGTCATGTTACGGATCTTCATCGTGGACATATTATTACAGCAGAAAGGATATCTCTAAACATGTAAAAAGTGGATTACATTGAAAACTTGGCAAAACCGACAACGAAGGGTCAACTCAAAGGATCCGTAGGGTTAACCAATTTTTACAAAAAATTATCAATGAGTCGGTAGCAGCATCACCAAAACTCTAACTTACTGGCAGGAAACTCCATGGTCTTGCGACGCTGCAGCAGAGTATTTCAGTCCTTAACCTTTTCGCAGCTACAGGCGTACTAGTATGCCCGGAGGTAGAAAAGCCAGACAGCTGGGGCCGTAAAAGTACTCCCAGCGGGCGGGAAGTCCAGAGGGCTACGTGTATTTATGTGTGCTCGTCAGGCGGAAACTCCAGATGGCTAATGGCATTCATATACACGAGAGCACGGGAGCAGGTAAACGTACACAATAGAAGGGCTAGTCGCCGTTGTCCGCTTTTCTTACAGTAGTGACATTATCTGGTCTTCTTTGTAATGTAGGAAAGGTTCAAATGGTTCAAATGGCTCTGAGCACTATGGGACTTAACAGCTGTGGTCATCAGTCCCCTAGAACTTAGAACTACTTAAACCTAACTAACCTAAGGACATCACACACATCCATGCCCGAGGCAGGATTCGAACCTGCGACCGTAGCAGTCGCACGGTTCCGGACTGCGCGCCTAGAACCGCGAGACCACCGCGGCCGGCGTAATGTAGGAAAGCGGTTTAGTTTTCACGTCCACTTGGCCCTTTCTGCTTACTACTCTAACATTCGGCCTGTCCTCTTTTAGCTTCGGTTCGACGACAGCGTTCGCGTGTTGAGCCTTTGCCATGATGGGACACAATTTATCGAACAAGGAAATCATGGATATTCTTATGAATAGCTGTGACGAAGACTGTAGTGATACTCCGAAGCTTTCTTCCGACGAAGAGATGGATGCGTCTGGACGTATTGCTGAATCCTCGACTGTCTTGTGAATGGCGCTGCCTTGTTTATACAGCCGCGGCGCCAGTACTGTCTTCACTGCTGCCCTGTCCTGCACCACGTAAGGCAATGTTTCAGCAACACGATCGCCGCACCGGCTTCAGTTCCCCAGTCATAGCATCTCAGCTGCAAATCCACCGTCTTTACTGAGGGTGTTGTCCGATCTCGCAGTTGTTTCTTCTCTCATGAGGTGATACTTCCGCTTGCGGTTGTCCATATCGTTTCCTTCTGGTGATTCATTTCTGTTCTTATGCCTCCCATCGTTTTTTCTATATGGCGGTTCACAGAAGTTCCCTCTCGTGATCACTTTTCTTACGTGTTGCATCATACTCAAACTCTAGCTCTCTGAGAAAGCTTTTGAATGCCTCTGTGTCATTTCAACATCTTTCTGCAAGTACTTGTTGGTAAGATAATGGTAACTTCATGTAGCATAAGTGGATTCTTCCGCTCGCGCTACACCGTACGTTCAGAAACAGATTCCGTTCCACTAACGATTCAGTGAGTTTCGCAGGGCTTTGGAATCCTGATGATTCTAGGTTCCTACATATCATGATCTGTTTTATTCTGTCCTGCCTCTCTCGTGACCAGTGGCTAGTGAGGAAACCACTTGTAAATTCTTTTTATGCTCTTCAGGTAGCCACAATATTTCGCCTTTTCTATGCGACCGGCCTTTCTATTTGTCCACATATAAATTCCAGTTTGTATCCTATAGGCCTAGAAGGTGACATCGCTGTATCAAATTCAGCTATCCAAGGTGCTGGATGTAAGTTATTTCCACTGTCACATAGTACCGGAAATTTTGAACACAGATAAGATTGTTAAGGTTGAATGTCACGTCATTACCTGCTGGGGTAAGATAGTTATCGTTGAATCCTCTCCATCTTTCCGCCTCTTCTTATATTCGTATATCTTCCGTACTACATCTACATTTTCATTAAAACTACGCAAGCCATTGTATGGTGCGTAGTGGAGGGCACCCCGTACCACTACTAGTCATTTGCTTTTATGTTCCAGTCACAAATAGAACGAGGGAAAAACACCTGTCCATATGCCTCCACAAGATTTCTAATCTCTCTAATCTTAACTTCATGGTCGCGTGGCAAAATATTTGTTGCCGGCAGCAGAGTCGCTCTGTAGTCAGCCTCAGGTGCAGGTTTTCTAAATTTTGTCACTAGTGTTCCTCGAAAAGGACGTCGCCTTCCCACCAGTTATTGCCATTGAGATCCCAAGCCATCTCCGTAATTCTTAACTATTGTTAACTCTCACCATTAACAAATCTAGCGACCCACCTCTGAACTGCTTCGGTTTCTTCCTTCAATCCGACGTGGTACAGATCCCAAACACTAGAACAGTACTCACCAATGGATCGCACTAGTGTCTCACATGTGGTATCCTTACATATGAACCACACTTCCCTAAAATTTTCCCAATAAACTGAAGTTCACAACTCACCTTGCCTACTTGAGTCCTTCATGCACAGTCCATTTCACACTGCTACCTCCACACCAAAATTTTCAAAATTCCTGACCCATTGAAAGGTGTTTGATATTCGCTTCCCACATAGAAATGATGGAGAGAAGGGGTACATATTTTATCCTTGCCAAACACACAAAACTCCATAGAATATATAAATATAAAAATTACACATCAGATTAGTAGGAACCAATAGTTTTTCCATCCGCATGTAATAGTTGGCATGTAATTGAAGGCAATTTACTTAATGTTGTGGGTCATTTCAATCTCGCAAACATCGATCGCCGAAAAGGTGCGTAGCCTATCAAAGGAAAATATAACTCGACACAGCAGTTTGCTTAAAACATTCATGCTTTCATGAAATGGAAAATTTGCTGTTTCAGTGTCTGTGTCTTCCACTCCTCAAAAGTATTGGTAGTCCCAAGCACCACTATATCTCCATATGGCACAAATATAAAGGGTTGGTTACATAATGTCCAACCACATTTACAGACATGTTGTTAACAGAACTTTTTATAAAAACAACATTACATCAGAAATATAACTGACTTACATAAATAAGTGAAGAATCATAATGTTACATTAAAAATCTACAGTTTCAGCACAATAAGAAATATATTTATTTTTGACAGAGCATAATGTAGATATTGGCGTTACTATTGTAGATCAAAACTGGTACACACACACACACACAAACACACACACACACACACACACACACACACATTATATATATATATATATATATATATATATATATATATATATATTGATGTGTAAAGATAAAAATATGCTGAGTGTACACTGAGAACGTAAATATCTTTTAAAAGCCAGAATAACTTACATTTTACAGTTAATTCCGCACCCCAGTAAATTAACAGTTCGCCAAGCGATGTGAAACCGTTCTGGTTTGGGTGAAGTGGGACTCAAGACTACTGAAAACTATATCTTTAAATTTTGGTGAACCACCATCCATATTTCATCGTAGTCAAACTCCTTATGAATACAACTGAATCCACGTGGTTATAGTATTTTGGTTCTGTATTTCTCGTTAATGAACCATTGCAAGTAAAACATAACTAAGTAGATGAGTAGGTTGCTACACTTACACATACACTATGACTCAAATGCGATACGTGCAACATTATCAAAATCAACGTTTCACTAATAAATTGATTAAACAATAAGAAAAGGTACGATTCCTAACAGAGCAGAACATTCTGTCTCGACTCACCATGAGGCACCCGTCACACAGTCGTTATGGTGATCTGCTTTCCTCTCAATACCACTGAATGTAACTGCAAAATTATACAAATTTGGAAGATACTGTTTAGGAACTATGACGTCATAAACATTGAGATGTCTGAAAAAAGCTTTTGCTGAATGCAAAATATCCAACAAGTTACATTACTTCACACTTGTAAAGTATACATAGACGCCTTCAAGTTGAAGTTTTTAACTTGAAATTCGTTATTCTTCAGAGACTTTGCCATTCTGATGAGTAGCTTCTGTTGCAGTTTACGCCTAATGTGATTTAGAGAAATCATCAGTCCCAAACAAGACAACTGGAAGATTAGCTTATAAATAATACGATTCCATTAGCTTAAAAAATGGTCAACTTCGACAGGTTAGAAATATCAACAGCCAATGAAATGAAATGACTCTCTAAACAAAAAATTTCCTGATCTCCGTCTGGAACAAACCATGAGTTTAGGCTGATTATTTCAATGTTCAGTACGTGCTCCGAACGATGATCAAACTGGATGGGTTCAGACATCATACATAAATATGTTTATGTCAATCGTCAAAGTAACGTTGACAAATAATGAACCATTAATGCATTCTAAATTATACAAGATACCATCCATAAATCACACTGAGAAAATCATATAAATCGCATGTTACGTGTTGTTTTAGTCAGATAATCAGGATCTTGCTCAGAGCTAGAGAGTAACGAAACCTGACGAAGTTATAGAGCTAAGAAATTATTCTGTCAGTAGTCGAAACAATGTATGGTAAAATTTACTTGGCTTCGTAAGAGTAGGACAACTACCTCAGTTTATTTAGTTAGTTAATTGCGAGACTTGTAGACGAATGAAAAGCTGAACACGATTAAAAGAAAAATAACGTGCTAAGCAGAAAAAGAACAAGCACATTGAGTTGTAGGGCTATGTTCACAATGACATCACTGTTTCAGGAGATGTTTGTCTGATGTGGAAAGTACAAGACGACGGTTCGCTAGAGCACGTGAGAAGAGTGGAAGGAAATCGAATATCTTGACATGTATCGACGGGAGAAGAGAAATAAGATGCCCTTCGGAACTGACGATATTGGCCAGTCGCTGGGTTGCGAACTGGGTACAGCATTTCGTCCACGTAGCGCGGTGTCGGCGGTGATTCATGCGGGTGTTGGCGGGCAGACAGCCATTGCCGCCTGGGAAGATTATCCCGGACGCAGCGCCGTGGGCTGATATAGCGCCAGCTGTCGCCATTACTCAGGGCCCACCGACCGCACTCGGCGGGGTGTGTGCTGCGGGCCTGTAAGCTATCTAGGTGCACTGGCCACTGTGTGGTACGACCGAACGCAAACACGGTGCTGTGAATCTTCTTCGCAAGTACTCTGTAGTGTTGCTTCGATGGGGCCGGGATAGGACAATTAGTCAGTTTTCCTTGAGGAAAGTTCTTTTAATCTGAAACAGAAATCGATCTACCACAACGACTAGAGAATATTAATCCATTAACATAATGTATCACCGAAACAAAAAATTGTCCTTGACACTGTAGAGCGAAATGTGTGCATCACTAATGAAGATAAGCGTACCGTAGGTGTAATCACATTGTTATGTCTATTGAGAGACCCAAGTGCAGAATGCCTTCAAGACAGGCAGAGCTCTTTTCAGCAGTTACAAGGGCAACAGTCCACATGATTTACTGATTTGGTCTTGTTACACCTGTCGAATTGGTCTTACTATGTTGGTACCGTCAAGATCAGGAAGCAAGGGGGAACCACAGCTGTTATATTTCACAAGGACATTCAACTCCACAGTGTGGATTGACGATGATGACATCCATCAAGGTACTAATCAGGAAGTAGTTATCAGAAAATGCTGCTATACACTACTGAACAACAAAAGTGATGTGTAAAACAGTTTTAATTTAATCCAATTGTATTGGGTTGAGGAATGTCTTGTGATTATTAGTTTTCATGATTCCACATCTAGTTCTACATTTGTGCGACGATGACTATTTAGTGCAAAATTTTCTGGAAATGAATGATTAGAGTCGCACTTTCTTTATAATTTGTTCCAAAGTTTCTTCTAATTATTCCCACATTCACTGGACTCCAGCTTCGTAATTACGTTGATACACACACATTGTAATTTGTACCTCTCTGGTGTTGATTTCTTAAATTTTTTTGGAGGGAGTTCGTTGTTCATTATGTCATGTAGTGGTCTCGAGTTCCCCTTTCTTCTCATTTGAAAAAAAAGTTTGCTAATTCGTGTTGTAGGCGTGTCAATGACAGGTACCGAACCTTTTCCATTCTAAGTTTTTTAGTCAAAGTATTTACGTGTTGTAGGTTATGTGTCTTTTGATACACATGCATTTTCTTGGAAGTCTCTATCCCTCCCTGATCACTGTCCACGTTGTCCCCCAAGGTGGGCCGCATTGTTGGATGCCGTGTTGTCGTGCTGAATGCTGAAACTGGGCTTCCGGTACATCAGACCTTTAGACCCGAGCAACAATTTAATTTTCTGCAGCGTCCGCCCTGGACCGGAACCGTTTTGGAAGATCCTCGTTCTCTCCGTCAGTGCTGGGTACTGGATGCTGGACTCCATAAGTCGTGGCTGCAGAACACTGATTGTCTCGTAGGGCACCACGTGCAGGAAAAACACTATAGCAATCTCATACACAAAATTCTATCGTACCATAATCAGAGAATCGAATGTGAATGACATGAACACCATCGATCCAACTAACCGATGCCAAAAGCTGACGGAGTATTTATGCCGCTGAGGAGAGGCTCTGCTTTACGACACCACTTGTAATGATCGAATTGATTTGCTTTTCCTAAGTTATCTGCGGTCATCAGTTCTACTACATTTTCTTAATGAATTTGTTACAGGGTTTCTACTGCTTTTGCAAACTCATGCTAGAAACTGTTCCGTCTTTATTAGCGTGTTTTGTGTAACGTTACACCAACAGCGAAGGCGGTTCAATCTGCAGTGTTATAACCATTTTCCGCTGAGTTGCTCGGAGTCTCTCTTAAGACTGGCGAAGTGTCTATTTTGTCGCACCCAGTAACGATGTTGAATTGCTTATGCTTCCCGGCTGGCAGATGACGATACTTACGCGTGAGTAACGCTGGCTGTTAGAGCTCAGAAAAACGTTTACTCCCAATTTTCATAATCACTTTGAGCCCTATGGGACTTAACATCTGAGGTCATCAGTCCCCTTGAACTCAGAACTATTTAAACCTAACTAACCTAAGGACATAACACACATCCATGCCCTAGGCAGGATTCGAACCTGCGACCGTAGCGGTCGTGCAGTTCCAGACTGCAGCGCCTAGAGCCGCTCGGCCACCTCGGTCGGCGGAGTCACGTGCAGTCTAGACTTTTATCGGACAGAGGATATCGTCCTTTCTCAACTTATTGAGATTTTTGTGTTCTGACCCACAAAAAATGCAGTAAATGAAACAGACAAAAAGGAATACAATCCTCTCAAAAATGAGATCGGCAGGAAGCGCAAAATGGCTAGAGGACAAATGTAGTGATGTATAGGCACATATCACTAGATACTGACTACGGGAAAATTAAAGAGACCTTTGGGGAAAAGAGGACCACTTTCATGAATATCAAGAGCTCAGATGGAAACCCGGTTCTAAGCAAACAAGGGAAAGCAGAAGGGTGAAAGTAGTATTTAAAGGGTCTATACAAAGGCGATGCTCAGGAGGACAATATTGTAGAAATGGAAGAGAATGTAGATGAAGATGAAATGGGAGATACGACACTGCGTGAAGAGTTTGACAGAGCACTGAAAGACCTGAGTCGAAACAAGGCCCTAGGAGTAGACAACATTCCCTTAGAACTACTGACAGACTTGTGAGAGCCAGGCCTAACAAAACTCTACCAGCTGGTGAAGAACATGTATGACACAGGCAAAATATCCTCAGACTTCAAGAAGAATATAACAATTCCAATCCCAAAGAAAGCAGGTGTTGACAGATGTGAAAATTACAGAACTGTCAGTTTAATAAGAGAAGGCTGCAAAATACTAACACGCATTTTTTACAGACGAATGGAAAAACTGATAGAAGCCGACCTCAGCGAAAATCAGTTTGGATTCCATAGAAATACAGGAACGCGTGAGGCAATTACTGGCCCTACGACTTATCTCAGAAAATAAACTCCTGGAAATTGAAATAAGAACACCGTGAATTCATTGTCCCAGGAAGGGGAAACTTTATTGACACATTCCTGGGGTCAGATACATCACATGATCACACTGACAGAACCACAGGCACATCGACACAGGCAACAGAGCATGCACAATGTCGGCACTAGTACAGTGTATATCTACCTTTCGCAGCAATGCAGGCTGCTATTCTCCCATGGAGACGATCGTAGACATGCTGGATGTAGTCCTGTGGAACGGCTTGCCATGCCATTTCCACCTGGCGCCTCAGTTGGACCAGCGTTCGTGCTGGACGTGCAGACCGCGTGAGACGACGCTCCATCCAGTCCCAAACATGCTCAATGGGGGACAGATCCGGAGATCTTGCTGGCCAGGGTAGTTGACTTACACCTTCTAGAGCACGTTGGGTGGCACGGGATACATGCGGACGTGCATTGTCCTGTTGGAACAGCATGTTCCGTTGCCGGTCTAGGAATGGTAGAACGATGGGTTCGATGACGGTTTGGATGTACTGTGCACTATTCAGTGTCCCCTCGACGATCACCAGAGGTGTACGGCCAGTGTGGGAGATCCCTCCCCACACCATGATGCCGGGTGTTGGCCCTGTGTGCCTCGGTCGTATGCAGTCCTGATTGTGGCGCTCACCTGCACGGCGCCAAAGACGCATACGACCATCATTGGCACCAAGGCAGAAGCGACTCCCATCGCTGAAGACGACACGTCTCCATTCGTCCCTCCATTCACGCCTGTCGCGACACCACTGGAGGCGGTCTGCACGATGTTGGGGCGTGAGCGGAAGACGGCCTAACGGTGTGCGGTACCGTAGCCCAGCTTCATGGAGACGGTTGCGAATGATCCTCGCCGATACCCCAGGAGCAACAGTGTCCCTAATTTGCTGGGAAGTGGCGGTGCGGTCCCCTACGGCACTGCGTAGAATCCTACGGTCTTGGCGTGCATTCGTGCGTCGCTGTGGTCCGGTCCCAGGTCGACGGGCACGTGCACCTTCCACCGACCACTGGCGACAACATCGATGTACTGTGGAGACCTCACGCCCCACGTGTTGAGCGATTCGGCGGTACGTCCACCCAGCCTCCCGCATGCCCACTATACACCCTCGCTCAAAGCCCGTCAACTGCACATACGGTTCACGTCCACGCTGTCGCGGCATGCTACCAGTGTTAAAGACTGCGATGGAGCTCCGTATGCCACGGCAAACTGGCTGACACTGACGGCGGCGGTGCACAAATGCTGCGCAGCTAGCGCCATTCGACGGCCAACACCGCGGTCCCTGGTGTGTCCGCTGTGCCGTGCGTTGATCATTGCTTGTACAGCCCTCTCTCAGTGTCCGGAGCAAGTGTGGTGGGTCTGACACACCGGTGTCAATGTGTTCTTTTTTCCATTTCCAGGAGTGTATATTAATAATTTCGAGTGCCCATTCACAAAAGACGCTCCCTCGCGAAACGCCGTCTACCTAATTAAAATAAATTCGGCAGCAGAAAAGATCGTCATCTCAGGTATATTATCACCTAAATAATACCCAAATACACGTGAACCTTTGGTCACTCCGTCCAGATTGAATCTTAAAGCAACTCTGCAGAATTCGTCAATTGCTGGAAAACAATTCAAATCTTTTTAAGAACTGAACGTTTTTCTCAGTAGCTCTTTTACAGTATTGCCAAGTGGTATATTGAACGTCTTTGTTTTACGGCCATGAACTAAAGTACAGAAGTTTGCCTGTGGGCAGATATTGAAGACAATCCGGCTCGCGCAGATTTCTTAGATGGTACTTAAACCAGAATGGTAAGCCGGCCTTTATGACCGAGCGGTTCTAGGTGCTTCAGTCTGGAGCCGCGCGAACGCTACGGTCGCAGTTTCAAATCCTGCCTTGGGCATGGATGTGTGTGATGTCCTTAGGTTAGTTAGGTTTAAGTAGTTCTAAGTTCTAGGGGACTGATGACCTCAGAAGTTAAGTCCCATAGTGTTCAGAGCCATTTGAACCATAATGGTACATTGGACGAAAATATAGCTTATGATTGAATGAAAGCGGACAAATATTTCCGACTCTCCAGAAGGTAACCAGGAAAAGTTTGTAGACACACTTATCCAGCTTTGTAATACAGAGATATTTTAGTTCTGCAAGTTTTATTCCAAGTACACTACGGTAACTGCTGGACCACGACAATGTTGATGTCTTCTCTTTCTTCGGAGCAACTCCTAGATCAGAGAATATGAATGAAGGAATATGTAGTAAATATTCTTCACACCTACCTGTGTAACTGATCTGTACCAGCTGGGCTGTCTTCAATATCAGCCCACTAGCAAACGCCTGTACTTACGGCAATGGCGGCAAAACAAAGACTTTTAATTTACCACTTGACAAAACGCCAGAATGTAAAAGCACTACTGAAAAAAACGTTCCATTCTTAAAAAGATTTGAATTGTTTCCCAGCAATTGATGAGTTCTGCAGAGTTGCTTCAAGATTCTATCTGGACAGTCTGACAAACAATTTATATGTATTTAGGCATTATTTAGGTGAGAATATATCTTAGATTACGGTCTTTTCTGCGGCCGAATTTAGTTTAATTTGGTAGACCGCCCTTCGCGAGGGAGCGTCTTCTGTGAATGCTGATTCGAAATTATTGATATAGTAATTACTGGAGTGCATGCTTTACCTGTCCCTCAATTTCAAGCCTCTTAGGTTCTGACGTCATTTTCAGATGGTGAAATGTCGCCCACAGGAAAGTACCTAGATTTTTCAGGTAGATTCTCAATATTTATTTCAGACTCTTCTCCATCCTGAGGTTCTCTACTTAAGTGTTTCAGGAGCTTCATCGTCCATAGCAGTGCAGTGAACATGATCTTTCCGTTTCCAGTTCTTTTGAGACCTCCTGCTTTATAATTCCTCAAACAATTTAGGTGCTAATGGATACCAGCTTGATATAAAGATAAAACAGTATACACTCCTGGAAATGGAAAAAAGAACACATTGACACCGGTGTGTCAGACCCACCATACTTGCTCCGGACACTGAGAGAGGGCTCTACAAGCAATGATCACACGCACGGCACAGCGGACACACCAGGAATCGCGGTGTTGGCCGTCGAATGGCGCTAGCTGCGCAGCATTTGTGCACCGCCGCTGTCAGTGTCAGCCAGTTTGCCGTGGCATACGGAGCTCCATCGCAGTCTTTAATACTGGTAGCATGCCGCGACAGCGTGGACGTGAACCGTATGTGCAGTTGACGGACTGAGAGAGGGCGTATAGTGGGCATGCGGGAGGCCGGGTAGACGTACCGCCGAACTGCTCAACACGTGGGGCGTGAGGTCTCCACAGTACATCGATGTTGTCGCCAGTGGTCGGCGGAAGGTGCACGTGGGGTGGGGAGCGATCTCCTACACTGGCCGTACACCTCTGGTGATCGTCGAGGGGACACTGAATAGTGCACGGTACATCCAAACCGTCATCGAACCCATCGTTCTACCATTCCTAGACCGGCAAGGGAACTTGCTGTTCCAACAGGACAATGCACGTCCGCATGTATCCCGTGCCACCCAACGTGCTCTAGAAGGTGTAAGTCAACTACCCTGACCAGCAAGATCTCCGGATCTGTCCCCCATTGAGCATGTTTGGGACTGGATGAAGCGTCGTCTCACGCGGTCTGCACGTCCAGCACGAACGCTGGTCCAACTGAGGCGCCAGGTGGAAATGGCATGGCAAGCCGTTCCACAGGACTACATACAGCACCTCTACGATCGTCTCCATGGGAGAATAGCAGCCTGCATTGCTGCTAAAGGTGGATATACACTGTACTAGTGCCGACATTGTGCATGCTCTGTTGCGTGTGTCTATGTGCCTGTGGTTCTGTCAGTGTGATCATGTGATGTATCTGACCCCAGGAATGTGTCAATAAAGTTTCCCCTTCCTGGGACAATGAATTCACGGTGTTCTTATTTCAATTTCCAGGAGCGTACGTACCACTAGAGTAGAAATCAGTTCGTCCGTCAAAGTGGTGTTAATCCTTCTACTCTCTCTTTTTCCCATCGCTCAGAGAATTTTTTACACAATAGCGAATGCTGCCTTTTAACCAATTAATGCATGGCCAATCGTGTGATCCAGCAAGTATAGTTCGACTGCTACAGTGTTCTCTCTAGGTTATGAACAAGACCACTTTGCTTTGCAGATGTCACAAGTTCCTTCACTGGAATCGGAACAAAATGAAGCTGCGGGAAATTGGATGATATCGCTCGTTAAACGCATTTCTTACCAGTGTGTTGAGCACGTGACTGGAACAATTCAGTCTAGAATATTCACTAAAAGCAGCGATAGTGCTGAGACCTACGCCAGTCGTGAAAGGTTCATCTTTGAGATAAATCGCCTCAAAAATTCTTTCCTAATATTTTATCTGTTGGAGTCTTTTCCTAAACAAGAAGCATGATCTGAGGTCCCCATTAACAAAGTACGGTACTGAGGTACTGCACGTGTGAAGTAATGAAACCTCTTCGCGCTACATATTCAAATATCACATCAGTGACATGCTTACTAGGCCCTCACTCTGCGGTAATAACCGTAATCCAAAGGGATTACAATTTTTGCTGACCAATTAATTTCTATCAATTTCTGTTATTTTGTAAATGAAACCAGAAATAAACGTAGTAAACAGTACGTGATTATGTAATTAATAATAGAAATTTTAAATGTGTCCAGTAATTCGTAATTTCAAATGATTCTAAAAGAAAATAATTTCAACTGTACTTTCAAAGTTAGTACTTATGGATTGGAACATCGAAAATAAAGTAGTTCCTTTTCATAAATTTTAGGTTGAACAATAGTGTGTTGTGTATAAAGTTATACGAATGTTTTTACAAAAGCAGCTGAGATAATATTGACCTGCCCACAATTTGAAAAATAAAGCTGGTATCGGCTACTGCAGCTGAGAAACACTAATGGTTGAGGAGCATGTCCCATTACGAGGTGCGCCAGCAATCAGAAAATTTGTTTTTATTGTTGAAACTTCCTGGCAAATTCAAACTCTGTGCCGGACCGAGACTGGAACTCGGGACCTTTGCCTTTCGCGAGCAAGTGGTCCACCAACTGAGCTACCCAAGCACGACTCACGCCCCGTCCTCACAGCTTTACTTCCGCCAGTACCCCGCCTCCTACCTTCCCAACTTTACAGAAGTTCACCTGCGAAACTTCTTTCAGGAGTGCTATTTCTTTAATGTTCGCAGGAGAGCTTCTGTAAAGCTTTGAGGAGGGAGCGTGAGTCGTGCTTGGGTAGCTCAGTTGGTAGAGCACGTGCCCGCGAAAGGTAAAGGACCCGAGTTCGAGTCTCGGTCAGGCACACATTTTTAATCTTCCAGGAAGTTTCATATCAGCGCATACTCCTCTGCAGAGTGAAAATCTCATTCTGTTTTTATTATTGTTTATTTGTTAGACCGAACAGAGTATACAATGCTGGATTTGAGCAGGTTCAGGTACTGCCAGTGACAGCACATTTCATTGGACCACTCAGTCAGTTTCAGAATTCTGTTCTGGATGTGTCGAAACCTAATTTACGTGTGTAATGGCCGAGAAATCTATGCGAATGCAGTGTAGAAAGAATTTATTGAAATAAAATTTATTAAAATAAGATAAGGAAAAATATTTTTTTCCCTAAGTTTGGTGCTAAACGCTTTTCACGGTATATTGGAAAATACCTCACTCAAAGTTAGCAACGGTATACCGAGAGTGGTAGAGGTTGTTACACAGTGCGGGATGTGTATCTCATAGGCGACCCAACCCATATAGTGCGGTGGGCTGCAGCGGGATGAGCAGCCCAGTGAAGCAGCTTCAGCTGAGGACGGAAGCCCGCTAGCTGGGCCGATCAAGTCCGTGGGCCGACCGACTTGCAGGACCCTGCTTCGTGCATTAAGGGATGGACTGCCATCATGTCAGTACCACAAGTACCTCTCGGCCTTCAAGAAACGCCCTCTAGTATCAGAGGAAGATGATCCGTTAGGAGGCTCCGATACTTGTGCACCTTCGGCGCTCCGTCTATGGAAAGTAGACCTATGAGCTGATGGTTCACTGTCACACACCGCACGTTTACTCTCCATGGACGCCGACGCTCCACCTGACGAAGGAAACGGGGATGTTAATAGCGGTTTACATAGCCATGATCGGTAAATGTTGCTTCATCACTAAACGAGATTGATGGTACATCAGGAGTATCCTGTGTTAATGCCCATGTACAGAGGAGTTAACACGATTCCCATAATTGCTGCCATGCAGCTCTTGATGGAGAGAGATAAGATGGGAATCTAACCTATGTCGACTGCGAATGTGTAGGACACTTGCCTGATTGATATCTCTTCCTCCTGCGCTTTCGCAGGAGCTAACGTGCAGATCAACTGCAACAGTAGCAAGACTATTAATTTCCCACTCTTTTGTCGTTACTTGTTTCCTTCTGTTACGTTGTATAGGTGTTACACTACCACTTTCTCGTAAGTGGTTGAGTAGGTTCATAAATAGTTGCCGAGAAGGTTGACGTCTACTGGGAGTCTTGCCGCATACACCGTACGAGAACGAACTGTGTTCTTCCTACTTTCTCCATACAGCATGAGTTGGCTTTTTCTTCATTGATAGATACCATCTTCCACTCACGACTTACTACATCGATTGTCATATATTATCCGACTAGCAAGTAGCAATGCACTCGAGAAACACGTAAGCACAGCAAGCGTACATAACATCATTCCCAATAACTTCCCATGTTGAATAACACAAACCAGTATAGGTGTGGACACTTTTCAAAATACTGTATCTCGCAAATGACTCGTATTAGAATCCTACAACAGTCACCACTGGTATTCTAATTTACTCTAAGTTTAGTTTTTTTACGTCAGAAGGCATTGTTCCATTTAAGAAAGTGTACGTTTGCACAAACAATACACTTTCTATTTTTACAATCAGGGCACTGACTAACAGTAGGAGCTCCTGACTACCAAACCATTCTGTGAAAACCGCGTAACAGTAGCATTTTTCATTTCCGCAATATTCTCGGTGCTAGTTTGAGGTGATTCACCATGTGTTAGTATATCTGCTGGCGTGCATGTGACGTTTGAACATTCCAAGCTCTTTGAATTCATCAGTTAAATGTTTCCTCACTGTCAGTTTTATTTTGCCATGTATGTCTCATACTTTCCAAGTCGCATATTTTGACTGAAATTTCTCACACGTGTTAGGTGTATTTCAATCCTTCAGTTCTTCACCTCACAACAAGTCATTCCTGGAACTGTAAATTCGATTAAATAACCTGGAATTACAATTACGAACACGTAGAAAATGTTGTGAAGAAAGCTAACCAAAGACTGCGTTTTATTGGCAAGACACGTAGATAATGTAACAGATCTACTAAGGACGCTGCCAACACTACGCTTGTCCGTTCTCTTTTAGAATACTGCTGCATGGTGTGGGATCCTTACCAAATAGGGATGACCGAGTACATCGAAAAAGTTCAAAGAAAGGCAGCAAGTTTTGTATTATTGCGAAATATAGGAGAGAGTGTCACTGAAATGATACAGGATATGGTTTGCACATCATCAAATGAAAGGCGTTTTTCATTGCGACGGAATCTTCTCCCGAAATTCCAATCACCAACTTTCTCCTCCGAATGCCAAAATATTTTCTAGACACTGACCTACATAGGGAGAAAAGATCACCGCGATAATACAAGCGAAATCAGATCTCGTAGGGAAAGATATAGGTGTTCGTTCTTTCCGCGCTCTATACGAGATTGCAATAATAGGGAACTGTGAAGGTGGTTCTATGAACCCTCTGCCAGACACTTAAATGTGATTTTAGAAGTATCCATGTAGATGTAGATGTAGACGTAGAGTGCTTTGGAAATGGAAAAGCTCAGAGAAATTTATAAAAAAAAGGAAGGCATGCACCCATGTAAACAGTCATACGAGAGTCGTTTCAAAAGTAATGGCTCATATTCTTTTTTTTTGTGGTGACTTGCTAATACTTGAACCTTTCTCTTTCATTTGCAGGAGATTCAGTTATTCTGCGGTTGTTGGCGCCAGCAGAGGAGGGCTACAAAACGGAGTCTGGAATAGAACCGCGGATAAAACAGCGATGTGTGATTGAATTCCTCAGTGCCGAAGAAATTGCACCGATGACAATCCATCGACGCTTGCTAAAGGTGCAAGGAGCCGACACAATAGACGTGAGAAATTTGAGGCGATTGGTAAGGCGTTTTCAATCTGGTGAAAAGGATGTATATGACAAGTCAGGGCCCTGTCTAGCCTGCACAGCTGACATCGCTCGCAATGAATAGCACCTTGATCAACTCATCCCCGCTGATTGGCGAATGGAAAGGGAAATGCCGTGTGACTAGGGCCTCCCGTCGGGTAGACCGTTCGCTTGGTGCAAGTCTTTGGAGTTGACGCCGCATCGGCGACTTGCGTGTCGACGGAGATGAAATAATGATAAGTACAACACAACATCCAGTCCCTGAGCGGAGAAAATCTCCTACCCAGCGGGGAATCGAATCCGGGCCATTAGGTATAATATTCTGTCGCGCTGACCACTCAGCTACCGCGGGTGGACATTGCTGAATAACTACCAGATTATTGGGTGCAAAACTGAATGACGGCTGTAATACCACAGAAACAATGTTTGAACATCTTTGTGGTCGCAGAGTCTGTGCTAGATGGGTCCCACAGACGATTACAGAAGAACAAAAAGTCTTCGAATGGAAATTTATCGGGAATTCCTAGACCAATATGAAGAAGAAGATTATAATTTTCTGAATAGCATCGGTATCGGTGATGAGACGTGTAGTCACCACTAAGAGCCGGAATCCAAAAGTTACCTCATGGAATTCTACTGAAGATGCTGCTTACACCACGACTGTTCGCCCTATTGTGGAGTATTGCTGTGCGATGTGGGATCCGCATCAGATGGGACTGACTGACGACATCAAAAAAGTAGAAAGAGGTGCATCTCGTTTTGTACTATCGCGAAGCAGGGGAGATAGTGCCACAGACATGACACGTGAATTGGAGTGGCAATCATTAAAACAAAGGGGTTTTTCGTTGGGACGGGATCTTCTCGTGAAATTTCAATCACCAGTTTTCTCCTCCGATTGTGAAACCATTCTGTTGGCACCCACCTACATAGGGAGAAATGATCATCACAACAAAATAAAAGAAATCAGGGCTCTCACAGAAAAATTTCAGTGCTCGTTTTTGCCGCGGGCCGTTCGAGAGTGGAACGATAGAGAGACAGCATGAAGGTGGTTCATTGAAGCCTGTGCCAGGAACTTTATTGTGAATAGCAGAGTAATCACGTAGATGCAGACGTAGATGTAGGAGGAAGAGATTCAAGACACAGTCGTCTGCAGGTAAAGTGATGTGCACAGTCTTCTGGGATAGCTAGGGTGCAGTCTTTTGAATGTCCTGGACCCTGAAGAAAGTGTCAATCCAGCACGCTGCATGGCGACACTGGATAAGCTGAATGCCCGAACACTCAGATTAAGGCCATAGATGAAGACCATCTTTCACCAGCAACATGATAAGACCAGGTTTCACACCACAAAACTCATTGCAAAATTCGGCTGGTCCGTCTTACCACGTCCACCGTAGAGTCACAATTTAGCGCCTTCAGATTTTCCTCACTTTTGGCCTGTGTAAGGTAGAGTACGTGACGAACATTTTCAAGATTTGGATACTGTTCTCAAAGCTGTAAGGAAGTGGTCAACCTCAGCTGCTTCCGATTTTTACTAGCGTGGCATGCAGGCTCATCGTTTTTATGATCGAAGTGGTAGCAGATTAAGAGCTACTGAGAGATTTAAAACACATATGATGTCATGTATAATGAAATGTAACATTTCAGGCTTTCCTGATGGATCTGTTACAAATACACTTCTGGGGATTGCCGCCGAATCGTATTGTCTTATTAACAGCGTCCACAAGTCTTAGAAAGCAAACAATGCGCCAGTGGGACAAAAATTATATTTTTGAGCCCAGGTAACTATATCTACAGCCTTAAAGAAATGCCAGTTTTACATTCAGTTAACACTTTATGTGTACACAAGAGAGAGAGTGTATGGAAAATCAGTATACAGCAGGGAAACAGAAGTATCTACATTTAGTGTAAACACAAATGGAAAACGGTCATAAGCTAGTGTATTTTCCTAGACAGCTGTATTGATGAGTAAATTAACATGCTGCATGTTATTTGACGCAATAAACAAACATGGCTATAAATTTCTGATTGCGAATGAAAAAAATGAATTCTCCGCCAAAAATTAAAGTTGTCTATAATATTTATCAAGTGAGGTTTCAGCTATAAAACAATTATGTGAGAGTACTAGTCTCAATTGTTCTACAGCAAAAAAGAAAACATCAACACAGCGTACATATTTACGTTACTGGAGTAAATTACACTCAGACAATTTTCGTACTATCAGTGGTAACGTAAATTGCACCGAAAATGGCTCTTTACATAGGAAGAAGAATTTAGATGAACAAGAGCATCAGAGCCTCTTACGACTGCGGCCAGATTTTTTGATCAAGTCGATTGTCAGGAGCCACTGTCGAAGGGCGGGTCTGTAATGCTAAAAAAAGCAATTTGCAATGCATTTAATAATTATTTACATAATAAATTATCAAATTTAATCTCAATGGGACCCTGTGGCAGGGTGAAACCACCATTCCTACTACGCACGAACATAACATGGGAGCAAAGAGAAATACTGGAAGAAAACTGATAAAGATATCATTTCGAGGAAATATAAAAGACTCGCGACCTTCGCCTCTAAAATAGTGTTGGGTGATGTTAAAGAGTATGTTCTCATGGACGAACTGTCTAGAATATTGCAGGAATCAAAAGTACAGTCTCTTGTACATGTAGATGACAAGTGTAGTAATACCTGTGGTTTTCGTAATAATTTCAAGCGATACAGACGTCGAAGTGTTAAACCCACTTGTCGTCAAATCTGTGCCCTTCGCAGGGTACTTGGTAGAACTTTTTGTGTTTCTTGTGCCATGTACACATACTGAGCAAAGGAATAATGACTGCTAACACGTACTCTAACTACACATACGTTATTCCCAAGGCCTCTATGCGACATTCACCATGGTGGTACCTCAAAACCCCATTCTCAACATGCATAAGTAATAGCTCTTTTTATCACCAGTAGTAATAGCTTTATTTTAAATGCAGAGTGTGATTGAAACATTAGACACAGCCTAAATTAACGTCCACACATCATACAACAGGCAAATAGTAGGGCTGAAAATCTGCGCATGCGTACAGCCTGAATAAATATAATTACTGTATATGGTTTTTTATGAATTTGAAATCGTTGTCGAACGAAGTGTCAGTATTCGTTTATACAGGGTGGTCTACTGATGGTGACCGAACCGAATATCTCACGAAATAAGCGTCAAACGAAAAAACTAAAAAGAACGAAACTCGTCTAGCTTGAAGGGGGAAACCAGATGGCGCTATGGTTGTCCCGCTAGATGGCGCTGCCTTAGTGCAAACGGATATCAACTGAGGTTTTTTTTTTTTTAATAAGAACCCCCACTTTTATTACATATTCGTGTAGTACGTAAAGGAATATGAATGTTTTAGTTGGGCCACTTTTTTCGCTTTGTGATAGATGGCGCTGTAACAGTCAAAAACATATGATTCACAATTTTAGACAAACAGTTGGTAACAGGTAGGTTTTTTTTAATTAAAATACCGAACGTAGGTAAGTTTGAACATTTTATTTCGGTTGTTCCATGTACCTATGTGAACTTGTCATTTCTGAGAACGCAAGCTGTTACAGCGTGATTACCTGTAAATACCACATTAATGCAATAAATGCTCAAAATGATGTCCGTCAACTTCAGTGCATTTGCCAATGCGTGTAACGACATTCCTCTCAACAGCGAGTAGTTCACCTTTCGTAATGTTCGCACATGCATTCACAATGCGCTGACGCATGTTGTCAGGTGTTATTGGTGGATCACGATAGCAAATATCCTTCAACTTTCCCCACAGAAAGAAATCCGGGGATGTCAGATCCGGTGAACGTGCGGGCCAAGGTATGGTGCTTCGACGACCAATCCACCCGTCATGAAATGAACTGTTCAATACCGCTTCAACCGTACGCGAGCTATGTGCCTGACATCCATCATGTCGGAAGTACATCGTCATTTTGTCACGCAGTAAAACATCTTGTAGTAACATCGTTAGAACATCACATGGGAAATCAGCATACATTGAACCATTTAGATTGCCACTGATAAAATGGGGGCCAATTATCCTTCCTCCCATAATGCCGCACCATACATTAACTCGCCAAAATCGCTGATGTTCCATTTATCGCACCCATCATGGGTTTTTCCGTTACCCAACACCGCATATTATGCCGGTTTTCGTTACGCAGTCGTTGAATGACGCTTCGTCGCTAAGTAGTCCGCCTGTGAAAATTCTGTCATCGTCCCGTAATTTCTCTTATGTCCAGTGGCAGAACTGTACACGACGTTCAAAGTCGTCGTCATGCAATTCCTTGTGGATAGAAATATGGTACGGGTGCAATTGATGTTGATATAGCATTCTCAACGTTGACATTTTTGAGATTCCCGATTCTCGCGCAATTTGTCTGCCACTGATGTGAGAATTAGCCGCGACAGCAGCTAAAACACCTACTTGGGCATCGTCATTTGTTGCAGGTCGTGGTTGACGTTTCACATGTGGCTGAACACTTCCTGTTTCCTTAATTAATGTAACTATGCGGCGAACGCTCCGGACACTTGGATGAGGTCGTCCAGGATACCGAGCAGCATAATAGCACCCGCCCGTTGGGCATTTTGATCACAATAGCCATACATCAACACGATATCGACCTTTTCTGCAACTGTTAAACGATCCATTTTAACACGAAGCAAATACCGTCCGCACTGGCGGAATGTTATGCGATACCACGTACTTACACGTTTGTGACTATTATAGTACCATGTCTCACAAAGCGAAAAAATTGATTCAACTAAAACATTCATATTTCTTTACGTACTACACGAATATCTAATAAAAACGGGGGTCCCTATTTAAAAATACGCAGTTGATATCCGTTTGACCTATGGAACCGCCATCTAGTGGGACAACCATAGCGCCATCTGGTTTCCCCCATCAAGCTACACTATTTTCATTCTTCGTAGGTTTTGATGCTTATTTCGTGAGATATTTGGCCCGGTCACTATCAATGGACCACACTGTATACTGTCTCATGCTGACGGAGCAGGTCCTGGAGAGACACCTCTTATCTGCTCCTGGGTGGGTTGAGAAAGCTGTTTGTACATGTGTAGCACTAGCAAATCCAAGCCTGTGAGATGCTGTGGTCATAGTGTTAGTTATTCCACACTTCATCCCTGAATCACCTGTAATTGACTGCTACTATGGCAGTCAAAACGAGCACATGGTGGTGGTGGGTGGCACGAGAAGGCCGTAGTTCGGCCCTGTCTGTTCAGTGCTGTAACTTCCCAGCGCGACAGAAACGGGACAGTGTGCTGCAGCATGATGGGGCTCTCCGTATTACAGTGCACATTTAAATAATAACTGTGTCATTGTTCCTATCCGAGCTCAGCAGTGCTGGTAAGAGGGCAAGCTGTCCGAAATCTCGGTGGAGGAAATGGTTTGAACTATGGTATCAAAGAGGAGATTAACTGTATAAACATGGAACTGCTTCCACAGTGCAGTTTAGCGACGTCTTGAGTGCGCTGCAGCGTGTTTTGTAATGTAATTCTGAGACATATTTATGTGCAAAATTGTTGCTACTTGTTTACTGCTTCCAGTCATTTTTTCAGGTCTGTCGTAATTTTATGGTGAAGGAGTCATCCATGGCAGGATTGTACTGATTGTGGCATCGGTTTCTGGGTGACGAATTACAGCAGTAAAGAAAATGGTTATATAAGGTACAAGGGAAAACACTGGGCAGCCAAATTGCACCATAAATTATAGCCATTGAAATAAAAGTGCCATGTATGTATGTATGTAGTCGATGAATTGAACCGGTCACCTAGAAACGACGATGAGGCTTCTCCCCGCCGTGGCCGTCAGTGCTACACAATTGCACAACAGGCTACAGCAGTCCACTCACCCCACCGCCACCCCACACCAAACTCAGGTTTGTTGTGCGGTTCGGCATCCAGTGGAGCGCCCCCCCCCCCCCCCCCCCACCAGCAACGCGCCATTCCAGACGAGTGTAACACCAATGTTTGCGTGGTAGAGTAATTATCGTGTATGTGTACGTGGAGTCTGTTTGCGCAGCCATCGCCGACATAGTGTAACTGAAGCGGAACCAGCCCGCGTTCGTCGAGGCAGATGGAAAACCGCATTAAAAACCATCCACAGAATGGCTGGCACACCGGACCTCGACACTGATCTCCCTGGCGGATTCGTGCAGGGGACCGGCAAGCCTTCCCGCTCGGGAAGCAGTGCGTTAGACCCCACGGTTAGCCAGGAGGGCAAAAGTGGCATAGTGTCATAAATATAAAGGCAGGTTTATTTTGATAATGCAATACATGTTGTGTCATAGATGAGATCCAAATCATAGGCATTTTCGGGTATAAATCGTAACGAAAAATGTAGTGGTGACATAAAATTAGCGGCAGCAATCTTTTGGTAGCCATCATGATGATAAATGTCGCTTAAATAAACACTGGGTAAAAGCAAAAGTGGGCAGTTTAGAGAGAGGAGAGAAGAGGGGTTATGAGGGCAGACGATCACCTTGAAAATGACAGATGGTGTTTGCATAAGGGTAATGAATTATTGCACCTAAACGTATATAGTCCCCAGTCTTCTGACAACCATACACGCAAATACGTACCCCACTCATACAGTTATAATTGGTGGAGACTTCAATCTGCCCTCGATTTGTAGGCAAAAATACATATTCAAAGCCGGTATTGGACAGAAAACATCTACCGAAATTGTACTACATGCTTTCTCTGAGAATTACATTGAACAATTACTTCATGAGCCCAAAAGATCTGTAAACGGTTGCGAAAACATACTTGACCTCTTAGAAACAAATAATCCTGATCTAATAACGAGCGTCGTGACGGATACAGGGATTAGTGAACACAAGGTCATTTTAGCGAGGCTCAAAACTAATCAATCAAAACCACTAAAAATAAACGCAAAATATATCTATTTAAAACAGCAGATAAAAATTCACTTGATGCCTTCCTAAGAGAGAGTCTCCACTCCTTCGAAGCGCATTATGTAAGTGTTTAGTAGATGTGGCTCAAATTCACAGTATGGACAGCAATAGATAGTTTCATACTTCGTAAGTTAATAAAAAACGGGAATTATCCACCATGGTACACAAAACACTTCATAACACTATTGCAGAAACAACGAAAAACGCATGCCAAACTCAGAAGAACGCAAAATCCCCGAGACTGGCTAAATTTCATGGAAGCTCGAAATTTAGGGTGGACGTCAATGCGAGATATTTTGATAGTTTCCACAATGAAGTATTGTTTCAAAGTATGGTAGAAAACCCAAAGATATTCTGGTCGTATGTAAAGTACACCAGTGGCAAAAAAACAGTCAATACCATCACTGCGCTATAGCGATGGAAGTGTTACCGATGATGGTGCCACTAAAGCGGAGTTACTAAATACAGTTTTCCGTAATTCCTTCACGGAATAAGACGAAGTAAATATTCTAGAACTCAAAACCAAAACAGCTGTTAGCATGAGTGACATAAAAGTAGATATCTTACGCGTTGCGAAACACTCAAATCACTTAAGAAAGGCAAGTCTTCCGGTCCAGATGATATACCAGTCAGCTTCCTCTCAAAGTATGCAGACACAATAGCACCTTTCTTAGCAATCTAATACAACCGGTCACTTGACAGAAGGTCTTTTCCTAAAGACTGGAAAGTAGCACACGTCACGCCAATATTAAAGAATGAAAATAGGAGTAACCCATTAAATTACAGACGCATATCACTGACCTAACTTTGCAGTAGGATTTTGGAGCACATGTTGTACTCGAACATTATGAATAACCTTGAAGAAAATGACTTATTGATACATAACCAAGACGGATTCCGAAAATATCGCTCTTGTGCAACACAGCTAGCTCTTTATCCCCATGAAGTAATGAGTGCTGTCGACAACGGATCTCAGATCAATTCCAAATTCCTAGATTTCCAGGAGGCTATTTATACCGTTCCTCGCAAGCGACTACTAATCAAATTGTTTGCATATGGAGTACAGACTCAGTTGTGTGACTGGACTCATATTTTCCTCTCAGAGAGGTCACAATTCGTAATGATAGACGGTAAATCATCGAGTAGCACAGAAGTGATATCTCGCGTTCCACAAGGTAATGTCTTAGGTCCTCTGCTATTCCTGATCTATATAAATGATCTATGTGATAATCTGAGCAGCCCCCTTAGATTGTTTGCAGATGACGCTGTAACTTACCGTCTAGTAAAATCACCAGACGATCAATTCCAATTACAAAATGTTCTAGAAAGAGTTTCTGTATGATGCGAGAAGTGGAAATTGGCACTAAATAACGAGAACTGCGAGATTATCCACATGTGTAGTAAAAGAAATCCGATAAATTTTGGGTATACGATAAATCGCACAAATCTAAGGGCTGTCAATTCGACTAAATACTCAGGAATTACAATTACGAGCAACTTAAATTGTAAATACCACGTAGATAATATTGTGGGGAAGGCGAAACAAAGACTGCTATTTGTTGGCAGAACACTTAGAAGATGCGACAGACCCACTAAAGAGACAGCCTACATTACACTTGTCCCTCCTCTGCTGGAATGTTGCTGGACGGATTGCTGGTAGGATTGACGCAGGACTTCGAAAAAGTGCAAAGAAGGGCAGCTCGTTTCGTGTTATCGTGCAATACGGGTGAGAGTGTCACTGACATGATACGTGAGTTAGGGTGGCAGTCACTGAAACGAAAGCGCTTTTCTTTGCGGCGAAATCAATTTACGAAATTTCAATTATCAACTGTCTCTTCCGAATGCGTAAATATTTTGTTGACACCCAGCTACGTAGGGAGAAACTATCACCACAATAAAATAAGAGAAATCAGAGCTCGAACGGAAAGATTTAGGTGTTCCTTTTCCCCATGCGCCGTTCCAGAGTGGAATGGTAAAGAAGTAGTATGAAAATGGTTCGATGAACCCTCTGCCAGGCACTCAATTGTGAATTCCAGAGTAACCATGCAGATGTATACGCAGATACAATACTGTATCCTCAGGCCCACCATCTTGGATTTTGATATCGTAGGGCTGCGGAAAATCTGGCAACAATGAAGGTGTGCCATTACCTTCAGGTCTGCCAATATTTTTCATTGGTTTTCAATGTTCATTGTACTGGTATAGTTAATAATTTATTCATTTCTTGCATCCGTTAGGTTCTCGTGCCGTCAATTGACGTGAGTGGTTAAAGTCCAATAGTCGGTGTTATTGCAGATGTGATACAGGTTTGTATTGTCCATTAAAGTTCATTACAGTGCACCTTTTCCTCGCTTTTAACGAAGTAAAGGGTTCATTCTTGTCGTTTGATTGATTATTTTATCGTTGTTCACAGATCCGGTCGTACGTAAGAATTGAAGTACGTAACTTCAGGTGTTCCACAAGTGTTTAGTCCCGGAAAAGGCATGGAAATCACTTCCGACGTCACAGTTTACTGATTTGGTTATCCAACGTTCTAGGGTCAGTGTTCGTCATACGTTGAATTATTAGCATTTTGGAGTGTTCCATAAGTTGCTCCTCCGGTCGCTTACATGGCATTACATAGTTAGTTTCTCATGTTGTTGGTGAGTGCGGGCGCACTTCGATGATAATTGTTCGCGACAGCTTGCGCTCGTCGTGAAACATAATTGGCGTAATGTCTTTGTTCAGAGTCGTTTGGACAACAAATTTCACCGTATCACGTCGTTGTCATTGTTCGCATTCACACACAAGACCTAACAACGCACTTGTTTATACGCGCGAATAACTTCACACGTAAACAAACTGATCACGTCGTGTTTGTCCAAAGTTTCAGTTGTGGACGTTAATATATTCTTGACCTTTTCTACACTTTTGTCCTTGTTTACGGGTATAGATCAATACATTGACATGGAAATACAATTAAGAATACAATTACAACTATATTTCTCACTCATTCATGTGAGGGTTTCATGTTAGTCATGTACAATATTATTCACATTTCTCCTTCTGTTGTGATCTAGTTTTTAGAACTAAATAACATAATGAAATAAGTATCCTTTGTCAACAAGGTATGGAAAGCATTGTTTGCAAATCAAAAATTCAACAAATATATAAAAGTTTAAATTCACCTGAAAATAAAGAATATAAGAAAAAATACATCATTATTAGAGCACTGGACCCTGAGGCGCTTATGAAACACAAATGTTACCGCGTAACGAAAAGGAAATTTATTCAGTAGATCATAACCTAAGGTAACCATGCAATTAATTGACCACTGTGTTCGTGTCACTCAGTGTCGTGTGTTTTTGTCTCAAATCGCTGTGCTTCAGAATCTTTACTTGTTCCGCAGGCGTGCGTGTGAATCGGTGTCACAACCTACACACCATTCTGCAAACTTCTTTAATAGATGTGACTTGCACCATCATATATACTAAATAACAAATAATATCACTTACCTTCTAATGACTATAATATTCAGCATGAGCGTTCTGCAATCATGTCTTCTTTCTTCAGTTACATACATAAATATTAATTAATATTAGTATCCTCTGCCTGTCATTATTCAGTGTATTCCCTTAAAACTTCTATTTACATGTAGTTACTCTGTGTTGTACTTTATAATGTCTTTATGCGGATGTAATCCTATAATCATGTCATTTTTCCTGTTCTTTAGTAAGTACGCTCTTGGATGCGTATCCCATGGATTATGTATGGACTGTCGCAGACAAGTCTCCACTTAGAATTCCTATTCATCAGAGCTGAGGATTTGTGGTGATTACGCAAAAGTACAAGTTCAACTTGCTTGTAGTTTAGTCTTTTCTTAGTTTGTTTACTGTAGTGCCCTTTTCTTATCTTACTTTCCCTTTCCAATGTAATGTAGATTTCTCTTAGCTTGTCTTCTAGTGGGATTTCTTCGTGTTTCAACTTCGGTATTGGATTACTCCATTCATTTCTTTCTGCTATGTTAAAAATGATTTCCATAGGTGTATAGGTAGTGACATATATGTTTACATTTTTGTGCACCTCCGCAAATGAGTTCAGTAAGCTTACCCATTAGGTTTGCTTATTTGGTATATAAGTCCTGGTAAACCGATTGAGTTCCCTAAATACTCCTTCTGGTGGATTGCCTTGTGGTGCAAATTTACTAATGAATATGGGTTGTATGTTGTTGTCGGATAAAAATTTCCTCCAACGAAATATTGTATAGTATGTGGCATTGTCTCATTCGGCTTTAACAGGTTTTCCTACATGTGGTAGGTAATCGTTCTTAAATCTCCTGATAATGGCATTTGCTGTTTCAGATTTTAGTGCAAATAATTTTACATGTTTGCTAAAAGCATCATAAAATAAAAGTATATATTTTGCATCTTCCAGAACTTGTAGGATGAGGTCCAGATACGTCAGTACTCATTATTTCTTATGGTTTGGTAGGCAGTATTAAATGTAGTTCTGTTATGTGTTACTGGTTATTTGCTTCTGCTTTCTGACATATGGTACAAGTTTTGAGTGTGTTATGTACTTTTCTCCTCATGTTCGTGAAGTAGCAGTATGAGCTTAATTTAGAAAAACATTTCTTAGATCCATAATGACCAAAGAGAAAATGTGTATGCCAAATAAGATATCCTTCATATTCCTGGGGAATACAAACGGGCCAGTTTTTACTCAAAATGTGTCTTCTGTAAAATAATACTCCTCTATCTAGTTTATATCTACTACACAGTGTGTGCTGAGGCTGACCTGCGATAACTTTCCTAATTTTTGACCAGTGAGGATCTGCCATTTGTAGTGTTTCCATGTTTGTACACATGTATTTGTAATACTGAGTATAATTGCTATTCTGCATTAGCAAAATTCTGTAATGATGGAGGTTCTCTGGTTCTGTTGTATCCCTACTTAATACCTGTCGAAGTCGTGATAGTGTGTCTGCTATGACAGTATCTGTACCTCTAATGTGAACTATTTCAAATGAGTATCCTTGAAGGGAAATCGCCCACCTGGCTAATCTGGGGTGTAATAATTTGCATGATAGAAGAAATGTCAACGCATGATGATCTGTGTATAGCCTTGTGTGCTTGCCAAAAATATAATAGTTAAACCTCAGACTATGGCTAAAGTTTCTAGTTCTGTAGTCGTGTAAGATCTTTCACATTCGGTCAAAGTTCTGTTAGCAAATCCTATAGGTCTAACTTCTTCCTTACCATCTTTATTTACAACTTGGAAAACACATGCTCCAAAACAATAGTTGGAAGCATCACAAACTAAACAGAATTCTGAGCTTACATCTGGGTAGCATAATATGTCTGCATTCATTAAGGCATGTTTAATTTTTCACAAAATTATTAAGTGGTTCTCAGCAAACGGACTCTCTTTAAATTTTGATAAAACACAGTATATACAGTTCCATACAGTAAATGGCACAACCCCAATAACAAATATAGACATTGAACAGAAGTCTGTAGCTAAGATAGAATTTTAAAAATGTTTAGGTGTCTCCATTGATGAGAGATTGAACTGGAAGCAACACATTGGTGGTCTACTGAACCGTCTGAGTTCAGGTACGTTTGCTATTAGGGCAATTGCAAATTTTGGTGATAAGAATCTCACTAAATTAGATTACTGTGCCTACTTTCATTCACTGCTTTCGTATGGCATCATATTCTGGGGTAATTCATCGTTGAATAGAAAAGTATTCATTGCTCAAAACGTGTAATCAGAATAATTGCTGGAGCCCACCCACGGCCATCCTGCAGACATCTATTTAAGGATCTAGGGATCCTCACAGCAACCTCACAGTATATATATTCACTTATGAAATTTGTTGTTAATGATCCAACCCAGTTCAGAAGTAATAGCAGAGTGCATAGCTATAACACCAGGAGAAAGGATGATCTTCACTATGCAGGTTTAAATCTGACTTTGGCACAGAAAGGGGTAAATTATGCTGCAACAAAAGTCTTTGGTCACCTACCAAACAGAATCAAAAGCCTGACAGATAGTCAACCAACATTTAAAAATAAATTAAAAGAATTTCTAGATGACAACTCCTTCTACTCATTGGCTGAATTTTTAGGTATAAATTAAGGGAGGGAAAAAAACTAACTTAAACATTAGTGTCATGCAACACTTTGTGTAATGTAATATCGTGTACAGACATCTTTCATTAACCTGACACGTTCCACATCATTACGAAGTGTTGTATTCATGATCTATGGAACAAGTATTAATCTAATCTAATCTCAAAGCCTTCCTGACACTCCTTACTCCAACGCCAAGTCTGGTTTTCTTAAGTAGTTTGAGTAGATGTGGGTTGTTTGGAAGTGGGTGAGGTAAAAATTTTCTAAAAAATGAGAAAAACCCAATTAGAGACCTTTGTTGTTTCTTTGTTCTGGGTGCTGGGAGATTCTTCACTGCATCCAGCTTCATGGGATCTGGCCTTATGCCTTGTGCATTTATTACACGTCCTAGAAATTTTATTTGTTCACAAGCAAACTTAGATAGATTCACTATAACACCACATTCCGTAAATCTGTTTAATAGCTTGTTAAGAATCATGAATGTTCTTCCCACTAGTGGGTGGCTATCTAAAGATCATCCACGTAGTGCGTGACAGAATGTTTTAAGTCTTCATTCAGTACCGTCTCTAAGACCGAGATGAAAACACCAAAGCTGATATTCAAGCCAAAAGGCAGTACACAAAATTGACAACTCTTTCCATTAAACGAAAAAGCTGTGTATTTTCTACACTGAGGTTCCAGTCTTGTTTTCGAGAAGGAATTGACCAAATCTAAGGAACTAAAATATCTTGCATCTAGAAATTTCTGCAGTTGCTCTTCAAGGTTCTCAGGCTTAGTTCCAATAGGTAGTATAATCTGGTTTATTGCCGTAGCATCTAACACAAGTGTAATGCTACCATTAGCTTTCCTTACAACTAATAGTGGGCTGCAATATGAAGATGTGCAGGGCTCAATAATATTCCACTCCAGCATCTGTTTTAACTCTTTCCGAACTGCTGCTTTCTGCGAGTGTGGTACACTTGTAAGTAGGCTGTTTAGGTTTTCTTATTGGTAACGCCACATAGCGCTCCGTATAAAAATCACTGGCTGTGCCGTGTGCAGTCTGTGGCTGGTTTGCATTGTTGTCTGCCATTGTAGTGTCGGGCAGCGGCAGCTGGATGCTAACAGCGCGTAGCGTTGCGCAGTTGGAGGTGAGCCGCCAGCAGTGGTGGACGTGGGGAGAGAGATGGCGGAGTTTTGTAATTTGTAAGACTGGATGTCATGAACTGATATATATATATTATGACTATAAAGGTAAATACATTGTTTGTTCTGTATAAAAATCTTTCATTTGCTAACTGTGCCTATCAGTAGTTAGTGCCTTCCGTAGTTTGAATCTTTTATTTAGCTGGCAGTAGTGGCGCTCGCTGTATTGCAGTAGCTTGAGTAACGAAGATTTTTGTGAGGTAAGTGATTTTTGGAATGTATAGGTTAATGTTAGTCAGGGCCATTCTTTTGTAGGGATTTTTGAAAGTCAGATTGCGTTGCGCTAAAAAATATTGTGTGTCAGTTTAAGCACATTCGTGTATAATTGTTCAAAGGGGACGTTTCATATGTCGACCCTTAGCCGAGGATACCTCACTGGAATCTTCTGATTTTTTTCCTTGTAGTTTGTGTAGTTAGTGTAGCCTTTGTTTATTGCTAGCGCCTTATCATAGAGAGAATTTCCTTTGTAGTTGCAGTCTTTCATTGTTGTACAGTAAAACAGTTGTGGCATGCATGTAGTTTTGCACGAAGTATTTCGCAGCTGCGCTTGCAATTAACTAGATATTATTTTCAGTGCTATGTTAATGTGTTCTCTTATTTTTGTTCTTCAAATTGTGTTTTTCTGTGTTGTCGTGTGAAAAATTGTGACAATAATGGCGTGTGAAAAACGTAACACTAGGCTCCAAAGTAAACTGAGAAATGACAGTGAAGACGAAAGCAGTGTGTTAGCGTCACCATCTAATGAATTCACTAACGTTCAAAGTAGTAATTTGGTTATAGCGCATAAGGAAATGGAGCGGGTTGCAAATAATGGTGTAGGAAGTGAAACAATTAGTGAACAGGGAAGTATTATCGATCGATCGGTCGGCAACAGCTCGCCTCAGGATTGCGAAATGACAGGACACAATCTTGCAAATACTGTAGATTCAGATTTTGCGTCCTCACCGTTTTCTCAAATAAGTCAAGACTCATTTTCTGTTTTTCAAACTGCGAATATTGCCGGTTCAAATGCATTGCCGAATAGCACTGAGGAACATGTTTCAGACACCAGTGCACTGTTATTACAGTTAATGCAACAAATGGGACAAAGGCTACAAAAGTTAGACACAACGCTTGAACAAAATCAGAAACAAATGGGACAAAATCTTCAAAAGTTAGACACAATGGAACAAAATCTTCAAAAGTTAGACACAATGGAACAAAATCTTCAAAAGTTAGACACCTTAGAACAAAATCAGAGACAAACACAGCAAAAGCTTCAAAAGTTAGACACAATGGAACAAAATCTTCGAAAGTTAGACACCACACTTGAACAAACACGTGAAGATTTAACTACTGAGTTACATAACATTGAATCGAAATGCCAAAAAATCTGTAATGACGTTAAAACACAAATTTGTGAGCATTTTCAACCTATTTTTTCGCGGCATGAAAATGCATTACAGAATCATGAAGCAGCCATAAAAGAACTGCAAACTATTGTTCGTGAAAATCACGACACCTTGCAAGCTAAAATGGACTCAGTTGCATCCACCGATTCGGTTACGCAACTTGCAAGAACTCAGGAAAACTTAAAGGTCACAGTAGATTCGATTTCATCACAAATGGACACTCTGAAACTTGGTTCAGAAAAACACACTGAGGAAATGTGTTCACTATCGGAGAAAGTAGCCGAACTTTCAGATCAGTTCACTAACTTATCTACAAAGGTAGATGATGATCTGAATGATACAGAAGGGTGCGAACAAATTATGAAATTCAAACAAAAGCAGAATCAAATTAATACACAACACCAAAGAGAAATTCGGGAAGTGCAAGATCAGCTGACACAGGTAATACAAGAATTACGTATTTCAGAGGACAGTCGCGCTCCAACACGGGAAGAGGGACTTATAAATACGGAAAAGCCACAAAATAATAACACAGGGCATTTGGGAAATTGTGAAAGAAATTGGCAAGGTGCACCGAATTTTGAGATGGAACTGCCGACACGACGTAACAATGAACGATATGCTACCCGCCGACACGATGATTTTGACTATAAGCTGTTCATTACTGCACGTAAATTCAAAACATTTAAGAATTCTGGCAACGACATTCATCCACAAGCGTGGCTCCATCAATTCTCTCATTGTTTTCCTCCCAACTGGTCATTAGAGCACAGATTAGAATTTATGTGTGGCTACTTGGAGAATGAACCAGCTGTAAGAATGCGATCGGTCATTCACGATTGTCATAGTGAAGGAGAATTTTATCATGCCTTCCTCTCAGCATATTGGTCTCAAGCTACACAAGACCGAGTAAAACATAGCATCATAATGATGAAACATTTCGAACAATCTGAATTTTCCAGTCTTGTCAAATATTTTGAAGACATGTTACATAAGAATCAGTATCTTTCAAACCCATACAGCCCCTCAGAACTCATCCGCATTTGCTTAATCAAATTACCTGAACATTTACGACAGATTATTTTAGCAGGACGATGCAAAGACGACATTGAAGCTTTTCAGGGACTGTTACAAGAACTGGAAATTGACACTGACAATCGCGGAACGCGAAAGCAGAAGCACAACAATTACAGGTCACATCCGTTGCAATTCCGCGATGAAAGAAATAATAACTGGACACGACAAGGCTATTCTCACAATACAAATCGCGACCAAAACAGACACCACCCGTATGACAACCGTTGGCAGAGTAATAGTTACAGAGAAAGACCGCATTTCCATAGTAATGACTATCACAGAGACAACCATAGAAGCAGACAAAATGGTAACCAGAACTATTATTATCAAGGGAGACAGAATAATTTCAGACGCAACAGTTCAGCGCGCAGTTACGATTCCGGGAGAAATTCTCCACCACATGACCGACAAACAAGAAACTATGTAAACTACCGACAAAACGACAGACCTGAATTGCATCAGAACTGGCGGGATTCAAACAGAGCAGGGCCCTCTCGACAAGGTGAATTTGTAGAAGTTAGGTCTCCTAATACCAATAACGGTGCGCGCCAACAAAGAAACAGACAATGACTCCCACCGCAGGCAGCCGCGTGCGCCGGCTGGCTCAGAGAAAAATAACATAAGCTAACCTTGAGCAAAATTCCAGTGTTCCTTACCGACGTAATCACATGATAATTACTTTTCAGTTGACAGTCTGCGTACTAGGAAGAGTAAAGGTTTACACCACATTTCACATGTAAAACCGTTTATTGAAAGATAATCTGCTTTTTAACTTAGTCTTTGCTATAAAATTTTTCATTTCACGTTACCAGTATGCTTTGTCAGACTCAGAATCTGTTAACATGCAACAATGTTTGAAGTTAAATATCCAGTCAAGAACCAAGAGAACTTATTTAAACAGAAATTACGAATGCATTGTCATAGTGAACACACGACACAGTGTTATTGTGTGTGTACATTCTTGCTTGTTAGTTGCACGATTACGTAACGACTATAAGGCTGACATACTTAGAACAGTTACCAGTACTGCTAATGAGATTTTAATGCAACATTTTGGTTTACTTGAAAATAAATTCTGGATTTAAAGTTCTTTCTGTGAGATTAAAGATGACTTAGCATTTGGTTTCTTTGATAGCTACACGATTATATCACGACGCTACTAATATGTGACATGATTTACATTGTTGCTTTTGCGGTGTATCTGTTTTATATCAGCACAGTTTTTCTGAATTTTTCTGGAAAGTAAAACATGTTTTAGTGGTAACTTTTGTGGTATAGCTACAATTAGACAGCCTTTTCCATACCACAGCAATACGTTACAGCATAGTACTGTCTTCATCACGGCAATAAGCGTAATAACTAAGATATTTATACGCAAAGCAATTCACTTCCTTTATTACGAGGTAGGTACATTGACTTCAGTAGAACTTTGCTTGCAGAGGACGATAACTACGACACTTCCACATAATTATCTTGCAACAAGACGCACAGTTTATCGCTACAGTAGACGTATTTGAGTGATTAATTTTGTACTTAAAACATTTATTTTTAAAGATATTTGAAGTACAATGATACAAAGGTTTTCTGTGATACATTTCATTCCATTGCTGTAATCTGTAACACCTGAGGATATAATCACATTAATCGTCAGGGGGGTACACGCTTGCTTTGTGTACCATGTGTTTGGCAAGCACAAGGAGCCCTAGCTAATATGGTATTTGCTTATACAACTCTACACATCGGTACCGTATTTATCCAACACATAAATTACACAGCTATCTGATCATTTAACTGAGAGAAACAAACATTTATTATACTACATCAGTGACAGATGTTTACGTAATTACACAGTTGGATAACGTCACACTTACGAAGTTGTATATTGTGAACTGTTCATATTTTTTCGGAAACATTGTGATACTATGAGAGCTATGAATGACATATTTGGTATGGGATCACGAGTTTTAAAGTACGTTTGAGGTAGATGACACTTTTGACATGAGCAGAGAATTTTTTTAGGTTTTGAAATTATTGGAGGAAGCTACGACGATTTTGAGAATTTGACTGAGGTGTTATGATGTTATTATTACGACGACAATGTGAATTATACTGCTGAGGTATGTTTAAGCTGATGCTATTTGAGGAATTTGATTATGCTACTTATTTATTATGATGAAATATTGAAGAAGTGTCGACGAATAAGGTAAGGAATAAAGAGTAGTGGTTAGGGACTCTGATTTGTGAGAAAGGATGTTGAAAACCGAGAATCGTACTTTAAGAGTTATAAAATGAGTGTATATGCGTGAATGTATCACTATGTGGCGAAAATTATTTGAACACTATTCTATTTAAAGGATTTTGTTTCTACATATTTGTAACGCAAATTCTTGACCTGTGAATTTTTTTATATGAGACTACCACTGTAGGGGAAACTGGTGTCGTAAATATTTCGATAAGACAGTTAAGTGACCACCTGCATGTAATGCGTCGTGGGCACCCAGCTGCGCGACAACCACCTGACAAAAGAAAGCCATTAGTGTGTGCCTGTCAGAGGCACAGGTGGAGAAAAAAAAAAAAAAAAAAGAAAGAAAGATGCCGTTATCCTCGCTATTGACATTCCTTTGTAGAAAGCACCACAAATACGACACGCTCATTTCTCGGAAACATTCTTACATCTGCACACCTGATTATGACAAGTGTCTTTCTACGAGAGTTGAGAGAACTTCTTCTGACTTATGAAATGCCAAATAGCTATTGAATGATGTTTTTATTCTTTACTTTGCATTATTGCTTATTTCAGTTGATATCTGTTTTCCAGCTGTGTTACAACATTGGTTTTATAAAATAAAAGTAAATGCATTTGCTAATGTGAAAACTTTCTGTCAACAGATCTGTTAAATAATAATTTAATGATCCACATACTTCAAAAAAAAAAAAAAAAAAAAAAAAAAGGAGCACTTGGAAAGGAAAGAACAATAAGAAGGAACTAGTAACAGGAACTGCATACATAATTTTCTTTTCAAGTACTTGGTAATTTATTTCATAGAATAAGTTGTGGTGCACCACTTTAATTACATAGCCATTAAGATGTGATTATATCTTTCCCTTATCTGCATTGTTGTCTTTAGTGTACTATTTTTTTCTGCTTGTAGCTTTTTCATGTTTAGGTATAAGTTATAGCATTTGCTGCGGCTGTTTGCCATTCATAGTGCTACTGAATGTCACTTTGTATTACTAGGATAAGCCAATTTTATTACTGATTTATTTTTCTTGTTTGCTGCGCATTGCCTTATATTACTTGTAATATTGCTGCCTTTTTTTGCCAATTTCCATTTTTTTGTCATTGCTGTTTGTATTAATTGTTTTGTGCCGCTGCATTGCCTCGTCCCTTGGTTTAGTATCTGAGCTCAGTAGATTTAAGTTAGCTTAAGAGGGGGTAGACTATATAAGAAACTAACTATGATGAATTGGAAGAAAAGCATTGAGAAGCTATAAGGAAATGGTTTGGCCAAAAAAAAGTAGTGTACAGAGCAGAAAAACTATTTTTGAAAGAGGATGTGAACAGAATACAGAAAGCAGGTTTAGATAGGACTTTTTGGGAATAATGATGAACTAAGGGAGATCTCTATGCAAAATACTGCAGTAAAACAAACCCTGTCCTTTCCTTTCGTATTATCCCTCAATGTGTTTATGTACCCTTGTGTATTTGTCTTTTTCCTGTCTTTATGTGTTTAGCTAATAAGATTTATGTTGTAGAATTTTTCAAATACTATGTTATTTTCTTTGTAAATATGTTCAGACATTATTTATTGTGTTTTGTTTTAATGCTCATGTGTGAAGTTGATGTTTCAAAAGTTATTCTGATCTTTTATGTATGTACTTACGTCGTCATTTTGTAACACTGATGTATTTGCTATTTCGATTCTTTTGTAAAGCCTGTACTACTGCAAATGTTCTCTGTATTGTTATGTTCTTTAAAGATGTATTTTGTTCCTTTGTTATTGTATTTTCATGTTATAAAATTGTAATTGACACCAGTTCATCAAATTAAGTAACTTGTAAATTACATTCCACTGCACACGTTTCTGTTGGTCATAGTATATGGACAATATGTGAGAAGTAGGGACTGATAGTGTTTGCACGTGTGTTCATAATTCAGTAAGGGACTGGATAACAGCATTGCTGGTTGTAAGGACATTTCAAAAACAATTTTTGTGAGTGCACAGGTGGTGGTTATGGACTTGCTATATTATCCGCAAGACCCTTCAATGGTGATTGTGTGCCTGCGCAGTCAAACAGATGGCTGCTGGCCATCTCTACAAGGACTACAGTGGGTCTACACCTTTGATGACCCACCAATACCATTATTTCTACAAGGACTGCAGTGGGTCTGCATCTCTGGTGGCCCACCAATACCCTAATCTCTACCAGGATTACAATGGGTCTGCTCTGTGATGACCTAAGTACCGATAGTCTTCTACTTCGACTGACTCTGCTATGGGTTTGCTCTGTTGTGGCCCATTACCTGTCTGCATGTCAAAAGTCAACACTGTCTTTCCGTCGGAAGGACAACACTACTTCTTCAAGACTGCATGGAAATCCACTACTTCCGTGTGCATTTTCTTTTATTGCTCAGTCTTTGAGAAAAACACTACTATTTTACTGTGATGAATGATCAGGACTGTCTATATGGACTGTGAGAAAATTTTAGCTTTTGACCAACATTGTATCGATAAGTGTGTGCATTTCATTTCTTTGTTATTGTAATTATGAAAAAAAATTTCAAACCTGTATTGGCCACTGCCCAAAACAATTTGTAAATTTTTTTGTGGGGAGCATGGGGGCTATGTAAGTAGGCTGTTTAGGTTTTCTTATTGGTAACGCCACATAGCGCTCCGTATAAAAATCACTGGCTGTGCCGTGTGCAGTCTGTGGCTGGTTTGCATTGTTGTCTGCCATTGTAGTGTCGGGCAGCGGCAGCTGGATGCTAACAGCGCGTAGCGTTGCGCAGTTGGAGGTGAGCCGCCAGCAGTGGTGGACGTGGGGAGAGAGATGGCGGAGTTTTGTAATTTGTAAGACTGGATGTCATGAACTGATATATATATATTATGACTATAAAGGTAAATACATTGTTTGTTCTGTATAAAAATCTTTCATTTGCTAACTGTGCCTATCAGTAGTTAGTGCCTTCCGTAGTTTGAATCTTTTATTTAGCTGGCAGTAGTGGCGCTCGCTGTATTGCAGTAGCTTGAGTAACGAAGATTTTTGTGAGGTAAGTGATTTTTGGAATGTATAGGTTAATGTTAGTCAGGGCCATTCTTTTGTAGGGATTTTTGAAAGTCAGATTGCGTTGCGCTAAAAACTATTGTGTGTCAGTTTAAGCACATTCGTGTATAATTGTTCAAAGGGGACGTTTCACACTATATGATTTGCGGTAGAATACTGTATGAGGATTCACTTCAATTTTATAAGAATATGTGTTAATTGCTCCTGGTCTATTTGAGAAAACACCGGTATATCTATGCAGTAGTTCTGCTGGTTCGCTTCGTTCATCTTCAGATAAGGCCGATGATTGCTGTACCTTGCTCTGTCTAGTTGTATCTGTCTCAAACACGTCTTGCTTAGGTACTCGTGCGCATGTCTCTGTATCATCATGTTCATGTATTATCTGTAACTTGTATCCTGGACAGTGTTTATCATGGGTTATTTTTCTAGTTTCTAAGTGCATGGTGCACTGATTGCGAAAATCCTTAAAACTACATGTTTGTGCAGAAAAATCAATTATAGCGTCCTTTTCACACAAGAAATCCAGTCCCCGTATAACATCACATATTAAATTAGGTACAACTACGAATGCCCCATTGATCGATCCGTTCTCTACTTGAACTAGTATACAAACTCGCTTCTTAATACTAATAGGCATGTTACCTACAGCAGTCAGTCTGTTGCATCCTTGCACTGGAAACACATCCACTTGTCCATGTTCTTGCATTAAATTGTAAAAATTCTCCGATAAAAAACTTACAGCTGCACCAGTATCTATTGTGAGACTTGTAGTCATACCTTCAACTTTGCTTTACTGGAAGCAAGTACTACTGTTTTGTGTGATGAACGGCAAATATTGTCATCATTTTCAGTGAGTTCATCTGATAAATTTTGACCATAATTATAACGTAAGAATAACACATGTTTATGTTTGTAAATACTTCTTACTTTTTCTTGTTCAGTACCTACTGCATCAGTCTGAAATAATTCTTGTAAATCAAAGTCGCCCCCACAGTATTCCTCAGCCACAACTTGGGGCCTAGTAATGGCTGTCATTAGTTTAAATGTCTGTCTTGCTTTCCGTCAGCCTGTCCTGGCGTAGGTGGGTTATTGTCTACCTCTATTGTGTTTACATTCGGGTACTGTCTATTCCAGTCACCCGCATTCCTTCCTTGTTGCTGTGTAAAAGTTGCGTTAGGTGTCTGTTGTGTTGTGTTCTGTACTGCATTGCTGTGATTCCTTTGCGGCGGTGGCTGTGATTGAGTTTGATGTTGCCATGCGCCGTTGTTTACAATCTGAGGCTGCGGATATGCTGGTTATTGCATTCCGTAGTTTGGGTTATTACTGTACCAAACCTGCCCCTGTTGGTTTTGGTTACCGTTGTAATTAAAATTTTGTCGGTTATTTTGCCAGTTTTGCTCATTTTCATAATTGCGGTTTCGTTTATTGTTCCGCCTGCGTTTGTAGCCACTGTCGCTAGGCGAAAATGTGGGGTTAGTGTTCAAGATGGGTGGTTTCATATTGGGTACGCTGTTGCCAGCATAATTTGCATTCGCTGCAGGGCCAAATTGCGGCGCAACATTTGCTACGGTAGGTGGTGTGTATTGATGAAGTTGGCCATACTGCTTGTTTTGGTTGGAATTACGACTGTCATATTGTTTGTTGTCATGTCCGCTGCTACGCTGATCTTCAAATAACAGATCAACAGTATCTAGTGCCTGAAGAAAATATTCTACGTCGTAATCCGGGATATGTAACAATTTCTCTTTGATATAGAACGGTAAACGTGCTTTCATTGCACGGAGCAGATCTCTAGACGCGACAGGTTCTGACAAGAAATGCATCATTTTCCGTACTTTGCATTAAATGGTTCAGGTTCTACGATCTGTCTCCTTATTCTATCCTGCACGGTATGTGACCAGAATTTTGACAGGAAAGCATTTTCGAATTGCTGAAAAGTTTGGCATCTCTCTACCTCATTATAGGCCCAAATAGCTGCGTTTCCTTGCATACAAGGTACTGCAAAATTAATTTTCCTCCGCTCATTCCACGTGAGAGGAAATGCGTCTGAAAACTTTCATGAAAATCACAAGGTGAATGGTTTTCTTGTCTAAAGTAAAAGGTTGAAACGTTCGGTGTTTTATAAAACTTTGTTGCTGTCTGTCAGATTGATCTATGTTCACTCTTCTTGTCCTAAGTTGCCTCCGCCGGACAAGGCTGCCTGTTAACATCAAAAGGAAAGCACTGCAGCTCATGGGACGGGACTTCCTGTCGGTGCCCTCCTCTTACTTCCCTTGGTGGTGGTAGATGCGCGTCCACCACCGCTGAAACAAACGTACCGGTTTGCCACACCGAACATCAACATGATCGGCACTGCACCCAAGCTGCAACTCCTATGTGACATGCTTAGGGCCTCTGACGTCGACGTCGCCCTTCTTCAGGAAGTACGCGTTGCCACACTACCACCAGTCTACGGCTACGACTCATACACGTCCACATGTGATCAATCATGGCGTGGAGAGGCTTTCTACATACGCGAAGGAATCCCACTCAAGGACACGACAATACTTCCCTGTGGAAGAGGCATGGCTGTTACCATCTTTGACACGCGGGTCGTCAATATCTACCCTCCGTCTGGCTCCTCGAACCGTCGGCAGCGGTCCACTTTCTTCGCGCATGACGTGGGGCCCATGTTTTCTGGACGCTATGATCGCCTTGTCATGGGAGGCGATTTCAACTGTGTTCTCCATCCGCAGGACCAAATTCCTTTTTATTCGCCATGCCCGGCGCTTCTTACCTTAATCGAAGATTTTCGTCTAGTGGACGTTTGGGAGAAAATTCATGGCAATACCCCCGGTTTTACCCATTATACAGCACATTCTGCGAGCAGACTGGATCGGTTTTATGTCTCTGCCCACCTCGGTAATGACGTCGCCCAAGCTGAACGGTGGCCCCTTGCATTTTCGGACAACAGCGCCGTCATTTGCTCCCTGGCTCTGCCACCTCAGTCAGTGTGGCGCAGCAGAGGTTACTGGAAGCTTCATACCTCGCTCCTTAATGATCCACACTGCCGACAATGTATTGCACTACATGGGCGTCTTGCGAAAGACGCCTTCCGCAATACACATCCACGTTCCATTGGTGGCTCAACTGTGCCAAACCTGCGATCAGAAAGACCTTCATACAATGTGGCAAGGAAGCAGCAGCATGGCATCGAGACACGACAAACTTTCACTAACCCGTCCTCCGTGAGTTCGATGCGCTCCCTCCGTCACCTGACACCCATAGGGAACGACAACGTACCAAAGCTCGTCTCCTCTCTCTTCAACGTGCACGCCTGCATGGTGTCATGGTGCGTTCCCGACGATAAGACCTCCTCCACGACGCAACCCCATCCACAATCCATGCGGCATCCGACCATAGTCGTCGACGTCGACTTTTCGTCCCCAACATCACGACCTCCGATGGTGTTCACCACACAACACAGGCGGCGGTGGTGTCTGCCTTTGCTGAACATTATCGCCAATTTTATGATGGCGACGCCCATTCCTGATGATCTCCGTATTTCCCCTGATCGGACCCTCACTGTAGCGGAGCCAACGTCCATGATGTCTGCAATCACCGCAGAAGAGGTGGTAGATGCGATCAACAAAGGAGCCAAGAACAAATCACCCGGACCAGATGGTCTCCCAGTGGAGTTTTACCGGGCGTTCGCCAAGTTAATGCTTCTTTGCTGGACGGAAATGATTCAGGAACCCTTTATTCCGTCCTTCCCAATTCCACCTGATTTCGTCACTGGCACTGTTCTACCTGTGCCTAAACCGAAGGGAGTGTCTCATGTCTCTGCATATCGCCCCCTTACACTTCTGAATGCAGACTATAAAATCTATGTACGCCTCTTAGCAGCGCGCATGCGCACCGTCTTACCTACGGTCCTTTCACCTGAGCAGACTGCACGTGGTTGTGGGGCCACCTTGCAAACAGCCCTAGGAGAATGCCGTGACCTCATTGCACTGGCGTCGGTTTGTCGCCTTCGTGCAGCAGTGGTATCCGTCGATTTCACGAGTGTCTTTGATCGCGTTCGACACCCATTCCTCCTCATGGTGGCGACACGTATGGGGTTCCCATTACATTTTGTCGATGCCATTCGCCGGTTACTACTTCCCGATGGTACAAGTCAATGGGAGGCTTGTAGGACCGATTCCTATACGCCGCACTGTACGTCAAGGATGCCCTGTGTCTACTTTACTATATGCCATTGCACTTGAGCCCCTCATCACTGGCCTTACCTCAAGACTTCAGGGTCTCACTTTGCGTGGCTACACCTTTCACTGTAGGGCTTATGCGGACGATCTCCTCTTTCTCACCTGCTCCTCCACGGAACTCAATGACGCCATCCAATGGATCCACCAGTATGGACGCCTTTCTGGTAGCATTCTTAATGTCCGTAAATCGACTATGATGCACATTGGGCGCGGCCTCCCGGCTATGGTGCCGAACCCACTCCCAGTCAGTACCACCCTTCGTTACTTGGGTATCGAATTTACGAGTTCCACACACCGCACAGTGGCCCTGACATACCGGCGGCTTTTGCAGTCGATTCGGCACCATGTTCGCGGCCAAGTGCACCGTAACTTAAACCAAATCCAACGTGTGTCCTATGTCAACATGTATGTAGCCCCTAAACTGGTCCACGTCGCCCAGATCCTCCCAATGCCATTACTCCTTGGCCGCCGCATACAATCAGCCTTAGAATATTTCGTGTCAGCAGGGGCACTTTTCAAAGTCCGCTACAACACTCTAACATTGCCTCCTGCAAAAGGTGGCCTCGGACTCATCAACATGCGGGCACGGTGTTCTGCCCTCTTTGTCCACACCCTGTAGCGGCACTGACAGGGGACGATTCCGTCCTTAACACCCAGTCTCTTAGATATCCTCCGACCAGCTTCTCTCGATCCACCGATCAATGTGGCACCTATTTCTCCATTATTGTACCACGTCGCCAATTGTTTCATAGAACTCAGCTACGTTCGGACCGGTCTTCCAGTCACCCGTACAAAAGATTATTATCGTTTGTTTATGCTGTCCAACCCTTGCGAACACATGGTGCTACAGCATCCCGACATTAACTGGCGCACGGTTTGGGGGTGTGTGCATGCACCCTTTTTACCGTCGTCTGTGTCTGCAATCTGGTATGTTTTAGTCTGTGGAAAATTCCCGACTAATAGTAGACTTTATTTCAAAGGACTGGCCACCTCCCCACTCTGCCCTGACTGTCAGCTCGAAGACACCGACGAGCACCGTCTTACGTGGCCCCTGAAAGAAAACGTATGGCTCCTCATCCAACGAATCGTGGGCTTTTACCTCCGTGCCCCGCCAATGACGGTAACCCCGGATTTCCTGTTGTTGCCCCAGACTTTTCACTACCCTCTTGCTAAGCACCACATGCTCATCTGGTTTCGAGAACAGCCTTTAGAATACCTCTTTCAAAGTGGTCCGCATACAGTCCTTGACTTCTGGTAGAAAGTTGTGACCCCGCATAGCACCCTCACCCGAAAACCATCTTACCGACAAACTTTTGCCGGTTATCTCCGCAGCGTCTTCCTTGACCCCCCTCAAAGTTGGGGTGTACCATGCCTACCTGTCACATGATGCAACACCCTTACCCACGTTCCCATGCGTTGAACCCCTGTCCCCCCCCCCCCAAAAAAGGGGAGAAGACAGAATATGTTATACTTTGTTGTATTTAATGTTTTTCTCTTTAATTAATTAATTTATTTTTTGCTTAACTAACAGTCACTTGTATATGTTTAAATGGTATTGTACCTTGCAGAACTCTTGCATAGTGAATATATGTGTACTTTAGTTTGTTCAGTACAAAATATTAAAAAAAAAGAAAAATAGGATATGTTATATTTTGTTGTATTTAATGTTATTCTAATAATTTGTTTACCTAAGAATAATTTGTATATGTTTAACTGGTACCTTGAAGAACTGTTGCTTTGTGTATTTATACATATGTACTCTGCGGGTGAAAAAAAAATGTTGGTAGAGCACTTGCCCGCGAAAGGCAAAGGTCCCGAGTTCGTGTCTCGGTCGGGTACACATTTATAATCTGCCAGGAAGTTTCATATCAGCGCACACCCCGCTGCAGATTGAAAATCTCATTCTGAATGCATAGAGTTGATCTATTATTGACGATGTATCTACACGCGATGTTGTCTCTACTAAGCTGTGTATCGGCCATATTGCAATAATTATTGTCGTACTTTGAAAATCTGAATAAAATTTTGAAACTAAAAACCCGTCTCAGTAGTAAAAATCACTTCTTTTTTTTAAATAAAACTTTTGCAAAACTTCAGTATAAATCGCGAATTAATGAAAGATTGCGCCAGAGTCAAATGGAATAGATATGATAAGTCTGTCCTATCTTCTCTGTTGTGGTGATTGTTGTCACAGTCTAGCCAGATTTTCCATTTTAATGTTTGCGATGAAACGTGTAACAAAAAAAAAGTAATAATAATAATATTAGCTCACAAATAACGTCCTGGCAAACCTGTCGTCAATGTAAATAATTAAATAAAAATATATATGTATGTAAATATGATTATTTATATTATTTTGGTTGTTTTTTATATAATTTTTGTTGAACTGAATTGAGATGGATGGAAATATTTTTAAAAAATCTGTGAATATATTTACTATCATGATAAGAAGGCATCAGACATATACTTTGAGAATTTCGTCGCCGTAAGAAGGAGGTTCGTGGGCCACGTTATTTCTGAGATAAAATGAGATAAATACTGAAAATACAGTTTACATATAATGTTGAAATTTTAGGATAATGTACTAAACAAATAATGAAATTTAATAACAAATATCTTTCATCAAAACTATAATTACTGAAGTGCACTATGTTATTTACATTGGGAATACAATATTAATCACTAGTGATATGTTGATTATCCGCACGTCGGTATCTCGTCCGTGCGCAAAGGAAATTTCCTGATATAATTACAAGTATGCGCGAGTATGCGCCCTGCACTATGCAGTGACTTTTTTATAAAATTAAAGAGTTTAAATTAGAGCGGCCAGTCTAACGCGCGAGGCTCTCCCTTGACTCCATTCCAGAACAGATAACAGTAGAAGTAATTAACAAAAGACTGGACATCCTTTCTGTGTCTCACCAGCGATCACATGCGAGCCCACACAAAATAACTTTCATTGGGTTTCATGCTGTATTAAATAGGGTTCTCTGATATAAAAAAAATAGATTTAAAAGCTATGGCTAAAAATGTGCCTTCAAATAGTGTACCGTGAATATCAGGAATACTGTAAAACATCTTATCTTCGACATCGCTCCAGCCGGAAAAGTCCTGCAAGAACGGTATCAACGACGACTGAAGAGAACCGTTCAACGTGACAGAAGTGCACCCTTCCGCAAATTGCTGCGGTCTTCAGTCCTGGGCCATCATCAAGTGACAGCGTGCAAACCATTCAACGAAATATCATCGATAGGGACTCTCAGGGCCGAAGGTCCACTCACGTACGCTTGATGACTGCGCTACACAAAGCTATACTCCTTTCCTGGGCTCGTCAATGGCGACATTGGACTTTTGATGACTGGAAACATGTTGCCTGGTCGGACGAGTCCCGTTTCGAATTGTATCGAGTGGATGGTAGTGTACAGGTATAGAGACAACCTCATGAATCCATTGAACCTGCATGTCAGCTGGGGACTGTTCAAACTGGTGGGGGATTTGTATTGGAGTGGAGCGTGTACAGTTGGAGTGCTATGCGACTCCACATACCTGCAGATACGACTCTGACACGTAAGTATCCATTCTGATCAACATCATCCATTCATGTCCATTGTGAATTCCGAAGGATTTGGACAATTTCAGCAGGACAATGCGACACCCCACAAATCCAGAAATGCTACAGAGTTTAAAAACTTCCGCTGGCCACGAAACTCCCCATATATGAACATTATTAAGCATATCTGGGATGTCTTGCGACGTGCTGTTCAGAAGAGATTTCCACTCTTTCATACTCTTACGGATTTATGGCCAGCCCTGCAGGGTTCATTGTGCCAGTTCGCTCCAGCACTACTTCAGACATTAGTCGAGTGCATCCCACGTCTTGTCGCGGCACTTCTGCGTGCTTGCGGGGGCCCTACACGATATTAGGCAGGTGTACCAGTTTCTTTGGCTCTTCCATGTATGTTGCTGTGTATAAAAGTTAGCTAACATTTCGCCACGGGTGTAAGTTTTTAACTGTTACCGATCTAGACGAAACTGATCTCGTGTAACACACTCATTAGCGATCGCGCCGCGACAGCGGCAGAAGCAGAGTGAAATATCCACAACATTCCTCATAATTCATTAACTGTTGGAGATTTTGGAAAACGATAGCACGCCAGGATAAGAGTATTTTCCCTTGCGGTTATTATGCAAAACTTCATTAGCTACTGTATCATTCCACTAACTACGGACTTCTACGCCCAAGGAATGTCATTTTTAGGACCATCAACAGCTGGTGAAACGAGAAGTGGTATGGGTTTTGGAACAAAATAAGTTAACACATTACACAGTCATTTTGTACCATAAGCCACTGAATTTACTTTTTCTACGTTTCTTACGTAATAATCTTAATAAACCACTGTTTCAGATTGCTCTTGCAATTGAGTCTGCACAACATGTTACTGAGGTGACTCTGTGTTTTGGTAAAAGAAGCAAATTTTATCATGGCAAAAGGAGAAATGTGTAATTTTTACTCAATGTTCACCCCTCATGACGCTTCTTTGAAAGTTACAAATGGTTAACAAGCCAACAGGAAATAAACCGCAGCATTGTCAGCGGAATTCTTTTTAGATACTAACTAAAGCAGAGGTGACAAATATTTTCGAATGGTCACAGTGTGGGCGTGGAGTGGCTCCACTCAATATTCACAAAAAATGAGACCGCAGGATTCAGTTTAGAACGGCACGTCCCCTCAAGCGCTGGGCTTTTCCCATACAGCTTTGGTAAGTAACCCCACCACTACCGCTCTACCCCAGGGCGCCCTGCTGACTGCACTTATACCGGCCATGGTACTCCGCGAACTCTACAAGATGCAGTCAGAGAAAGACTGCACCACGTCAAATACGTAACTCTTCACTAAATGATTAAAGAAAGTTGAAATGTGTGACGGCCAATGCTACTAAATGATGCATATCGCTTTAATAATGACTTTACGAAAATTGATCCACTCGGGTTTAATGACACACGTTGAACTTTAGTCATCAAATTCAGGGATCTTAAGATTCAGATCTAAGTGCACGACAACCAGCAAAACATAGATTGAGCTAATTTGTAGCAGAGAATGACAGAACCGAATGCATAATGCTTCAGACTGAATAAAAAGAGCAGGACCTTTTAGCCAGTTTCAAGCTCACGAGAAACACAGATTCTTAACTTTTCTAACACCTCACGTCTAAAGAGCGGCTCATCATGTCAAATTATCACAATATTGCATGTGGTAGTACTCAAAAATAGTCAAGCTGTTCAAGTTCCGCACATATAAATTGTTGGGTACGCTGACATGTTAGCAGCCACTTCACATAAATTGATCCGTCGACATCTGCTGTGCCACAGAGCTACTCCTAACGCACAGGCACCTCCAGGAAACGAGTGCGTTCAGACGTTTATGCAAGCTTCATCCAGCTATCCACTAGTTACGTAATTGGCAGAATGCGTGGAAAAAGCCGGAAGCAGCATCCTTCCGCTGTGCGATCTCAGAGAGAGACAGAGCAAAGACCCTGCACAGCATGTCGATGGTGGTTACATTATTTCTCCTTTAAAACGATAAGCTAAAAGAGGCAGTCGTTAAGATGCTGTGTATGGGCTGCCATTCAGGACTGGAGTTCATCCAGATTTGAGGTTTTCAGAGTTTCGTCAAAAGGCTTGGTCTTTTGAGTCCCAAAAATACGAATAAATATGTAATTTTAAAAACTGTCATAAAATTAACCTTTCTTACCATAGTAGGCAATGAATACAAAGAGAAATCCGAAAAAAGTAAACAATAAATGGTTTTAAGAATGTGGGTGCATTTCACTTTGGAAACGATGGGACATACCATTTTCAATTCTCCCCCGCCCCTCCCCTTCCCCCATCGTTTCATGTGATACATGTGAAAACTCTCTCACATTTTTCCTAAATAATGAACTAATAACACCTAGAACCAATTATGGTGGTGTGTAACAAGCTAAAAAAGAAGCCTAAATTTAGTAAGTTCATATCCAGTAACAAAACCTAGAAAAGTACACACTTCCCTAATACCTTCATGTCATAACCACTAATAAAGCAGTAATAGGAACTAAAATTTTTGTTACATTAACTTTAAATATAGTTACTTTCATTGCCAATGATCTCAATATAATCGCTATAAACAAAACCACACGTTAGAAAGTCATACAATCGTGTAGCAAAAAAGCGGTGCTCACTGTTGCTTTGAAGGTTGTTAAGTATCCACTAGTGTACTGAATTCGTAGATGTACCTCTTTGTACCGTTAGATATCTCTGTATTGCAGTTGAATCGGTGGTTTCACCCGAAAGGCACTGGCACTTCCAAAAGGAAATTATCAAAATAGTGGTTTCAAGCAGAAACTGCAGGAGGTCCGAGTCCTCCCGCGGACATGTGTGTGTGTGTGTGTGTGTGTGTGTGTGTGTGTGTGTGTGTGTGTGTCTGTGGTTCTGAGCGTAAGTCAATTTAAGTAGGGTGTAAGTCTAGTGATCGATGACATCAGCAGTTTGGCTCCTTACGAATTCACACACATTTGATCATTTGAACACAAGTAGAAACTCCCTCGGACATGTGTGTGTGTGTGTGTCTGTGTGTGTGTTGTTCTGAGCGTAAGTTAGTTTAAGTAGTGTGTAAGTCTAGTGATCGATGACCTCAGCAGTTTGGCTCCTTACGAATTCACACACATTTGATCATTTGAACACAAGTAGAAAGTACTTGTGCTCGAAGTGTTGAGACGAAGCCAAGATGAGCCGCGAATCCTGCCTCGGGCATGGATGTGTGTGCTGTTATTAGGTTAGTTAGGTTTCTAAGTCTTGGGGACTGATGACCTCGGATGTTAAGCCCCATAGTGCCTGGAGCCATTTGAACCATTTTGAACCAGATGCCGAGATGGTTCCGTACCGTACACGACAGTACTGTCCCGTTATTGATAGAACAATAAACATAATTTTATTTTTCTTGAAGTGGGGAGAGGGTATAAGGATGGTGCTGAAATGATTCAAATTGCTCTAAGCGCCATGGAACTTAACATCTGAGGTCTTCAGTGCCCTAGACTCAGAACTACTTAAACGTAACTAACCTAAGGACACACATCCATGCCCGAGGCAAGGATTCGCGGCTCATCTCGGCATTTGTCTCAACAGTTCGATTACAAGTACTTTCCGCTGGTGTTCAAATGATTAAAGGGGTGTGAATTCCTAGGGGACCAAACTGCTGAGGTCATCTGTCGCTATACTTACACACTACTAAAATTAACTTATGCTAAGAACAAAACACAGACACCCACGCCCGAGAGAGGACTCGTACCTCTGGCAGTTTCTGCTTCAAACAAATATTTTGATGATTTCCTTTTGAAAGTACCAGTGCAGGATTCGAGCCAGCGACCGTAGCAGGAGCGCGTTTCCGGACTGAAGCGCCTAGAACTGCTCGGCCACAGCGGCCAGCGATGGTTCTCAGATAAATTATATTGAATTACATGTTAGATGAAACGACAATTAAAATGATTATTGGTTTAGAGAAGTAGCTAGAATATGACGGTGGACGAACGTAACATAAAACTCTAGTGCCACGTTTTTGTGCAAGGGAAACTTTTTTCTTAAAGTACAAGCAATAGCAGAAAATTATTTCATATTACATTCGTTTTCAACTGCAGCTACTTTGTAGTTTTTCCGTAATTTGTGGAAACTAATGCACGATACTTTGTATCTGGTAGGCAAATTTCAGCGCCAGTCTGCGCATTAATTAGTGTGGAGAGCGGTGGAAACGATGAGTCGTTCGCAATAACAGCTCCGTTGTACGTCGGGGCGGGCTGACTTAATAAAGCGTGTCTAAGCAGGCGGGCGACAGCTTGGAGGGAGACGTCCCTCCTGCGGGCAGCGGGGACGACGGCGCCGGCAATAAAGCGACCCTCGGCTCCATCGGCGTCTCCCGTGGATCACAGGCGGCAGCCGCGCCCACCGCTACGAGATGCGCGACGTTATTGCCTCTCGAAACAACCCGCGGGGCCGCGTCGGCCACTGTGCAACCCAGAGGCGGCGGCCGGTCGGGGACCCCGCTGGCGACAGCGTTCCACCACTGCCGCTATTGTTGCTGCAGGTAGTGTTCACAGGAGGACAGTCCCAGAAGAGCGAGGAACGAATACAGCACGAGCTAGTCTCTTGAAAATGTTTCACTGAAGACGAGTCGTGACGGAGGCGTAATCTCATTGGACGTGAGGCGTCGCAGCTACGGCGCGATCGCCAGTTTGTCTATTAAAGCTTTCTTGTATGAATGTATGTTGGCTCCAGTTTAAGCAGTCAGATTCTTATACGATCTGAAACGGGCGAGCTGTGTCGTGCAAACTTGCGTCGTGACCTTATGGCGTGACTGCAGCGTGTGAAAGTAGCGGAGAGGCACTTACAGAGTAGTTACATTCTCCGGAACTGTAAAAATTAATAACTGATCTAGAAACAGCCGGAGGAACTTCATATTAGGTACATAACCTTCTGCTGTGTAAAGGAACAATCTGTCAATATCTGAAGTCAATAACTGGCATTACTTCGAAGTTACAAAATAAAAAAAAAATAAAAGAAAACTCACTAAAAAACGTAACTATCCGACACTTAAAAAACTAAATCAATATATATATATATATATATATATATATATATATATATATATATATATATATATATATATAAAGTTAATAGTTCACCAACTGTGATATGATAACATCTTCGGTGTTTAGATTCAAATTTGGAAAGTTCTCATTTTAGAAAACCTTTCGTAGTTTAGCTGTAGTAATAACCTTAAGAATTTCAAGTAGATATTTATGTTTTGTGTTAGGGTGAGTGTGGCAGCTCGTGGTCGTGCGGTAGCGTTCTCGCTTCCCACGCCCGGGTTCCCGGTTTCGATTCCCGGCGGGGTCAGGGATTTTCTCTGCCTCGCGATGACTGGCTGTTGTATGATGTCCTTAGGTTAGTTAGGTTTAAGTAGTTCTGAGTTCTAGGGAACTGATGACCATAGATGTTAAGTCCCATAGTGCTCAGAGCCATTTGAACCATTTTTTGACTACCTGTGTGAGTGTGTAAGTTGGCTGTTTAGGCTTTTATGTTGGTAACTCCATGCAGCGCTCTATATGTGCTGTGTGAAGTCTGTGACTGGTTGGCATTGTTGCAATAGTCGGTATTGTGGTGTTGAGCAGTTCGATGTGAACAGCGCGTTGCGTTGCGCAGTTGGAAGTGTACCGCCAGCAGTGGTGGATGTGGGAGAGAGATGGCGGAGTTTTGAGAGCGGATGATATGGACGTGTGTCCATCAGAGACAGTAAACTTGTAAGACTGGATGTCATAAACAGGGAAACATTCCACGTGGGAAAAATACGTCTAAAAACAAATATGATGTGACTTACCAAAAGAAAACGCTGGCATGTCGATAGACACACAAACATACACACAAAATTCAAGCTTTCGCTACCAACGGTTATTTCATCAGGAAACAGGGAAGGAGAGGGAAAGACGAAAGGATGTGGGTTTTAAGGGAGAGGGTAAGGAGTCATTCCAGTCCTGGGAGCGGAAAGACTTACTTAGGGGGAAAAAAGGACAGGTATACACTCGCACACACACACATATCCATCCGCACATACACAGACACAAGCAGACATTTGTAAAGGCAAAGAGTTTGGGCAGAGATGTCAGTCGAGGCAGAAGTACAGAGGCAAAGATGTTGTTGAACGACAGGCGGGGTATGAGCGGCGGAAACTTGAAATTAGAGGAGGTTGAGGCCTGCCGGGTAATGAGAAGAGAGGATACACTGAAGGGCAAGCTCCCATCTCCAGAGTTCTCACAGGTTGGTGTTAGTGGGAAGTATCCAGATAACACGGACGGTGTAACACTGTGCCAAGATGTGCTGGCCATGCACCAAGGCATGTTTAGCCACAGGGTGATCCTCATCACCAACAAACACTGTCTGCCTGTGTCCATTCATGCGAATAGACAGTTTGTTACTGGTCATTCCCACATAGAAAGCTTCACAGTGTAGGCAGGTCAGTTGGTAAATCACGTGGGTTCTTCCAAACATGGCTCTGCCTTTGATTGTCTACACCTTCCAGGTTACAGGGCTGGAGTAGGTGCTGGTGGGATGGTGCATGGGACAGGTTTTACACCGTGGGGTGGTTACAAGAGTAGGAGCCAGAGGGTAGGGAAGGTGGTTTGGGGATTTCATAGGGTTGAACCAAGAGGTTACGAAGGTTAGGTGGACAGCAGAAAGACACTCTTGGTTGAGTGGGGAGGATTTCATGAAGGATGGATCTCATTTCAGGGCAGGATTTGAGGAAGTCATATCCCTGCTGGAGAGCCCCATTCAGAGTCTGATCCAGTTCTGGAAAGTGTTCTGTCACAAGTGAGGCACTTTTGGGGTTCTTCTGTGGGAGGTTCTGGGTTTGTGGGGATGAGGAAGTGGCTCTGTTAATTTGCTTCAATACCAGGTCGGGGGAGGGGGAGGGGAGTTCATTTTCATTGTGAGTCCAGATCGTGAAGAAGTCACCAGTAAATCTGTACCAAACTATGGATGGGCAGGTCTGGGTAACCAAGAAGTCTTCCTCTAAGCGACACATAAATAGGTTGGTGTACAACGGTGCCATCGTGGTACCTATGGCTGTTCCCTTTTATGATGTAGCTGGCTAAGGTGATGAGGAAAGAGATTTTGGGTAGGGTGGCAGGTGATCGGTGTGGAAGGAAGTACTTCATCACAACGAGGCCCTGGACGTGTGGAATATTTGTGTATAAGAAAATGGCATCAATGGTTACAAGGATGGTTTCTGGGGGTAACAGATTTGGTAAGGTTTGGGTTGTTTTGGGGAAGAAGACCAGACAGTTAGGTCATCAGTCTCATCGGATTAGGCAAGGACGAGGAAGGAAGTCGGCCATGCCCTTTGAAAGGAACCGTCCTGGCATTTGCCTGGAGTGATTTAGCGAAATAACAGAATACCTAAATCAGGATGGACGGACGCGGGATTGAACAGTCTTCCTTCTGAATGCGAGGATTGGGCAAGGATTCCAGGTGTTCGAGAAAGTGGTTGGTGTCTTTGGTGAAGGATGGGAGACTGCATGCAATGGGTTGAAGGTGTTGAACTAAATAGGCAGAGATACGTTCTGTGGGGGCTTGGTAACCAGCTACAATGGGGCGGCTGGGATGATTGTGTTTGTGAATTTTAGGAAGAAGGTAGAAGGTATGGGGGCAGGGTGTCAGTGGGGTTAGGAGGTTGATGGAGTCAGGTGAAAAGTTTTTGTAGGGGGCCTAATCTTGTCATGATTCCTTGAAGCTCCGCCTGGACATCAGGAATGGGATTACATTTGCAAATGTTGTATGTAGTGTTATCTGAAAGCTGACGGAGTACCTCAGTCACATACTCCCGACGATCTAGTACCACAGTCATGGAATCCTTGTCCGCTGGAAGAATGACGATGGATCGGTCAGCCTTCAGATCATAGATAGCCTGGGCTTCAGCAGTAGTGATGTTGTGGGTAGGATTAAGGTTTTTTCAAAATGATTGAGAGGCAAGGCTGGAAGTGAGAAATTCCTGGAATGTTGGGAGAGGGTGATTTTGAGGAAGAGGAGGTGGGTCCCGCTGTGATGGAGGACGGGACTGTTCCAGGCAGGGTTCATTTTTGATAGTGTCTTGGAGAGTTGGATCATTAGGAGTAGGATTAGGATCATTTTTCTTCGTGGCAAAGTGATATTTCCAGCAGAGAGTACGAGTGTAGGACAGTAAATCTTTGATGAGGGCTGTTTGGTAGAATCAGGGAGTAGGGCTGAAGGTGAGGCCCTTGGATAGGACAGAGATCTCGGATTGGGAGAGAGGTTTGGAGGAAAGGTTAACTACTGCATGAGGGTGTTGTCGTTCCAGATTGTATTGATTAGAATTTTGAGGTTTTAGGGGGAATGGAGCAGGAAGTGGGAGATTGAGTATATGGGAGAGACTGAGTCTGTGTGCAATGAGAGGAGGTTGAGGTTTGCTGGAAAGGTTGTGAAGGGTGAGTGAGTTGTCTTTCCGGAGGTAGGAAACCAGGAGATTGGATAGTTTTTTGAGGTGAAGGGTGGCATGCTGTTCTAATTTGCGGTTGGCCTGTAAGAGGATGTTCTGAACAGCCGCTGTGGATGTGGGAGAGAAAAGATTGAGGACTTTTATTCAGGATAGGAGTTGACGGGTGTGTTAATTGGCTGAGTTGAGGTGTAGGTGAAGGATTAGGTAGGTGCGGGCAATGGATTGTTCAGGTTGGAAATGGTATAGGGACTGATGGAAAGAAGGATTACAGCCAGAGATGGGAACTTTAAGTATGAGGCCTTTGGGGGTAATGCCAAATGTCAGACAAGCCTGAGTAAATAAAATATGGGAGCGTAATCTGGCTAAGGCGAAGGCATGTTTGCGGAGTGAATGTAAATAAAACTTAATGGGGTCGATGTGGGGATCTTGTGAGGGTGACATGGTATTAGAAGGTGGAAAATGTAACATGAGGGTGAAATGAAAATGAAAATAAAAATATATGGGGAAAAAAGATGAACTAGAAAGCAACTGGACATCTGGTGTGAAAAAAGTCGAAAAAGTGTTGGTGGAGCTGAGCTATGTTGATCCTGTGGTGAACTTGGGTTGATAAACAATGATGTGCTCAAAGATTAGGTGGTTGTGTTGCCGCCAAAACACGTAAAAGAGTGGATAAATGTGGGAAAATTTCCAAAAAAACTGCGTGTAAATGTATTAAAAGGAGTGGTTTTGTGATGGCAGATTATGAAAATGAGGCTAACAATTGTCTGACGAAGAAATGATGACCTTAAAACCTTTGGGAAGTGACTAAAAACGGCTAAAATGGTCAGTTATGAGGTAAACACGGAAATGGAAATAAAGCGAAAGTTATTAGAACCAGCCGAAATGGTTGTTTAATAGGTGAAAGGAACTGTTTGTGAACTGGAAACGGTGGTTTTATAGCAGCGGTAGTTCTGAAAGCGGAAAAAAATTTTTTTTGGTTATGGTTTGGGAGTGGGTTACGTATTATTGAGTATATATAGGAGGCATAAAATTGTATGGTAGATTACGGTAAAGAGGAGAAGGTGAATACAAAGGGAAACTACTTGCAAAATCAGAAGGATAAAGTAAGATGACAGAAAATATTTGGAAATGGGACAGTGACAATAACAAAGGTAATTATTGGGTTCAAATTAAGGATATGAATATAATAGAATGAAACATTTCATGTGGGAAAAATATATCTAAAAACAAAGATGATTTGACTTACCAAACAAAAACGCTGGCATAGCGATAGACACGCCAACCTACTTATTGGTCATACCTTACCTGTCATTCAACAACATCTTTGCCTCTGTACTTCTGCCTCGAGTGACATCTCTGCCCAAACTCTTTGCCTTCACAAATATCTGCTTGTGTCTGTGTATGTGCAGATGGATATGTGTGTGTGTGCGAGTGTATACCTGTCCTTTTTTCCCTCTAAGGTGTTTCCGCTCCCAGGATTGGAATGACTCCTTACCCTCTCCCTCCTGTATCCTTTCGTCTTTCCCTCTCCTTCCCTCTTTCCTGATGGGTCATACCTTACCTGTCATTCAACAACATCTTTGCCTCTGTACTTCTGCCTCGAGTGACATCTCTGCCCAAACTCTTTGCCTTTACAAATATCTGCTTGTGTCTGTGTATGTGCGGATGGATATGTGTGTGTGTGCGAGTGTATACCTGTCCTTTTTTCCCCATAAGGTGTTTCCGCTCCCAGGATTGGAATGACTCCTTACCCTCTCCCTCCTATATCCTTTCGTCTTTCCCTCTCCTTCCCTCTTTCCTGATGAATCAACCGTTGGTTGCAAAAGCTTGAATTTTGTGTGTATGTTTGTGTTTGTTTGTGTGTCTATCGACATGCCAGCGTTTTCGTTTGGTAAGTCACATCATCTTCGTTTTTAGATGGTAAATACATCGTTTGTTCTCTATCAAAATCTTTCATTTGCTGACTATGCCTATCAGTAGTTAGTGCCATCAGTAGTTGGAATCTTTTATTTAGCTGGCAGTATTGGCGCTGGCTGTATTGCAGTAGTTCGAATAATGAAGATTTTTGTGAGGTAAGTGATACATGAAAGGTATAGGTTATTGTTAGTCAGTGCCATTCTTTTGTAGGGATTTTTGAAAGTCAGATTGCGTTGCGCTAAAAGTATTGTGTGTCAGTTTAGTGTTGATCAGAATAAGTAAAGAGAGTAATGTCTCTATACGTTCAGTTCTGCTTATCTGTTTGAAAATCAAATAATGTAGGAGATTTATTAGCACAATGATTCATTTATTTTTCAAAGGGGACGTGTCAGGTGTATTTGGGGCATTAGCCAATATTAAATTCTCAGTTTGTAATTCTCTGTAGGAATTTGCAAGTGTTCCAGCTTTGAATCGTGGGAACGAATCCACCAGTGGGTCCCCTACTAGTGGATGACGGATGTCCAAGCGTGTTTGGATATGTATGAGACGGCCAAAACGTTCGCGACTATATAGTTAAATTCCAGACTTAAAGTACAGCTTAAAGGTTTTTTTTCAATTTCTTTGTTTAACAAGAGAGTTTTGAGTTGCTTATTTTAATGATGTCAATGAGCTGAGAGCAGTGGTTGAGTCTTGCTAGATTTTGGCCCGAGTCGCGCCCTGAAAGTCAGTTCTCATTGGCCGTAATTCTGTACATCCAATAAGAAGTGAGACGGTTTGCCACCTAACGCATGAGATAGAGGTACTTGTAGAGGCAGAGAGAAGAAGGAAGTGGCGGACTAGCTTTCGAAGGAGCCGGTCATGTTGATAGTATGTAAGTCTGCAGACTTTCGTGGTCGTTGTCACTAAATTTTAAATCTTCTGGGTTATTAGACCGCGTCATGTTTCTTCTAAAATGTTCGACGTTTCGACTCCTCTGCTGGGATCTTCCTCAGGATCTTTTGTTTTCCAGCACTGCTACAACACATGACGCGGCGTAATAACCCAGAACATTTTAACTTCAGTCTATGCTGAAAGTGTCCGAACGCATTATGTGTAAAATCACGTGATATTGTGACTTACGCGTTTCTGTACAGTGATAAAGGTAGCTGGTGTTTACCATTAACTATACGTGAAATTTTAAGAGTCGAGAGATTGTTTGCTCTGGAGAAAATCGCGTGAGTAAACTTTGAATTAAAAGCGTGGCGGTACTAAGTAATTTTTTTTTTACTGAGTATCTATGGCGAGCAAAAACTTTATTTAAAGACAACCACTGAATGCCGAGTTCAAAAGTAAATAGCAGTTTATTGACTGTGTTACTGTCGTAAATAATTTCGGAATTGGATAGGAAAAGTTCTGGCTGTTTGAGTGTGACGAGGACTGTGAACAGGAACTTTAATGATTTGAACACATGTGGGCTGATGATCATGCTTAATAGCAATAAAAATATCGTTATGCAAGTTTAAAAGGACCTTTGAACTTAGAAATTTGAACAGGAACCAATTTCCGATTTATTCTTTAGAGTTTTAACAAGACTATTTTCACCTTTTTGTACTTACAGCGGCCTCCGACGTGTTGTTATGAACTCTCAGTTTCTCCAACACTGCTAAACTGAGATCTTGGAAGTAGCTGCCGTCAGGAGTTGCGTGTGCAGATCTGCAGCAGTATCGAGGTAGGTGGACAATGTATGTTGCAGAACCGCCGTCGATGTGTGAAAGAGCGCCTTACGTCGCAGACAGAATAACAGACAGCAGGTTGATAGGACACACTGGTCACTTTGGAGCCTATAGAAGTTGTAGAAGTAATACTAGGTGGTCATGTGATGAGCCGTTGTGAAATTTCATACCAATGAAGTACGTGTATTTATTTATTTATTATTGCTTACAAATTCGCCATGTGCCCCCTGGAAAATAAAGCAAGTCGTATTTTTACACATCTACAGAATGTTGTATACAACAACTTCAAATTTTGTAACAATTTTTGAGCTTTTAATTGATTAGCTATATTGGTGATAAAGGAAACACAAACTTAATAAAAAGACCAGACGAAATGGAACGACACTCAAAACCCTTAAATCATGATATCATAGGTTGATGCTTACGTTCGAATCGTTTTTGTTTTGCGTGTTGGTATTCCGTTTGCTATGGATTTATTTATCGTTATTTTTTGCTTGTAGTCTCTGTTACTGTTTTCGTTCACATATTACCGTTTTGTCGTTTGGAGACTGTTGTGTCACCGCCGGACACCACACTTGCTAGGTGGTAGCCTTTAAATCGGCCGCGGTCCGTTAGTATATGTCGGACCCGCGTGTCGCCACTGTCAGTGATTGCAGACCGAGCGCCGCCACACGGAAGGTCTGGTCTAGAGAGACTCCCTAGCACTCGCCCCAGTTGTACAGCCAACTTTGCTAGCGATGGTTCACTGTCTACATACGCTCTCATTTGCAGAGACGTCAGTTTATCATAGCCTTCAGCTACGTCATTTGCTACGACCTAGCAAGGCGCAATATTCTTAAAGAATGTATTCTGAACAGATAATATTGTGAATCATGTACCGTCAAGAGCAACGTTCATCATTAATGGATTAAAGTTAAGTATCAAACTAATTACGTCCGCTTTTTGAATTCTAATTCCTTGTCATGTTCCAGACCTCACGTCAGCCTGCGTGAGCTAAAACGCGTGCGTGTCGGCCTCCAGTAGTAACACGGTGTTGGCTCTTCTGCCAACACAACAGAGACAGTGAGTGGTGCTGAGGACTTTAGAAAATGGAGTGTCAAATGGAGAAATCGGAACATTTAAGATGTATTCTTCTGTTTCAGTTCAGTAGAGGAATGACAGCAGCGGAGGCTGCTAGAAACATTTGCGTCATGTGTGGGGATAATGGCACTGGACAGAACACCGTAAGAAAATGGTTTTTTCATTTTAGGGACGATCATTTTGACGTTAGTGTCTTTCCACATTCAGGAGAACTTTAAAGGTTTGATGAAGATCGTTTAACAACATTAATCAACAATGATACACGTCAATGTACAATAGAACTGAAAAATGTACTGATCTGTGATCATTTCACTATCGTGCGACATTTCCATAGAAGAGGGAACGCTCAAAACTCGGATGTATAAGTACCACATACTCTAAGCCAAAATCAGAGGACGTACGTGCATCTCTGCTTGTTCGTCATCAGTTGGTTCGTGAACGTCACCGACCTTTCGTATCCTGTATCGTTACTGGTGACGAGAAATGGTATATTTCTGCTAACGTAAAGAAAACGAGAGAATGGTTGAGCCCAAACACAGCAGTCCCCGTACAAAGACCTGCGCACATCCATAACAGACAATGTTTTATATCTGGTGGAATAGCGACGGTGTGGTGTACTACAAATTTGCTTCCACGAGGTGTAACCATCACACAACTGAGAGTCTTTTAGACGCAAGCCAAGAACAACGACCAGGAAGACTACGTGAAGGGAAGCTACTCCACGTTAGCGCTTGGACGCATACTGCAAGATTAATAGAAAAGAATGTATAGGAGTTCAGTTGGGAAGCCACTCCACAAACACCTCATTCGCATGATCTTGCTCCCTCGGATATTCACCTTATCCGCTCTCTATCGAAAAGCCTTCAACGAGCTTCCTTCCCGGATGAAAATGCACTCCGAAAGTGGTTCGACGACTTCTTCGTCCCAAAATTATTTTTGCAGTTGCGGAACAGAAAAGTTACCACAACGTCGGCAGACTCTTGTTAATAGTGAAGGAGAATATATTATTGATGACTAAAGTCTCTGTTATGAATATTTGTTGTGTTTACTAAACTTATGAAATAACACTACGAACTTACGCTCAAACCCATTACATTTATTAATCCCGAGCGGTCTAAGGCGCTGCAGTCATTGACTGTGCGGCTAGTCCCGGCGGGGGTTCGAGTCCTTCCTCGGGCAATCGTGTGTGTGTTTGTCATTAAGATAATTTATGTTAAGTAGTGTGTAAGCTTCGGGACTGATGACCTTAGCAGTTAAGTCCCACAAGATTTCACACATATTTGAACATTTGTTAATCGTGTGCATTACCGTTGTAGCAGCTGGGTTGGAGTCAGTTACTAATCTTAACCACCGGATAACACCAGGGTAGTAAGATATGCTCTTTATTCAGCTCTTGGTGACGAATTCTACATCCATTGAAACTTCCTGGCAGATTAAAACTATATGCCGGACCGAGACTCGAACTCGGGACCTTTGCCTTTCGCGGGCAAGTGCTGTACCAACTGAGCGACCAAAGCACAACACACGCCCAGTCCTCACAGCCCTTACCTCGTCTCCTACCTTCCAAATTTTACAAAAGCTCTCCTGCGAAGGCCGGCCGGAGTGGCCGAGCGGTTATAGGAGCTACAGTCAGGAACCGCGCGACCGCTACGGCCGCAGATTGGAATCCTGGCACGGACATGGATGTGTGTGATGTCCTTAGGTTAGTTAGATTTGAGTAGTTCTTAGTTCTAGGGGACTGATGACCTCAGATGTTAAGTCCCATAGTGCTCAGAGCCATTTGAACCATTTGAACCATCTCCTGCGAAAGAGACGAGGTACTGGCAGAAGTAAAGCTGTGAGGACGGGCGTGAGTCGTGCTTGGGTAGCTCAGTTGGTAGAGCACTTTCCCGCGAAAGGCAAAGCTCCCGAATTCGAGTCTCGGTCCGGCACACAGTTTTAATCTGCCAGGAAGTTCATATAAGCGCACACTCCGCTGCAGAGTGAAAATCACATTCTACATCAATTACTCATCCTACCGTTACTTACTTCTACACGAGTGAGTGTCCGATACGCAGTGACAGCATGCCAAACACCAGAACCAGAGTTCCAAAAACCTCTCACAATCTCCATCCATTAGACAGGGACACAAGTCAGCTCGAGCGACCATCCAGAAATCTGACGTTTTGATCGCACCAACCCATCATGGGCTGTCCTTGTAGAGAGATCCACATTAATCATGTGTAAGTTCCCATTCATTCTATTGGTTCTGCCATAGCTGCCCCTCTGTTGGTAACATATCCACTGCCTCTAGTCGTCCTCTGTGTAGAAATTAATTGCAGTTTCAGTGAATCCTCAGAATATTTATTCGCTCAGTCGAGATATTCACTTCAGCATCAATACATACAATTGGGATTTTTTAAGATTCTAAATATTTCCTAAGTCCACTCCCTCACGTCTGTTTGGGTCAGGGATTTTCACCTGCCTCGAGATGACTGGGTGTTTGTGTTGTCCTCATCATTTCATCATCATTAATGGAAGTTGCGAGATTGGACTGAGCAAAGGTTGGGAATTTGTGCGGGCGCTGATAACCGCGCCCAACAAACCAAACATCACCGCACGTCTGTTTCCTATTCACCAGATGCCAAGTGTCTTCATCTATGGCACTTAGTGTAGCAATACCAGTTACCTGAGTCTGAAAATCTGCATTGGTTGGACACTTTAGTATAATATAGTATGGTGTCTCAATGTCGCCACATGCAGATGTATTCGCAGACAACAATGTCGGTGGGGCAACCACCGATGTAAGTATTCATCTTGGGTATTTATAACTGCTTTAGCAGTATTTAGTCTTTTATTACTGGATCACTGCCGGTTTCGTGGCACTAAAAGCCGCTTCTTCAGATGAACATATGTTTAAAACATTAGAGCGAAACATCTCGGAGTTTTTTTACCCAACATGCGTTGCCCGTGACATCCCGTCTTTTAGCAGTGTTACATTTTGTCTGCCCTCCTCTGAAGTATTGCTGTGCAGTGAGGATCAGAGTGACATGAGACTGTGGACAACATCGATAAATTTCAAAGAAGAGCAGCTCGTGTTTTACTGTCACGATATAGGGGAGAGAGTGCCACGGACATAGCACGTGAATTGGAGTCGAAATAATTAAAACAAAGGCATTTTTCGTTTCTGCAGCAGCTTCTCGCGAAATTTCAATCACAAACTTTCTTCTCCGATTGTGAGAATATTCTGTTGGCGTCAACATACATGGGAACAAATGATCATCATGATAAAATAAGAGAGACCACAGCTCGCAACAGAGAGAATTAAGTACTCGTTTTTCCCACACGCAGTTCTGGAGTGAAACAGTAGCTAAATAGCTTGAAGGTGCTTCGATGAACCCTCTACCAGGCACTTAATTGTGAACAGCATAGTAATTATGTAAACGCAAGTGTTTGATCGCTGTCGTTTATTTTACACGATGTGCCATTTTCATCACAGACAACGGTTTGGAACAGGCTGGTGAGCCGCCAGACTTGGTGGGCTGGCCGGTTAGCCCGATGTCTAAGGTGGGTTGCAAACAGCCCGCCAGCACGGCAGGCCAGACAGGTTAGCGCGTGACGTATGTGGGCCAGTGAGGGACACATGGGCTACAAGGGCCGAAAACGGTACCGTGCACCACTCTCATGTACATCTCGACCCACCTTCCTGCAATGTTGTACCCTACGACTGATGCATACACATGTTTGACATTTATATAGTACGATCAACGCTACGGAACAATTTGTGCCTGTATGTGTTGCAAGAGTAGTGCAAAGATCACGTAATTATCGATAGATACAGGATAGGGGACGGAGTACTAAGATGTGACCTGCCTTGCACAACATCTAAGCAACAGACTAATAACAGTTCGTCTTAACCTGCGGAATGCGTATGGTGTGAGGGCCGAACTCCTGTAGTGGGTCATCGGCGAATATCATTTTTGCAGATAATCTACATCTCACCGACGAAAGACATGTTGTTTGGCACTGACGCTCCCACACAATCTCTGGTGGGTCTACGCTGCGAAGCGACATAAGTGATACCAGTGGCAGTGTGATGTACTCAGTGACACCTCAGCGGCCACGGGACTGCTTGGTTTGCTGAGACGTGCATGCGATCCCAGGCTGAACAGAGAAAGACAGGCCGCACGCGAACGTCACTAGGATAGGCCTGAGCTCGCTCACTTAGCTCAGCAGACGAAATACACTTCTAATCGTGTTTATTAGTACTGGATGTTTATGTACCAACAAGCATTGCACATTGTACTGAGACCTGCTATTGTAAGAGTCTTACTGATTACTAGAGCTACAAAAAAAAATACTCAATTGTGCAGCAGCTGTAAATTAAGGTCTATGCTCTGCATCAATGGTATATAGCATTTAGCCTCTACTGCTCACCAGTCCTCATTCCATAGAAGATGTAGTGCCCCATGCAACCAAAAAAATATTTGCTCTACCCAGTACAATCGTATCAAATTATTAGTAGTCATATGGACTTTCGATCGTTGTAGGACCAATAAACAATAGGGCTCCGTAATAGCGGATTCTAGTGTAAGATGCAGTTCTCTTTTGTACCTTTTGTCCCATAAATAATCGGTGGGATGTATGTCGAGCGATCTCGGTGGCCAGATCGTAAACTCCAACTGTCTAGAATGTTCTGACATGGTGCATTGTCATCTATAAAAGTTTCGTCGCTATTTGGAAAGTCCATGAATGGCTGCGAATCGTTTCCAAGTAGCCAAAAATAACCGTTTCTGGTCAGTGATGGGTTCAGTTAGACCAGCGATACAGTCCATTCCATGTAAAGACAGACCACACCGTCATGGAACCAAGAGAAACTTGCACAGTGCCTTGTTGACAACTTGGGTGCACGGTTTCGTGGGGGTCTGCGATAGAACCCTATCATCAACTCTAACCAACTGGAAGAGGAACTTCCACGGGTTTCCAGTCGTCTAGGGTCCAGCTGATGCGGTCGCAAGCCCGAGAGAGGCGCTGCAGGCAATTTCGTGCTGTTAGCAAAAGTACTCGCGTCACTTGTCTGCAGTCGTAGCCCATTAAAATCGAATTTCACCGCACTATCTTAACTGATACGCTGTTCGTACGTCGGAAATTGATTTCTGACGTCATGTCACGTATTGTTGTTTGTATGTAAGCACTGACAGCTCTACGCACTCGCCGCTTCTCTCGGTCGTTAAGTAAAGGCCTTCAGCCGTGGAGCTGTCGATGGTGAGAGGCCTCAAATTTGATATCATCTCTCACTCTTGACATCTTAGACCTCGAAATGGTGAATTTCCTAACGATTTCTGAAATGGAATGTCCCATGCGTCCAGCTTCAACTACCATTCCATGGTTAAACTCTATTAATTCCCGTCGTGCTGGTATAGCCCTGACAGAAGCTTTTTTACATCATCACCTCCGTACAAATGACACCTCCGCCAATGTGCTCTCTTTTTATACCTTGTTTACGTTATGCTACCGCCATCTGTATATGTGCATATCGGCATATCTCCATTCCATTTTTTCCCTAACTTCGGTGTATAGAGGTGTTCGCAAACTTTAACCGATAGCAGATAGAAACAAGAAGCGATCAGACACGATAAAATCGAACACAGTCTAAATCATTCATTGACGCTGTTGCCCAACTGCCGCTAAGCATATGATTGAAATTATAATAAAAGAGTAAAATATCACTATAACCAAATGGAATGGGAATCTATATTAACGACATAGGAGACAATCTGAGTAGCCGTCATAGATTGTTTGCATTTACCGTCTTGTAAAGTCATCAGATGATCAAAACGACTTGCAAAATGATTTAGATAAGATATCTGTATGGTGCGAAAAGTGGCAATTAACCCTGTAACCCTGAATAAAGAAAAGTGCGAAGTTATTCACACGAGTACGAAAAGAAATCAGCTAAATTTTGATTACGCGATAAGTTACACAAATCTGAGGGCTGTAAATTCAACTAAATACTCAGGGATTACAACTACAAAAAAACTAAATTGGAACGATCACATATATAATATTTTCGGTTGAGCAAACCAAAGACTGCGATTCATTGGCGGAATACTTGGAAGGTGCAACAGGTCTACCAAAGAAACTGCTTACACTACGCTTGTCCGCCCTTTTCTGGAGTACTGCTGTGCGGTGTGGGATCGGCATCAGGTGGGACTGACGAATGATATCGAAAAAGTACAAAGAAGGGCAGGTCGTTTGGTATTATCGCGATATAGGGGAGATAGTGTCACAGACATGATACTTGAATTGGAGTGGCAAACATTAAAACAAAGGCGTTTATCGTTGCGACGGGATCTTCTCATGAAATTTGAATCACAAGTTTTCTCCTCCGATTGCGAAAACATTCTTTTGGCACCCACCTACATAGAGTGAAATGATCATGACGATAAATTAATATAAATCAGGGCTAGCACAGAACAACTTAAGTGCTCGTTTTTCCCGCGTGCCGTTCGGGAGTGGAACGGCAGAGAGACAGCATGAAGGTGGTTCATTGAACCCTCTGTCAGGCACTTTATTGTGAGTAGCAGAGTTATCAAATAGATGTAGTGTAGATGAATTTAAACGCAGCAGAGGCGTCAGAGTCAGCCTGCAAGTAAGTTGCATTACGTCATGCCTCTATCTGGAAGTTGTATTTTCCTCCTTAATCACACTTTTTATTAAATATGTGTGGGAGGTGAGCAACAGTTTCAGTGGATGACTTAGCATGTAAGCTTCACCGTACTGCTGCCTGCCAGAATAGCCTCTATGTGAAATGGATACTTGTGCTTGTATTCTTCACTGCACTGTTCAGCCTTAACAGAAACCTCAGTACACAACCCGTCAACCTGAGGAGATGAAGGGATAGAGAGGCACACGAACACAGATGGGGTAGCTCAGGTACCACATGGCTTAGTTCGCAAGATCTGGACTGGTTGGGCTGAAATCAAACTTGTGCCCTGCTTAAGTGTAGACAAAGCATATTTACAGACGACACCTGTCTGGATGTGACTACGGATCACCACACACCACGCTGCTCTACTTGCTGGTGTGTCAACACGAAATGACTAGTGTATCTACAACGAGCGGCGCACTACTCACAGCCATGCAATAGCCTAAGAACAGTGATTGTAAAATGACCTTAACTGAGATGGGACAGAAACGAGTGTTAAGCCTTGCCAATGGCACACGGATCTGAATCCAGCAGGAATTGCTGCTATCATTAAACACAAGTCCATCCCAATCAAATTCAGAGCATACATTCCGAGAAAGATTGGTTGGAGTGGATTTGTGGTGTCAGGTACCTCACAAATGAACCTTCCTCGCTGCTGCACATAAAGCTGCACGTTTTAGTGTGCCAAGCAACTCAGAATGCTTCACAGTAGTTGGCTGGAGGCATGTGCTATTGTGGTCCTCTAAATCGTTATTTTGCTTCTTTTTAAATGATGCAGGACGGCAAGTACTTGGATGACCTATGACACGACGAACCCACAGCGTGTGGCGTGTGCAGTTGGCGTAAGGTGGTTCTATCATGATTTGAGAGAGTTTTCGTACCAGTCCTAGGTCTCACTCAGTCGTATTAAAGTCAACGTGAACCACGACTTTTCCTTTAACGTTTCTGCTAACGAGGTGTTGCACTTTCCTTTGCCGCTAGTTGATGAGTAGGTTGCCGATTCTCTTCTCTTCCAAAATGACAACATACGTGTTCGTAGGGCTGCATTCATACGTTCTTGATTTTGCGAACAGTAGGCTCCATATTGCAGCTTCATTGGCCCGCGAAGTGACATGACCTTAATCCCATGAAAAACGTTTTAGAATATTTGGAAAAGCGGGACAAGCATAGCAGTCAACATCTCAGCTATTTGAAAGCTCTGTGGGATCTAATGGTTCCCTACAGATATGGCTCAACTCAAGAAATTTGTGGACTCTGTTCCTTGCCAAGTGACGCCATTATAAATGGTAGCAGTGGTGGTACACAATATCAGCGTAAGATATCCTAGGAGTATTTTTTTCAATTGAACTTCAGAAATGATGAAGAAACTTTTTGCATCACCGACTATGTGCGAGCGTTGTTCAGGCTTACAGTCAAGGGAAACAGGAAATGAGTAGGTAAGTCTTTAAAACTAAGAACACATACAATTAAATAGAAATACATACATATTAATCAATGAAGGGGCAGTTTATTAGAAAATGCACACATCTGTCAACTGGAAGTTTGTTGCTTGTCTTTCTCCATCACGTGCTTTGTAAGATTCTTGATTCATCTCTGATACAGTGTCCTGCAAGTGCCCTAGGCGTTGCTCATCAAGTCTCTCTCACTCAGTCTGGTTCATGTAAACAGATACCGCAGGCCAGAATCCTGCAAAGCAGCCCGTTGCGCGCCACACTACGTCGTTCTGGGCTCAGCAGTCTCGGACGAAACGAGCCCGTGACGTCACCACACAGGCGGTACTTTGCCGCCTGTTTGCGAACAGAGTGCGGCGGGCTGGGGCAGCCCTCTTCGACCTTCAAATGAGTCAGGTCCACTGCCTGACACAGTACTCAACTGCACTAGCCAATAGACTCAGTCTATAAGAGGCCGTGACGTCACCGCGCGGGCCAGCTTCATTGCATGATACGGAAGAGGCCATGCACTGCACACCATTACGACCCTCTCATCCCCACAACTGGTAGCAGGTACTTTATTTTCTCGATACTTATTTAGATGATGTTTTACTTGTACAATTTAGCCAGACGTACACGCCTTGGTCCTGCCCCTCTTAGTATATACTTGCAGCTGTGTTGGGAAGTAAGTTTAAGTCAACATATGCAGCTCAGGATTATGGCTTCGACTTCTACGTGCCGCTGCCACGTCGTAAGGCTCAATTTAATTTTTATTATAGTTATCTGCTATATTTTTATTAATTTTAGCAAGCAAAGGTTTCTGAGCCTATATATACACTCCTGGAAATGGAAAAAAGAACACATTGACACCGGTGTGTCAGACCCACCATACTTGCACCGGACACTGCGAGAGGGCTGTACAAGCAATGATCACAGCGGACACACCAGGAACCGCGGTGTTGGCCGTCGCATGGCGCTAGCTGCGCAGCATTTGTGCACCGCCGCCGTCAGTGTCAGCCAGTTTGCCGTGGCATACGGAGCTCCATCGCAGTCTTTAACACTGGTAGCATGCCGCGACAGCGTGGACGTGAACCGTATGTGCAGTTGACGGACTTTGAGCGAGGGCTTATAGTGGGCATGCGGGAGGCCGGGTGGGCGTACCGCCGAATTGCTGAACACGGGGGGCGTGAGGTCTCCACAGTGCATCAATGTTGTCGCCAGTGGTCGGCGGAAGGTGCACGTGCCCGTGGACCTGGGACCGGACCGCAGCGACGCACGGAGGCACATCAAGACCGTAGGATCCTACGCACTGCCGTAGGGGTCCGCACCGCCACTTCCCAGCAAATTAGGGACACTGTTGCTCCTGGGGTATCGGCGAGGACCATTCGCAACCGTCTCCATGAAGCTGGGCTACGGTCCCGCACACCGTTAGGCCGTCTTCCGCTCACGCCCCAACATCGTGTTGCCCGCCTCCAGTGGTGTCGCGACAGGCGTGAATGGAGGGACGAATGGAGACGTGTCGTCTTCAGCGATGAGAGTCGCTTCTGGCCTGGTGCCAATGATGGTCGTATGCGTGTTTGGCGCCGTGCAGGTGAGCGCCACAATCAGGACTTTATACGACCGAGGCACACAGGGCCAACACCCGGCATCATGGTGTGGGGAGCGATCTCCTACACTGGCCGTACACCTCTGGTGATCGTCGAGGGGACACTGAATAGTGCACGGTACATCCAAACCGTCATCGAACCCATCGATCTACCATTCCTGGACCGGCAAGGGAACTTGCTGTTCCAACAGGACAATGCACGTCCGCATGTATCCCGTGCCACCCTACGTGCTCTAGAAGGTGTAAGTCAACTACCCTGTCCAGCAAGATCTCCAGATCTCTCCCCCATTGAGCATGTTTGGGACTGGATGAAGCGTCGTCTCACGCGGTCTGCACGTCCAGCACGAACGCTGGTCCAACTGAAGCGCCAGGTGGAAATGGCATGGCAAGCCGTTCCACAGGACTACATCCAGCATCTCTACGATCGTCTCCATGGGAGAATATCAGCCTGCATTGCTGCGAAAGGTGGATATACACTGTACTAGTGCCGACATTGTGCATGCTCTGTTGCGTGTGTGTATGTGCCTGTGGTTCTGTCAGTGTGATCATGTGATGTATCTGACCCCACGAATGTGTCAATAAAGTTTCCCCTTCCTGGGACAATGAATTCACGGTGTTCTTATTTCAATTTCCAGGAGTGTAGTTTTTTGTAGTGTCAGAAGCTGACGAAATCGATTGTGAGAAATTCTAATGTCCTGTCTTACGTGTATCTCGATTGAAAGAAAGTGCACAACTTTATTTAAAAAAATAAGAGTGGCACATACTTTAGGACAGAGAAGTATGACGAAGAGTTCACTGCTGGAGACATAGAGTACCCGTGAGTTCTTTGTCGGTACTTATCGTGTTTCTTTACTTTTACTAACGACTGAGTGTCAAAAAATCGGCAAACATGTCCGGGTGAGTGTCCATTTCTCTTCCTCCTAGAGTGTATATTTATTATTAATTTCTTTACGTGCATCCGTAGCCGTCATCAACCAGAAATAAACATTTATTAGAGCTACCATGTACCACTTCATATAATATCACATTCCCTCTCTTTTCTCATTTTTCTGCACCTTTCCTAAGCTATCTTCCTCCAAAATATATTCAAATGCTTACACGTGCAGTCCAGAAAGCTATCAGACAGAGATTATTTTCATTTCTCAACATACAGCGATTTCAATGTTCAACTAAAATATGTATTACCTCTGAAAGCTTCTAGTCTCATTTTAAGTTTAATCCAAATGAACTTAAGCCTTTTTTATGAACCTTTGCATAGCACAAGTCAAAAAACTGCCATTCTGTATTATGCAACATATTGCTTCTTAGTTCTTTATTGTTTTTACTCACGTCGGCTACTTTATCTTCTTTCCTTATGACACTAACAGCCTCGTCCATATTCATGCACTCTATGCTTTTTTAATTTTTGTAACCAAGCTGGTGCAGTAGTACAACACTGTACCATACTTCTGAAACAGATACTTCGTAGTACAGCTGCTCCAACACAATTAATAGCAATCGTATTACGATGTAGGCACACAAATGACACGCGAATCGTTAATAAACTGTAGGAAATCGTTTATAAAACTTGTTATTTAGTGTATTGCAAAGACACTTTGTGTTATTACTTGTCAAAATCTTGATGGTATGGTACTGACTTTACATTAACAGATTTTCTCGTTATTCTAACTATAGAAGATGAGTGCGGAAACTCCAAGTGGTTCGAAAAGAAAGCAAAATATGTCCAGAAGAAGGGAAATAAGGCAAACTCTAATGGATGATGAGTACGTAACAATAGAGCTCGTTCCAAATTGCAGAAGCTCAATTTGGTCAGTGTTTAAGCCCGTAGTAGATGGTGAATGCAAAAGTGTTAATTAAAGAGTGTTGTATAGAATCCAATGAAATTTACATGCACGCTGAAGGGTTGTGTGGTACTTCGCATTTTCACTCCATTCGTGTATATGTAATCAACAACTGGCACATGTTGACCAATGACGTCTTCCCAAAGCTGCTGAGTACAAGATTACTGAAAAATGCGTGGCCATGTGTGCATGAGACTTGTGGTCGTTTGAAGCTGTTGCAGGTGACGGATTTCTGCATCTGCATCAGACAATAGTTGACACAGCAGTGACTTATGAGAAACTATTATACCTCACCCCGAAATTGTCTCACAGCACGTAACTGAAGAAGCTTAGAAATGAGATTATGCCTCAGGCAACAGATATGTGAACATGTAGTGCAAGAATATATGGTTACCTGACATGTACAGTTTCTTATTCTGTTAGTTGGAACCTCAGGTCACGTGTCTTGTTTACGACCCGGTTTCCACACGAGCCTAAAACAATCGAAAATGTTACAAAGAAAATGCTGAAACGGCATTCACGAGAATAGTCTTGAAAACGTACCGTTTACGGCTGATCAGTGTGTAAACATTACCGCAGATCTTGCTGGATATTCTAGACAGAATTTTTCCTGTAATACGCTGAACGCAGTACTAATAAATGCCTTAAGTGTGCAGTAAATGTCATCCAACGGTCCGCAACTTCATTTTGTTCTGGCCGCGTTGAAGGAACGTGTCACATTTGCAAAGCAAAGTAGCCTGGTTCACAGCCTTGAGTGAACGCTGGGGCAATCGATCGATACTCGCTGGAATGCCCGTCTTATCATGCTTGAATCGGCATTGTGTGAAAATCTCTCTGAGAAAGGAGAAAAATAGAGAAAAGATGGCACTGACATCAAGTTGATGGACGAACGGATTTTTCTTCTGACGAAACGTATGTTATAGCGTTTTATAATAAATTGGTGTAAGTCATCTCGTAAAATATTTCAGGAATTTCAAAGCAAGGATTCTTCTTGCAGACTTTCAAGGACGGATCAAAAGAGCTATGAGAAACAGCCTACCCTGCACCCCCTGTTGTCATGGAGGATGACGCCCCGGAAAGAGGGTAACAGGTAAATATAGAAAATGTGGACTGAGAAGGATCTGAGATAAATCTTTTGAGAATCTGCCTGAAAGATTATGTAGAGAAAACATTAACAATTAAGAAGCCCCACGTGCTAGTCACTTTCCCTTGGGCACCTTTCGACATCTGAAAACAGGCACACAATCCACTAACTGCTACATAAATAATTTCAAGTGATGAGTCACAAAAGGACGCTCCGAAACTAATCACCGTCTTCCAAGAAAATGTAATTCGGCTTCAGAGAAGGTATGTTTTCACCTAAAGAATAGACAAACACCTGTGAACTGTTTGTCCGAATGTACAGGTAGAGTCTGAGAGTTACATTGACGAAGTCCTGGAAAGCTGCAAAACATTCAAAATTTTTGAAGAAAGGAACATTTGCTTTTTTCAGTTCATCTCTAGTACTTTTACATTTCGCTGATTTAAGGTATATTGAAATTCTGTGTTATTTTTCTTGAAAGGCGAAATCCTTATGGTGAAAGATGCAAGTGCAAAAACTGAACGAACAATGTACTCAACACACACTCACCAAGTATCACCGCGAAAGTAAGTACAGTAGTCTACTTTGAGGGCTAATTTTGACGACAATCAGACTATCATAGATGAGCCACATAGGTACTTAAACCCGAATTATAAATTAGCCAAAAACGTACATTCTTATTGGAATGTAACAGGGAAATTTTTCCGACTCTCCAGAAAATTGCAGAAAAATTTTGTGTGTAAAGCCATTCATCTCTGCATCAGACAGAAATTTTAGTTCTACAGGTTTCATTCTAGGCCCATATGTACATATATAATTTCTTATTACAATGTGACAATACCAAGAAAACGTAACAGGAAACCATGAAACCATTTGGAAAGAATGAAGAGAAAGGTATTGTACATCACTGGATCACTGGAAAGTGTATAACATTATTGGACTTTTGCTGCCTACACTACGCCATAAATGAAGATATAAGAATTGCATTATCTATTTTTCTTTTCCAGAGTGTAGAGTGACAGTATACACGAAGTGGATTCATTTGCGACAGGTATTGCTTGGTAGACTCAGTTTTGAAAAAATGTTGCAAGATCAGTTACCTTTAACATTAGGGAGTGTTGCAGTTGTCCAAAATGGCTGGCTCCATGTCGTGAGCATGCGCAGTGTTGCAAGAATACTTCGTTGTCTCATCTCAGTAGTGGCGTCTTTTAGAAGATACTTCCGCAGCATATTTTATTGTTCGTGTGCTGGTATTGGTTTTCATTATGTGTTTTTACTCGCATGATTTCAATCAGTTTTTGTTTTATAGGAAATTAGCATTGTTAACCACAATGGAACCAGAATCATATAGGACGAAAATTAGTCCATCCCCAGGCTATATTTCGCATCACAACACTATGTGGTACTGCAGTTTGGTAGAACTGCATAAACAAATGTCAGTTCTCTATGAAAACTGTTCGCTGGATTTGATGCACTGTGTAACAGGTAAGCGTAACGAGGTGTTAAAAAGTTTTGGTGAGATTTCTACTACCGCAAGTAAATAAATACCAACAAAACAATATTAATTCCATAATGAGATTTCAACGAAATTTAAAGAATTAGCCACTAAGTGTAACAGTGAATTCAGTGACATGTCGTTTACTAGTAATGAAATGATAGTTGAAGCAGATACTATGCCATCCAAACCAGAAACTGTTTCTGATGAAATAGCAGTTAGTAGTAACTAACAATTGAATCCTGAACTGATGACTGTAGTGCTGCCTTCCGTTATTGAACTTTCATCTCACAATTGCACATTGGAAAAAGTCATGGACGCTGGAGTGAAAACTAAGAATACCTTAGGTGAAATTTTACTGCACTAATCGCCATAAAAATTGCTACACAAAGACGATAACGTGCTACAGACGCGAAATTTAACCGACAGGAAGAAGATGCAGTGACATGCAAATGGTAAGCTTTTCAGAGCATTCACACAAGGTTGGCGCCGGTGGCGACACCTACAACGTACTGACATGAGGAAAGTTTCCAACCGAGTTCTCATACACAAACAGCAGTTGACTGGCGTTGCCTGGTGAAACGTTGTTGTGATGCCTCGCGTAAAGAGGAGAAATGCGTACCATCAGGTTTCCGACTTTAATAAAGGTCGGATTGTAGCCTATCGCGATTTCGGCTTTTCGTATCGCGACATTGCTACTCACGTTGGTCAAGATCCAATGACTGTTAGCAGAATATGGAATCGGTGGGTTCTGAAGAGTAATGTGGAACGCCGTGCTGGATCCCAACGGCCTCGTATCACTAGCAGTCGAGATGACAGGCATCTTATCCGCATGGCTGTAACGGATCGTGCAGCCACGTCTCGATCCCTGAGTCAACAGATGGGGACGTTTCCAAGACAACAATCATCTACACGAATAGTTCGACGACGTTTGCAGCAGCGTGGACAATCAGCTCAGAGGCCAAGGCTGTGGTTACCTTGGACGCTGTATCACAGACAGGAGCGCCTGCGATGGTGTGCTCAACGACGAACCTGGGTGCACGAATGGCAAAAAGTCATTTTTTCGGATGAATTCACGTTCCGTTTACAGCATCATGATGGCCGCATGCGTGTTTGGCGACATCGCGGAGAACGCACATTGGAAGCGTGTATTTGTCATCGCCATATTGGTGTATCACCCAGAGTGATGGTATGGGGTGCAACTAATTACACGTCTCGGTCACCTCTTGTTCGCATTAACGGCACTTTGAACAGTGGACGTTACATTTCAGATGTGTTACGGCCCGTGGCTCTACCCTTCATTCGATCCCTGCGAAACCCTACATTTCAGCAGGATAATGCACGATCGCATGTTGCAGGTGCTCTACGGGCCTTTCTGGATACAGAAAATGTTCGACTGCTGCCCTGGCCAGCACATTCTCCAGATTTCTCACCAACTGAAAACGTCTGGTCAATGGTGGCCGAGCAACTGGCTCGTCACTATACGCCAGTCACTACTCTTGATGAACTGTGGTATCGTGTTGAAGCTGCATGGGCAGCTGTACCTGTACACCCCATCCTAGCTCTGTTTGACTCAATGCCCAGGCGTATCAATGCCGTTATTACGGCCAGAGGTTGTCGTTCGGGGTACTGATTTTTTTGAATCTATGCACCCAAATTGCGTGAAAATGTAATCACATGTCAGTCTGGTGTAATATATTTGTCCACTGAATACCCCTATATTAACTGCATTTTTCTTGGTGTAGCTGTTATAATGGCCAGTAGTGCATAATGTAAATAGCTTTAATTGCCAGGTAATAGACATGGAAACTTTTATTTTAGTGTATCGATAGTAACGACGAAATGGCAGCGAGAGTCTCTGTCGCGCTGCAAGCAGAGAGGAAGCAGAGCAGCTTGAGTGATGAAAGAGTGCAGAAAACCGGGCTTGTAGCCGGGCTGTTCTAGGCACTTCAGTACGGAACCGCGCGCAGCTACGGTCGCAGGTTCGAAACCTGCCTTGGGCATGGATGTGTGTGATTTCCTTAGGTTAGTAAGGTTTAAGTAGTTCTACGTTCTAGGGGACTGATGACCTCAGATGTTAAGTCCCATAGTGCTTAGATCCAGTTGAACCATTTTGAAGAGTGTAGAAATGTTTGTTGGAGGCTCCCACCAACGCAGTGTGCAACTATGTTCGCACCAGTGTAGGCACACCTACTACGTTAACCCACGAGCTTTGAGAGCACAGTAGGAGAGGACAGGCACAGAAAGCTGCGATTGTAACTATTATTGCCTGTCCCGTAATTATCCGTAGCTCTGGTGGCGACTCGGGGTTCTCAACCAACAACAGCAGCAGCAGTGGCAGCGCAGCACTGTCGTCGGCTACATTCTTCCTCGTCCGGACAGCTACAGTGTCGTGAGAACGTTAAGTGACAAAATATAACTAAACTTGTAGAGGCATTACCCAGTGACATTTCTTTAATGAAGTGTGGCTAACCTGAATAATAAGCTGCAGCAGTTACAACTTGTAGGGGACCTGAGCTGTTATTGTCCTCAGACATTGTAAGCAAGCAGAGTCCGTTTCCTTTGCATGCCGTCACCGAGTGCTGTAAAAACATGAAAACTGGTCAAATATTTACTGGCAGTTTTGTTTGTTTGCACATGACCAATTCCACTCTATACTTTCTGCCTCAGTAACTGCTCACTCTTGTGTTGCATAACAGAGGCTTAAATAAATGGCGATTTTGTATATTAACTTCATTTACTTAGAGTAACGTATAATGTCACTGCTAATAACTAAAGATACAGCACAAGCGAAATTTCATTTATTTTGCATTTAGCTAAGCGAGTGACTTCTGCTGCTTTGGTATGAATTTTTTCGTTGTTATATTAAAACTAAACTAAGTTACCCATTTGCTTAAATTCAATCCACTCCTTCGATAATAAAAAATAAATCGCTTGTCTTCTTCTAAATTTTGCATTACGTTACACTGAGGTTACTGAAAGTCGTTTTTTACATAATGAAGTTTAAGAAAAGTAAGTCATTTACTTAACTAACTCATTTACTTAACACAATTCTTGTTTACGCAGAACATGTGCCCTGTAATAGGAGAAAGTGCCATGATAGTGTCTTCATTGGCAAAAGATTCTAGAGTAGGCCCCCATCCTTATCAGAATCGACAGCAGACCAACACCGACAACGGTAGTTCAGCAGTACTTGTCGACGTCGCAACCTGAAGATGAAGATGAAGAGGTAGAGAAAGTGCAGATGATTTGGAAAGTTTAATACGATATGTGAAGGGAGATGAAAATATGCATAGTGATGGCGTATTGGAATGTAGTTCTAGGGAAAGGAAGAAAATAAACGTATACAGGAAAACATTGGCTCAGGACAAGTAATGACAGAGTAGAAAGACTAATTGGGTAGTGCAATAAAATCCAGATAGTAATAGCGAATATTCTGTTCAAGAAACAAAGGTGCAGGATATATACTTCGAATAGGCCGCGTGATACGGGTAGATATCACTTGATTACATTGTTGTCAAACAGACAGATATTCCGAAATGAGATACTATATTGAAAGACTTACCCATAACCAGATATAGAATCAGATAACAAAGTAGTAGAAAGGAGAGTAGGCTTAAGTCAATACGCAAAGAAGTGGGATACAAAAGTACAAAGGAATGACGAGAAGCGCTTGAAGTTCGCTAAGGCTGTAAATACAGCAACAAGGAATAGCTCAGTAGGCGCTACAGTTGAACAGGAATGGACATGTCTAAAAAGTGCAATTACAGAAGTCAGAAAGAAAAACATACGTGCAAAGAAGGTAACTGCGAAGAAGCCGTTAGGAACAGAATGAGTGCGTCAGATGATCCATTAAAGAATTAAGTACAAAAATGTCCAGGGACATTCGGGAATACAGAAATACAAGTCACAGAGAAAGGAAAAAAATGGACGTGCACGGAAGGTAAGACAAAATAGATGCACGAAAAATGTGAAGAAAGCGAAAAAGAACTGGTTATCGGAATGACTGACTCACAATTTAGCGAAATCAAAACAACCTTCCGTGAAATCAAAAGCAAGGTTGGTAACATTAAGAGTGCAACAGGAATTCCACTGTTAAATGCTGAGGACAGAGCGGATACGTAGGAAGAGTACACAGAAGGCCTCAGAGAGGGGAAATTTGTTTCCTGTGATAGAAGAAAAAATAGGAGTCGATTTAGAAGCGATGGGTGATCTAGTACTAAAATGAGAATTTATAAGTACTGTGGAGGACTTTGGATCCAGTAAGGTAGAATGGACTGATAACATTCCATCACAGTTTCTAAGATCATTGAGGAATGTGACAACAAAAGGACTATTCACGTTGGTATATAGAATCAATTAGTCTGGCGACATACATTCTGGCTGTCGGTAGAATATCATCCACAAAATTCAGAAGGATGCAACAGCTGACAAGTGCGAAAATTATCGCACAATCAGTTTAACTCTCATGCATCCAAGTAGTGGGCGACTGATGACCTTAGCTGTTTAGTCCCCCTTAAACATCTTAAAAACCACCACCACCATCCAAGTTGCTGAAAGAATAATATAGAGAAGAATAGAAAACAAAATTGGGAATGCGTTAGATGATCAATTTTTCTTTAGGAAAGGTAAAGGCACCAGAGAGGCAATTTTGACATTGCGGTTGATAGTGGAAGCAAGACTAAAGAAAAATCAAGACACCTTCATACGATTTGTTGATCTGGAAAAAGCATTCTACAGTATAAAATGGAGCAAAATATCCGAAATTCTGAGAAAAATAGGGATAAGATAAAGATAGAGAGGGACAGTATCAAATACGTACAAGAAGGGCTCGGATTAAAAACTTTGTAAGACTTGGATGTAGTCTTTGACCCCTGCTATTCCAACTGTAGATCGAAGAAGCAGTGATGTGACTTGTATTTCAGTATTCCCGAATGTCCATGGAAATATTTGTGCTTAATTCTTTACTCGATAAACTGGAGTATTTATTCTGTTACCTACGGTTTCTTCACAGTTACCTTCTTTGAACCTATGTTTCTCTTTCTAACTTCTGTGACTGGACTTTTTAGAGATGTCTATTCCTGTTCAACTGTACTGCCCAGCATCTCGTCATTCCTTAGTACTTTTGTATCCCAATTCTTTGCGTATTGATTCTTCCTGACTAATATCTTAAACTTCAGCCTACTCTTCGTCACTACTACATTGTTTCTGGGTCTATATCTGCTTATGAGTACGTTTTTCAATATAGTATCTCATTTCGGAATCTCTCTCTAAGTGAAATATTTCCGCATCGCCCAGCCTTTTTGAAGTATACCTCATCCTGTCGTTCTTGAACACAGTATTTGCTGTTACTAACTGGATTTTGTAACACCGAAAATGCAGGATGCATGACACCTGCTACCGATGTATAGCTTCTTTCTGAATTGTATGTAAATATTTGTAATTTAAATGCGTTCTTTTAATAAGTAAGGACATTGCTTCACTGTATGTGTACATTTAGGTAGAAGTCTGTTAACGTTTTATTGTATTTATCTGTGTTTTACTGTGAAACTTATAAGCTCTGGGAAAAGCCAAAGGAATTGTTATTTATATCGACTAGCAACGATAATAGCAGTGCTTGTGTGTTGTAAAATCTTTGGGTAGGGGGTTGTTGCAGAGAGTGCGCGGAGAGAGCGGGAGACGGGTTCCAGCGCTTGTAGTGTTGGGAAGTGTGGTGTTAACGCTCTCTCAGTAGAGAATACAACTTTCGGCGGCATTATGTACGCGCGCCTGCCAGATGTCTAGAGCAGAAGTAGGGACAGTGAACGGGCGGAAGAGGCTGTATTAATTAGGATTGCCCATTCCTGTAATTAGTTGTAGCTCCACAATATGCTACCGTCTTCAACAACAGCGGCAATTCCAGCAACTCAGTTTCGTCGTCGGCTCCGAGTTTCGTCGTATGCACGGCACTGAAGTAAGACTGTTCATTGGTAGAAAGTATTAACGGCTAACCCAGCAGCACAACTGCATGTAATTTGATTAATAAGATTTATTTAAATAGTAATCAGTTCATCTCAGGACGATTGTGTCCTCATAGCAACCAGACATTGTTACCAAGCAGGATCATTGTTCCTTTTTTTTCCTAATATGCTAACTGACTGTCATAAGAATTAAATTGATTAGTTAGAGCCAGTTTATGAATGAATAAATTATCTTTTAAAAAGTTTAGCCTCAGTCTAATTTCAATGAACTGTTCTACATCAGAGGCTTCAGTACATGCCTAAAGAAAAGCAATTTCATTTGTCAAGTCTGAGAATCAATCATTGGAAAAAATCCAAATCTAAAGAAATGCGCAAATTAAGAGCGCGGAAGATTTATTTATTATACATATAGCTTTGAGCACATGGCTGTTTTGTTTGGTACGTATTCTAGTATTTCTCTTAAAGTCAGTAAAAAAGGCTAAGTTGTTCAGACAGTAATATTAAATCCAATTTGCAAAATAAGTACAGCAAAGTAAAAAGTGCTTCCGTTTTGATAATTTCTTTGAAGATGTAATGCTGAGGTCCCTGAAAGTCACTGTTCACGTAACGAAGTTCAGTACTAACATACAGTTTAATTGCACATTTTAAAATCATTACTCGATTGCTTTTTTCAAAATTTAATGCCAAACATAACGTAAGAGTTACTTGTCAGTTTTCTTTATCATTACATACTCACTTAAAATTAGTATCAAAAAACGTGAGAACCTTCAGTTGCAACGTCAGTGTTTAATAATGCATGTTTTCTTTCCCATCATCTTGTACAGAATTTTGGATGTAAATTGTCCTAGTAGGCTGGCGACCGTTAATTATTTCGTTATCGTTCGTTAGTGTAAATGTTCGATTCATGATCAATGGTATCCCTTTTCTGTCCAGTGTTTTTCGTGAGTCAATGCACAAAATAACTTTCATTTTCCAAATTATAGCCCTGTTCGGTTTCATTTCTATTTATTTTTAGTAGACTTTCCATAAGAAGGGTCGGTTGTACACTTTTCTCCTGCTTATCGGTGTAACTTCTTCGGGAAAGATAGCCTTATCCAATTAGAAAAATCAATTAGGCATACACGCAATGCACGATCATATATTATATCATAAGCAGGATAGGCCGATTAGTAAGAGGGAAGTTACAATTTTATTACAGTACACAATTAGTATTTCTCCTCTCTCATTCCTTGTCCTAAGCCCATATTCCCCTGTAATCATTCCCCTATAACAGCATTCTAGTACCCCATAACTATTTAGATTTCCCTTTCCCTTTACATACCGTGTTACACTTTCAACATCCTCAATATTTTCTCTATCTCTTCATCTTCAGCTTGCGACCTGGACAAGTTCAAAATGGTTCAAGTGGCTCTAAGCACTATGGGACTCAACTTCTGAGGTCATTAGTCCCCTAGAACTTAGAACTAATTAAACCTAACTAACCTAAGGGTATCACACACATCCATGCCCGAGACAGGATTCGAACCTGCGACCGTAGCGGTCTCGCGGTTGCAGACTGCAGCTCCTAGAACCGCACGGCCACTACGGCCGGCCGTCAACAAGTGTGCCTGAACTGTCGTTGTTGGTGTTGGTTGGTTGTTGATTCTGATAAGAACAACCCTATCACTGAATTGCTCATAGTAACACACTACCTGCTTTGCCTTCCTACACAAAACGAATCCTACTCCCGTCATGCCATTTTTTGCTACTGTTGATATCACCCCATAGTCATCTGACAAGAAATCCTTGTCTGTTTTCAATTTGATTTCACTGGCAGTCTACTACATCTAGATTGAACCTTTGCATTTCCCTTTTCAGAATTTCATGTTTCCCAACCACTTTGAAGCCTGTGACAATCCACGCCGTGACTCAAGGAACGTTATCCTTTCGTTTTTTATTCAGTCTTGTTTTTCATGGTCATCGCCACTTTGGCAGTCCCCTCACGGAGATCCGAAAGGGGGACTATTACAGAATGAAGAGAGCATCATGGCACGTTTTTCAATTACAGGGCACATGTCCTTCGGATACAAGTTCTGTGTCTTTAATGCAGTGATTTCCATTGCCTTCTGAATCGTCACGCCGTTGGCCATTGCTGATTCTATCGCCATTTGTGGCATTTTCCCATCCGAAGGACGAGAGAGCGACCTGAAACTCTGTCCGCTCCTCCGCCCTCTCTGACAATGCCGTTGGAAGAATGATGATGACTTCTAGTGCTGGAAGCTTCGGCCGTCAATGCTAATTATTAAAATTTAATCATTGATGAGTTTCGAAACTGGAACTAAGATCGTTTTGATTGCTCATAAAAGACCCTACCCTTATTCAACAAAATCAAGGAATTTTACTGAGACAAAATACCAGAAAACTTCAGCAAAAACTTCTGGACTGTACGATCGATAGGTAGCATTAAACCTTTTCTCTAATAAGTGCTTTGTTATAAGCTTATTTTTGACTGATGCCAAACAACCAAGGCAAGGCTATAAAATTATAATTATTGTGATTTAAGAAAATTTAGCACTTCAGTCACAAACAAGGCAAGGCTATAAAATTATAATTATTGTGATTTAAGAAAATTTAGCACTTCAGTCACAAACAAGGCAAGGCTATAAAATCATAATTATTGTGATTTAAGAAAATTTAGCACTTCAGTCACAAACAAGGCACGGCTATAAAATCATAATTATTGTGATTTAAGAAAATTTAGCACTTCAGTCACAAACAAGGCACGGCTATAAAATCATAATTATTGTGATTTAAGAAAATTTAGCACTTCAGTCACAAACTAATTCACAAAAAGTGGATAACTGACGAGTGTGATAATATCCTGACTAATTTTGTAGGGGTAACCTACAGGGAGAGACGAATAATACGCAACTAAAACTGTGTGCCGGACCAAGACTCGAACTCGGGACCTTTGCCTTTCTCGGGCAATTGCTCTACCAACTGAGCTACCTAAGCACGACTCACACCCGTCCTCACAGCTCACCAGTGCGTCGTCTTCTACCTTCCAACCTTTACAGAAGCTCTCTTGCAAACCTAGCACTGCTGAAAGAAACGATATTGCGGAGACATCGCTTAGATAGAGCGTGGGGGATGAGTCAGCTAGGGTAGCCCAGTTTGTAGAGCACTTGCCTGCGGAAGGGAAAGATCCCGAGTTCAAGTCTCTGTCCGGCACACAGTTGTAATCTTCCAGGAAGTTTCAAGTCAGCGCACACTCCTCTGCAGAGTGAAAATCTCATTCAGTATACAACCAGCACAAGACCCAAAATGGAGTAATAAAATGAGATGACAAAAAACGTAGAGCCGATTATTAAAGAGGGTGTAAGACAGGGATGTACTCTTTCACCGGTAGTGTTCGATCTGTATATCGAAGATGCAACGATGGGAAGACACTTTCAGGAGGTTGTTAAAATAGTACTTGAAACGGTATCGATGATTCGATTGGCTGATGACATTTCTGTCATAAGTAAAAGTGAAGACGAATTAGAGAATCTGTTCAATGTAATTAAGTACTAACGAGTACAGAAAATGGGAGTCAATCGAAGAAAGACGAAAGTAGTGAGAAATAGCAGACATGATAACAGCGAGAAACTTAACAGCAGGAGTGATGGTCACCACGTAGATGAAGTAGAGGAATTCTGTTTCCGAGGCAGCAAAATAACCAATGAGCAAGGAGGATTTCAAAAGCAGTCTAGCACTGGCGAAAATGGCATTCGTGGCCAAGAGAGGTCCACTAGATTCATAGGCCTTAATTTGAGGAAGAAATTTCTGAGAATATACGTTTCGGGCATAGCACTGTATTGTAGTGAAACATGAACTGTAAGAAAAATGGAGCAGAAATATACGAAGCATTTGAGATGTGGTGCTAAAGGCAAATGTTGAAAATTAGGTGAACTGGTAAGTTACGGAATGAGAAGGTTCTGCACAGAATCGGAGAGAAAAAGAAAATGTGGAAAACACTGACGAGAAGAAGGGACAGGATGACAGGACATCTGTTAAGACACCAGGGAATGACTTCTATTGTACTAGAGGGAGCTGTAGAGGGCAGAAACTGTAGAGGAAGACAGAGTTTGGAAAACATTCAACAAATAATTGTGGTCATAGGTTACAAGTGCTACTCAGAGATGAAGAGGTTGGCACAGGAGAGGAATTCATGGCGGGCCGCATGAAACCAGTCAAAAGACTGATGACTCAGTAAACAAAATGGACAACGATTCGATGACATATATGAGGTGAAATTTACTTTAAAGAAGAGAGTCCAATGAGTGTTCAATGAGAACTCGAGATCAGTGTTCAGCAGTAGTGCAAATGCTGTGCCTTTAGTAAAGACCATGTTAAGTTTCAAAGAATCATTCTACAGTGATGTGACAAAAATCATGTAGGAGCGACATACTCAACATAGGCAGCGGTACTATTGTGTACACAAGGTATAAAATGGCACTGCATTGGCGGGGCTGTCATTTGTACTCAGGTGAATCATGTGAAAAGTTTCCGACGTGAATGTGTGTTCACGATCGGAATTAATATACTCTGAATGCGGTATGGTAGCTGGAGGTAGACGCATCGGATATTTCGTTTCGGATATCGTTTAGCAATTCAATATTCCGAGAGCCACAGTGTGAAGGTCGTGCAAAGAAGACCAAATTTCAGGCATTTTCTCTCACCATGGAAAACGCAGTCTCTGACAATCTTCAATTAACGACCGAGAGCAGCGGCATTTACGTAGGGCTGTCACTGCTAACATAAAAAAAACACTGCTTGAAATAACCGCAGAAATCAGTGTGCGCACGTATCCTTTAGAAAAGTGTGGTTAGATTTGTTGTTAAATGTGCTATGGCAGCTGATGGCGTGCCTTTGCCAACAGGACGATATTGCCTGTACCGCCTCTGTGGTCACGTGACCATATCGGTTGAACCCGTGCTCTGGTCAGATGAGGCTTTACTTCAACTGGTAAGAGCTGCTGGTAGGGTTCTAGTCTGGCACCGATCCCATGAAGCCAAAGACCCTGGTTGTGAACAAGGCACTGTGCTAGAAGCGTGTGCTTCCATAATGCTGTGGGTTCTGTCTCCATGGAGAAAAATTGCTCCTCTGGTCCAACGCAGTAGATAGCTGACTAGAAATGGCCAAATTGGGCTACTTGGAGACTATTGTTCAGAAACAACGATGTCATGGTATCGGGTCACAATTTTTGGCGATTAGTTTGAAGAACATTCTAAAAAACTCAGGCACTCAGATCGCCCAACATGAAGCCCACCAGAAATTTCTAGGGCATAATCGAGAGGTCAGTTTGTGTCAACGTCATGGACCTGCAACTCTTCCGCAATTAGGGGAGGTTATAGGGGCAGCATGGCTTTAGTATTTCTGCAGGGGACTTTCAAGACTTATTGAGTCAGTGACACGTCTGTTTACTGCACTGTGTCGGTCAGAAAGACGCCCGACACGATATTAGGGGGTACCAGAGGACTTTTATAATGTCAGTGTATGTGTGCAGCTTTAACGGTGTACATATGTTAGTGAAGAGGGTACCCCACTTAGCGGCAGTTCATGTTCGGTCCTGGTGCGTGCGTAGCCAACGAGTGAACAAGAGTCAGGCTCTGTTCGCACGCCAGCCTTAAACAGCCGCGACGGCTCCCACTGGAAAGCGGCCGCAGTTGCAGCTGGCTGGGCGGCGCGGCATGGCGCCTCGCGTGTTTCAGCTGTTAATTACGGCGGCGCCGTTAATTGCAGATTCCTGTGCGCCGCCTGCGCGGCAGCCATTATAACCGCGGAGCTGGGAGGGGAGGCGGCGTGGGTGTGGCAGCAGCCGGCTCTTGACACTTGTCGCTTCCCGCGCGCCCACCGCACGCCGCCGTCCTGTCCCACATGCGCCCTCCTGTCTCCCACTCTGATTAGACACCTGGCTGACGGATTCCTGGCTCCACGAAGCTGCCCAGAGGCAGAATTCGGATTTTATTCCTCATCAGTCAACAAATACACTACTGGCCATTAAAATTGGTACACCACGTAGATGACGTGCTACAGGCGCGACATTTAACCGACAAGAAGAAGATGCTGTGACATGCAAATGATTAGCTTTTCAGAACACTTACACAACGTTCGCGCCGATGGCGACACCAACAACGTGCTGACATGAGGAAAGTTTCCAACCGAAATCTCATACACAAACAATAGCTGACCGGCATTGCCTGGTGAAACGTTGTTGTGATGCTTAGTGTAAGGAGGAGAAGTGCGTAGCATTACGTTTCCGACTTTGATAAAGGTCGGATTGTAGCCTATCTCGATTGTGGTTTATCGTATCGCGACATTGCTGCTCGCGTTGGTCGAGATATAATTACTGTTAGCAGAATTTGGAATCGGTGGGTTCAGGAGGGTAATACGAAACGCCGTGCTGGATCCCAACGGCCTCGTATGACTAGCAGTCGAGATGACAGGCATCTTATCCGAATGGCTGTAACGGATCGTGCAGCCACGTCTCGATTCCTGAGTCAACAGATGGGTACGTTTGCCAGACAACAACAATCTGCACGAACAGTTCGACGACGTTTGCGGCAGCGTAGACTATCAGCTCGGAGACCATGGCTGCGCTTACCCTTGACGCTGTATCACAGAACGGAGCGCCTGCGATGGTGTACTCAACGATGAACTTGGGTGCACGAATGGCAAAACATCAATTTTCGGATGAATCCAGGTTCTGTTTGCAACATCATGAAGCTCGCATCCATGTTTGGCGACATCGTGGTGAACGCACATTGGAAGCGTGTATTCTTCATAGGCATACTTGTGTATCACCCGGCGTGATTGTCTGGGGTGTCATTGCTTACACATCTCGTTCACCTCTTTTTCGCACTGACATCACTGTGCACGTTACATTTCAGATCTGTTAAGACCTGTGGCTCTACACTACATTCAATCCCTGTTAAACTCCACATTTCAGCAGGGTAATGCAGGGCCGCATATTGCAGGTCCTGTACAGGCTTTTCTGGATACAGAAAATGTTCGACTGCTGGCTTGGCCAGCCATTCTCCAGACCGCTCACCAATTGAAAACGTCTGGTCAATGGGGGCCGAGCAACTGTCTCGTCACAATACGCTCGTCACTACTCTTGATGAACTGTGGTATCGTGTTGAAGCTATATGGGTAGCTGCACCAGTACAAACCAACCAAGCTCTGTTTAACTCAATGCCAAGGCGTATCAAGGCCGTTATTACAGCCAGAGGTGGTCGTTCTGGGTACTGATTTTTTTGGATCTATGCACACAAATTGCGTGAAAATGTAATCACATGTCAGTTCTAGTATAATGTATTTGTCCAATGAATACCCGATCTCGATCTGCATTTCTTCTTGATGTAGCTATTTTAATGGCCAGTAGTGGAATTATATCGATATTATTCTTTAATCATGGCTATGATAGGCCTGTTCCGTCTGGTTTATTTGAAAATTACAAGTATGTTTAATGTCCCCGTTAAGCGATGCCATCACGTAATCAGGCTGGACGTATAGTAGTGCTGTCATCTTTTAGCCTCATGAATTGTCAGGAATTTTGAGCAAGGTATCCTCTTCTAGCATTTGGTAACCGAATCACCTAACTCCAACGTATCACTTGCTAATTCTCCTTTGTAGTTATTTCCTCTAGGAAGGTTGACTTCGGGATGTCAAAGGGCCGTTCCTACGCCTTGTCTGAGCCCTTCCCCATGCCGTCTGATATGAAGTGGACTGCTCTTCATCTGGTCCGAACACTTCAACCTGTGTGGCTTGGGCTACCCTGCCAGTATCTTAAGCTCCCTCCACCATAGCTGTCAGGGTATAACGGGAAACGCAAACGCCACAGTAAGGTGGCAGTCCTCGAGGAAGCTTTGATGTTCAAATGTGTGCTAATTTCTAAGGGACCAAACATCTGAGGTTATCGGGCAATAGACTTACACACTACTTGTTCTAACTTAAACTAACTTATGTTAAGAACAAGACGCAACCCATGCCCGAGGGAGGACTGGAACCTCCGGCTGGAGAGGAAGCGTTGAAATTAACTTGCTTAGTTATTAGATAATAAAATATATTTATAACGCACTAACCCTTTTCCCAAATCCAGTGCTTTTCTATCTTTGTGAAGATTGCTGCATTTATTTGGACAGCTTTCCTACCATATGTTTAAGAAATTATCATTACAACTAAATTATGTTGTAAAAGGAATTATTTTGTAAAAGGTGTTACACAAGCTACCTCGTTTATCTCATTCAGAAGAAAAATTTTGAAAAAAATGTTGTAAGTCTTGATCATCTTTATTATAACTTTGGTTATTACAGAGGTACATATAGCAGTAGGACTTTTTGAGTAGCTCCCTTCATCCGCAGGTTTCCGTAAGTCAGTCGGTAAGGAAAAAAAAAAAAAACACAGAAGAAAAGAAGGATCACTTAATCAGTTACTTGTCCTTCTGTCTGTCTGTCTGTTAAGATCGCCTTTCCCCATTGCCAAATACTACTAAGGTCTACGGTCCATGGCGAAGAAGGAATCTTCTAAGCCAAGGTAATCAAAATGGACAGCCACTTATGTCACATATTTTGATGTTCTCGGAGTCGCTCATCAGGCAACGGCCTTGCCATAGTGGTAACGCCTGTTCCCGTCAGATCACTGAGGTAAAGTGCTGCCGGGTTTGGACGTCCGAGTCTGGCGAGCGCTGTTGGAAAGCGGGATGCACTCAGCCCGTGTGAGGCCAATTGCGGAACTACATGACTGAGAGTTAACGACTCCAGTCACGAAAACTGACAACGGCCGAGAGAACGGTATGCTGACCACATGCAAATCCATATCGCCATCGAATAAGATCTATCGGCAGAGAATGACACGGCGGTCGCGACCACCCGTGGCGGGTTCGAATCCTGCCTCGGGCATGGATGTGTGTGATGTTCTTAGGTTAGTTAGGTTTAAGAAGTTCTAAGTTCTACGGGACTGATGACCTCAGCAGTTACGTCCCATAGTGCTCAGAGCCATTTGAACCATTTGAACACGGCGATAGATCGATACCATGGGTCCTTCCTAGGTCTGTTCCTATAGACAAATGCTTACTGATCACAGCCTATAGGGTACTTCCTGTTGACCTAGAACCATGAAATTTGGAAAGAAGCGAGGTTTCCCTGTGTACGTAAAGGAAAACATATGGAAATTGTTATTTTGTAATTATATCACATAACCAAATATTTCCCCCATTAATTTTCAATCTTTCTGTCCGTATCTTAAGACTTCTTTTTCTCAGGAAAGCGTATGGGTATCGAGTTTCAATTTATGTCAAATGCTAAGATCTGCGGACAACTGACTGTGTAAAGCACTTAGTCTTACATGTCAGTGCACTCAAATGAGAAAACGATTTGTCAGGTATTGTGTTAGTCGCAAACACAGTCATCAAAACCCATAGATGAGCTATCTATGCATGTAGTCAAGTCTGTGCAGAACACTGAGAGCACCTGTCCTGCTCACGCTTGTCTGGTTTTTTATTCCCTTCTCCACTTCCTCTCCTCAAGACCTTTTCAGAAATGTATCACGGTTATTAATAATGCCCCACACATTAATTTAACTGGTTCACTTACTGGAGATTGTAACACCGCCCACCCAATGCCAGTATTGTGTCATTTATGGTTGCTGTTGAAGTTAATTTGAAAAGAAATAAGTAAATCAGTCTCGCTAATTGGTCAAGTAAGCCTCCTGAGCCCAGTGGTCAGAGGACCCTCCTTCGATTCCCGGTCCTGAAACGGATATATCCTACTTGGGAGGGGGGGGGGGGGGGGCGGGGGGACAAGAACAGAGTGCTTTCAGCTGCTTGATACCAACTGAGGAGCTACTTGAGTGAGAAGCAGTGGTTCCAGGGTAAAGAAAGGCAGCAACGCGAAGCTCTGTTTTGCTTCCTTTACAACTGGTTACCTGAATATTAGTCCTACGTAGGCTGAAGTTATTCAGAATGCATGAAAACCTTGTATTTATTATTTATTAATTTCAATATACCCAGGTCGTAAAAAAATGCACACATGGTAGTAAAAACCGTTTTACTAGTGTGGCTTGGAAGCACGCCCAAGAATAACGACCCTAATACAGTTAGCAACATGATATTCGATTATAAAGTGACTAAAAGCAAAGTGTACTTTTTCTGATGACAACTGCAATTATTCTATCATGTAGTCCAAACGTATAAGTAATCTTGTAGTATACTTGTGTGGATTAAATGCCATACACACCTTAGCCGCTTGTCGTATATGTTATTATGGTCACTGAATCAAACATCACAATCAGAATGTATGCGTAACCTCTTATGCACAGTAATATACTAATTCATGTATTGTGTAAGAACTTAACACTGAAACCACTTCAATCTTTAGAGCCTGTTCCTCGTCACAATAAATTACACACAATATACCCTCAGCAGACAAAACGTGTTAAGTGAAGGTAGTAATACAACTGTTCAGGAGCAGCACTAATTTTCCTCCCTCCCACCCCTCCTCACACTTTCTTTTGGACACATCGTTTACCTTACGCCTCATGTCTAAATTAATATATGGCAGACAATATAGCGAAGGCCAATTTATAACACAAACTTTTACTATTTTCTCTTTCTTATAAACACTATAGCTAGATCTCAGAACAGTTTAGACTGTTGATACTATCTTATAATTTAAATTAGTTTAACTCGCAATGCTCCACTGGTGATTGCAACAGCTACGAAACCTGGCAGTAGACTACACTTTTAGCCCATTAAAATTGCTACACCACGTAGATGACGTGCTACACACACGAAATTTAACCGACAGGAAGAAGATGCGGTGATATGCAAATGGTTAGTTTTTCAGAATATTCACACAAGTCTGGCACCGGTGGTGACACCTACAACGTGCTGACACGAAGAAAGTTTCCAAACCAATGTCTCACACACAGGCAGCAGTTGACTGGCGTTGCCTGGTGAAACGTTGTTGTGATGTCTCGTCTAAGGAGGAGAAATGCGTACCATTACGTTTCCGATATTAATAACGGTCGGATTCTAGACTATCGCGATTGCGGTTTATCATATCCCGACATTGCTGCTAGCGTTGGTCGAGATCCAATGACTGTTAGCAGAATATGGAATCGGTGGGTTCAGGAAGGTAATACGGAAAGCCGTGCTGGATCCCAACGGCCTCGTATCACTAGCAGTCGAGATGACAGTCATCTTATCCGCATGGCTGTAACGGATAGTGTAGCCGCGTCTCGATCCCTGAGTCAACAGATGGGGACGTTTGCAAGACAACAACCGTCTGCACGAACAGTTCGACGACGTATACAGCAGTATGGACTATCAGCTCGGAGTCCATGGCTGCGATTACTCTTGACGCTGCATCACAGACAGGAGCGCATGTGACGGTATTCTCAACCACGAACCGGGGTGCACGAATGGAAAAACGTCATTTTTTCGGATGAATCCATGTTCTGTTTACAGCATCATGATGCTCGCTTCCGTGATTGGCGACATTGCAGGGAACGCACCTTAGAAACTTGTATTCGTCATCGCCATACTGGCGTATCACCATGCGTGATGCTACGGGGAGACATTGGTTACACGTCTCGGTGACCCCTCGTTCGCATTGACGCTTTGAAATGTGGACGCTACGTTTCAGATGTGTTAAGATCCGTGACTCCACCCTTCATTCGATCCCTGCAAAACTCTACATTTCAGCAGGATAATGCATGACCGCATGTTGCAGGTCCTATACGGGCCTTCCTGGATACAGAAAATGTTCGACTGCTTGCCTGGCCAGACATTCTCCAGATCTCTCTCCAATTGAAAAGTCTGGTCAATGGTGGCCTAGCAACTGGCTCGTCAAAATACGCCAACCACTACTCTGGATGAACTGTGGTGTCGTGTTGAAGCTGCATGGGTAGTTGTACCTGTCCATGCCATCCAAGCTCTGTTTGACTCAATGCCCAGGCGTATCAAGGCCGTTATTACAGTCAGAGGTGGTCGTTCTGGGTACTGATTTTTTTGGATCTATGCACACAAATTGCGTGAAAATGTAATCACATGTCAGTTCTAGTATAATGTATTTGTCCAATGAATACCCGATCTCGATCTGCATTTCTTCTTGATGTAGCTATTTTAATGGCCAGTAGTGGAATTATATCGATATTATTCTTTAATCATGGCTATGATAGGCCTGTTCCGTCTGGTTTATTTGAAAATTACAAGTATGTTTAATGTCCCCGTTAAGCGATGCCATCACGTAATCAGGCTGGACGTATAGTAGTGCTGTCATCTTTTAGCCTCATGAATTGTCAGGAATTTTGAGCAAGGTATCCTCTTCTAGCATTTGGTAACCGAATCACCTAACTCCAACGTATCACTTGCTAATTCTCCTTTGTAGTTATTTCCTCTAGGAAGGTTGACTTCGGGATGTCAAAGGGCCGTTCCTACGCCTTGTCTGAGCCCTTCCCCATGCCGTCTGATATGAAGTGGACTGCTCTTCATCTGGTCCGAACACTTCAACCTGTGTGGCTTGGGCTACCCTGCCAGTATCTTAAGCTCCCTCCACCATAGCTGTCAGGGTATAACGGGAAACGCAAACGCCACAGTAAGGTGGCAGTCCTCGAGGAAGCTTTGATGTTCAAATGTGTGCTAATTTCTAAGGGACCAAACATCTGAGGTTATCGGGCAATAGACTTACACACTACTTGTTCTAACTTAAACTAACTTATGTTAAGAACAAGACGCAACCCATGCCCGAGGGAGGACTGGAACCTCCGGCTGGAGAGGAAGCGTTGAAATTAACTTGCTTAGTTATTAGATAATAAAATATATTTATAACGCACTAACCCTTTTCCCAAATCCAGTGCTTTTCTATCTTTGTGAAGATTGCTGCATTTATTTGGACAGCTTTCCTACCATATGTTTAAGAAATTATCATTACAACTAAATTATGTTGTAAAAGGAATTATTTTGTAAAAGGTGTTACACAAGCTACCTCGTTTATCTCATTCAGAAGAAAAATTTTGAAAAAAATGTTGTAAGTCTTGATCATCTTTATTATAACTTTGGTTATTACAGAGGTACATATAGCAGTAGGACTTTTTGAGTAGCTCCCTTCATCCGCAGGTTTCCGTAAGTCAGTCGGTAAGGAAAAAAAAAAAAACACAGAAGAAAAGAAGGATCACTTAATCAGTTACTTGTCCTTCTGTCTGTCTGTCTGTTAAGATCGCCTTTCCCCATTGCCAAATACTACTAAGGTCTACGGTCCATGGCGAAGAAGGAATCTTCTAAGCCAAGGTAATCAAAATGGACAGCCACTTATGTCACATATTTTGATGTTCTCGGAGTCGCTCATCAGGCAACGGCCTTGCCATAGTGGTAACGCCTGTTCCCGTCAGATCACTGAGGTAAAGTGCTGCCGGGTTTGGACGTCCGAGTCTGGCGAGCGCTGTTGGAAAGCGGGATGCACTCAGCCCGTGTGAGGCCAATTGCGGAACTACATGACTGAGAGTTAACGACTCCAGTCACGAAAACTGACAACGGCCGAGAGAACGGTATGCTGACCACATGCAAATCCATATCGCCATCGAATAAGATCTATCGGCAGAGAATGACACGGCGGTCGCGACCACCCGTGGCGGGTTCGAATCCTGCCTCGGGCATGGATGTGTGTGATGTTCTTAGGTTAGTTAGGTTTAAGAAGTTCTAAGTTCTACGGGACTGATGACCTCAGCAGTTACGTCCCATAGTGCTCAGAGCCATTTGAACCATTTGAACACGGCGATAGATCGATACCATGGGTCCTTCCTAGGTCTGTTCCTACAGACAAATGCTCACTGATCACAGCCTATAGGGTACTTCCTGTTGACCTAGAACCATGAAATTTGGAAAGAAGCGAGGTTTCCCTGTGTACTTAAAGGAAAACATATGGAAATTGTTATTTTGTAATTATATCACATAACCAAATATTTCCCCCATTAATTTTCAATCTTTCTGTCCGTATCTTAAGACTTCTTTTTCTCAGGAAAGCGTATGGGTATCGAGTTTCAATTTATGTCAAATGCTAAGATCTGCGGACAACTGACTGTGTAAAGCACTTAGTCTTACATGTCAGTGCACTCAAATGAGAAAACGATTTGTCAGGTATTGTGTTAGTCGCAAACACAGTCATCAAAACCCATAGATGAGCTATCTATGCATGTAGTCAAGTCTGTGCAGAACACTGAGAGCACCTGTCCTGCTCACGCTTGTCTGCTTTTTTATTCCCTTCTCCACTTCCTCTCCTCAAGACCTTTTCAGAAATGTATCACGGTTATTAATAATGCCCCACACATTAATTTAACTGGTTCACTTACTGGAGATTGTAACACCGCCCACCCAATGCCAGTATTGTGTCATTTATGGTTGCTGTTGAAGTTAATTTGAAAAGAAATAAGTAAATCAGTCTCGCTAATTGGTCAAGTAAGCCTCCTGAGCCCAGTGGTCAGAGGACCCTCCTTCGATTCCCGGTCCTGAAACGGATATATCCTACTTGGGAGGGGGGGGGGCGGGGGGACAAGAACAGAGTGCTTTCAGCTGCTTGATACCAACTGAGGAGCTACTTGAGTGAGAAGCAGTGGTTCCAGGGTAAAGAAAGGCAGCAACGCGAAGCTCTGTTTTGCTTCCTTTACAACTGGTTACCTGAATATTAGTCCTACGTAGGCTGAAGTTATTCAGAATGCATGAAAACCTTGTATTTATTATTTATTAATTTCAATATACCCAGGTCGTAAAAAAATGCACACATGGTAGTAAAAACCGTTTTACTAGTGTGGCTTGGAAGCACGCCCAAGAATAACGACCCTAATACAGTTAGCAACATGATATTCGATTATAAAGTGACTAAAAGCAAAGTGTACTTTTTCTGATGACAACTGCAATTATTCTATCATGTAGTCCAAACGTATAAGTAATCTTGTAGTATACTTGTGTGGATTAAATGCCATACACACCTTAGCCGCTTGTCATATATGTTATTATGGTCACTGAATCAAACATCACAATCAGAATGTATGCGTAACCTCTTATGCACAGTAATATACTAATTCATGTATTGTGTAAGAACTTAACACTGAAACCACTTCAATCTTTAGAGCCTGTTCCTCGTCACAATAAATTACACACAATATACCCTCAGCAGACAAAACGTGTTAAGTGAAGGTAGTAATACAACTGTTCAGGAGCAGCACTAATTTTCCTCCCTCCCACCCCTCCTCACACTTTCTTTTGGACACATCGTTTACCTTACGCCTCATGTCTAAATTAATATATGGCAGACAATATAGCGAAGGCCAATTTATAACACAAACTTTTACTATTTTCTCTTTCTTATAAACACTATAGCTAGATCTCAGAACAGTTTAGACTGTTGATACTATCTTATAATTTAAATTAGTTTAACTCGCAATGCTCCACTGGTGATTGCAACAGCTACGAAACCTGGCAGTAGACTACACTTTTAGCCCATTAAAATTGCTACACCACGTAGATGACGTGCTACACACACGAAATTTAACCGACAGGAAGAAGATGCGGTGATATGCAAATGATTAGTTTTTCAGAATATTCACACAAGTCTGGCACCGGTGGTGACACCTACAACGTGCTGACACGAAGAAAGTTTCCAAACCAATGTCTCACACACAGGCAGCAGTTGACTGGCGTTGCCTGGTGAAACGTTGTTGTGATGTCTCGTCTAAGGAGGAGAAATGCGTACCATTACGTTTCCGATATTAATAACGGTCGGATTCTAGACTATCGCGATTGCGGTTTATCATATCCCGACATTGCTGCTAGCGTTGGTCGAGATCCAATGACTGTTAGCAGAATATGGAATCGGTGGGTTCAGGAAGGTAATACGGAAAGCCGTGCTGGATCCCAACGGCCTCGTATCACTAGCAGTCGAGATGACAGTCATCTTATCCGCATGGCTGTAACGGATAGTGTAGCCGCGTCTCGATCCCTGAGTCAACAGATGGGGACGTTTGCAAGACAACAACCGTCTGCACGAACAGTTCGACGACGTATACAGCAGTATGGACTATCAGCTCGGAGTCCATGGCTGCGATTACTCTTGACGCTGCATCACAGACAGGAGCGCATGTGACGGTATTCTCAACCACGAACCGGGGTGCACGAATGGAAAAACGTCATTTTTTCGGATGAATCCATGTTCTGTTTACAGCATCATGATGCTCGCTTCCGTGATTGGCGACATTGCAGGGAACGCACCTTAGAAACTTGTATTCGTCATCGCCATACTGGCGTATCACCATGCGTGATGCTACGGGGAGACATTGGTTACACGTCTCGGTGACCCCTCGTTCGCATTGACGCTTTGAAATGTGGACGCTACGTTTCAGATGTGTTAAGATCCGTGACTCCACCCTTCATTCGATCCCTGCAAAACTCTACATTTCAGCAGGATAATGCATGACCGCATGTTGCAGGTCCTATACGGGCCTTCCTGGATACAGAAAATGTTCGACTGCTTGCCTGGCCAGACATTCTCCAGATCTCTCTCCAATTGAAAAGTCTGGTCAATGGTGGCCTAGCAACTGGCTCGTCAAAATACGCCAACCACTACTCTGGATGAACTGTGGTGTCGTGTTGAAGCTGCATGGGTAGTTGTACCTGTCCATGCCATCCAAGCTCTGTTTGACTCAATGCCCAGGCGTATCAAGGCCGTTATTACAGCCAGAGGTGGTCGTTCTGGGTACTGATTTTTTTGGATCTATGCACACAAATTGCGTGAAAATGTAATCACATGTCAGTTCTAGTATAATGTATTTGTCCAATGAATACCCGATCTCGATCTGCATTTCTTCTTGATGTAGCTATTTTAATGGCCAGTAGTGGAATTATATCGATATTATTCTTTAATCATGGCTATGATAGGCCTGTTCCGTCTGGTTTATTTGAAAATTACAAGTATGTTTAATGTCCCCGTTAAGCGATGCCATCACGTAATCAGGCTGGACGTATAGTAGTGCTGTCATCTTTTAGCCTCATGAATTGTCAGGAATTTTGAGCAAGGTATCCTCTTCTAGCATTTGGTAACCGAATCACCTAACTCCAACGTATCACTTGCTAATTCTCCTTTGTAGTTATTTCCTCTAGGAAGGTTGACTTCGGGATGTCAAAGGGCCGTTCCTACGCCTTGTCTGAGCCCTTCCCCATGCCGTCTGATATGAAGTGGACTGCTCTTCATCTGGTCCGAACACTTCAACCTGTGTGGCTTGGGCTACCCTGCCAGTATCTTAAGCTCCCTCCACCATAGCTGTCAGGGTATAACGGGAAACGCAAACGCCACAGTAAGGTGGCAGTCCTCGAGGAAGCTTTGATGTTCAAATGTGTGCTAATTTCTAAGGGACCAAACATCTGAGGTTATCGGGCAATAGACTTACACACTACTTGTTCTAACTTAAACTAACTTATGTTAAGAACAAGACGCAACCCATGCCCGAGGGAGGACTGGAACCTCCGGCTGGAGAGGAAGCGTTGAAATTAACTTGCTTAGTTATTAGATAATAAAATATATTTATAACGCACTAACCCTTTTCCCAAATCCAGTGCTTTTCTATCTTTGTGAAGATTGCTGCATTTATTTGGACAGCTTTCCTACCATATGTTTAAGAAATTATCATTACAACTAAATTATGTTGTAAAAGGAATTATTTTGTAAAAGGTGTTACACAAGCTACCTCGTTTATCTCATTCAGAAGAAAAATTTTGAAAAAAATGTTGTAAGTCTTGATCATCTTTATTATAACTTTGGTTATTACAGAGGTACATATAGCAGTAGGACTTTTTGAGTAGCTCCCTTCATCCGCAGGTTTCCGTAAGTCAGTCGGTAAGGAAAAAAAAAAAAAAACACAGAAGAAAAGAAGGATCACTTAATCAGTTACTTGTCCTTCTGTCTGTCTGTCTGTTAAGATCGCCTTTCCCCATTGCCAAATACTACTAAGGTCTACGGTCCATGGCGAAGAAGGAATCTTCTAAGCCAAGGTAATCAAAATGGACAGCCACTTATGTCACATATTTTGATGTTCTCGGAGTCGCTCATCAGGCAACGGACTTGCCATAGTGGTAACGCCTGTTCCCGTCAGATCACTGAGGTAAAGTGCTGCCGGGTTTGGACGTCCGAGTCTGGCGAGCGCTGTTGGAAAGCGGGATGCACTCAGCCCGTGTGAGGCCAATTGCGGAACTACATGACTGAGAGTTAACGACTCCAGTCACGAAAACTGACAACGGCCGAGAGAACGGTATGCTGACCACATGCAAATCCATATCGCCATCGAATAAGATCTATCGGCAGAGAATGACACGGCGGTCGCGACCACCCGTGGCGGGTTCGAATCCTGCCTCGGGCATGGATGTGTGTGATGTTCTTAGGTTAGTTAGGTTTAAGAAGTTCTAAGTTCTACGGGACTGATGACCTCAGCAGTTACGTCCCATAGTGCTCAGAGCCATTTGAACCATTTGAACACGGCGATAGATCGATACCATGGGTCCTTCCTAGGTCTGTTCCTACAGACAAATGCTCACTGATCACAGCCTATAGGGTACTTCCTGTTGACCTAGAACCATGAAATTTGGAAAGAAGCGAGGTTTCCCTGTGTACGTAAAGGAAAACATATGGAAATTGTTATTTTGTAATTATATCACATAACCAAATATTTCCCCCATTAATTTTCAATCTTTCTGTCCGTATCTTAAGACTTCTTTTTCTCAGGAAAGCGTATGGGTATCGAGTTTCAATTTATGTCAAATGCTAAGATCTGCAGACAACTGACTGTGTAAAGCACTTAGTCTTACATGTCAGTGCACTCAAATGAGAAAACGATTTGTCAGGTATTGTGTTAGTCGCAAACACAGTCATCAAAACCCATAGATGAGCTATCTATGCATGTAGTCAAGTCTGTGCAGAACACTGAGAGCACCTGTCCTGCTCACGCTTGTCTGATTTTTTATTCCCTTCTCCACTTCCTCTCCTCAAGACCTTTTCAGAAATGTATCACGGTTATTAATAATGCCCCACACATTAATTTAACTGGTTCACTTACTGGAGATTGTAACACCGCCCACCCAATGCCAGTATTGTGTCATTTATGGTTGCTGTTGAAGTTAATTTGAAAAGAAATAAGTAAATCAGTCTCGCTAATTGGTCAAGTAAGCCTCCTGAGCCCAGTGGTCAGAGGACCCTCCTTCGATTCCCGGTCCTGAAACGGATATATCCTACTTGGGAGGGGGGGGGGGGGCGGGGGGACAAGAACAGAGTGCTTTCAGCTGCTTGATACCAACTGAGGAGCTACTTGAGTGAGAAGCAGTGGTTCCAGGGTAAAGAAAGGCAGCAACGCGAAGCTCTGTTTTGCTTCCTTTACAACTGGTTACCTGAATATTAGTCCTACGTAGGCTGAAGTTATTCAGAATGCATGAAAACCTTGTATTTATTATTTATTAATTTCAATATACCCAGGTCGTAAAAAAATGCACACATGGTAGTAAAAACCGTTTTACTAGTGTGGCTTGGAAGCACGCCCAAGAATAACGACCCTAATACAGTTAGCAACATGATATTCGATTATAAAGTGACTAAAAGCAAAGTGTACTTTTTCTGATGACAACTGCAATTATTCTATCATGTAGTCCAAACGTATAAGTAATCTTGTAGTATACTTGTGTGGATTAAATGCCATACACACCTTAGCCGCTTGTCATATATGTTATTATGGTCACTGAATCAAACATCACAATCAGAATGTATGCGTAACCTCTTATGCACAGTAATATACTAATTCATGTATTGTGTAAGAACTTAACACTGAAACCACTTCAATCTTTAGAGCCTGTTCCTCGTCACAATAAATTACACACAATATACCCTCAGCAGACAAAACGTGTTAAGTGAAGGTAGTAATACAACTGTTCAGGAGCAGCACTAATTTTCCTCCCTCCCACCCCTCCTCACACTTTCTTTTGGACACATCGTTTACCTTACGCCTCATGTCTAAATTAATATATGGCAGACAATATAGCGAAGGCCAATTTATAACACAAACTTTTACTATTTTCTCTTTCTTATAAACACTATAGCTAGATCTCAGAACAGTTTAGACTGTTGATACTATCTTATAATTTAAATTAGTTTAACTCGCAATGCTCCACTGGTGATTGCAACAGCTACGAAACCTGGCAGTAGACTACACTTTTAGCCCATTAAAATTGCTACACCACGTAGATGACGTGCTACACACACGAAATTTAACCGACAGGAAGAAGATGCGGTGATATGCAAATGGTTAGTTTTTCAGAATATTCACACAAGTCTGGCACCGGTGGTGACACCTACAACGTGCTGACACGAAGAAAGTTTCCAAACCAATGTCTCACACACAGGCAGCAGTTGACTGGCGTTGCCTGGTGAAACGTTGTTGTGATGTCTCGTCTAAGGAGGAGAAATGCGTACCATTACGTTTCCGATATTAATAACGGTCGGATTCTAGACTATCGCGATTGCGGTTTATCATATCCCGACATTGCTGCTAGCGTTGGTCGAGATCCAATGACTGTTAGCAGAATATGGAATCGGTGGGTTCAGGAAGGTAATACGGAAAGCCGTGCTGGATCCCAACGGCCTCGTATCACTAGCAGTCGAGATGACAGTCATCTTATCCGCATGGCTGTAACGGATAGTGTAGCCGCGTCTCGATCCCTGAGTCAACAGATGGGGACGTTTGCAAGACAACAACCGTCTGCACGAACAGTTCGACGACGTATACAGCAGTATGGACTATCAGCTCGGAGTCCATGGCTGCGATTACTCTTGACGCTGCATCACAGACAGGAGCGCATGTGACGGTATTCTCAACCACGAACCGGGGTGCACGAATGGAAAAACGTCATTTTTTCGGATGAATCCATGTTCTGTTTACAGCATCATGATGCTCGCTTCCGTGATTGGCGACATTGCAGGGAACGCACCTTAGAAACTTGTATTCGTCATCGCCATACTGGCGTATCACCATGCGTGATGCTACGGGGAGACATTGGTTACACGTCTCGGTGACCCCTCGTTCGCATTGACGCTTTGAAATGTGGACGCTACGTTTCAGATGTGTTAAGATCCGTGACTCCACCCTTCATTCGATCCCTGCAAAACTCTACATTTCAGCAGGATAATGCATGACCGCATGTTGCAGGTCCTATACGGGCCTTCCTGGATACAGAAAATGTTCGACTGCTTGCCTGGCCAGACATTCTCCAGATCTCTCTCCAATTGAAAAGTCTGGTCAATGGTGGCCTAGCAACTGGCTCGTCAAAATACGCCAACCACTACTCTGGATGAACTGTGGTGTCGTGTTGAAGCTGCATGGGTAGTTGTACCTGTCCATGCCATCCAAGCTCTGTTTGACTCAATGCCCAGGCGTATCAAGGCCGTTATTACAGCCAGAGGTGGTTGTTCTGGGTACTGATGTCTTAGCATTTATGCACCCAAATTGCATGAAAATTTAATTACATGTCAGTTTTAGTATAAAATATTTGTCCAATGATTACCCGTTTATCATTTGCATTCCTTCTTAGTGTAGCAATTTTAATAGCCAGTAGTGTATAATATCCATATTGCAGGTATCCATAGGCGTCTTTACCAGTAGTGTCATTTAAAGTCGTAACATTTTGCTACGTTATACAGGCACATCCATCCTTCCAAAATAAAATCCAGTAGTCTCTGACCACTATAACTACTACAAGCTAACATTTTTATCCTCCGCAAACACAACAGTCAAACGAATGATTATTATCCTCACGCCATGAGTTTATTATGCATCGATAAACTCCTCGGGCCATATACTCCAATGTTGTTACCTGATAGCTAATAGTAACAATGTTCACCAGTGAAATATGCATTGAGTGGTTTATTCTAACAAGTTACATAAACAGAAACCATTTTAAACTACTTTCTCTCTCTTGATAAAAGAACAGTTTACAAAATAGAAATTCAGAGTTGACATTAGTCTATATGAGTATTTACATTTTACTATTACAAAACATGAAATAATCATTTGTGCATGTAACTACAATGTCGTTTCTTGACGCTGTTTCACTTAATATGTTAGCACTGAATTAAAGTGTTTCTGTTTGGCAGACACTAGCGTCAATCAGTTACAGAGATACTCAAATTGGTACACAACTAGCTCAGCACCTCTCCGCACCGCAGACACTCCTCGTAAACATGGATTCATTTATACTACCACAGATGGCTCTGGCCTGTACTTGTTGCCGCAGCACTCTTTATTTATGACCCGGCACCTAATTTGTTTCGTGTTTTCTTTACATGTACAATCACTTAATGCATTACTAAACATATGTTCCTAACAACAGAATCACACTTTCGTAATATAATATCAAATAAACTATTCATCCATTCAAATTCCACATGGTAAATAAAAGGAAAGTCCGACAGAAGAGCCACAAATATTAAGAATATAAAATTTCAACCCAGTATAGTGAATAGTGTTGTTGTGGTCTTACGTCCAGAGACTGTTTTGATGCAGCTCACCATGCTACTCTATCCTGTGCAAGCTTCTTCATCTCCCAGTACCTAATGCAACCTGCATCCTTCTGAATATGCTTAATGTATTCATCTCTTGGTCTCCCTCTACAATTTTCGCGCCCCACGCTGCCCTCCAACACTAAAATGGTGATCCCTTGATGCCTCAGAACATGTTCTACCAACCGATCCCTTCTTCTAGTCAAGTTGTGCCACAAATTTCTCTTCTCCCCAGTTCTGTTCAATACCTCCCCATCAGTTATGTGATCTACCAATCTAATCTTCAGCATTCTTCTGTAGCACAATATTTCGAAGGCTGCTATTCTCTTCTTGTCCAAACTATTTATCGTCCATGTTTCACTTCCATACAAACACTTTCAGAAACGGCTTTCTGACACTTAAATCTATACTCGATGTCAACAAATTTCTCTTCTTCAGAAAACCTTTCCTTGCCATTGCCAGTCTACACTTTATATCCTCTCTACTCCGACCATCATCAGTCATTTTGTTCCTCAAATAGAAAAACTCATCTACTACTTTAAGTGTCTCATTTCCTAATCTAGTTCCCTCATCATCAACCGACTTAATTTGACTACATTCCATTATCCTCGTTTTGCTTTTGTTGATGTTCATCTTATATCCTACATTCAAGATACAGTCCATTCGTTTCAACTGCTCTTGCAGGTCCTTTGCTGTCTCTGATAGAATTACAATCATCGGCGAACCTCAAAGTTTTTATTGCTTCTGACTGGATTTTAATACCTACCCCAAATTTTTCTTTTGTTTCCTTTACTGCTTGCTCAATATACAGATTGAATAACATCGGGGAGAGGCTACAACTTTGTCTCACTCCCTTCCCAAACAGTGCTTTCCTTTCATGCCCTTCAAGTCTTATAACTTCCATCTGGTTTCTGTACAAACTGGAAATAGCCTTTCGCTTCCTGTATTTTACCCTTGCCACCTTCAGAATTAGAAAGAGGGTATTCCAGTAAACACTGTCAAAAGCTTCCTCTAAGTCTACAAGTGCTAGAAACGTAGATTTGCCTTTTCTAAACTTATCTTCTGAGATAAGTCGTAGGGTCAGTGTTGCCTCACGTCTTCCAACATTTCAACGAAATCCAAACTCATCTTCACCGAGGTCGGCTTCTACCAGTTTTTTCATCCGTCTGTAAAGAATTCGCGTTAGTATATTGCTGCTGTAGCTTATTAAACTGATAGTTCGTTAATTTTCACATCTGTCAACACCTGCTTTCTTTGGGATTGTAATTACTATATTCTTCTTGAAGTCTGAGGGAATTTCGCCTGTCTCATACATCTTGCTCACCAGATGGTAGACTTTGGTCGGGGCTGGCTAGCCCAAGGCCGCCAGTAGTTCCAATGGAATGTTGTCTACTCCCGGGGCCTCGTTTCGACTCAGGTCCTTCAGTGCTCTGTCAAACTCTTCACCAAGTGTCGTTTTGCGCTTCCTGTCTATCTTATTTTTGAGACGTTTGTATTTCTTTCTGCCTGCTTCATTTACTGCATTTTTATATTTTCTTCGTTCATCAATTAAATTCATTATTTCTTCTGTTACCCAAGGATTCCTACTAGCCCTCGTCTTTTTACCTACTTGATCCCCTGTTACCCATTCTGCTCCTACTGAATTTCTTTCCCCCATTCCTGTCAATCGTTCACTAATGGTCTCCGTGAAACTCTCTACAACCTCTTGTTCTGTCTGTTTATTCAGGTCCCATCTCCTTAAATTCTCCCATTTTTGCAGTTTCTTCAGTTTTAATCACCTGTTCATAACAATAGATTGTGGCCAGACTCCACATGTGCCCCTGGAATTGTCTTACAATTTAAAACCAGGTTCCTAAATCTCTGTATTACCATTATATAATCTGTCTGAAAACTTCCAGTATCTCCAGGCCTCTTCCATGTATAAAACCTTCTTTCATGATTTTTGAACCAAGTGTTAGCTATGAATAAGTTATGCCCTGTGAAAAATTCTACCAGGTGGCTTCCTCTTTCATTTCTTACCCCCATTCCATATTCACCTAATACGTTTCCTTCTCTTCCTTTTCCTATTATCGAATTCCAGTCACCCAAGACTATTAAATTTTCGTCTTCCTTCACTATCTGAATAATTTCTTTTATCTCATCATACATTTCATCAACCTCTTCGTCATCTGAGGACTTAGCTGGCATATAAACGTGTACTACTGTGGTAGGCGTGGGCTTCTTGTCTATCTTGGTCACAGTTATGTGTTAACTGTGCTGTTTGTAGTAGCTTACCCGCATTCCTATTTTTTATTCATTATTAAACGTACTCCTGCATATCCCTATTTGATTTTGCATATATAACCCTACCCGCATTCCTATTTTTTATTCATTATTAAACGTAATCCTGCATATCCCTATTTGATTTTGCATATATAACCCTGTATTCACCTGACCAGAAGTCTTGTTCCTCCTGTCACGGAATTTCACTAATTACCACTATATCTAACTTTAACGTATCCATTTCCCTTTTTAAATTTTCTAACCTACCTGTGCGATTAAGGGATCTGATATTCCATGCTGCGATTCGTAGATTACCTACTTTCTTTCTCCTGATATCGACATCCTCCTGAGTAGTCCCCGCCCGGAGATCCGAATGAGGGACTATTTTACCTTCGGAATATATGAAACATAAACATAGAATAAATTTTTAAAATGTAAGCACACTCCAGTTCACTGGCGTATAATTGTTTCAATGTCATTTTAAATACGTTTTCTTGCTTCATTTTGTACATAAATGAAATTGACGAATCCCAATTTACGTTTATTAAATGGTATCGCTTTACTAGGATTTACCAACTGAATCAAGTTCGTGAAGTGTTGTGGTTGATCGTGTGGATTGCATTGTATGCTAACGCGTTGCATACATAGCATTTAGTCATTCGTTCTGTTCATAAACCTTTGTTTAAGAGTTTGTTAAGCGAGTTGCTTTCAGGTGTCTTTAAGAGTGGGGAAATCTGGTGTGGCTTAGCGCGTGCATAATTGAAAGAAAGTTGCCAGCACATATTAGTAACAAAGTTGAGCGCTTGCATTAATGTCAAGTAGAGGATTTTCATGAAATCTTCATGTAATACGTTGAGAGTGTCCGTATTGTTCTCTCGGCTTTGAGTAGGAGTGTCACTGAATAAGACTGTATTTCCAGCGTCTTAGAGGCCATTAGGTCTGACGATCGGCCACGGCTCATCTTCGTTCAGAAGCCGACCACTTTCGCTCAGCTCAACGGTTTTGTAACCTCTATGGTAAACTTTACATTTGCTGAAGGGCAGCGGAGACGAGGTGAGGGTGAGCCACCAGTTTCATCTTAGTATAGAGACAACTATGTCGAACCGGTTGTTAAATTACCATCTAATATATCGTGTTTTCAGTGTGATTCCCAGAGTCACTTAGTGGAGGGGTGACCCATTGAGCGGGGCCTAAGCTCAACAGCCGACGCCATTGAAGGCGAGCAACCGCTCCAGTGTAAAGGCCCACTGTGTTTCTTGCGTTTTTAATAAGCGGCTTCATCCTTGTGTATTGCCCAAATTAATAAAGAACCAATTTTCAGCTTACCTGATGCCGGAAGTTCTGCTTCTTTACTTCATTATGACTGGTACAATGGGCAGGAGGTGTCTTTGTATGTGGGGTACGAGTGAGCTTGTGGGTTCTTGGCTTCTCGTGGTCGGTTAAGGTGCTACTTGTGAAGAAATTATCTATCACCTTATTGTTTGGATGTGATGTTATCCAGCGTTCTGGATTAGTCCTCGATTTTGCCAGTAATACCTGCAAGTTTCGTCTGCCAGAGAAGATAGCCTTCTGTTCCTGTTCCGCAATAAAGTTAATATTAATACCTTGCACAATGAGCGGACGAGGTGAATCTTGGTTTTCTTGGTGAGCCTTAGGCTATTCAGTTACGGCAACTTTTAAGCGAGTTTCCCTATGTACTAACTGATCGGTTTGGGAAGACTGACAAGACTCAATATAAAATCTGTTCAGTGGATGATGTTATCGTTCGCCAGGCTCTTTATCGTGTGTCAACATCCAAAATGAAAATTTTGAGTCAAAAGATTGAGGCCGTGCTTCGCGATGGAGTAATTAGACCTTCTATTTCTCCATCAGTCCCACCTATGTTTTTGGTGTCTAAGGGACAGGGCAAAGACTGTAGACGACTTGTTGACTGTAGTGTTCTCAATGAAAAGGTCATATTGCAATGTGTTCCCCTTCCATATCTCCGTAACTGCTTTACTTGGTCTTCTGATGCCTCTTATTTTTCTGTGCTTCATTTAAATCAGGCTTACTATCAAATACCTTTGTGTGAGGATTCTGTGACAGCGTTCTGTACAGACTAGAATTTGTGTGCATTAAACCATGTATCCTATGGCCTATCCACTGGACCTGACATACTTTCCACCGCCGAAAGCGCATAATTCCTCATATTACTTAAACCTAATTATTACTCCAACTTTCTTACCTATGCCATGGTATACTTCACACTCTGGTTCCTGAGTTCCACAAACATGCCTACATTTCTGTTTTTGCAAATGTAGTTTCATTGCTTTTCTCGCCTACACAGTTTACTCTTTTACCATCACGCCATTCACAGTTTGTATGTTGGAACTTGTCTGAGTATGGGCTCCTTCCTTCCTTACTGTCTCCTTCGTTTCCCTCAAACGAATTCCTGTCCCCACAGCGACTCATTCCTCTAACAGATCCACTACCTCTTCTCTGACCTCAATAATTTACTGCATTGTCAATGTCTCATCAGACAATGTTCCCTAATGTATTTAAGACCTCATCAAATTTTTTTATTATTCTTCGAGACGGAACACCTCTTACTTTCAGCTAACATTTCTATCAAGATGCCAATAAAGCCGCACTCATCATACCATTCATCCAAATACTTTATTCCTTTTATCAGATCTACACAATATTATTTCATATTTTGACGTAATTCCCTGTTGTATATGGGTGCTCTGTTGAAAGTCTTCTTCGTACCTTTCTGACTTTTCTCAAACCAGTATTTTTCCAGAAAACTCCATGTTAATTCTTCGAAAGTATCATGTTTCTCTAATACTGCATATCTTCACTCACTACAATCACCTTGCAGCAGTGACACTCATTATCGTATCTTTTTCTGATTGTTTTGTAGTAAATCTCCTTTTTAAACGAAAAATCTGGTGGATTCAAATTATCTCAAGGTTCAAACTCAAGGTTATTCCAACTAATTGCCTTAATTACCATAACTGGGGTCTAGTCTGAGTGACTTCTCTCTTTACGTTACTTTCTATGTTATCTGCTCTGTCTTTTGCTTCCATTGTAAACTGTCTCAAATCTTTGACTTGTCTCTCTTATTTCTCCTATAAGAGAGTCCTTTAATACTGTCAGTGTCGAATTGCTTAATGTATTCCTTAGTTTCCTGCAAATCACCAATTGGACCTGTAATCGACGTCCCCAAATTCTTAACTGCATAGGGTGATGTTGTTACAGTTCTCATTATGCAGTGGTAAACTCATTTCTTAATTCCTTAATTTTAGTTTTAACTATTCTTCAACTCAGTTAACTTTCTGCTCTGTAATATTGTTTAATTCCACTTACAAATTACTTTACCCTAACTCTAAAGACTTTATCCATGTTCCCACATTATTTACAAATTCTCCCGCGTCTTTCCAGGATTCACACAATCTATGTTACTAAGTAATAATTCTGGAGCATGGAACCAAACTCTGTTCCAAGTTGCATGTCTAACAGCTTCCAGGGACAGGAAAAAATCCGGTCTTTCAGTGGTTCTTACAAAAAGAGACGAATTCCAAAATTTAAAATGATGACATAAATACTCACTAAGAGGTATAATTTAAAGTTGAAGAGAATGAGACAAGTGTTACAGTCATAAAACGTGTGTATATCATCGCGCAGCATAACGTGCCGGTGGAAATGTCCAGGCTACATCGGACCATTATTTGAAACGAGTGCGCTTAGAGACTTTCAACGAACTTTAAACACTACCTCAAAGGTTGTGTACACTTTTCTCGCTTACCTGCTTAACATCAAATGCTCAACACATTCTCTCATTTGTAAATAATCAGAAGTTTGAAGCTGTTTTATACATGAGAGATAGAATCTTTAAACCATCTGGGTTTTGCTGGTAGCAAACTATACAGTTGTTCAGCTAGTTCATTATAATGCTGTTTTGCCAGTTTATCCTTATAGTTATTTCGTATGTAGCATTTTCTACATTTTTATTCTATTTTATTTCTATCTCCGTCACTTCAAATGTACAACTGTCTCCCTTCATTTTCCTTCTTTTTAGTTTTTTACCCTTAGGTTTAGTTTTCTTTCCTCTAACAAGACTAATTTCTTCAAAGTTGTATTGATGTAGAAATCTTTGGATACTTCGTACAAATTATGACACATGTAATTTGGACTCAGTTACAACTTTGTCTCACTTTTATAAAAGTCTGCTATTATATAAGTTCCCCATATCACTCGTAATACTGCTGACATTGTGTAACTAATGTAGTTAATAGTTGTTCTTGAAGTAAATTTACAAAAGAAAAAAATCAATCACCTAAACATTTCGCTTTGTACATTAACATGTTTTCAAGAGTCTTACTCTGAAGGCAAGAAATAACTCTTATTTTGTCAATTGTTAACTGAAATGTAATCACCATAAAAAATGTGGCAATAGCAGTATCAAACCATGTTTAGCCGAGTGGATATTGCATACAAACCTGTTGGTGAACATCCGCAACTGAGATTATGCCAGAGGTTTAAAATACCGCTAAAATTGTAAAGCTCTTTTATTATCACAAGACCGGTTTCGGGCTGTTGTACCCCCATCTTCAGGTGTTCGTAACTTGGTGCTGTGACCCGCGTGCGCCGCGGTGGACGTGTTCAAAGCGCTATGTCCTCATACCAGCGTAGAGCATGCTCTGCTTTCGTGGGTAGTACACGTCCACCGCCGCGCTCGGGGATCACAGCACCAAGTTCCGACACCTGAATATGGCCGAACAATAGCCCGAAACCGGACTTGTGATAATAAAAGAACTTTACAACTTAGAGGTATTTCGAACCTCTGGTATAATACATATTGAATTAAGGGGATTAGGAGTATTACTTAGGTGCAAAAAAAGTTCAAATGTGTGTGAAATCTTATGGGACTTAAATGCTAAGGTCATCAGTCCCTAAGCTTACACACTACTTAACCTAAATTATCCTAAGGACAAACACACACACCCATGCCCGAGGGAGGACTCGAACCTCCTCCGGGACAAGCCGCACAGCCCATGACTGCAGCGCCCTAGACCGCTCGGCTAATCCCGCGTGACAGTTAGGTGCACAATGGACAATGAATTCTCTAATAGAATTTGTAGTGACATTAAATTACTGATGATGACAGGAGTTCGAATGAGCGTGGAATGTCAGATCCCTTAATCGGGCAGGTAGGTTAGAAAATTTAAAAAGGGAAATGTAGAGGTTAAAGTTAGATATAGTGGGAATTAGTGAAGTTCGGTGGCAGGAGGACCAAGACTTTTGGTCAGATGACTACAGGGCTATAAACACAAAATCACATAGGGGTAATGCAGGAGTAGGTTTAATAGTGAGTAGGAAAATAGGAATGCGGGTAAGCTACTACAAGCAGCATAGTGAAAGCATTTTTGTGGCCAAGGTAGATTCGAAGAACACACCTACTACATTAGTACAAGTTTATATGCCAACTAGCTCTGCAGATGACGAAGAAAATGAAGAAATGTATGATGAAATAAAAGAAATTATTCATATAGTGAAGGGAGGTGAAAATTTAATAGTCATGGGTGACTGGAATTCGAGTGTAGGAAAAGGGAGGCAAGGAAACGTAGTAGGTGGATATGGATTGGGGCTCAGAAATGCAAGAGGAAGCCGCTTGGTAGAATTTCGCACAGAGCACAACTTAATCATAGCTAACACTTGGTTTAAGAATCATGGAAAAAGGTTGTATACATGGAAGAACACTGGAGATACTAAAAGGTATCAGATAGATTATATAATAGTATGTCAGAGATTTAGGAGGCACGTTTTAAATTGTAAGACATTTCCTGGGGCAGTTGTGTACTCTGACCACAATCTATTGGTTATGACCTGTAGATTAAAACTGAAGAAACTGTAAAATGGTGGGAATTGAAGGAGATGGGACCTGCATAAACTGAAAGAACCAGAGGTTCTACAGAGTTTCAGGGAGAGTATAAGGGAATAATTGACAGGAATGGGGGAAAGAAATACAGTAGAAGAAGAATGGGTAGCTTTGAGGGATGAAGTAGTGAAGGCAGAAGAGGATCAAGTAGGTAAAAAGACGAGGGCTAGTAGAAATCCTTGGGTAACAGAAGAAATATTGAATTTAATTGATGAAATTAGAAAATATAAAAATGCAATAACTGAAGCAGGCAAAAAGGAATAGAAACGTCTCAAAAATGAGATCGACAGGAAATGCAAAATGGCTAAGCAGGGATGGCTCGAGGACAAATGTAAGGATGTAGAGGCTTATCTCACAAGGGGTAAGATAGATATTGCCTACAGGAAAATTAAAGAGACCTTTGGAGATAAGAGAACCAATTGTATGAACATCAAGAGCTCAGATGGAAACCCAGTTCTAAGCAAAGAAGGGAAAGCAGAAAGGTGGAAGGAGTATATTAAGGGTCTATACAAGGGCGATGTACTTGAGGACAATGTTATGGAAATGAAAGAGGATGTAGATGAAGATGAAATGGGAGATACGATACTTCGTGAAGAGTTTGACAGGGCACTGAAAGACCTGAGTCGAAACAAGGCCCCGGGGTAGACCACATTCCATTGGAACTACTGACGGCCTTGGGAGTGCCAGTCCAGACAAAACTCTACCATCTGGTGAGCAAGATGTATGAGACAGGCGAAATACCCTCAGACTTCAAGAAGAAGCTGGTGTTGACAGATGTGAAAATTACCAAACAATCTATTTAATAAGCCACAGCTGCAAAATACTAACACGAATTCTTTACAGACGAATGGAAAAACTAGTAGCAGCTGACCTCGAGGAAGATCAGTTTGGATTCCGTAGAAATACTGGAACACGTGAGGCAATACTTGCCTTACGACTTATCTTAGAAGAAAGATTAAGGAAAGGCAAACCTACGCTTCTAGCATTTATAGACTTAGAGAAAGCTTTTGACAACGTTGATTGGAATACTCTCTTTCAAATTCTAAAGGTGGCAGGGGTAAAATACAGGGAGCGAAAGGCTATTTACAATTTGTACAGAAACCAGATGGCAGTTATAACAGTCGAGGGACATGAAAGGGATGCAGTGGTTGGGAAGGGAATGAGACAGGGTTGTAGCCTCTCACCGATGTTATTCAATCTGTATATTGAGCAAGCAGTAAAGGAAACAAAAGAAAAATACGGGGTAGGTATTAAAATCCATGGAGAAGAAATAAAAACTTTGAGGTTCGCCGATGACATTGTAATTCTGTCAGAGACAGCAAATGACTTGGAAGAGCAGTTGAATGGAATGGACAGTGTCTTGAGAGGAGTATATAAGATGAACACCAACAAAAGCAAAACGAGGATAATGGAATGTAGTCGAATTAAGTCGGGTGATGCTGAGGGAATTAGATTATGAAATGAGACACTTAAAGTAGTAAAGGAGTTTTCCTATTTGGGGAGCAAAATAACTGATGATGGTCGAAGTAGAGAGGATATAAAATGTAGACTGGCAATGGCAAGTAGAGATATTTATTAACATCGAGTATAGATTTATGTGTCAGGAAGTCTTTTCTAAAAGTATTTGTATGCCGTGTGAAACATGGACGATAAACAGTTTGGACAAGAAGAGAATAGAATCTTTCGAAATGTGGTGCTACAGAAGAATGCTGAAAATTAGATGGGTAGATCACATAATTAATGAGGAAGTATTGAATAGGATTGGGGAGAAGAGAAGTTTGTGGGACAACTTGACCAGAAGAAGGGATCGGTTGTTAGTACATGTACTGAGGCATCAAGGGATCACCAATTTAATATTGGAGGGCAGCGTGGAGGCTAAAAATCGTAGAGGGAGACCAAGAGATGAATACACCAAGCAGATTCAGAAGGATGTAGGTTGCAGCAGGTACTGGGAGATGAAGAAGCTTGCACAGGATAGAGTAGCATGGAGAGCTGCATCAAACCAGTCTCAGGACTGATGACCACAACAACAACAACAACAGGAATTAATGTAGTATAGGCAATTAACGTGTAAGTATCTCTGTACTCAAAATTACTCCCAGAATTTGTGAACAGATTATTTATTTCTGTCATCGCAGGTAACATCCTACTTTGTCAGCTGGCGCATTAAATTTATTACAGAACTGCTGAGGGCTCTGATGTTAAGGTGTTCCAAGGGGAAGTGTGTTTTTCTCTGTTCCGAATCTGGACGTTTGGGATCTGAGACTAGTTAGTTCATCTTGTAGTAGTGTACGTTGATAGTTGCTATAGGCTGCAATAAATACAAAGTGAACAGCACACTCCCACCGCACATCTCTTTGCGTGCAGTTGGCTGCGTCTTAAACTGCATTGTAGGAGAATTCGCATGTAATTACTTCATGAAAGGGCTTTTAGATTCTGGTTCCTAGCGATGGCAGTACCTCTGATCTCCAGTGATGATAGTTTTCGGAAAATTGTCGTTTCCAGCCTAGAGCTGGTCCAGCAGGTAGTACGGTACCCACCTCGCAAACAAAGTGGTGTAATGTGCATCACACATTTAAATATGTACACTCTTCCTTAGTCGTGAACACCACATCACATGGATCAGCTGAGCGAGACTCCGTTCTTTATGAGAGGTAGCAGTTCAGTAGGGTCGACAAAAGTATGACTTGTTCTGCACATCCTGTATAGTACTAATCAAATGCTGTAAACACCGTCCCACATTATTCACGTCTACCCTATCGTCTCCATACCAATTAACAGACGTCGATGGACTTCAACTAGCGCATGTTGTTCATCAGTGACGTATTAAGTTACACGTCTCTTTTATGTGCGCCTCGATGGCAGACGCCACTTTGCAATGCTCTCATGCTGGTGCTATCGGTTGAAAGAGTAAGAGACCTTTTAGCAAAGGTTGACACGAGAACGGAGAAGGCATTAGTTTCTAATTGATTCTACTAATTTTGTTTCTCTTCGAAGTGACCTCCGTTAGGTGAAGGTCTACTGCGACCGCCAATAACTGCCAAGCCGTGCCTTATGAAACAAATTTCATGCATTCGTCTAAAAGAATTACAAATTCAAAGTACTATAATACAGTAGAAGATGGTTCCAACACAGTACTGTATTTTACCGGTGCAATCCTCGAAGGCCAGCCATGAGACATGCCACACCGTGGTGGAAGCGATCGATGTTCTCACCGAGGGGACACATGCTGTCCATCAGATAGGACTCCCATCTGTGGGCGATGGAGTGCGAGGCGACAATGGGCCGGCCGATAGCGGCGGCTGTCCCCTTCAATGGGTTTTCCATTATTCCCCGCGCTCGCTTCCGGTGCCCGGCGACAATGCTGGCCATCCCCCGCTGTCAAATGCCAACAGCGCTCGCCGGCAGCGAGGAGCAGGGGGCACGAGCAGGTCGCTTCCCGACGCTCTGCACCGTTTGCAGTACTCGACGGCGCCCCGTGGCCTGATGGGGAGGCGAAAGTGAGAGGCGCCGACTGAATGTCCGCTGTGTCGGCGACTTCTTCAAGTCTCTGTCGCTGGCAGCTCGGGGCCCGCCAGAGTCCAACCTACTTGTCGAAATGACATGTCTGTTTCCCTTGTCCGTTAATAGGTGGATACCCAACATACGAAGCTTCTCTTTTCTTACGGGTATTTAATATTTCGACACAACCATAGCATGAGACATGAAGGATCCTTTATCATTTAGCTACAATATAGCAAGTCATCAACTGGAAGCAGTTAACTCCATAAATAATCTGGGAGTAGGAATTAGGTGTGATTTAAAATTGAATGACCATATAAAATTAATCGTCGGTAGAGCAGATGCCAGACAGATTCATTGGAAGAATCCTAAGGAAATGCAATCAGGAAACAAACGAAATAGGTTACAGTACACTTGTTCGCCCATTGCTTTAATATTGCTCAGCGGTGTAGAATCCGTACAAGATAGGACTGATAGAAGAGATAGAGAAGTTCTAACGGAGAGCAGCGCGCTTCGTTACAGGATCATTTAGTAATCCCGAAAGCGTTACGGAGATGATAAATAAACTTCAGTGGAAGACTCTGCAAGATGGACGCTCAGTGGCTCGATACGTGCTTTTGTCTACGTTAATATTCAATTGCCATTCCCTGCACCATGCGTCAATTCGATGCAGATCCTCCTGCATTTCAGTACAATTTTCCATTGTTACAACTTCTCGATATACTACAGCTGAAACGCCCCCTTAGAAAAATTATACATGACTGTGCTTAAACTGACACACAATATTTTTTTTCTTTTTGTGCAACGCAATCTGACTTTCAGTAATCCCTACAAGAGAATGGCCCTGACTAAATTAGCCTATATGTTTCACAAATCACTTACCTCACAAAAATCTTGGTTACTCGAACTACTGCAATACAGCGAGCGCCTTACTGCCAGCTAAATAAAATATTCAAGCTACTGAAGGCACTGACTACTGGTAGGCATTTTTAGCAAATGAAAGATTTTTATAGAGAACAAACAATGTATTAACCTTAATAGTCATAATATATATAGCAGTTCATGACATTCATTCTTAAAAATTTCAAAACTCCGCCATCTCTCTCCCAGCATCCACCACAGCTGGCGGCTCACCTCCAACTGCGCAACGCTACGCGCTGTTCACATCCAGCTGCCGCTGCCCAACACTACAATGGCAAACAGCAATGCAAACCAGCCACAGACTGCACACAGCACAGCCAGTGATTTTCATACAGAGCGCTACGTGGCGGCGGCGTTACCAATATAAGAACCTAAACAGCCTACTTACACAGCATCATCCGCAAAAAGCCTCAGTGAACTTCCGATGTTATCCACAAGGTCATTTATGTATACCTCAACGAAATCTCTTACCAGACCCTCACACTTGGCAGGAGACAGAATTGCTCTAAGCGTATTGAGGTGTCCAATGTGCGCTCAGAGCTGATACAGCGACGTGACGTGGTCGACTTCATAGGACTTCCACTTTCGTTTCCATTTTGCTCCCGATCGCATCTTCCATTTCGAACAGCCCTCCGTAATACACTAGAAAAGAAGACGACGATTTTCATCCGATGTAGATACATGCTACCTGTTGGATGGTAGATGTTCTGATAACCGTTTCAACGTCGTCTGCCAACAGATAGCGCAGTAGCACAGTAACCAAAGCTCCACCTGTTTCTACCCTTCAATACAGAACGGTCACCACCAGATGGCTCGGTTTGGTGCAAACGAGTGAAGCTACACTACTGGCCATTAAAATTGCTACACCAAGGAGAAGTGAAGATGTAAAAGGGTATTGATTGGACAAAGATATTATACTAGAGCTGGCATGTGATTACATTTTCATACAATTTGGGTGCATAGATATTGAGAAATCAGTACCCAGAACACACTCCTCTGGCCGTATTAACACCCTTGATAGGACTGGACATTGAGTCAAACAGAGCTTCGATGGCGTGCACAGGTACAGCTGCCCATCCAGCTTCAAACCGATACCACAGTTCAAGTGTAGTGACTGGCGTATTGTGACGAGTTAGTTACTCGGCCACCATTGACAGGACGTTTCCAATTGGTGAGAGATCTGGAGAATTTGCTGGCCAGGGCAGCAGTCAAACATTTTCTGTATCCAGAAAGGACCGTACAGGACCTGCAACATGCGGTTGTGCATTATCCTGCTGAAATGTAGGGTTTCGCAGGGATCGAATGGAGGGTAGAGCCACGGGTCGTCTGAAATGTAACGTCAACTGTTGAAAGTACCGTCAATGCGAACAAGAGGTGACCGAGACGTGTAAGCAGTGGCACCCCATACCATCACGCCGGTTTGAGACGCCACTATGGTGATGACGAATACACGCTTCCAATGTGCGTTCTCCGTGATGTCGCCATACACGGATGCGACCATCGTGATGCTGTAAACAGAACATGGATTCATCCGAAAAAATGACGTTTTGCCATTCGTGCACCCAGGTTCGTTGTTGAGTACACAATCGTAGGCGCTCCTGTCTGTGATGCGGCGTAAAGGGTAACCGTAGCCAGAGTCTCCAAGCTGATAGTCCATGCTGCTGCAAACGTCGTCGAACTCTCCGTGCAGATGGTTGTTGTCTTGCAAACGTCCCCATCTGTTGACTCCGGGATCGAGACTTGGCTGCACGATCCGTCACAGCCTTGCGGATAAGATACCTGTCATCTCGATTACTAGTGATAAGAGGCTATAGAGATCCAGCACGGCGATCCGTATGTTGTTGTTGTCTTCAGTCCTGACACTGGTTTGATGCATCTCTCCATGGTACCCGATCCTGTGCAAGCTGCTTCATCTTCCGGTACCCAGCGCTACCTACATCCTTCAGAATCTGCTTAGTGTATTAATCTCTTGGTCTCCCTCTACGATTTTTACCCTCCAAACTGCCCTCCAATGCTAAATTGGTGATCACTTGATGCCTCAGAATATTTCCTACCAACCGATCACTTCTTCTGGTCAAGTTGTGCCACAAACCTCTCTTCTCCCCAATCCTATTCAATACTTCCTCATTAGATATGTGATATACCCATCTAATCTTCGGCATTCTTCTGTAGCACCACATTTCGAAAGCTTCTATTCTCTTCTTGTCCAAACAATTTATCGTCCATGTTTCATTTCCATACATGGCTACACTCCATACAAATACTTTTAGAAAAGACTTCCTGACTCGATGTTAACGAATTTCTCTTCTTCAAAAACGCCTTACTTGCCATTGCCAGTCTACATTTTATATCCTCTCTACTTCGACCATCGTCAGTTATTTTGCTCCGAAAATACAAAACTCCTTTACTACTTTAAGTGTCTCATTTTCTAATCTAATTCCCTCAGCATTCCATTATGCTCGTTTTGCTTTTGTTGATGATTATCTTATATCCTCCTTTCAAGACACTGTCCATTCCATTCAACTGCTCTTCCAAGTCCTTTGCTGTCTCTGCAGAATTACAATGTCATCGGCGAACCTCAAAGTTTTTATTTTTACTCCATGGATTTTAATACCTACTCCAAATTTTTCTTTTGTTTCCTTCACTTCTTGCTCAATATACAGATTGAATAACGTCGGGGAGAGACTACAACCCGGTCCACTCCCTTCCCAACCACTGCTTCCCTTTCATGTCCCTCAACTCTTATAACTGCCATCTGGTTTTCGTACAAATTGTAAATAGCCTTTCGCTCCCTGTATTTTACCCCTGCCACCTTTAGAATTTGAAAGAGACCATTCCAGTGAACATTGTCAAAACTTTTCTCTAAGTCTACAAATGCTAGAAAAGTAGGTTTGCCTTTCCTTAATCTTTCTTCTAAGATACGTCGTAAGGTCAGTATTGCCTCACGTGCTCCAGTATTTCTACGGAATCCAAACTGATCTTCCCCTACGTCGGCTTCTACTAGTTTTTCCATTCGTCTGTAAAGAATTCACGTTAGTATTTTGCAGCTGTGGCTTATTAAACTGATAGTTCGGTAATTTTCACATCTGTCAACGACTGCTTTCTTTGGGATTGGAATTATTATATTCTTCTTGAAGTCTGCGGATGTTTCGCCTGTTTGATACATCTTGCTAACCAGATGGTAGTGTTTTGTCAGGAATGGCTCTCCCAAGGCTGTCCGTAGTTCCAATGGAATGTTGTCTACTCCGGGGGCCTTGTTTCACTCAGGTCTTTCAGTGCTCTGTCATACTCTTCACGCAGTATCGTATCTTCCATTTCATCTTCATCTACATCCTCTTCTATTTCCATAATATTGTCGTCAAGTACATCACCCTTGTATATCCTCCTTCCACCTTTCTGCTTTCCCTTCTTTACCTAGAACTGGGTTTCCATCTGGGCTCTTGATATTCATACAAGTGGTTCTCTTTTCTCCAAAGGTCTCTTTAATTTTCCTGTAGGCAGTATCTATCTTACCCTAGTGAGATAAGCCTCTACATCCTTACATTTGTCCTCTAGCTATCCCTGCTTAGCGATTTTGCACTTCCTGTCGATCTCATTTTTTAGACTTTTGTATTCTTTTTCCCTGCTTCATTTACTGCATTTTTATGTTTTCTCCTTTCATCAATTAAATTCAATATTTCTTCTGTTACCCAAGGATTTCTACTAGCTCTCGTCTTTTTCCTTAGTTGATGCTCTGGTGCCTTCACTACTTCATCACTCAAAGTTACCCATTCCTCTTCTAATGTATTTCTTTCCCCCATTTCTGTCAATTGTTCCCTTATGCTCTCCCTGAAACTCTGTACAACCTCTGGTTCTTTCAGTTTATCCAGGTCCCATCTCCTTAAATTCCCACCTCTTTGCAGTTTCTTCAGTTTTAATCTACAGTTCATAAATAATAGATTGTGGTCAGAGTCCACATCTGCCCCTGGAAATGTCTTACAATTAGAAACCTGGTTCCTAAATCTCTGTCGTACCATTATATAATCTATCTGATACCTTTTAGTATCTCCAGGGTTCTTCCATGTATACCTCCTTTCATGATTCTGAGACCAAGTGTCAGCTATGATTAAGTTGTACCCTGTGCAAAATTCTACCAGGCGGCATCCTCTTTCATTTCTTAGCCCCAATCTATATTCATCTACTACGTTTCCTTCCCTCCCTTTTCCTACACTCGAATTCCAGTCACCCATGACTATTAAATTTTCGTCTCCCTTCACTATCTGAATAATTTCTTTTATTTCATCATACATTTCTTCAGTTTCTTCGTCAATTGCAGAGCTAGTTGGCATATAAACTTGTACTACTGTAGTAGGTGTGGGCTTCGTATCTATCTTGGCCACAATAATGCGTTCACTATGCTTTTTGTAGTAGCTTACCCGCATTCCTATTTTCCTACTCATTATTAAACCTACTCCTGCATTCCCCCTATTTGATTTTGTGTTTATAACCCTGTAGTCACCTGACCAGACGTCTTGTTCCTCCTGCCACCAAACTTCACTAATTCCCACTATATCTAACTTTAACCTATCCATTTCCCTTTTTAAATTTTCTAACCTACCTGCCCGATTAAGGGATCGCACATTCCACGCTCCGATCCGTAGAACGCCAGATTTCTTTCTCCTGATAACAGCATCCTCTTGAGTAGTCCCCGCCCGGAGTTCCGAATGGGGGACTATTTTACCTCCGGAATATTTTACCGAAGATTACGCCATCATCATTTAATCATACAGTAAAGCTGCGATCCTTATTACCCTCTTGAATTCACCGATTCCATATTCTGCCTACAGTCATTGTATCTCGACTAACGCGGGCAGCAATGTCGCGATACGATGAACCGCAATCACGATAGGCTACAATCCGACCTCCATCAAAGTCGAAAAGGCGATGGTACGCATTTCTCCTCCTTACACGAGGCATCACAACAACGTTTCACCAGGCAACGCCGGTCAACTGTTGTTTGTGTATGAGAAATCGGTTTGAAACTTTCCTCATGTCAGTACGCTGTAGGTGCAACTTAGATTCGCTCGTGATTCCTACAGCCACCTGATCGAGTTTCAAAGGAGTCAAATTGTGGCCTCTTGTGTAGCTGTATGATTCTTTGGACGTGCTGTATCAACTGGAAGACGATGCTGGTGTCAATGGTCAAGTGAACACTTTCACACCGGAAGACGAGGTTCTAGACGACCACGCGGCACAGAGGCCAGCCAGGATCGCCGTCCTGTAAAGGCGGCAGGAGCAGATCGTACAGATACCACAGCGCACATAAGAGGGTTTGTGAGCGCAGACGTAAAACATGAACCACTGCGAATCTGTTATTAGCCGTGAGAGGTGGGTACGCACACCTCTATATCCCGCTTTCCACACAAGCTACGCGCGGCACGAATGCTGCCTTCAGAGGATCGCTTGAGAGCTAAACTGGAGCGTAATGGTCTTCAGCGACAAAATCAGGTTCTGCCTGCACGCAAGTGATGGTCGTTTGCAAGTACGACGTAGACGCGGTGAGGGATGTCTCGTAAAGTGCTTTCGTCCAAAACACTCTGGCCCCACTCCAGTCATTTTGGTCTGGGATGTGACAAGTTACAATTCTCGTTCATCTATTTTTTTTATGGAAGTGAAGCTAAAGAGCCTCGATTTATGCAGAATGTTTTTAGAGCTGTTCTCTTTAAGATCTTGCAACGGATGACGTGTTTTCCCAAAAGGATAACGTTCGCTGCACCCTGCCAATAAAACTCAACATGCAGCTGTTTTGTAGCCAGCACACCCTCCAGACTTGTCTGCAACCGAGCACACGTGGGATATGATAGGACTGGAAGTGATTCTTCTAACCCGTCACCGAGCGAGGTGGTGCAGTGGATATCACACTGGACTCACATTCGAGAGGACGACGGTTCAATCTCGCGTCCGGCCATCCTGATTTAGGTTTTCCGTGATTTCCCCAATCGCTCCAGGCAAATGCCGGGTGGGCTCCTTTCAAAGGGCACGGTCCTTCCTTCCCCGTCCTTCCCTAATCCAATGAGACTGACGACCTCGCTGTTTGGTCTCCTTCCCCAAACAACCCAACCAACCCAATCTAACCCGTCGGCCAACAACCCTTACAGACCCACGTGAACAAGCTGAGCACGCCTGGTATTACGTATCCCATAACTGTATTTGCTGTGTCGCCCGCACCGGATGAAAACAGGGAAAAGGCACCACAGGTGCAAAGATGAGACGAGACCTGCTGCCAGTGCCATAGATACTCGCCACTTGCGCGAGTTCCACCAGCGCCACGGGAGGCGCTGAGGATTAAGATATCGACTTCGCCTCGGCCAATTGCCGGCCGAGTACAATTCGCAAATGGCCGGACGACAACTGACATCTTCATCGACATCTACATGGCAGCTCTGCAATTCACACTTGAGTGCCTGGCAGAGCGATCATCGAACCATTTTCATATAACTTCTCCTGCCGAGATGGCGGTGGCAGGTTGGGATCCTGCCTCGGCCATGGATGTGTGTGATGTCTTTAGGTTAGTTAGATTTAAGTAGTTCTAAGTTCTAGAGGACTGATGACCTCAGCAGTTGTGTCCCATAGTGCTCATAGCCATTTGAGCCATACTACTTCCCTACCATTCCACTCTAGAATGGCGCGTGGGAAAAAGGAACACCTGAATTTTTCCGTTCGAGCTCTGATTTCTCTTATTTTATTATCATAACAAAATAAGTTGGTGATTGAAATTTCGTAAATAGATCTCGCGGCAATGAAAAACGCCTTACCTTCAGTGAGTGCCACCCCAACTCGCGTATCATATCAGTAACATTCTCATTCCTATTGCGCGTTAACAGAATGGTTCAAATGGCTCTGAGCACTATGAGACTTAACTTCTGAGGTCATCAGACCCCTAGAACTTGGAACTACTTAAACCTAACTAACCTAAGGACATCACACGCAGCCATGCCCGAGGCAGAATTCGAACCTGCGACCGTAGTGGTGTAACGCCTGGAACCGCACGTCCACCCCGGTCGGCTGCGCAATAACAAGAAACGAGCTGCTCTGCTTTGTACTTTTTCGATGTCCTCCGTATATCCTACCTGGTAAGGATCCCACACCGCGCAGCAATATTCCAGCAGAGGACGGAAAATGTGTAATGTAGGCTGTCTCTTTAGTGGGTTTGTCACATCTTCTAAGAGTTCTGCCAAGAAAGAACAGTCTTTGTTTCACCTCCCCCACAATATTATCTATGTGTTCTTTCCAATTTAAGTTGCTTGTAATTTTAATTCCTAGGTATTTAGTCGAATTGACAGCCATTAGATTTGTGCGATATATCGTATACCCAAAATTTGTCGGATTTCTTTTAGTACCCATGTGGATGACTTCGCACTTTTCTTTACTTAGTGCCAATTGCCACTTTTCGCACCACACAGAACTCCTCTCTACATTTTTTTTGTGATTGGAATTGATCGTATGATGATTTTACTATACGGTAAATTAGAGCGTCATCTATAAAAAATCTAAGGGGGCTGCTCAGATTATCACCTATATCATTTGTGTAAATCAGAAACAACAGATCATATGACACCACCTTCTACTCGATCATTTACCGTCTTTCACTACGAACTCTGACTCTCTGAGAGGAAATCACGAATCCAGTCGCACAACAGAAGCCCACTCGGAAGACAGAAGAGCAGTCCTCACCCACTTGGTTACCGATCATCGTCCAGGGGTGACTTAGACAGGGAACGTCGTTTAGTGAACTCTTAGAAGTGAATAGAAAGCTGTTGTAAATCCCATTCGCTAAGTACTGTCAAATTTACCTACGATTTTTCCACTCAGCCACTGATGGCCTTTGTGTCATATTACGTGCATTGTGGCAGACTTCCTTCTTCAACAAGTAACAAAGACAAGTAAACCTTTTTAACTCATTTGTTTGTCTTCGTTACTAATTTGTTGTAGTGTTGTAGAACCTTCGTTCTCCTATCCTGTTACCTGACCCTGGGGCATAACTGTGCAATAGTAACAGGCTGAAATCGTCTTAGCGGTGCACTGCACTAGACGCCGTTTCACAAACTCACAAACTCGGCCTACCGTAACAACAATTGCAACTCGGTCACCATACCAGCAGCGACGAGACCTTTACAAAACTGGCGATTAGGGTTTATAAATGGTATTCGCCATTGTATGATCGACTGCGTGTCAGTCAGTGGCTGAATTGCTACCCGTGCAGGCTTCACCTCCTACTAACATGGGTGTTTCAGAAAGGGGGCGTTACCTGGTAACTCAGAACCGCTTGTGCTATTAATCTTTAAATGTAATCATTTTATGTACTATATACGCTCTGTTGCAACAAAACATATCGAATGAATTGCAAACCTCTAAAATGGTGTACTGAATTCTTTTCCGGCAGTGCATCAATAACGTTTTGCCGCGGAACAGGAACACCGCAAATGGCATGGCACGATGTGATCAGCAAAATTACACTGTCATTCCATATTGTACCATCTGTCATCAAGATCCACTGATATATCAGGTCCTGGTGACTATTCAACGTCATCAATGTTTAATGCCTCGGTGACCGTGAAAATACTATTCTGACTTCCACGTAAAAAGTAGCATTGAATATTGATTCCGACTCCGTAAAAATAAATCTGCAGACTGGACGTTTTTAGATTACAGCGCTTAATCAATACGGTGCGATTAGCAATCGGTATTTCCGCCCTCAAACAACGTGTGTACAGTTTCCTGATAAATCTTCTGGAACACATGAAACCATCAGAATAAAGTTAGTATGTTTATGACAAAAGGTTTCGACAAAGAATGCGGACACCAGCAGTTATACATAAAACGAATATTATTCCATAAATAAGGTCTTACACAGCGAGGACAACACATGCCACCCAATACCTTGAGTCAGAAACAAGAAAAAGTAGCTGGAAGAGGAGGAAGTGGAAGACGTCACTCCCCAAGGCGTCATTTGTTTCAAAAAGGTGAAAACATGCATTACAAATGTTGCCTATTATGCTTTATGCACACTGCCTGTGAGCTCTAGATGACATCTGTTATTCAATCCTTAACCTAACATTCACACTTTGTGACATAAACGTACTTAGGGGACGATGCTTTCTTTATGAAAATACTAAGAAAAACCAAAAAATACGTCTTTCATAGAATATATTTCACAGACCCCATGAATTCAGAAAATTACGGTTTGAAAACACCCCACTTTTGTATTCAGCCACAATTAGCTGAATGGGACTGGGAAGCACTTACTTGACGTGTTTACAAGTACACTCCTGGAAATTGAAATAAGAACACCGTGAATTCATTGTCCCAGGAAGGGGAAATGACACATTCCTGGGGTCAGATACATCACATGATCACACTGACAGAACTACAGGCACATAGACACAGGCAACAGAGCATGCACAATGTCGGCACTAGTACAGTGTATATCCACCTTTCGCAGCAATGCACGCTGCTATTCTCCCATGGAGACTATCGTAGAGATGCTGGATGTAGTCCTGTGGAACGGCTTGCCATGCCATTTCCACCTGGCGCCTCAGTTGGACCAGCGTTCGTGCTGGACGTGCAGACCGCGTGAGACGACGCTTCATCCAGTCCCAAACATGCTCAATGGGGGACAGATCCGGAGATCTTGCTGGCCAGGGTATTTGACTTACACCTTCTAGAGCACGTTGGGTGGCACGGGATACATGCGGACGTGCATTGTCCTGTTGGAACAGCAAGTTCCCTTGCCGGTCTAGGAATGGTAGAACGATGGGTTCGATGACGGTTTGGATGTACTGTGCACTATTCAGTGTCCCCTCGACGATCACCAGAGGTGTACGGCCAGTGTAGGAGATCGCTCCCCACACCATGATGCCGGCTGTGGACCCTGTGTGCCTTGGTCGTATGCAGTCCTGATTGTGGAGCTCACCTACACGGCGCCAAACACGCATACGACCATCATTGGCACCAAGGCAGAAGCGATTCTGATCGCTGAAGACGACACGTCGCTATTCGTCCCTCCATTCACGCCTGTCGCGACACCACTGGAGGCGGGCTGCACGATGTTGGGGCGTGAGCGGAAGACGGCATAACGGTGTGCGGGACCGTAGCCCAGCTTCATAGAGACGGTTGCGAATGGTCCTCGCCGATACCCCAGGAGCAACAGTGTCCCTAATTTGCTGGGAAGTGGCGGTGCGGTCCCCTACGGCACTGCGTAGGATCCTACGGCCTTGGCATGCATCCGTGCGTCGCTGCGGTCCGGTCCCAGGTCGACGGGCACGTGCACCTTCCACCGACCACTGGCGACAACATCGATGTACTGTGGAGACCTCACGCCCCACGTGTTGAGCAATTCGGCGGTACGTCCACCTGGCCTCCCGCATGCCCACTATACGCCCTCGCTCAACGTCCGTCAACTGCACATACGGTTCACGTCCACGTTGTCGCGGCATGCTACCAGTGTTAAAGACTGCGATGGAGCTCCGTATGCCACGGCAAACTGGCTGACACTGACGGCGGCGGTGCACAAATGCTGCGCAACTAGCGCCATTCGACGGCCAACACCGCGGTTCCTGGTGTGTCCGCTGTGCCGTGCGTGTGATCATTGCTTGTACAGCCCTCTCGTAGTGTTTGGAGCAAGTATGGTGGGTCTGACACACAGGTGTCAATGTGTTCTTTTTTCCATTTCCAGGAGTGTAGTTTCTTTCCGTGGCACCTTCTTACAAATTAAACAAAATATCTATTTTGGTACAAAAGTTATGAGTTTTTAATGGGTCACTCAAGAGTCATTTTAACTGTGGTCTGGATAGATATTTTGGTTAGTTCGCCCATTTGGACGCGGGATTGGGGGAAACAGAACCTAAAACCCCAGTAAGAACCTTCAAACTCACTAATTACAAGTTTTTCAACAACTAGTTCATTTATGAAAAGTGAAAAATAACGTGCAGAAAGTTTTCAGTTCGTTACAACACAATGAACACCTTTAGTTTTCTGTTTGCAAGCTAACAAACAGTAACATATTCGTATGCTTTTTGTAATGTTTTGAAACAGTTTGTTGCAATTTAATGTTTATCTGTATTGTTGTCACGAAGTTTTATCTTTTGTCCCAGTCTTTCTGTTCTTATCATCTCTACTAAATGTTTATGGTTCGAATTAAATATCTCACAATGTTTTTGTTTCAGTTTTGTTTATACAAGAATGGTTCACGGAACACGACATCGACGTATTTTCACATCGGAAACTTGAAAGTGAAGTTTTGCTATTGCTATGACGTCGATGGGGTGGGACGGTTGTGGGTGGCTGCATTGTGTAGTTTATTTTACCGTACGCTGAATAACAATGGTGTTTTAACTTCAATTCCTTGCTTTATAACCCACCGTATTGTTTGTTTTGTGTATCTGATATTATTTGTTTGATGCGTACTTGTCAGTGGGAATTTCAGTTCGCCTCATAAAGTGTTCTGATTACCGGCCAGTGTACTTTCATTTCAGTTATTACATCAAACGGCTTCTTATTTATCACCACATGTAGTATCTCATTGTCAGTGTCTGTACATTTCGGAACTACCATCAAAAGTACTTCCCGAAGCGTCCTTGAATGGTAGGTCCTTACAGCGGTTTTCTATTAGTTCAAAACTGCACTGATCAAGCATATATATTCAAAAAGTGACAACTGAGTCTCGATTTGCACCGTCGAGACTGTTAGACGCACCCGTAGCCGCATTGCGTTGCCTCCCATGTGCGAGGTGTTTATTTTTCCTAAGTGTCCTTCTTCGTGATCGGGCGAGTGCACTGCTTTACTTGAACAGCATATCCGCTACACATCTGCAATTGGACGTGCTCTACACATCACATTTCAAAGTCACCAAATCCAAGTGGCCACTTCACTAAGTGTTCCCCGTCTCGTTGCACACACTTTAGCTTACGGCTGCCACTCATATGAGCGTCCACCATCGTCCTACGTCGGTTATCGTAAATATTTTACTTGCGCTATCAAGTCCACTGTGACACATTTTTTCTGTCTCTCCACACATCTCGTTTTCTACACATTTTTCGTGGTGTCATTCCCTGAGAGTTTTTATCCCCGACGTATCATAATTATTACTTTAAAGTATTCTGAACTTCATACATAGCAGTTTGATATTAAGATTTACATTGAAATTTTAAGATATGTGCAGTCATTCCTCTGACTTTTCTATATGACCGAGATCCCGACACGTATAAACTGGTTTTCGTAGTCTTTTTTTTAAATCTTTATTTTAAATGCATACATACACATAGTTATACACATAGTTATACAATTACATCGTTATTATACCAGGGCATTCTTGCTCATTGCCGCAGCTCGCAAAATCTCTACTTCTGCTGGATTGACGAATGTAGATGCTCAACAAAACACACACAAACGTTCCTGCCCTATTCGGATTTTGTGCTTGAATCTTCAAGCGTAGAGAAGTCTTGGTAGCCGATCTTGTTTGTAGACATGTTAATTTGCATTCAGATAAGAATAAACTTAGAAAGTCACTTATTACCTACATATAAAATTTTCTTTCTCTTACGTAACTACATCGGTTTTGTACCCGTTTATTTACAGCTCTCTACATTTATCTATAGGCCAATAACCTCTTCCTTTTCTCCACAGATTGATAAATTCACGTTATCTCACAAAGAACTATGCGTTGCCATGATTCAGAGCTCCATTTCTCAAACAGGTAATATACAAACTTCATGAAACCAGTGTTCCTTTCACTTCTTTGGAATCTTCTTTATACAGTGAGTTCATAATCTTTCATAAACTTATATACTAAGAGACATTCCTACACTGAAGTAAGCTAGGAAGACTTGCATGAGATGTAGGAAGTCTATTCGTTAGTCTACACAAGAGAAAAAATCGCAGTAGCAAGAAATAATTAATTTGGAACAATGAAATTGCGGGAGTACGTTTGTTTAATTAGCCTATTTAATTTAGTAACATTGTAATATCACAGGTAAACATAATCGCGAGATAATCTATTGAAAACGTGAAGTGCTGCCAGAATAATAACCAGAGTAACCGCCTGAATGTTAAATGCAAGCATGAAAACGTGCGTGCATTGTGCTGTGCAGGTGGCGAATGATAGTTTTGAGTGTTGGATTTCATATCTGTTTTCTTGGACGGTCGATACACGAAGAGTTAAAGCTGTTTGTGGATGACCCTGGAGTTGTTGTCCGACGATGTCCCATAGGTGCTCGATTGGAGACAAATCTGATGATCGAGTAGGCCAAAGTAGCATGTTGACACTCTGTTGATCACATTGGATTACAAGAGTGGTATGTGGAAATCACCCCCTGGAATCCTGTTGTTGAATTATAGCACAACAGACCGAATCATCAGACTGATATACAAATTTGGAGACAGTGCGCGTGGTACATCCACGAGAGTGGTTGTGCCGTCATATGAAATCGCATCGCCCACCATAATTCCAAGTGTAGGTCCAGTGTGTCTAGCACACAGGAGTGTTGGTTGTTGATCCTAAAGTGGCTCTCTTCTAACCAACACATGGTCATCCCTGGCACAGAGGAAGAAGCAGTTTTCTTCGGAAAACACAACAGACCTCCAACCTGTCCCCAAATGAGCTCTCGTTTGACACCACTGTGGTTTGGGCTCAGTGGAACGTACGCTACAGGGCATCTGGCTCGGAGCTGTCCAACTGGTTGTCGATTTCTGAAAGTTCGTTGTGTCACTATGGTGCCCAACGGATGTTCAAATTGCTCCTCAGGTGCAGTGCGATGCACGCTTACCAACTTTCCTTTACATCGTACAACTCTTTCTTCGTCCTATGATATTTTTATCCTCAACGTGTGTCTAATATAAGTTATGCAATATGGTTCGACTAACCGTTATTTTCATTTGTCGTACATATGTGTACTGTAAATCATCGTATTCAAGGAAAACTGAATGTTACTCATAGATGACTTACCCATTCATGTCTCTCTGTCGCTCTTTTTTTTTTTTTATTGACACTTGAAGTTCAGGTATATTAGCCCACTACTTACTGTACGTTAGTCTACCACACACTTTGAGGTTTCATCTCTAATTCTTCCAAATATTTGAGTTATGAAACTCCATTGTTGTTGTTGTTGTTGTCTTCAGTCCTGAGACTGGTTTGATGCAGCTCTCCATGCTACTCTATCCTGTGCAAGCTGCTTCATCTCCCAGTACCTACTACAACCTACATCCTTCTGAATCTGCTTAGTGTACTCATCTCTCGGTCTCCCTCTACGATTTTTACCCTCCACACTGCCCTCCAATGCTAAATTTGTGATCCCTTGATGCCTCAAAACATGTCCTACCAACCGATCCCTTCTTCTAGTCAAGTTGTGCCACAAACTTCTCTTCTCCCCAATCCTATTCAATGCCTCCTCATTAGTTACGTGATCTATCCACCTTATCTTCAGTATTCTTCTGTAGCACCACATTTCGAAAGCTTCTATTCTCTTCTTCTCCAAACTAGTTATCGTCCATGTTTCACTTCCATACATGGCTACACTCCAAACAATTATTTTCAGAAATGACTTCCTGACACTTAAATCTATATTCGATGTTAACAAATTTCTCTTCTTCAGAAATGCTTTGCTTGTCATTGCCAGTCTACATTTTATATCCTCTCTACTCGACCATCATCAGTTATTTTACTTCCTAAATAGCAAAACTCCTTTACTACTTTAAGTGTCTCATTTCCTAATCTAATTCCCTCAGCATCACCCGATTTAATTTGACTACATTCCGTTACCCTCGTTTTGCTTTTGTTGATGTTAATCTTATATCCTCCTTTCAAGACACTGTCCATTCCGTTCAACTGCTCTTCCAAGTCCTTTGCCGTCTCTGACAGAATTACAATGTCATCGGGGAACCTCAAAGTTTTTACTTCGTCTCCATGAATTTTAATACCTACTCCAAATTTTTCTATTGTTTCCTTTACTGCTTGCTCAATATACAGATTGAATAACATCGGGGAGAGGCTATAACCGTGTCTCACTCCTTTCCCAACCAATGCTTCCCTTTCATGCCCCTCGACTCTTATGACTGCCATCTGGTTTCTGTACAAATTGTAAATAGCCTTTCGCTCCCTGTATTTTACCCCTGCCACCTTTAGAATTTGAAAAAGAGTATTCCAGTCAACATTGTCAAAAGCTTTCTCTAAGTCTACAAATGCTAGAAACGTAGGTTTGCCTTTTCTTAATCTTTCTTCTAAGATAAGTCGTAAGATCAGTATTGCCTCACGTGTTCCAACATTTCGACGGAATCCAAACTGATCCTCCCCGAGGTCCACATCTACCAGTTTTTCCATTCGTCTGTAAAGAATTCGCGTTAGTATTTTGCAGCTGTGACTTATTAAACTGATAGTTCGGTAATTTTCACATCTGTCAGCACCTGCTTTCTTTGGGATTGGAATTGGCAAATTAAAACTGTGTGCTGGACCGAGACTCGAACTCGGAAACTTTGGCTTTCGCAGGCAAGTGCTCTACCATCTGAGCCACCCAAGCACGACTCACGACGCGTCCTCACAGCTTCAATTCTGCCACTACCTCCTACCTTTGTAATTACAAGTTCACAGAAAACAAAGGAAATATGAAAATATTATTACTACTACACTTAACTTGTTAAACCTTTATAAGAATATAGCCTTTTGATGTTAACCCTCCGTGAGGGATTCTCACCATTATAAGTAAATTAGTGTACATCAACTGTCATTTTGTACCCCGCTTCGTCCCTAGTGAATGTTTTGATTGGGTATTGAGGAGTACCTTTTTCCCTATGTTAAACTCCTGTATTTCCCATAACCTTTCACTGCAAGTCTATTTTCTCTTATTTGCACTCTCAGCTAATGACGTTATAGCCTACCTGGAATTTACCTCTCACAGCTCATCTTTTCCCTGTAATTGTGGTAATTGGTTTGAATCTACATTATTTTCACGTTTCACCAAGAAGAATTCCGCTGTTGTTCACGATGTAGAAGTGTGAGAAGAGTTATTGACTATTTCCACAAATGTTGCTACGTATTTTGCCTGTTTTGTTTGCTCATTTGGTGTGTTTGTGTGTACAAATCTACTGAATACTCATAACATTCTCTTGCATTTTAGATAAAATTTCGATATTAAAATTTGCTTTATACAATTATCCTGTAGAAGGTTTTTCTATTTTCTACTTTAGAATTCGATGCAGTGTCAGATAAAAGTGTCAGCAGTTTGTGAAACTGCGGGATGTTGTGGCATATAATTGTTTTGATAATGGGAACAGCTGTTTTGACCATGTGGCGCACATCATGATGTACTCAGAAAACAAATCATACGCGTTTTCTAAGTACTTAACACCTCCCCTTATCCGTGGTATAGGGCTGTGTTATCAGTTTCGATCTTTGTGATCAGAGTATACCTTTATGTGTTTTCCATATACGATATAATGACATTTCTTGAAAGCCCGTACTAAAACTAGAGCCCTCAGTTCTGTTGTTGAACATGACCTCTCACAGTTTGTTAACAATCTGCTTTCGGAAATCTACTACATTTCCTTCAGGTGTTCCTTTGTCTCCTATAATATGAAATAAACTTTATATCAGACCTGAACATGCAGCTTCATCAGAACACAGCGAAGTATTCTTTCTTAATAACTTTAGTAAATTATCGTCATTCAGTAGTACTCTAAGTAACGACGTCGCATAAAGAAAGGTTTGAGTCGTTTCCATGATTTTGGTTGCAGAAAATTCTTGATCTTCTTCGGGTCTGGTGCAATGTCTTCTATGATATGATATGATATCATTTGAACTGCTCTGTAGTAGACTCATATTTCTCTACGTCAACTCTCATTTCGGTGAGCAAAAATCAACAGAGTACCTTTTCTGTTATCTCCAACTGCACCTTCCATGTAGATGCAGCTATTAATTAATACATCATCTACATAGAGCGTCACTTTGTCCATCAATTCTGATCCTAATACTGTGTGCAATGCTGTTATAAAACCCTTGTTGTTGTTGTGGTCTTCATTCCTGAGACTATGCTACTCTATTGCGTGCAAGCTACTTCATCTCCCAGTACCTACTGCAACCTACATCCTTTTGAATCTGCTTAGTGTATTCATTTCTTGGTCTTCCTCTACGATTTTTACCCTCCACACTGCCCTCCAATACTAAATTGGTGATCCCTTGATGCCTCAGACAATGTCTTACCAACCGATCCCTTCTTCTGGTCAAGTTGTGCCACAAACGTCTCTTCTTCCCAATCCTATTCAATACTTCCTCATTAGTTATATGATCTACCCATCTAATCTTCAGCATTCTTCTGTAGCACCACATTTCGAAAGCTTCTATTCTCTTCTTGTCCAAACTATTTATCGTCCATGTTTCACTTCCATGCATGGCTACACTCCATACAAATACTTTCAGAAATGACTTCCTCACGCTTAAATCTATACTCGATGTTAACAAATTTCTCTTCTTCAGAAACGCTTTCCTTGCCATTGCCAGTCTAAATTTTATATCCTCTCTACTTCGAGCATCATCAGTTATTTTGCTCCCAAATAGCAAAACTCCTTTACTACTTTAAGTGTCTCATTTCCTAATCTAATTCCCTCAGCATCACCAGACTTAATTCGACTATGTTCCATTATACTCGATTTGCATTTGTTGATTTTCATCTTATATCCCCCTTTGAAGACGCTACCCATTCCATTCAACTGCTCTTCCAAGTCCTTTGCTGTCTCTGACAGAATTACAATGTCATCGGCGAACCTCAAAGTTTTTATTTCTTCTTCATGGATTTTAATACCTACACCAAATTTATCTATTGTTTCCTTTACTGCTTTCTCAGTATACAGATTGAATAGCATCGGGGAGAGGCTACAATCCGGTCTCACTCCCTTCCCAACAACTGCTTCCCTTTCATGTCTCTCGACTCTTATAACTGCAATCTGGTTTCCAGTTTCAATCTTGTTTCGGTACAATTTGTAAATAACCTTTCGCTCCCCGTATTTTAGCCTTGCCACCTTTAGCATTTGAAAGAGAGTATTCCAATCAACATTGTCAAAAGCTTTCTCTAAGTCTACAAATGATAGAAACGTATGTTTGCTTTTCCTTAATCTTTCTTGTAAAATAAGTCGTAAGGTAAGTATTGCCTCACGTGTTCCACTATTTCTATGTAATCCAAACTGATCTTCCCCGAGGTCGGCTTCTACTAGTTTTTCCATTCGTCTGCAAAGAATTCACGTTAGTATTTTGCAGCCGTGGCTTATTAAACTGATTGTTCGGTATTTATCACACCTGTCAACACCTGCTTTCTTTGGGATTGGAATTATTATATTCTTCTTGAAGTCTGAGGGTATTTCGCCTGTGTCATACATCTTGCTCACCAGATGGTAGAGTTTTGTCAGGACTGGCTCTCCTAAGGCCATCAGTAGTTCCAATGGAATGTTGTCTACTCCGGGGGCCTTGTTCCGACTCTGGTCTTTCAGTGCTCTGTCAAACTCTTCACGCAATATCGTATCTCCAATTTCATCTTCGTTTACATCCTCTTCCATTTCTATAATATTGTCCTCAAGTACATCGCCCTTGTATAGACCATCTATATACTCCTTCCACTTTTCTGCTTTAACTTCTTTGCTTAGAACTGGGTTTCCATCTGAGCTCTTGATGTTCATACAAGTGGTTCTCTTATCTCCAAAGGTCTCTTTAATTTTGTTGTAGGCAGTATCTATCTTACCCGTAGTGAGATAAGCCTCTACATCCTTACATTTATCCTCTAGCCATTCCTGCTTAACCATTTTGCACATCCTGTCGACCTCAATTTTGAGACGTTTGTATTCCTTTTTGCCTGCTTAATTTACTGCATTTTTATATTTTCTCCTGTCATCAATTAAATTCAGTATCTCTTCTGTTACCCAAGGATTCCTACTAGCTCTCGTCCTTTTACCTACTTGATCCTCTGCTGCCTTCGCTACTGAATCCCTCAAAGCTACTCATTCTTCTTCTACTGTATTTATTTTCCCCATCCTGTCAATTGTTACCTTATGCTCTCCCTGAAACTCTGTACAACCTCTGGTTCTTTCAGTTTATCCAGGTCCCATCTTCTTAAATTCCCACCTCTTTGCAGTTTCTTCAGTTTTAATCTACAGGTCAGAACCAATAGATTGAGGTCAGAGTCCACATCTGCCCCTGGAAATGTCTTACAATTTAAAACCTGGTTCCTAAATCTTTGTCTTACCATTATATAATCTACCTGATACCTTTTAGTATCGCCAAGGTTTTTCCATGTGTACAACCTTCCTTCCTTAATGTGCCCTGGTTTGTCGAAAAAGACATTAATGCGTTTTATTAGGAAACTGGAAAATTCGGGTTAGTGTGTAACGTTGAGGAATCGTGATTATGCAACTTAGGACTGTATGTCGATCATGTCAGTTTCCACATCTATGTTACTAGTGTATTACCTCGATTCACCAAAATAGTGAGACTGTATGACTATATACAGTAATTGCTTCTATATACTCTCTACCCTCTTGCTCTGGCAATATCTGCCATGTTGTGTTTTAGTTGTCAACAGATCCTCAAAGACTTCTGCACCATCAACTATCTAAATCAGTACCCCAATTATGAGGCTCTAAGTTAAGCCTTTATCGATTAAGAATGTGTATTTCAATGCACCATTACCTGTATTTAATTTGACACGTGCCTGCGATTTCGTGCCAACAGTTCCCAAAATCGTGCATTTCTGCACCACGATGGCGGGTGTGCAACGTGTTTCACTGATTTAGTCAAAACTACACTCGCACAAACGTTTACTGTGGCTGTGGTGTCCAGAACCACAATAGTTGTAACTCTTTCCACTATTGCACTAAGCCACCTTGGCCAAATCTTCTATCAGCCCATTACATGCCCGTACGTCATTATAATTCATCATGAAAGTATATATCGTTGTTGTATCTCGGCATACCTCTGCGGGAGCTACATCTACTGCCCTCACTCTACCAGAGTGCTGAATATTGTCGCATCTACTTTACTATGACACTCGGGATCAGTGGGGCGTGACCTTCCGTTACCGTAAAAGTTTGGCTTTTTGGTGATTGCCAGCGTTGCTTTACTGGCTGTAACCAGTTCGGATTCAGAATGAGATTTTCACTCTGCAGCGGAGTGTGCGCTGATATGAAACTTCCTGGCTGATTAAAACTGTGTGCCCGACCGAGACTCGAACTCGGGACCTTGGTAGAGCACTTGCGCGCGAAAGGCAAAGGTCCCGAGTTCGAGTCTCGGTCGGGCACACAGTTTTAATCTGCCAGGAAGTTTCATATCAGCGCACACTCCGCTGCAGAGTGAAAATCTCATTCTGGAAACATCCCCCAGGCTGTGGTTAAGCCGTGTCTCCGCAATATCCTTTCTTTTAGGAGTGCTAGTTCTGCAAGTTTCGCAGAAGAGCTTCTGTAAATTTGGAAGGTAGGAGACGAGGTACTGGCAGAAGTAAAGCTGTGAGTACCGGACGTGAGTCGTGCTTCGGTAGCTCAGTTGGTAGAGCACTTGCCCGCGAAAGGCAAAGGTCCCGAGTTCGAGTCTCGGTCGGGCACACAGTTTTAATCTGCCAGGAAGTTTCAGTTCGGATTGTTAGCTATCAGCCTATCCCTTTGTTCATGTTTTTTTCATGGGGCACTCCAGCACTGTTCATTCTATGATGTCGCTAGGATTTCCTGCAGATTCCTATTCAGATTGTTATTACATTCCGGGTTGAGCCGGTGATACTCTCTCATCCCTTTACAGAAATACGGAGCACCATTTTGTTGCAGCAGTCTTTTTACATATGCAGGTCTGCTGTGTGGCTGTACGCTGCTGCGGGCCCATCCTGCATCCTTTCAGTGAGAGTTGTGGCCGCTCCTGTCCGACGTCTGCTAACCATCACCGCTGCCAGAGCTGCATTTTAAGTCGCCGCTTCCTTTTATACTAGCATGTCCGCCTCTCGTGACGTGTAGTTGTCAATTCCACGTTTTGTAAGGACCTCCGTATACTTTCGAACAGATAGTGTACATTGGGGGAAGTGTGGTGATTTTTACTGTAGTCTATTCTATATCAAGGCGAGAAACCATGGGAAGGTATATTTCTGTGGCATCAGTTGTCATGGATCTTGTGACACTATGGAAGGAAAACAGTGGGATATCTATAATAAGATACAATCATAATGGTATTGCAATCTTGGTATCAATACATAGAGGTGTAGTATCTCTTGGTAATGCCACAAGTTGACAAATAAAAACTGATCGCTCATATGTTATTATTCTTTACAGTGAATACAGGGATGGAGCGGATCACTAGGATGAAGTATAGTATTCCCAACTCATAAAATGCCTTTTAAATGCATCGATAGTGCACCCTTGGCAACGCTTCATATGGAAATCAAACAAGGAATAAACTTTAGATCTACTTGCATTCAGATGAGAACATCTATGACGTACTAAAGCACAAAAAAAAGTTTTATGAAAAGGCCACTTGCTAGTTGAAATGAGCATCACACAAGACATGTGGTATAGTTACGGTGGACACTAGAAATCTAAGGGCACACCCAGAAGAGATGTGGAAAGTGTATAAAATATTAGCTATGAAATGCCTTAAATGCAATGGCGTAAAATGATATGAGACATTTCATGAAAAGTAAACGCATTTTGTTTTGATAATTGATTTAGTAATGTTTTAATACATTTGTATACAGTTTTCGTGTTCGAATGTACAAAACTCTAATTTCTGTCGAATGTTGTGTCTGATTTTCCAGTATTCTGTCTGGATCTTTATTCCAACAGTGGACAATCCAAGAAATTTAGATAAGAGAAACATACAAAGCAGGACTTAATTTCTTGAAATGCCGAAATTTCATTATGGTCAATGCTTTGGTACAGTAAAGATTTAGGAAATCTGAAAAAAGATTACTTGAGGAGAAAATGTAAATCCCAAATGGGATAAAATAAGCTAATGTTGGTTAAGGTGTGGACTGCCAAGCCAGGTGTCTGGTTTGAACATTAACGTAATGAACGGGACCACTGTGCATCAGACTACTTTATCTGCATGATTGTAACGTCATATCTTTGATCATATCCTGAAAAGTAAGTGAAAAAGGCATTTTACATTTCTCACTACGCGAATTTTGTACATTGGAAGAAAACTAATGTAAATTACGTCCAAGATACTTAGTCACTGATTAATAAACGAAGCATCTGTATTAATAAAAAATCTACTGAACAAACAAAGAATCAAGGATCGTAAAAAGAAGCTCTAAATATACAGAGGAGACACGACACAGATTACGAACTAAAAATATCTTTTGTCGCAAAATAATCGAAGCTAGTACAGTGAATTAATCATTTGCTATAGAGCAAAAATGGAATGTAAGATCCACAGTTTCGAATGTACGAGTACCAGCAGAAAATTGATGCGGTTATTGTTGTTGCAGTGGTCTTCAATCCGAAGACTATTTTGATGCTGCTCTCGATGCTACTCTTTCCTCTGCAAGCCGGCTGAAGTGGCCGAGCGGTTCTAGGCGCTTCAATTTGGAACCGCGTGACTGCTACGGTCGCAGGTTCGAATCCTGCCTCGGGCATGGATGTGTGTGATGACCTTAGGTTAGTTAGGTTTAAGTAGTTCTATGTTCTAGGGGACTGATGGCCTCAGATGTTAAGTCCCATAGTGTTTAGAGCCATTTGAACCATTTTTTTCATGTGCAAGCCTCGTCATCTCCGATGAACTATTGAAACTTACGTCCTTCTGAATCTAATTACTGTATTCATCTGTTGGTCCTCATCTACAATTAGTATCTCCCACATTTCCCTCCAATACTTAATTGGTAATCCATTGATGTCACTGAATGTGTCCTATCAGCTGATCCCTTCTTCTAGTCAGGTTGTGACACAAACCTCTTTTCTCCACAATTTTGTTCAGTGCCTCCTCATTAGGTGCGTGACCTATCCACCTAATCTTCATAATTCTTTTGTTGTAGCACATTTCTATTCTCTTCTTGGCTAAATTGTTCATCACCCATGTTTCACTTCAATGCATGCGTACACTCCATATAAATACTTTCAGAGAAGGGTTCCTAACACTTAAATTCATATTCGATATTGACTTTTTTTCTTCAGAAACGCTTTTGTTGTCATTGAGAGCCAACGCATTATATCCTCTATACTTTTGCCTTGAAGGGTCTCCTTTCCAGATGTAATTCCCTTACCCTCACCTGATCTAATTCGGCTACATTCCATTATCCTTCTTTTGCTTTTGTTGATGTACATCCTATATCCTCATTTCAAGACACTGTCCATTCCATTCAGCTGCGTTTACAAGTCCTTTACTGACTCTGATGGAATCACAGTGTCATCGACAAATCGTAAGGTTTTAATTTCTTACAAATTTTGAATAGGCTTACGCTCCCTATTTTTCACTGTTTCTACTTCCAGAATTTCAAAGAAAGTAGTCCATTCATCACTGCCAAAAGCTTTCTCTAAGTCTACAAATACTACAGACGTAAGTTTGCCTTTCCTTAACCTATCCTCTGAGATAAAACGTAGGATCAGTACTGCCTGACGTGTACCTACATTTCTCCAGAAACCTAACTGATCTTTCCCATGGTCGACTTTTAGCATTTTCTTCATACTTCTATAAAGAATCGGTGTTCGTATTTTGCAGACATGACTTCTTAAACTGATAGTTAGGGGGTATTCACATCTATAAGTCCATACTTTCTTTGGAATTGGAAGTATTACATTCGTCTTGAAGTCTAAGAGTATTTCGTCTGTGTCATATATCGTGCACGATAGATGGAATAGTTATGCAATGGCTGGCTCTCCCAAGTCTGTCAGTAGTTCTAACGGGATGTCGTCTACTCCAGGAGCCTTGTTTCTACTTAGATCTTTCGGTGTTCTGTCACATTTTTCTTTTATTGTCGTATCTTCCACGTCATCTTCATCTACGACGTCTTCCATTTCTCTACTTCTGCCTTCAGGTTCATCACCCTTGTACAGACAATGCATACGTTCCTTCCACATTTCAGCTTTCCCTTCTTTGCTTGCAACCGGTTTTCCATCGGAACTCCTGATATTCGTAAATGTCATTCTCTTTTCTCCAAAGGTCTCTATAATTTTCCTGTTGACGGCATCTATCTTTCCCCTAATCAAACACGCTTCCAAATCGTTATATTTGTCCTATAGCCATTCCTGCTTAACCATTCTGCACTTCCTGCCAACATCATTTTTCAGACGTTTGTACTCCCTTTCACCTCCTTCATTTGGTGCATTTTTATACTTTCTCCTTTCATCAATTAAATCTCCTGTGCTATGCGCGTCTATTTCGCCTGATCTGTTTACCTAATTTGATCCTCTGCCTTTCTCAAATCTAACCATTCGTTTCCCTTGTTCTAATCAATCATTGCCTAATGATTCCATTGAAACTCTCAACAACCTCTGGTTCTTTCAACTTATCCAGGTCCCATCTTCTTAATTTCCTACCTTTCTTGACTTAATTTCCTACCTTTCTTGCAATTTCTTTGGTTCTAATACACATGTCATGAGCAACACACTGTGGTGAGAGTCCACATATGCCCCTCGAAATATCTTAAAATTTATTCTTGATTCCGAAAACTCTTACTTAGCATTATAGAATCTATCTGAAACCTTCCAGTGTCTCCAGGTCTCTTCCATGTATACGACGCTGTTTCACAATTTTAAACTAAGTGTTAGTTATAATTAAATTACCATCTGTGCAAAATTCTAGCAGGCGGCTTCATCTTTCATTTATTTCACCCAGTCCACAATCACCTATAATTTGTCCTTCTCTTTCTTTTCCTACTATCGAATTCCAGCAACCGAACACAACTAAATTTTCGTCTTTCTTAACTATCTGAATGATTTATCTCATCACACATTTCTTCAATATGTTCATCAATTGCCAAACTAGATGGCATATAAACTTCTAATACTCTGCTGGGTGTTGGCTTTTTGCCTATCTTGACCGTAGTAAAGCGTGTACTATGCTGTTCATAGGAGCTTACCCGCATTCCTTTATCAAACGTACCCTGTATTACCCCTATTTCATTTTGTATTTGTAGCCCTGTATTCACCTGACCTGAAGTCCTGTTCCTCCTGCCACTGAGCTTCACTGATCTCCACTGCATTTAAATTCAAGCTATCCATTTTCCTTGTTAAATTTTCTAAACTGTCTGGGAGATTAAGGGATCCAACATTCCATGGTTCGATGTGTAGAATGCGAGTTTTCGATGCGATCTGTAAAACGCCAGTTTTGCTTCTCCTGATAAAGACATTCTCCTGAGTACTCCCCACCAGGAGACGTGACTCGAGAACTATTTTACCTCCTGAATATTTTACCCAAAAGGATGCCATCTTACGTTAAACATACAGTAGAGATGTATGCACTCGGGAAAAACTATGGTTGTATTTCTTCGTTGCTCTCAGAAGTTCACACTCCTAGCAGAAGAAGGACATAATGGTTGATGTTACAAGGTCAGATCAGTCACTCATACAGACTGTTGCCCATGCAACTACTGAAATAGCTACTGCTTCTCTTCAGGTGCGACACATTTATCTGGCCTCATCTAAACATTCATGGTGGTGTCTGTTTGTTCTATATCGTGTGTCCCTACCACTTTCGCGCAACGACACTCTGAGCGTGTTTTTTTAGGAAATTGACTAGTTTGAATCTGGGACCTGTTGCTGGTAAGGAGACGCCAGACCACACATGACACGTAGCATTCAGAAGAGTTTACTGAGACTAGCGATGATATAACCAAATACTTACTGATTTCAGCATCAGCTCCACTGCACTCCCTGTAAAAGAATCTTAATACTAACTAAATTTAGTGGAAGGGGTTCAAGGCTTTCCTATTTTTAGTTAGCTGGTAAAATAACGTCGAAAAAGGAGTTAAGTTTACCATTGGAAATTTTATTCTACTCACCAAACATTGTTTATAAATTGCACTATTAATACAGGATGGTAAAAACCAACTGCGTTCAACAAAAATGTGAACGAATATTCCCTGAATGGGTTACCAAGTTCTACAATGGATAGAAGGATGACCTATGCTATATCACATCTATAAGCTAGGTTTAAATTAAGTTTCACAAAAGAGAAAACTATCAAAATGGTCTACAGTGACCTCCAATTATCTTTAATTACTTATCTAACCTGTCGTAAATTACAGTGGCTAATGTGGCTTCTCAATAATTATATAACAGAGAAATAATCGCGTTTCAGATTTTTACTTCAAGTGGCAAATGTGAACACCATGAGCTTCAATTTACGATCGACACTAGTATTACGCAAAAATGGGGTGTAACAGATGAGACTTCTGCAGTTCTGAGTGAAGCTTTATGCGCTGTTATGCTGCATCGCGTGCTTTCATTACCTTGTCGGTGTTCGTCAGGGGGGCGTCGGCCGGCGCAGCAGCCATCCACCTCGCCGTCTCGGAACTAACTCTCCCCTAACTTCTCCTTACTACAATTTACCGAAGTTGGTTTAAAAAAAAACTATCTGGCTGTGTTTTCATCTGACCAATCAGGGTCTCAATGTTAACCTTAAGCTCCGCCTCCAAAAATTCTGTCTGTCCAATGAGAAACGTTATACTTTTCGTGGTAGGGCAATGTTATTAAAGTTTGCAACGTAACAGAGACGCGAAAAAGTCTCATGCTAAAACTTGTTGCTGGTGTGGTCCTTTTAGCGTTATCGTAAGATGTATACTTTTCTTCTGGAGGGCTGTAGCTTTTAACATGAGCTGGGGGATGGTCCTTGACGTAACAGAGACGTGAAATAGTCTCACGCTAAAACGTGCAGGTGGTAGTGGCCCTTTTTCTGTTACCGTAAGATCAATACTGTTTTTCTGGATGGCTCTAGCTTTTAAAATGGGCTGGGGGTGGTCCTTGACGTAACAGAGACGCGAAAAAGTCTCACGCTAAACGTGCGAGAGGTGTGGTCTTAGCGGTAGGCTGGCGACGTGCGTGTCTAGTCCGTCCCTTATCGCAGGGCCTTCTAGCTTAACACGGTTGTGCTCTCGGCTTCTGTTCTCGTTTCTCCCCTCGGAACTGCGTCGGTCTCACGGTGGGAAGGTACGACATGCATTTAGGCGTTCTTGTGTTAGTCTGTGGTATTCCATTTGCTCACTAGTTACTCGTATTACTTTGGTTAATTTAATGCCACGATTTATTCGGAGCTATGTGACATACTACTGGATTTGCTTATCATGTCAGAGTTTTCATGGAAGGTGTTGGATTTGCCTGACACCTTACACTCACAACAAATAGCTCTCTGGTGCGGTTGCAAGTACTGTACGTCTATCTGTATTACTGAGGCACTCAAGCCACTCCAACAACCGCAAGGTTGAAGGTTCATCGAAGGTGGGTGGTTGCTTTTACAAACAAAAAATTGGTATACTTATCGGTAAAAGCCAAGCCTGCAGCACGAAACGTCGCCAGATCGATTGGTTGTCGGACTACGGAATACTTCGGCCCTCCTTAATGAAAACGTTCACCTCTCTGTTAGGTAAATATTGGCAAAGAGTGATAAAGAGTTTACATCCCAAGGTAAACTGTTGATTCTCTTTTCCCAGTAAGATCTGTACGATAAGTTAGGGACTCAGAAGTCGCCGAATTAGCTCTAGTACAAAGACTTCATAACATCCTCCTTCCTAATCGACCTACTGGATTGCGATATAATTCACCGTGATCGCGTATGCCTAGTGAAATTATATAGTGAGAAAGGCTCTCGTTACCGAAGGAACATAATACCGGTTAGTTAGGGGAAAGTCTACGACACACCCTTCTGTAGAAAGAATCTAGTCTAAACCTAACCTGAAAGCAGATGATAATTTTGAATTGGGCGGAATATAGTGCATCGCTCACGGACCACACAGGGGAAAAGTGTACAACGTAATATTTAATGCAAAAAATACTGATAATACAAAAAACACTGATTAGCCCAAAAGGGGATAATTAAACGGTTGCCAGCACGCTATGGCAATGAGTATCCAGAATGTTAAGAAAGGTAATGGCAAAGAAATTTAAGTAAATGATCACTGGATTGGCTACAGAAGGGTGTCACGCTTTTCCACTGCACAACAGTTCACGAGAAAATAAATGAATCAGAAAGCACTGAGTTAGCAATTACTTATTCTGAAATACTAAATTTTGAAACTAAAGTTAAATGAAGTTACTGGTCAAATAAAATTTTGAAAATAAAGTTAAATGAATGTAACTAAATCGTTGTAATGCAAAAAAATGACTTTCAGTAACGTTCGTGTAATGTGGAAAAGGCAAGCAATTTACTCTTCATTACTGAAAGATTGAACTGAGTTTACTTTAAGCTAATTAGCAACGGATTTTACTTTTAAAATAACGACAGTAGAATACATATACAAGTAACTTCCTAAGCGAAATACAGAATAAATTAAATTACGCACTCTTAATTTGCTGTATCTCTCTTTTTATTAGTTTTGACAGTGAAATTTTACATTACTTGAAGGGAATTAAGTTAATATTCAAAATTATGAATCAGTTGAACCTCTCTTATAAATTACAAGAATCAATGGTTACTCGGGCAGAAAATTTAGACTGAAACTGGTCATTACCAAACAAAAAAAGTGGCTAAAAGTATGTAATCAATTTTCATGTTGTTACGACACTTGGTGATAGCATGGAAAGGAAAGGGACACTGCTTGGTAATAATATCTGAGGACAATGACAACACAGGTGCTTTATAAGTTTTAACTACTGCAGGATATTATTCAGGTTAGCCATGCTTTGTAAAAGAAATGCCCCTGTGCAGTGCATCTGTAAGTTTCCTTATATTTTGTTACTTTACGGTTTTACGATGTTGTACGGTGCGGACGACAAAGCATGTTGCCGATGATGATCTGAGCTGCCGCTTTTGCTCCTCCTGGTCGTTGAGAGCCCTGAGTCGTCTCCAGAGCCAGGAATAATTATGGGACAGGCAAAGGAACTGCAGCTTCCACCACCTATCCACTCCTGAGGTGCTCTCAATGTCCTCCGGTTAACGAGTTTGGTTCACATACACCGACTGATCATAGAGGCACACCGCATCGAGAGAGTGCTCAACAAACACTTCCGCACTCTTTCATCACTCAAGCTGCTCTGCTTCATCTCTGCTCGAACCGTGACAGAGACTCTTCATACAGAAAGATAAACAACGGCACATCTATTGTCATTTCGTGTTGCTGTTGCCACATTTAAAGAAATTTATCTTGGCTATACCCAGCGATTTACAATATTTACATTATAATTACAATCTATTATACACAGCCATAAATAAATACACTATCTCATCGGTGGTCTGGATAGTTACGGTGCCACAACGTACACTACTGGCCGTTAAAATTGCTACACCAGGAAAAAATGCGGATGATAAACGGGTATTTATTGGACAAATATATCATACTAGAACTGAGATGTGATTACATTTTCACGCAATTTGGGTACATAGATCCAGAGAAATTAGTACCCTGAACAACTACCTCTGGCCGTAATAACGGCCACGATACGCCTGGACATTGAGTCAAACAGAGCTTAGATGGCGTGTACAGGTACAGCTGCCCATGCAGCTTCAACACGATACCACAGTTCATCAAGACTAATGACTGGCGTATTGTGACGAGCCAGTTGCTCGGATACCATCAACCAGACTTTTACAGTTGGTGAGAGATCTGGAGAAAGTGCTGGCCAGGGCAGCATCATACATTTTCTGTATCCAGAAAGGCCCGTACAGGACCTACAACATGCGGTCGTGTTTATCATGCTGAAATGTAGGGTTTCGCAGGGATCAAATAAAGGGTAGAGCCACGGGTCGTAACACATCTGAAATGTAACGTCTACTGTTCAAAGTGCCGTCAGTGCTAACAAGAGGTGACCGAGACGCGCAACCAATGGCACCCCATACCATCACGCCGAGTGATACGCCAGTATGGCGATGACGAATATACGTTTCCAATGTGCGTTCACCGCGATGTCGCCAAACATGGATGCGACCATCATGATCCTGTAAACAGAACGTGGATTCATCCGAAAAAATGAAGTTTTGCTATTCGTGCATGCAGGTTCGTCGTTGAGTACACCCTCGCAGGCGCTCCTGTCTGTGGTACAGCGTCAAGGGTAACCGCAGCCATGGTCTCCGAGCTGGTAGTCTATGCTGCTGAAAACGTCGTCGAACTGTCGGTGTAGATGATTGTTGTCTGGCAAACGTCCCCATCTGTTGACTCAGGGATCGAGACGTGGCTGCACCGTTACAGCCATGCGGATAAGATGCCTGTCATCTCGACTGCTAGTGTTACGAGGCCGTTGGGATCCAGCACGGCGTTCCGTATTACCCTCCTGAACCCACCGGTTCCATATTCTGCTAACAGTCATTGGATCTTGATCAACGCGAGCAGCAATGTCGCGATATGATAAACCGCAATAGCGATAGGCAACAATCCGACCTTTATCAAAGTCAGAACGGTGGTGGTACGCATTTCTCCTCTTTACACGAGGCATTACCACAACGTTTCACCAGACAACACCGGTCAACTGCTGTTTGTGTAGGAGAAACTGGTTGGAAACTTTCCTCATGTCAGCAAGTTGCAGGTGTCTCCATAGGCGCCAACCTTGTGTGAATGCTCTGAAAAGCTAATCATTTGCATATGACATCTTCTTCTGTCAGTTAAATTTCGCGTCTGTAGCCCGTCATGTTCGTGGTGTAGCAATTTTAATGGCCAGTAGTGTAGAAGCACGCTCTCTAAGTTGCCAGTATGAGAGAAGACTAACTACGCCTCTAGCCAACGCCGTGGGGCTCAAGGAATGCCGTCTCGATTTTTGTTATGAGCAGACGGCCTGGAAATACCGCGTCTATTACCCAGTGGGCTAGCTTGCTATTGAGAGTTTGTATTAGTTACGTTCAATTAAAGTTGGACAGCGACGAGTATTTGTTAGCTTTGAGATTATGCAGAACAGTCATCCTAACTTCACAGAATTAGACATTGATTACGGCTTCACATATACGTGCTCATCCTAGTCAAATATATATATGCATTTGATATTTACTTGTGTTTTTGACGCTTTTAATAGTGTTAAAGTTACATGCAATACCGGAGTGCTTCACCTCCCCTGCCCCTACTCGCTTCCTTCACTCTCGGCTTATACAGGGTGTCCCAGCTATCTTGTCCACCCAAAATATCTCTGGAACAATAACAGCTATTGGAAAACGACTTTCACCGGTAACAATGTAGGGCTGGGGCCCATAAATGTACGTATTTGGAAACATTCTAAAACGAAAGCTTTTTTTTACACAAACTTATGTTTTTTTTTAATGGACCTCCTATATTTTTTCTTCAACAATCCATAGCATGACAAAGCACATACATAATGTCGCTGATTGCATCGCAATATTCCCATTACATCCCGAGATATTGAGACGCGAAGTTGACGCTTGAAACACCCGATATGCGCTGCTATCGCACGTCCTGAGGCTCAGGCGTGAACCCCATGCTGCTCGTAATCGCAGTGTGATTGACATGCGTAGTCACACTTCCATATTTATCAAGAGGTCCGAAACGAATAATACGGTCTGCTGCCATCCTGCATTAACGTCTTGCATTCCAGTAGGTCTTTATACAATAGGCTAGGGGTGATGCGGTTCTGTAACATATCTGTGTACCGCAACGTTTGTCACAAAGTTAACTTCGCTTATCGTTAATCCGTTAATAAAAAGGTAATGCCATTCAACGTAAAGACTTTACTTTACTGTATATCTAGCGCATTCACTCGTAATAGTAAAATTCATGTTGATGGTTTTAGTGAAACGAGCAAGTGGACTAAAAGTTTTACCGTTGTTTAGGTAAAAATGTTTTGATTTGGGAAGTTCAGCTAGGACTTAGAAGATGTAAATATGTTTAACCAATTACTTTTATTATCACATAATTATTAATGTTATGTTTATGTATTGCGTTAAATGACAAACTGTTGCAAACAAATGTTTCTTAACCTCACTGGGTAATATGGCCCTTTGTAGAAACTTCCACTGTGATACCAGCACTACATACTGAACATAGCGTTCACATCTCATGCTCAAAGTAATGCCCATTGGCTTGCATACATAGGGTCACTCTGCGGATGAAGGATGCTCTACTTCGTGCTACTGTTTCCTCTTTGATAGCTGTACAAGCATCAATAATGCGTTGCTTCATGTCCTCTGGTGTTGTTGGTTCATGTTGGTAAACAGCATCCTTCACTGCTCCCCAAAGAAAATAACCCAGCGGTGTAAGGTCCGGAGAACGGGCAGGCCACCTAACTGGGCCACCTCGTCCAATCCACCTACCAGGGAACTTACGGTTCTGAAGTCGTCGTGCTCGTAAGGCGTTATGTGCAGGGCATCTATCATTCTGATACCACATGACCATTCTCCGGTTCAGAGGTACGGTCTCCAAGAGAACAGGAAGATTGTGTCGTATAAATCTAGAGTATTGTCTGCCATTTTGGATGCCATTTATAAAGAAAGGTCCGATAATGGTATCTCCTATAATCCCACACCAAACATTAACTTTCCACGGACGTTGATGCTCTACCTGACGGCGCCATTTTGGATTGTCTGCGGACCAATAATGCATATTCCTCATATTGACAATTCCTTTGTTGGAGAATGATACCTCGTCGGTAAAGGGAACATTTGCAAAAAATTTTGGATTAGTCAGAAGTTTTTGCTGAGCCCACCGACAAAATGTTACCCTACTGCGGAAGTCATTTCCATGAATATCCTGGTGTAAATGAACATGGTAAGGATGAAATTTATGACGTTTAAGAATACGCTGTGCACTTGATTTCGACACACCAACTTCACGTTCAATTTGACGTGTGCTGATTTGAGGATTCACAGCAATGGTAGCGAGCACAGCAACTTCAGCACATTCACCTCTGAGTATTCTAGGACGATGTCGAGGTCTTGGATTTAAGCTTCCCGTTTCACATAGACGAGATGTGAGACGACCAAATATCCGTCGCGAAGGCGAAGTCTTGTCAGGGAATCGTCTTCTGTACAGTCGTTCTGCCTGAACAGCATTTCGTCCACCTACTACAGGGTACAATACAGGTATGTAGAGTAGGGTAGAAAACAGACATATTAACTTAATAATCGTAATGTTCGCTAACAGTACTATCAACAAACAAGATATCTCATAACGTATTTCCCGTCAACGTACATTCTCCATAGATCAGCAGCATTTCTACCATATCTTCATGTGTGTACATTAAACGGTACAGTGTAAGTTACACAACGCAACCATTATTCACAATGTGTACTACCTCCGTGCCGTCACTAGATTACTCTGGTGCACGATTACACTGGCAAGCGGTTTACTGCACGCTAAAGCAACAACAAATGGGATGCTCGGAGGGTAGTGGAGTACAGGAGTTTGCATGGGTCGCAAATCATAAACAAAGCGAAGTGGTAACTGTGGCAGTAATGGGAACTAAGTTGGACACCTGACTAGGTAGAGTCAGGCCCTGCGCGACAGGTACAATGGGTCATATAACGCATTAGATAAACCTTATTTTGGGTGTGCAGGATAAGTAAGACAACCTGACGTGTGTACACCGATCGGTACTGGTTCATATTGTGTACGCAGATACGTAAAACTTGTAAGAGGGAAACCATTATGTGCTTATGAGAGTTGATGGCAGCAGACCTTATTATTCGTTTCGGACCTCTTGATAAGTATGGAGGTGTGATTACGCATGTCAATCACATAGCGATTACGGGCAGCATGGGGTTCACGCCTGAGCCTCAGGACGTGCGCTAGCGGCGCATGTCGGGTGTTTCAAGCGTCAAATTCGCGTCTCAATATCTCGGGATGTAATGGGAATATTGCTATGCAATCAGCGCCATTGTGTATGTGCTTTGTCATGCTATGGATTGCCGAAGAAAAAATATAGGACGTCCATTTTAAAAAAAAGAGTTTGTGTTAAAAAACACATATGCTTTCGTTTTAGAATGTTTCCAAATATGTACATTCATGGGCCCCAGCCCTACATTGACAACGGTGAAAGTCGTTTTCCAATAGCTGTTATTGTTCCAGAGATATTTTGGGTGGACAAGATAGCTGGGACACACTGTATTGCAGAAGCAGTTCACAGGAGCAGACCCACGCACCGCCTATCCAGAGGGGATACAAAAACATCCATTACTTGTTAGTAATAAGGCATACACATACAGAATTAGCAATGCAGTACAAGCTATCAACGGATATTGAACGACGAAAAAAATGGTTCATACGGCTCTGATCACAATGCGACATAATTTCTGAGGTCATCAGTCGCCTAGAACTCAAAACTAATTAAACCTAACTAACCTAAGGACATCACACACATCCATGCCCGAGGCAGGATTCGAACCTGCGACCGTAGCGGTCGCTCGTCTACAGACTATAGTGTCTAGAACCGCACGGCCACTCCGGCAGGCAAACGACGAAAAAATTTTGAACCGTGCATAAGGTACTTTATCTTCATTTTCAGTGTTACAGCTTGCACCATCCCGTTGGGCTACATGGTATTAATATTACTGTTATTATTCTCAGAAAGAGCCGATAGAGTACTGCACATTATTCAGAGAACTAACTAAAATTGAAGACATATTGGTCTTAAAATAATGGAAGCTAATACCAAAAAATAAACATTACCTGTAGAGTGGAATCTGCGAAACACAGTTACGAATCTATCTTGGTGTCAAGAGTAAATAGACGTGGTTATCGCAACATTTGGGACCACCGGATTCATCACCTCAGTCAGATTCTTAATGGTGAAACGCACTTCTGGAATCACATGATGGACATTAATGCTATATTCAAATATATCTGCAGAACCCGGCGCACGCCCTGAACTATTACCACCTCCATACAACAAAACACAATTCTTTCAACAATCTTGAGTTTGGTGTACAGCTACAAAGATTTTTCTCTCTAATTTCATTATTTCTGCGATCACTGGGAGTGACGCTTGCGTAAAACGCTTTGTGCTTGATTTCAGACTAATGAAAGCCATACAACTACAGTCGATCAAAAATTAAGTGATGGAAACTAACATAGGCGATAAAGCTTCTGCGTGTTCCTCGAAGGAGTTATGGGCATCCAACTATGTTTCAGGTAATATGGCAACCGTGTCTCCTGTAGATTCTCAATTAGCAGCCGTTTAAGAAATGCGAGCAACGCTGTAGTCGAGAGTTCCACGCGAATTCCGTGGTGCACCCAAAGCCGGAAGCACCCGTCTGGCCCTTAGCGTTGTCTGGAAAATATGCTAAAGCGGGCAGGCGGTTGTTTGGATGCAAGTTTGCGAAAATTGGATGTTTGCATACAGTGCGCGCTCCGCCTACCTCGCACAAATTTGCCATTAAAGCACGAGCCGCCCCGTCGACTTTAATCCGAGGTTCCCCACAGCGAAGAGAAGGACGAAGAAAGTGGAGGAGAGGGATGCAGGAATAATGAAGCGTCAGGTTCAAGTACACACAGGCTGCCCGGCAACCGTACCGACGGAGAGCAAGGTGCGCTTCGTAGCTTTTCTCACTGGTATGAATAGTAAGAGGTGCAACTCATTTTTTTGGTTATATTGCATCTTTGCGTACTTCCTCTGGAGCAGAAATCATTTTAGTTTCAAGGGCTACGCAGAAGTATTACAAATATTTCTGCTCTCTTTACGTATTTGCGTTATGTCATTTGGGCAGAAGACATTTTGAAGGTTATTACTTTCTAAAAGAGAAGACATTTTGAAGGTAATTACTTTCTAAAAGAGGGGGGGGGTCCTAATAGTAAGTTTCCTTTTGTAGTTAAATCTACATATTCATAAATATTCCGTGGGGTACATTCTGCATACTAAACCAGGTCACACTCCACATGGGAAGGATACAACCTGCGTCCGGCCATTCTGATTTAGGTTTTCCAAGATTTTCTTAAATCACTTCGGGCAACAACCGGAATGGTTCCTTTGGAAGGGTACGCCTGATTTCGTTTCCCATCCTTCCCTAATCCGAGCTTTTGATCCGTTTCTAATGACCTCGTTGTCGACGGCAGGTTAAACACCAATCTCGTTCTTCACGAGCATTTACTTTGCAAATGAATTGTCAATTAATTTTGCCGGCCTTTGTGGCCGTGCGGTTCTAGGCGCTACACTCTGGAACCTCGTGACCGCTACGGTCGCAGATTCAAATCCTGCTTCGGGAATGGATGTGTGTGATGTCCTTAGGTTAGTTAGGTTTAAGTAGTTCTGAGTTATAGGTGAGGGATGACCATAGATGTTAAGTCCCATAGTGCTCAGAGCCATTTGTCTATTAATTTTATTCCAGAGTAGAGATACTCTTACCCTTTTGACGATAACAGCGCATAATGGCGCACTGCATTTCAATTTTTTTTTCTTTCGATGCCGCAGAAGTAAGAATAACACATTGGCTGCAGTAACTGCCCTTATTCTTGTATTTACCGATGCTAATCAGATAGATTGAAAATGTCACGAAATAAGGACTTGTTTATTAGTAGCACATCGTGTTACGTATGAGCTTTACTTATATAAAGGGTGTCCTAGGAGGAGAAGTCGATTTTCAGGGATATGTCAGAAACCATCATTCGAAGCAAAATAAGACCTGTAAACAAAGGTTCAGAAATGCATATCTTCAGATCTGTGAGTACTGCTCCATCTTTGATGCTGTGGAACAAATCTGTTCGACTGATAGCTCTTTGCATTCCATATTTTGAAAGGTGGTAGTAAGGACCAAAACAAGATAAAAAGTCCAATAAACATAAAGTGCATACGTCAACACCTGTGAACATTCGTTCATCTTCGCTACTTTGAAAAACATCCGTATTAAGGTACACGTTTCGTAGGTCATGTTTTGATTTCTATTACCTCCTCCCAAAATCTGAAAAGCAGAGAGCTTGCTGTAGAGACGATTTGTTTCACACTATCGCAGCTAAGAAGTTTTCGTAGCTGTTAAGGTATGCAATTTTGATCCCATTTTCACTATATTTTCTATGGCTTCGAGTAGTCGTTCGTATCATATCCGTGAATGCCGACTGTATGTGGACAAAACTCATATCCTTCAATTACATCATTGGGAGTAATCACAGTAATATAGTCAAGCCGTTACGTGTATAAAGATACTTGTTAGAAGCAGTTTAAGGAGTAAGAATCACATAAATATAGCTGCTGAAAGGGCCCACGCTGGAATCAAAGTCACTGGAAGGATTTTACAACATTTTCAGTCTCCAGAATGAGATTTTCACTCAGTAGTGGAGTGTGCGATGATATCTAACTTCCTGGCGGAATAAAACTGTGTGCCGGACCGAGACTCTAACTCCTAGGTCCCGAGTTCGAGTCTCGGTCCGACACAAAGTTTTAATCTGCCAGGAAGCTTCATACTGTCAGTATTTTTTGTTAGTCTGAAAGCATTACCGAGTTGTAATATCGAGAATAATAGTGGCATTTGAGATCGATTAATACTGAAAATATATAAAGAGTGACAGAGAGAGAGAGAGAGAGAGAGAGAGAGAGAGAGAGAGAGAGACAGAGATACTGCAATCAAATCCCCACCACCATTTATTTCTTCACTAAGCTTAAAAGCGTCTCAGACATACTCAGCTACTCTATTTGTGGCACAAAGACTATAAGAAAATACCTTGTTTAGTATTCTGAGGATAAGCTTTCAAAATAAAATCAAAACTACCATGATGGTAAAAGCAGAGAAATTCGGCTTCATAGATCTGTGTTTTGTAACTCGATGTTCTCTTGGAACAGATGCAAATGGAAAAGAGCGGGGATGATAACTATGGCAGATTGTTCACAGTTCGCCAGAAGCCATGTGGGGTACAATGTAGTATAATGCTGCAGAAACCATGAGAGTTTTAAGTTGCTGGTGGGTTAGCTTTGACACACCTTGCAAATATAAAAAAAAATTGTAGCTCTCGGCCTATAGCTTGAATTAGTACATAGGTTCAGTGAATATGAAGTATACCGCTTTGTATTAATAACTGAATGCATTACTTCGGGCTCGTCAAACATAAATGATAATGAGAGTAAATCCGTCTTTGTCAGCTGCCTGTTACTCGGTACATTCACGATCAATTATTTGCCACTAGTTTTTTAGTGACGGAAGAGGTCAATGCTTTGTATTATTCTCATGATACTGAAAAGCCAAACCATTTATTGAAGCACAGATATAGCGTATTAGAACACACGCTCTTACTCATTGGTATTCAAACACATAAGATTGACGTAAGTTTCGTTCCTATTTTCTGCTGACTAGTTGAAATACGGCATCAACCAGTAATGTGTCCATATGTTGCATGTTATCCTCTAGGGCTTTCAGTGTGTCTAGGCTGCGAACGACTGCAATATCTTTCCCGTGTGTCCGCTAACGACCGACGCTCAGGGGTGCTTGTGCAAAGCAGTGCGGTGAAAAATTCCAATATCAACGGATTACGACGGGGGTAGATGTGTCATCAGCTGCTGCGCTTCACCCACACTGTTGAGACCTGATTCTTCCTCATGTTGTCACGGAAAACGTTATCTGCACATATAGATAGTTTACGCAACCTAGAAATGAGTCACATTGTAAAATAAATAAGAATACTCAAAGGCATAAGCCAGGCTGTTGATCGATTTTTACTTGTTTTCCTGTAAATGACGAAACATCACCACTTTCGAAACACAGAGTCATTATTTTACACAACGCCATTTTTAAAAATCGTTAAATCTTTCTAAACAACTCCTCTTCCCTAAAAGAAATGTACTGTCGCCCACATTAAGGACTCGAGCAAATGTAAAGATGATTCTTAAGGTTCTGTTCATAGAAAGATAAAAACGACCAAAATTTATTCCATCGCGCATACGTATAGTTTCTGAGTCGATATAACTAAGCCGGCCGGAGTGGAGGAGCGGTTCTAGGCGCTTCAGTCTGGAACCGCGCGACCGCTACGGTCGCCGGCCGCGGTGGTCTCGCGGTTCTAGGCGCGCAGTCCGGAATCGTGCGACTGCTACGGTCGCAGGTTCGAATCCTGCCTAGGGCATGGATGTGTGTGATGTCCCTAGGTTAGTTAGGTTTAAGTAGTTCTAAGTTCTAGGGGACTAATTACCACAGCAGTTGAGTCCCATAGTGCTCAGAGCCATTTTTGAACCGCTACGGTCGCAGGTTCGAATCCTGCCTCGAGCATGAATGTGTGTGATGTACTTAGGTCAGTTAGGTTTAAGTAATTCTAAGTTCTAGGGAACTGATGACCTGAGGTGGTAAGTCCCATAATGCTCAGAGCCATTTGAACCATTTTTTTTAAAATTACTATTCAGAAAGGCAAATTCAGGTTACGTTTCGAAAACCTCCACTGGAATTTATGTTTAAAGATAAACGAATTAAAACGTGATCTTCTTTTGACAATAAGATTTAGATTTCTGTTTCAATATGACGTCGTTAAGAGAGATTAAAAAATATCGATTCTTAAATAAAACTGCACGAAATTAAATACGGTTTTGCTTCAATGGCACGAATGTCCCCTCTGTCCCTGAAGAATGGGATATCAAAAACCTATTCAAATGCGCTAGCCAAATTCAGTACAAATCTAGGTGTTACTAGTATATGTTAATGTTAGCCAGGTCCATTCTCTTGTAGGGATTATTGAAAGTCAGATTGCGTTGCGCTAAAAATATTGGCTGTCAGTTTAGTGTTGATCAGAATAGGTAAAGAGCGAAAGTCTGAGTACGTTCAGCTCCGCTCAGCTGTTTGAAAATCAAATAATGTAAGAGATTTGTCAGCACAGTAATTCATTAATTTTTCTAAGAGGACGTTTCATTAGCATAGCCAGTCAATTTGCCCCTTGAAGGTGACAGATGTTCTACACTGCTAGATACAGAACGATACCATACTTTGCTATATCTTACACGTGTTGCTCGCTATCGCGTAGTTGTACAACGCAAGTGACGCCAACACATGTGTGGGGAATCATTAAAAGACGTTCCTAAATTTTATTGTATCTCTGCTTTGCTAATGACACATGTTACGTAAATTTCTTGATATTGACGTTCTGTTCAAATAAAATTACGTTACTTGGCGTTATAATACTTTCTAATTCCTTCCAAACATTTTCTGGTGCCGAAACCAGCGAACGGAAACTTTTTAAATCTCTGAGACGTCTACCGTACTTCTAGAGCTTAGACATTGATTCCGGGTGACTACACGGCGTAGTTTTTTCACGCGTAACGTACAACGCACGCTCCCAGCTAAGTCACTAACACATTGTAACCTTCAGCATATTTCCATTAAATGCTGAAATGTATCAGCTTACTGTCCGTAAACTAGCTATTGAAATAATATTTGAGGTCTGCGTAGAAGAATAATCTGATTACATAATGAGAACACAGATGATCTCTAGAGAGGAAGTTGAATAATATCGCTTGTCAAGATCAGCTTATCTTTCAGTGACCTTACATTTATGACTAAAGATGGGCACAAATTTGGAAACCACCGACTGCTTTTCTATGCAGAAACGAAAACGAGCAACGCAGGATTCCGACGGTTCACGCTTCATTAATAAAATAAATTTCTTTCACTACTTCACGTCCCACAGTTAAATAGAATACGTTATCAGTCGATGCATGAAACTTTTATAGTTCAATGACCCTGGACTATACTATCCAAGACTTACTACACGACGTAGAATACGATGCCGATGCCTTAGCGAGTGAAGACTATTCAAATTGTGTCAATCGCGGTATTCTAAAGGTAAAACGCAGTATGGAGACTTCCTGCTTCACGGTCCAAAGGACGACTTAACGGGGATTCTATGCAATTGTGCAGTCGCAGTGTATGACTAACCTCCATCAAACTAGAGCCGTTATCAGGTGACACTGAGAAATGCACTTGTTTTGGGAACATGTAGAATCCTCTATGAATACAGACCAAGACTTGTCAACTGCCAATAAACATATATCTCTTCGACGATACCTGGAGGGGGAACCCAAGCGTTTGTTAAGGCATTACTTTGTCTACACCTGCTTATGAACAAACCAAAGAAATTTTACGGACACCAGATGCTGTTAGAAACAGAATTAGCCACGCGCATCTCGTGTATCAGGAAGACGTTACGCCTGTAACATCTGACTGCTCAGAAGCTCTTAAGATTTGTTTAATGTAATAAGCGCATTCAAGTTATACAGACACTAGTGGAGACCTTAGAAGCTTACGGTAGAGTTTTAGTTTCATTTTTCGCGCTGTTATGTCCGTGCTCGAAAGTTCATTCGAAGAGGGTACAATAATTGTCAGAAGGGAACGTCCTGAAACTGATGGAATTCCTTTCAGAAGAGGTGGATGGAACAATGACGGCTCAAAAGATTTGAGGGGAAACTTGCAGATTACTAACACTTAACCGTCTACAATAGCTCTCTATTTTCGATCTAAGTCAGTACATACAGCAGACAAATCCCTCCGAAAGGTAGAAGCCTCATGTGTATTTTGCGAGCAGCGTGATCCTTAAGTACAAGATGGCGACAAGGTGAAAGTTTTTCGTGACTGGCCGGCCAGTGTGGCCGTGCGGTTCTAGGCGCTTCAGTTTGGAACCGCGAGACCGCTACAGTCGCAGGTTCGAATCCTGCCTAGGGCATGGATGTGTGTGATGTCCTTAGGTTTGTTCGGTTTAAGTAGTTCTAAGTTCTAGGGGACTGATGACCACTGATGTTAAGTCCCATAGTGCTCAGAGCCATTTAAGCATTTTTTCATGACTGCCATAAGATTCTGAGATCTAACTAATGGTGCTCTCTTTGCCTCAAACATATCCACACAGTAAATGACTGCAAAAAGAAAGGAAAAGCATTTTGTCTCTTTTGCAACAAAAGCCATACCACGTCGTTCTACAGCAATTCGGAATATTTTATTTCATCGGCTTCTTCTGCCGAACATAGTTCAGCCGACAATGTGAATACCAGAGATTTACGATTCACTTTCCTCCAGATGGTCTGCGAGTATGTAACAGGGCCCACAGGCGTAAGTAGACTGATGCGCTGCATTTTAGATGATGGCGGCCAACCTACCTTCATCAGCAAATTACCGATCGACAAATTAAAACTTAAAGTTATTGTGAATCTGAAACTTGTTGGGAATTACCCACTCTCAGTCATCCACTGGGTTCCATTCTTATTTTCTGGTCCACCCATATTCGCGAATAGAAACAGTAATATAGTAAGTGAAGAATTCGTTTCCTCGTCTATGATCATAAAAACTGTAGTCACACTATCGCTTTCGGTCTGTGACGACCATCTTCAGATTTGTTTATAATACACTCCTGGAAATGGAAAAAAGAACACATTGACACCGGTGTGTCAGACCCACCATACTTGCTCCGGACACTGCGAGAGGGCTGTACAAGCAATGATCACACGCACGGCACAGCGGACACACCAGGAACCGCGGTGTTGGCCATCGAATGGCGCTAGCTGCGCAGCATTTGTGCACCGCCGCCGTCAGTGTCAGCCAGTTTGCCGTGGCATACGGAGCTCCATCGCAGTCTTTAACACGGGTAGCATGCCGCGACAGCATGGATGTGAACCGTATGTGCAGTAGGACGGACTTTGAGCGAGGGCGTATAGTGGGCATTCGGGAGGCCCGGTGGACGTACCGCCGAATTGCTCAACACGTGGGGCGTGAGGTCTCCACAGTACATCGATGTTGTCGTCAGTGGTCGGCGGAAGGTGCACGTGCCCGTCGACATGGGACCGGACCGCAGCGACGCACGGATGCCCGCCAAGACCGTAGGATCCTACGCAGTGCCGTAGGGGACCGCACCGCCACTTCCCAGCAAATTAGGGACACTGTTGCTCCTGGGGTATCGGCGAGGACCATTCGCAACCGTCTCCATGAAGCTGGGCTACGGTCCCGCACACCGTTAGGCCGTCTTCCGCTCACGCCCCAACATCGTGCAGCCCGCCTCCAGTGGTGTCGCGACAGGCGTGAATTGAGGGACGAATGGAGACGTGTCGTCTTCAGCGATGAGAGTCGCTTCTGCCTTGGTGCCAATGATGGTCGTATGCGTGTTTGGCGCCGTGCAGGTGAGCGCCACAATCAGGACTGCATACGACCGAGGCACACAGGGCCAACACCCGGCTTCATGGTGTGGGGAGCAATCTCCTACACTGGCCGTACACCTCTGGTGATCGTCGAGGGGACACTGAATAGTGCACGGTACATCCAAACCGTCATCGAACCCATCGTTCTACCATTCCTAGACCGGCAAGGGAACTTGCTGTTCCAACAGGACAATGCACGTCCGCATGTATCCCGTGCCACCCAACGTGCTCTAGAAGGTGTAAGTCAACTACCCTGGCCAGCAAGATCTCCGGATCTGTCCCCCATTGAGCATGTTCGGGACTGGATGAAGCGTCGTCTCACGCGGTCTGCACGTCCAGCACGAACGCTGGTCCAACTGAGGCGCCAGGTGGAAATGGCATGGCAAGCCGTTCCACAGGACTACATCCAGCATCTCTACGATCGTCTCCATGGGAGAATAGCAGCCTGCATTGCTGCGAAAGGTGGATATACACTGTACTAGTGCCGACATTGTGCATGCTCTGTTGCGTGTGTCTATGTGCCTGTGGTTCTGTCAGTGTGATCATGTGATGTATCTGACCCCAGGAATGTGTCAATAAAGTTTCCCCTTCCTGGGACAATGAATTCACGGTGTTCTTATTTCAATTTCCAGGAGTGTATACCAGTATATAATTACGCCAGAGTAGCATAGTCATGATGTCTTGCGTCACTTACATCTTCTGATGGTGCACTCTCTCTCTTGTTTATATTACTTTATAAACACATCAGAAGATAGTCATCTGAGACCGAAATTCCTAGTCTGGCGACTATTTTTGCTAGCGTATCATCATCATCATCAACCAATTCAATCATTAAATGATGTGGCCCCTTCGAGTCTTGGATTCAGGTAGGCTTTCAGCAGTTCTCTGCCAAGTGTTACCAGCGACCTTCTTGATGTCTTTGTCCCATCTGTCTGGTGGTCTTCTCCTAGGCCTCCGGTGCTCCCTCGAACTCTACTCCAGTACTAGCTTCGTCCATCTGTTGTCTTTTCGTCTTGCGACGTGGCCAGCCCACTGCCATTTCAAGGAACCCACTGTCTCTAAGATGTCGTTAACCTTAGTTACAGATAGGATGTCATCTTCCCTTTTCCTATCCTTTCTTGTATAGCCCAGAATTGATCTCTCCATGGCTCTCTGTGCTGTCCTAAGTTTTCCTTTTGTAAATGAGTTCTGTGTCCATGTCTCGCAGCCTTACGTCATCACAGGAAGAATGCATTGATAAAATTCTGCTTTTTTCAGATTTACTGGAATTCTTGATCTCAATAGTGTTGAATTCTTCCCAAGTGCCTGCCAGCCAAGCTTGATGCGTCGATAGATTTCTGGCGTTATGTCTCCCTTCATATTTATAATGTGGCCAAGGTAGACATATTCACTGACCTCTTCTAACAGATCGTCCTTGACTTTCACATCCCCAGCTAGGACCCATTTGTTGGACATTACTTTTGTTTCGGAAATGTTCATGTTCAAGCCAACCAGCTGACATGCAAGATCAGTAACTACGTTTTGGAGCTCTGCGAAGTCTTTGGCCAGTAAGGCAATATCATCAGCGAATCTCAAGTTGGTAGGCCTTCTTCCATTAATTCCAATTCCCTTACCTTCTCAGCTCAGCTTTGACAAAGCCATTTCCAATACAGCAGAGAACAGTTTTGGGGAGATGGGATCGCCTTGCTTGACACCGCTCATGATGCAGAATTCTTGAGTTGATTCGCCGATGTTAACATAAGCTGAAGAAGTATGTTGGGTAAGAGAAACAAATTCTCCATTTTTACAGCCAGATTTGGACACGGCTTTGGAAGACTTACAATCAGTTAAGATAAAAAACAGAAAACTTTCCTTCGTAATTTTTATATTCGCAGGAGCAAATGACGTGAAACTCAAGTTGGTGTGTAGGATCTGTTAGACAGCAGACTCTGGTACCGAGCGCCACAGGTTTCGAATCCGCCCCAGGCGGCATGGAACTCGATGACCACTAGAGGTCTCTGCGAGCAGTCGCGCTGTACACCGTGGCTGTGCGTGCTCCGAACCCCTAGTCTAGCTTGAGTGCGACACTGTGAAGCACGTGGTCCCGGCGGCCAATAGCGACATGCCCTGTCGTGTATTTACGTGTCTGCACCTCACTCAGCGAGGCAGTCTGGTATTCGTGTTGATTTAGTTGACATCTCGCTTACAGACATCGTGTTTACGTTTGGACGTTGTTTTGATTTTGTGGGGTTATCTCTTGTGGCCCCACTGCTTAATGCATTGCTGTTGATCTTGGTGTCTTGCTCGGTTGTCGTCGTCGTGCTTGTCCTTCAATTCACGTTCATCCGTCTTGTTTCTTCGGTCCCGCCGCATTTTCGTTAGTGGCAACCCGGCGACCATCCCTGTCGTGGTTACAAAATTTTGGCGACGACGTAAACGGTAGTAGTTGTTTGCGTGGAAACTAAGTTGCTCGGTCTTCTGGAACAACAACAGCAGCTCATGCAGCAGCAGCAAAAGCAGCTCCAGATAGACACCTTACAAAAGTCGATGCGGTTGCTAACAGACAAAGTCGATGCCCCAGAGGCATTACCACAATAGCTTCCGAGTCCTGGAGTGTCCGATGCTAACCCAAGCACGCCGTTGTTCCCACCATTTAATGAAGCTAAAGAATGCAATAAATGAAGCACGCAAAAAGGAATACATTCGTCTCAAAAATGAGTTCGACAGGAAGTGCAAAATGGTTAAGCAGGGATCGATAGAGGACAAAGGTAAGGATGTAGAGGCTTATCTAACTAGGGGTAAGATAGATACTGCCTACAGGAAAATTAGAGAGACCTTTGGAGATAAGAGAACCACTTGTATGAACATCAAGAGCTCAGATGGAAACCCAGTTCTAAGCAAAGAAGCGAAAGCTCAAAGGTGGAAGGAGCATATAGAGCGTCTATACAAGGGCGATGTACCTGAGGACAGTATTATGGAAATGGAAGAGGATGTAGATGAAGATGAAATGGGAGATACGATACTGCGTGAAGAGTTTGACACAGCACTGAAACACCTGAGTCGCAACAAAGCTCCGGGTGTAGACAACATTCCATTAGAACTACTGACAGCCTTGGGAGAGCCAGTCCTGACAAAACTCTACCATCTGGTGAGCAAGATGTATGAGACAGGCGAAATACCCTCATACTTCAAGAAGAATATAATAATTGCAATCCCAAAGAAAGCAGGTGTTGACAGACGTGAAAATTACCGAACAATCAGTTTAATAAGCCATAGCTGCAAAATGCTAACACGAATTCTTTACAGACGAATGGAAAAACTAGTAGAAGCCGACCTCGGGGAAGATCAGTTTGGATTCCGTAGAAATACTGGAACACGTGAGGCAATACTGACCTTACGACTTATCTTAGAAGAAAGATTAAGGAACGGCAAACCTACGTTTCTAGCATTTGTAGACTTAGAGAAAGCTTTTGACAATGTTGACTGGAATACCCTCTTTCAAATTTTAAAGGTGGCAGGGGTAAAATACAGGGAGCGAAAGGCTATTTACGATTTGTACAGAAACCATATGGCAGTTATAAGAGTCGAGGGACATGAAAGGGAAGCAGTGGTTGGGAAGGGAGTAACACAGTGTTGTAGCCTCTCCCCCATGTTATTCAATCTGTATATTGAGCAAGCAGTAAAGGAAACAAAAGAAAAATTCGGAGTAGGTAGTAAAATCCATGGAGAAGAAATTAAAACTTTGAGGTTCGCTGATGACATTGTCATTCTGTCAGAGATAGCAAGGGAGTTCGAAGAGCAGTTGAATGGAATGTACAGTGTCTTGAGAGGAGTGTATAAGATGAACATCAGCAAAAGCAAAACGAGGATAATGGAGTGTAGTCGAATTAAGTTGGGTGATGCTGAGGGAATCAGATTAGGAAATGAGACACTTAAGGTAGTAAAGGAGTTTCGCTATTTGGGGAGCAAAATAGCTGATGATGCTCGAATTAGAGTGGATATAAAATGTAGACTGGCAATGGCAAGGAAAGCGTTTCTGAAGAAGAGAAATTTGTTATCATCGAGTATAGATTTAAGTGTCAGGAAGTCATTTCTGAAAGTATTTGTTTGGAGTGTAGCAATGTATGGAAGTGAAACATGGACGATAAATAGTTTGGACAAGAAGAGAATAGAAGCTTTCGAAATGTGGTGCTACAGAAGAATGCTGAAGATTAGATGGATAGATCGCATAACTAATGAGGAAGTATTGAATAGGATTGGGGAGAAGAGAAGTTTGTGGCACAACTTGACCAGAAGAAGAGATCGGTTGGTATGACATGTTCTGAGGCATCAAGGGATCACCAATTTAGTATTGGAGGGCAGCGTGGAGAGTAAAAATAGTAGAGGGAGACCAAGAGATGAATACTCCAAGCAGATTCAGAAGGATGTAGGTTGCAGTAGGTACTGGGAGACGAAGAAGCTTGCACAGGATAGAGTAGCATGGAGAGCTGCATCAAACCAGTCTCAGGACCGATGAGCACAACGACAACAAAGAGGACTGGAAACATACTTACATCAGCTGAAACAACATTCCATGTGTTTTCAAGTCACGGATGACCCGTTGCAGTGGTCGTTGTTTTTGTCTTGGGTCTCCCCAGACACTTTCTTTCTTCTCTAGAAGTTGGCAATCTTTTCCGATCTTGTGGGTCCCTCTTTCCAGAAGATATGCCTTTTGCTGACAAACTATCATTCACAGTGCTACCATGTGGTCGCCTCTCGGTTGGAGTTCCACCAATACCATAAACAGTCTGGTCAATCATATCGTTCCTGGGTCACGGACTTGCAGGGTCTCAGTCGCCGATGCGATTTTATATGCACGAGTCAGCAGTGTAAGGCTTCGTATGCGGAATCCCTGATCCGGAATGTGGTGGTTCAGTTGGCAACCGATCCTGAGGTCCCCACTGAGGCTCTGAAACTGGATAATCCCTCATTGGAAGAGATTCTTTGCATTGCCCACTCATTTGAATTTGCTCAGGCGGCTAACGAGGGTCTCATGCAAAGGCCACAAGTGGCAGAGCTCTGCAGTTTCCACCCACATGACGTAGACGTGACCAGGCCAACACAGCCCAGCGCCATTGGGGCTGCTCTTTGTACAACACCTCTATGGCATCAGAGCCTCCGGTCGCCCCTCGTCGCCGTTCGCGCGACCCACTTATATCTTGCCCACAGTGCTTTACCACACACTCTCGATATGATTGCCTCGAACCCTGGAAAACGTGCATACTGTGTGAGAAGGAGGGCAACATCCGATCTGTTTGTCGTAGTAGCTCGACTCGCTCCCGTCCTTCCCCTACTGCGCCTCAGGATACAGTATATGCTCTGCAATAGGTCGTCCTGCTGGAGGACCCATCAGCTTGGCAGCTATTCCTCACTCTCCGCCTTTTCACTGGAGATGTCAGTTTTCAGGTCAACACTGGGGTCACTGTCTCCCTGCTACATATACCCGCCTGGGATGATTCCCTGTGTTGTCACCCCGCACTCGGCGTTTGGTTGCAACAGTTCCATTCCCCTTCCTGGGCAGTTCGTCGTCCATTTCTCGTTGACCATCCGTCGGCTTCGAATATTTTTGCCCTGGATGTGTTTCAACTGTTTGGCTTTTCAATTTCGAATGACGTTAAGGTCATTTCCACGGCTGTTCCTTTTCAGGACTTGTACGATCTGTGCTCGGCTTTTACCTCATTGTTTGCAACGGAACTCAGCTGCGCTTCACGTTTTCAGGAGAAGATGATACTTCGGCCAGAAGTGCAGCCTGGTTTTTCCGAGCCAGGCCCATTCCGGTGACCTTAAAGCTAGCAATCAAGCAGGAACTTGATCGGCTCCAGGCTGCTGGCGTCCTGGAGCCTGTGACGTACAGTGCTTTGGCGACACCATTGGTGGTAGTACGAAAACCCAATGGGTCCTTTCGGCTGTACGGGACTTCGGCGATACTGTCAATGCTCAGTCATTAGTAGACACTTTCCCCATTCCCCATAAGGAAGACTTCGCCGAGCTCGCGGGGGGTTAGTACTTTACTAAGATCGACCTGGCTGAGGCATACCACCAGTTACCCTTAGATGCCGATTCCCAGAACATCACTGTTATCAACCTTTCGGATTATACAAGTACAAGCGCCTACCATTTGGTGTCTTTTCTCACACAGCCTGTTCCAGCTTGTGTGGATTATCTGGATGACATCTTGGTCACCAGGCGTTCCCGCCACGACCATTTGCACAACCTCAGCGCCTTATTTCACGTTCTACAATCTGCAGGTTTACACTGTTGGCTGGACAAGTGTTTTTGTTTTGTTTTTTCAACCGGAATACTTAGACCACTGGCTTAGCGAAGATGGCATTTGCCCTTTGGATCGCAATGTCATGGGCATTGAGGCCCTTCCTTGGCCCACGGACTTATCTGAACTCCAGGTGTTTTTGGGCAAGGTTACTTATTACTTATTACCCCAAGCTGCCTCCGTTGCTCAACCCCATAATCACTTGCATGGCAAAGGGGTGTCGTTTGATTGGACTCCTGCCTTTGACCAGGCTTTTCTCCGTTTAAATACGATGCTGAACCCCTCCCCTTGCCTTACTCCATTCTCTGTAGACCGCCCGTTGCTTGTGGCGGCTGATATGTCGGCATATGACACTGGGGCAGTGTTCGCACTTCGGAATTCCGATGGCTCAGAACAGCCCATCACTCATGCATCTAAGACGTTAACCCAGCACATCGAAACTACTCCCAGAGTGAAATAGAGGCCCTGTCGATAGTGTTCGAGATCCAAAAATTTCATATCTATCCCTTTGGGGCAAAGTTCAGTCTCCTGACGGATCATAAACACTTAGTTACGCTTTTTGGACCCCACTATCACATTCCAGAGATGACGGCTCAACATCTCCACCCCAGGGCGTTATTTTTACGGAATTACACTTACACCATCTGATATAAGCCCACTGGCCACCATGCTAAGATGGACGCTTTGTCACTTCTCCCAGCAGGCCCTGATCCTGCGTTTGACCAACAGGAGGTCCTCTGCTTTTACATTGATTCTGCCTGCCAGGATGCGCTGGAATGTCTGCCTCTTATGGCTGCTCACATTGCCATGGTTACACTCTGAGACCCTATCTTGCGATAGGTTCTCCTCTATGTGGTCCACAGTTGGCCATCCTATCGGATGCGGACCAAAATCGGCCCCTGGTGCCACCTGTACCACACCCTGTCTGTGGTCAATGATGTACTTCTATTGGCCATGGAGTTGGATGCCCATCGTGTGGCCATCCCTCCAGATTTTTGACATCACATGCTCAGTTTGTTACATTGCAGGTACTAGGGTATATCCCACATGAAAGTTTTGGCTCCCCAGCACTTGTATTGGCCCGGCATCGATGGCAATATTGACTGCATGGTCCGTTGGGTCACTGTGTGTGCGCATCACCAGCCAAGCCTCCTTCAGTCATTCGCACCCTCGCCTGTACCTCACTGGCCCTGGGATCACATTCATCTCGATTTTGCAGGCTCGTTTTTGGAGTTCATGTGGTTACCTATAGTTGATGCCTACTCCAAATACCCTTATGTCATCTGCATGGCATCCACCACTGCAGAGGCCACACCCATGGCCCTGGCCCATGTTCCCTCCATTGAGTGCCTGCCTCAGACATTGGGCTCTGATAATGGCCCCCAATTCACAGCTTTCTCCTTCCACGACATCTTTCAGGCCAACAGTATCAAACATATGCGTAGCCTGCCTTTCCACCCTTCCTCCAATTGCACAGTGACGCGGCTTGTCCACATATTTAAACAACAGTTGACAAAGGCGGAAGCAACATTTCCAACCACTTCGGCCCTCGCCCTGTTCTTGAGAACATATTGCACCACACTAGTCGACGGACATAGTGTGGCGGAGCTCCTCCATGGGCGAAAGTTGTGACCCCTCTCCATTTCCTGATGCGGTCACCCTCTCACCAACGCTTTCAGCCCCCTCAATATTACGATCCCGGAGCGGCCGAACGGCCCATGTGTACGGGAGCAATCCGGGCTGGATGCCCGCCATGGTTGTCGCGGCCCATGGGTAGTATGTGACGTCAGCGCAGATGTCTGAGCCGTGTTGCGGCTCACGTTGGTGCCATTGGCAGGTTGCCATCGTGTGATAGGGATGGTGGCGTCTCGTTTTCTTCTTGTGCCTCGTGGCACCACTACGTTTGCTAGTGTTGTTTGTCTATGATTGGTAGCAGCAGCGGTTATCGATATCTAGTGCGGTGGCACTATCTTTGGAGGCACGTCAAGCCTTTTCCGGTTCCGAGTGTGCCGGGGGTCCTGTTGCGACGGAGCCACAGTGAGGTCAGGCAGCATGGAACATGCTGGGGCCGCTGGTCGCACACAGGCACTGCTGGATCGAGGGGCTGTTCTTGCAAGGGCCACAACTTAGTTGTCCACCAGACCCAGGACGTTTGAGTTGAGTGAACATTAACCCAGTAGTGAACCCTCTACTATTTTCAGATCACGCCGTTTGTTCGCGCGTTGCTGCTTGCAGGGTCGCTGAGATGAAGAGCAACGAGTGGAGTGTTTGGAACTGGCGAAATTAATTAGCCGTCCTCCACTTTTTATTATTAATCACCGAATTGCCTTGTGTTATTATTGGTGGAGTTTTCTGCCTAGTTGCCGCTAACGCCGTTGTGTTTCCAGCTAGAGACAGGCAGTGAGGTTCATTAAAAAAAATATTTCGCCTTCGTTCCTTGTTTTGCCCCATAGTTTAATTTTGCTTTACATTCTTATAACATATGTCGCTAAAAGAGAACAAACCTAATTCCTTAATTTAGGCTACAGAAGTTGTGACATATACATAGAATAGTCTAAAACAGATTTTCCGGAACTCTATATGGCTCGATTAAATAGCTGATTATTCTATTTTGCGGAGTCTGTTCCGAAACATTCAAGCGTTGCGAACAAAAATAAATAACAGAAGTACTGAAGGCAATGTATATAAATGTGGTTTGTCAATGTGTAAGACTAAAAATCCGCGACGCAACCAGGCAGCTTCATGGGGATTATATGTTATGCCATCGCTCCACACCCTATCACAAAGAACGTCTCGGATTTCTCATGAAAAGTCGGTGAAGCAACTGGGAATCGAGTGATGAAGTGGTCGAAACTGGCCATAATGTTCCTTCTACACGGTTCAATAATGCTGGAGAAACATCCCGAATGCTATAGAATCATCGAGATCGATCTAGAACGTTGCATTATGCACTAGAATGGTCCAGAATGTTCCCGAGTGTGCGATATTGTTCTCGAATGTGGCATCATTCTGTTGTGGTGAGCTTACGTTCCAATTCAGAAAGGCACACATAGGCAATGGCAAGAGGTATGCGTTAGTATGCTTTTGGAAACCGATTACAATGGCAACGGAAAACGGAAACTGAAAGCTATAGAAAGTGAAATAAACTAAAGTGAAAGTGACAGTGCATGAGGTATTGTTAAGTTGAATTTTAGTGTGTTGAGCAATAGTAACACGTAAGAGATTGCCGAAATGTCAAATAGTACATCTTGCCAGAAAATACTGAAAAAAATTGAGCGAAAAAATGAAACAGATTGAGGACCACCCTTAGCTTCGCCACCAAAGAGAATGAATATACTTAAAGAACAGCTAATGAGAATGAAGATGAAGTGAGGCATGTCTTTTTCACCTGATTAAGACAAAACAAAAAAAGAACAGCTTTATTTCGGCGCTGTTAAGAGCTGCGGCTGGGTGAATCACAAATAGAGAAGACTCTCAACAGTTATGCGTTTGTGGCATTTAATACTTTTCTGGAATAATAAAAGTTGCTAAGTGTTGTTCTTCGAGTCGCATTGTGTTGTTAAAGCTCTAAAACTTTCTTCGAAGAACTTGATCGACATTTTCCTGCGATTTTATTTGTTTATTTATTACCAAATTACAGACCTGTTACCTGATGTTTAAAACAGTTCGTACATCTTACAATCTTCGTGTTTCATCTTTTTTTCCTGCTATGTCAACTGATGGTGGAAGACGTTATCAAGACATTAATAATCTTGGCGAGTAGCAAGAAAGCCTAATCAGAGGCCGGCCGCTGTGGCCAAGCAGTTATAGGCGCTTCAGTCTGGAACTGCGTGACCAGTACAGTAGGAAGTTCGAATGCTGCCTCGGTCATGGATGTGTGTGATGTCCTTAGGTTATTTAGGTTTAAGTAGTTCTAACTTCTAGATGACTGATGACCTCAGATGTTAAGTCACATAGTGGTCAAAGCCATTTGAACAATAATTAGAGTAAAAATGTTCATTATTTTTTCTGGAGTTAAAGACAGTGGCTTTCCCAGTCAAACTCGTTTGAGACCATTAAAAAATAACGCCCTCCTCGTTCCTTCTATGTTCATCAGCATCTTAATCCTTCGTCGAAGAGTCATTTTGACGGCACCAAGCAACACAAACAAGAAGGCATCAGCAACAATTATAGTAGTTTAACCAATCGTTTGGCCTGTGCTTCTCATATATGTTTTGTTCTATTTATTAAAAGTAGTGTACGAAGTGGTCAAGTCATTCTGTGCCCATAATATGCAGTTGGATTTAACATCATCACCAAATTTTTCGTATTTGAGATATAAAGAGCGATAGGTGCAGAAATTTTTGTGACTGTTCTAACAACCCTGCCACAACAAAGGTCAAAAGTTTGTTATGATTGTGGTGTTGCTCACGCTCTTAAATACTGCATTTTCGGGCATCAAAAAATGTTATATTATGTGACAGGTGTCATCAGAGCACAGTTAATAAAGTAATTTCATGAAATAATGGATAAAGTAGGCACTCACATTTTCGTGTTTCCCACACTGGTCTCGTTGCGAACTCACGGCTCAATCGTAGAAAATCTAGGTGGTGATGATTCCAAGGTCGGATGTAAACAGGCCTAAGTGTTATTCTGCGATGTTCAAAAGTTTTATACATGTGTTTCACAAACCATTCTTGAAGATTGAACCTTTGAAAGTTAGCACAATGGTGATGTGAAAAAATAATCAGTACTCCGAATTTAAGTTACACTTCTTTTTTATTGCTTTTGTTGTAGTATCACGTAACACACAAAACATCACATTAGAAAACATACTTGAAAATATCTTCCTCACTGTTAAACTTCATATTTTATAAACTGACTACAAATTGCGTCTTTTCAACATGACAGCCTAGACTTGACTAATAACCGCTTACGCGCCCAAAAACCAGAGTTACAAGTACGACGAAGATCATAGTGACAAAAGAAAGAATACATAAGACTAATATCATTGCAACATAAACATATCGATGTATCAAAGCACCTCTACATTAATGAAATCAAATCTGAATGTTGTCTCAGAAATATGATAACTACTTTACAGAAACTCAGTAGAATATTGCTGGTATCGAGAGGTAGAGGTGAGGTATTGTTATGGTTACGTAATTCAAATACAATTACACTGCCGAATGCAGTAATGCACCTCTTTTGCTAATTGCGTTATACGATTGCGGACGATATCAAAGGACGCAAGAATTCGTTTTGCTTTCATTAGGAATTAGTATCACATTATTAAGGCACGTTACACGTTGTTTCCTTTCCACAGATATAACATCTGAGGAGGAAGCCAGTGCAGTGGGAAGCAGCGGTCAGGCGAACCTATTGAGCTGAGACGCCCGCGGCACGCGAGATCCCGTTGCGCGTCAGTACTTGATAAGTCGCCCACCCAAATACGGGGCCGCCGCGCAAACACATTTTTGTTCGTGGAGGCAACACATCCCAGTTCTTAGGCTTATTAATCATGTGGCTGAGCTCACGCGGTAACATATTCGGCCGCCCCGCTTCCGGGCCATCCATCACGGCGGCGGACACCGCTGCACGCCGCCACATGGGAGCGCGTGCCGCAGCCCACGCCAGCGTCTCGGGCTCGCTGGCTGCCTCGCCTCTGCCAGAGGTGCCGTGCGTCACTGGACGGTACCCCGCTGGTCCTCATACAAGGAAACTGTCTGGCGCACTTCGCTGTTCTTCTTGTTGTTGTGGTCTTCAGTCGTGAGACTGGTTTGATGCAGCTTTCCATGCTACTCTATCCTGCGCAAGCTGCTTCATATCACAGTACCTACTGCAACCTACATAGTTCTGAATCTGCTTGGTATATTCATCTCTTGGTCTCCGTCTACGATTTTTACCCTCCACGCCTCCCTGCAACACTAAACTGCTGATACCTTGATGCCTCATAACATGTCCTACCAACCGATCCCATTTTCTAGCCAAGTTGTGCCACAAACTCCTCTTCTCCCCAATTCTATTCAATACCTCCTCATTAGTTATGTGATCTACCCATTTAATCTTCAGCATTTTTCTGCAGCACCACATTTCGAAAGCTTCTATTTTCTTCTTGTCCAAACTATTCATCGTCCATGTTTCACTTCCATACATGGCTACACTCCATACAAATACCCTTCAGAAACGACTTCCTGATACTTAAATCCATACTCGATGTTAACAAATTTCTCTTCTTCAGAAACGCTTTCCTTGCCACTGCCAGTCTACATTTTATATCCTCTCTACTTTGACCATGATGAGTTATTTAGCTCCCCAAACAGCAAAACTCCTGTACTACTTTCAGTGTCTCATTCCCTAATCTAATTCCCTCAGCATCACCCAACTTAATTGGACTACATTCGATTGTCCTCGTTTTGCTTTTGTTGATGTTCATCTTATATCCTCCTTTCAAGACACTGTCCATTCCGTTGAACTACTCTTCCAAGTCCTTTGCTGTCTCTGACAGAATTACAATGTCATCGGCGAACCTTAAAGTTTTAATTTCTTCTCCGTGGATTTTAATACCACTCCGAATATTTCTTTTGTTTTCCTTACTGCTTGCTCTATATACACATTGAATAACATTGCTTCCCTTTCATATCCCTCGACTCTTACAAGTGCCATCTGGTTTCTGTACAAATTGTAACTCCGCTGTATGTTTCGTATTTTACTTCTTGATTAAATGCCTAAGGTTGCATACACCTCTGTCTAATTGCAAAGTGTTTTACACAATACACTTTCACTTCATACTGTGTGTATTACAGATGCTGCGTCCATCTATTTCTCCGTGTGAACACGTCATACACCCAGATAACCCTTTCGCTGCTGTGAGCGTGTGTACATGTCCTGCTGTGCTGTTCCCCAGGTCTCGTGAACATAAACACGCGCGCCGCTTTAATTTTCCTACTGTGCTATGAACGTCAGAATGCGTCCTGAACAGCCGGCCTCTCACTGCTGCGGAAGAGCTACTTCCACGTTTCCAGTATTTGTCACACAACAACATGCCTCCTGGCGTGCTATTGTTTCCAGAAAATCTTCTTTCGATACCTTGAATCGCTCATGCGATACGACGATAGGTATGATGGCACAGTGAGAGATGTTCGACGACGTCAAAGGCCCGTCTCGCGCTACCGTCCTTCGGATACAAAACCCGATAGCTGGAGAACCAAATGAGAGATCGCTCTGGTCTCAATTTGAAACTGAATTTTGATACCTTGTCTACATTTTATCCAGTGCAATATATAAGTAAAATCAACCATACAAAAAATTCACGGAATACGTTTTTACCTTCCGAACTTTAGTGCAATGTTTCACTTAATTTGATGCAGCGCAGTAAGTATGACGGACAGCGAAAACAGATTCATTTCTTCGTAGAGTGCAGATATCGGACTCTTAAATGTGAAAACTAAAATTTTGCACCCAGCTGTTTTCGAAAAGTTGGATGATAGGTGTTTCATATCGGCCGGAAAGCCGTCGCTCAGCACAGGAAATGTTTTCGGCTGGGTTGGGTTGTTTGGGGGAGAGGACGAAACAGCGAGGTCAACGGTGTCATCGAATTAAGGATGGATGGGGAAGGAAGTTGGCCGTGCCCTTTCGAAGGAACCACCCCGGTAATTGACTGGAGCGATTTAGGGAAATCACGGGAAACCTGAATCAGGATGGCCAGACGCGGGATCGAACCGTCGTCCTCCCGAATGCGAGTCCAGTGTGCTACCCACTGCACCACCTCGCTCGGTGGAAGTGTTTTATTTAATTTGATGCAGCGCCGTAAGTAGGACGACAACGAAAGGAAATTAAGTTCTTTATCAGACTCTAAGACGTGCAAAAATCAAAGTTTTTCATCCAATAGTTTTCGGAAAATAAGTGTTTCATATCAGCCAAAACGACTTCTCTCAGCACAAACACTAACATTTGGCGATCAGAACAGCGACAACAGTCAGCCTCAGCACGGAATGTGAATAGGTCGCATGTAGCAGCGAAAGGGTTAAAGTGATTTATCTGATAATAAATATGCAACCAGTCGCTCTTTTAGGTTTTCTTGGTACGATTTATTCAACCATAAACATGTTTCTGAATAACTGCAGCCGCGCGGTATTAGCCGAGCGGTCTGGGGCGCTGCAGTCATGGACTGTGCGGCTGATCCTGGCGGAGGTTCGAGTCCTCCCTCGGGCATGGGTGTGTGTGTTTGTCTTTAGGATAATTTAGGTTAAGTAGTGTGTACGCTTAGGGACTAATAACCTTAGCAGTTAAGTCCCATAAGATTTCACACACATTTGAACTTTTTTTTATCAACTGCAGGTGCATCATGATATGGAGTGGTTACAAGAACATTATCCTGTGTACCAAGTGTAGCTAGATGTAGTGGTGATGCTGCTGGCGGAAATGGAAATTTAGCAATCGGCTACGAAAAGTTCACGAAACCAAACGTTTCTTATGTTTAAAATGCTTACATACCACTACCTTCTGGTATTCATCCCAAATGTCTTCCTATAATACACTTTATTATGCTATGTACTCAAATACACACTGTATTTAGCTGCACTCGGTTTTTCACTGATTCACAGGAAGTGAACACTGGATGTTCTTACACAAATCATGGATATGATAGATGTTACATTTTACTGCTTCATAGTCTTTGGCAAGACACACATGGTACTACGCTACAAATATTACTGGTACAGATATTATATTTGAGCACATTTACCCAGCTCCAGTAGTGTTTTTAATTTGGCAACATACTTTTTATATTGGTTTACAGTTATACAAAGGTAAACAAGTATAGTAAATATTTACTATGTAAGTAATAACTTTTATAAAATATAGAATTCCGTAGTTGTTACTTGACAAAGAGGAAAACATTTAATTGGGAAGATGAATAAGTGTTATTATTGTCGTTTTTGTTGTTTTGGTGCCAGACAGTCCTGGAAATTATGGAAGAACTGGAGATAGTCATATCAAGAAAATTAATGCCTTCAGTGGTGTGCTGTTTAACTGTGAATTTTGGGCGCATTTTATTCATTTCTTCTGCTAGGTTATTTAGTTCTTCTTTTGCACCACTGAAAAGCATTATCGTGTCATACACATACCTTTTATAGCACATAATTTATCAGCAAATTATCAGTGCACTAAAAAGAATTCATGATCCAGGTTATGTATAAATATATCAGCAAGGAAGCCTGTAACACTGCTACCCCTGCCAGACATTGCTCTGCATGTAAAATTTGCCATTGAATGAAAAATAGTTATGTGAGAGGAATAAATGAAACAACATCATGGATTCATAAAGTTTTGCATTCCTTAGCTTTTTGCATTTCAATAGATTCTCTTGTATTACTCTCTTTCCATAGAATATTGGAGTAGAAGTTTACTGTGTCAAAAGAGGTAAACGTTGCTGTGTCTCGCTCTGTTAGATATTTAATGCTCAAAACTGTTGTTAATTGAAAAGCTACTTTTAAAGGTGTAATTTCTCTTCTGTATATCATGAAGTTTCCTGGTAATTTTGATTCCTGGTCTGTTTATTTCATTTACAGTAGGACATATGGGACAACCATTTTTATGAATCTTAGGCCGGGACCTAAACATAGAGGCCTGTGGATTCATTGCATCACAGTCCCGAGCTTCACTACTGGTCAGTAGAAAGTTGCAGTTTTTGAGTATACTTTACAGCTCCTCCTGAAACTTTTAAGTGGGGTCTGTTTGCATTTCATTGATGTTGTTAGATGCAAAAAATTTAAGTGTTCTGTTATTGTAGTCTCTTTGGTACATGATTACTACTGTGTTGCTTTTATCTGCATTTTTCTATGGCTTCATGATTAGCAAGTTTTTATTGATGTTTGTAAGTGTTATCTGTTCATTGTGGGCTGATGTTGAAATATTATTTTCTATAAGATTCATCTTTATAATCTGGTTCGTTTTATCTGCAGTGGCTTTCTGTATGTTGTGTTTTAGGTTGGTTGTGACACAGGCTATTTTATTGTTAATGATAAAATTTTTGATACCTTTCTTATTTATTCTAATGTTGTGTTTGAGCCATTTACTTATAAGTACAACTTTTTGCTATTGAAAGTTATATCAGTGTTGTTCACAAATCTGTGATCAAATTTATGTGGTGTACATGGAAGGTTTACAGATTTGAATTTTGTTTTGTTTGAAATGAGATCTAAAATACATTTCTTTTGCTGAGATTCAATTTTTAGTTGTAATTTATTAAGATGTGCATCAGCATTGTAAAGAAATTGCCCAAGACGACACGGGTTGATGACATTACACAGTTCAAAATGCAACTCATAAAGCTATTTAGGTAGTAAATCTGTCTATTAGCAGTGCTATCTAATTTATAATTTTAGCCAGAAGTTATCACAATTTATTTTGGCTTTCTGCATTGAGTTAATGTTGTTATTGATCTTTACATTAATGTAGTTTGGAATGACTTTTGACTTGATGTACTTGCTGTTAAATTGGGTGGCTTTCATCAGTGTAAACTTTTTCTTCTACTTGTAAGAACATCTGTGTCACTGTTTTCGATATGTAAAAGCTTACAACAAGATGTATGTGATGTTTAGTGTGTGTGAGACGTTGCACAAATGGACCATAAGGAAACTTAAAGTCAACAAAATGAATCAGAATCTCACACATCGACAACATCACATAGGAATGACGTAAGAAACACAAAAAACGGACTTCAAAATGGGAATAATTTCCGGAAATGCGTCGTGCGAAAAAGAAAATAAAGAAAATCGTGACTGGTAGCAGATGAGTTATTTATAAACAAACCTATTGAAGGATAAACTAACTGTACAGTTCGTTCTTAGATTACTTTTATTTTCTCAATTAAACTTAATTAAATTAAAGAATCTGAAATAGTATAGAGATATATTCAACTAGAGGTTCAAATGGCTCTGAGCACTATGGGACTTAACTGCTGTGGCCATCAGTTTCCTAGTACGTAGAACTACTTAAACCTAACTAACCTAAGGACGTCACACACATCCAAGCCCGAGGCAGGATTCGAACCTGCGACCGTAGCGGTTGCGCGGTTCCAGACTATAACGCCCAGAACCGCTCGGCCTCCCAGGCCAGCTCAACTTGAGGGTGAGGACGCCATATAAAGCACTGCTGTCATGGATTAAGAACGAGTTAGAAGTAGTCCTTGAATAAGATAGGTGTGTCTCTAAGTTGAGTTCTTCTTGTTGCCTCTGTTGAGACAGAGAAGACGTCACGGACTGTCAGTCGTGAGTTGTCAGTTACTGGGGCAATATGGAGATGGGAGGCAATGTCACCTTCGAAGTAGGGAACAATTCTGTATAAAATATGTACCCTGTAAGGAGTCGGTTTAATTTTGCTGCGATTGGAAACTTGTTCGTATTTTAGGGGTATATCCACAGTTGTCTTAATTTACAGTTCAACACATGTAAATTTTGACGTGTACTCTAATTTATTTAATTAAATACCATCTTAGAACTTTTAACATTGCAGCGCGTCAGCAATCGTGAATAATTTAACCATTATAAAGAATCCGCCTCGATTTCAAATAGAAATCGGATGTTGTCCAAGGTTTCTGAGCGGATAACACTACGAATTGCCTAAAGAGGCATGGTCCAACATTAATACAGAACGCCCAAAAGCGCTAAAGGCTCGCATAAAATGTAAAGTAAACGGTACTTGTGTACAATGTCAATAGCTGTACTTAGCTCAAACGTCAGAAGCGTGCTTCCTCACCCCAGCCAAGGTTCGGTGGGCAGCGGGCTGTCAGGTAACCTGACGTGGCGCCGGCATCTAGGCTGTGAGAATGCCAGAAAGGAACGCGCATGCGCAAGTTGAGAAATCGTTTTCTTCCATGTGACTGGCATAAAACGTGTTACGAAAGTGATCCGACGACAGGGTCATAGGCGCAGGAAGTTTATACGTGTGTATGTATAATGTCCTAGCTCGAGGACGATTTTCTAGAACTATAGAACGTGGACAGGCTGCAACTATACAGTGTAAGTTACCTAACGTTACCGCTGGATATATTTCATAAAGCACATCAAATACTGACGAACCGATTCCACAGACCGAACGTGAGGAGAGGGGCTAGTGTAATTGTTTAATACAAACCATACAAAAATTGACGGAATTATGTTTTTTAACACAAACCTACGTCTTTTAAATGGAACCACGTTAGTTTTGTTATCACATCTGAACATATAAACAAATACGTAATCAGTACCGTTTGTTGCATTGTAAAATGTTAATTACATCCTGAGATATTGTAACCTAAAGTTGACGCTTGAAACCTCCCACGTTCAGTTGCGTGTTGTAACAAACACGGGCCACGGTCGGCGAGCAGCATCTGCAGGGACATGTTTACGATTACTACCGTGTTTACGAGTGTGGCTGTAGTGCACTGTTGTGGTTTGCTCTAGCTGTCGCAATGTACGCCTGTAGCGCTTGCTGCTATTGTTATTCTGCATTCGTCTCCGCACGCAGACCAACTGTAGTACACCGTGTTACCAGACGTCTGTAATGGTGTAGTGTTGTAGGAACTGTGACCAGGGTGTATTCGAACTCTGAAAAGGCGGACATGATACTCATCTATGGCGAGTGTCGACGAAATGCAGCTGAAGCCTGCAGGGTGTATGCAGAACGGTACCCAGACAGAGAGCATCCAACGTGCCGCACATTGCAAAACATCTACCGCCAACTGTATGCAACAGGTATGGTCGTAGCACGCAAAACGGGTCCGTAACAGGCCCGTCACAGGAGAAGCGGGTGCAGTTGGTGTGTTAGCTGCTGTTGCCATGAACCCACACATGAGTACACAGGACATTGCGAGAGCCGGTGTACTGAGTCAAAGTAGTGTCATGCGCATACTGCATCGTCACCGCTTTCACCCGTTTCATGTGTCGCTATATCAGCAATTACATGGTGATGACTTTAATAATCGAGTGCAATTCTGTCAATGCGTATTAACAGAGAATGCGTTGCAGTTCTACCTGTTTACCGATGAAGCGGGTTTCACAAACCACGGGGCAGTGAATCTACGCAACACGCATTACTGGTCCGTGGACAATCCTCGCTGGCTCAGACAGGTAGAGCGACAGCGACCGTGGACTGTAAATGTATGGTGTGGAATCATTGGCGACCACCTCATTCGTCCTCACTTCATTGCAGGGGCCCAAACAGCTGCAACATACATCGCGTTTCTACAGAGTGATCTGCCAACGTTTGCTCGAAAATGTCCCACTGGAAACGCGTCGACGAATGTGGAATCAGCATGATGGTGCACCTGCACATTCCGGAATTAACACTAGGCTGGCCCTTGACAGAATGTTCGACGGGCGTTCCATAGGGCGTGGAGGACGCATAAATTGGCCAGCCCGTTCTCCTGATCTTACACCTCTGGACTTCTTTCTGTGGGGTACGTTAAAGAAGAATGTGCACCGTGATGTGCCTACAACCCCAGAGGATATCGAACAATGTATTGTGGCAGCCTGCGGCGACATTACACCAGATGTACTGCGGCGTGTACGACATTCATTACAACACAGTTTGCAATTGTGTGCAGCAAATGATGGCCACCACATTGAACATCTATTGGCCTGACATGTCGGGACAAACTCTATTCCACTCCGTAATTGAAAACGGAAAGCACGTGTGTTCGTGTACCTCACCCCTCATGGTAATGTTCATGTGCGTCAGTGAAAAAGACCAATAAAAAGGTGTTAGCATGTGGACGTAATGTGCTGTTCTAGTCTCTTCTGTACCTAAGGTCCATCACCGTTCACTTTGGATCCCTACGTAATTCGGTGCTCTCCGATACACACGATCGAACAGCGGAGGAGTAGTACTCAAGCGTCAACTTTAGGTTACAATATCTCCGCATGTAATTAACATTTTACAATGCAACAAACGGCATTGATTACGTATTTGTTAATATGTTCAGATGTGATAACAAAACTAACGGGGTTCCATTTAAAAAAAACGTAGGTTTGTGTTAAAAACATACTTCCGTGAATTTTTTATGGTTTGTATTAACCAATTACACTAGCCCCTCTCCTCACGTTCGGTCTATGGAATCGATTCGTCAGTATTTGATGTGGTTTACGAAATATATCCAGCGGTTATGTTAGGTGACTCACCCTGTATATGTGGGATAGGAAATTACACGGATGATCAAAACGCATGCACGCAGGACAGACAAAATACCATCAGCAAGAAGCAGGCTAAAAATATGGGAGATGAATAAACCATTTTTCACTTACTTGGGGTCGATGATAGCATTTGACCTTCCACTTCAACAGCTATTAAAACATAAAGGTAGATTGTCTGTTCCAAGCTGTATGCGTTCACAGACCTCACTTCATTAAGCTTCATGGTTCAGTATCTCAAGTACCTGAATTTAAGAAACTAATTTAGCCTTAGGTTCTTTTTACACTATTTTGTTACATATCCGATAGCACTATTCAAAATGACCTCTGTCGGTCATGAGATATTAAGGGCGATGAAGGCGACGTGGTACGTCCTTTCATGCAATTACATTAAGTCTGACATACTAATTTGAGCCTTTTCTGGTCAATAGCACTTAGAATTTAATATAGTAAGTTTATACGCTTCTCCAAACGTAGTCATCAAATACCATCACCGACCCCAAGTAATTGAAAAATGGGTTATTCATCCCCCATATTTTTAGCCTGCTTCTAGCTGATGGTATTTTGTCTGTCCTGCGTGCATGCGCTTTGACCATCCGTGGAATTTACTATCCCACATATATAGTTTCAGCCTATCAACGTTCTAAGTTGTACAAAATCGTCCTCGAGATAGAACATTATACATACACACGCATAAACTCCCTGCACCTTTGACCAGGTCATCGGCTCACTTTCGCAACACATTTTACGCCAGTCACATGGAAGACGATGATTTCCCAATTTTCGCATGCCCGTTTCTTTCCGACATTCTCACAGCGTAGCTGCCGGCGCCACCTCAGTTTACCTGAGAGCTCGTGGCCCACCGAACATTGGCTTGGGTGAGGAAGCATTCCGACGTTTGAGCTAAGTACAGCTATTGACATGGCACACACGTACCATTTATTTTACATTCTATGCTAGTCTTTTGCTCTTTTGGGCCTTCTGTATTAATGTTGAACCACGCCTCTTTAGGCAGTTTGTAGTTTTAGTGTGTTCCGAAGAAGTAGTGGTTATCCGTACCGAAACCTAGGTCAACATCCGGTTTCCATTTGCAATCTAGGAGGATTCTTTATAATCTTTAAATAACGTCTCTTTATTATACATTTTTGTAATTTAAATACCCTGCTACAACACTACGTCAGATATGGTCTTCGAGTGCGTAAGATACCAATGCCGCTGCAGGTTTGCTTGTACAGCGTCATGCACCTCAGTTCCCAGTGCTGAATGGAAGGAAGAGATTCAGCATTTGTCAAATACTGCAGCGAGTCTACACCTGGCCACAGCCTGACGCGTAATTGATGAAATTAGCGTCTTACTCGCCGGAGCGGGATAAGGCGAGGCTGGGGACGAGAAAGGGGGCAGAGAGAGCTTTTATAATTGCCGCCTTTGTCACCGACTCCGAGCAGCCAACTCCGTTAGGCGCACATCAATGACGGCGTTGTTCTGCCGGCTGTGCCGTTCACGTCCTTACCTTTGACCGTCCTTCTGTGAAAATAATTATCCTCTGTCACCGGCACGCAGTTTAATTAATTACCAACATAATTAGTGAGGTATTTTTGAGACTGACAGCCAGTTATTAGAAACTTTGTAAAATGTTTTGCGTTTCTCATGGCCTGGTGCTATGTGAACAACCTGATTTACTCTGAAATGATGTGCGGAAAACATCGGGTATCTAAACATGAATATTCAAATGAATACGATAGATGTCTCGTTGTCAGCAGTTTTTATCTGTTAAATGTTTGTTTCATAAAAATTGGCGATGTACGATTAAATGTGTTTTAATAGCATCTGCACCAGAAGCAATTTCTCATTCGTTGTCAGTCACCTACGAAGAGGAGTGAAGGAGTTTGTTGAAGTTTTCAACTTGTCTACAGAGATACAAATCGCATAATATTTTCTGTAGTAAAAAAATTAATAAACAGTCAAATAACGTGGGAAATTAAATAAAAATTCATACACCTGTACTTGTCCTTTCCTCATATTGCTTTTCAAATGTAATATGTTATAAAAATTACGACTAGAATGGAAAGAAATATAAATTGAAATGGAAAAGAGGACATCCACGGGACTTGGTGCAGCTATGCACGTATTGCCCCACTTAAACGCTCGCCTCACGGCCGTTGCCACAAATGGTTCAAATGGCTCTGAGCACTATGGAACCTCACATCGGACGTCATCAGTCCCCTAGATCTTAGAACTACATAAATCTAAGCAGCCTAAGGACATCACACAAATCCTTGCCCGAGGTATGATTCGAATTTGCGACCGAAGCGGGCACGCAGTTCCAGACTGAAGCGCCTAGAAGCGCTCGGCCACACGGGCCGGCTGGCCGTTGCCAGATATTATAGTATATACAGGGTGTTACAAAAAGGTACTGCCAAACTTTCAGGAAACATTCCTCACACACAAAGAAAGAAAATATGTTATGTGGACATGTCTCCGGAAACGCTTACTTTCCATGTTAGAGCTCATTTTATTACTTCTATTCAAATCACATTAATCATGGAATGGAAACACTCAGCAACAGAACGTACCACCGTGACTTCTAACACTTTGTTACAGGAAATGTTCAAAATGTCCTCCGTTAGCAAGGATACATGCATCCACCCTCCGTCGCACGGAATCCCTGGTGAGCTCATGCAGCCCTGGAGAATGGCGTATTGTATCACAGCCGCATGCGACTGCATTAAATAATTAATTCAAATATTATACGCTATAAATACTTATAATACACGTTTATGTACTACACACAAATGCTAGTGAAATCTGGTTTCGCAGGACAGAGCGGATCGGTTTGGGGTTGTGTAAAGGGGCCAAAGTCAGTTACTGTTAGTTGCACCAAACACACAAATTTTATTTTCGTCAAACACTTAATCAAACATGCTCTTTAAATGATTCAAAAACAATATGGCTGAGAGCCCGAACAAAAGTAGTGAAATCTCTATAAGGAATACACACGGATGAAGGCCTTAGTTTAAAAAAATTACGTAAATACTCGGCTGAAGGCCACACACTGGACATATAAGAACTGAGAGCTTAAGGCGTGGATAACAAGGATTTCCAAAAAATTAGTTTAAACGAGAATCTTCGAGTTTTAATTCAAGACGGCTGTAGGCCTTATCTTAAAAACATTTCACGCAAAAGGTCCCCTGATGGCCGTATACTGAACATGGACAACTCAAGGCTTAAAGCCTGGATAAAAAAAAATTTCAGATGGAAGCAAATCTCCTTTTTAAAATAGTTTTAAACAAACCAATCTTGAAAGCTTAGTTTAAATCGGCTGAAGACCTCATTTTAAAATAAAAACAAACTAAACTAATAGACAGCTGAAGGCCTCGCACAGACTAAAATAAAATCACAATCTAAAACCAACAGAACGGTGGTGCTCAGAAGAGCTCCAAGGGTCGGCCTGATGACGTAACTCTAACGTAATGTTAGGTGAGACAGGTTGCCAAAAGCAAGACTAAATAATCGGATGGCAACGCGACCCAGGGACAGCTGAAGGACCGACCAGCTTCAATATATTTTGTGGTATCTAAAATTTAATAACCTCTCTCTCACCGGCCTGATTTAGCTTCACTGATCAGGATAGTAAAAAAAGATGCGTATATTAAGGGAATCTTCATTCACAAAGCAGGCTTATCACATTCACAGTTCAGTACTGTTCTATCCTGATTAAATTGAGCTTAACTTAAATTCCAAAAGGGACTGAAGCAATTTCGAAGTCTCGGTGCGACGAAATTTGTCAGTCGCTCTCCTGAAAACATTTATAATAATAATAATAACTTTCGGTGATCACATGGGGAAGACCGGAGATCTGCTGGTAAGACCGTCTTAGCCCATTTATTGTAAGTAGTAAACTGGATATCTTGAGCATACAAAACGGCAGGTTCGTCCAGTGTATATAAGACGTTCCCCACTGATCCCGTGTAAAACAGCGTAGTAAGCAGACACTGTCAATAATAATCAGTTAAATAACACGCGAACACACTTACTTTAGTTTAGTTCATGTATTAAATACCTTCTCATACAGAATCTCATCAAGATGGTGACTATCTCAACAATACATACATAAACATCTTCGTTCGTTCATGGCTAATCGGAAAGATCTGAACCATTCTTTTCATAAGAGAAAACATAGATAGCAGAGAAGGTATTCCATGGAGTAAATGCACGCTCCAAGGAATAATAGGGCTTGAAACTACTTTGCATTGATAATCATCGTATATTAAAGTTTAGGAATCGGTAAGATAAGAAGAGATATGTACTGAGTTATACAATTTATATAAACAAATTCTGAAAATATCGCGGAGACACCGCTGTAAGAGACATTACACAACAATTTAACCAATTCCCTTACGCCCGACCAACGGCACGACAAAATGTCAGGGAGAACGAAGATACCAGCAGCACTACGTCTTGAAAATTTGCAGCCAAAATCAGTCAAGGCACGATAGGCACTCAAAAATATGAACAACACAAAAGGCTGTCGAACTAAAGGCCTTGCCGGACTCTGTCCCAACCTACTGATTGACAACTCCCGTACGCAGACAGCATTAACATAACTGCTCAGTCGAAATCACACAAGCTAGACACAGCTCCACGAAAACACCTCCACAAGAACTCGAACAATCCTAAAAACAATCACTGTGGAATAACAAGGACGATTTACAAGTCGACACGCACAGAGAACCCATAAGCGGTCGGCGACCAAATACACGTCGTCCGATGAGACGACCAACCGAACGACCACTCAAGGTTGTCCCCACTTAAGTCACGTTGTCGGCAACGGTCGGGCGAGTCTTAGCTGTCCGTAGATAACTGCAGCTCCATCACGACTCCTTCATGTCCTTTCGGTACTCGGAGACCGACGACTCGGGCACACTGCCCCGAGCCCAACCATACAGAGGTAACACTTGCCCATTGGCTACCCGACATCTCTGCACAAGGAAGGAACCGACCCACGTCAGGCTAGATGACCAACTGACGAGGCGCAGAAACGGTCAAAAGACCAAATGCACGTCGCCCGATGAGACGAATGACCGAACGACCAACCAACGGTAGTCCCCGCTCCAATCGCCTTTCGTCGGTCAGTACACGTGTGACGCAAGCAGTCCGAGAGTACTGGCTGTCTGGACCACACTGGCGCTGCGTCCCAACTCAACTCCCGACACACGACGAGCTGAAAACAGTAGCGGTCGCTTCAAAGATAATACGACAGTGCTCTTATCGATACGCGCTGCTGCTGCCACTCACGGGCAGGCAAGCCAGCAACTTAGTGACGCCAGCAAATCGAATACGAAACGAGGCGACATTTCCGTAAAGACAAGCTGTCAAACAAGAAACGGCATGAACACGAGCCGTGCACGGCTCAATTGGTTCCAGGAAATATCTGGGACATTTTCGTCGTAGTACATAGGCCATTCATTTACTTTATAATATATTTTCATTTCTATTTCGACTTCAAAATTCAATTTTGTCTTTCTAGGGTTTCTTGACACTGCAAAAACTTAAAAAATCGTCGTTGTGTAAGGGCATTGTAGTGTACTGAAGACTGTAATACACCCGGGAGTACGACTGGGTGGGGTACCTTTAATCTGACTTCTCGTTTTGTGATCGTGCGCCCTGTCCACACCACGTACCTGGCAATCCCGCAGCGGTCGTACTGTTCTGCTGCACACTGCTGCTGGCTTGTCTGAAATTATTTATCCAAATATGCAACCGAATAAGGGGAGCCACTCAACGTTAAAACACAACACTGTTCGACGTCTGGTATGAACAACTATATTCTGAGACGATGAAAGGAAAATAGCGGGTTGCACTGTTTACATTTCACTTCAGAAGTGTTATACCAATTAACGGATGATTAACAGTCCACGAAATATCATTTAGACGAACGTACGCGTAACCGACATGACGCGGGTGATTGTTGATGATGCGAAAGCCGAATGATCGCACGAAAGTTCTTACGCTCGTCACACATACAGATATCTGGTAATAGTCCTCCTTGCCACTAGTAATGATATAACACTGTCCGTAAAGTTAACTTTTCAGTTCTCAGTTCTCACTTGTACGAGCGTGCGGGTAACCGTCGCGGCGCGGCTGATTGGTGATAATGCGGAAACGCGATGATCCAACACACGTCCTCACGCTCGCTACAAGACACTGGCACTTGACTGCACTCTTGTATGGTAACTAAATTTTCACTGTTTCACATCGGTTCATTCTGGGGGCCAAACACGGCGCGGATGATCGATGATGTGCGACACGCAACGAGAGGATACATAAATACGTTATCGACGGCACTACTCATTTTTTCATTACTTCTTCACACACCTTCCTCCGTATCACTTCCATATTTCATCACTTAACTGTGACAGCACTCGTAGCAACACTTCAGCGTGAATAGTAAAAAAAAGCCTCTCACGCGCAGAGCTGCACACTACACGACATAACTGCACCGTGTCCCGCGCTCGACTTACACCAGACGCGACTGCCCGCAAAGATACTCACTACTAAACCAGCGATATGACAGCACGCTTACAAGACGAATTATATGTTGCCAACTAATAATGACAAGAAGGAATAATGTGTTTTAAAGGGAGGCCGTTTATTGATTTTATACAAAAACATGTCACGTATTGCTTCTCGCAACTTTCACTTTGTACTTCTGTAACACCACATTACAAATAATTCCATTTTCTGGCTCTCCAGTTTCCTGACGCCCCGCATACCTTCTCCATACACCTCTGCTGTGCAGCTTCCTCATAATCTCAGGTAACTACAGCCTGCTACTGAAGCCGCACTAACGAGCTACGCACGTCTGCCTACCAGAAACAGACCTTTTAGGAGAATGAAAAACTGGCAAAGTTAAGTTCCATCTGAAGAAGTAATCACCCGCAGCGACTTAAGAGCTGTGACATGTTAGGTCCGCTGGCCACTACTTCCAGAGATGTTGAGAATACATCATACACAATGGCCCTATACGCCGAAAACTAGTTTGAAATAACCAAAATTTAAAAAAAATACAGCGTTACTGTTTTTCAGCCTTTAATAAATCATACACTGTATCGTAAAGGAGGTGGCGTCATGTAGGAATATAGGAGAACAGTTGTACATGAGCAATGGATACAACAAGTGATAGACCTGTACACCAGAATAATTATGTACTTCCGCACAGAAGGGATTAGCAGATAATGTCTCGACTGTGGTTGCGTGTTGTTTAAGGGCGATTTGGTATCAGATAACTTTCGTCCTCTGAAGGCTGGTTTGGTATACCGCCTGGGAGGCGGCGCGTGGGTAAGGAACAGGAACAGGAGAAGTTACTAATCTCTCGGTACTGCAGATAGAATTAAGGCACGTTTACTAGCGGACAACATATGAAAATGTGGTGTCACCGCCAGACACCACACTTGCTAGGTGGTAGCCTTTATATCGGCCGCGGTCCGGTAGTATACGTCGGACCCGCGTGTCGCCACAATCAGTGATTATAGACCAAGCGCCGCCACACGGCAGGTGTAGGGAAACTTCCTAGCACTCGCCCCAGTTGTACAGCCTACTTTGCTAGCGATGGTTCACTGACTTCTACGCTCTCATTTTCCGAGACGATAGTTAGCATAGCCTTCAGCTACGTTATTTGCTACGACCTAGCAAAGCGCCAGTATCCGTACTATTGATATTGTGAATCGTGTACCATAAAGTGCTATGTTCTCCATGAATGGATTAAAGTTACGTATTCCACCAGCTACGTCCTTTTTTCTCACTTCTAATTCCCTTGTCATGTTCCAGACCTCACGCCAGCCTGCGTGAGCTAAAACGCGTGCATATCGGCCTCCTTTAACCATACGGTTGGCTCTCCTGCCAACCACAACAGAAAACATATTACATAACTTGCAAGGTGGTACGAAGTGAAGCGAAGTGTCCTGGCTGTCTGCACCTAATCAAATGGGCTGAAGCAGTCGCGGAGCTCGTAGATTTCGACAGCGCCGGCTAGAGGGCGCTGTCGTCGGTGTCTCTCGTAGTGCCAACCTAGCAGAGCGGAACTACGTTGTGGCATCTTAGCCATCGATACCACAGCTGGTCATTCGCAACGTAGTGTTGTCCGGTTCCCTTCTCGGTACTGCCAAGTATGTCGCTAAAGGTATGTCTTTCACATCAGTTAAAAAAATTCTTAAACACGATGAGTCGACATCGATTGGAAGAACAGTTGAGCCGCTAATGTGGCTGAGCATTGTTTCAATACGCTGCCACGTTCAGTCTTTACGTAAAGGTCACCAGTCTTGATACTACCATACAGGCGAGCTACACAGTTTCTTGGTGTGAACTGTTCTCTGCTGTGCGTCACCGTGACCTCCCAGAGGGTAGCAGTTCCATTCGCTGGAATACCCACACAGTCTCCTAATCTATAATGTAAGCTCCAACTCTCCCCGTCGCCATGAAACAAGAGGTATAATTTTCTTTCTATAAGCAGAATATATTTAATATAGTAATATTTCATTAAAAAACACTTTTAACTATTATCGATCAAGTGCGCTCCAACTCCGAAGCAGAAATCATTGGCTAATGGCCTTCGTCACCGTTAAATTGCAAATGTTATCTGCAGTTGGCGACTGCACTCACGCCCGTTAGGTTTTTGTCAACCTAACATACTTCTTCATCAAGAGACAGCCAACGTACCCCAATACTCATTCAACTTTATTGGAATTATTTTTCTCTGTACATAACAAAACTAAGTAGGACATCAAGCAGGAACGTTACATTTCACCTTCGAACCCAGAGTAAGTCTTTCGATAACGATCCTCTTCAGCATCGCTACACTACAAACGGTAGCCTCCTGACACAAATAGATTTTCACTTAAATTCATTATGTGGCTGGACCTAAAACTATAAAACTAAAACGTATTATCAAGTGTTCAGCTACCTACATCGCTTAACGAAACAACATGTCTTCAGGTTTGATGGAATACCTCCGTAAGTACTGTAACAGACTTCAGGATTTCCTTAAAAATCATGCCATTGCCAGAAATTAATGGCTCCATTTATTCTAGTATAACTCTGTTAAAAAAATAATGCAGAAAGAATTTAGGATATATTCGTTCCTGAATTTACTAAAATTAGTTCAACAATTTACCTAATGCACCCCTGATTGAAATCGTTACAACCATGAAATCCACATTTATTTTCTATAACGAGTCATACAGCTATACCCCAAATCATTGTAGCTCTGACATAGGTGTCAAAATATTTACATGCATTCCGCTACATAAAATATTAAGATTTTTAAGAATAAGGAAGCATGAAGGTATCACTACCTAAAATTTCTATTCACTTATGACTGAAAAATGCACATAGAACTCTAAAACTAGATAATTAACTGATGACCACAAAAATCTGAGAGCATCCATTAGACTGTTACTGTTTCGTATTCCAGATTATCGCGCAACGTTTTCACCCCACAGTTTGCTTACTTCTTAAAGTACCGTGCATTTTTCTTGCCAGGGTATGCCTCAGTCTACGATGTCCGCGTTCACTCTAAACGTTTCCGACAGGAAAATTCTAAAACGAATGCAAACTGCAACACAGCAATCGAAGAACAGCAGCAATTCCAGTTTCTTTACAGCCGATAATACGGCTGATCCTCCACATTCGTTACCGGAACTGCAGGGCGGGAAAGAAACAGGGGGCGCAGCAGGCTACGTGAGAGCAATCTAAATACAAACAGCCCCCGGCTTTGCATAAAGAGTGAGTGAGCAAGTTGGCCGTCTCCAGATACGCTGGAACAACAAGAAATTCACTTTTCAGTAAAATAACCAGGTTTCGTACCAGCAGCAAACAAGCGACACAGCAATTAAATGCTCCCGTGCGCCTAATTACTCACTCATTTACAAGACAGAGTCGCATCTCCACATAGTACATTGCATCTGCTCAGGAATATCAACACACTTTGCATTTACATTGACATCTACATTCCACATGCCACTGGGAAGTGGAAGGAGCCCTGCTTTCAGAATTAAATATCTCGAAACCTAAGTTTAATAGACGAATGCAACGATACGTTTATTGTGAAAGCAGCAAGACTCTTATACAGAAAGTATACAGAGGTTTCGAAATAGTTAAACTGCTAACAGATGCCGATTATCGCTATACTAGTGCTTATAAATGGTGTGCCGCTGCTCAGAGGAATCACTTCCACCGCCGAAACGTGAAAGGGAGTTAGCATACTGAAAGAAGAGATTGAAATAATGTATTCCACTGAGAAAAGTGCTTTTCTGTTACTATTATACCACAGGCTGGTACTGATCCCCCCTGGCACACAAAACGGGTCAGATCTCTGTGTCAGAAGCAGCGAGAAAAGCATGCCAAATTTAGAGGAACGCAAAATCCCAAAGACCTACAAAGTTTTGCAGACGTTAGAAAAATAGCTTGTACTTCAATGGGAGATTCTTTTAATAATTTCCACAACAAAACTGTTTCTGAATCTAGCAGAAAATCCAAAGAGATTCTGGTCATACATAAATCACACTAGTGGCAAGACTCAATCAATACCTTCACAGTCTTATACAACGATGAAGTCACTGATGACAGTGCCACTAAAGCAGAGTTACTAAACACGGTTTTCTGAAACTCCTTCACCAAAGAAAACGAAGTAAATATTCATGAATTCCAATCAAGAACAACCAAGATGAGAAACGTAAAGTAGATATACTCGATGTAAAAAAGCACCTAAAACCATTAATAAAGCCAAGGACTCCGGTCCAGATTCTATACCGGTCAGCTTCCACCGAGTATGCTGATACAATAGCTCCGTATTTAACAATTATATATAACTACTCGTTGCCTGAAAGATCCGTACCTAAAGATTGGAAAATTGCTCAAGTCACTCCAATACACAAAAAGGAAAGTGGGAGTAATCCGCTGAATTACAGGCCCATAACGTCGATTTGGAGTAGGGTTTTGGAACACACATGTAATCTGGCATTATGAAGTATCTCGAAGGGAACGATTTATTGACAAATAGTCAGCACGGATTCAGAAAATATCCTTCTGGCGAAACATAACTAGCTCTTCACACTCGTGAAGTAATAAGTGCTATCGACAGAGGATGTCACATTGATTCCGTATTTTTAGATTTCCAGAAGGTTTTCGACACACTTTCTCACAAGCGTCTTCTAATCAAACTGCGTGCCTACGGAGTATTGCCTCAGTTGTGCGAATGGATTCGTGATTTCCTGTCAGAAAGGTCACAGTTCGTAGTAGTAGACGGAAAGTCATCGAGTAAAACACAAGTAAAATCCAGCGTTCCTCAAGGAAGTGTTATAGGCCCTCTGTTGCTTCTGATCTACATATTGACGACATAGGACACAATCTGAGTAGCTGTCTTAGATTGTTTGCAGATGATCGTGTCATTTACCGCCTTGTAAAGTCATCAGATGACCAAAACGATTTGCAAAATGAGTTAGATAAGATATCTGCATGGTGTGGGTTCCTGTAGTCATGTCCTAGTTCATGAACCACGGGAAACGTATGATTGGCGAAGTAAGTGGTCCCAACAGTCGGGATACCAGTTACTTTGGAACAAGGCTGGGCATCTCGGACATATTCTGAGTCATGGTCACCTTTGTGCTCATACGGCAAAGACTACCAAATCCACTGGTTAGTCCCTCAACTGTTAGGGGGAAAACCCAATGGGACTTGGGGCAAGTAAGGCTACCAACCTGCTTCCCTGGTACTTTAAATATGATGTTGGCAACAATCAGAGCAAAATGCCTCGGACCTTTGGAGGTGACGGAATCCCACCTCTAACTGACAAACCAGGGACTCCTAAGGTACGACTTGGCAAACGAATGGTAATGAGATGGTGAGCTATAAATATCAATGGGGGATACTCTGGGAAGAAGGTAGAGCTGGCAGAGGCTGCAAGTAAGATGGGGCTGGACGTTTTAGCTGTTAGTGACATTCGGGTAAGGGGTGAGAAAGAAGAGGAAGTGGGAGAATACAAGGTCTACCCGTCAGGAGTCAAAGCAGGAATAGCACATTGGGGTGTAGGGCTTTACATCAGGCAAGAAATGGAACCCAGCGTAGTTGCAATAAGGTATGTAAATGAACGACTGATGTGGATAGATTTGACAGTGTCTAGCAATAAAATTAGGATTGTGTGAGTATATTCGCATTGTGAAGGGACAGATCAAGATAAGGCACAAGTACATAACAGCGATCTCAGAAAGGTACCATTTAGTTGAATGCAGTTAGTCATTGGAAAAGGAATGGACAAGATACAGGGACACAGTACTAGAAGTGGCTAAAGAATGTCTTGGAACAGTAGTGTGTAAAAGTAGGAGGAAGCAAACAGCTTGGTGGAATGACATAGTCAAGGCAGCCTGTAAAAGGAAAAAGAAGGCGTACCAAAAATGGCTACATATTAGAACTCAGGTAGACAGAGAAAGTTATGTTGAAGAAAGAAACAAAGCCAAACAGATAATTGCAGCATCCAAGAAGAAATCTTGGGAAGGCTTTGGAAACAGGTTGGAGACTTTGGGTAAAGCTGCTGGAAAACCATTCTGGGGTGTAATAAGCAGTCTTCGAAAGGGAGGTAAGAAGGAAATGACAAGTATTTTAGACAGGTCACGAAAACTGCTGGTGAATCCTGTGGATGCCTTGGGCAGATGGAGGGAATATTTTGAAGAGTTGCTCAATGTATGTGAAAATACGATCAGTAATGTTTCAGATTTCGAGGTACAATGGGATAGGAATAATGATGGAAATAGGATCACATTTGATGAAGTGGAGAAAATAGTCAATAGATTGCAGTGCAATAAAGCAGCTGGGGTGGATGAAATTAAGTCGGAACTCTTCAAATATAGTGGAATGTCAGGTCTTAAATGGCTACACAGGATAATTGAAATGGCCTGGGAGTCGGGACAGGTTCCATCAGACTGGACAAAAGCAGTAATCACACCAACCTTATACATGGAAACAGAAAAGATTGTAACAACTACAGAGGTAACTCTTTAATCAGCGTTGTGGGTAAAATCTTCTCAGGTATTGTTGAAAGGAAAGTGCGAGTATTAGTTAAGGACCAGATGGATGAAAATCAGTGTAGGTTTAGGCCTCTTAGAGGTTGTCAGGACCAGATCTTTAGTTTACGGCAAATAATGGAGAAGTGTTACGAGTGGAACAGGGAACTTTATCTATGCTTTATAGATATAGAAAAGGCATATGACCGGATTCCTAGGAGAAAGTTTGTTCTACGAGATTATGGAATAGGAGGCAAACTTTTGCAAGCAATTAAAGGTCTTTACATGGATAGTCAGACAGCAGTTAGAGTTGACGGTAAATTGAGTTCATGGTTCAGAGTAGTTTCAGGGGTAAGACAAGGCTGCAACCTGTCTCCGCTGTTGTTCATATTATTTATGGATCATATGTTGAAAATAATAGACTGGCTGGGTGAGATCAAGATATGTGAACACAAATTAAGCAGTCTTGCATATGCGGATGAATTAGTTGTGATGGCAGATTCGATTGAAAGTTTGCAATGTAATATTTCAGAGCTAGATCAGAAATGTAAGGGCTATGGTGTGAAGATTAACATCTCCAAAACGAAAGTAATGTCAGTGGGAAAGAAATATAAACGGACTGAGTGCCAAATAGGAGGAACAAAGTTAGAACAGGTGGACGGTTTCAAGTACTTAGGATGCATATTCTCACAGGATGGAAACATAGTGAAAGAACTGGAAGCGAAGTGTAGCAAAGCCAATGCAGTGACTGTTCAGCTACGACCTGCTCTCTTCTGCAAGAAGGAAGTCAGTACCAAGACTAAGTTATCTGTGCACCGTTCAATCTTTCAACCAACTTTGTTGTATAGGAGCTAAAGCTGGGTGGATTCAGGTTACCTTATCAACAAGGTTGAGGTTACGGATATGAAAGTAGCTAGGATGATTGCAGGTACTAGTAGATGGGAACAATGGCAGGAGGGTGTCCACAATGAGGAAATCAAAGAAAAACTGGGAATGAACTCTATAGATGTAGCAGTCAGGGCGAACAGGCTTAGATGGTGGGGTCATGTTACACGCATGGGAGAAGCAAGGTTACCCAAAAGACTCATGGGTTCAGCAGTAGAGGGCAGAAGGAGTCGGGGCAGACCAAGGAGAAGGTACCTGGATTCGGTTAAGAATTATTTTGAAGTAATAGGTTTAACATCAGAAGAGGCACCATTGTTAGCACTGAATAGGGAATCATGGAGGAATTTTACAAGGGGGCTATGCTCCAGACTGAACGCTGAAAGGCATAATCAGTCTTAAATGTTGATGATGATGATGATCTGTAGTGGCACTTGATACTGAGTAAAGAAAAGTGTGAAGTTATTCAAGTGAGTAGAAAAGAAATCTGCTAAATTTCGACTAATCGAGCAGCCACGCTACATGAATATGAGTTATGCTGCGTCTAAAGTCGTCTATAACGGCGAAAATGTTGCCGGTGTAGGTTTTTGTGCACTATCTGACATCTCGGTTAAGTCACATAAATATTCCATGGGATTCACGTCGGGTGATCAGGGTGTAAACGATCAGCTCGGGCTGTCCAGAATGTCCTTAAAACTAATCGCGAACAATTGCGGCTCAGTGTCATGGAGTATTGTCTTCCATAAAAATTCCATAGTTGTTCTGATGCAAATGGTATCCATGTAGTCGAACAGTCAAAGATCGGTTCAGTTGGACTATAGAATTCAGTCCATTCCACGTAAACACAGCGCATATCATGACATAGTGGAGTCTGCGCCGCACTCGAAACTTACTAGTAGCTCTTACCAAGTGAAATCGGGGTTCATCTGAGCCGACCACTGTTCTCCAGTCGCCTAGGGTCCAGCCAATATTGTCATGAGCCCTGTAGCGGCGCTGCAGGCGATGTCGTCTAAAAAAAGGTAGTCGGGTCGGTCGTCTGTTGCAGTATCCCATTTCGCAGCCCAGTTACGGATATGGATATGTCCATCGTACGTCACACATTGATTTCTGCATTTATACGAGGCAGTGCAGGTTCTCTGTTATCACTGACAGCTCTACACAAACGCCGCTGCTCTCGGTTATTAAGTGAAGGCATTGTCCGTGGTGAGAGGTAGTGCCTAAAGTGTGGTATTCTCGGCACATCCTTGACACTATGCGGCTCGGACTATTTAATTCCCTAACAATTTCCGACACGAAATGACCCATGAGTCTAGCTCCAACTACAATTCTGTTTTCATAGACCATTAGTATCCGGCGTGCGGCCATAATAATGTCGCAAATCTTTTGAGCTGGATCACTTGAGTACAAACTACATCTTCGCCAATGCGCTGTCCTTTTATAACTTGTGCACAGGATACCATCACCATCTTTACATGTGCATATCTCTACTCCATGATTTCTGTCCTGGATTCCTCACGAAATACAGCAACTTGAAACTTTGTAAGCTTTAGCATTGTGTTTTCAGGCATGTGTCAGTGTAAGTTTCTCAGAATCACCATGATGCTCTGCAGTGGGTCAAACGAACCAGTGACCATTTGCGCTACGCTTTTTCGTATACGTCTATGACTGGACTGATGCCTGTATATTTCGTTTAGTGTTCCATCAGTTTATGGTATTTCCGGTGTCGATTGAGCCGATTTACTGAAATCCTTTGGTTTCTGTCATGGGCATGACCCACCCTCTAATTTCTTACGCTGGGTCTGTTTATGCCACTTGGCCGCTGTGACTCGGTTCAGGGCCCGGAGTGTCTGATGATGCCACCCCGACTCCCATCGCCACTCGTACCGTTACCCGTGTCCCGCCACGTGGAAACGGGCTCGATTTGTTTTGATTATGTGCACTTCTTTTGTACAGCATTTTAAAGAACGTTAGAACTAATGCAATAGAAGTAGGAAGATGAAATACAAAAAAGAAAATTGGCAATTAAGAAGAATGTAAAAAGAAGATAGGAAAGAATATAGTATAAGTTCCCACAGCCTGGTTGTGAGTGGCGGCCAGAGTCTTGGAATAAAATTCAAGTCGCTGACCGGTACCCACGATTCGTTTTCTATATCTACCATTGTTAAACTAACATGAGTACAAAGGAAAGAAACGAAAGACGGGCACTCTATGACTAGTCTACGTAGTCCATTCTGGTCAGCAGTCCAGCGATTAGTACCTCCCGGCTACACAAACAACTGAGCCTGGACAGTGGTTTCCCCCGACCTACATTAATGTATCAGTCGGGTTGGGCTCAGCTAAGAGGGCCCACAATTAAGATCCTTCCATCGAGAACGTGCGTCGCCTCTCACCAGGTGACTGTAAGAGGTCCATAATTAAAGAATTTGTTGCTAGCGCACTCGAGCTGATGTAATTTCGATGTATTGCTCACGCGCTGCCTGCGATATGTAAGCTAGAAGAGAATCTGAGACCAAAGAGCAGTATTGACTGCAGTAGGAACTTGTGTAGCAGTAGGAGTAAGTTGTTGCTAGCGAGCAGTCGTGTCTGGTGTATCGTGTTCGCTGGGCCGGTCGTCTGCAGCGATGGCCGAGCCTGAGCGTTGTAGTATAAGGTAAAAGCAGCCTCGCGCATATCTAGTAATGTTACATCAAGTCCCACGTAAATGTTTTAAAAAATCTGTTAATAATAATCTTTCTCATAAAAAGTAACTTTTGACATTCATCTCAATTTAAAGAATTCACTAATTTCTCTAATCCTTGGCCATCCCGATTATTGAAAAGAAAAGTCAGTTCTTTCCTTTTATATAAGACAAATCTATAGGCCAGCATTGCACTAAGCTGCGCCAGGAAAATTTCTTATAGGAGCAGATATACACGCGTTATCCGGCGACCTAATTAAGGTAAGATTTTTCAGTTTATTCAGAATGATGTATCAGGGCCATGACACAGCATTGCTGCGTCCAAAATTTACCAGGTTAAATTGACTGTCAATTATTAAAAGGCTATAAGTGACCAACATTTTTTTATTGAGAGATCAGTACATTTTATTATTGATACATTACGCAATTTTCCTGTTGGTAGGTTATACTGAATGTGAACGACATAATTATATTTTTTACTGTTGAGAGGTTTAGGAATTTTTCTGTTTTGAGAGTACACTAAATGAGAATATTAATGAAAATATTTTATTTTGTATGGAGGTTACAAGACGTAGGTCTCTTGAAGTGTTACTCAACTTTAAGCTCCTTCTTTAATGCAACTGACCTCTCGTTGGACATGGGGGTACTGCTTAATATTTACATATATACATAATGATTGTGAGGGTCGAGTTGATGACACCTATCGCACTTCTTTTTCTTATCTATATGTTTGCATGTTTCCTTAATAAGTGAACCGCTCACGCAAGCAGAATATATGGATGAGCGACAAAACGAGCTAACTTGGAGGTCATTTTCAGGTGGCATTCGTGTCCCTAGGGATGAGGTGAATCCTGAAGCATTGTCTACCCCACGAGGTGCAGTGCCCTGACCTCTACGTCACATACTATGTGTCGGCTTCCCCGCTTTGTCACTGTTTTGCCGGGCAGTCATGTACTATTCGAGGTCTTTAGAGTAATTGCGATCTGCATCGGACTCGGCGACAACTATCTAAAATATTGTGCGTTAATGCGAAATAAATTCTTTTATTGTGCGCTGTTGACATGAAACATAGCATTTGGATAGGCTGACTCACCATCCGCACTTCTGAGAAAACTGGAGGAAGCCATAATAGCAACAGGCAGCGATCTCTGTGTTTCCGCGAGGAGAAACCTACATGATATTTATCTCTGAAGCGTTTACTCCTTTTCCGTGCGAGGGGATTGGTGTCATCCAGTTGCAAACCTTCAGAAACTACAAATTTCTCTGTAACAACTGAGGAAAGTGCGTCATTGGGTGGCTTAAAAATATCTATTATTTGGAATCTTTGAGCTCAGTATCTAAAAATTGTCTTGGTTAATCTTTGACCGACCCTTCCCATTGTTGGAGTTGGTGTGGACTACTGCGAGAGACCATTGGGAAGAGCGGAATAAAAATTCTGGAGAAATGGACTTGTTAAGACGACGAGGAAGAGTACACACTTGTTGGATGGGTGTGGGAGCTGGATGTCTTAACCTGAAGGCGGATACGAGAGGATCGGGTTTTCATTTGAGAGTAGGCTCGTTACTCTGCGGCTAATGAGCAGTGGCTGCCAGCAGACCACAGCGGACGCATGTCTTGTCAATCCGGGTGAGAATAGTCGCCGTGTCGGCAACCGTGTTATGCGAATGGTTAAATGTTTTCGATCTGTTTCTTTCAAACTCTACCAGTCAACGCAACTTCATATGATCGAGGGCTTAGATATTTGCTTGTGGAACCCACAGTTTGCTTCATGGTATGATCAAAACCACCATTATGCACCCAACAGCGATTATGCAGCTCAGGAGGGCAATCCTTTGAGGTTCTGTCAATCTAGCCTTATCTACTCTGTGCGGGCCTACCAGGCTGACCTAGGATTCAGTTAATTTGTGTCGATGTTTACTACATGCAAGTTCTTTTGATTTACTTGTACGAGAGCGTGCTGAAAAGTAGTTTTGCTTTACTTGTATGAGGGTTTGCAGAAAGGTGGTGCCTACGTTTTTTTCTGAAAATTTTTAAGGGTTCTGGGAGAAAATAGACGTTATTAACATTCCAAATCATGGCTCTCCATATTTTTAAACTTATTTCTCAACGAAGTCACACTATCGACGAAGTCATTTTACCGAACGAGAGACGAGTTTGAAGATAACGTCACTGTAGATTGACTTTCCTGACGAAGTCACAACCTCACCTCTGCTTGCACCTCTTCACAGCAATTTGAAGTCCTCGAAGGAACTCTTTAAGTCTTGGAAACAGATGGAAATCAGACAGGACGAAATCGGGACTGTATGGAGATGTGACACCGTTCCTATGTGGCCTGGTATTGTCATACTGAAGGAGAGAGCTCCATGTGTGGCCGAACTCTTGGAAATTGGAACTCGATTGCAGCACGCTGTTTCTCACGCACCGACATAGTAACATTACACAACGCCATCTTACACGCTACACTTCGGATCCATGTTGTGGTAGAGTACTGCAAGTACGTAGACAGTAAGAGTAAAGATGTAGGACTTAATATTGTCTGTTTTATTTAAAAACATTTAAATATTTTCACACACCAAATTCGAGTACGTTACATTTCAGCACATTCTGATATTTTATTAATCACATTAATACATGTTTTCTCTGTTAATGTGTGAGCATCCAAAGAGTAAACAGAACTGGCATATATCTTGACCATGTTGTCAATTCAGTAAATAGGTAACTAACACCAATCATTAATTATGATAGATTTTGTACGACTTGACACCACAACTCACATACAAGGGCGTTTATTTCCTTATCATACCATACGTTGTTCTAAAAACTGAATTACGTATCTGAGTTTATCCGGAGCAATCTGTCTCCCGCTCGATCCAGTCGAAACAGATCACAAAATTAAGTGGAGAGTTCACTAGCCTTATTCGGTTTCTTGTACGATTCAATATGCCTTCTACGTTACGTCTGGAATGGCTCCCACATACTTAAACAATATTCCAGGATGGCTCACACTAATATTTTGTAAGCAATCACCTTTGAAAATTGATTACTGTTCCAAAGTATCCTACCAGTGAAGCGAATACTGCCACCTACTTCATTTATAACTCAGCCTACGTGATTCTTACATTTCATAAGCCTACTAACTGAGACACCCGATTATTTGCACGAACCGTCTTATTAAACCTATGACTCGCTGATATTGCAATCACAGGATATTAAGTTTCTGTGTTTCGTGAATTGAAAAATTTTACATTTCTGAACATTTAAAAAACATTGCAAAACTCTGAATCAACTTGACTTCTTATCAAGTAACAACGACCATCCAGATACATAAAGTCATGGGAAGGCGAACTAAAGACTGCGTTTTATTGGCAGAAGACCTTGAGTTGCCACAGGTCAACTAAAGAGCCTACAATAGGCTTTTCCATCCTATTTCTGTAGTGCTGCTACACAATTTGGGATTCACAGCAGAGAGGATTGATGGAGGACTGCGGAAAAGTTCAAAGAAGAACAGCTTGTTTTGTATTTTCCCGGAATAGTGGAGAGAGTCTGACGTATACGACACACTTTCTGCTTCGAATGCAAAAACTGTTTGTTAACGCCAACGGACGTCAGAAGAAATCGTCCTAATAAGATAGGAGAGAGTACAGTTTGAAAGGTAACAAGGAAAGATTTAAGTGTTCGTTTTCCCTTCGAGGTGCTAGAAAGTGGAACGGTAGAGTAATGTCTCAGGTGAATTGACGAACCTTCGGCCGGCCACTGGTGCGAACTGCAGACTAGTCGTGTAGCTACACGTGTGGATGTGGAAGATCTGAGCATTTAGGTCGTCAGAACTTCATGATGACTAACTGTATCTTCTGAAAAAAGTCTAATTTTACTATAAGCACTGACAGGTCATTAATATGTGTATGTATACACTACTGACCATTAATATTCATATACCAAGAAGAAATACAGTTGATAAACGGGTATTCATTGGACACATATAAATTACTAGAACTGACATGTGATTACATTTTCACGCAATTTGGGTGTATAGATCCTGAGAAATCAGTACCCAAAACAACGGCCTTGGTACGCCTGGGCATTGAGTCAAACAGAGCTTGGATGGCGTGTACAGGTACAGCTGCCTACGCAGCTTCAACATGATACCACAGTTCATCAAGAGTAGTAACTGGCGTATTGTGACGAGCCAGTTGCTCGGCCACCATTGACCAGACGTTTTCACTTGGTGAGAGATCTGGAGAATGTGCTGGCTAGCTCAACACTCGAACATTTACTGTATCCAGAAAGCTCGGTATAGGACCTGCAACATTCGGTCGTGCATTATCCTGCTGAAATTTAAGGTTTCGCAGGGATCGAATGAAGGGTAGAGCCACGGGTCGCAAGCCACGGGTCGTAACGCATTTGAAATGTAACGTCCACTGTCGAAGCGCCGTCAATGCGAACAAGACGCGACCTAGCTGGGTAACCAATGACACCCCGTACCATCACGCCGGGTGCTATGGCTATGACGAATACACGCTTCCAATGACCGTTCACCGCGATGTCGCCAAACACGGATGCGACCATCATGATGCTGTAAACAGAACCTGGATTCATCCATGACGTTTTGTCATTCGTGCACCCAGATTCGCCGCTGAGTACAACATCACAGGCGCTCCTGTCTGTGATGCAGCCATGGTCTCCGAGCTGATAGTCCATGCTGCTGCAAACGTCGTCGAACTGTTGGTATAGATGGTTGTTGTCTTGCAAACGTCCCCATCTGTTGACTAAGGGATCGAGACGTGGCTGCACGATCCGGATGCGGATAAGATGCCTGTCATCTCGACTGCTAGTTATACGAGGCCGTTGGAATCCAGCACGGCGTTCCGTATTACCCTCCTGAACCAACCGATTCCATGTTCTGCTAACAGTCATTGGGTCTCGTCCAACGTGAGCAGCAATGTCGCGATACGATAAACCGCAATCGCGATAGGCTACAATCCGACCTTTATCAAAGTCGGAAACATGATGATACGCATTTCTCCTCCTTACACGAGGAATCACAAGAGCCTTTCACCAGGCAATGCCGGTGAGCTGCTGTTTTTGTATGAGAAACCGACTGGAAACTTTCCTCATGTCAGCACTTTGTAAGTGTCGCTACCGGCGCCAGCCTTGTGTGAATGCTCTGTAAAGCTAATCATTTACATATCACAGCATACTTTATCTGTCGGTTAAGTTTCGCATCTGTAGCACGTCATCTTTGTGGTGTAGCAATTTTAATGGGCGGAAGTGTATATACAACGTAACGTACTGGGTGATTCACCTGCTTCTACATCTGCATTTTACTTAGCTGCAAAGCCTTCGATTACCAAGCGACATATTTTGGAATTATTTCGCTTGCTACGAGCAAACATTTGCTCTACAGAAAAAAATTAGCAGTACATTTTTGTAAGAAATTTAATGTGTTAAGTTGGTAAAAAGCATTCACCAGCCAAGACAGCGTAAAGTACTCTCTCTCTCTCTCTCTCTCTCTCTCTCTCTCTCTCTCTCTCTATTTTTTCTAAAGACAGCCGTTTCGGCAGGCTGCGCTTTCAGCTTCAGGTCTTAAAATCTTTTTGTATTTAAACAGGCCGTGCCCTCGGTGACAGTGAGATTCGATCATTGATTCATACTGACAGGTTGGTCATGTGAGAATGTAGATCCATTGCAATGACGCAGAGTACAGAGCGGAATGGTGCCTCAAACGTGACTTGCTGGGTCGAGGTGCCTGTGGGTCCTGGCAGAGGCGCCAGGTGAAAGAGCGCCCTCTGCCGGCCGGCACGTGCAGCTGCTGGGCTGCAGCGCCGTTACGGGCGTTATTTGCGTGCGCCCACTCCCGCGGGAGCCGTGGCCCGCAGGGCTCATTACCGTGAACTGCCGGGCCCGAGTGCGGGCCGCAATGTGCCGAAGCAGGCTATGGCGCCCAGCAAGCTGCCGGGTCCATCCTGCGCCGCCGGGGCTTTTACACCCACCTTCTGCCGCCATTTCTGGCGGGCTGCAGAGAGCGGCTGATGCTGCAGTGTTTAGCTTCACCACCAGCTACCTACCCTCAAGCAGCTCCAACTTAGTTATAGTGGAGCTGCCTCTCTTGGAACTCTCCATTTGATGCGTTAGTGCTTCCACTATTGGGCACTATAAAATACAGTTCAAGACAAAAGAAAAGACATACCACGAAGAAATTATCCGAATTGGATGAAAGTCGGTAGCTGTGATGTAGGTCTTCAGCCAAAAAAATTGTTACATTTCAGAAAGCTTGCATGATTTATTCAGGAGAGAGAGCTTCACAAACTGAGCAAGTCAATAGCGCCGTGGTCCACCTCTGGCCTTTATGGAAGCAGTCATTCTGCCACGCATTGATTGATTGAGTTGTTGGGTGTCCTCCTGAGAGATAAAGTGCAATTGGAACGTTAGATCGTCAAAACCTGTTGTTGATTGGATGTCTATGTACATACCAGTTCGGATTTACACAGAGTACGCGAAGGTACTTGGCCCCCTTCTTGCAGCGGTGTACCGTAGGTCTCTAGAAGAGCGTACCGTTCCAAAAGATTGGAAAAGGGCACAGGTCATCCCGGTTTCAAGAAGGGCCGTCGAACAGATGTGCAGAACTATAGACCTATATATCTAACGTCGACCGGGGTGGCCGAGCTGTTCTAGGCACTACAGTCTGGAACCGCGCGACCGCTACGGTCACAGGTTCGAATCCTGCCTCGGGCAGGAGTGTGTCTAATCTCCTTAGGTTAGTTAGGTTGAAGTAGTTCTAAGTTCTAGGGGACTGATGACCTCAGAAGTAAAGTCTCATAGCGCTCAGAGCATTTTTTTTTTTTTTTCGCGTCTGTCAGTTGTAGAATTTTGGAACACGTATTATGTTCGAGTATAATGACTTTTCTGGAGACTAGAAATCTACTCTGTAGGAATCTTCATGGGTTTCGTAAAAGACGATCGTGTAAATCCCAGCTCGCGCTATTCGTCCACGAGACTCAGAGGACCATAGACACGAGTCCCCAGGTAGATGCCGTGTATCTTGACTTCCGCAAGTAGCTTGATACAGTTTCCCACAGCAGTTTATTGAACAAAGTAAGAGCATATGGACTATCAGAACAATTGTGTCATTGGATTTAAGAGTTCCTAGATAACAGAACGCATCATGCCATTCTCAGTGGAGAAAAGTCTTCCGAAATAAGAGTGAATTCAGGTGTGGCTCAGGGGAGTGTCACAGGACCGTTGCTATTCACAATAGACATAAATAACCTTGTAGATAACATTGGAAGTTCACTGAGGCTTTTTGCGGATGATGCTGTAGTATATCGAGAGGTTGTAACAATGGAAAATTGTACTGAAATGCAGATGTAGGAGGATCTGCAACGCATTGACGCATGGTGTATTGAATGGCAATTGAATCTCAATGTAGACAAGTGTAACGTGCTGCGAATACGTAGAAGGAAAGATCATTTATCACTTAGCTACAATATAGCAGGTCAGCAATTGGAAGAAATTAATCCCATAAATTTTCTGGGAGTAAGCATTAGGAGATATTTAAAATTGAATAACCATATAAAATTAATCGTCGGTAAAGCAGATGCCAGACTCAGATTCATTGGAAAAATCCTTAGGAAATGCAGTGCGAAAGCAAAGGAACAAAGGAAGTAGGTTACAGTACACTCGTTCATCCAACGCTTGAATACTGTTCACTGGTGTGGGATCCGTACCGGACAGGGTAGATAGAAGAGACAGAGTAGATCCAACGGAGAGCAGCGCACTTCGTTACGGGATCATTTAGTAATCGCGAAAACGTTACGGAGATGATAGATAAAATCCAGTGGAAAACTCTGCAAAAGAGACGCTCAGTAGCTCGCTATAGGCTTTTGTTGAACTTTCGAGATCATACCTTCACCGAGAAGTCAACCAGTATATTGCTCCCTCTTAGGTATATCTCGCGAAGAGACCATGAGGATAAAATCAGAGAAATTAGAGTCCACAGAGAGGTATACGACAATATTTCTTTTCACGAACGATACGAGACTGGAGTAGAAGGGAGAACCGATGGAGGTACTCAAGGTACCCTCCGCCATACATTTTCAGGTGGCTTGCGGAGTATGGATTTAAATGCAGATGTAGATTGGGGACAGATCCGCTGACCTTTCTCCCCAAGAAAGAGTTTGGCAATTACGAGGATAAGCAGGAGAAACTGTGTGTGATGGCGGGCATTATATTGCTGAAATGTAAGCCCCGGATGGATTTCCATGAAGGGCAACAAAACGTGGTTTGAAATACCGTCCACATGCTGCTGTGCTGTAAGAGTGCCGCAAATGACGACGAAACGGGTCTGCTATGAAACGGAAAGGTACCCAAGACCATCACTCCTGGCTGTCGTGCAGAATGGCAACCAACAATCAAGTTGGTATCAGACCGCTGTCTGGAGCGTCTCCAGACTCGTCTTTGTTCGCAGCTCGTTCGAAGCAGGATTCATCACCAAAGACAAAAAAAATGTTCAAATGTGTGTGAAATCTTATGGAACTTAACTGCTAAGGTCATCACTCCCTGAGCTCACACACTACTTAACCTCAATTATCCTAAGGTCAAACACACACACCCATGCCCGAGGGAGGACTCGAACCTCCGCCGGGATCATCCACACAGTCCTCACCGAAGACAATACTACTTGAGTCAATGACGTTCCAGGCTAGAAGAGCCGACGAAAGGGGCGCCATGATCTCAGCCTCCTATCTGTACGTCGCCCAGCAATGGTCCTTACTGTCACAGAATCTGGGGCTGTGAGTGCCTCTCTTAAGAATGATCGGTCCTCTCATTCTATTGTCTCTCTGGGTGGACCACTTACTTCTTGACGCTGTGTTCAGTCATGGGTCACCCATTCCTTCGAACATCATAGAATAGTGGCATCGCTCCTATTCAAATGCCGAACGACCCCAACAGCCTTCTTCGTTCACCTACACGGCCTCTATCAAAATACTGGCATATGCGTATATTGCTTACGCACCTGGGTGAAAGGCGTAGCTACTGTAGAGCTGAGTACACGCAATATCAGTTTCTGGCCAGTTTCTGTAACTCTTTCGTGCACGGCTTCTCCCAGTGAATCCTGTCTTACCTACTTTTACTTTCCCTCAAACATTCTAGCAAGGGAACCTCCTCACCGCACCCCCCTCAGATTTAGTTATAAGTTGGCACAGTGGATAGGCCTTGAAAAACTGAACACACATCAATCGAGATAACAGGAAGAAGTTGTGTGGAACTATGAAAAAAAAAATAAACAAAATATACAAACTGAGTAGTCCATATGCAAGATAAGCAACATCAAGGATAACATGCACTTAGGAGTGCCGTCGTCCCGTGATTAGCGTCAGCAGCTGCGGAACGAGAGGTCCGTTGGTTCCAGTCTTCTCGCAACTGGAAATTTTACTTTCTTTATTTTCGCAAAGTTATGATCTGTCGTTCGTTCATTGACGCCTCTGTTCACTGTAATAAGTTTAGTGTCTGTGTTTTGCGACCGCACCTCAAAACCGTGCGATTAGTAGACGAAAGGACGTGCCTCTCCAATGGGAACCGAAAACATTTGATCGCAAGGTCATAGGTCAACCGATACCTTCACAGGAAAACACGTCTGATATATTCTATACGACACTGGTGACTGCATGTGCGTCACATGAAAAGAATATGTTGTCGACCCACCTAACTTGTACACTTCGCGAATGGGTAAAAAGATTCTTCTACCTTGCCCGATTTAGGTTTCCTCGTGGATGTGATAATCACTCCCAAAAAAGTGATGAAAACATAAGAGTTTGTCACATAAACTGCAACAAATGAATGCAACAGTTTCACAGTCGCACATTTTTCTCTGTACTCTGTCAAAACATGTTTTTAACGTTTTCAAATTTTTCCGTGTGTAGACCGTCATATCTTGCATATGTCCAAGCAAATCTGAGCATGTCCTGGAATTTAGGAGAGTGAAGCTGATTATGTGTGAGTGCTTGAAGTTTGATAATTGTCTTAAAATACAAAAATATACTTTTTACTCGAAGGAAGATTTGAACCATGTACCTCTCGTTCCGCAGTCGCTTATTCTAACCACAGGACCACGGTGCTCCTCGGCTCAGATTATCCGGTTGTTGCCTATTTTGCACATGGACTATTCAGTTTGTATATTTTGCTTTTTTTTCATAGTTCCACACAACTTCTTCCTGTTTACTCGATTGATATGTGTTCAGTTTTTCAAGGCCTATCCACTGTACCAACTTATAACTAAATCTGAGGTGGGTGCGATGGGGAGGTTCCCTAGCAAGTGACACCAAGTGAAGGCACACCTGACCGAGCTGTATCCATTGTCCCAGGACTGTGAAGTTCTCTACCAACTTCTAAAACTCTGTCAATGAACATGAGTCTTCCATAGGTTTTAAGCTAGCTTCGCCATCTACTCCTTAGCTTCCACTCCATATTATTCGTTATACTGAGGTAATTGTGACATAACTTCCGACTTTCATTAGTTCATCTCTTGACCAAACCATTTTCAGATGCTATCGAACGAGTACATCGATAGGTCGTGTGGAGAACCAAAGTGTTTACGATCTTTGGTAGTGTTAACTCTGTCGCATGGAGTGCGGGCAGAGAGGGTCTGGTTGTAGTAGGGCGGTGGAGCAGGTGTGTTGTGTGACGCTCCTGAGAGTTTCCGTGCTTTCGGGGTTTGGCAGCATGTAATTGCGCTCGACTTGCGTTTCCCAAATGTCCTTTAGGTACACGCGGTTTAATTTTTCACTGTCATTATGGTCGATAAGTGAGGGGGAGTTTACTCGAGACTACCTGGTGACAGGACAATCTTCAGATTTGAGGTTGTTCTGGACATGAATTTTGTATTGTACAAATCTCGTAACAAAGTACTGGTTACGACAGGTCGTCACGTCAGCGAGAATAAGTAGTCAGAGTAATCCTAATTATATTTGAGATTTGGCGTTTATATTGAAAATTATTAAAATGAGTGAAGGCAACAATTACCAAAATTTGGTTGACTTGGATACGGAACAATCGGTCGAACAGTGGGAAACGCGCACCGCGGTACCCATTGTTCAGGGGCAGGCGGCTAGCATGGAAGACGCGACCGCCGAAACGCAACAAAGAGCAGAAATGGAATTCCAAACTTTAGAAAATGTTTCAGAATCGGACGTGATAGTGAAATCTGAACCCCTTGATGACGAATACGGAGGGACAGTTAAAGAGGCACCCGCTACGGAAGTAAAATCACTGGTTTCCGGGAATTTTGATGATTTATTGAATGTTTTGATTAACGAAATCAAGGCTTAGTCTAGTAAGATAGAAACTCAATTGGCAGAAATTAAAGCTCAGGCTGCCAAGCAAGAAGCTCAGTCTGCCAAGCAAGAAGCTCAGTCTAAGAAAATTGAACGGAAGATAGACAATCAGAACAAAGCTATTAATCTTGTTAACAACAATGTTGGAGACGTTAACTTTTGATAAAATCAAAGAAGATATTGTTGTGATTAATACCGAAATCGGTAATCTTAAACAGGAAACGATAGGCGTTCAGGCGGAAATTACGAGCATAAATACTCGTATTTATTCCGAAATTAGCAGAATCCGGAAAAGTGTAGGAGAAGCAGTTGCTCCGATCATCGAGAATAAGCTGACGGAACAGATTCAATTATTGAAAAAAAAGGATCAACAGAACGTGGAAAGTTTAAATGCTTTAGTGTCCGAAGTAGGTACTAAAGTGAGGAAGCAGGCTAATACCTGCGAAGAGGAAAAGAGGGAAGTGAAACGCTTGCGACAACCACTTGCCAAGTAATTACGAGAGTGTCGGAATTAGAAAAGAAATTTTACGAAAAACAAAGCTATGTGCCAATCTCTGCACATAGTTCGGAATTCTTGACGAAAGAGGAGCGGATCGACCCCATGAAGAAAGGCGGTATACACGCGACGAATTTCATTAAAAAAATTTACACAGATCATGTACTAATGAGAGAAAAATTAATGCAGTTATTGACGTGTTGGCTGGTGATGCCAAGCGTTGGGGCTTAAACCTCAACATTACGAACCTGACTTTTAACGAGTTTAAAAATTTGTTTCTGGCTGAATACTGGTCAGAGCAAAAACAACAAACTGTCTGGCGCGAATTTGTCGTATCGAGTCCTTTCGGTGCGAATCGCATGGCTCGATGAAGGATTTTTGTGAGAGCTGGATCCGCAAGTTGGAATATTTGCGTGATCGCCGCACGGAATCCGAAATAGTCTGGGAACTCTACAGGAAGCTCCAGATGATACAAAACGCTACATAGGAAGCAATTACAGGACAATCAATGATTTCCTGGAAAGAGTTGAGGACGAGGACAATTGGCGCAATAATCGCGACAGTGGTAGAGGCCGTGATAACAAGAATGGGTACCACAGCAACCACAACAATGATAACTATGCGAATAATCCATACCGCAATCTTGGCAGCAATAACAATAGTGGTTCGGGCCGTAATGACAATCGGTACAATGCCCATAATAACAGGCATGACGGAAACCAGTACTATAACAGCGTGATACGGGCTTCGCAGAATAGTATTAACGTCAGAGGGTGTGATCAGCCGCCTCAGCAGCATCCGGGGAGCGTATCTGCTGGGACGAGACAGGGAAACCATTAGCCGCGCAGGTGAGGGGCCGACCGGGCGTGGAGAAATTTTGGCGGCCCAATAACAGTTGGAGACCGAGGTGTAGTCGTCATGAAGATTCCGTATGGAATAATCAACGGCGGGAGAGTGTGCCAGTGTTAGGATAAAGGAGTGCGCCCACAAGTAGTAGATCGGCTGTAGACACGGCAGCAGAAAATACATTCACTGTCAGTGAGAGCAATTTAAGTAGTGTTACGGAAATCGATTATAAAGTGGCAGCTGTATCACCCACTGCGGAACTGGAAATTGAGTTTAAGAATGATACGCACTTGTTGACAGAAGATCAGATGTCGGGTAGCACATCCGTCATCGAGAGAGGGGGTGCAGAGAGGGATTAGTTCTGGTTAAGGCAGTTCGGTCGCTTATACGACGAACTAAGAGATTATAGGGGCCTGTACGGGAGAAGTGTTTATGGGGAGCGCAGGCAGGATTTGCAGCGTCTCGTCCCACAGGGAGATAGTATTTGTGAAGTGATAGAACGTTCTGGCCCTAACCGGCAGGCTTTACCTGAAATAGTTGATGTTAACGGGGAGCACGAGCGAGATTCGTCGTGTTTCGTCCCGCAGGAGTAGGATGTTGAAGTAGTAACGGACAGTTCTGGCCCTAACCGACAGACTTCATCGAAAGTTATAGTGGTAGAAGTAGCCGAGCCATCCGACGCAAACCTCCAGTTTAAACATTGCGAGAGTATTAAGGAGAAAGATTACGAAAATTTTAGTACACGACTGGTAGAAAAGCACGTAGATTACAGCGTGTATGAGGTTAGAGCTGACGTTATACGGTCAGTCGCTAGCAGTGTGGGTTACGCAGATCCAAAGGAAGTAATTGCAGATACTACTGGGCACATTCCTCCAGGTAGACTGGCAGATGAGATCAATCTGACCAAAGAGGAATCAACGAAGGTGACAATTACTGAATTGATAGCAAAGCAAAACTCACTAGTTGACGAGGTACAGGAAAAGGTTTCGGTATTGGAGGCGAAGCTGCAGACTAAGCCCCAGGACAAATGTGTTGAAATTAAAACTGTATGTGAACAGAGGCTGAAAAAGCCGCCAGATAAGCCGGATTTACGATCAAAGCCGGATGGTTTTTTCTGGAATGACCTGGATATAGACGACGATTTATTGTGGGAAAATAAAGAAACAGTCGAGGATAAGTGTAGGTAGATGGTAGTGTCTGTTAATATGCAAGGCCTACAACCAAACGTGTTGATTGACACCGGTGCAGAATTGAGTGCTGAATCTGGGAAAATATTTCAGTTACTGAAAGACAGACCTGGCATCGTAGTTATGCCAGTAACAGGAGTGAAAATTATCGTTGCTACTGGGAAGGCCAGTAAAACGGTCACAAAACAGATTTTTGTCCACTACGAGATATGTGGGGCATTATTTGAACATGAGTTTGTCGTCGTGTCAGACTTAACTACGGAAGTAATTATCGCATTAGATTGGCTATTAATGTACTGTACAGCAATTAACTGCGAAAGCAAAACTTTGACATGTACGTTACAAGGTAAAACAATAGTAGTTAGTTTTGACGAGGCAGGAGACGGTGTGCATAGGCAATACCAGCCTATACACATTGTTAACTGGCCGGATGCCATTAACGTAGGTACAAATTTGAACTACTGTAACGTGAGGAATCTTGGCATTGACAATGGTGTAGAAAGTGAATTGGAAAGTATCGTAGACGGTGTGTCAAACGTATAGATAATCAAATTCCCTCCACGCAGTGACGTTAGTATTGGTGCGAAAAGATCGTTTGCGAGAAGTAATGAAGCTAAAAGCCGATGCTCGCATACGTCTTCATGACACTAAAGCGCGTTTTGCTAAGTTTGCAATCGGAGACTTAGTACTTGTAAAAGCTCATGAGAAATCGAGCGAGATAGACAATGAAATCTCTAAATTTAAGTTTGTTTATAATGGACCATATAAAGTCACTGGTATAGCTGACACAAATGCTTATTGCTTAGAGTATCCAAGCTCTGGAAAACTATTAGGTATACGGAACATTGTAGACTTGAAACTGTACCAACCAAGGATTGTTTAATGCCACATAATGGGTAATTTGTACAGTATGTAAATATAGAGTGTGAGATTTAAGGATTTGCCATGTTGCCATGCTTTTGCAGGACCAAGAGGTCATTAAAGAAGTAACTGACGAGTAATTAATTTTTATTAAATGTTTTAAGAGTAACTGATTGTTAATCAACTGAAAAATCCAAGTTGCTAGTTTAAGATTTTACCTGAGTCACAGTAGATTAAGGAATGTAAATATGATTTTGTAACTAGCTGTAAGATTTCATAAATATGTGATTTACTAGTAACTGACAATGTACTTAGACGCTGTTTTATGTTTGAGGCTAGTACATGTGTGTGATGATGGACAGTGTTGATTATCCACTGTGATAGTGTTAATGGACTCCTTGAGATTACTCGGGAGTGAGTTTTTCCGAAAGAATTCAGTGAAACGGACGTTCTGGAAATGCCGTTACACAGGCGAGTGAGATCAAATGTGCTGCACAGGCGGGCGCAACAATACTGACGAGGTGGATCCGCTGTCGGCTCTTGTGCCGCCGTCGGAATTGTTTGTACTTGCGGGTTCGGTAGGCGGAGTAGCTTTTCTTCCTGGACAGCTGATGTGAAAGAAATTGCTATCAATATTTATGTGTTTTTTTATCTGCTGAATATTATTGTCTTGTTTAGCGTTAAGTGGACCCTCATGACGAGAATAATAATTATGTAAAGGTTACATTAAAATGTGTATTCTATGTAAATAATTATTAATTTGCGTATTTTGATCTACCTGTTTTTATGACCATGTACTCTGATAAATTTTGTAAATATTATTCCATTTCTTGATAGTGTTACGAATTTTAAAGATTTTGGAATAGCTAAACAATTTTCTATGTTTTCTAAGAATTTTAATATGTTGTCAACCTGTTTTATTTTGTGCAAGATGAAAGAGTGTCTCCACTCAATTATTATGGTCTAAAAATTGATTTATGGTTAATTAGACGAATGCTAAATTTTGTTGATGGTTTGAGCATATGCTTTTCCGCTGTTTCATTTTTGGGACATTTTCTGAGCCTGTTTAGGTTACACGAACATCCTCAGACAATGTGGGGCACGTGTGAAGCCGGAAATGCATACCCTCCTATTTCCATCTATTGTACTTTTCCCTTGTTTTGTTACCTCAAGATATGACATTACTGTGTCTTTATATATATATATATATATATATATATATATATATATATATATATATATATATATATATATGCGTTATCTCGATGTACAATTGGTTTGTTTTGTAAATATTATTTGTATTTCTACGCTGGGTCTTGCCTAGGGAAACTATGCTATCGAACGAATACATCAATAGGTCGTGTGGAGAACCATAGTGTTTAGGATCTTTGGTAGTGTGAACTCGTTCGTGTGGAGCGCAGGCAGAGCCGAGTCTGGCTGGAGTAGTGCAGTGGAGAAGGTGTGTTGTGTGACGCTCCCGCGAGTTGCCGTGCTTTCGGGGGTTTGGCAGCATGTAATTGCGCTCCACTTGCTATGATAGTTTCTGACACGGTGTTGCGGACGGGAAGCATTAGCTGGCGCACATCGAGAGCCCGTTTCGCCTGGTGACGTGTCGAGAAGGAGGCGCGCCAACATCCAGCTTCTGCAACAGCGACGGCCGACAATGAGTGAGTGTCGCTACCTCTCCGATCAACGACTGAAAACCTTCAATCCACCAACAAGGAAGACCAACAGCACGTAAAGTTTTAGAACTGTATGGCAGACCTCAGCTTTTCAAGTTATTCCATTAGCAAAATACAGCAACTTAGCATTAATCTTTATTGCTCGTTGTCCCAATTGCATTACCAAGCAGGGTCCCTTCCTTTTCCGAGATGAGCTCAAGTGTCGTTGAAATTCAGACGCCAGCATTAAAGTAATATCATTCCATTTCACTGCTTTAATTTCAAAGTTCAGTTAAGGTATTCATAGCTGACTACAATATTTAGATTACACAAGAACAAATTAAGAGCGGGAGTTTGTTAGCACATTTGAGCTTACCTGGGGCTGCAGCTCAGCTTGGTACGTACTAAATGTTACTATTGTTAATTGTTCAGAATCATTTAATTTAATTTCAAAGTTAAGTCTCTTATTTCTCAATTGCGTAGATTCAAGTAGCTTGTGAAATGATTGTTGAGGTAGCCCAAGACTAACCTTATTTTACTGAATTTCGTAGTGTTTCAGAAACAAAGCTCACTATTAATTTCAGTCACTAAATTAACCTTCAGTTTTACAGTTTTATTAATTCTTTTGCTAAATTAAGTCAGAGTGTAACGAAATTTGTAACTTCTGACAAACTTTCAGTTTTCACACAACACGTGTCAACCATCAGTTGCCACGCTTTTAGTGCTAATTATAAGTGCAATAACCTTTCTTTTTCAGTTATTATAGTAGTTGTCCATAGGAGTGACGACCGTAATTTTGCCCAAATCTCAAATATCTAATTAACGAAAAATTAATTGTTAACGTGACAACTGCACATTTACTTGCTTTATTAATTTTATCCTTTTATCAAAATTAATTTCCACCAATGTCATTTGTGTTTTTCCTTTCATTTAGATGTAACCCTTTCCTCCCTGTTTACCGACAGATTAACTTTGGTGAAGATTGCTTTTCCCAAATTTCCATTAGTTACACACAGTTTAATTTCTCAATGTCATTAAGGTCGATAAGTGAGGGGGAGGTTACACACCCCTTGGTCACTGGATCTTTAGTTTTAATCAACTTCTGCACCAGTTCAGTTTCTTTCTGAAATTCTTTTTAATTTACGTTCATTATGTACTTGATCCACACATCAATAATTCAGAGTTATTCTGTAGCATCACATTTCAAAAGTTTCTATTCTCTTCGTGTCCCAAATGCTTATCATCCACGTTTCACATCTGTATAAGCCTACACTTCGCACAAATACCTTCAGAAAAGCTTTATAATATTTATATGTATTACAAATGTTAAATTTCTTTTTTTCAGAAGTTTTTTCGTACTTTCGATAGTCTCCATTTTATAGTCTCTCTACTAATGCTATTATCAGTTATTTTGCTGTCCTAATAGCTAAACGTATCTGCTACTTTCAGTGTCTCAACTCCTTTTTAAGCCCTTCATTATAGACTGATATAATTCAAATACACTCCATTATACTTGTTTTATTTTTGTTGTGTTCATCTTAAAACCTCTATCAGGATACAATCACTTTTTTCAAATGCCCCGTCATATCCGTTGCTTTCTCTGACCAAATCACATTTTCATTAGTAAACCTCAAAGTTTTTATTTCTTCCCCCTGAACGTTAATTTCCTCCCCATATCTCTTTGGTTTCCTTCACTGCTTGCTCAGAGTGTACATCGAACAACAATTGGAATAGGCTACAGACCTGTCTCTCTGCCTTCTCAACAACTGCTTCCTTTTCATGTTCTTTGACGCTTACAGCTGCAGTCAGTGTTGTGTATAAATAGAAAATGACCTCTCGCTTCCTGTATTTTGCCACTGCCACGTTCAGAATTTCAAAAAGTGTGTTCCGAACAACATGGTCAAGAGGTTTAGCTAAATGCTTTAAATACAGATTTGCATTCTTTACCGATCTTGCAAAAGAACTCGTAGTGTAAGTATTGCCTTTGGTGTTCATTCACTTCTCTGAAATCCAAAATGATCTTTCCAGAGTTCAGGTTCTACCATTTATCATTCTAATGTGACACATTCGATATGGAACCAAAATAATGTATTTATCGATCTAAGTAATGGTACCAACGTTTCGTCGCTTCATTGGTGATAGTCCTAAGTCTTTCTAATCTCTATATTATGGATCAAACAGTAAAAGAGGTACTTATCATGATCCTAGCTTGAAGGATTGGTTTAGATTCATGCAAATCATCACTCTCAAATTTTTATTAGTCAGTTGCCACGATTTGTTATGATTACAGAGAAACACTTAATTATTTTATGAAAGACATTATTTACAATTTTCTCAGTTATTTCTTGTTTGTTGGGTGTAATTACTATACTTGTATCATCAGCAGAGGGAACTAGCTTTGCATCTTTGTGAATATAAAATGATAATTCATTAATATATATTAAGAACAATATAGGATCCAAGACTGAGACTTTTGGGACACTATTCTTGATACCTGACTAGTTAGAGGACTCTGCTCTTGTTGCACCCTCCTGTACTGCTAATATCAACCTTCTCCACTCTTGAAGTTAAAAATGTATTAAGCCATTTCTGCACTGTCCCAGTCAACCCAATACATAAGCTTTTCTAGTAGAATTAAACGATTTTCACAGTCAAATACCTTTGAGAGATTACGAAAAATCCCAATGGGCGATGTTGAGTTATTCAGAACATTTAATGTTTGGTCACTGAAACCACAGTTACCATTTTCTGTTGAAAAGCCTCTGTGAAAACCAAACTTATTTTTTGTTAGTACTTCATTTACACAAAACGTGCATCCACTCATGAATACATTACTTTATTTTAGATAAAGCTGTCAGGAATGAGATTGGGCTGTAGTTGTTAGCATGAGGCCTATCCCTTTTGTTATGCAATGGTTTAACAACGGCATATTTCAGTCTATTCAGGAAAATGCCCTGTTTCAGTTAGCTACAACATATGTGGCTGAGAATCCTATTTATATGTTGGTAACATGCTTTTAGTACTCTGTTGGAAATGCCATCAATTTCATGTGAGCTTTTACCTTTGAGTGAATTTAGTACTTTTCTAATTTCAGTAGGAGAGGTGGGTAAAATTGCAATTTTAGGTGTTATGTCTTCAACATATAGCCTTGCATTTGATAATAAACAGCTGGATGGTGTTTTTTTCTACAACACTAATAAATTATTGTTAGAATATTCTCTATTTCTGATTTTTTGTTTATGCACTTTTCACTGATTTGAAAAGAAAACAGTCTTTCTGTGCTCTTGGCTGCCCTAGCTCTCTTTTAACAGTATTCGAACTTGAGTTAATTTTATTGTCAAGGGTGCTAATCTCAGAAATACTGCACATACATGTGGATTTTTAATACCTTTTCATAATAGAGTGCAGTACCTTTTATAATATTTGACTGTTTCTGGATCATTGCTCCTTCTAGCTATAAAATAAATTTCCCTTTTCTTGTTTACAAGACATTTTTATCACTTCATCGTTTTTTAAATTTTTTCTTACAATTATGTTTCACTGTTTTCTTGGGGGAAACTGTTTCCAAATATACTCACAAGGGTATCCAGAAATTGATTAACTTAGGCTCTCAGCAACCTCATCCCAGTCTATATGTTGAAAGCTTTCTCAAAAATGTGAAATTCCTGAAACATTAACTGAACACATTAATTTGGAGGACTGTTCTGTATTATTGTATGAGCTATGTCATATATTGTAACTAGCTATGCATCATGATCCTAAAGGCCATATTTAACAGGAAAATTTTTAATTTGATTAAATTTGTCTTGGTCTATAAATCATTACAAGTGTGTTGCTTTCCTGTACTACCTGTTGTTGTTGTTGTCTTCAGTAGTGAGACTGGTTTGATGCAGCTCTCCATGCTACTCCACCCTGTGCAAGCTTATTCATCTCCCAGTACCTACTGCAACCTACATCCTTCTGAATCTGCTTAGTGCATTCATCTCTTGGTCTCCCTCTACGATTTTTACCCTCCACCCTGCCCTCCAATGCTAAATTTGTGATCCCTTGACATCTCAAAACATGTCATACCAACCGATCACTTCTTCTAGTCAAGTTGTGCCACAAACTTCTCTTCTCCCCAATCCTATTAAATACCTCCTCATTAGTTACATGATCTATCCACCTTATCTTCAGCATTCTTCTGTAGCACCACATTTCGAAAGCTTCTATTCTCTTCTTGTTCAAACTAGTTATCGTCCATGTTTCACTTCCATACATGGCTACACTCCAAACGAATACTTTCAGAAACGAATTCCTGACACATAAGTCAATATGTGATGTTAACAAATTTCTCTTCTAGAGAAACGCTTTCCTTGCCTTGGCCATTCTACATTTTATATCCTCTCTACTTCGACCATCATCAGTTATTTTACTTTCTAAATAGCAAAACTCCTTTACTACTTTAAGTGTCTCATTTCCTAATGTAATTCCCTTAGCATCACCCGACTTAATTTGACTACATTCCATTATCCTCGTTTTAGTTTTGTTGATGTTCATCTTATATCCTCCTTTCAAGACACGGTTTATTCCGTTCAACTGCTCTTCCAAGTCCTTTGCCGTCTCTGACAGAATTACCATGTCATCGGCGAACCTCAAAGTTTTTACTTCTTCTCCATGAATTTTAATACCTACTCCCTTACTGCTTGCTCAATATATAGATTGAATAACATCAGGGAGAGGCTACAACCCTGTCTCACTCCTTTCCCAACCACTGCTTCCCTTTCATGCCCCTCGAGTCTTATGACTGCCCTCTGGTTACTGTACAAAGTGTAAATAGCCTTTTGCTCCCTGTATTTTACCCCTGCCACCTTTAGAATTTGAAAGAGAGTATTCCAGTCAATGTTGTCAAAAGCTTCCTCTCAGTCTACATATGCTAGAAACGTAGGTTTGCCTTTTCTTAATTTTTCTTCTAAGATAAGTCGTAAGGTCAGTATTGCCTCAAGTGTTCCAACATTTCCACAGAATCCAAACTGATCCTCCCCGAGGTCCACATATACCAGCTTTTCCATTCGTCTGTAAAGAATTCGTGTTACTGTTTTGCAGCTGTGACTTATTAAACTGATAGATCGGTATTTTTCACATCTGTCAGCACCTGCTTTCTTTGGGATTGGAACTATTATATTCTTCTTGAAGTCTGAGGGTATTTCGCCTGTCTCATACATCTTGCCCACCAGCTGGTAGAGTTTTGTCATGACTGGCTCTCCCAAGTCCGTGAGTAGTTCTAATGGAATGTTGTCTACTCCGGGGGCCTAGTTTCGACTCAGGACTTTCAGTGCTCTGTCAAACTCTTTACGCAGTATCGTATCTCCCATTTCGTCTTCATCTACATCCTCTTCCATTTCCATAATATTGTCCTCAAGTACATCGCCCTTGTATAAACCTTCTATATACTCCTTCCACCTTTCTGCTTTCCCTTCTTTGCTTAGAACTGGATTGCCATCTGACACCTTGATATTCATACACGTGGTTCTCTTCTCACTAAAGGTCTCTTTAATTTTCCTGTAGGCAGTGTCTATATTACCCCTAGTGAGATAAGCTTCTATATCCTTACATTTGTCCTCTAGCCATCCCAGCTTAGCCACTTTGCACTTCCTGTCGATCTCATTTTTAAGACCTTTGTTTTCCTTTTTGCCTGCTTTATTTACTGCATTTTTATATTTTCTCCTTTCGTCAATTCAATTCAATATTTCTTCTCTTACCCAAGGATTTCTAGCAGCCCTCGTCTTTTTACCTACTTGATCCTCTGTTGCCTTCACTACTTCATCCCTCAGAGCAACCCATTCTTCTTCTACTGTGACTCTTTCCACCATTCCTGTCAATTGTTCCCTTATGCTCTCCCTGAAACTCTGTACAACCTCTGGTTCTTTCAGCTTATCCAGATCCCATGTCCTTAAATTTCCACCTTTTTGCAGTTTCTTCAGTTTTAACCTTCAGGTCATAACCCATAGATAGTGGTCAGAGTCCACATCTGCCCCTGGAAATGTCCTACAATTTGAAACCTGATTCCTAAATCTTTGTCTTACCATTATATAATCTATCTGATACCTTTTAGTATCTCCAGGATTCTTCCATGTATACAACCTTCTTTTATGATTCTTGAACCAAGTGTTAGCTATGATTAAGTTATGCTCTGTGCAAAATTGTACCAAACGGCTTCCTCTTCCATTTCTTAGCCCCAATCCATAATCACCTACTGTGTTTCCTTCTCTCCCTTTTCCTACTGACGAATTCCAGTCACCCATGACTATTAAATTTTTGTCTCCATTCACTACTTCAATAATTTCCTTATCTCATCATACATTTCATCAATTTTTCATCATCTGCAGAGCTAGTTGGCATATAAACTTGTACTACTGTAGTAGGCATGGGCATTGTGTCTATCTTGGCCACAATAATGCGTTCACTATGCTGTATGTAGTAGCTTACCCAAACTCCTATTTTTTTATTCATTATTAAACTTACTCCTGCATTACCCCTATTTGATTTTGTATTTATAACCTTGTATTCACCTGACCAAAAGTCTTGTTCCTCCTGCCACCGAATTTCACTAATTTGCACTATATATAAATTTAACCTATCCATTTCCCTTTTTAAATTTTCTAACCTACCTGCCCGATTAAGGGATCTGATACTCCATGCTCCGTTCCATAGAACGCCAGTTTTCTTTGTCCTGATAACGACGTCCTCCTGAGTAGTCCCCGCCTGGAAATCCGAATGGGGGACTATTTTACCTGCAGAATATTTTACCGAAGAGGACGCCATCATCATTTAATCATACAGTAAAGCTGCATGTCCTCGGGAAAAATTACTGCTGTAGTTTCCCCTTGCTTTCAGCCGTTAGCAGTACCAGCACAGCAAGGCCGTTTTGGTTAATGTCGCAAGACCAGATCAGTCAATCATCCAGACTGTTGCCCCTGCAACTACTGAAAAGGCTGCCGCCCCTCATGTTTGTCTGGCCTCTCAACAGATACCCCTCCATTGTGGTTGCACCTACGGTATGGCCATCTGTATAACTGAGGCACACAAGCCTCCCCACCAACAGCAAGGTCCATGGTTCATGGGGGGAGAGGGGGGCTGAGTACTACCTTAGTAGGAAAATCATTAATTGATGTGAAAGAACCAAGTAATATATCAACATCATGCATTCTATCAGACTCTTTCAGAAGATCTACATTAAAATCCCACCAAAAAAATATTTTCTTCTCACTGTCTGACACATACCACAACAAAGAATCCAAATTTTTCAGTAATAGCTGAAAATTTCCCAATGGGGATGTATACAGAGCTATAATTTACTATAAAATTATCATTACTTAGTTTAAGCTCACACTCAAATGCTTCTACAAGTTACTCTATACAAAAAAATTTTAGTTCCTAATGTTTCACCCAATGATAAATGTTAACATATGTGGTCAACTTTCGTCTCTCTGTAGTCTCTCTACTTATATGTGCTGAAAGCCTATATCCACCAGCATTTACCCTTTCCATATCTGTGACTAGCAAGGTAAATATCATGATCAAATAACGAAGCAATGAAGTAATAGTAATTTACAAATGTGTAAATAGGAATGTATTACAGCTACTTGATTATCTCATTGTCATCGTAAAGTAAAGGTATGTTGTTTAGTGAGAGTTTACTGTGTGACATGAGCTCCTCCAGAAGGTAATGTGCAGATGTTCGTAGTCAATAGATAGGACTGCTCATGACGTTTATTTATTTATTTATTTATTTAACCTGGCAAGATTAGGGCCATCAGGCCCTCTCTTACATCTAACCAGGCATTCTACTTATTTTACAGTCATATGTTTCAGTAGGCATGTTAAACTACATCTAATACAAAAAGTGAGATAAACAATTAGAAAGGTACACCTCGAAAAATACATTATTGAAGGGAAAGATTTAAGATAGGAGTGCTGGCAGCAGGGAGTATGAGGGAGACTCATGGTGAAGCGAGGAGAAGAATAGAGAGAACACGATGAAACATAATTAAGGAAAATATAAAGGAAAAGGAGACTGCATGTCTAATAGAGATAGATGATGATTAAGGCATCTCAGGAGCAAGATAGGAGACGCTAGCTTTGCTATTTGACAGATGAGAGGATTGGCCTTGCACATTAATTTTGTGGAGAATTTTATGCGGATGATAGTAGGAAATGCTTCAACTTCTTCTTAAAAGCAACAGGAGATTGAATTTTCCTCAAGGTAAGGGGCAATTTGTTCCAGAGGCGGACAGCGGCAACTGAGAAGGAGTTTGCAAAAGTTTTTGTTTTGTGAATGGGCACAGTTAGGATACCAGATAAGAGTGACCTCGTGTTTCGATTATGATGGCATGACAGGATTTTAATCTCTGATGCTAGGTACTGGGGTGCTTGCGCGATGAGGAGTCGGTGATGTAGACATAGAGTGTGGTAGTCACGCAGTTTGTCCGGCCGCAGCCACCCTAGCTCGGAGTATGAAGCACTAACATGATCATATCGGCGAATGTTGCAGGTGTAACGCACACAGGCATTCATGGTTAGCTCTAGCCGTCTTTTGTTTTCACTACTCATGCCTTGTTGAATCACATCACAATAGTGGAGGTTCGGTGGAACGAGTGCTTGCACGAGCTGGCGTTTCAAGTCCTGTGGGAATATGTTCCGAAACTTTTTGAGAGCATAGAGACAAGCAGACGTCTTTCGGCACACTGCGACTGTATTCTCCGCCCAGTTGAGATGCTCGTCCAAAGTTACACCCAAGTTCTTCACTGTTTTCTGATATGGTATTGGAGTACCTTCGAGCAGAATAGGAGGTAGCCGTTCGCGGAAATCAGAACTTAATAATTTCTGATGGGCTATTAAGATTACTTGTGCCTTTTTTGCATTTAATTTAAGCCCCAGGTTTTTCGCCCATGTCACTAATGAAGACAGATCATCATTCATCAGAGCGATTGCAGTGTTTACGTCTTCAGGTCTGACGCTTAGGTAGAGCTGGAGGTCGTCGGCATAGAAATGATGTTTGCAGGAGGACAAAACCGACGAAATATCGTTGACATATAAAGAAAACAAAAGTGGTCCTAAGACTGATCCTTGTGGCACTCCCGAAGAAACATATTTCCAGGAAGATTTTTCATTTGCGCAGACAACACATTGCTGTCTGTCTTTTAAGTAGCTTTCAAACCATCTCATTGCACTATCAGAGAAATTAAGCTGTTGCATTTTTCTGAGTAATATGTCAAAGTTAACAGTGTCAAAAGCTTTGCTGAAGTCCAGTAGCGTCAATATTGTTGCCTTTCGATTGTCGATGGCATATTTCAGGTCATCAGTTACTTTAATTAGAGCAGTGTTTGTGCTGTGATGTTTACGGAAACCGGATTGAAATTTGTCATATAGACTGAATTCATGCAAGTGTTCAGTGATTTGGTCATGAACAATATATTCCAGTGCTTTGGAAACAGCAGGCAGTATGCTAATTGGTCGGTAATCACTAGGCAGTTGCGGGTTTTCGACCTTAGGGATGGGTCGAATTATGCTTCTTTTCCATGCAGTGGGGTATATTCCGTTCACGAGGGAAAAATTAAATATGTCAGTTAAGACAGGTACTAAGATATCGGCAACATTCTTAATCGTGGTTATACCGATACTGTCGTTGCCTATTGCATCAGAAGAGATTCTCATTATTGCTTTTCTTGCCGTATTTGTTGTTACATGTTTTAGATGAAAGGTATCGTTGTTAGTTATCTTGTTTGGGGATTCTTGTGGACGGTAATTATCAGCCGTGCTGGTATTCAGAAGTGCAGAGAAGAATTCATTTAATTCGTTAGCTGACACATGAAAAGTAGTTTCCGATTTTGCCTTTCCGACCCCCAAGCTACGGAGATTCTTCCATAGAGTCGTGGGTGTCAGATCGCTGCATACAAGGGAGCGAGCGTGCCTGATTTTGGCATTGCGAATGCATTGTTTCACTCTGTTCCGTAGCTTTCTATATTCTTCAAAACGTTCGGGTTTCGGAACTGCCTTGAAACGCCTGTGGGCAGCATCCCTATTAGTCATCATTTGACGTAATTCAGCTGTCAGCCATGGAGCAGGAGATTTTCTTACACGGACTGTGCGCACAGGTGCATGTTTGTCATAGAGGGCAGTGAGTTTATCACCAAGTTCATTAATTTTGCCGTCGATTGTAGGTTCTCTGATTATTTTATGCCATGAGATTTCTGAGCAATCGGCTGTTAGAGCGTCAAGGTCAATACGTTTCATGTTCCTACAAGTTATGTAACGCGATTTGATCCTTGGGGGCTGCACAGAGTAGGCCAGGAATATTACATCATGTGCTGAGAGGCCAGGGGCCGATGATTGACCAACATCTCTTACTTTGTCAGTCTGTTTCGTTGCGATCACGTCTATAAGAGTATGACTGTGCGCCGTATGGTGTGTAGGTTGTAATGGGAGAATGTTCATGCTATTGCAACTAAACAATCTTCTTAGGTTTATTGCGGAGGGAGTGTCTCTTAGCAGGTCTATGTTCAAGTCACCCATTACGATGACATGTTCGTATTGACACTGAAGTGAATGTAATTCCGACTGGAAGGAACTCATTGAGCTTATTTTTGGCGGCTTGTACACGACGCCAGTCAAGAATTTCCGACTTTGTATATTTATTTCAATGAACATGATTTCAGCCTCTTTTTCTTCAGCAGGATTTGACGTACATAAGACTTTCGCTTTGAGATCTGTTCGTATATATGCGCCGACCCCGCCACCTCGCTTTTTTGATCTGTCTGCCCTAAGAAATGTGTACCCTGGGAGATGAATAGATGCAGAGGATATGTGTGGTTTCAACCACGTTTCGGATAAGAGGATTACGTGGTAGTTTAGTTGGTGGAAGAGGAGGCTAAGTTCTTCGTAAAGCGCAGGTAAAGTCTGAATGTTGCAGTGAGCGGCTAAAAGCTCGGACGCGTTCCGCTGAGCAGCCTGGAGTAGGGTGGCAGACTGGTTTGTCCCTTTGTTAGGCACTACCTGCCGCGAGGGGCACTGACCGGTGTTTCCGCCAAGTGACATATTACAGGGGTGTCCGAGATTTTGCGCGCCCTGTTTGTGACTCCGCGAGAGCCGAAAGAAAAGCGACTGCAAGAGATTTCCTGAGGTTGCGGGAGTATAGAAAATGGATTAGTGGTATTTGGTGCAGGGAGAATATGACCAAAATGGTGACAGCTGTGTGTCACTGAGTATCCTATGTCGTAAGAGGAAAAGTGTAATTAGAGTATTTGAAACAGCTTAGGGTGGAAATAAGGGAAAGAGGAGTGATTTAAGAGGCCGATGCTGCCAGCAGAGAGAAGTAAGCTTAATATTTAATAGAGTATCGTAGGAGGCTAGAATTAAATTGAAATTTGCTAAAGTGATACTGATAGTGATTTTTGTTATGAACAATTTAAACCGAAGAGATGGTTGACTAATGAACTAAAGGAGAGACTAATAATTGCAATAGAACTATTACAGAATGGAAGAGAATAAACTGAGAAAATGAAAAAAGTATTAGCAGTAAATAAAACTAAGCAATGGCTACAGCTAAAGACACAAAAAAATAGTAAAAAGTTAATACAGTTACAAAAACAATTAGTTGAAGGTACAAATAATTAAAAAGTTAATAAGTTACAAAAACAATTAGTTGAAGGTACAAATAATTAAAAAGTTAATACAATTACAAGACTATATCTGAGTATAGGACTGTTAAAATTTGAAAATGGTGTTAAGTTTGACTTTTGGCTCGAGTAGGTTCACTTAATACTATTTAGTTCTGTCATGTTTGTGACTGTCTTCTTTCCAGCTGCAGTCTTAATGATTACTCTGCCATCCAGAGTCCACACATTCTGAAGACCGAAATGGGATATGGCACTGTTTAAAATCTGTATCCGCTCGTGTGTCAGATCTTCCCTTATTGTAATCCCTGTCCTTGCTAACTTCTTCTGGGTAAAGATCTTAGCCCTTTCACGGTACGACACAAATTTAATTATTATTGGACGAGGTTTGGTAGCACCTGGTAATTTTTGTCCCACCGGGTGGCTCCTGTCAATGTCTGCCTTGGTCACTTCGACGCCTAATTTTTCACGCGCAACCTGTATAAGCAGGTTGTCCGTGTCTTCTTCTTTATTTTCTGCTACTCCAAACAGTCGTAGACTATTTCGCCTTTGGTACTGTTCTAGCTCGTCTGTGGCGGCAGATAGTTTCACTTCCAACTCTCGTGCCTTTTTCTCGTATTCAGACACAGACTTTTTTAGTGCTGTAATTTCGGCAGTATTGGCCTCAACAGTTTCACGCATTTTGGCTAATACTGCTGCCGTTACAGTATCTGATATGGTGCCTGCTATCAGATCGAGATTGTTTTTATCGCGAAGCGCAGCGTTTACCTCAGAGCGAACCAGCTCCGCTATACCGGGAGCCGCGGCCGCACCTTCCGCCAGGAGCAGGCCCGCCGCACCTGCTACTTCCCCGCTGCTGGACGCGCTGCTGTTGATTCTTCTGTTTACCATTTTCTCGCAGATATTGGCGGAGCACAGAAAAAAATAGCACTACTGCACAGAACACTGTTGTTTACACGATTTCCACTTGTACTAGACAACACCACCTGCGAGAACACCTTCGAATTCGACTAAATTTTGCGAGCCGAACTTACCACGTGTTACACTGCAGCCGCCATATATGGTATACTTAGGAGTTTATTAGGCAACAGGTAAGTCGGCCATGGAAAGCAGTTGTGATTGTGGAGACATCTGAGTCGGCCTATTAATTAATGAAGACTGAGTTACTGAGGTACAAGGTGATGTGATTTCTGTGAAGGTTTGCTGATGTATTAAGGAGCAGGCATACTGCTGTTTAGTATGAGATACATCTTAGCAATATCAAGAATACAGATGAGACACAAAATAATGTACAAAATTTCAATAATGTTTTTACCATAAATTGATTAGAAGAAATATGCATTTAGTGTAATGCATGTTTACATCAAAGAAAGGATAATATAGGTGACTGAATATTTACCTAGCCTCATGAGATATAGTGTATATATATATATATATATATATATATATATATATATATATATTACTGACAAAGGGTTTTTATTACAATTAAAGATGATAGAAGAGCGATTAGAATGTTCTGAAAAACTCATATATTTTAATAGGTAAAAAAATTTTACTCGCAAACATTGTTACACATGTCTTCAACCATAGATTTGGAATTACAATTGCGGATAAGAGATAACACTACAGCAAAACAGCATGTTTTTCTGACTGTTTAATGAAGGCAATGACATAATTTACCCAATTTTTTCTTTGCTTCTAATGCAAGCATTCTGCCAGAGATGACTTGTCCTACAGACAAGTGTTCTCTCACAAACTGTGAATCAAATATGTACTTGTATGCAATTTGTAAGACAGCTCGCTATTGTGAAAGCAAACATATACACACAATGTAGTAAACTTTCATTGGAACTCAATGATATACTGTCTCAGTAATGAAACATATTAGGAAAATTACGAATATCTCTTTGGATATATTGACAAGTATTTACTGTGGTTACCATTTGTGACATACTGTCACAGTTACTATGCGTATAATAATGAGAACACATATTTACAGAAAATGTAATTAATGTTGTTAGAATTTGTAGTGATTAATTTCAGTCTTTGACTGTATGAAATGAGTCCTAATTAATGCTTGTTTTTGTATTTCCAAGTAAATATGTACATGCCCCGTATTGTGTTGATGGAGGAGGGAAGAGGGGGAAACAGTATTCACTTCTATAAACAACTTGAAGAAATTTATCATCACACAGTGCTAGATCATACTATTGACGGCTGATTCATTTGCATACATCATTCATACATTTGCACAATACCTCATTACCTGGCAAGTTGATGAAGGGCCTTGTTTCCCTATCTAAGCATGAAAGATTTCATGGTGTGTAGTTTTAAATAAAAAGGGATCATTAATGTAATGTCAGTAAATTTTTATAAAAGTACATAGTAGTTGATTTAGTATGGGTCATGACTAAGAACACAGAAATATAAAATTATAGAAAATAACTTGTCTTGTCAAAACATTGACAGTTTTTCATGGAGTGCTTATTCACTTCCAACAGAACACCAATGTTCCATGGAACACAGATTGAGAAAACCTAAAATAAGCTAATATAGAGAAATCAGGCATTTAGTGATTAAACATTGACTGAATACAATTAGTAATTTCTGATTTGTCTTCCAATGCAAATTTTTAAGTGTTCCTCAGTTTAAGAATTCTTGCACATTAATTTTGGGGACCAGCTGTGAACAATTTCACACTATGGAAACACTGCTATTGGGTGGTCTTTATCTTTCCATTTGTCTTAATTGTGGTCTAAGTATACTTATTTTCAAAATTATTTACTGTCTATGAGATCATCCCAATTTTGTAAATTTTGCAAAGCATGGGATGTGTGACATTTCTGGCCGTGCGAGTCATAGTATTGAGTCCTGGATCATTATTTCATAACTCAGTAAGTACATGTCACCTGGTGTATAAAATAACAGGTGGTGTGAGCGTGAGACAGACTTTCATTTGTTAATATTTTTGTGATATAGGTATTCAGATCTGAATGTCTGTTACATCAGTGATCTACAGTAGTAATATGCCACACAGTTTATTGAGAGTCATTCCATTTTGTTTTACTGTAGTGTTATATAATGGAGAAGAAACATTTCCTGATCGTTCAGCGCTACAACAATGTGAATTGAGTGAAGTGTTTTGGGCTAACTGTAGTAGTCGAGTGCAGTACAGTGTTGGACGAGTACGGTAAGAGCAACTGCTCATTATGGGTGTAGGCAAGCCGCACATATAAGAGGTTGGTATGGCATTGTTTAGGTAAATATTAATATAGCGTATGTCTCCGAGCAATGCAGAGTAGATTGTGTAATGAGGAAGATTACTTTCATAGATGACTGTAAATTATGTGAAGTTCCATATGAGCATAGATCAACATTGTTAAATACAATAACTGTACGACATAAGATATTGTAGTCAAACTTTTATTACTTCATTTGTTACCATTTTACGGCTTTGTTTGCTATATCGTTTCATTTAGTTAAACCCATTAGCATCCCTGAATTAAATCTGAGTTTTCATGTAGCAGCGTTGACAGCCTTAAACCACCCACCAGTAACTTTCATACAGTTTCACATCAAGAGAGTCAAACAGAAAGCAGAGTGTTCTACTTCTGCAAGGAGATATGTATTGAAGGCACCAGGTGGGTTAATGAGCAGAATCTTTGCGTTCACATTAATGAAGCAGAGCACAACAATGACCTCTTGCATGCTCCAATTGTTATGAGACGTATTGACCATGCATCCTGATAGAAACAAGAGTTAAAGTTTGGTGCAACTAGCGTTACATATTCCCTCCTCTGGCTTTCTACAAATTACACACACTTGAAACGTATAGCAGTTATGGTCTTCGTTGTACTCTGCTAAATCAAGGCAGAACACAGAGATTCTAATTATTCACACACCTGCTGTCTTCTATAGATATCTCAATGTAGAAGCAGCACTGTAAGAAACTGACTAGGGAGTAGCCCAAGGTTCTCAAAGCTACTAACTAAAAAGTCAAATTTAATTCAGAGATGCAAACGGCTTTTACGAAACAAAATGATATATCAAACAAAGCCATAAACAGCTGGTAAATGGTATAATACATATTGGCCTACAGAGTAATAATTTAAACGGTTCTTGTACATGACAACGTTGACCTCTGATCGTATACCACTACATAATTCATGGTCACCTATGAAAATAACCTTCCAGAATACACACACTACTTTGCAATGCTTGCCGAGAGGCGACACTGACATAGTTCTTATGGAACCAAGTTGTTATACAAGCAGCCTCGCCTACACATGTACTGAGCAATCGCTCTAAACATACTTACACAACCCCATCTATCTCTCAACTACTGTACTCAGTCCAAATCACTTCACTCGTTTCACATATCCGGTGTGATGAAGACCCCCCCCTCAAACGCATATATATATATATATATATATATATATATATATATATATATATATATATATATATTCCTGAAACAAAGGATATTGCTGATACATGGGTTAGCCACAGCCTGTGGAATGTTTCCAGAATGAGAATTTCACTCTGCCGCGGAGTATGCGCTGATATGAAACTTCCTGGCAGATTAAAACTGTGTGCCGGGCCCAGACTCGAACTCGGGACCTTTGCCTTTCGCGGGCAAGTGCTCTTCTTTCAGGAAATGCTAGTTCTGCAAGTTTCGCAGGAGAACTTCTGTAAAGTTTGGAGGGAAGGAGACGAGGTACTGTAAGAAGTAAAGCTGTGAGGGCGGGGCGTGAGTCGTGCTTGGATAGCTCAGCTGGTAGTGCACATGCCCACGAAAGGCAAAGGTCCCGAGTTCGAGTCTCGGTCCGGCACACAGTTTTAATCTGCCAGAAAGTTTCATATCAGCGCATACTCCGCTACAGAGTGAAAATCTCATTCTGAACCCAACACCCAGTCCCTGAGCGGAGAAAATCTCCGAGCCATGAGGGAATCGAACCCGGACCCTTAGGATTGACATTCGGTCGTGCTGACCAGTCCTGCTACCGGGGGCGGACAAGAGACGTTAATAAATGACCACATTTTACACCATACACCAGCTAATATTTACATAATCTATCATGAAGTGAGGTCTGAGAGGAAAGCGTTGGTCCAGAGACCCAGAAATGTCACTGTACGTAGTGAGAACTGGGTCAGTGTAATATAGTCAAGATTTCATCATCTACAGAACTAAATATAAATATTTTGATGCTGTATATAGTGTGATACGATAGACGACACGTTAGTTTTTATCTGTGGGCCAGAAGATGGTGATAGGTATTAGCAAAGCCATTCGCCAAGTAATGATTACATACAAGTAAAAGTATTTCCATGGTTGTAATGTTAATTTGTGTATGCAATGGGCACACTGACAACATCGCATATAAACATCATGTGAATCCTTAGTAACTACTAACATTTTTCACTTTTTTAAATTGGACACAGACGTTTTCCGATGTTCAACATTAGAGTTATGGCATAGATCTCAGAAACTCCCTCTTGTTTCTCTTCTTCGACTCCTTCTCTTCCTCCTTTGGTTTTTTTTTAAAAAAGAAGAGAGCCTGACATCAGTTAATGGAACCATGACAGTACCTCTTGTAATGGTAGCTGCTAAATGGGTGACTAGAATCCTGTGTCTAGTTGTTTCCTTTGTTTTGTTTTCTTTCAGATACAGTAGGAAATCTGAGAATATTATCTGATGAGACTTAGCTGTAATATAAAACTGTTCTAGTATTCATCACTGTTCTGAATACTGGGACAGCTCCTCTGATAATTGGGCAGTCTGAGTTAGAGTGCTGTTTCTGACATCTCCTTCGCTGGAATGTTGAATACTAAAATTCAGTTTCTACAGCTCGTCTATTTCATCTGAAGTTAGCTGTGGAGCTGCTTGAACGTAAGTTTTTAGCAATTAATTTTTGGCAAATGTGGTTATTATGCTTTCGAATACCATTCCTTAATAAGTGAAACAGTGATCATCTTGCAAACATTCGCCTTCCGAGTGGAAGAATTGGTGTAATGTGTATCAGTCATGTTTGTAGAATAACATTCCTAGACATACCCATGGCCTCGTCCTCTAAGCTATTGTGCTCTGGACGCCAGCGTCAGTTTCCAATATTCTGAAGACTGTGGCGTTGTCTGGTCTGGAGGGTATATTTCGTTCCTCCTACAGTCCTTCTAAATGACCGATTGTGCTAGCTTTATGGCGAGTTACTTTCCCATATTGGTTGGTGCTTCTCAACACCTCTTTGGAATAATCTTTTGGTTGCACCTGGCTGACAGGAGCGGTTTTCAGAGGAGTGTTTTGTGGAGCAGGTAACCGTTAATGGCTCTGCCGTTATTCTCCTTCTGAGTTTGATTCGCTAAAAGTCCAGGGTGTCAAACAATTCCACGGAGTTGCTTGGATCAGCCCTCGGGGATGTAGGAAGCATGTAGTGGGTCACATGGGGTGAAGATGATATTTTGAGTTCCTTGTATAAATTAGGGAATGGGTAATCCTCAGTGGTGTGCTGGTGAAGTGTTTAAGGAGCCCAGACAGCAAAGGTCACCAGTCTCCTATGCACCTCCCAGGACAGAAGCAGTGTACCGAATCCGTCAGCGTATAGAATAAATTCTGTGTTCAAGTATCAGAAAGTTATGTAAATGTTTGCGTACCATGATCTGAAGCGAAGCATGTGAATCAGCCTGGTATTCACCTAGTGCGATATGGAAAACTGCGTAAAAGCAACACACAACCTGACCGGCAAAGTGAGCCCTCTTTTATCAGCCTGGCATATTGGATGAGAGGCCGGCGTATCTCCCCATCTCGGAAGAGGTCACTTTAATTTACGTGCCTACACGTGCGGAAGAGTTCCTCAGTGATCAAATTTAGACTTATGTAAGGAAAACAATCACCTAGGCTGTGGCTAAGCCATTTATCAATATTTTAGGTCAAGCAATCAGTAAGTAAAGCTACACATTTTTCTCTGATAGCACACTGATTTTATCCAGGATTCCAATACACCATATTATTCCATACTCTATGGGCTACTATATCCTTTTATTCAACATAATATTCGTTCAATGCGACGGCCTTAAGCCACCCTGTTGGGACGGCGTGTGTGCTCACGTGGTACCACATGTCAGCGTCGGAGCCATCATCTAGCTACATCAGTAACCTCCCCATGATCCACGTATCTCTTTCCGCAGAGTGCATGCTTCATCGAACCAAACGGATGGGAGACGGAAAGTGCGAGATCCGGACTTTACGGAAGATGAGTAGCAACATTCCAATGATGTTTTCTGAGTCCCTCTGAAGTGCGGAGACTTACGTGAGACCTTGCGTTGTCATGAAGAAGGATAAGTTCGTTTTCATTTATGTGGCGTCGAACACGTTCAAGTCCAACATTCCAATAGTTCCCAGCTACGTGCTCCCGGCCAGCACACAGGAGTATTGGTGGGTTTGGGTGACGTTGTTGCGATGGTGACAGATGCCTTGCACAGTGACTCACCATGCTTTTGTTCACTGCCAGCTCTCCCTAGACATTCTGTAGCGCCTACAGGTATCTACGATGCTCGGCTTTTCAAAAAAAAAAAAAAAAAAAAACTGCTACAGTACTCAGTTAGGAACCCGTTACAGACGTCGCTTTGAAGTGTGCGGATTACTCTGCCACCGACTGGAAATTCATGAACGTGTAGAGGCTGAAGCGGGAATATAGTGTCCCACAGTAAATTTCTCATTATTTCAGTTTAAACTGATCGAAGAAAAAATGTATAGCATTATTTACTGAACGCTCCTTGTATTTTCTTTCCATATGTGTTATTCCCGAAAAGTAAGCAGGATACTTCCGTAAAATTTGGAAGGTAGGAAAGGAGTTGGTGCCGAAAGTAGATCTGTTAGGGCGGACTGAAAGCTGGTTTTCTTAGTCGGTAGAGCACTTGGCCACGAAAGACTAAGTTGCAAGGTTCGTGTCCCAGTCAGGCACAGTTTTAATCAACCAGGATATTCATTTCTAACACCTCTTTAAAAGCTATACGTTATTGCTTGTAAGATCTCGCGGTTCTAAGCGAAGTTGACGACTATTATTTAGACTGATTTAATACTGAATCCCGCCTTATGGTTTATCCGGATCCGCTAACAAACGATCCCCGTAAATCGGTTGTGGAAAATGTCGCGTGAATTATTACGAGCCATACGTAGCCAATAGCGCGTGTATTGTGGCATCGACCAAGACTGGGGTATTGTGCAGCGCCAGGGAAAGTTCGACGTAGGACGAAAGGAACGTCTATCGTTCACAGAAAGTATTCGTGTATTATTTTAGATGGTCACCTACAGGGTGAGCTACTTTCTACCTTTTAATTGGCTCCAGCTATGCGGGTAACTCCAGCGTCGAAATTTTACGGTGAATAACCTATTATTCGACAAGCTTGTTAAAGGTTCTCGCTGAATACCATGATAAGAGTAGGTCTGCTGCCATTTGATTGGACTTCCGTGGCGAGCATTGTTTATGTCGACTAACTCGAATTGTAATTACAAAATGTTTCAAGAAAATGTTCTTTAGGTGTCAGGGGGACATCAATCAGAATGATTGCTGATCGTTGTAGATTTGTTTTTTACAAAAACATGAACAGTGGCATGATTTTCACACCCTGTATTTTTTGTTCAGCGATCCATTTCCTTCCCTAAAGACCTATTCACAAATGTATCAAATTGCACCATTCACTGAAACACAACGTTGTTGTTGTTGTTGTTGTTGTTGTGGTCTTCAGTCCTGAGACTGGTTTGATGCAACTCCCCATGCTACTCTATCCTGTGCTAGCTTCTTCATCTCCCAGTACCTTCTGCAACTTACATCCTCCTGAATCTGCTTAGTGTATTCATTTCTTGGTCTCCCTCTACGACTTTTACCCTCCACGCTACACTCCAGTACTAAACTGGTGTTCGCTTGATGCCTCAGAACATGTCCTACCAACCGATCCCTTCTTCTAGTCCTCCACATTAGTCATGTGATCTATCCATCTAATCTTCAGCATTATTCTGTAGCACCACATTTTGAAAGCTTCTACTCTCTTCTTGTCTAAACTATTTATCATCCATGTTTCACTTTCATACATGGCTACACTCCATACAAATGCTTTGAGAAAAGAATTCCTGACACTTAAATCAATACTCGATGTTAACAAATTTCTCTTCTTCCGAAATGCTTTCGTTGCCATTATCAGTCTACATTTTATATCATCTCTACTTCAACCATCATCAGTTATTTTGCTCCCCAAATAGCAAAACTCCTTTACTACTTCAAGTGTTTCATTTCCTAATCTAATTCCCTCATCATTATCCGACTTAATTCGACTACATTCCATTATCCTCGTTTTGCTTTTGTTGATGTTCATCCTATACGCTCCTTTCAAGACACTGTCCACTCCGTGCAACTACTCTTCCAAGTCCTTTGTTGTCTCTGTCAGAATTATAATGTCATCGGCGAACCTCAAAGTTTTTATTTATTCTCTATGGATTTTAATACCTACTTCGAACTTTTATTTCCTTTACTGCTTGCTCAATATACAAATTTAATAGCATCGGGGAGAGGTTACAACCCTGTCTCACTCCCATCCCAACCACTGCTTCCCCTTTCGTGTCCCTCAACATAGCTAAATTACTAGTGCTTCAACTGCATATTGTGGTCAATACACTTTCCAGTGCTGTTTATTAGCCTTTGGCCTAAGGTAAGGTACAGATTTCTCAAAACGTCTTAAATCCCTATACTACTTCCAGCATTTCCTTTTGCATTATCTAGTATCTTCTTTCCCAACTAATCAGTATGACAATGGGAAAAATGACAGTCTCTCTTTCCATTGTACCCTTATTTCAACGAACTCACATACATGTACGTTAACATTAAGGACAATAGGTAAATTCACATGAGGAGTACCAAATGCTAGTACTTGGATTTTCTAAAATTCCTGCACACATTCATTAGTACATATTCAAGCTACAATTTACTTCATTAACTCCAGTATAATCCCATGTTAGGTACTAATCACCCACAAATTTTCGACAGAACTGTATAAGTCTTTAATTAGCTTCCACAGTGCAGCCCCAAAGAGATCGGTAAAGGCATCCGTATTGAAATACAGAAATATGTAAAAAGGTAGAATACTGCGCTGTGACAGGCAGCGCCTATATAAGATATCAAGTGTCTGGTGGAGTTTCTAGATCGGTTACTACTGCTGCAATGGGAGGTTATCAAGATTTAAGTGAGTTTGAATGTGGCGTTAGAATCGGCCGACGGGCGATGGGACACAGCATCTCCGAGGTAGAAATGAAGTGGGGATTTTCCCGTACGACCATTTCACGAGTGTACCGTGAATATCAGGAATGCAGTATAACGTCAAATCCCGACATCGCTGCGGCCGGAAAAAATTCTGCAGAAAGCGACCACCTACTACTTAAGAAGACCTCGTTCACAGTGACAGAATTGCAAACCTTCATCAAATTGCTGCAGATTTCAGTGTTGAGTGATCAACAAGTGGCAACGTGCGAACCATTCAACGAAACATTATCGATATGGGCTTTGGGAGCCAAAGTCCCACCCGTGTACCCTTGATGACTGCACGACACAATGCTCAACGCCTCGCCTGGCCCAGGCAACACCGACATTGGACTGTTGAGGACTGGAAACATGTTGCCTGATCGGACGAGTCTCGCTTCAAATTGTATCGAGCAGATGGACGTGTACGGGTATGGAGACAACCTCATGAATCCATGGACCAGGCATGTCAACATGGGACTGTTCAAGCTGTTGGAGGTTCTGAAGTGGTGTGGGGTGTGTGCAGCTGGAGTGATATGGGACTCCTGGTACGTCTAGATACGACTCTGACAACACGTACGTATGCATCCTGTCTGATCACCTGCATCCATTCATGTCCATTGTGCATTCCGTCAGATTTGGACAGTTCTATCGGGACAATATGACTCTCTACACCTCCAGATTTGCCACAGAGAGTCTCCAGGAACTCTCTTCTGAGTTTACATACTTCTGCTGGCCACCAAACTACCAAGACATGAACATTATTGAGCATATCTGGGATGTCTTGCAACGTGTTGTTCAGAAGAGATCTTCTCCTTCTCGTACAATTACGGATTTAAGGACAGCCATGCATGATTCATGGTGTCATGGTGTCAATTCCCTCCAGCACTACTTCAGAGGTTATTCGAGTCCATACCACGTCGTGTTGCGGCCCTTCTGTGTGCTTGCGGGGGACCTACAAGATATCAGACAGGCGTACCTGTTTCTTTGGCTCTTCAGTGCAGTTCTTAGGCTACACAAAACTCCTGATTGCTTCTAATTTATTTGGTTCTAGTCAGATGCCAACAGCCAATATGACGTGGAGCAGAAATTTAATTTCTTATTTGTCTACGTTTTCTACTATATTGTTCTCTTGGAATATAGAAACACTTATTGCAGTATTTAATTATTCCCGTATTTCATTATGTTATTTCCACTTCTTTACAGCAATTAATATGTCATCTATAAACAGCGAAATCTTGTTTAAAAGCTCCTCTCCTAGAACAATGTCCAACATTCAGATGAAAGCCGAAGCTAGAATTGTTAGGCCAAGTGGCAGGAGTCTAAATACTAACATCTTCTTCCATAAGCAAATGCAACGCACCTTCAGCAATTATGAACCAAAGGCGCCCACCAGATACTGGCCATTAAGCCAATACTGGTTAAGACTTTAATTCAATGAAACCTCCAGACAAGGTGTTCTAAAGCGTTTTTTCGAATTCCTCAAGCTAATTTAAATTTCGCTCTTTATTTTCTACTTGCAGTATTATAAGATTTTCCGACCTATGGGACTGATGAACCAAGGCTCTTAGATGTTCGGCCAGAGGTGAATTTTCATTAATTTGCCCTTTTTTCTTTAACAAGTGTTCTCTGAAGATTACAGTAACTGACCTGCTCTTCTGTTCGATATATCCTGTCGGACATTCTGGGCACCTAACTTTATGAACCACCGATTTGAACAGTAAGTGATTACTGGGTTGCTCATTATGGGAGAGAGCATACTGAATTTAGCTAACTCGAAAAAGAATATTGGACATTAGTCTGCTTAAATAAATTTGCTAAATTATAAGAAAATGGGCCTAAAAACAGAAACGCAACTTTTATAACCTAAAATTCTTCGGAAATGAGGGGGAGGGGGGGGGGGGGGGAGGGGGAGAAGGAGGAGTGGCCTGTGTTTGTTTACAAGACATTTTTGCGTACGGAATTTAAATGGTGTACCAACGATGGGCAGTATCCCTTTTTCTGTAGTACATAGCACATATCGTCAGAAAGGGGAGCTGAAAAACTCTTACAACAACACTTCAAAAATAACTAGACCTGTGACGCCTCAGACGACTGGCAGTGGAGAGTGTAGCAGACACACTGGTGAATGGTTTACTTAAGATACCGACGGTAAACTTATTTTATATGGGTTGGAAAGAAAGATCTAAATGGTTTAAGATTCCCTCGGAGTTCATGACTTCGTGCTTAAATGTTAGTTTTGGATGTAGGTGATCATACTCTTCAGTGAGAAGATCTGTATCGCATGTATTACACATAACGATAATTAAATTATAATCAATATCTCTTTTATATAGGATGATTAGCTTGCTAATAGGAGACCGCACATTGAAAAACTCAGGTGCTACGTGATTCACAAAGGCTTCGGCCAAGTAGACAATTCCCCATGAAACAAACCGTCCTCTTGTTTGTGAACAGCGGTGTTAACTGAAAAGTATTTGTGGGAGATGAGCACCTTCAAGAGAATAATAATCTCATTAATTTCTTCCATTGGCAGCACTCCTTTCTCAGATAAGAATCTTCAAGTGAAATCTGGTCTCTGATCCGACTGAACTGGTCATTGATTGAGAGGACACGGTTATTTTCGACTTCTTGCAGAGCATTTGCAGCCTTTCATGGACTACATGTTCCCAAACATAATGGAATTTTTATGGATGGCAGTGCACCATGTCGCAGCCCTGCAGTTGGTCGCGGCTGGTTTGAAGAACATTCTCGACAGTTAGCGTGAATGAGTTGGCATTCAAGATAGCCCGACGAAGATAATCGGAACACCTCCGCTATCTTTCGTCTCTTTTTGTTTGGCTGTAGTGCACAAACCTCACCGTTGGCATGAAGTAAGAATTTAAGGAATAAGTATCGGTCTGACGTAATAAGATGACTAGGTTGTCATGGTGCGCTAATCTATGAAGGAACGACTGGGAAAATAAATTACAATAATTATTAAGTGAACGTAATATAGTGAAATGTGGTAACCAATTTTAGTAACAAAGTATAACATCTGGCAGGGGGGAAAAGAGTATCAGTTTCAAAATTAAACATATGGTTCCGTATAACAAAACACATATTAAAAAATGATATATGTGGACCAACACAGCTTAGAGTGGGAACTCATCTCGTGTAATGAGGGATAACGTTTCATGTCTAAGAACTTTTTAACTTCAGACAGTTACCTATAGCCCTAAGAACTGATTAAATAAAGCTATTAGAGGGGCAGTAAAAATCCAGCTCGGGAATGAAAGTGATGCGTTTGTTTCAGTGATATGTGGAAGTACAGGTATATTGTACTTGTATGGGCCCATCCATTGAGAAATATAATGTACTCACACAAATCATCTTAAAATTTAAATAAAAAACTTGATAACTAAGTATCATTGTCCTATTGGTCCAAAGAAAAAGAAAATAAAACTTACATAATACTACATATATGATGGTCACCAACTTGGTTTCTAAAAAAGGCCATTAACGATGTACCATAATTTCTGTGATCTACTAACCTGAGAGCAAATGAAAAATTACGTATCGTTGGATTTAGTTAAGCAAATAAATGGATAATTTTTGCAAATTAATGTATATTTTTCAAGTCTTTCAAAATGTCTGTAGTACCACTTTTGTCTGTGTTTATGACATTGGAACGTTATTTTCCATAAAGGTTACAATGTTTTTAGCTTGCAGGTGTTCCTCAAACACAGCATTTAATTGTATTTAGAACTACATGTTTGTAATACCCATCTTTGAACACTAATCCTAATTGGAAATATGTGTATGAAACTACGGTCACTGAAGATTATCTTGGTACTTCAAGTACAAAGTGTAACATTCAACTGAACTAGTTAGATGCTTAACTAAAGTACTATTTTTTATGGAAACTAATATTGATTTTTGCATGCGAAATGCTTGTGCCACTTTCGCTAATGCAGGACCAGTGTACTTCTACTGTAGTTCTTGCGTATTTCTACATGTCACTAAGATGTAATTTCTCTAAGTCAGTTAGACGTTTGCTTCATAGTCTGTGTATACAATATCTGCCATATTAGGGAGGAGCCCATTACTGAAGACACTGTCTGTAACTATGTTTCTCGTTTTCTGTCCCTTCCATCTCCAATGGGATTTTAATTAATGTGTTCACCATTCTGTAGAAGACGGACATTTTATATCTATTAGAGTGACATTTTATAACTATTAGAGTGTTCTGAAGCAAAAGGTATAACTCCATAAGCGGGAGTGAATTTCCTGTCAACAGTTTACTCATATTTTGTTTCTGTATTAATAAGTCGCATCTAGGAAGTTCACTGTACTATTATTCTCTTTTTCGAGTGTGAACTGTATTTCGTCTTATAAATTATTATAAGTATACAGAATATTTTTTAAAACTTCATCCATTACTTCATACAATAACATAGCGCCGTCTACATTACTGTAAAATTTATGCTATATTTGGCAATATCTTAATGTTGTCTAAGGAACTGTTCCTTGCAGTGACTAAGAAGACCATTTTCATATGTGACACATAGGTAACGTCCGCTAGCAAGGCCAACATTTGTATTAGACATCATCTCTGAATGAAAAATAGTTAAATAACAATACACACTTGAGAAGCCATATGAAATAAGCAGTGTCGCCTAAGGGGTTTTTAACATATGTTTCAGTTTTACCCATCTTAACTAAAAGTGTTTTGTTATACATTTTAATCCCATGGCATGTAAATGTCAAATCATGCAGCAACACATCATTTGACGCTTTTATGTTACTGACACATGAGGAATGCAGTCCTCTTCCCAAGGTTATTATAGCCAGTAGGTTTTAGACGCTTTTGAACAACTCTATCTGTCTACAGTATAGATTGTTTGATTTTCGAACAATTACTATAATTTTGTTACAGTTGACAGACTATACATAATTAATATCTGTGAAGTTTTAATACTATAGTGGCCACATGTACATTTGTAACGAAAATTGGTTAAGTCTAATATAGTTAATATTTCATCGTTTATGGAAGTAAATAAAGATATTACGATCTCGACTTTTATACAGTATGATATACGATTTCTGTGCAGTATCTGGAGACCTGAAGCTGATTGACTGTAATACCGAAATTAGTCGCAAATAAACCGAATGTAATGTACACAGTTGAAGGTATTATAATTATTCCACACAAATATAACAGCTGCTGACGCAATATCTGTAAGATTGTGGAAAAGAAATTAGTATGTAAGAGATATAAGACATTAATATTTTAAGGCGTATCAGTTTAGAGCAAAGGGAAAAGAGGGCCACAGTATACCATGGAAATGTATCTGTCGCCCCACAGACCATGAGGTCGGTGGACAGATGAGGCGGTGACGTTACAGGTGTTGGAGGCTAAGCTCTGAGGGTTGCACAGTATACCAGTCTTACGTCAGAAGGCGCCAATAAAAAACTTCATATGTAGCAACATTTTTTACTAACGTGGTTGCAGTAACGAATATTGCATTACCTGAAAAGCAGGAAGAGGGCTTGCCTACTCAGTCAGGCGTTGGCGGGAATAATAGACACGGCACTCCGGCAGCTCATGTAGCGATTGCGGCAGTTCAGGTACGCTCGGGGAGGGGAAGCTGGCGCCAGCGAGGACTGCAGACGCTCCTTTGTGTACACGATAGGCCTCAACACTGTCGGAGGTGTGTGCGCGCTTTGACATTCCAGACAGCGGAAGTCCATGGCTCCCTCAACAAACACAGCATGTGCTCAGAAAGATGATACCCGTACATCCCGGAGGGATGCAGTCAGGTGTCCAGCCAGCAGATATAAGATGACAGTCAGTTTGGTGTTTCATTGGAGGAGGGCGTAGTCAGTCCACATATATCTTTCAGGACTGTCACACGTCTGTAGGGAGAGGGTTGAGAGATGAAGTCCTTGCTTTGTGCCAAATTTCTGTTTGAGCATTACCCTGCTTTTGTAATATTTGACACAATTCGAGGGCTCCGGTTTAAGAGTGTGGCACACGCTGTGAATCGGACGCGGTTCCTGTGTCTGGAAATAGCTTCGAATATTTATAAGTGCATTAGGCATCAGGGTTGCGGTGCAACAATCCTCCCATCAAAAATTCGTCTCCAGATTTGAGTTGGTGTCACCTTACAACGGCTTCATGTACATGGGTTATATTTACAATGGTTTACATTTAGAAATTATTCTTTAATAGATCACGAGAATAGGAATTATTGCTCACTACCACTCTGGTTCTTAAACTATAATCTCTAATTTCTATAATCGGACAACGTGTATTAGGATAAATAATACTAGTCCTTACTGTTTACGTATGCCATCAGGCCATTCTACTAGGATCTCATTTGGTGGTAGGTCTGAAGGACGGTCAACTTTACGGATCAAGCCTTGGTTAACACAGGACGGTTACCACGACCCTTGGTCGCTATCCTCTAACTGCGTGGTTACTTTAATAGCAGCAGCCAAATCCGAAGGATTCTCCATTCTAGCCCTGTGCGATATTTCGGCATGGATGCTAAGTAAAAACACATCAAGAACCCATTTTCAGTTTCTAGGCATAACAGCATATTCAGTTCTTCATTTCGTGTCACCTTATACATCTGATGGTTGAGTCTTAAGACTCAACCGACTTTTTGGGTTTCTGAGTTAAATCATTTTGTTTTTCCCTTAAGAAGCGAGTACTTTTAGTCTTCCGGGGCCTCTGCCGTAACACTTCAGCCAACTGTTCGAATGCTTGTGCATTCCTCATGATTTCCTAATAAGCGAAACATTCTTTAGCTTCGCCAGTCAGTTGTAAGTAGGTCATAAGAAAGCATAATTTGTCTGACCAACCACCCGACTTGGCTGAATACGATACCTATTGAGAAATTCAGTTATTTTTTTCTGTTTCCTTACCAGAATAACGCATTATTAAATTTGCTATATACCAGGATCGATAGAAGAAGAGGCTACTCCGTGTGTGACCTTAACTTCCTCAAACTGTCCCGATATCTGTTCCTCGTTGGCCTGCAGAGCTTTTGCCTGAATTCGGTTATGTTCTGATTCCCCATTCTACTGCTCATGTGCAGCTTGTAATATTCTGCTACAGCCTCAGAAAAGAAATATACGAGAAAAGCAAAAACCAAGTTAAATTGAAGAGATGCGCGGAAAAACGGGCTAGACCTCAAATGCAAAACCTTAAAGAGATAAGTATTGCCACTTATTTCTGGGTACGGGAACAATCGTAAGTGACATTGGTCTCACCCCTAAGTGATATTTTTAAATATCAGGGGTGCAACCAGTGTGAGTTTTGCTTGTTTCCGTACACAGCCACATAAGGCAACACTTATCTCTAAACATTTACATTTGAAGGCTAGCCCGTTTTTCCGCACATGTCTCCTATTCTACAAAGTACGAAAGTAATTACTCTAATTCTTACGGCGTATCATAGCTCATCTAGACTCATTACCGTCCCATGTCAAACGATCCCTACAACTGCAAGTGAAACATCTTGTTATCCCAGCATAGTTGCACTCAAACTCATACCAGAATATTACAAATTGCACGCGTGACGTATATCGAACTCGTTTCGTGACAAGAGCCTCAGAACTCGGACAGGTCAGATGGTTGACATAATGCTGTACCAGAGTTACTTTCCGACTGAAACGAGCGTTTCCGCCATATATCATGGCCAACAAATTAAGCAATGGAACAAAAAGGCTAGCCACAAGGTAACAAAACAACTTCCACTCACCACTCTGCGTTATGAAGTGCAGACTGCTGGTCGAGCGAAGCTGATTGCAGCGATGCCGGCCAGTTGTCACGATTCCAGGTGTCATGAAGGCCGCTTTCCACTGCCAGTTGGCAAGGTGGCGGGTGTCGAAAGGCGCACTTCTGTGCAACTTTTGTAACGGTCACACTTCACGTGAGGAAGCGTGCGTGTGGGTGGAAACAAACAGAATGTTCACGTTTGTGTGTAAACCGTATGAGAATGGCGATATACCATCAAACATTCGGGAAAAAAACATAGTTAACATAATTCCGAAAACAGCAAGAGGCGACATGTGCAAGAATTATCGCACAGTCAGCTTAGTAACTGACAGAATAATATAGTGATGAATAGAAAAGAAACGGAGTTTCTGTTAAATGACTATCATTTTGTGTCACTAGAAGCCTTCCTAAAAGACAATTTCCATTCCTTCCGAACTGACTATGCAAATGTAGACGAGATGTGGCTCAAATTCAAAGATATAGTAGCAACAGCAATTGAGAGATTCATACCTCATAAATTGGTACACAAAAAAAGGTCCGAACGCTGTTGCAGACGCAACGGAAAAAACATGCGAAGTTCATAAGAACGCGAAATCCCGAAGATGGGCTAAAATTTACAGACGCGCGAAATTTGGCACGGACTTCGATGCGAGATGCCTTCAATAGGTTCCACAACGAAACACTGTCTCGAAATTTGGTAGAAAATCCGAAGAAATTCTGGTCGTATGTAAAGTACACAAGCGGCAAGACGCAGTCAATACCTTCGCTGCGCAGTGCCGATGGTACTGTTACCGACGACTGTGCCGCTAAACCGGAGTTATTGAACGCAGTTTTCCGAAATTCCTTCACCAGGGAAGACGAATGGAATATTCCAGAATTTGAAACACGAACATCTGCTAGCATGAGTTTCTTAGAAGTAGATACCTTAGGGGTTGCGAAGCAACTCAGATCGCTTGATACGGGCAAGTCTTCAGGTCCAGATTGAATACCGATTAGATTCCTTTCAGATTACGCTGATACTATAGCTCCCTACTTAGCACTCATATACAACCGCTCGCTCACCAATAGATCTGTACCTACAGATTGGAAAATTGCGCAGGTCGCACCAGTGTTTAAGAAGGGTAGTAGGAGTAATCCATTTAACTACAGACCTATATCATTGACGTCAGTTTGCAGTAGGGTTTTGGAGCATATACTGTATTCAAACATTATGAATCACCTCGAAGGGAACGATCTATTGACACGTAATCAGCATGGCTTCAGAAAACATCGCTCTTGTGCAACGCAGCTAGCTCTTTATTCTCACGAAGTAATGGCCGCTATCGACAGGGGATCTCAAGTTGATTCCGTATTTCTAGATTTCCGGAAAGCTTTTGACACCGTTCCTCACAAGCGACTTCTAATCAAGCTGGGGACCTATGGGGTATCGTCTCACTTGTGCGACTGGATTCGTGATTTCCTGTCAGGAAGATCGCAGTTCGTAGTAATAGACGGCAAATCATCGAGTAAAACTGAAGTGATATCAGGTGTTCCCCAGGGAAGCGTCCTAGGACCTCTGCTGTTCCTGATCTATATAAATGACCTGAGTGACAATCTGAGCAGTTCTCTTAGATTGTTCGCAGATGATGCTGTAATTTACCGTCTAGTAAGATCATCTGAAGACCAGTATCAGTTGCAAAGCGATTTAGAAAATATTGCTGTATGGTGTGTCAGGTGGCAGTTGACGCTAAATAACGAAAAGTGTGAGATGATCCACATGAGTTCCAAAAGAAATCCGTTGGAATTCGATTACTCGATAAATAGTACAATTCTCAAGGCTGTCAATTCAACTAAGTACCTGGGTGTTAAAATTATGAACAACTTCAGTTGGAAGGACCACATAGATAATATTGTGGGGAAGGCGAGTCAAAGGTTGCGTTTCATTGGCAGGACACTTAGAAGATGCAACAAGTCCACTAAAGAGACAGCTTACACTACACTCGTTCGTCCTCTGTTAGAATATTGCTGCGCGGTGTGGGATCCTTACCAGGTGGGATTGACGGAGGACATCGAAAGGGTGCAAAAAAGGGCAGCTCGTTTTGTATTATCACGTAATAGGGGAGAGAGTGTGGCAGATATGATACACGAGTTGGGATGGAAGTCATTACAGCAAAGACGTTTTTCGTCGCGGCGAGACCTTTTTACGAAATTTCAGTCACCAACTTTCTCTTCCGAATGCGAAAATATTTTGTTGAGCCCAACCTACATAGGTAGGAATGATCATCAAAATAAAATAAGAGAAATCAGAGCTCGAACAGAAAGGTTTAGGTATTCGTTTTTCCCGCGCGCTGTTCGGGAGTGGAATAGTAGAGAGATAGTATGATTGTGTTTCGATGAACCCTCTGCCAAGCACTTAAATGTGAATTGCAGAGTAGTCATGTAGATGTAGATGTAGATTTAGGCTTTACGAAAAGTAAAGGCACCAGAGAGACACTTCTGACGTTGCGGTTGATAATAGAAACAAGACCGCAGAAAGATTTACACATTCATAGGATTTTCAAGTCTAGAAAAAGCAAATGTCAAATGGTGCAAGATTTTCGAGCTCATGAGGAAAATATGGGTTAGCTATAGGTAGACGAGTAATGCACAAATGTATCAAAAGGAAACAATAAAACTGGAAGAGCAAGAACGAAGTGCTTGGATGAAAAATGGTCTAAGGCGTAATCTTCCGCCCTTTCTGCTCTGTCTATATATCGAAGAAGCAGTGACAGAAGTAAAAAAGGTTTCAAGATAGGCATTAAAATGAAAGTGAAAAGATATCAACGATAAGATTCACTGATGAAATTGTTGTCCTCTGTCAAAGTGGGGAAGAATTACAGTATTAGCTGAATTGTATGAACTGCCTAATAATCACATAATATGGATTGACTGCAAATCGAAGGAGATGAAAGTAATGAGAAGTAGCGGAAATGAGAATAGCGAGAAACTTACCATCAATATTGGTGATCAAGAAGTATATAAAGTTAAAGGAATTCTACTGTCTAGGCAGCAAAATAACCCATGGCAGACGGAGCAAGGAACACATACGTAGCGGACTACCACCGGTAAAATGTTCATTCTTTGCTAAGGGAAGTCTACTACTATAAAGCATAGGCCTTAATTTCAGGAAGAAATTGTAAGGTAGTGAAACATGGACTTTGGTAATACCGAAACAAAAGGGAACAGAATCACTTACGATTTGATGCTGTTGGAAATTGATGAGTGTTGAAAATTAGAGCAGGCCGCTGTGGCCGAGTGGTTCTAGGCGCTTCAGTCCGGAAACGCGCTGCTGCTACGGTCGCAGGTTCTAATCCTGCCTCGGGCGTGGGTGTGTGTGATGTCCATAGGTTAGTTAGGTTTAAGTAGTTCTAAGTGTAAGGGACGGATGACCTCAGATGTAAAGTCCCACAGTGCTTAGAGCAATTTGAACCATGTTTTGTTGAAAATTAGGTGGCTCCTAAGATACAGAATGAGAAAGTTCTCTGCAGAATCAGCGAGGAAAGCAATATCCGTAAAACACTGAAAAGAAAAAGCGACAGTATGATATCATACCTTCATAGACATCAGAGAATAAATTACCTGGTCCCAGAGGGTGTTGTAGAAGGTAAAAACTGTAGAGGAAGACAGAGATTGGAGTACATCCAGCAATAATTCAGGATGTTGGTTGGTTGTGCCACTCTGAGATGAAGAGGAAATTGTGTCGGGCAGACTCAGTCCAGTCAGATTAATGACTAAAGAAATGGTCTCATAACATACTAATTTATATAGGTTATCAATAATAACCGAATCGGTAAATATGCAGCTAGAGGTGCCGACAAACAATGTCGGCATTCGCTCTTGGGCAAAAATTTTTGTCGACCATTAGTGTAGGAGCCTATGGAATCAAAAGTGCATTATCAAGGGTCTGAAAAATTTCGGGTCAGTACGATTGTTGCTGGACACCGACGATGTGTCCTGGGCTGACTTCAGTGGTTTGATTTGATTCACGCAACACGTAAAAGTCGTCATAAGATATCTCAACTGTGGCTATAATATCGTCCCCTCAGTGTACCAGGGGTGTAGGTTGAGGATAATATTTTGGTGTTATCAGCATTCATGTTGCAGCCCCAGGTCTTAGGCAGCATCATTATAATTGGCAGAAATTACCACATTTGCTACTGCACACCAACTGCTAAACATAAAGTGGTCTATGATGTGTAAGATAACATATGTTGTTAGGTTCTCCTAGACAACAGTTTTTGGATAGTTGTGTTCCCATCTATGCTTGCGTTTTCAGTTGTGGTCTTGTTCATACGTTGTCAGGCTCAAATGAGAGTGCGACCTGAATTGGATAGCAGAAAGTGTTCGACGCCTGCCACATCGTTTGCACGTGCTGATGGTTGTGAGGTAACGGGCGAGTTGCAGCGCTCAGGAAATATTCTAAGATCAGAGTTGGCGGCCGCTGCTCGGGCCGTGTGGCAGGACCGAGCTCGTTAGCATCCGCGTGGTGCCGGCCACTGTGGCCGAACGGTTCTAGGTGCTTCAGTCTGGAACCGAGCGACTGCTACGGTCGCAGGTTCGAATCCTGCCTCGGGCATGGATGTGTGTGATGTCCTTAGGTTAGTTAGGTTTAAGTAGTTCTAAGTTGTAGGGGACTGATGACCTCAGATGTTAAGTCCCACGGTGCTCAGAGCCATTTGAACCATCCACATGGTGCCTCACAACGGCCGGAGCACGTGGTCCATCGTGCACGTGGCTGGAAATTCCTTGGTGACGCTGTGCGCCGTTATGGCCGAAGACTACGGAATTTGTAAAACCTTAATGGCAGACATTTCACAGTCTTCACAGAAATTAACAGTAGCCAGATCAATCATGATACCTCAAAAAGAAACATGTACATTACCATTATTCGCACGACGATTCTGATGGTATAATCAGATTTTGAACATTTTTATGAGTTTAAAGTTTAGTATCTGAGTATAAATTACGCAAGTAACGCCCATCAACGATTTTCCAGACTCTAAACAGTTAATCCCATTATGTCGATCGACGTGCCTTTAGAAAGCTGTTAGTGTAAACCTAAATTGGTATGAATTACAGGCATGTAACGTGAATAGTATATGAGTTATTCGACGTCAAAGTGGCCGATTACTATCGGTGCCGTCAGGCCTTAACTACTCCACAGTTACACGGAAAAATGGTAGCAGCATGCTTATAAATATATTTATTCATATATGTCTTTCTTTATATTCTATATATTCTATTCATGTAGAAATTGGTTAAATATTCAGAGACATTAGGCTACTGGCCTACCGTTTGTTCCATTCCTTTGATATATGTTTATTTAATTTGTTGATGTATCTAGTAATGTGTGTTAGAGCGTGTTTATGGTCCAAAAATGATTCAAATGGCTCTGAGCACTATGGGACTTAACATCTGAGGTCATCAGTCCCCTAGAACTTAGAAGTACTTAAACCTAGCTAACCTAAGAACATGACACACATCCATGCCCGAGGCAGGATTAGAACCTGCGACCGTAGCGGTCTCGCGGTTCCAGACTGAAGCGCCTAGAACCGGTCGGCCATACCAGCAGGCCGTTTATGGTCCAGGAATTTGAATACTTATATAATTTCAAGTTATTGAAATGTAAATCCAGTACGTCGTATGTGTTTCATTATGTTTGTGTTGGTGCGTTGGCATGATGACATGGCGCGAGGGCTCTAGCCAGTGACAGAGCTCGTGAATGGGGAGACTGGATGGAAGGGAGTTCGGGTGAGGAGTGCAGTGATGGACAGTACGGACAGGATTCGGCCAGAAGTGCGGGACTCGGCGGCTACTATTGATGTTGTCTTAACGCGTGTCTCACGCCTCTGTTCTCTCTTCTTGTCAGTGTACTCCATACGTTCCTTTCATCCATGTGTCATTGTTTATTCGATATGCAGAGTGGCAAAAGGCTCCATCTCCGTCTCAGTTCCTTTTTACCTGAATGCTTCGTTCATGGTTTCCTGATCTTATTGTTTCCTCTTTGTTTTTGTAAAAGGTGAAATGGTGCAAAACACTGGGAATTCTCAGAAATGTAGGTGGGAGCTATAGGTACAGATGGCTCGTATACAATATGCACGAAAACAAAGAGGAAACAACGAGAATGGGAAACCGAGAATGAAATATTCGAATTAAAAACTATCCCATATCTTGCTTAAATATGAGGTTTTGGTTCACCTGTAATATAAAGATTCTCGAAGCCGGTTCTATTTAATTTATTGAGAATATAGTCTCAGCACAGCGAAGCAGCAGAATTACAGGTTTCTTCTTCTTCATACGATTCTTTTCAGTCATACTGTACTCCGTCAGTGTTCTAACCTAGGTTGGCATCTACGAACCACAACCGTTGATTTTGTGTACGGACAAACAAGTACAGTATTTCCACGTACTAAGAGGGCTGATGGTGTAAGGTGAATTTTATGTGGTTCATAAGAGTACACGATTTCAGGAATACGAAGGATAACACGTTTGCAGTTGATAACTCGAAGGACGGAAGATTAAGGATTAACATCTTAACGAGGAGGTTATTAGGGACAGGTGAGGAAGTAAAGCGACAGTTTGCCTTAATTGAATTACGAGAATCACAAAGAACTTAAATCTGGAAAATTGGACGGGGTTTTGAGGCGAACGATGTATATCTTCCAGTTACCTCATCTCACTAGAAGGGGGTGCATGGGACGAACTATATTTGAAATGTAATCTAACACGTACTTAGCTAAGACTGCAAATATATCTACAAACAACAGGAAAATTCCTGCATGATTTTTACTATTGCATTATAAACATCATTCACAATCTGTATGGAACTCACTCGATCCTCAAGCAGGATAGCAACAATCGATTCATCGGTAACTAATATTCATTGATGGACGACCATACGTATCGAAAGCTGAGAATCGGATACCCAATTTACAGAATGAAAGACCCCATAAATTTACCACAAAGAATCTATGAAATTCTTCAGGGACGAAAACTAAATATTTTTTGTATTCCATTCTTTTCCTGTTTTTTCTTCCACTCAGCTACAGATACTGATGTCAAATGAAGAGGCTACAGTTTACAAAGAGAAATTATTTTTAAAGCAACTTAAAGGAGTCAGGAATCAGTTGAAATCCATATTTTATGTCATCTATGGACAGATATTGTGATAAACTCTTTGACATAACGAAACTACCGATTTGACCGCCCACTCCGTGATTCCGTGAAGAGGGTTAGTACTTATCCTTTTCGTAATGATTAAGATGTCCTATTTTTGATAAGAACAGTAAATTTAGAGCTGTATTTCTAAATCGACTTCAGCTGTGGCTAGAAATTACACACGTTGCCACCTTTTTTAGCTTCAACAACATTTAACTATTGGATGAGAAGTAGGTTTTATTGCAGAAGTAAATTTATCTAACATTTATACATAACACATATTTCTAGTATTGAACATTAATGAAATAACCTATACATTATTTGCCCAACAGTGTAATCGAGGCCTCTGCGAATCATAGATGAAAGATTTTGAACGTTCATAGGTTGATATGAGGAAGTGAAATATTGACGGAGGGAACTGAATTTTTTTTTAAAGTGTGTGTAAAATAAATCATGTAATGCACCAAATCTAGAGGTCTTGGAAGAGCCGAGAAGTCAATAAATATAGAGAAGACAGTTGTCAGATTAAGGGGCAATTCTGTAGGACATTGCTGTGACGTCAATTAATAGCTAACGGGACATTGGGTGTAGCAATAAACAGAAAAAAATAAATCGACAGGAGATATTAAAATATGTTGATCTGACTTTTAGGAGAAGTGACGCTGAAAATACGAATTTAAGTAGACTATAGGAAAAGCTAAATAACACGCACCAAACGAACGACTGAGTATAATAAACGAAAAGCGTGGTGATTGCAACCTCATCCAATGGGTACACCGTGTGGAACCTTTGCCTTTGTCCAGTGAACCACACGTTTCACAAAAAAAGTTAATCGCTTATCTTCTACCAAACGATAATTGGTATTTGATTCTTATGACTCAAAACATTACTAGATTGTGACAAGTTTAAAATCTATTCGCGATAGACGTCATCATATTCAACCACATGTAGCTATAAAGTCTTCTGCAGACTCAGGCCTTTTAATACCAGAAACCGAAGTTAGCATGAATTCATGCAACGATTTTCATTGCAAATGAAGTTTCAACAGTTCTTTTTCCCAATGAATAAGGATAAAACAATTTCCATAACGGCTCAACGTTTTGCAGCACTCGTGAACAGAGGCGAATAAGCGGATTATGTTGTTTTTCGAGCCGTTTAATGAATGCAATCGCACGTCCAACTGGCGTGTACGTGTTCCGGGTATAAAATCACGTAGGTGTCATCCCTCAAATATAAACAGAATTAATGCGACACGTTATTTCAGCAGGAATAAAAGACCTCTCATTAAACGCGGCTGTACTGGTGTCTCGTGAATAGCTAAATTTTAATGGACTAAATTCGCTCCCACGTAATTACATTTCACCTGCCTGCGATACGTGTTGAGAGTAATTCTGAAAAATTCTTTTTTGTCAAATGTATGGATGCAGCGGAATTTACGTATCAATTCCATCATTATAGTTTTACACGCGTGTTTAACATATATTGATTGCCTGAAAAAAATCGCTGAAAAAGTTTCAGAGTAGAGAGTCTACATTTTGCATGTTGCATCCACCGTATTCACGATAATTCAGTGGGATGAGCAACGTGTCAGCAGGTTTTACGAATAAGGCTGTATCTGTGGAAACATGACTAAAGGCTCATCATTTACGTTAGTAGTTATTTTTTTATGTTGCAGAAGTAGTCATCAAACACGAATCATTTCAATTTCTATTTGAAACATGTAGTATCTAACATTACAATCGGAAGACCAGTGATCAAATACTTTTATGACTGCATACTATTCTCCTTTCTCTACAAGACTAAGTGGCAGATGTGGATAGTGGACAGAAGTTTGTTATCTTTGTTCCGTTACATTTATGAACGCTACTATTATTCTCAAGTTGGGCGTGATTTCTTCGAACAAACTTCATGTCGGAGTATATGTATTGTGATGCTGGTTCAGCTGAATTCTTGTTTTGAACATTTGTCAACATGACGTTCGAAGACGGATACTTGATATTATCACTACGGCATGCCTCTATACAACAAATATCTTGTCTATGTGATGAACGGCCCCAGAGAAATGAATGGAAATACGCAAAGTAGATTAATTCTCTAATTCTTTCATAATCAGTATCGCCAGTTAGATGTAGTGCAGATACTGCTGAACTCAGAGGTTTGAGAAGTTCCTTACAAGTTTCGATAAATACATACAGACAGGGGCTTCCAAGAAGCAGTTTCACATATTTTTCTATTGCCTGACCTGCTTCTTGTTGATGATGGTATATCTTACCGTGTACGAAACTGAATGAGTTATTTTTTCTCTTTTTTCTAAAGTCGTAGACCATTTACAGAGAACAAATAAATAATACTTTTGTGTATTTCATGTATTGCTTCTTCTATTGAGCTTGGTTTTGATGCTTATATAATCAGTAAAGTGCCCTACGTCTAGTTTGTCAGCGTAAGATTGCGGGCTTTCAAATAATGATGAAATGAGGGTGTGGTGGCCCTCAGCTACGTACCCTTTGACACCGAGTTGAAATATTAACAGTTTCGGCTGGTTTCGGTGTCTAGGGGCTGGGATACGTAGTTTCAGCATTACAAGCCAAATACTGCTGAATCTACAGTATACAAAAATGAACATACACTTGAATCTAATGGTCGAAGCTTCCTATCACTCGGCAATTGGGAATTTTTAATGCAACGTAGTAATTTATAAATGAAAGATTGCAATAAAATAAAATCTGCAGGTACTATCTTAACAACTTTAAATTATGATTACGATAGCAGAAGTACCTTTTAAAATGCCGTTTATTACTGCAAAACATTTATATAAAATATAAGTTGAATAACAGGGGAACAATAGATTCCTACTTCACATAATTGATTATGAACAACAACATAACTCTCTAAACGCATATTACGTCTTCACTGCAGAAGCCACGGAAATCTCACAAGTGCACAAGTCGGCGCCACGAAATATCTCCGTCTACCACGCACAGAACTGCTCCACTCTCCATTTCTTATCTGAACTGTGCGTCCGTCGCGCCGTACTGTCCAGAACTCTCTTGTGTCCTCTCCCTTCCTGTCCAGAACTCTCCTGTCCTATCTCGAAAAGATCGCTGTGATCAGCTACAGCGCACCCGCCATGTCTTCAAACCAACGCACACTCACTAACATATTGAAACACATAATAAATACTAGATTTACATTTAAATAACTTGAATTAAATAAAAATACCTACTGCTGGACCATACAGACATTATTAAATACATAAGCAAATTAAATAAACATATATCAACATAATAGAACACAAGTAAGCCAGTAGCATAATGTCTGTGTGATTTCTAAAACACAGTAAATAATTGACCAATTTCTTCATGAATAGTATATATTGGATGTAAACAAAGACATAGATGGAAAAATATATTTATTAGCACGCTGCTATCGTTTTCTCGTGTAACGGTGGAGTACTTATGGCCTGACGCTATCAATAGTAATGGGCCACTTTGACCTCCAATAACTCATATACTATTCACGTTACATGCCTGTAATTCATACGAATTTAGGTTTACACTAACAGCTTTCTAAAGCCACGTCGATCGACATAATGGGATGAACTGTTTAGAGTCTGGAAATTCGTTGATGGGCGTTACTTGCATAATTTACAGTCAGATACTAAACTTTAAACTCATAATGATGTTGAAAATCTGATTATACCATCAGAATCGTCGTGCAAATCATTGTACTGTACATGTTTCCTTTGAGGTATCATGATGCATCTGGCTACTATTAATTTCTGTGAAGACTGAGAAATGTCTGCCATTAAGGTTTCACAAATTCCGTAATCTTCGGCCATAACGGCGCACAGCGTCACCAAGGAATTTCCAGCCACGTGCACGATGGACCACGTTCTCCGGCCGTTGAGAGGCAGCATGTGGATGGTTCAAATGGATCTGAGCACTGTGGGACTTAACATCTGAGGTCATCAGTCCCCTAGAACTTAGAACTACTTAAACCTAACTAACCTCAGGACATTACACACATCCATGCCCGAGGCAGGATTCGAACCTGCGACCGTAGCGGTCTTTAAACTAATAAAAATATTGAAAATATGATTACACCATCAGAATCGTCGTGCAAATAATGGTAATGAACATGTTTCTTTTTGAGGTATCATGACTCATCTGGCTACTATTAATTTCTATACGAATTGTGAAATGTCTGCCATTAAGCTTTCACAGTCCGCCATCTTTGGCACTCCCGGCATGTCTCCTTCATTGACACAGGGTCACCATGGCATTCCGAGCCACGCGGTCCCTGGACCATGTGGTCCGGCCGTTGTGCGGCATCAAGCGGTTGCTAACGATCCGCAGCTTCCCGAGTGGTGGCCGCCAACTTTGAACTTAGAATATTTTTAGGGTGCCACATCTCGCCCGTTACCGCACAAGACGGAATTTCACTAATATAGAGAAAGAACTTGGATGGCCCAAGAAGTGAACTCTGTATAATATAAACAATAATATGTCCCCACTCAGAATGAGATCAGTCATGAGAGCCGTAGAAATTATCTAATAGGACGTTTTCCTTCCCGTAACTTATGAAGTAAAACACGTTCTCACTGTATCTCGAAAGTTATGAACATTTTCTGCAAATCAGTGTTGTGATTTGCATAGTCAAAAGCTTTAAGCATGGCACACGATATCCAGTAAGTGGTATCGTGCGATTTAGATGTCCTAAAATGTGGTCAGTGGGGTAGTTGGCTGCATGTTCAGTGAAGAGGCTTTTATTGAATCCAAACTTTGACTGGCTGAGAATCTTATACTAGCTAATACTGCCACACCATAGCTTAGACACTACATATCTTTTGTTGATTCATTTAGCTTTCTGTTTTGTTCAACATACCATCGTTTAACTTCTGTAATTAGTGTATGATTAATTCGATACTGTAATGAAGTGTAATCTCTGCAATATGCACGCTATGAGCAAATGATATGTTTTGTCTTTCTCACATAATATCTTTGGTTGTCTTTAAAATTGAATAATTTTATTTAAATATTTTTTGTAGAACTACCAATATGCGCAAATGAAATGTTTTGTTTAAAGTGATTGTTTGCTGTTATGTAAACTGCTGACCTTCACTTAGGGTTCTTAGTTATTTTGTATGTAAAAAAGGTGGTGTTGTTACCCTCGGGAACGGGACTGTGTAGAGCGCGCAAAATGTGGTTAGCATAGATAGAAAGGTGGAACAAAGAGTCCGTCGGGGATGAGCTACTGAACCACCAACAGCTCACAAAAAGGTAGTGAATTGTGCTGGTGCCGAGAGCGGCTTTTTGTGCCGTTTTCCAATGTGCCAAAGCCTCAGATGGATGCAGTAACGAGCTGGAATTATTTTGGAATTGATATCTATCGTCGTCACCAAGAAATGACAGAGTCCAGAAATTCTACCTGCAAATCCACCTACCAACATGCATTCACCGCCACATTGCGCAATCACTCTAATAGAACACTATAGTTAAGTACAATGAAGGATCAGCTCATAGGATGTTATAGTGTACTCTAATGTAAGGCAAATTTTTACTGATCTCTTGTTCCTACCGTGATTTATCCTCAGCCACATATCCACTTAGGGTCCCTCGCACGCTAAAGTGCTTACCGAGTGCCCTTTATTGAAAGCATATTAAAATTAATATGGCAATAGAGTGTGCTAGAATTAATATTGTTTGGTGATAGGATAATACAGATATCTCAGTTTTGTATTTCACTGCAGTAAAAGTTCAGAACTGTAGCTGTTGAGGGTTATATGTTGATGCTTGCAAAGTGCTTGTTTCACTAATGTAATGAAAGATCGTTCATTTTGATCTACTACAGTGGTCAAGATTAAGGCCTCCCTCCCTCCATTGAAAGTAGTCCAAATGCTCAAAGTTACTTAATTATGCAAAGTTTCAATTACTCTTGCTATTCCTGTGAAGTTCTGTACAATATTGGGTTCGTCTCGTGTATTAAAAGTATATATAAAAGGTGTAACAGGATCCACAGTTTGTCTATTGTGCTTATGCTAGATAACGATTAATAGAAAGCCCAGTATCTATTAAAACAGTAACTTCTTCATTCGAAAGACAGTGAGAAGTAATTTGCTAGCGAACTCCATTAAATTTTCATTCTAAGTAGAAAGATGTTTAGTAGTGAGAGACTTAATCTGTGCACAATAACTAATTTTGCTGTGAACTATATCCATATTCCATGTCAGATAGGAATATGTTTGAAAAGTATTATTGAACCTATGTCCAATTTACCATTATACTGTCAATATTAATAGTAATGTCATTGAGACCATTCAGGTTGACTACGTTCACTAGATAATAGTGTGCTTCGTTATCTGTTATATTTATGCAAATAGTTTGTCATGCTGTCTCAGCCCCAACCTTAACGTGAACATATACAGTTGCCGGAGTTCATTGCACTCTCGTGTGATAAAATATAGGCTGTGTTTTCCCATTGAAGTTACTTATTTTCAGTTTCTTGAACAAGAATGTTACTTATTCTTATGCCTAATTAGGCTGGAGGCCGTTGTTATTATCATCTGGACGCTGTGCATAAGTAAATTATTGTTTGTTACTGTTTAAATATTTACCTAATTCTAACTTTCACTTCCGATAAGCCACCTCCGTTAGGTATATCACGGTCAACACAACTAAGTTCGTTTCAGAGGGTAATACGGCTTTGCTTCTTTATACTGAAATTCCTTTAACAAAAATACTTTAATTTATACGAACTGACTCGAGGTTTGCGGTTATGATATAACAGTAGCGGGCGGTAGTGTTCTAAACGCTCAACCTTTCTTAAGCACATTATCCGCTTCAAAAGTTCTGAGAAGGAATTTAATAGCGACGCAGGTCGCTACTTACAAAATATCTCCCATACTTCACTTCGTATTGATGGTTCTAATATGGCATATGCTGGTCCATCTATGAATATGTACGGTGACAGTGATGCATTACGTATGTGGATGAGTACCGTAGCTATATTAGAAGTAAATGTTTACAATACTTTGATTGAAATGTTAAGTCCTTGAGGATCTTTTTTTTTAAAAAAATAGTAGATTATTTTTCTATTTTCTCTGGAAGCAGCTGCAATGATATGGAATTTACTGAATGCTTATAATACTGACTTCTTGAGCTGACTGTACTGAGCTTCTCAGTTACATTTAGAAAGTGTTTGTTATAGAGGCTTGCTGTATGTTTACTTTCCTTCGCCTGCTTGCGTATAACCTACAAGACACTGTTGTACGTGGAGGATAGGATGCGTAGGAGCGTGTGAAGTTTCCCGTTCGCTATTTGAAACTAGTGACTGATTTTAAAATCACATAAAGGAATGCGCACTAGATATCACGACAGCAGTTTCCTTTGGTATTAGGGGTGGTTGTGCGACATGAGGGTGTGGTTTGTTTACTTTTATGTAAATATTAAGAGTTCTATGTATTTAGTTCAAGATAATATATTAAAGCTGATTGGACGATAGTTTTATTCCTTCACTTAGGGTTTTTATGGTGAGTACACTTCTGTATATTTTTAGAACTGTAAGGTGTCAGGCAAATACAACCCCTTCCATGAAAACCCTGACATGATAAGCAAATTCAGTAGTTTGTCACATAGCTCCGAATAAATCGTGACATTAAATTAACCAAAGTAATACGAGTAACGAGTGAGCAAATGGGATACCACAGACTAAAACAAGAATGCCTAAATGCATGTCATACCTTCCCACCGTGAGATAGACGCAGTTCCGAGGGGAGAAATGAGAACAGCAGCCGAGAGCAGAATCGTGTTAAGCTAGAAGGCCCTACGATAGGGGACGGACTGGACACCCACGTCGCCAGCTAACCACTAGGACAACGCCAGCTGCAAGTTTTAGCGTGAGACTTTTTCGCGTCTCTGTTACGTCAAGGACCACCCCTCAGCCCATGTTAAAAGCTAGAGTCCTCCATAAAAACAGTATAGATCTTACGATAACACAAAAAGGGCCACACCATGCACAAGTTTTAGTGTGAGACATTTTCGCGTCTCTGTTAAGTTTGGACCATCCCCCAGCCCATGTTAAAAGATAGAGCCCTCCAGAAGAACAGTATAGATCTTACGATAACGCTAAAAGGACCACACCAACTGCAGGTTTTAGCGTGAGACTTTTTCGCGGCTCTGTTACGTTGCAAACTTTAAAAACATTGCCCCACCACGAAAAGTATAACGTTTCTCATTGGATAGACAGAATTTTTATAGGCGTAGCTTAAGGTTAACAATGAGACCGTGATTCGTCAGATGGAAACACAGACAGTTTTTTTTAAACCAACTTCGGTAAATGGTAGTAAGGAGAAGTTAGGAGAAGTTAGTTAGTTCCGAGACGGCGAGCTGGATGGCTGCTGCGAAGGCCGCGGCCCCCTGCCGAACACCAACAAGGTAATGAACGCACGCGACGCCGCATAACAGCGCATACAGCTTCATTCAGAACTGCAGAAGTCTCATCTGTTACCCTCCTTTTTGCGTAATACTAGTGTCGATCGTCAATTAAAGTTCATGGTGTTCACATTTGCCAATTCTATTCAATACCTCTTCATTAGTTATGTGATCTACCCATCTTATCGTCAGCATTCTCTTCTTGTCCAAACTATTTATCGTCCAAGCTCCACTTCCATACATGGCTACACTCCATAAAAATACTTTCAGAAACCACTTCCTGACTCTTAAATCTACACTCGATGTTAACAAATTTCTCTTCTTCAGAAACGCATTCCTTACCATTGCCAGTCTACATTTTATACCCTCCCTACATCGACCATCCTCAGTTATTTTGCTTCCCAAATAGCAAAAGTCCTTTACTACTTTATGCGTCTCATTTCCTAATCTAATACCCTTAGCATCACCAGACTTCATTCGACTACATTCCATTATCCTCGTCTTGCTTTTGTTGATGTTCATCTTACATCCTCATTTCAAGACACTGTCCATTGCCGGCCGTGGTGGTCTCGCAGTTCTAGACGATCAGTCCGGAACCGCACGACTGCTACTGTCGCAGGTTCGAATCCTGCCTCGGGCATGAATGTGTGTGATGTCCTTAGGTTAGTTAGGTTTAAGTAGTTCTAAGTTCTAGGGGACTGATGACCTAAGATGTTCAGTCCCATAGTCTTCAGAGCCATTTGAACCATTTTGAGCCTCTGTCCATTCCGTACAACTGCTCTTCCAAGTCCTTTGCTGTCTCTGACCGAATTACAATGTCATCGGAGAGGCACAAAGTTTTTATTTCTTCTCCATGGACTTTAATACCCACTCCGAATTTTTCTTTTGTTTCCTTTACTGCTTGCTCAATATACAGATTGAATAACATTGGGGAGAGGCTGCAACCCTGTCTCACTCCCTTCCCAACCGCTGCTTCTCTTTCATGCCCTTCGACTCTTATAACTGCCATCTGGTTTCTGTACATATTGTAAATAGCCTTTCGCTCCCTGTATTTTACCCCTGTCACCTTCAAAATTTGAGAAAGAGTATTCCAGTCAACATTGTCAAAAGCTTTCTCTAAGTCTACAAATGCTAGAAATGTAGGTTTGCCTTTCCTTAATCTATCTTCTAAGATACGTCGTAGGGTCAGTATTGCCTCACGTGCTCCAACATTTCTACGGAATCAAAACTGATCTTCGCCGAGGTCGGCTTCTACCAGTTTTTGCATTCGTCTGTCAAGAATACGTGTTAGTATTTTGCAGCTGTGACTTATTAAACTGATAGTTCGGTAATTTTCACATCTGTCCACACCTGCTTTCTTTGGGATTGGAATTATTATATTCTTCTAGAAGTCTGAGGGTATTTCGCCTGTCTCATACATCTTGCTCACCAGATGGTAGAGCTTTGTCAGGACTGGCTCTCCCAAGGCCGTCAGTAGTTCCAATGGAATGTTGTCTACTCCCGGGGCCATGTTTCGACTCAGGTCTTTCAGTGCTCTGTGAAACTCTTCATGCAGTATCGTATCTCCCATTTCATCTTCTTCTACATCCTCTTCCATTTCCATAATATTGTCCTCAAGTACATCGCCCTTGTATAGACCCTCTATATACTCCTTCCATTTTTCTGCTTTCCCCTCTTTGCTTAGAACTGGGTTTCCATCTAAGCTCTTGATGTTCATACAAGTGGCTCTCTTATCTCCAAAGGTCTCTTTAATTTTCCTGTAGACAGTATCTATGTTACCCCTAGTGAGATAAGGCACTACATCCTTACGTTTGTCCTCTGGCCATCCCTGCTTAGCCATTTGGCACTTCCTGTCGATCTAATTTTTGAGAGGTTTGTATTCCCTTTCGCCTGCTTCATTTACTGCGTTTTTATATTTTCTCCTTTCATCTCTTATATTCAATATTTCTTCTGTTACCCAAGGATTTCTACTAGCCCTCGTCTTTTTACCTACTTGATCATCTGCTGCCTTCACTACTTCATCCCTCAGAGCTACCCATTCTTCTTCTACTGTGTTTCTTTCCCCCATTCCTATCAATTGTTCCCATATGCTCTCCCTGAATCTCTGTACAACCTCTGGTTCTTTCAGTTTATCCAGGTCCCATCTCCTTAAATTCCCACCTTTTTGCAGTTTCTTCAGTTTTAATCTACAGTTCATAACTAATAGATAGTGGTCAGAGTCCAAATCTGCCCCTGGAAATGTCTTACAATTTAAAACCTTATTCCTAAATCTCTCTCTTACCACTGTATAATCTATCTGATACCTTCTAGTATCTCCAGGATTCTTCCACGTATACAACCTCCTTTTATGATTCTTGAACCAAGTGTTAGCTATAATTAAGTAATGCTCTGTGCAAAATTCTGCCAGACGGGTTCCTCTTTCATTTCTCTCCCCCAATCCATATTCACCCACTATGTTCCTTCTCTCCCTTTTTCCTCTCGAATTCCAGTCACCCATGACTATTAAATTTTCGTCTCCCTTGACTACCTGAATAATTTCTTTTATCTCATCATTCATTTCATCAATTTCTTCATCATCTGCAGTGCTAGTTGGCATATAGACTTGTACTACTGTAATAGGCATGCTCTTCGTGTTTATCTTGGCCACAATAAATGCGTTCACTGTGCTGTTGGTAGTAGCTTACCCGCACTCCAATTTTTTATTAATTATTAAACCTACTCCTGCATTGCCCCTATTTGATTTTGTATTTATAATCCTGTATTCACCTGACCAAAAGTCTTGTTCCTCCTGCCACCGAACTTCACTAATTCCCACTATATCTAACTTCAAGCTATCCATTTCCCTTTTTAAATTTTCTAACCTGCTTGCCTGATTAAGGGAACTGACATTCCACGCTCCGATCCGTAGAACGCCAGTTTTCTTTCTCCTGATAACGACGTCCTCCTGAGTAGTCCCCGCCCGGAGATCCGAATGGGGAACTACTTTACGTCCGGAATATTTTACCCAAGAGGACGTCATCATCATTTAATCATACAGTAAAGCTGCATGTCCTCGGGAAAAATTACGGCTGTAGTTTCCCCCTTGCTTTCAGCCGTTAGCAGTACTAGCACAGCAAGGCCGTTTTGGTTAATGTTGCAAGGCCAGATCAGTCAATCATCCAGACTGTTGCCTCTGCAACTACTGAAAAGGCTGCTGCCCCTCTTCAGGAACCACACGTTTGTCTGGCCTCTCAAAACATACCCCGCACCTACGGTACGGCCATTTGTATCGCTGAGGCACGCAAGCCACCCCACCAACGGCCAGGTCCATGGTTCATGGGCGTAGTTATTGTCATTACGCATTTTAATTCATTCGGTTTAAGTTCCATTGAGGCTAGCTGAAGCTTCACCCCTCCTCCCTCCCTCCTTCTCCCTCTCTCTCACACACACTCACACGCAACGCCTGCACACCAATATTTCTCTCGCTTTCGTGTTTCGTTAATGGTGAATTCACCGAATGCTGCCTGAAGGTGTTGCTTTCCTCAGCAGTGTGACATGCTGTTTCAGTACTTAAGAACAGCTACCCTTTGTGGTTTAAGAGCCAAGGAGCAGAAAGTCCCATGCGATTGATCGTATAGGCCATTAATCACAGCGTTTTCGAAGTCTTGCATAACAGCCATGGTGAATCACAGAGTGGTCGCCAAGCACTATTTCATATTAGGAGTGGTCCAGTGGCTTCCAGGTAAATAATGTAAAGTAATGTGAAAATTCGTTCGGCTGACCCGCCAAGCTTAGGGAGATAGCGCTGCGAGGTGTAAATGTTTGACAAAATAAATTTAGTTTTATGTTACGAAGTCCTTTTTAGAACCTACTGGTGTGAGTATCCTGTTGGCCTCTGAGAAACTGTAAGGACCAAGTCCTCACATGGGTCCTCTCAGCCGATTTAATGAAAAGTTAGTATCCTTACTGGTCAACAGCAATAGTTTAGGCGGCGGGCGTAGCCAGCTGTTGTCTTCCAGAAAATCCAAAACGTGCAGCCAGAAGACGGCGTAGAGAGAGAAGTCTATAACAGTGTTGGGACACAGTGAAGATCCAGAACTGAGTCTTTCCATAGGTTTATATCGCAAACTCAGTTACTGTTGGTTTTCTTGTGCCATGCCATTGGGCAGAATTTTGTAAGATCATCTGTCTGGCGCACCTAAAATCGCAAGACACAGACGGGAGAGTTCGTCTGGTGAGCGAACAGAACGCTACATGTCCGCCTTGTGCAAACAGAGTACAAGTTTCCCAGCAGTCAAACAGACTGTATTTCTTCTCCAGCAGGTATCGCATCCTCCTAAGGGCAGATCTCTCCACCCGTAATACTCAGCCGAAGATAATGTCTTAAACTCCGTTAGATGCAAAGTTTGGTAAGAAGATATTGGCTTAGGCAAATGACTGAGGAGACTCAGAAGCTATCTGTAGGTGCAATATTTTATTTGAGAAAAAGTATCGAATCTTATTATTTCGTAGACAGTCTTAGGAACATTCAGTTTTTTCCTTGATGTGGAACGCATGCAGATAGTCAACTTTTTAGCATAATCACACAATCACTAAACAAGACGAGTTCATATTTTGTGTAGAAGATTTACTGAGACGATATCCCCACGCTCCAAATGTCCTCATGGTCTCTGCGCGAGATATACATCGGAGGGAGTAATATACTGCTTGACTCTTCGGTGAAGCTATGTTATCGAAACTTCAACAAAAGCCCTTACCGAACTACTGAGTGTCTCTCTTGCAGAGCCTTCCACAGGACTTTATCCATCATCTCCGTAACGCTTTGGCGATAAATAAATGATCCTGTAACGAAGCGCGCTGCTCTCCGTTGGATCTTCTCTATCTCTTCTATCAACCCTATATGGTACGGAACCCACACTGCTCAGCAGTATTCAAGCAGTGGGCGAACAAGTGTTGACTTTACAATTAGCAAACTGGTCGAACAATTATTCCGGGAAATTATAAAATTGGCAGATTGGCTGTAAATATTGGTAGCAAATTGTTAAGACGGTTAGACACGAAATACCTAAATTTGTAAAATTGGTAGGAGCTTGGGAATTTAAAGGGACATAAAATCCAGGAACTGGTAAAACTGCCTGTGAGATTAGCATATTGGTAGGACATTAAATCAAGAAACTGGCAAATGTCTGTAAAATTGGCAAGTTAGCAGGATAAGTGGTGAAATTTTCATACAATTTTCAGACTGGCAGGACAGGCCATGAAATTGGCAAACTGGTAAGACGTTTCAAAATTCACATCCACCTTACAAAAGTATTGAACACTTTATGCCGATATGTATCAGCCTGCTGTTTAAATGCCTTAATTCTTGCACTCTGTGTGCTATGAAGATGTAAGCACACATTATGAAGAACTAAATGCCAGACGTTAAGATTAGGTCTAATCCTGCCCCCCGCCCCTACCACCACTGTAGAGCAAAAGTTAATCACAACGTAGCTGTATACTCAAAAGGATCCAAACATACTAAATTACTTATCAAACATGCACTGTTGCTCTCAGCCAATAGCTGCTGGGGTCCACCGCTCTGAGGCATTTTGTTCTTCATTCTAGGCCTGTGTTCTGTAGGGAGAGGATCAGGGTGGAGCATTAGTTGCAACAAATTGATCACACTAATATATCAGTTAGGTGATTTTTGTTATTTGCTGTAGGCAGAAGAGAGCGTTAAAATGTACAGTGTTCAAAAAATGGTTTCACATATTATATGGTAAGACACTTAGTAAGAATTAATGACTCTGCTCAATGGTCGGAGATATTAACGTAAGATTCTTTGCCATTTCAGTGAATGTCATGGCACATCCTGCAAAAATGCTAGTTCTCTACGCGAACTTTATCTGCGATAGGATGCTATGCTACCTAAAAATGCTAGCCAATATTACCATAATTAATGTCTGCCTTCTAGTTTCATATATTAAATAATTGAAATTACACACCTACATCCATATCTAAATCTACATGGTTATCCCTCAAGTCAGTCTTAAGTGTCTGGCAGAAGGTGCATCGGACCTTCTTCACAGCAAGTCAATATATAATGTTTGACAGTGGTGAAGATGAGGAAAAAGAAAATATGTAAATGGTTGCCGAAGACAAACTGTGGAACAAAACAGTTACTGTAGAAACACAAAACATAGTAATAATGGTAAAAAGATGAAAAATAAAAACCCACTGAAGATGCTCCCACTGCAGCGAAACACGTTTGGGTTAAAAAACAAAATTGTGTTTTGCTAAAGGCGAACCCTAACCAAAAACATACGTGTTGTTAAAGCAAACACGGAAAAAATAGCTTCAACCCCAAGATGATGTTGTTAACATATTACTGGGCATAGAAGATCACACAAGCACGAGATACTGAGCAGGCAATACCATGTAACAGACAGATACTTCCAGATGACTCCCAAGAGTAATAAATGACACAATATTTGACAAATGCTAGACATTTGCTTGAAACAGTACACTCAAGGCATCACGTTTCGCTAAGTAGAAGCTATTGTGCAGCTGTAGGTTCTTCCCTTACTCATCAGTGTGTAAATGTGGGATTCAGCGGCCATTTCATATTCCATTGCCTCGAAAAGTTGGGGACTGTAAGAGTACTTGGTCATTCAGTGGCAATACTTTCACAAGTATCGAATCGGTAGAAATGGTGTGCGTTTTTCTCGGGACAGGCTGAGACTTCCAAAAAATGCTTGTTCTCACTCAGCAGTTTGCCAATTTCGCGGCTTGTCCTGCCAATTTGGCAGACCAGTTTACCTCCTATCCTGCAAATTGCCCAATAAGCGGGTTTGCCTTCCTCGTGATAACACTGCTTTCGCTGACCCCAGAAAGTGCTGATATCAGCAATTTTAGCCAGAACCATCTGACCATGTTGTAGCTTATAACACTTTCTCACACTTCCACTAACTTTAGTTTTCTGTAGTACCTTTTTTTTTTTTTTTTAAATTCCAGAAACGGATTACAGCACACATAAACTCAATGCTATCATTTCAAAATGGAATAAGAAAGTTTACGAAACTTCAGTTACACTCTCTTTTACAAAAAAATCGTCGTACCCACCAACAAAATAAAAAAGATTAAGAAAAGTACAAATCTTATGCTAGTAAACACGCATGAGCAACTGGATTAGAGCACCTACATAACAACGTGTGGCACACCCTTTCAAAATGATGATAGTGGCTGTGCTTTGTAGCGTTGACTAAACGAAACTCAGAAAGCATTCGATAGTCAGCATGACTCATAATGTGCACCTTCATCTGTATTCCACAACCTGCCTAACTGTATGTGGTGGAGGGAAATTTGTGTCCACTGTCACTTCGGTTTCGTCCGTTCACAATCGCGAATGGTGTGCTGGAACAATGAGTACAGCGGTAAGCTTCACAAGTGAATCAAAACTTTACGATGACCTTCTCCCAAGATATGCGTAAGAAAAAGGACTGTACTGGTTGTTCTTCTAGCAAAGTACGCTCACAGAACTTGAACTGAAAACCACACCGTAATGCACAGCTCCTGTCTACCACAGGAAATGCAACAGCGTTTCCGCCATGCTTTCGCAGTTTCTGCACGAATTTATTACGATACGCGATGTTCTTACTTGAATATTCACTATTTTCTCATTGAATCCATGGTGGTACCTACTCGTCCCAGACTCAGGAGCAATATTCAATATCGGTCGAATGAGTGTTTTGTAAGCTACCTACTTCGCAAGGCAGAGTGAACAAGTTGTTCTAGAAGGGTGGTTCCCAAGCTTTCTAACTCTTTTATCTATGAACCATGTTGTATGTAAGTCAGTTCCCAAAATGATATTTAGCACATAACTACAAAGAAGGTAAAGAGTTATTTGTAAAATTTTGTAAGGGAATATTTTGTGGGTCATTAATGAAACAAACAACAAACGGATCAATACGACGCTTGACAATGTTTATGCGTAATGTTTTCTTGACGTAATTAATATCTCAATCGAGAATATTATTTCACACCTACAACTCGTGGTGCATTGAATCACAACTTTTCTATCACCGACCTCTTCCCAAAATGTAGCCGGTTCTGTTACACCATAACTCAAGAAATTATACCTTGCCCTGTTTTCCATATCTGAAATAATTTCTTCGATCAAAGAAATAATCTCTGAAAACTGACAGTTACTCATCAAGTTTCCAGATCAAAAATTAGTAACCAATGCAACTGAATTCTGATGACCAAAAGAGAGGGTAAAAGTGATTCGACTTTCGAGTGCTATTTGTTACGTAAGAAGACTTTTCAAAATAGAGATTTCGACATGTCTAAAACTGAAAGTGCTCAATCAGTGTGATTACCAGTTCCAATTTACGGCTGTTATCGGATCATGATTTTTTCTGACTCGTGTAATTATTAGGAAAAATTTTCGATTCTTTTCTTTTTTTGCCTTTTTTTCTCTCTTTAGAGGAAGTAACGAATGTATGTCAGTTCTCAATTAAGAATCTAAAACTTTTTTCTTTTAAGTGAACAATGCGGGCCTGAGCAAGATCTGTGTACTCTGATACGGTGCAAAGCCACATTTACCATGTTTGTCGACAGAGAGCAGCTAAGATGCGCAGACGATGAGTAGAATTCAAAGAAGTTGAATGTTAACGGTGCACACTTCGAAGGAACAGCACGCAGATAAAACAAACAAAGACTACGAAATTATATAAGTGACAACGGTGTGTTATAGATCGGGGAGTAATGGAATTTTTCTAAGTAGCGTAAGGATATTATCTTGAAAAAGCCAACGGAGAGGAACATTCATAATAATATGTAAAGAGAATCGTATCCATATAAACAGGAATTTTGTAAGTTGTCTAGTTGGTAAAACTTGAACAGCAATTAAATCGTAATTTCATTGTAATTACGAGAGTAATATTTTAGTTTATAATTTAACGATCACTAGACGTTTACTTACGGTTGCATCAAGATGTTAACCAAACAAAAACATTTTATAAGTGTTGGCAGTTGCAATATTCCTGCTCAACGCAATAGTTTTACAAACAAAAGTATTTATCAGCTGCCACGTCCGATAAGTGCCAGAGGGCTGTTGACGAATGTACAAAGTGAATATTAGAATGGCCATATTTCCCCCTTACAGCCTGACAACAATCAACTGCAGTGCTGGCTGAGAGAATGATACGCACCAGTGAGAGATAGCGTGCCGAAAAGACCACCAGGTGGTTTCGAATCTGCTTTTACCTGTCAACGACGATAGGGTCACTGATTAATGAACAGAGATTTTAAACATTGGTCACGATGTGTGGTACTGCGGCACTTGAACGTCTGAGACGTAAACGAAAAACTGAGCAATGTTCAGAAAACAGTGGAGAAATGCTAACTAAGAAATGACAAGAGAGGCGTTGATTGAAACCAGCTGATTCGAAGCGCTTAGTAAAAGACCTAGACGACGAATTAATGAAGGCAAGTGCATGACGTAGAAAGATCTGCAGGAGCATGAAGAATTTGAATCGGAAGAAACTGCAACGTATCAAGAAATCTGAATGAGACATTCATTCGACAACGTATGTTTCAAATTTAAACTTTACCTTGTGAGTCGTGCGTGACTCACGTTCCCACATCATGTATTTTACACCCTGTTAACGTACTTCCACCTCACTACGTTAATTTAAATTACTGGTGTCACTGAGTTGCTGCTTTGACTGACCGTGAGCGGCGCTAGCACCGCGTATCAATATATCCCCTCTCCTAGTATCTTTCCTCGACTGCTATTACTTCCTGGTCGTGGTCTGACGTAACCTAGTTCAGGTAGCGAGTTCGGGCTGCCAGTCAGTTGGAACGCGTCTGCAGCGAAGTCCGGACCTGCCAGTAGGGGAGTTGCAATGCGGCACTGGTGCAGTCAGGTTGGAGTAGCAGCCGACATGGCTCGCCCGACGATTTCCGCCACCCATCCATCACCTGAGGTGGGCCACGGTCTTGGTTGATCGTCGGTCGGTCGTCCTACCAGACGTCACGTTTTGGCTCGCCGATCGTTCATGAGTCGGCTGTGTGTGTGTGTGTGTGTGTGTGTGTGTGTGTGTGTGTGTGTGTGTGTGTGCGCATCGACTCCCGATTTGTCTACGTGAGTGCTTAGTTACTGTTGGGTATCGTTTTGGTCTTCGAGAAGTGTTTTTCAGGTTGTGTGTGTAGTTGGCGTTATTGCCACTGGGGACTATTTTAGATGTTATCGGCATTCTGAAGGTAGTCGGGCGGTTGGTTCGGACCAGGGAGGATATCTCCACGCAGTGCAGTCGGCTGAGTCCGCTGGCGGTCCCTGCGCGATGTCGGAGCGTGTGTGGAGCTGTCTGATCACTACGAGCTTCGTGGCTCACCGACCGAGGATGTCAACGTTGAGTGGTGTTTTAATTACGCAAGCTACGTCCGTTCATGTTGTGTGGTTCGTTTCGATGGTTCGCCGTTGGGGAGGTTTTCCTGTGAGCCACACCGAGTGTTTGTATTGCTGAAATTTAGCCGCCATGCGGTAGAATTAACTATATTGGTTGAGTTCGATTCAAGTGCACCAGCGGAATTTTTTCCCTTTTGGCCGTTAGTGCTCCGGTTACCTGACCTGGCCACTAACGTAATTTCAGGCAGTGTCCTTTTCTCACCTGTTGTCGCTGTCCAATACGGTGTGTTGTTTTGACAGCTTAATACATATACATATTTGAGTGTGGTTAATCACGTCCGCAACATTTTGTGTTTGAGTTCTCATGTGCCGATTGGTGGCAATTAACTCGTTTGGTCGGTCGGTCCGTGGCTGTCCCTTGGTTGGGTTCCGAATGATATAGTGTAGCTGGGCTCACCACCTCTCTCACGTAAGTGAACGAGGGCAGACAGACCCCCTGGAGGCTTCTGAGTGCTGTTGTCTGTACTGTCTTTCCCACTGGTGTTTAATTGTCGGTTTGTAATCTATCGTAGCCAATCATTTAAAAATTCTTGGTTTTACTGTGGTTTATATAAATTAAAGCTCTTCATCCACGTATAAGTAAGTTTGAATTCCGGCAAGTGGATAATTGCTCAAAGATTATTGGCGTTGTTTTGTCTTTTCTTGTAGTGCAGTTTCAGCTACTTAAAACGTAAGGCTTACGGCTATATTTTTAAAAATTTTGGAAAATTAATTGTTGGCCTTCCAATACTTGGAACCTTATTCTTAAAATTACCTTACAAGCAAAAAACATTGTGGCCTTCTGCCTTTGAAAGGTTATGGTAATTTCTTTTTAAATGTAGAAAATTTTATTATGGGCCTTAAGCCGTTTGTATTGCATCTTGTTTATATTTGTCTATCCACTTTTTCCTTGAGGCTTTTAGTCTACCGGTGATTTTGTATATTTTATTTGTAATTGTAACTGTGTGTCTTCTGTCACTTGAAATTTAACTTGTTGATTTTCAAGATTTCTTGTTTGGAGGCCTTCACCCGAGGAAGACTTGGAGTTTGAAACTCCTGGCTGTAGAAGTTCGGCTATGTGCCTCTTTGGTTGTAAATGTGTTATTAAATTACAATAAATTACAATTTTGAGGTGAAACTGACCGACACCTTACTTGACCTTTTCCTAAATCCTAATCACCTGTTCTGCCAGCAGGTTTAGCGGGCGTTTGACCTTGTTCAGTCGCTTAATTAGACCTGAACTCTTGCAAATATAAATTGTCCTGCTATTGAGGAAAACCATTGTAATAGCAAACTTTTTGTCTTTATTTAATGACTAGTTTTCATTCTCCAATATGGCAGGGCAGACTAAGGCAACAAAGGGCCAACAAGGGGATTTCAGCGTTGGAGCCCATTTCTAAAGGCCCCAGATCCAGGTACATATCAGTTCTTCGTAAGATTAGTTAAGAATTAGAGCCTACACACAGAAAATGAAAATAAAGAGGGATTTATTTGCTCCAGTTTTGACAGTGGTTAAGATGGAGAAGAATGCGTATATCACATTCGATCAGTAACACATAAGCTCTATAATTAAGATACAAAACGCATTGAGGATCGAGAGGAGATACCCACAACTGATAACTCAATACCACCAGTTATACCATATCACTTTTTATTCAATGCTGGTTCATGCCAGACTGAAGTTTAATTAATCTGTTACATATATAAAGCACAGTGTACGGGAGGTTGTATGTATATATGTGTATCTGGGATCTCCTACAAAAACCTAGGTTGGTTTCAACAAAAATTTGGCACAGAAATAGCAGGCCTTACAAGTATAAGCACTCTGGTGTATGCAGTCTCCTAACCCCAATGCGATACAGGCAGAAACGTGCGTTTTCCGGCCCCTGGCATACAGGTTACCCTACGTGACAGGAATGGTGTGGGGCAACTGTATCAGGCTGCCAATTCAACTTGCTTTACAGGGCAGCCCTCCTCTCAGGTCAAAGCAACAGTGTAATGGGCACAATCTGTAGGCAACCCTGCATGACAGGTGTATTGTGTTGGAGTAATATTGATCTGCTTTATCGACCTCGTTGCATAGTAGTTTGTACATCAGGACCAAATCAATTATTTTCAGGCAAGGCCTATACATTCTGATGAGTACTGCTGTGGACAGACTGGGATGGGCAGAGGTTGCGCTGGATAGAGTGAAGGGAAGGAAGAAATGAATAGAGCGAGGGGAGGAGGGGTAGAGACATGAGACTGGTGGAAGAGGTACCAGCAGTCTCCGCTGACGGCCCTCACACTAGGAAATGCTCGTCCGTAACCCTGAGGCGAGATGCGGGGTAGGGGGGAGTCAACCATTTCGATAATGTGCAATCGAATAAACGTCTCCTATTTCTCATTAACGACAAGGCACCAGAAGGCTCGCACCGTCGTACCAAAATGGCCACATCAGATAGCGCGCAATACAACTCATAACATTCCGCTCATGGTTTCTTATCATTAAATAATATGTCCTTCACGGATGGTGCTAGGAACGTCAAAATACACATAGCCGCCTTCAAGGAAAAAGGTCTTAATATGTGAGAGAGCTGGACGATGTGTTCCACGACAGTGGGCGGAAGGCGGGACGCAGGCTTCAGTTCTTCATGCAGAACAACAGTGACATTACCACAACGATGTGCCAACAGCTTAACCATTGTGCTGACATAGAGTGCCGCTGCCCTCGCACGAACATTAGAAAGCCCCAACCCACCGTCGTGTGTTTAGAGAGTGAGAGTGTCGTATGGTATCTTGAAAATATATCCACCGGTGACGGAATAACCGAATGCGGTCAGTAGTCGTTGTGCCATCAAGGCCGTGATCGGAAAAACATAAGCGAGATGTGGTATATTTTACGCCACGTGGGTGTTGTTAAAGGTGACTCGTTGAGCCATATCCAGTGCTCGCAACGATTGACTCCTGAGGCCCATTCGGACAGCCTGTAGAAGGGGTCGATAATTAATCGCTGCCATTCTGCGGACATCGCGGCTAAAGAGAATGCCCAGTCATTGAAGCATATCCATCGATTTACTGGCATTACTAAGTTCCTGTCTTACCTGCCCATGTGTGGCAGCAGCCCTTATCGATAAGAGCACTGCCGTATTATCTGTGAAGCGAGTGCTAGTATTTCCGGCTAGTGGTCTGATGGGAGCTCAGGCGGGCACGGACCAGCAGTCGGGGACGGCGCAGCGGTCGGGGACGAAGGAGCGTCGGGCACGGAGCCCCAGTGAGGTGCAGCCAGTCAGTGCTTTCCGACCGTTGGCGACACACACGGACTGTCCGACTGAAGAAGAATTGAGCGGGAACGACCGTTGGTTGGTCTTTCGGTCGGTCGTCTAGTCGACCGACGTGATCTTTTGACCATTTCCGGGTGTGGGGAGTTGGTCGGTTGCGGCGGAGCAGCGAGGAAGTCCCTGCAGTGTGTCATCAGGCCGTGGCTGCTGGCAGCATGCACGTGCGGTCGGAGTTGTGTGGCACTAGCTGCGAGAACTGCTAAGTTCGTCGCCCACCGCACCTGCATACTGGAGTTGAGTATTCAGTGAACCTGTCATCAAAGCTCAACCATTGTGACATCTCTTCGTTGACTGCCCCGCAGGCAGCAATGTGATGGTGTGTGGTAGTTGGCAAAATGTTTCAGCTATTTCCCTGTCTAGTATTTAATCTTCGAAATGATTATTATTTATTAGTGAAGTGCAGTATCTTATACCTTGTGGCCGTTGACGTTCCGTAGTTAGATGGCAGTGTGTTTTCCTCGCTGTGTTGATGCAGTCTCGCACGGCGTGTAGTTCGATAGCTTGGTGTTGTTCTCCTTTTCTCTTTGAGTGTTTATTGTGCATCGACTGTGTTTTATACGCGAATTATTAAGACACAATCCTGCTGCGATCTTCGTCTTCCCTGGTACTTTGGTTGTCGTGTTGTTGGTTGGGTGGAACGAAATTGATTAGGCAGTTGGTTGGTTCTTCAGCCGTCCTTACGTCGTGCTACAACTGATTGTTTATTATTACACTTGGCTGTCTGTCTCATCTAAACTGTGGTCGGAGTTTCCTCCCCAGGCTGACCCTTGGAACACTTCTGAGTACCACTGTTTGTTGTTTGTGACTGTCATTTTCTTTGGTCGCAGGTACTGTGCCGGGCCTTCAGCCGTGTATTAATATTGTCTGTTTTATGCTTAGTATATGGCCTTCAACCGAACTTCATAGCAATTTAAGATTAAGCCTTCAGCTGTGGTTCATTTAAAATTCTTGTTGCTCTGTATTCAGGCATTCAGCCGCGTTTGTTTCAGAATCAGTGGCTTTAATATGCAAATCCTTGCCTATAAGGTTTCTCTTTGATTATTTTGAATTGTTGATACGGCCTTCAGCCGTGTTCTGTACATGTTTATCTTAAGGTTGTCTTTGATTATTCTTGAGTAATTGCTTGGGCCTTCAGCCGACAAGATAATTCAAGTTCTCTTAAGATGTATCTCTGTTGTACTGTGTAGACGCTTATCTTTAAAGTCTCTCTTTATTTATGTACAGAATTTTTTTTAAATTGGGCTTTCAGCAGAAGAATTACCTTGAATTTTACTTAAGTAAGGCTTTCAGCAGTTGCTCTAAATCGTGGTTTTTTAAAATCAACTCCGGAGAAGTTACTTGGGTCCTCAGCCGTGAACTGATCTTTATTGTTTTAAAGAGAAACTGCGCATTGGTTTAAGCAATAATGTTGTGTGTGTTCTTGTATAACTAACAGTAATTGACCTTGGCCCCTTTCCAAAACCTGATCCGCTCTGTCCTGCACCAGATTTCACACTTCTTCCGCAGGTGTTTCACGAGTAAATTTCAAGTATCCTATTGAACGTTTGTTTATTGGTCTACCACTCAAAATTGTCATTACATAACTACCTTAGCCCAGGAATTTACATTTCTTGATTTATTGTACTTCTCGGCTGTAGAAAAAGATAATACAGAACGCAGAAGACTGTAAATTGTAGTCACAACTTGTGTGCTTCAGATAGGTAAACGGTTTCATGTAGTGCATTCGGATAATAGACAGTCAGTCTCCTTTATTAAGCTACACCTAGTAATACTGATTTGCTATCAAAGTCGGTGTCATTTGGGAGCTGTGTACTTTGCACGTCTTTGCTACAGGAGACAATTCACTTCAGGTGACAAGAATTTATCATGACATGTATACGGTCACTGCGAGCACTTCAGTGTGTGCTGAGGTAGAGGGATATGCTTGTTTCAACGACAGCTGAAATGCCTCTTGACGGAAAGGAAAGGCAAACGCGATTTCCCCGAAATACTTTGAGTGGCTGTTACTTCTTTGTTTACGAGCTAACTGAAAGGAACTACCTAATTTTTCTGTATCAAATGTCACCGCAGTTTTTTAAAGACTTCAAATTTCATATACATGAAAGCATTTGGTTGCAGCATTTACTCGATGAAACACTAGCCTAACTTAATAGCATCCCTTGAGTGTATCTAGGAGTAAACCAGCCGAGGTAGGTTAGAGCAGCAGGGCATGTGTCAATACTGGAGTAGAATGAATGTTTCCCACAATGTCACAGTGCGCAGTGCTTTAATACTTCAGAGGTTAAAACTGTTTGTCGGATCTGGATTCAAAATGGTTCAAATGGCTCTGAGCACTATGGGACTAACGTCATCAGTCCCCTAGAACTACTTAAACCTAACTAACCTAAGGACATCACACACATCCATGCCCTAGGCAGGATTGGAAATTGCGACCGTAGCGGTCGCGCGGTTCCGGACTGTAGCGTCTAGAACCTATCGGCTACATTGGCCGGCGAACCTAGATTCGATCTCTCGCAGGCAGTGCACTTACCGCTGATCTGTGCAGGCACGACTCACGACATACTTTCACAGCATCACACATTTTAATATGGGCGAAACTTTGGGTGGTATTTGAAACTGTCTGCCTATTGTCAAGGGTCTCGTGACTAAACTTCACATTCCACTTTTACCATATGCATTTCATTCTTGATTTATGAAGGCGATCGACGGGATGTTTCTGACATAAGAGTCAGTGTTCCAGTGACGAAAAGTATTTGGAACTGGCTGCTAACATTATTACTTCAGTTTCCATCAAAACTTTCCTATAAAGAAGTTGCTGTCTGCAGCCTCTATTTTCTTATGTAAACGTATTTTAAATGAGTTCTCCGTCAATGCTTTTCAGAACAGTAAAACAATATCTACAGCAAAACACTTCCATGATGTTCAGTAGATACTAGTTATTTTACCGGAAGAAAGTTTTGGGTTTCTTACACCACCTTCAGGTGAGAAATGAAAGCCGAACCAGCAGATAATATAAGTCGAATGTCATTTTATGTATTGGTGTGCCAGTCGGGGTGGCCGAGCGGTTCTAGGCGCTACAGTCTGGAACCGCGCGGCCGCTACGGTATCATGATCGATTCCTGTTTCGGGCATGGATGTATGTGATGTCCTTAGGTTAGTTAGGTTTAAGCAGTTCTAAGTTCTAGGGGACTGATGACCTCAGAAATTAAGCACCATAGTGCTCACAGCCATTTGAACCATATTGTATGGTTGTAACAATCAGTTCTTTTCTGAGAACGAAGTAAGCACCCGAAAATCTATGTGGCGCTAAATAAGTAATGCTTGGAGAACATCGAGGAAGTGATTTATTTTTTATATTTAATGTGTTATATTTTGTGTATTCCATCACTGATCAAAGCCTGACGTTTGTAAAGGTAGTGTTTCTGCACCGCTGAATCACGCTTTCTTTGGTTGATTTACTTTGGTTGCCTGATTTTCATGAGTAATGGTATACAAATAAATCAGTAAAGCATTTTCAGAATATGACAATGCTGATTTGTGGCTCGGTGTGTAGGAGATATTTACGGTTGTGCTCAGTATGGAGCAAATAAAAGGACACGATATCACGTGTAAGTCTCCTCTTACATTGGAGAGATGCTTCCAAGTTCGTGTAAGTAAGACAGGGTTCACGGTCTCGACTTTCGGGAATAAGCAGCACACGAAAGGATCGTGCGTTGAAGTTGATCACGAAAGCTAGGAATCTGGGCGCGTAAGATATCGACTGCGCATTGTTCCAAGTGACGCTTTGCTGTAGCCGACCTACATATGTATGAGAATAAAGTTTACGTCTGGAGGAACGAGCGAACGGTTTGAATTGCAAATCGGTATCAGTGGTTGCGCGGGTAACCTGAAGGCATCCGCGGGCGACGTCAGCGCCGGCAAGCACAAAGACGCCGCTGCGCGACTCGCAGGCTGAGCCAACGCGCGCCGGGCTGAGCCGTGCGGCACCATACCGGCGACAACACTCCCGTCTATTCACACACAACACTTCGAGTGGTAACAGTTGGCTAAAGCGCTGCTGGTTCCTGCATCCACATACGTATTCCGGGAGACACAGGGCGGAATAATTTTCCCCGCTTTCTGTTCTGTTCCATTCGCACACGGTTCCCTTGAAGAAAAACTATCGTAAGCCCCTAGCTGTTTTTGCTGCTGTGCCGGCCGGAGTGACCGAGCGGTTCTAGGCGCTACATTGTGGATCCGCGCGACCGCTACGGACGCAGGTTCGAATCCTGCATCGGGCATGGATGTGTGTGATGTCCTTAGTTTAGTTAGGTTTAAGGGGGGTAGCCCGTCAAACTGGCCGACTTGGAGCAGGAGAGACATCACAGGACATTTTAATTTCCAGTGTCTATACTTTTACAAATAAATTCATAAAACTTTGTCAGCATCACCAGGAAGGATTCAGGAGTCACACTCATTGCAGTGGAAGTTCGAAAACATAACAATTTTTTACGTGTGAAATTTCATCACTTTTTCACTTACTAATGGCTGCATTTGTTGCTATATGTACACTTTTCTTCATAAGTTAGAGAGATTCTTCGATGAATTTAACACAGCATAGATACCATACTTACAGGTCTATGAAACTCTAGAATTTATTTGATTTCTGAAAAAAAAAAACAAATGATCTGTTTTATTTTAAACTTCATGTTTAGAAAAAACTCAAAATTTGTAGTTAATTACCTCAATTTTTACCAAACGTTTTAATAGTCTTGAAAAATTCTAGAGTTTCATACACCTTTAAGTATGGTTTCTATGCTGTGCAAAATTCATCGAACCATCTCTCTAACTTATGAAGAAAAGTATACCTATAGCAACAAATGCAGCCATTAGTAAGTGAAAAAATGATGAAATTTCACACGTAAAAAAAATTTTGATATGTTTTCGAACTTCCACTGCAATGAGTGAGACTCCTGAATTGTTCCTGATCATTCTGATAAAGTTTTATGAATTTATTTGTAAAAGTATAGACAGTGGAAGTTAAAATGTCCTGTGGTGCCTCTCCTGCTCCAAGCTGCCCGTTGGACGTCCTACCCCCCCCCCCTCCCCCCCTTATGTAGTTCTAACTTCTAGAGGACTGATGACCTCAGCAGTTAAGTCCCATAGTGCTCAGAGCCATTTGAACCATTTTGTTGCTTGCTGTAGTAGTTGCTGCTGCAATTGTCGTTGTTGTTGTCTGATACAGCACTCCACGCGCTAGCCTATTCTCTGCACGTTTGTCTGTCTCCATGCAACTTCGGCATCCTGTGTCCATTTATAGCTGTTTGCTGTTAGCAGCCATTGCTCTGATGACGTCGGTAGTACAACGCTCCCATGACAAATTTGGTAGTGCTATCTTTATAAGACAAGACACGGAGAACAGGTCTAAACACAGGGAATAGGTCAACAAGTTTAACGCACAACAAACAACATCGAAAGTTTAACAATTGAACTACAGTCGGCTACTATTGCGTAATTGTAAAACCCAACTAATATCGCTTTTGAACTTTCATAAACCGTTGGCCAGGGTAGTGTAACACTGTCGACCTTTTTAGAGTCTAGAGACTTGGCACTAATGAAGCAAAGAACGAGATTTGTACAGTATGCGGTGTATAACAGGGTCTGCATAAGACAATATTCTTTGACTGTGTGAAGCTTAATGTTTATATGTAATTAACAAGTGTTTATAATGTTATGTAAGTAATAATAAGTATCACTTAGTTAACTATGTTCAAATGGTTCAAATGGCTCTGAGCACTATGGGACTCAACTGCTGTGGTCATCAGTCCCCTAGAACTTAGAACTACTTAAACCTAAGGACATCACACACATCCATGCCCGAGGCAGGATTCGAACCTGCGACCGTAGCAGTCGCACGGTTCCGGACTGCGCGCCTAGAACCGCGAGACCACCGCGGCCGGCTTTTAACTATGTAGAATTGTTTTTAAAGTGAAGTCAACACCAGCTCAGGGCTAAAGTAAAATATAAGTGAAAATCAGTGGGGATTTACCAACGTTCTGGAAGATCGGAAAAGGTGGAGATTTTTAAGTGCCAAGGTAGGAGAAGTGGAGCCGGTCAGACACTGTTGAGGCAGGTGACGAAAGATGATCCGCGTTGTACTCCGAAGTATTGTTTAAACAAAGCTGAAGTTTAACTGCTTAATAGATGCGAGTGAAGGGGAAGTGCTAAGGTACAAATTTGCAACGCTTTAGAAGAGATATAAAATTACGTCTGTAACAAGAGTTGGTTTATGGAAGTGGAATGGTCTAAGGCATCCATTACTTAGACTGACGTAGATCCCCAGAAAAGCAAAACTCATACTTTCTCTGGTATAAGTCGCATAATTCGACGCCACGAAGCAAGAAAAATTCACCACCGCTGCAAAACGGTACGTGCCTTCAAAGTACCTAAACCTCCAGCAACTGTGCTCACGACAATACTGAAATTAGCCGTCCATACTTCTGTATACGAGCTGGGTTGACAAGTTTTTGCGTGTTTTGTTCAATAAACATAAAGTGTTCTTTTTACGAGAAACTGTTCATTGAACCGAAAGTGTTGCAAGTAGGGATCCTTTCCTATACTAAAGTAACCGAGAATCCATTGGTATGAAACATTATTGGGCAATTGAGTGTTCTCTTTCAAACTAAATTTAAATTCTCCCTGAAGTGCAACAATTAAAGTAAATGTGGAGAATTGTAGATTACATTGAAAGTATGCAAAGTAAAGAACAATGCTATCTAGTTTGTGAACTTGGTTATTGGGACCTTCTGTCCAAGAAATTACGAAAAGTAACTATCTCAATAAAACTGAAAAAACCAAGTATAAAACCTTCTGCAATAATTTCAATACTAAAGAAGTATCGTAAAAAAATTTCTTGTGTATAATACATGTTTTCAGAGGCAGTGTTGATTACCTTACCTTCATGGACGGAAACTTTGTAAGTGCGTTGACCTATTCCTTCAGTGACAGGAATTATAAAAAGAGAAAATGTTTAATAAGAACCAAAATAAAGACCAAATTTCGTGAATTGGTTGAATACTGTCAATCGATTCATCATTTTGGCTGGCGACCGTGTTTTTCTGTAGTCTGTTATCACTCGCAAGAAGTAGTTTGACGAAAAAGAAAAACCGCAACCAAAACTAAACAATAGCTTCTCATTTGACCAACCGTTATCCATTACGCGGCATTTGAGGTCACTAGCGGTTGTTAAGGAGGTAGTTGTCTTTAAGTGGTTCAATTACCTAAGCTATAATAACATCTGAAGCAATAAAAGTAACTGCAAGAGTGGAAACCATGTGTGCTGTAAGCGGCCCTTAGACACGATTAGAACAATTACTGAGCCTACATACTACTGTTATATAAGTCGTCAGGCGACAGAACAGCACTTATACCGCCATACTACAGATATAGTACCATCTTTGATTAGTAACCAAAACTTCCTTCATCCCGGGTTCAAGACCCGCCGCCGCTTAAAATTAGATTAATAATAAGAAGTCAACCTCATTCTGCCAACGGCCTTGTCAAGAAGGAACTGCCCCAAAAAGGCGGAAGAATCAGCAACGATCAACGGTATAAGAATGCAGAAGGCAATAGGATCATATCACCTGTATCCACAGGACATGTGGCCAGTAATTGAAATACTGCCATGGTGATCTCCCTATTGGCAAAAGAATCCGGAATAGTTCCCCACTCGGCTCTCCGAGAGCGGACTGATAAAGACATGTGACCACTAGGAAAAGATTGAACAACCAACGAAACGACAACATTATACGAGCCTGGGCGTGGAATATAAGAAGCTTGAACATGGTAGGGAAGTTAGAAAATCCGGAAATGGAAATGGAAGTGCCAAGTCTAGATATAGTAGGAATCAGTGAAGTGAAATGGAAAGAAAAGGATTTCTGGTCCGAAGTGTATAGGGTGATATGAACAGCAGCAGAAAATGGTATGACAGGGGAGGAATTTGTTATGATTAGGATGGTAGGGCAGAGAGTGTGTTACTGTGAACAGTTCCATGATAGGGATGCTCTTATCAGAATCGACAGCAAGCCAACATCGACAACGATAGCTCAGGTACACATCCCCACTTCGCAAGCTGAAGAGATAAAGTGTATGACGATATTGAAAGGGTAAAACAGTACTTGAAGGGAGATGAAAATGTAATGTAATAGTCAACTGAGACAGGAGTATAGTTGTAGTGGAAGGAGTAGTAGAAACGATTAAAGGAGACTATGGGATTGGGACAAGGTATGAGAGAGGAGAAAGACTAATTGAGTTCTGTAATAAATTCCAGCTTTCAATACCGAATACTCTGTTCCAGAATCACAGGAGCAAGAGGTATACTTGCAAACGACCGGGGAAGATTTCAGTCAGATTACATCAAGGCCAGGGAGAGCTTCCGAAATCAGATACTGAATTGTAAGACATACTCAGGAGCAGATATAGACTCAGATCACAATACAGCACTGATAAAGAGTACACTGTAATTTAAGAGATTAGTCAGGGAGCATCAATAAGTTAAGAAGTGGGATACGGTAGTACTGAGGAATGAAGAGATTTGCTAGAAGTTCTCTAAGGCTATAGATACAGCTATGAAGAATAGCTCAATAGGCAGTACAGTTGAAGAGGAATGGACATCTCTAAAAAACTTGAGAGAAAAAAGTAGGTACAAAGAAGGTAACTGTAAAGAAACCATGGGTAACAGAAGAAATACTTGAGTTAATCGATGAAAGAAGGAAGTACAAACATTTTAAGGGACATTCAGGAACACAGAAATACCACTAGCTGAGGAATGAAACAATTGGGAATTGCAGGGAAGCTAAGACGAAATGGATACATGAAAAATGCGAAGAAATCGAAAAAGAAATGACTGTCGGATCGACTGACTCCGAACATAGAAAAGTCAAAGCAACCTTTCGTGGAATTAAAAGCAACGGTGGTAAGATTAAGAGTCCAACGGGAACTCCACTCATATATGCAGAGGAGAGAGCGGATGGGCCTCTATGAGGGAGAACATTTGTCTGATGTGACAAAACAGTAGCTGACTTAGAGTATGCGAGACAGAAGGGATAGATAACGTTCCATTAGAATTTCTAAAATCTAAGACTCTAAGAAAACAAGAGGATTATTCACGATCGTGTGTAGAAAGTATGAGTCTGTGTGGCATACCGTCTAACTTTCGGAAAAATATCATCCACACATGTCCGAAGAATACAAGAGCTGAAAAGTGGGCGAATTGTGGCACAATCAATTTAACAGCTCATGCGTCCAAGGTGCTAACAAGAATAATATACACAAGTATGGAACAGAAAATTGAGGATATGTTAGATGAAACTCAGTTTGTCTTTAGGAAAGATAAAGACAGCAGAGAGGCAATTCTGACGTAGCGGTTGATAATCGAAGCATGACTAAAGAAAAATCAAAACATGCTCATTGGATCTGTGGACATGGAAAAAGCGTTCAACAATGTAAAACGGTGCAGGATGTTCGAAATTCCGAGATAAAAAGGGGTGAGCTATAGGGAAAGAAGTGTAATATGTAACATCCACATGTTCCAAGACCGAATAATAACAGTGGACGACTAAGAAAGAAATGCTGAGATTAAAAAGGGTGTAAGACAGAGATGTAGTCTTTCGCCCCTACAGTTCAATATGCACATGGAAGAATCAATGATGAAATAAACGAAAGGCACAGGAGTGGGATAAAATTCAAGGTGGAAGGGTATCGATGATACGATTCGTTGATGATATTGCTATCCTGAGTGAAAGTGAAGAAGAATTATATGAATTGTTGATTGGAATGAACAGTCTAATGTTTACAGAGTGTGGACTGAGAGTAAATGAAGAAAGACCAAAGCAATGAGATGTAGCAGAAATGAGAACAGCGACAAACTTAATATAGGAGATCCCCGGGTTCGAGTGCCGGTAGAGGTACACATTTTGAACATGTCCCCAATTATGTATATAAATGCCTGTTTGCAGTTAGGGTCGCGATTTAATTATCATTTCATTAACATATGGACTTAACGGTCACGAAGTAGATGTAGTTAAGTAATTCTACTACTTAGGCGGTAAGAAATGGAGCAAGGAGGACATCAAAAGTAGACTAGCAGTGGCCAAACGAGAGTTTCTGGCCAAAAGAAGTCTACTAGAAAAAATTTCTGGAAATGTACATTTGGAGCACAGCAGCGTATGGCAGTCAAACATGCACTGTGGGAAAACCGGAACAGAAGAGAACGGAAATATTAGAAATGTGGTGTTACAGACGAATAATGAAACTCAAGTGGACCGATAAGGTAAGGAATGACGTGGTTCTTGAGCACAATCGGAGAGGAAAGGAATATGTGGAAAAAGTAACAAGAAGAGGCATGATGATAGAACATCTGTTAAGACATATGGGAATGACTTCTATGGTACTAGAGGGAGCTGCAGGTTGCAAAAATTCTAGAGGAAAACAGAGATAGCAATACTGCCAGTAAATAATTGAAGACGTAGATTACAAGGGCCTCTCAGATGACAAGGGTGGCACAGAAGTTGAATGCTTGGCGGGTCCGATCACACCAGTCAGAGCGAGTCTTGCCCGCAGTTACCCGGATTCTTTTTCAAACCATGGCCTCTTTCGGTTACAAATGAAACTCTGATGATAACGGCTACAAGTTAACATGTCCAGTTCATAACCCAACTGGTGACTTGAATGGTTTACTGTGGTATTCGATATATCCGATCTACCACTGAAATGGACAGGTTAGTCTCGGAGCCAGTATATTTAGATCTGAAGATGTTTCATGTACTAATATATGAGAAACCGAACACAATACTAAAATCAACGCAACGTATTCCCAAAACCATCATATGTCCGCAAAATTCTACATATGAACAACTGGCTTCCTATTGTACTGACAACAAATTCAAAGGAGGATTAAATTTTAATTCCGAAGTCATGCAGTTAATGGAGCATCAGTTTGGTAGCTTCGATCTAGGTGTGCATGGTGCAATTCTTTCCATTTCCAGTTCCATTTGCAAAGCAAACTTCTAAATACTCGATGCACACATTTATTACCGCTTCACATAATTATGCAAAAACCTCGTTTTGTTGCAACAAACGAAAATTACATGAGGAAAAAGCCATCTGTGTCGAAGGTGAGTATAGTAATGTCGTATTTGCGTAAAGAAAATTCAATTGATACAAGCCCAACACTTAGGCATGTAATTTAGGCCACACGTTCAGCGAATTATAACAAATACAGTGCTGACGGAGACAAAAAAGTAACCCTCTATAAGTTCTTAAAAAAATGAGGGACAGAGCCTGTATTACTTCTACATTGATAGTACAGCTTAAATAGCAGAGTCAACAATCACTGGAAGCGTCCATTAACGTAAATTTTAGCACCTATTGTACACGCGTTATGTCTCACTATTAAATTTAACACATTTTTGAAAAAGGCGACTGTATAAACATTAGTTGCCAATACGGTAGATAGGAAGGCAATCTGTTTTCCGTACAATACTTGCACTTCCACAGCAGTCCGTAGCTCTGCCTAGTTGGTAATGGCAGGCTCAACTAAACCATGAGAGTGAATAATGCTTCCCACTTCGCCAACGTAAGCACCGTATAAGCACTCTTGTTTCAAAAAACTATGAATTACAGGCGGAGCCTTTTTTTTGTCATCAATCTTCTGACGGGTCTGATGCGGACAGCCACTAATTCCTCTCCAGTGCTAACCTCTTCATCTCTGAGCAGCACAGCCAACATACGTTCTCAATTTTTTTATGTATTACGATTTCTGTCTTCCTCTACAGTTTTTACACTCTACAGTTGTCTCTGTTACTATGGATGTTCTTCGTAAAGTTTTACCAGATGTTCTATCATCATTTCCCTTCTTCTTGTTAGTGTTTTCCGCATATTCCTTGTCTCTCCGATTCTTCGGAGAACCTCCTCGTTCCCTACCTTATCAGTCCATCTAATTTTCAACATCCTCTGTAGCACCACATTTCAAATACTTCAATTCTCTTCTTTTCCAGATTCCCACCGTCCATTATTCACTACCACAAACTGCTGTGCAGCAAACATACTTTCTCACAGAATTTTTACTCAAATTAAGACCTATATTTGATATTAGTAGGCTTCTCTTGCCCAGTAATGCCCTTTTTGTCAGGCGAGTCTACTTCGGATGTCCTCTTGCTCTGTCTCTCACTGGTTATTTTGTTGCCTAAGTAGCAGAATTTCATAACTTGGTGTACTCCCTGATCACCAAATCCGATATTAATTTTTTCGCTATTCTCATTTCCCCTACTCCTCATTACTTCCGTGTTTCATAGCATTACTCTCAGTCCATATTCTAAACTAATTAGACTGTGTATTCCGTTCAGCAGGGCCCGCAATGTCAACGGCGAATCTTATCATTGATATCCTCCCACCTGGAATTTTAATTCCAGTCTTTCAGTTGTTTCTTCGATGTGTAGACTGAACTGTAGGGACGAAATACTACATCCGTGTCTCACACCCTTTGTAATCTGAGCACTTGGTTCTTGGTCTTACACTTCTATTTTTCCCTCTAGTCTCTTGTAAATATTGTAAATTAACCGCCTTTCCCTATAGCGCACACCTATGTTTGTCATAATTTCGAGCATCTTGCATTACTCTATATTGTCAAATGCTTTTTTCAGGTCGAAAAATCCTATGAAAACGTTTTGCTTTTTCTTATTCTCTCTTTCATTAACAACCGACGTCAGAACTGAAACTTTGGTGACTTTATTATCGCAAAAGCAAACTACTCCTCATCTAATACATTCTCAGTTTCCTTTACCATTCTTCTATATATTATTCTTGTGAGCAACTTCAAAACATGAGCAGATAAACGGATAATAATTCTCGCCCTTGTTGGTTTTAGTATTCTTAGGAAATGGGTTGATGATAGTTTTCCGAAAGTCAGATGGTGTATCGCCATGTAGATTTACACACTAACGTGAACAGTCGTTTGTTTTCTCTTTCCCCAATGACTTTCGAAATTCTAATGGAATGTTATTAATTCCTTATACCGTACTCTATCATAAGTACTCCAAAGCTCTTTTGAATTCTGATTCTAATACGAAATTCCCTATCTCTTTTGTATCTACTCCTGTTCCTGTTTCGTCTTCTCTCAAGTTCTTTAATAAGCATTCCCCCTCCTAAATGCCTTATATTCTTTATTTCCACCTACGCGCTTTCTCCTTTGCATTTAATAGTGGATTTTCACTGCTGTATTAATGTTACCTACCGTGCTTCAATTTCATCAACGGCTGTTTTGACTTTTATATGTGCTGAGTCAGTCCTTCCGATATCGATTGTGTTTCGATTTCTTCGCATTTTTCATGCAGCCATTTTGTCGCAGCTTCCCTGCACTTCTTGTTTCTTTCATTCCTGAGAGATTGGTATTTCTGTACTCGTAATTTCCCTGAACATTTTTGTACATCCTTCATTCACCGGTCAACAGAAATATTTCTTCGCAGAAGCTTATTTTACAACCACGTTTTACTTTCAAACCTCTGTGATTGTCCATTGTAGCACTGTCTGTTCCTCTTTAAGTAAACTGCCTACTGAGCTATTCCTTACCACAGTGTCTATAGCCTTAGAGATATTCAAGAGTATCTTCTCATTCTTTCTTTGCGCTCTGAGTCCTCACGACTAATATCTTAACCTTCAGCCTACTCTTCATGATTAATAACTTTTGATCTGAGCTCGTGTGTACGCCTTACAAGTCAGCATCTGATTTCGGAATCTCTTCCTGACCTTGATGTAATCTAACTGAAATATCTCCGGCCTTTCTCAAGTATACCTTTTCCTCTTGTGATTCTTGAATACAGTATTCGCTATTACTACATGAAACTTATTGCAGAACATAGTTAGTTGTTTTTCTCCCCTGTCATTCCTGGTACCAAGCCCATTCTATCCCGTAACCTTTTATTCTATTCGTTTCCTTACGACTGCATTCCAGTCCATCATCACTATTAGATTTTCATCTTCCTTTACTTACAGAACTGTCCTTTCCGTATCCTCATATACTCTGCTATCTCTTTATCTTCGGCTTGCGATGTCGATGTGTATAGCTGAACTATCACTGTCGCCGGCCGCGGTGGTCTCGCGGTTCTAGGCGCGCAGTCCGGAACCGTGCGACTGCTACGGTCGCAGGTTCGAATCCTGCCTCGGGCATGGATGTGTGTGATGTCCTTAGGTTAGTTAGGTTTAAGTAGTTCTAAGTTCTAGGGGACTAATGACCACAGCAGTTGAGTCCCATAGTGCTCAGAGCCATTTGAACCATTTTTGAACTATCACTGTCAATGTTGGTTTGCTATCGATTGTGATCAGAACAACCCTATCACTGAAGGATTCACAGCACTTTCTGGCCTATCTTCCCATTCATAACGAATCCTATAACCCCTTGTACCTTTCTCTGCTGCTGTTGAAAATACGTCACGCTCACCTGACCAGAAATCCTTGTCTTATTTCCATTTCACTTACCTTACCTCCATTACACGTAGTTTCAGTCCCAGTATTTCCCTTTTCACACTTTCTGGTATCCCAACCACTTCAGACATTCCCAATCCCGACTCGTAGCACGTTATCGTTTCATTGGTTATTCAGTCTGTTTCTTAGGGTCACCTCTCCTCTGGAAGTCCTCTGCCAGACATCCGATAGGGACTACTCCGGAATCTTTTGCCAAAGGGGCGATCATAATGACACTTTTTTCAATTACAAGCCACATGTCCTGTAAATAAACTGTATGCCTTTAATGGAGTGGTTTCCATTGAATTCTGTATACTCATGCCGTTGATCATTGTTGATTATTCCGCCTTTAAGGACAGTTTCCCTTCTAAAGGGCAACAGAGTGCCCTCAACTTCTGTGCACTATAAGCCCACATAACAAATAAATGTTGTAACTGATTGAGTTAGCCGTACAACAAGTATGCGGTTATTGACAACATAACTGATCTCAACATTAAGTTGCACTCCTTAATTTCATGAATACATTGTTCACAAAGGTCTTAACAACAATCAAAGAAGAAAATTTAATTTAAACTGTTGCTCCGTATCAAGTTGTTCGTATTCAAAAGATAACAGAACACTAAAAAATGTTGAATTATATTTTAGCGCCATGTAACTCATTATAACGTAGTGCACAAACAGTTGCAACATGCAGAGATGAGCATCGATTTTCACTTTGTTTACAGTCAACCAATTAAAGACAGTAAGGTAAGAATTACAAATGGTTCAAATGGTTCTGTGCACTATGGGATTTAACATCTATGGACATCAGTCCCCTAGAACTTAGAACTTCGTAAACCTAACTAACCTAAGGACAGCACACAACACCCAGTAAGTATTACAGTAAAGCCAATGATTAGTAATGATACCATGTCAGAAGCCGAGATGTTTCCAGTGAGAATAGCGCTGTCACATAGACCTTCGTGCCACTGTTCCAGAAACCCAGTACACAGACGAATTAATCCTGGCATACAAAAATCAAACGAGCCAAGTGCTGCTGGACACGTTACGCAATAAAAAGGAAGTGTGACTATAGAACAAACTTAATATGTTGCGCCGTGAACATAACAAATGACTAACAGATTTTCTCGACACACTCGTAAAAAAATTACTATATGTAGGAAAGATTTGGGTGATGAATGAATTTACTTCATAAAAATTTTCCAATAGCCACACGCAATGTACACTACTGTAAGAAAGTTGCGTCCTCGAAATTTTTACAACTTCTCGTCGATATTCTGAAGCCGATCATAATCATTCACCACACTAACATACTACCATCATGCTGACGCATATCTAGGAGCACAACTGAGCCATCCATCCCCAACGCCCCCCTCTCATTCTCATCCCCGGCCGTTTCACCTATCATCACCCCATTACAACGTACACAGAATTTCTTTCCTTACACTTTCCTCTCTAGCAACCGCTGTTGGGTACTGTTTTCTAAATAGACTATACCTGATATTGCCGTGAAATGGCAATAGTAATCTGTAACCGTACCAGGTTGCCATCAAAAGGCTTGATGTGTGGTGTTTCTTTTGTGTCCCGCCTGGGAGGCGGCGCGTGGGTAAGGAACAGGAACAGGAAAAGGTACTAATCTCTCGCTACTGCAAATACTGCTTAAGCACCTTTAATAGTGGACAAACATATGCAAACATACTACATAACTTGCAAGGTGGTGCGGATTTGTAGCGAAGTGTCCTGGCTGGCTGCACCTGATCAAATGGGCTGAAGCAGTCGCTGAGCTCGTAGACCTCGGCAGCACCGGCTAGAGGGCGCTGCCGTCTGTGTCTCACGTAGTGTCAACTTGAGAAACTATTCCGTAACGTCGTTGCTATCGATACCACAGTTTCATATTTACTCTCCTAGATACAGTTGCCTGCTTTTCTATGACGTTCTGAACTACTTGTAGTATCACTTCTATTAGTTTCCGAATTTCATCATCATTATTTTCACCATTTTCATTTTCAGTACTGAACATGGCACAAGTGTCTGTGATTTTCCTTCTAAAATTTTCTATGGATAACTCACATGTTTTTCTTTCTGTGGCTAAAGTTTGGTTATAAAATGACACGACAGATGGCCTCTTTGCTTTAATTGACGTAATAGTGTTTTGTTAAGTCAGATTTTACTGGATCTGCGAAAAAAAATCACATCCCATTGATATGCCTGCACTGACTCATCGCATACAATAGGCATGTTCTGCTTCCAGACATAGCAAGGCCTGACTGGTTTCACATCAGGAAATACGGTCTGCTACGAGAAGCTGCCTGCAGCTGTAACTGTGCCAATGGGAGAAGGTCCACTCTGTCAGTGATTTGGAGTGACACACCACTAATGTTCCTAGCGAAATAGTGTGGGTAGCAAAGTGATATCAGTTCACCACAGGGAAATTTGATGACACCAAAGCATTTTTCAGACATCCTGAGTCCTCATGTATTACCTCTGATGAGACAATTTATTAGCACCATCTTTCAACAGGAATGCGTTCATCTTCCCATAACCCACGGCTCTCTGAAATTCCTCCATGACTCTGAGGTACTCAGTTGGCCAAGAACGTAGCCTGTCTCCCAGTCCAGAGCAACTTGTATGTATGCGTCGTCACAGTTCCCACATCTAGGATATCAAGGGCTCTTTGCAACAGTAGATTTCGCATAATTTGCTGCCACTGAATAAAGTTATGTAAGCTCTCAACATCTGTTCATTTTACCCTCTCATTCTTGGTGCTTAAGTACTATGCTCAGTGCCTTTATACCCTGTACAGTGGATACTTACGATGGCCTTGAGAACGATGTCTTTCGCGACGGCACTTATGCCAGGTGATCAAAAAGTCAGTATAAATTTCAAAACTTAATAAACCAGAGAATAATGTAAATAGACAGGTAAAAATTGACACACATGTTTGAAATGACATGGGGTTTTATTAGAACAAAAAAAATATAGTTCACAAAATGTCCGATAGATGGCGCTCGACAGCAGGTAACTGGTACCGTGACGGGTGAGAGGTACGCCGATATGTTACAGAATCGCATCATCCACAGTCTGGCTGATAAACGACTGCTGGAACGTACGATGTTTTTGCAGGATGGGTCTCCACCCCATATTGCTAGACGTGTAAAAGATATCTTGCGTCGTTTGGTGATGATCTTGTGCTCAGCCGTCACTTCCATCATGCTTGGCCTCCCAGGTCCTCAGACCTCAGTCCGTGCGATTATTGGCTTTGGGGTCGCATGTGTGTCGTGAACGACCGACATCTCTACGGATGCTGAAAGACAACATCCGACGCCAATGCCTCACCATAACTCCGGACATGCTTTACAGTGCTGTTCACAACATTATTCCTCGACTACAGCTATTGTTGAGGAATGAGGGTGGACATATTGAGCATTTCCTTAAAGAACGTCATCTTTGCTTTGTCTTACTTTGTTATGCTAATTATTGCTATTCTGATGATCTGTCGGGAATGTTTTGAACTTTTGTATTTTTTTTGTTCTAATAAAACCCCATGCCATTCCTTGCATGTGTGTCAATTTGTACCCCTCTATCTACATTATTCCGTGATTTATTCAGTTTTCAAATTTGTACTGACTTTTCGGTCACCATGTATGTAAAACATTCTTCGTTATCTTGCCGCGTCAATTCGCGATAAAATCTCGAGCTTTCGGCGATACTCGCCATTGTCATCGTCAGGAGCAACTGACTGGCTTCACTGTTTTTTTTTATTGTTATTTTAATGCCTGTACAACAGGCAGGCTGTCAGCAGCGTTCTATGTTGTTCTTCAGCCATAGGATACACAATGAGAAGAAACAGAAAGATTACACATAGGTTACAGAACGGTGGGCAAGATAACAGTTGACACAGAAAGACAAAAAAAGAGCCGTTCACACTCGACGATAATCCACACTTGAAACTGTTGACACGATGCACAAACACTGAAGAAGGCGATGGCACAGGTGAACGATGGAGTGTGACGGTGAATACTGAACACTAAACGCGACAGCACACACGAGACACTGATGGCAATGATCGCCGGCGCGTGAAAGTCCACGTAGCGTGTGCGAGTCCGGGGACCTGCCAAGAGGGGAAGAAGGGTGGGGGGGGGGGGGGAGAAGGGAGAACAAAAACGCCAATGGCTGAGGAGATGGGAGGAGGAGGAGGAGAGGGACAGGGGAGGGGAAGCCCGGGAGAGTAGTGGGGAGAAAGGGAGGAGGGAGGGAGGGTGCCCAAAGGAACAGACACAGGAAGAGGGAAGGAGGATCAAAGTTGGTAGGAGGGGTATATGGTGGGGAGGAGGACATCATCAGGGAGGGGGAGCTGGCTTAAGCCACCTTGGGAGAGGGTTAGGAGGGTGGATAGATGGAGACCGAGTGGGACGTGGGAATACAGGCGCGGCAGCGGGCAGGGGTGGGAGAGGATGGGCGAGACAAGCGGGTGGGGAGAGTCGAGTTTGTGGGTGGTGTACAGGATCCGTATCCTGGCTTCACTGCTGCTATGGTGGCCTTTTATAGCCAGTGGACGGCTTCTGATTGGTCGACTTGTGATTGGTCGGATATTACATACTGCTGTCGCAGAGAGTGTCAATGTATGCGCTGATGACGCCACCGCTTCCATTGGAACGTAAACCTTGGAAGGAATGTCTTTGCTGCTTTTCTGCACCGAGCGATCGTTTCCATGCACTGCTCAGATAGTATCCGCTACCACGGTTAAAGTTCTTCTCGCTCATTCTTATTTCAACAGCCTCTTTAATAACGTAATCCCAGTACGTGGTGGTCTGGGACAGAATTTTTGTTTCATCGAACAGTATTTTATGTTTGTTACTGAGGCTGTGCTCCGCAATTGCCGATTTCTGCAGTTCTCTATTTTTAATGTGGCGTTGGTGTTCTGCACAACGGTCGGAAACAGTACGAATGGTTTGATCTATATAATTTTTTGTGTTAGCAAAAGAGTCAACACTGTGTTACGAGTGGAGACCGAAATACACACGTTTCAGTTCACGCAGGCTGACGTGATGATGGAATATCTATACTGACGTGAGGTGTGGAACTTGACAAGGAATGAGAACTCAGAAAGCAGACGTAATTAGTTTCATACTTAACTTTCATCCGTTAATTATGAAAGTCGCTGTTTACGGTACACGATTCAGAGCTTCTGCGCCGTGTGGACAGACCATAAATGTACCGACAAGGCGCGCCGGAGTGGCCGAGGGGCTCTAGGCGCTACAGTCTGGAACCGCACGACCGCTACGGTCGCAGGTTCGAATCCTGCCTCGGGCATGGATGTGTGTGATGTCCTTAGGTTAGTTAGGTTTAAGTAATTCTAAGTTCTAGGGGACATGACCTCAGCTATAGTGCTCAGAGCCATTTGAACCATAGGTGTGCTTGAGATCACTTGTGAGTAAGGGATACAATAACAATTGTCATACAGTAATGGAAAAACCTTTTGGAGAGAGGTACTGAAAAGTGATCGATGAATTTACCTGAACATTTGATTTTAATGTTCGTGGTATGCACAAACCTCCTTTCAGACCGAAGAAATGCACTTCCTTGTCTCGTGACTCAAGTAACCAGTTCTGCTTCAGTTAAACAATTCTGCTCCCAAAGTAATAAACAGTTCAGCATTTAGTGCCAGAGGAATGTCTTCACAAAGCTCTTTCCCACTAGACGTGGACATTTAAAGCCATAAAGTCAGTGGAAAAAGTTGGAGAATCAATTTAATATTTGTTCCGTGGGATCAGCCCTTATAATAAGGCGTAGCAGCAAAAGGTATCACCAGAAGAACCACAAAAAATATTCTCAGTTACCTGCATAACAGATCTGCACATTTATGTGTATATACGTGGGCGCGCTGAAAAATAAGGCCTTCAAACATCTTACGTGAAAACTCTTAAGGCTTTTTATATAAAACAGACGTTTTAAACACTCTTCATTCTTCGTTTTTACATATATAGTTTTCATCATAGTCACCCTGTGGACGAACATATTTCTCCCATCGAGAGACCACTTCATTTTAACAGTCAATGTTGGATGCCACACTATTGACGAAGTCACAACCACACCTATGTCTATGCCGCTTCATCACTGTCTAAGTGAAGTACTCGAAGTTCTGGAAGGAGATTAAAATCGGGTGGGGCAAGTCGAGACTGTAAGAAGATCTACCGATCATACTGAATTAAAGACGTTGGACTGTTGCAGACATCGCTGCACTCGAGTGTGGTCAGACATTGTCACGTGTGGACGAACTCTTTGATTCGGAACTCGATTACAGCACACTGTTTCTCTTGCACATGCATCTCTACGCTTCACACCGTCGTGTTAGATACTACAAGTCGGCACCCTCCGGCTGCAGAGTACTGTAAATAAGTACATATGGGGAGTGAAGATATAGAATGTTAAGTGTTCCTATAAAAAATTCGTGGGTATTACTTTTCTCCACGCCCTCGCAAAGCCGGAAGTGTTTAAATTTCAGTAAGACGTTCCACGCACATGTGCAAGCAATAGTGTGAGATTGCATTGCAAATACATACAAAAAATTATAACCATCATTAAGGGAAATAAATTGCCTACTACATATAGTAAATAAAAATTCTGAGTAGGTATTAAAATCCATAGAGAAAAAATGAAAACTTTGAAGTTCGCAGATGACATTTTAATTCTGTCAGAGATAGCAAAGGACTTGGAAGAGCTATTGAATGAAATGGACAGTGTCTTGAGAGGAGGATATCAGATGAACATCAACTAAAGCAAAACGAGGATAATGGATTGTAGTCGAATTAAATCGGGTGATGCTGAGGGAATTAGATTAGGAAATGGGACACTTAAAGTAGTAAAGGAGTTTTGCTATTTGGGGAGCAAAATAACTGATGATGGTCGAAGTAGAGAGGATATAAAATGTAGACTGGCAATGGCAAGGAAAGCGTTTCTGAAGAAGAGAAATTTGTTAACATCGAGTATAGACTTAAGTGTCAGAACTTGTTTCTGAAAGTATTTGTATGGAGTGTAGCCATGTATAGAAGTGATGCGTGAACGATAAATAGTTTGGACAAGAAGAGAATAGAAGCTTTCGAAATGTGGTGCTACGGAAGAATGCTGAAGATTAGATGGGTAGATCACATAACTAATGAGGAGGTATTGAATAGAATTAGGGAGAAGAAGAGTTTGTGGCACAACTTGACTAGAAGAAGGGATCGGTTGGTAGGATGTGTCCTGAGGCATCAAGGGATCACCAATGTAGTATTGAAGGGCAGCGTGGAGGGTAAAAATCGTAGAGGGAGACTAAAAGATAAATATATTAAGCAGAGTCAGAAGGATGTAGGTTGCAGTAGGTACTGGGAGATGAAGAAGCTTGCACAGTATAGAGCAGCATGGAGTGCTGCTTCAAACCAGTCTCAGGACTGAAGACCACAACAACAACAACAACAACAACAACAACGTGTTCGACCGCGAGCGTTGAACCTGGGTCCGAAGATTATTTACGAACATGTGAACTATGGGTGCCTGCTGACTGATCATGAATCAGTGCGAATAAATGTCGCGATTCATCGTTACCTGATACCTGCTGCTGAAGGTGTACCGTTATCCATACTTTTGTCTAGAAGTTTACCTCTGGGAACACGACAAGCCATTCCAAATCAGCGTTTTACCTAATCATCGGAACTGAAAGTCCATTTGTCATTCGATTTCACCCTGTCGAACTGAGAGATTAAGAAACGAAATACGAGAAAGATACTGCGTGTTGTGTTCGCGAGTGCTGAACAATCGGTGAGTGCAGGAATTCCACGCGTCGCTAGTGAGCTACCAGGCAACTAAACTACGAACACTTGGCTCAGAGTGTACCTCAGGACTCATTGTCTGGCGTGAAAGCTGTTCTGAGTGCGGCAGGTGTAAGAGCCGGAGAGCAGCGTGTGTTCCCGGAAGAGGGACGGAGGGTACAACGCCCAAGGAAACAGCGGCTGACGTGGCAGTTGTATGTAGCGAGCCGGAAAGTATCCTTATCTGTCGAGGGAACGGCCACGACGTGCCGTGACAGGGCGACGGGCTCTGAATAATTCATGCGCTGCTGACACCCAAACAATGTATTGTACTAGGCGGCCGGTCTCTGTCAGTAAGCTAGTAACTCCGAAGCAAAGCCGAGCCCACGCCCTTCAGCCAGACTTGCTTTCTGGGACGCGAATCGAAGCTATAGTAGCACAATATACACAGGTCATACCACCGTCTCCGCAGATGAAACTTTATATTGTGTAGTCGGATGGTAAAACATGTGGTCAGCAACATGGAAGCTTCTGTTGTTAAGCTGACCGTGCGACCGTTCTCTCACTTACATGCCATTGGTATCTTCGGGATTGTGTGGGGGGCATTTTTCCGAAAGTGTCAGGGTAATCCTTCAGACTCATAGACTTTAGGCACGAACTTAAATAATCGCTTTGTTGCCAATTCCCACAACTATTTCAGAAACTCCGAAGATATGTCGTCTGAACATCGTGCCTCATTTTATCTTATGTCTTGCAGGGCTGTATTAAACTCTGATTCTAAAACAGAATTTTCAATGTCATTCGTATCTTCTCCCATTCATTTCACAATCACGTCACCAGGAAGGTCCTCCCCCCTCCCCCGTAGAGGCCTTCAGTGTGCACTGTTTTAATCCATTTACTCCATCGTGCATGACAACGGCAATCTCAATGCACTCTTAATGTCTGTGACTTAGCTTTCTGAGTCACCGAATGTTATATTTTAATTTTTCCGTGTGCTAAGTCAGTCTTTCTAATGAACATTTCCTTTTCAATTTCTTTACGTTTTTTTCCTGGATTTATTTGACCTTAATGTCCCTGCAGAGAACCAATTGAACTTGTGACCCATACCAATGTTGTGCTGAATTACACTTTCTACTAGATTTTAATACATTCTCACATATTTAATACAGGGTGAAAAGTATTTTAACCTAGAAACTCTGGGAGGTTGTAGGGGACATCAAAAGAAATATTTTTCCCTAATGTCATTTTTCCATATGAGGATTGTTTAAACCGGTGGAGGCTGTATTACGCTCTTCAGTTGTTAGAGGCCGTATTACGATCTTTAGTTGTTAGAGGGCGTATTACGCTCTTCAGTTGTAGGCAACTGCTGTCCACCAGTGCAGTAGTGCATTGTCTCATGGAGCGATACACCAGGCGTGAGTACACTGATATGGTTGGTGCGTACTACGTAGCGCACCACAACGGACGAGCCTCACAGCGGATTGATCAAGAAGTGCGGTTCTTCGTTAATGTGTGAGTCGGTGTTGTTGGGGGCTGTTTAATTGTGCCCTATCTGCTACCTAGGCCATTAAATGGCAGGCACTATTACAACTTTCTCGCTAAAGCATTTCCAGACTTGCTGGAAGACGTCCCGCTCCCTACAAGACGACGCACATAGTTCCAAGATGACGGGGCGCCGGCACATTTCAGTCGTCGTGTGCGTCGATTCCTGGACCGACGGTTCCCTAAAACGTGGATTGGCAGATGTGGTCCTGTACCATGACCTGCTAGATCCCCAGATATGTCCCCTCTGGACATTTTTGTGTAAGGAGAGATGCGCAACCTTGTTTACACAAACTCTTGTTGCATCAGAAGAGGATCTGGTTGCCCGGATAGTAGCAGCAGCAGGAACAATTCAAGATATTCCTGGGGCTTTTGTCCGTGTCAGACAGAACATGATCCGACGGTGTAAATTTTGTTTGCATGTCAATGGAGGCATTTTTGAAAATCTAATGTATTTCAAATTGGGTTGTGTTCATGCGTTGTCTCTTGGTCATAAAAAAATGGAAAAGTGTTTGTTGGTTTAATTAATTTGCCGCCAGAGAAATCTTCCTCTACCGGTTTAAATACTCTTCATAGGAAAAGATGACATTAGGGAAAAATATTTGTTTTGATGTCCCCTACAACCTCCCAGAGTTTGTCGGTTTAAATACTTTTCATCCTGAAACTTCCTGGCAGATTAAAACTGTGTGCCCGACCGAGACTCGAACTCGGGACCTTTGCCTTTCGCGGGCAAGTGCTCTACCAGGCTCCCCCAGGCTGTGGCTAAGCCATGTCTCCACAGTATCCTTTCTTTCAGGAGTGCTAGTTCTGCATGTTTCGCAGAAGAGCTTCTGTAAAGTTTGGAAGGTAGGAGACGGATACTGGCAGAAGTAAAGCTGTGAGTACCGGGCGTGAGTCGTGCTTCGGTAGCTCAGTTGGTAGAGCACTTGCCCGCGAAAGGCAAAGGTCCCGAGTTCGAGTCTCGGTCGGGCACACAGTTTTAATCTGCCAGGAAGTTTCATATCAGCGCACACTCCGCTGCAGAGTGAAAATCTCATTCTGGACTTTTCACCCTGTATAACGCCGCGCGGGTGAGCAGCGCGCTCCGCGACAAGATGCCTCCCTCGGGCATCCATAACGTTAGATTAAATAGTGTGTAAGCTTAGGGACCGATGACCTACGCAGTTTGCCTCATAAGATCTTCCCACAAATTTAGAATTTATTTTCTTGATATAACCGGTTTACTGCAAGCCATACCAATTTAAATAAACTTAGGCTGTGTGTTACATTACGCTGTTATTTTTTGTTTTTTAAGAAAGGAAGAAAGCCGTGTGTTTTCTTTCAGTCTAACTGCAGTGGCATGCCACCAAACACGTTTACTGTCACAACAATAACCTGGGTGTTATTGCTGCTCTTGGTGCCACTGCTGGTGAAGGCTTGGATTTTGACATAGTGCGGGCTGTACTCGGTGTTTATTTGGCTCTCAACGTACGATAAGTTGTAACACGAAGGTCTCGTTAAAAAAAGAAAAAAAAAGAAAAAATCGAATGTGTTGAATTCCTATGTGACCAAAGTGCTTAGGTCATCGGTCCCTAGACTTACACACTACTTAAACTAACTGATGCGAAGAACAACACACACACACACACACATGCTCTAGAGCAGGGCTTCCCGACGTGTGGTCCGCCGGCTCTTTCTAGAGGGTCCGCGGCTGCCCTTCACCAAACAGTGTATAATAATGAGTAAAATTATTGAATAAAAATGTGAAAATCAAATTCATCACTATTTTTTTTTCGTGTGAAAAACATGTCTACTTTTACTTCAGGTAGCATTCCCAAGCAGCCTTTGCGGTTCCTAAGTGAGAACGCATACACAGTTTAGTGCCGGAGAATGCGGCTTCTCTGATCGACTGTTTCGCAACAATACAGGGGTCCTTTGTGCGCCTGCTCACGGAGGCAGATGCGCTGATGCCTTTTACGCATGCGCGGAGCGAGCTTTGTCGACCAGCGCTCGCTGGCACGTATGCCGCTCCAGACATCATTAAATGTTAAACTTCCTTTGTCAGTGCACTACCTATTTCATAGGTCAATCTTTGAAAGTTGTTTTCATTCATCTCTAAACCAAAGATTAATTATACTCTGGGGGGGCGGGGGCGGTCATTGGGAACATGGAACTTGCATTAAGAAGCTTTCAGTTCCCATGGGTTTCGCTCTGAAATTTAAAGTTATTCAGCTCTTGACTGGCTAGGGTTCCGCCATGGATTTTCTACTGAAGAAGGGGTCCACCAGCTGAAAACTGTTGGAAGCCCTGCCCGAGAGGACTCCAACCGCAGGCCGGAGGGCCAGCGCAGTCCGTGATATGAGCGCTCAAAACGCGTCGCCACTCCGCGCGGCTTGCGTGAATCGTACCTCCTGACATTGTTGCATATACTGCATTTCAAGTACAACAGGAAACTCAGGTACGGACACAGTACCAACTTTGACACGTTCCTACCAACATTCATTCGAATGTACGTAGCAGTAAACGACAACATTGTATGGAAAGCCAGCTAGATGGATGGACGAACTGATGCAGATGTAAAGCCCCCCCTAATGGTAATATTCGTTCCCATCATCTGGTCGAAGTTAAGCGCTGTTGGACTTGGGTATAACTTTGATGTGTGACCATTCAGGCCTGCCTCCCCCACCCTCACCTACCTTGGCCTCAGCATTAACCGTCACCGCACCTGGATTCCTCATCTCCGCTCTATCCAAGCCAAAGCCCACAACCGCCTCCAACTCAAACTCCTCTCTGGTGGGACATGGGGGTTCAACCTCTCAACCATCCTCCACACCTACAAATCCTTAATCCGTCCAATCCTCTGTTATGCCAGTCCCCCTGGATATCCGCCCCCGCCCCCCACCCCTAAACTCTATGAGTCCCTCCAGATCCTCAAGCACCATGCACACAGCCTTGCCTTCCGTATACACCTCCCATGCCCCACGCAGATCCTCTACGAGCTGATTCCTTTCCCCCATCTACACCTCCCACCGCTTTCATCTCCCTCATCCCCTGGTTACTCCTCTCCTCTCCAGCCCCCACCGTCTGCTGTGCCTTCACTGTTGTGTCCATCCTACCCTCCATCTCTACACTCTTCATATTCTTTCCCAAGGTGGCTTCTGTCAACTTTCCTCCCATATGATGCCCTCTTTCCCTCCATCTGTCCCACCTATCAACTCTGATCCTCACCTCTCCTTCCTTTCCTCTGTCCTGTCCCTCCTCGCCACCCCCCCCCCCCCTTGGTCCATCCAGTTTTTTCCCCATCTATCGTATGTCTGCCTCCCTTCTGTTCCCCAAGTCCTTTTGCATTTCCTTCCTCAGCGTTTCCCCATTCCCTCTCACGTCTGCCCTGCTCCCCCCCTCTGAGTCCTCTCCCTCCATCATTTCCCTCCCTTTCGATTTTCCTCTCCTCCCCCTTTTATTTCCCCTTCATCTGTGCAGGTGTCCCCCCCCCCCCCAAATCTGCCCTTGCCTGTGATATGTCATCTTCGTGCTCACGTTTTAGTGCAGTGTATCCAGTGATTGTTAAGTGTTGTGCTTCTTTTCCGATTTGTTGCGAACGGACATCATACTGTCGCCAGGTGTGATTTTTATATCTCTTGGAAACAGAAACCAGAATGTTGACATGTTTTTTTAATTGTCTGTCTACTATTTTCCTTCTCTGCTTCCTTCTTTTTCCGGGTCTGCCGAGTGCTGTTTGCAAGCAGGGTGCACTCAGCCCTTGTGGGCCAATGCTACTTCAATGGCAAATAGTGGCTCCAATCGCGAACACTGACAATGGTCGGAAGAGCAGTGTGCTGACCGCATACTCCTCGATGTCCACATCCAGTGACGCCTATCGGATTAGGAGGACATGGCGTATGGATGGTACCTTTGGGCCTTCCAATGACTGCCCAGAAGGAGTTCAGTTTTTTTTAATTTTGATAGATATCGTCCAACATTGACTGTATCACATCATTCAACGAGGTAAGTGCAGTTCAGCATGTATTTCAGTGATGTAGCGTATCTGCACGGAAAACTGACTATATTCCACTTACCCGACTACGCTAGTCACACTCGAATGATGAATTATTAGTACTGAGTCTGAACTGACATTTTTTTCCTGAACTACATGTTGTAAAGTCTATTGATAACGAGTTACGTTGACAGGATTAACACACATCTAAATGAAAAGGAAGGGAATAAGTATGATGTATCCAACAGATATTTCCTTTCGTTTACTTGTTTTTGATGTTACCTCTGGTCATGCCTGAACCATCAATTGTTACTCCTAAACGTTTGTAAAATATGTTTCAGTTTCTAGCATACTGTGAAAAGATTTTTACCGCCTATCTGTACAGGAAAAACTTTTTAATTCTTGTCCAGTCAGCCTCTCGTAAACTGACTTTCGCGTAATATCAGAAGTTGGTTTTGGAGAACACCTCTACTTGTTGGTATTAACGGTATGTTTGTTTAACGCTGAGGTGTTGGGGATGAAGAGTAGCGCGGCCGTTGGGGAATTGTGGTGACGTAATTCGCCGGCGTGCCCGCTCGTCTCCCACCCCCGCACATAAAGGGGCGGCTAGCGCCAGAGCGCCACGCAGAGCGGGGGCTGGTAGGCTGTACTTTTTTTTTCCCTCTCCGCGTCGCGTCGCTACTCGCCACACTCCAAATTACCCCCGGGAAAATTTACTGCGGCGGCCGTAGCGCCAACACACGGTGCACCCAGCACTCGGCTGGCCAGCGCACAGTTCTGCCGTTCTGTTCCGCAGGTGTGACGCTGATCCACGCAAAGTTTGCCAAGCAAAAATTTTCTCCCGCTGATAAGCACCTTCGTGAGAGGTTGTATCTTTGTGCCGTAGTTGATTCGCTCTTGTAATTCTGCCTTTTACATATGTATGAAAAATCAGGCTGCAGGCCAAATAATTAAACTACTACTGTGTCTGACCTTATCCAGAAGTCACACCAGGGCTTACACAGATTGAGACACAAAGGAATAATTCGAGCGCTAATGATGTGTGGAGCATTGTACCAAAAGTAAGTGATGGGATAACAAAGAAATATACTTAGTATCAGCAGAACTTGTGATGTTCACCTACAAACTGCAACAAAAGAAAGTTTTAATCATTTACCCAATAACATAAAAGATCTGACAAAATAAATTTTAAATACAACTTAAAATCATTTCTCCTGGCCAAGTCCTTCAATTTCCAACGGGCTTGCCGTAGCGGTAACACCGATTCCCGTCAGATCACCGAAGTTAAGCGCTGTCGGGCTGGGCTAGTACTTGGATGGGTGACCATCTGGTCTGCCGAGCACTGTTGGAAATCGGGGTGCACTCAGCGCCTGTGAGGCAAACTGAGGAGGTACTTGATTGAGAAGTAGCCGCTCCAGTCTCGTCAACTGACATACTGCCGGGAGAGCGGTGTGCTGACCACATGCCCCTCCAAACCCGAATCAAGTGACGCCTATGGGCGGAGGATGACATGGCGGTCGGTCGGTACCGGTTGGCCTTCTAAGGCCTGTTTGGACGGAGAGTTAAGTCGTTTTATTCCATTTACGAATTTCTACTTCAAAACTAGTAGGCATGGAAAAGGAAAGAAATCTTGTTTGTCTCTGTAGCCCCATAAGTAGAATTAAATTAATAATGCATTCGTTAACAATGACACTAATCATGTGTACATATTGAGAGTGGGGTGGTTGTTCAAATGGTTCAAATGGCTCTGAGCACTATGGGACTCAACTGCTGTGGTCATTAGTCGACTAGAACTTAGAACTACTTAAACTTAATGACATCACACACATCCATGCCCGAGGCAGGATTCGAACCTGCGACCGTAGCAGTCGCACGGCTCCGGACAGGGCGCCTAGAACCGCGAGATCACCGCGGCCGGCAAGGGAGGGGGGGGGGGGGGAAGTGGTTGTGGTTGTAGTAGTGTATACCTTTGAGTTGCAAAGATCAAAGTCCCTGTGATCGGAAAACGGAGTGAAGCTTTCTATGCAAACATGCGAATTAACTTTTAGAAGGTAGTTAAAAGATTATCACAATGGATAACGTATTATTAAATCAGAATTTAACAGGGGTACGCCCACCTTAAAAGCTTTATAGTCAGTTACGAAATAAATAGGTCCACACATAGACGACACCACATATTACTCAATAGATGCCTCTAACTATTGGATGAAAACTCACGCTGATGCAAGATGATATTTCTTTCCGTTAATGTGCATTCTAGTGGGCAAGCAACCTTCAACAAGATGACAATGAATACAAAGAGTCAAAAACAATAATGTTTAGTTCTAATTTTGATATAATAACCGGGTTCGAAAGATGAATATTGCCAATGGTCAAGAGGATCAGAAAGTTCTAATGAAAAGTGGACTCGGAAGCGCAAATACCATTAAAAGACGCAAAGTGCATCCTGCAAATAAAATTGCTGTCATTAGTTACCGAAATGACTTACTTCACGAATTAAAAAAATCCTGCGCAATCTGATTTATACCACGGAAAAACATTTATGTCCGAATTTTAGAAAATAACTTGACTGCGTAAGCGCCGGCTGTGTGCGGCGTCTTTTCACAAATTCTACCTTATCTCCAGTATTGGAAAAGCTCCAAGTCATCCACCAGTGACCGTAATAATTCTGAGTGCCGTCCAATCTTCTGCCATGTTTTGCCATTGGTACCATCATCGCAATAAAATTTCAAGATTTCGAAAGAGCGTCTGCAAGAGGGAGACATATTACACTCCTGGAAATGGAAAAAAGAACACATTGACACCGGTGTGTCAGACCCAACATACTTGCTCCGGACACTGCGAGAGGGCTGTACAAGCAATGATCACACGGAGGCCGGGTGGACGTACCGCCAAATTGCTCAACACGTGGTGCGTGAGGTATCCACAGTACATCGATGTTGTCGGCAGTGGTCGGCGGAAGGTGCACGTGCCCGTCGACCTGGGACCGGACAGCAGCGATGCACGCCCAGACCGTAGGATCCTACACAGTGCCGTAGGGGATCGCACCGCCACTTCCCAGCAAATTAGGGACACTATTGCTCCTGGGGTATCGGCGAGGACCATTCGCAACCGTCTCCATGAAGCTGGGCTACGGTCCCGCACACCGTTAGGCCGTCTTCCGCTCACGCCCCAACATCGTGCAGCCCGCCACCAGTGGTGTCGCGACAGGCGTGAATGGAGGGACGAATGGAGACGTGTCGTCTTCAACGATGAGAGTCGCTTCTGCCTTGGTGCCAATGATGGTCGTATGCGTGTTTGGCGCCGTGCAGGTGAGCGCCACAATCAGGACTGCATACGACCGAGGCACACAGGGCCAACACCCGGCATCATGGTGTGGGGAGGGATCTCCTACACTGGCGGTAAACCTCTGGTGATCGTTGAGGGGACACTGAATAGTGCACGATACATCCAAACCGTCATCTAACCCATCGTTCTACCATTCCTAGACCGGCAAGGGAACTTGCTGTTCCAATAGGACAATGCACGTCCGCATGTATCCCGTGCCACCCAACGTGCTCTAGAAGGTGTAAGTCAACTACACTGGCCAGCAAGATCTCCGGATCTGTCCCCCATTGAGCATGTTTGGGACTGGATGAAGCGTCGTCTCACGCGGTCTGCACGTCCAGCTGGTCCAACTGAGGCGCCAGGTGGAAATGCCATGGCAAGCCGTTCCACAGGACTACATCCAGCATCTCTACGATCGTCTCCATGGGAGAATAGCAGCCTGCATTGCTGCGAAAGGTGGATATACACTGTACTAGTGCCGACATTGTGCATGCTCTGTTGCCTGTGTCTATGTACCTGTGGTTCTCTCAGTGTGATCATGTGATGTATCTGACCCCAGGAATGTGTCAATAAAGTTTCCCCTTCCTGGGACAATGAATTCACGGTGTTCTTATTTCAATTTCCAGGAGTGTATTTTATCTTAGAGAAGGAGGAAGTAGAAGTGAACCGTCTTTCGAGCTACGTTCAGTAGCACCCGTTGTGATGCTGGATCTATCAGTCCCGACAGCAGGATTCCTACCATCACTTTTTTCATTCACGTAGCCGTTCCATCTTCGCACGAGCACTTGCTGGCTGCCTAACGCACTACAACATAGCCCTGAAGCAAACTTTAAGCTAAACATTTACGGGCAAGGTGAAGGTCAATTGCTTTTTTCCCTCCACTGTCTCTCTGCTAGGCAGCTGTGAAGAATAAATGGAAAACTAAAATTTCTCACGGAAGAGTTGATTCAATTCCTGCTTTGACCGTAGTAAATATACAGTTACGTATACATTCTACAAGTAGTAAGATGAATTGTTGTGAATTAACGGGCGAGTTGTGGCCGCTCGGCAATCCGGGGCTCGTCAGCAACCACGTGGTGCCGAACGTTAGCTGGAACAAGAGGGGTAGCCCCAGCGCGTGGTCCAGGCCGACCGCGTGGCTGGGAATTCCATGTTGTCAAGGACTGTGCTGTGTGTCGATCAAGGAGATTAGTATACCGGGAGTGCCAAAGATGGCGGACATTGTGAAACCATAATGGCAGACATTTCACAGTTCATGTAGAGGTTAACAATAGCCAGAGGAATCATGATATCTTAAAAAGGAAACATGTACAGTACCATCATTTGGTATAATCAGATTTTTAATACTTTTATTAGTTTAAAGTTTGGTATCTGACAGTAAATTATACAAGTAACACCTAGCAACGAGTTTCCAAAATATACATGGTTCAACCGATTTTGTCGATTGACGTGTCTTTACAAAGCTATTAGTGTAAACCTAACTTGGTATAAATTAGAGGCATATAACTTGAACAGTACATGAGTTATTAGAGGTCAAAGTGGCCGATTACTATTGATCAGGTCAGGCTATAAGTACTCAACAGTTACACGAAAAAAACTGTAGCAGCATATATATTTATTCGTCTTTAGCCCGCATCTCGTGGTCGTGCGTTAGCGTTCCCCCTTCCCACGCACGGGTTCCCGCCTTCGATTCCCGGCGGGGTCAGGGATTTTCTCTGCCTCCTGATGGCTGGGTGTTGTGTGATGTCCTTATGTTAGTTAGGTTTAAGTAGTTCTAACTTCTAGGAGACTGAGGACCATAGATGTTAAGTCCCATAGTGCTCAGAGCCATTTTTTTATTCGTCTATATGTTTGTTTATAAGCGACTCATTCATGAAGAAATTGGTCAAATATTTACTGTGTGTTAGAAAGCACAGAGACATTAGGCTACTGGCCTACGTTTGCTTCTACTCCTTTGATATATGTTTATTTAATTTCTATATGTGTTTAATAATGTGTGTTAGAGCGTATTTATGGTCCAGCTGTAGGAATATTTATTGAATTGCAAGTTATTTAAATGTAAATCCAGTATTTCGTATGAGTTTCAATATGTTGGTGAGTGTGTGTTGGCTTGGAGATATGGCGGGAGCGCTTTAGCCAATCACAGCGCTCGTTACCACGGTAGGCGACTGCTGAAGTCAATGGAGATACTGTAGGGAAGTGGGGGAGGAGCATCGGGTCGCACAGGACACGGGATGTACTGGACGGGTAGGCGCCGCGGACGGTCGCAGGAAATACCTGGAGAGTGTTGAGCAGTTGGCGCGTCGTCCGGGCAGATAGAAACATTTCGTAGTGCCGACTTGTGCATTTGTGAGATTTGCGTGGCTTCTGCAGTGAAGACGTAGTATGCGTTTAAAAGTGCATATCGCACAAGCTATGTTGTTGCTCGTAACTAATTACTTGAAGTAGGCATCAATTGCTTCCCTGTTACTCAACTTATATTGTACTTAATTGCTGGACCAACGAGACCAATAAGTGTTTTGCAGAAATAAACGGCATTCTTGAAAGTACGTCTGCTATTGTACTCATCATTTAAAGTCGCTAAAATAGGACCTGCGGGGTTTATTTAATTGCAGTACTTCATTTATGAATTTCTATGTTACATTCAAAATTCGCAATTTCCGAGTGATAGGAACCTTCGAACATTCGAATTATGTGTGTATCCAAATCTTATACTGTAGATTCAGCAGTATTTGCTTTGTAATGCGGCAGCTACGTATCCCAGCCCGTAGACAACGAAACCAGCCAAAACTTTTAATATTTCAACTCTGCGTCTGAGGGTACGTAGTTTAGGGCCACCATGTTTTTTATTTGAAAGTACCGTCTCAGTTGCCCAGTCATTATCTTAATAAACTTTGAGAGTTATATGAAAAAATATAAATATGTATACCGTTAAGTAGGATGGCAATACATTAATTAAGCGATCTTTCATTATCTCCGTTAAATGACGCATTCCATGAAGGAAGTAGCCTATAAGGCGTTTGTTTGAGCGATTCTAGATTATTGTTCATCAATATGGAATACTTACCAGGTGGGATTGAGATAACAGATACGGAAGATCCAAGTCACGATATCATTTTGTCGGTACGATAACGTTACCAAGATGCTCAACTAACTTCACTGGCAGATGTTTCAAGACGGCCGTTGTGCTTCACATAAAGGTTTTCTATTAATATTTCGAGAGAGAGCTTTCCGGGCAGAGTCATGTAATATATCAGTTCCTCCCACATAGGCCTCGCGTAAAGACCATGATGAGAAAAATCGAGAAATTAGAGCTAATACAGAGGCTCACCGGCGGTCACTCCTCCCACGCGCCATTCAGGAGTGGAACAGGGTAAGGGAGATCAGTTAGTAGTACCACAAGTACCCTCCGCCACTCACCATTAGGTGGCTGCAGAGTATGTAGATGTACAAGCAGATTTCGATAAAACAATGGTACACATTATCTATGAAACATATTGTATAATGATTAGCATTAGGCAAAGCTTCCCATAAAATCTTTAAGAGAAAGGGCAAAGATGAAAGCAGTCATCGACATCAACCGGTACAATACTAGCAATGACTGACTTTGAATGGAACAGAACTGTCGACCTCCAGGGAAAGGGTTGCCATATTGGGCAGTTTTGGTTTATAACAGCAACTAGATTACGTCACTTGACCACTGTCCTTAGTGCTATAAGAAACCCAACGACCAGGATGGAATCAGATATGGATTTTCTGTGACTGATCATGAAATCCTGTTGAAATAATTTCGGGCTGAAGTTACGATTAACGTGAATAACAATGCAACCAGAGGACCTGTTTAATGGAGAACGTCGCACGACACACTACTGCACAACACTGGCCGTCTGGAGATGGACCTCTCGTTCAGCAACGAAAATCGTTGGGCCATTTCTCGGTAGTTGCTTCAGAGAGTCTCCTGCGAATGCGACGTGACTCACTGTTAACTTGTATAATGGAGAATTTGAGGGAAATTTGTGCGATTTCAGACAATGGGTATTTTGCTGGTCACACCAGAAAGGAGAAAACCACAGAAGAACTGTAGCGATGCCAGAGAGAGATTTTTGTATGCTCTCAGACATATGAGACAGAGTCGTATCTCAGGGGGACTGACGTGTAGGGACACCCACGGAATCTCAACCCAAGACTATTTCCAGAAAATTATGAAACTGAGCGTACGGCATCGTTGGCCGGCAGGCCAATATTCGGGGAAGTTCGGCCGCCAAGTGCAAGTCTTAATTCAGTTGACGCCACATTGGGCGACTTGAACGCCGGTGAAGAGGATGAAATGATGGTGAGAACACAACACCCAGTCCCTGAGCGGGGAAAATCTCCAACCCAGCCGGGAATCGAACCCGGACGCGCTTGCATGGAAGGCGAGCACGTTACCACCCTGCTAAGCAGGCGGTTCTATTTCCGGACGACAGGACGTCACTGAGTATACTTATACGACGGTTGTCCGGAAAGTAAGTTCCGATCTGTCACGAAATAGAAATAACTGGGAAAATCGGGTAAAGCTTTGCATAGATGTGTTGGGCAGTATCTCTAGTATGCCCGTCGATATAGCCGCGTCGTTCTTTTCAGTTACGAGTGAACAGTGAGCACGTAAAGATGCATAGGGAATAGTGCCTCCCGCCATGTATGAGGGCCTGGTTAGAGATTTAGCCTGTGTTATGCAGCCCACATAACACAACTGTCGAGCAGTTCCTTCTTCATGCCAATTCTCTGCCGCACACTGCAGGGGCAGTGAAGACACCCCTGCAGCGTTTGCGATGAGAAGTGTTTGATCACCCACAATACAGTCCATAACTGGCTCCCTTTGAGTCTCGTCTGTGTTCATAAAAACCGCTGGCTACAAAAGTTTTCCGTAGACAACGGGCTGCAGACCAGTGCAGATAACTGGCCGAAAGCACTGGCGGCTGTTTTCTATGACGAGGATATTGGAAAGTTGATACAACACTACGACAACACTCGAAGTTGGAGCGGTGACAATGTAGAGAAATAGGTGGAAGGTGTACCTAACTGTTACAAATGAAACGTTTGTGGTTTTCATTGTGGTTTCCATTTCGCGACCGATCGGAACTTACTTTCTGTACAACCCTCTTACATGACCCAAGGATGTTCAAAGGGAAAATAAGAGTTTGAAGTACTGGACGGTAGGATTATAACAGTACCACCACTAGCAAAGTAGGTTAGAAATTAGATTAATTATGTTGCTCACGCAGCATATGTTCGCTTTATCGGGCAACAACAAAGTTATTGACTGTGGATGGTATCGTCAGAATGGAAATAATGAAGTCAATGTAAAAAGTCATTAATTTTGGCACTTATCTTGAATGGATTCCCACGTAGATTTCGTCAAATTTGTTATGGCTCATCTTGTTGATTCTAGGGTGATTCCACTTTGATTCCTAGAAGGTCCAGATCTGTATTTTAGAAATATTTGAAGATCTAACAAATGCGTTTTTCAGGAAATTCTTAATGATCAAACAATCGCAGATCAGAACAATGGTATGGTAGAAATAATTTTTTGACTTGGTGTTCACGATCCATATTTTTATTAAACTTCTGGTTGTCACACCATCAAGAAAACACTTTTGTATCAGTCTTCATATATTTAATTTCCACTTTAACCAAACACAAGACTTGACTGTTCTTTTACAAAGCGAAATAACAACTTAACTTCTGCAAAGTGAAACAAAGACTGTTCTGTGCGCATTCGCGCCAAAACGGTTACAAGTAAGTCAAAGATTATGACAGTCTCACAGAAATGAATACATTCAAGAACCATACCACTGTAATATATCGATACATTGGAGTACCTATACATGGATAAAGCCAAATGTGATGATTGTCACAAAAATATGTCTGTTGCTTCGCAGAAAAGTAGTACGATATTACTGGTTTCGAGAACTGGGGTTGGAGTGCCGTCATGGTCACCTTAATAAAGGACCATTACAGGATGCAACCCTACAACAGGAGCTATTGCTCTAAACCTAAAATATCCACTACAGTATTTGCACGGTAATCCACTTGAACTACTGCCAGCTAGGAATCCGACGTACCTGAACAGTACTTAGGATCCGGTCGTACTCAATTTTTTTTTTCACAGTGCTACAGCTGCACAAAGAGGGCGCAATAGTGGGGAACACATCTTTCAATATATTCAGCAGTACCATGGTGCATGTACCAGCATGGGGTCATGTAATAGTAATGCCATGTTTGGGTGCCACCTCAATCTTTGTCCTCTCTTGAATGGTGCATGTCTTTCAACGGTGGAGAAATTTTCAGTCCATTACTTTCCGACTGCCAACAACCTTACCGCAGTGGTAAACACCGGTTGCCGTCAGATCACTGAAGTTAAGCACTGTCGGGCTGGGCTAGCACTTCGATGGTTGACCATCCGGTCTGCCCAGCGAGGTGCACTCAGCCCTTGTGAGGCAAGCTGAGGAAATACATGATTGAGAAGTAGCGGCTCCGGTCTCGTAAACTGACATACGGCCGGGAGAGCGGTGTGCTGACCACATGCCCCTCCATATCCGCATCCAGTGACGCCTGTGGGCTGAGGATGACATGACAGCCAGTCAGTACCGTTGGGCCTGCATGTCCTGTTCGGGAGGGGATTAGGTTTAGATTTTTACTTGGCGAATCAAAGTGCTAGTGTCTTTAAACTATGTGCCCTTCCTGAAGTCGGTGCTTCACGTTAATCGTTACGTAATGGAAGTACATTTCTCATCCTTTGTTTGGTACGCATTTTGTGCGGTCTCGATGTGTTTGCGGCCTTTGTCTGTACCAATACTTCGTTTTCTTCCTTTACGTCTTTTGATTCAACATGTGAAGACATTTATGCATCTTGCGCTTCGTACCCAGCATTGCCCGAGTAGGTATTTATTCCACTCTTCTATTAATCCATTTCCTCCTTCACCGTCTCTCTGTCCATCTCCTCTTTCCCTTCTAGTAGTCTCCTCGTCTCCACTATCTGTCCATCTGCTCCTCCCCCCCTCCGTAAGTTTGCTCCTTAACCTCTGTCCATCTTCTCCTTCCACCTCTAAGTCAATCTTCTCCCCCCCCCACTATCTCCTCCTCAGAACTGGTGGATGTGGCTGATCTGAGATGTACCCTTTACCCTGTGGCTCCTGCAAGATGCAATTTCCGCCCCCACACTACTACAGAAGTCAGACAGATGCTCCTAACGTTCTAAAGAGAAATGCCAGAAAAACTTTCAGCAATAAACATCTTCTGAAGTCGTCCACTGTAAGGAAATGACACAAAAATTCACAAAATATCGTACGTAATTAGTGGGATACTTGGGTACTGGAGCAGTGTTAGTTAGTGTAAGAGAAACATAAAACTAACGAAAGTTATTATTTATTTTGCAAAAATTCTGAGAAATCACAATGGCACTTTTAGTTATGAATTGAACAAGTTATATCCTGGTTCTTTTCGGAAGGTGAAGTTACCTCTCAAGGATAGGATTCGCTAATGAAATTTCTATACAAAATTGAAGATGGTTGTTGACTTGGCAGATTGGCTAAGAGGTTCGCCTACTCAACTTGAATAATTACCCTATAGAATGTTTCTAGGTACAGTCGAGGCTGTCGCTTGTGAAAGGCAGTGAAGTGTACTGTTGTGGAGGAAATATGGGGCTCGCAATAGCTGTAGCGCACAATACCGTAAGCTGCGATGACTGCTGTCTACGCCGCTCGCTACTAACAAATAAGATAACTCTCGTTCTATCTGGATTGACCTTCGCCAATCGAACTCTCCCTATGCCTTGATGAAGTCAAGGACTCGTATTCGCTCCTAGTCTAACTATAGGCGTGGTACACTGGTCAGATAACCAGTCCACCGCGATGCCACTCAAAATTCGTTCGCAGACGTTTAGCTATAGTTCTGTCCGTTCACACTGCACAATAAGTGTGTCAGCCAACACAGTGCACAACGCTTAATCGCAAGGACTCAATATAGAGTCGAACTTCGATTCGCTTTCGACAGAGGTGCTCTCCCAGTGAAGTACTGAGGAGAGACTTGTACCTCGTTCCAAGAACGACAACGGAACACTGCCTCTCCACGCCAGACGAGAAGAGGTATATCTTTTGGTCTCTTCCATTACTTCTTCAGCTCATGGCGTCAGAAATATCGTCTGCCAATCAGCATTGCTCTTCTAAAACGGGAGAATGACGTTTCGTTTAAAGCGACCAATTCAAAAACATGTAGAATCGGCGTTTGGCGTTTGCTGTCCTGTGAAAATCTCTGAAACTCCGTGCTATGTGTAAAGAATGCGTAGGCTGCCCGCTCCCACACAATGTAGCGAAATTTGCTTTTAAGGCGAACATGGGGTCGTTCCTCCTTTCCCTCGGGCGAACGCTGTCCGCTCCACGGGCGGACACCGGCCGACGTAGATGGGTTGGGACTGGCCTCCTGGTGTGCGGTCGCCTCTTTCGAACTAAAAGCTCCTGTGACCGTCGTGTCTGGAATGTATGTGTGTACGCCAGCCTCGAGTATTTCAACCACAGTGCGCACGTGCGATTTATTAGTTATTTGCATATCGTTTACCTGAATTCATACAACACTGACTTTATCTGATCGACTTTGGATTAGAATGAAGCGTCTTGCTGTGCGGAATATGATCGTGAGCGCGGAATATGTAAGCAAGGAAGGTCAGGAGACCATGACGTTTTCCACCACCTCTCTGTGCAACACCTCCTTTTTGCTTCCGTTGTCCATCGTATCCTCTCCATTCTCTGTGTCTTCTGACTATCCGGTTTCATTTCCTCATTTCTGCTTTCTGTTTCTCCATTTGCTCCTATCTCTTCTTGGAGTTATCCTCCCTACCCCAAAGCAGGTTGCTACTTGTGAGACCCACAGTATTTCTTTCCAGTTAATATTTGCACCTTGTCTGATAGAAACCGATGCAATGGTTTACCTGTAGCTTTGCCCATATATCCATGTCGCGTTAATTTAACATATTTCACACATATTTGTACACATAGTTCACCTGTATCTCAAGTGAATTTCGCCTTGCATCTCAGTGTTTATAACGTCAAAAATCCTGAGGTATGTGTCGTGCAGGATTATAAGTCTGCAGGTACATTGAGAAGTATGTGTGAATACAGTCTGCAAACGATGGCGCGGTTAGAGTTAATGGTAATGACGTAACCAATACAAAAGTCTTTCCTAATACAACAGTTTTACTACGTGAATAGCGAAGATGTACTAAGCGGTACACGTTTTTCCTCTCGTAATATTGTAGGGGATGTCAACGAGAAAAAGTTTCCAAAATATTTCAAATGGTGTGTGAAATATGTTGCACATCACTAAATGCTCTCAATCTCAAATATCGTTACTAGTTAGGTGGCTCTTAGACCCACTTTGATTCTTTCCAGGCAGTAATTGATACATGTACAGTGTATGGTTGAAATCTTGAAATCGTTTGCAGTGATGGAGGAGGAGATGTGGAACATACGTACACACATTTCTGTAATATGTAAGAAATAACACTTTTAGTGTTCCAAACGTACGAGCTCCCGCTTCCTTACTAATCCCTACCACAATCATATTGCATTTGTGTCGGAAATTGATGCGAGCCTTCCATGTATTCCTCCTTTTGATTTTCTACTCTATAAGTCGTCATACAGAAGCATCCGTACACTCAAGGAATGTGAGGTGCCCCTGTGGTCTATTCTAGAACGTCGCTACACCACACAAGAGCCACTGAAATCATCCGTAATGGATGTTGAATATGAGCCCTCATCCAACAGTCTGCGGAAAGCAAGTGTGTTTTTGTTGTGAAACGCCCTAATTCCTAAAGTACATGAGATGACGAAGAGTTACTTTTACGTCTATGAGCGAATATTCATGTAAGATGACTTCCCAAAACATATTTCTCGTACGGCAAAGGTGGCCTGCTGCAGCTATGGAACGCAGTGTTCTTTGCCGTCAAGCGTGAGAGAGTTGAGTATGGTCAGTGTCAAGAATTCCACTCAAGCACGATCTGTCTGTCACGAGCTCTCAGCAGTCAGGTGCGCAGATGCAGGTAGATGGATCAAGGCCAATCACGACTTGGCATTGTTATGAGTCCTACACCAGGAATACGTAAAAGACACTTGTCGATACTCAAAAGGATATGCGAGGCGCGTGTCGAAAATTATGAGAGTGTACAAAGCTAGGTTTACAACTCTAGTGGCGGCTCTATTCAGCTCGAAATATATGTGCTGGTTATATAAAATTATTTGATCTAAGAGGACATAAAAGCATTATAAAAATCCGCGATCACTGCAGAAATGCATACTTCGTGCATTCTGATCGGCACGTATATTTTTCAATCTCAGCCATTATCAAAATCCCTACATACTATAAAAATGTTTTTATGTATGTAACAAGTCTCCTCCTGAAAGACTGGACCAATATCTACCAAATTTAGTACATGTATCACTTCCTATCCGCAAAGAATCGCTGTGGGGATAAGAACCACCCACAGCTGTGTGGGTGTAAAAAAGCAGTGTAGCTCAAGACGAAAAATAGGAAACCATATTCATCCAGTATTTGAGAATGAGAGCACTTAGTGACTTGCAACAAACTTCACACAAAATGAAGAAACTTTTTCTGGCTGACAGCTCCCGTAAAATGGCGAAAGAAGAAAAGTCTATTGTTTACTATGTTTTCGCTGTTCATGCAGTAATTACGTGCCCGAGCGACGTTAGCTGTCCGATAAACAGAATAAAAGAAAAGTAATGTTTCAAATATCAATATAATAACATACTGCATAAAATAAAGCGAATATATATCCATTTAAAATCCATACACATTGTGTCTCGTCATTTCACATGTACATATGTAACAGCTGTTTAGTGAGGCAGCCATCCGTGAATAGCCATCTGTAGACGTTAGGTAGCATTAAATGCAAATGCAGTTGTCACACTGAAGTTGAAATCAACGTCCCCTAATGAAACATACAGTCGCTTCAATAAACAACGTGTAAAAATAATAAATGAGAACTGCCAAGAAAAAATTCAAACCACCGTGTACAAACTGAACGTGAACAAATGTAATGAAAATTAAGCCATAAAAATATAATTGACGTTTTTGTTGATAATGACAATATAACGAATGGCTTTAAAATTCAGCAAGGCATAGCTTTACTTGAATTTATCGAATGGAAATCCCTTTTTCTTTCCTCAAGTACAGGAAATAGAGTATAATACTTTCTATTACAGTATATAACAAGGGCATTAACATATTAACAAAAAGGAGCTGTAAGCTGTGGTTTACCCGCTATCTCGTGACTGTTTTGTTCATTTATGGTGGTGATGTAAAAATGGTTCAAATGGCTCTGAGAACCATGTGACTTAACTTCTAGCCGGCCGGAGTGGCGATGCGGTTCTAGGCGGTACAGTCTGAAGCCGAGCGACCGCTACGGTCGCAGGTTCGAATCTTGCCTTGGGCATGGATGTGTGTGATGTCCTTAGGTTAGTTAGGTTTAATTAGTTCTAAGTTCTAGGCGACTGATGACCTCAGACGTTAAGTCGCAGAGTGCTCAGAGCCATTTGAACCAACTTAACTACTGAGGTCAAGAGTCCTCTAGAACTTAGAACTACTTAAACCTAACTAACCTAAGGACATCACACACAACCATTCCCGAGGCAGGATTTGAACCTGTGACCGTAGCGGTCGCGCGGATCTAGACTGTAGCGCCTAGAACCGCTCGGCCACCCCGGCCGGCGGTGCTGATGCAGGAAATGCTTCGTTTCTCTCAGTGGAAATACATAACTCCTTTCTTTCGTGGTGTATAGTCTCTGAAATAAATGGTTTTCTTTCTGTTTTAGAATTCAGGTGTCATACCATTCTTACTAACTGTATATTCTAGAACACTCGTATCAGTAGTAAAACGAGTTAAATAGGAATGGTTTGCACTTGTGATAATTGCGAACGAAATCGAAGTGACCTTTTCAAAATTCCGGCAACTGACTAGGATTATTTGGGGAGACAGAGGAATGCCTAAAGCAGAATGACAGAACAGGAATTTGAACTACTGTCATCCTGGCTGCACGTCCAGGATTTTAACACTGCAGCATCTCCATCGAAGAATTGCCGAAAAATGCTCGATTGTACCTAATGATTCCTGAATTGGTAAACGCCAAAAGGGGATCCAGCATAACAATCAGTTTCTAGAGTAGTTAAGGCAGAACGTTTCATAGAACACTTGGAAAAAGGCTCGCGTAAATTTCCTCCTCATGCTGCTGTAATAAACGAAAATTTGAACATAGCCTTTGTAGACTAGAAGATTCACTTGATCGTTACAAATTCCATAAAGAGGGATTCATGTGAGATCAGACTAAACATCTTATTTAGAAAGTATTTTATGGTGCTAGAGAACCGAATGGCAATTTGAACATCTTAAATATCCTGGTGAGAAACAAACTCAGTCTTTTAAATCCAGTTAATGTAAAGGAGGGTAATGCAGCGACTAGGAGGCTCTACAGTCCCAGATACTTCAGTTGTAACCAGTGACTCGGTTACTGAAAAGTACGGGCAACAAGAAACAGGTTGCACTTTACTTGTGCAGTCAATATCATTCCTATGTGGCGATGAGTAGTATCAATGGATGACATTAAACAGTTTGTACGCTTTAGGAACGTTCTGCCAAACGAGGTCGTGAGGGAAGGAATGGATGTGCAGTGTCAGAAAGTGTCTACAACAGCTAAGAAAGCTTCATCGCAAATTTAAAGAAAGCCAAAGTCTTCTTGAGATTCCTACCAATAGTGGTATGTGTTCGTTAGCATTGTAAAAAGAAATGTGGAACAATACATATAGCTGCGAGAAAATAACGAGAAATGAAGTAATTTACATGTATGACTGGGTGTTGTCTCTGGCGGTGCCTCGAGTGATGTGTCTTAATACAATTACAATAATTTCATAGTAACAAACACAAATTATTCCCCTCCCTAAGCTATCCAAATCCAGACTGAAATCACTGTCTGAGGTGCCCCAGTTATAAAATATGAACATGAAGCGGGGTATTTCAGTCTCATTGGTCAAGGGAGTGGGGGGGTGGGGGGGGGGGGTGGAGTGGGTACAATGTGAGAAGTGGGTGACATTGATCAACTCCCTGTGATTCGCAGGGGGTCGGTGGAGCTGGTGGGTGACGTTGACCATAATTGGCCCAAGTGTATACCCTAACACAGAATATAATTATTAATGACCTTGAGATACAAAATCGGTTATTTTGGTTTCATTTCTGGCATCGTCGGTTTCTCTGCTGATTTGTTTAAAGAATGACTGCGCTGCCCATCCATAGCCATTATATGATACGAAAATTTCATAGAGTTAGTCATCAGTTCTCTGGATAAGGGGTTCCCTTCAATTTCTTAACATTCATTTCGATTTCTGCCTTTGTTGGCTAACTTTACCTGTGGTGTACAAGCAGTGTTTGGAGGTAGTACGTGGCTTACACTTGCTGTTTCAATTTGGCAGCTAGATAACATGTTCATTGACTTTCAAATTACTTTTCACATCTTTCTCACCAGCACATAATGTAAGTGTCCAATGTCCAGTACTCTTGAATTCTGATTATTAACCCTCTGCATTTACATTTCAAGAGATGAATGATGTTTGTGTAACATAATAAATTTATTCAAGAGGTTTGTCAAGTGTACAAGAATCAGCATTCCATCATGAAAATGATAAACAATAAGAGTAAGGAGACAAGGTGCTATTTCAAATAGAAAAGAGAAATATTTCACCAGAAACAGCATAAGAGAGACGGAAGTATTTAGAAACCGTATCAGAACTTAATTCTTCAATTGTTAATTTTCTTTTCCCGCACAATATATCGTTATATCGTTATCAAATGAAACGTCTTAACCGATGAGCAACATGACATATTTTCAATGAAACACCGACTACTGGCTTTATGAAACCTGGATTTACAATACATTTCACTGATACTAAATGCATGTGTAACATGATTAACTGGGACTACTTACGAACACGCATGCATAAGGACGAAAATTATCTTTCCAGCAATTCTTTGAATTGGTAGAAGTTGTTAAAGAGAATAGTATCAATCTGTTTCATGAGCTGTGATAGTTTCATGAGCTGAAAGTAGTACGAGGAGTACGTAGTATTTTCCAAAAAACGCAGAATCTCGTAGTTTATCAGACACCGGAGCATACTCTCTCGGTGGTCGTGGTAACAGCGGCTGCTTCTAAAGATAACGCTAGCAGCATGCCTCTGATCGCCCACGTACTAACATATATCAAGGAGACACGGGCTAAGTGTTGGCAGAACGACGGTGGGACGCCATTGCGACGAAAGACAAACTGCCGACAGCGGCGCGGCTCCTGGGCCTTTTATCTTGCCACCTTCCAGATGCATTATCATCGCCCCCCAACCCCCTCGTGCAAAGGCTTATATTACTCCCGCCGTTTGCAGCGGGTGAAAATCCACAGTGTGTCAGGGAGGGTTGAGAGCCCCTGATATCTCGATGAAGCGAGCTGGCTTTACAAGACTTGCACCACACATAAACTAAAAAACAGAGGAAAGGCGCTTCTGTTTACTCTGAAAATGCGTATAATCTGAAAATGCATTTACTCTCAGTATTCCGAATGAGGCAGGATCGTCGAGGACAGATGTCATTAGAACGCAATCCTATCCGATGATTTCGCTGAAGCACACTGTCGTAAGGAAAAAGAATGGAAAGAAATATTTCATCTTTCTGAAAGAATTTATGGTTAGTAAAGAGAAAACTTTCAGAATCATTACGCATACTTTTTTCGATCTTGGCGATTCTACTTGAAGTCAAAAAGAGGAAACGTAAATGTAACTGCCTAGTTTGTACGTCAAACGACGTTTTTTTGGGTTCTGTACCTCAGCTGGTAAAAACGGAACCGATATATGATCACTTCATCTAAACTCCCTTTCTCTAACGGAAGGGTAGAAGTATAAAGATGAAATTTCTCATTTACTGGTGTCTAGGGCATCTTTGCGGTCTCAAACATTTAAACTAATGCAATCAGAAGGTATGGTCGGTTTGGTCACTTGTTTCGATACTCTTATAAACATACTCATCGTAACATATACTGTACTTCCCGTTGACCTGAAATTATAAATTTTGGCAAGTAGCGAAGTTTGACAGTAAAGGAAAAATCAGAAAATTTTCAAATTGTAATTAGTCTGTATGTCTAGTTTTCCTTCAAGATACTCTTTTCTCAGGACCTGGTAGAGGTATGAAGATGAAATTGATGTCTGACAGAATGGTCTACGGACCTTTGACGGTGCAAGTAATTTATGATACGTCCATATATTTGCCGCATACTTTGATACTCGCAAACTCTAAAATGTGAATGCTTTTTTCGTTGCTTCTGCAACAACGATCTGACACCTTTTATGTACCATGGGAGATCAGTACCATCACTAATGCTCTGAGCACTATGGGACTTAACATCTGTGGTCATCAGTCCCCTAGAACTTGGAACTACTTAAACCTAACTAACCTAAGGACCTCACACAGGAATCGAACCTGCGACCGTAGCAGTCGCGCGGTTCCGGACTGCGCGCCTAGAACCGCGAGACCATCGCGGCCCAGGCCGGGTGCTCTAGCGGTAATGCACGAACTTGGATACGGGGACGTCCTCGTTATTGCCTAGCCTGCACCTCTCAACGACGTGGTACACCACCAGAAACAACACGTGGTGCGGATTCCACGTTAAATTGTAGGTCCCCTTTCCACAGTTGTATAACTGGGCTAGGTATGCGACAGGCAAGTGGCCGAACTGGCGCCAAATAAAAAGACTTGCACCACGCCTTTTAGCAAAACGATTTTTTTTTTACAATCGTATTGAGCAACTAGAATCACTTTGACAGCTTCAGTTCCTCTTCCTCCTTTTTTCTTGTTTCCTATTTTTCCAGTATTCCCTCATTTACTCCCCATGATGTCTCTTCCTTTCTTCTGTCCACCTTGTTGTCGATTTTTTTCCTTCTGCTTTGACAGCCTTCCAAATTTAGTATTTAATTTTTAAAACGGGTTCTTTCTGCTATTTCTGATCCTTTCTAGATCTTTCCTTACTTCTGTAACCCGTGCTATTGTCGATTTCTTCTTCCAGAAATATAGGAGTATTTGTTTTGTTAGTCTATTTCCATCCCTTTGGCAGAGGTGTCCGAAAAAGGTTAATCTTCGTTTGGCCATTACTTCAGATATTTTCTCTATATTTTTGTGGATCTGCTCATTACTTCTTATTTTCCAATCATCTGCAGTTTTTATTGCACCCATTACTTTTCTAATAATCCTATTTTCCAGTACCTCTTGTTTGTCCACCTCAGAATCATCGTTTAGCATTCAGATGCATATGAACATTCTGGTCTTACTACTGTGGTGTAGTGTTTTGGTTTTGTTTTTCTAGATATACACATCGTGTTGTAAATATCTTTGATCAGACCATATGCTCTTTCCACTTTGTTAATTCTTACATCTATTGCATATTTTTCTAGTCCATTCTGTTGTATAGTTTCTCCAAGATATTTAAATTTATTTACTCGCCCTATGTTACCTATTTGTGTTTATATGAATTTTGGAACACTTTTTATATTTGTCATGAATTTTGTTTTTTTTTTTCAGCTGAACTTTTGAGACCAGTTCTGTTTGCTATTTTCTCCAGAAGGTTTATTGGAATAACTGCTTACGTCAGATTTTCTGAAAGTATTCCAAATCATCAGCAAAATCCAAGCAGTTTACCTTAATTGCATTTGTTTTCCTTCCCAGAGTTATTGGTTCAATCTAGTGATATTTAGCTCCGAATTCCACATCCTTACATTTCTTTCTAGAACAGAATTAAAGAGTAAAGGTGATAAACCATCACCTTGTGTATCACCAGTTTTTATTTCAAATGGCTGAGATACTTCTTCCATATATTGGACTTCATGTATTGTACCTGTTAGTGTTTCACGAATTATATTTGCTAATTTTGATGTAGCACCAAATTCACTAATGACCTTATCTAGTGTTTCTCTGTCTATACAATAAAATGTTTTCTTGAAATCAATAAATTACACTATTATTGGTTTGCTGGTTAACATTCCATGGCAAATTATTGACTTAAAGTTAAAAATTTGTTCTGCACAGGATCTTCCCTTTCGAACACCACCCTGATATTCTACTAGTTGTTTGCCTTAAGTATCTACCATTCCGTTCACAAGAATTTTTGATAATATTTTGTATGCCTCTGGCAGAAGTGACATTCTTCTGTAATTACTGACTTTTGTTCTTCTCCCTTTTTATGTAGCGAGTGGATTACTGCTGTTTTTCATTCATCTGAAATCTTCTCAGTTTTCCAAGTGTTCTCAAAAAGCAGCTGTAGATCCTTCATAATTTTTGGTTCTGACCACTTCATTAATTCTGGTGTAATGGAGTCTTCACCACTTGCTTTATTGTTTTTGAGTGTTTCGATGGCTTCATGAATTTCTAATTCTGTAGGTGGTATATCTTTCGCTAGATTTTGATATGTCACTGGAAATTCTAATTTGTCTGTTGGAACTGGACAGTTCAACAGCTTTTCAAAACATTTTGCTAAAATTTCACAATTTTCTTTGATATTTAATCCCATTTTGCCATTTTCATCTTTTAAACAAATACTTGGTGCCTGATTTCCTTCAAGTATGAGTTTAAATGTTTGGTAAAATTTCTAGTATTATTTTTGGTGAAATTTTCTTCTATTTCAATAGGTTGAGAATTTTCAGAGTTTCGTTTGATTTTTCGGATTATTTTTTATATTTCTTTTCTTTGTTGTCTGAACTGCTCAAGGTCTTCCTCTTCTTTCGAACATCTCCATTTTCTCTATTTTTGAGCTCTTTGTATTAGTTCTTCCTCACACTCCTAATTCCGCCATGTCTTCATTTTATTCTTGGCCAATCCTAGAGTTTACTCTGCTGCTTGAGTAATTTGCATCTGTAGTTCACGCCAATCACCAAATTTTTATTAATATTATCATTATTATCTGTACACATTACTAAGTTTCTACAGAACCCTGAGAAAGCGAGTCCTTTACGCAGTTGTTCGGCTTACATCTTGCTTTGGTGTCAAAGGCCGTGGACTCTGATCGAAGTTTTAAGCTTGAAAATAGTTAGTAAAAATGTTATAAGAAATTCGCCAAACAGTAAGTACTCGGTTTCATGGTCATAACCATGGGCACGCCTATGCGATGGCACTAGTACACATTCCTTCTAGGGTAAGATTTTGCCTGTAATGAATAAACGAAATGGTTCATCGATCTCTCTTAACGATTAAGAACTAGTGTCTCGTTCATCATATGAATGAACCTTTATCATATCGATACAGGTTGTTTCAGAAATCCAGATCGAGACTTTCACCCTGCAGCGGAGTCTGCGCTGATATGAAACTTCCTGGCAGATTAAAACTGTGTGCCGGGCCGAGACTCAAACTCGGTACCTTTGCCTTTCGCGAGCAAGTGCTCTATCAACTGAACTACCCAAACACGACTCACGACCCACCCTCACAGCTTTAACTCCGCCAGTACCTCGTCTCCTACCTTCCAAACTTCACAGAAGCTCTCCTGCATACCCTCCAGAACTATCACTCCTGGAAGATGGATGGGAATGTCCCGAGTTCGAGTCTCGGTCCGGCACACAGATTTAACCTGCCACGATGTTTCAGAAATGTTGCGGCAGACTTAGAGGGGCGATAGAAGGTGTCTTGAGGTAAGAATCGAGGATAGAAACCCGTGTCCGTAAACGTCATCCAATGACGCTACAAAGCGTCAAAGTTAAGGCGCCGGTCGCTGCCACTTTAGCACCCACTACCGTAGGCAGGAATTCTGGCAGTGTTGTTTGTTTTTCACTGATGATGACTGGTCGCCACGATTCCCAGAGGAGAAGCTGTAGCTAGCTGCTGAATAGGTGCCTTATCTCCTATGAATGCGATGATCTGCTGCTTTTTGTCCTGGACGCCAAAAATTGTTCATTTTTTTTCGGAACGCAGGAGAAAAATTAAATGGAATGGAAACCCGTGTCCAAAACCATCACCCACCAAGGCAACAGAGCATCGCATTCACCGGAAACAAGGCCTGTCTACGCAGCGTGTTTCTCCATCTCCTCCACTAGCGATTTTGACGATCAGTTGAGATCCCTGAATAACAAACAACATTGCGAGACGTCCCGCCTAACGTCCGTCAACGTATGAAGTTACGTTTGCCAACGAAGTGGTGGCGTAATGACAGGCGCCGGCGCCTGTAACTTCGACGCTTTCTATCGTCGTTGGCAGATGCTTCCGGGCATCGATCCCTACCCTAGATTTGCTCCTCAAGTCGTAGTGAATTGATGTGAGTCAAGAATGCCTTTCAGGTGCCGGCCGCACTGACCGAGCGGTGCTAGGAGCTTCATTCTGGAACCGCGCGACCGCTAAGGTCGCAGATTCGAATCCTGCCTCGGACATGGATGTGTGTGATGTCCTTAGGTTAGTTAGATTTAAGTATTTATTAATTCAAGGGAAGTCTGGCGTGGGACCTGTCGTCTCGCGGTGCGTTTTGGAGTGGGCCAATCCGCGCCTGCGCGCCGTAAGGCACAGAAGTTCGCACTGGGGCGTATCGCTTCCAGTCGGACGTGCCCACAGGGGAAGTGATGCGTCTTATATAGCCTCTCCTTCTCAAGTGGCTCTTTCCGCCTTCAAGTGGTGCCAGACGTTAAGCTTGGCATTTCTCGGGCTCGCCCGGGTGTGCCTTGCGACAAAAGGAAGAGCTGCGACCCAACCCGATGCGAAAGCGAAGGGTGCGTGGCACAGGGGGAGCTGTGTCGAGGGACGAACATCTGTCCCTTCTGTTCGCAGGGCCCAGACCAGCAGGAGCTCTGCATGCCGGCGACTTCGTTTGTCGGCGTGGGATCGCGGCGCGAGTCGGCAAGGGTGCCTCGCCGCGCCCCTGGGTAACCGGGGCGTGTTCTGCCAAACCCAGGAGGTGGTGACATCGCCTGGGCTAGGTTAACTGGGTCCAGACCGCCGAACGTCTGGGGGACCGGCCCGCCACCTGAGTAGGAGTGGGTCCTTGGCCGAAAGGTGGAAACTCGGGCTAGTAGGCGGCGAAGGATGAGAGGTGCATCCGCCTCTCCGGAGTGCGGGGTGCAGTTGCCGAGGAGCGTCGCGTGAAATCGCCGATGACGAAGCCATCGATGGGGACCAGTGCGCTGGCGACGGCGCGCTGAACCCAGCAGTTCGAGAAGGCCCTTGACCTTGGGGCGAGGTCGGTGGGCGAGCTGCAAGACGTCCCCCCCCCCCCCCCCCCCCCCATGCCAGAGGAGCCGGTCCGGGGTAAGAGACAGGCTCCCAACTTTTTTCACTCGTCTACATCATCATGGCCGAACAAGAGACGAGTGATTCGAGTGTGCATTCGAGGTGTTCGATGTCTATTGTTCCTGTCCCAGAAGAGGGCCTGGGGCAAAACGAGGAGAATGTAACTGACTGGCACAATAGAATAAATCAATTATTGGACTCTAGTATAAAGAATGGCAAAATAAGCAATACTGCTGTCCTGTCCATCAAAAAAGAGCTCGCCGCCTGGCCGATCGCTAGCGCGAAGCTCGAGGGGCGGCTAGAAGAACTAGAAAAGGAAAACGAGCGTTTACGTAAACAGCCGACAAAAACATGGGCTGGTGTAGTTGCGCAAGCGGCTCCAAAAACACAAACGCAAACCACAAAAGAGACAATCGCCAAGGTGTCGAAAAGGCCGGACACGGCGGTCTTCTTGAGACCCCTGGCCGGACATGATACTAAGAAAGTACAAGAAATATTCACCACAACGGTGAACCCTGCAAAAGAAAAAATTAAAATAAACAAAGTTAAGGCAACCAAGAATGTGGTTATTGTAAATGTTGCTACAGAAGAAGACAGGGACAAAATTCTTAATCACACGAAGCTCAATAAGGTAGTGAAATGCGAACCGCCTAAAAATCGGAATCCGCTGGTGATATTATACGATGTACCTGTGGCAATAGAGGAAAATGAGATATATGAAACTATAAAAGAACAGAACTTTGAGGAAATGAATATGGAAGCCTTCAAAAATGAGTTTAAGTTGCGCTTCAGAACGGGACCCCGCGATCGTGATGTTGTCCATCACGTCGCGGAAGTCTCGGGGAGTATGTGGCGCAAACTGACCGCTATGGGCAGAATTTATATGGGGTTTCACGCAATTAATGTGAGGGACTACCTGGTGGTTCCCAGATGTCATAACTGCGGTGATCTGGACCATGTCCACAACCATTGCGAGAGGAAGCCGGCCTGCTCCAGGTGTGGGGCAGAAAACCATACAAGGAAAACCTGTTGTAAAACAGGGATATGTATCCCTTGTGTGAGGAGAGGAAAGAAAAGTTGCAATGCTACTGGAAGGAACTGCCCTACATACAGGATGCTCGAGCAACGGCTTATAGCAAGAATAGACTATGGCTGAGTCTGTTCCTGCATCCAGGAAGCCCAAAAGGAAGTCGCCCAGTAAGAGGTTAAGGGATGCGTTGAGAGCAAGCAGATTTAGAGAACTTCTGCGGAAGTTCAACAATGCAACAACTGGAAAAGTGCAAATGGTAGACATAGGGATTCAAACAGACCCTAGTGGGCAGAAGGACGCACCCTCTCCTCCAAGCTGGGGAAGAAGGTCGATTACAGATCATGAGCGACCAAAAGGGCATCCTGTGGTAGGGAGTTTGACTTTCCCGACAATCAAAGACAACACAGCTGATGAAGGGAAAATACAAATCAATGATGTGAGCAGTACGAGTACGTTGAAAGATCCACCCTCCTTTGGAGGCATGGGCGTGGATCCAAGGAGGATTTACCCAAATTTGGAACAGGCATTGCAGCTATCGCGCCTGGAGGAGCCGGCTGTCCTCACCACCGCTTTAAGGCATGTGGTGCGTGTTGGCCATGAATATGGTAGAGACGTCACCTTTTCGGTAATGGAGGCTGTAGATAGAATACAGCTCAAGACAATGAATCTCCCCACTGACTTTGGAGCCCTGCGTGACTTGGTGAAAAAAGTATTCGAAAGGCGAAACGAAAAATTTGATTTGGAAGAACTATATCACCAGTCTGTAATTACAAATGGAAGGCTTGCACACGACTGGAATAAGACCTGGCCAGAATCGCATATTAGAACATACTTTTCCACTGAGCCTTATAAACGTAGGGCAGATTAACTGTCATAACAGCAGACTAGTCACGCAGGAACTCCGGAAGGTGGTGGAGGAGCGGAGACTTGACATACTCTGTCTACAGGAGCCATACTCTCAAGCTGGACGGATCCCCTTTACAGCTGCCAACTGGCAAATAACTCACAGCACAGGTGAGCCAAAAGCTGCAATCATAATTATTAACAAGGCACTGAGAGTTACAGTGCTTACACAGCTTTCTGATGACCACTGCAATGTCGTGGAGTTGCAATCACCCATCGGGGTACTGTACATCATTAATATGTACTTCCAGTACGGAAGGGAGATTGACGAGTTCTTAGATAAACTAACTCAGATAACCACGGCACTGCAGGGGCGGAGAATAATAGTCACAGCAGACATAAATGCAAAGTCCCCCCTGTGGTTCAGCGGCACAAGAGATGAACGCGGAGAAAAGGCTGAAGAGACCATCATGGCCCTACAGCTTATGGTCGCTAACAAGCAAGGGCACCCCCCTACCTATGCAGGTGGCGGGGGAGAAGGTACCAATATTGATATTACCTTGGTAACGCCCAACGCCGCAACCAAGGTAATTGATTGGAAAGTATGGGAACACATGACAACAAGTGACCACAATCTGATTACCTTTTCACTGGGAGACAGGGAGTGCCGCTGGGACATGGGGTGGGAGCTGCAATTCAATTACAATAAGGCCGACTGGGATCGCCTGGCGAGAGAGTGTGACATTCCGACATGGCCGGAAGGTGACGTAAACGTGGAGCTATACGCCGAAGAACTGGTGAGTGCAGTCAACAGAGCGGTGAAAGCAGCCGTACCAACCAGGAGGAGAGCCGTCGCGGCCTCCCCAACACCATGGTCGACAGAACTAGAACAGATGCGCCAGTCTGTAAGGAGGGCTAGGAGGTACTACCAGCGGTGTGCCGTCTGGAGGGAAAAACAGCGATGGCTACAGATTTACAGAGAGGCGAAGGATCATTTTCAACAGGAGCTCAGGGCAGTCCGACTTGCAAGCTGGGAAAAATTTGTTTTAAATCAACTTGCCACAGACCCATGGGGTACCCCTTACAAACTAGTACGGGAGAAAATAAGATCGCCCATGGTGCTGTCCACCGTCAGGAGCGGGGACCGGATGACGGAGACTTGGCAGGAAACTGCCGAGGTCCTTCTCCGGGTCCTGCTGCCTGATGATGTGGAAGAAGAGGATACAGAAGTACAAAGGCTGATCAGGGAGGAAGACCGACAAGATTATGAAAACAACAGTATGGTCTATCCCTTCTCAGAAGAGGAGGTCGAAGCCCAGATAAAAGCCCTCAAAAAGGGGAAGGCTCCTGGACCAGACGGTATCACAGCGGAAGTGGTGCAGTTCCTGGCTCCCCAGCTGGTGGCACCTCTCACCAAGTTGTACAATGAGTGCTTGAGACTCAGAAAATTCCCTAACACCTGGAAGAAGGCAAATGTTGTAATACTTAAGAAAGGCCCAGATAAGGACCCAAAAGAAGCCAAATCGTACAGGCCTATCTGCCTACTAGACATACTGGGGAAACTTTTTGAGAGGTTGCTGGCAGACAGACTGGCTGCACATCGTGTGTTGTGTGGGATGTGCGACAGGCAATTCGGTTTCCGGTCGGGGAGATCAGCGTCTGACGCTATCGCCCTTGCCGCGGAGGTCTGTGGCTCAGCCCCGCACAAATACATTGTTGGCATCATGGTGGATATCAGCGGCGCCTTCGACAATCTGTGGTGGCCCTCGCTCTTCTCTCGCTTGCGAGAGAAAGAGTGTCCAGGGCCGCTATATGGTTGTTTTAGGAGCTACTGTGAGGGAAGGGAGGTCTGGCTATCGTCCCCTAGCGGGAGGGTTAGAAAGCAGATTACAAAGGGGTGTCCACAGGGCTCTGTCCTTGGGCCACTCTTTTGGGACATAACAATGGAATCACTCTTAGAAGATCTGCAGAATAGCGAGGATGTGCTAGAGGGCATAGCCTACGCAGACGACCTCCTTCTGTTGGTTGGCGGCCGCAGCCGCGAAGAACTGGAACCGAAAATTGAGAGAGCAATTTCTATCTTGACCACATGGTGTCACAGAACAAAAATGACTATATCACCCAGTAAGTCTACATATCTGTTGCTCAAGGGACAACTAGTTAGGAACCCGACGGTGAGAATAGACGGCTCGCCAGTGCTTCGGCGACGTGAGGCCCGGTACTTGGGCGTAATCGTCGATGAGAGATGGAACTATACATCGCATGTTGACACAATAACACAGAGATCCCTAGAAACACTGAATAAACTCATTGGCATAGGACACAAGCGGTTTCACTTACCACCAGACCTAATCAAACTATATCATAACAGCATACTGACCTCCACTGTGGGATACGCGTCAGGAGTCTGGGCTCACAGGCTCACGAGGGTCATGCCTGCCATGGCCGTGAGGAGAGTGCAGCGGAATATGCTCCTGCGCTCTGTAGGAGCATATAGAACAACACCAGGGGGGGCGCTATTAGTACTCATGGGGCTGTGTCCTCTGGACATTAAAATAAGAGAACAGGCGGCATGGTACTGGGCCAAGAAAGGCAACAGGGATAAAATGATAGAAATAATGGGGATCTACACGGGCTCTAAATCGGAAATTAGAAATAGGGGGGAAGAACTTTGGCAAGAGCAATGGGATGCGGACGACACAGGTCGGAGAACGCATGAACTGTTGCCAAATATCAAGGAGCGCTTACAGCTCAGATACTTCAAGCCATCAAGAGGACTTCTGCACTTCCTCACTGGACATGGACCCTATCCAGCATACTTATGCAGATTCGGGAAACGGGCTACACCAGCGTGCGACTGTGGGGCCCCACAGGGCACCCCAGACCATGTGGTGTATGAGTGCCATCTCTTCGACGAAGTAGCATCACAACTCAGACTCCAACTACCAAATCAAGACACGTACCACTTACTCAGGCGCGAGGATCACTTTCAAACTTTAAATAATCTTGCGAATGAGATCTCGGGCAAAATATTAAAGGACTTTCTCAGGAACAACCAAAATTAACCCGAAATTGACAAACACCTGACCAGACTTAAGTGCACCCGTCCCTTTCCGCCGGACGTGGAATTGGCCAGCCGTTTCACGGCTGGGATCCGCCACGCTCCTGGACCAGGAGGAGGGTGCACATTTCTACCGGATTTGACCAACACACTGAAATTGACAGTAGCGTAGGAATAGGTTAAGAAGTAGGATAAGTTAGGATAATACCTTAGTATAAACTGCAGCGGTTCAAACGTCTCGGGCCAGCCCGGTGCCAGGGGCATGCCCACTGGACTCAGCCCAGTGGGCCCGGCCACAAACAGTAGGTTTATACTCACGCTGGCACGTGTGTAACGTTGCAGTTAGGTTAAGTAGGTTAATATTAGAAGTAGAAATGCCCATAGCGAAAATAAAAACTAACACTAAAGTAGGTAATAATATTAAGTAATGAATGCTGTAGTAACTGCATTATTGTATGTAAGCAAAGACCCACTAATGCTTCAGGTGGTGGGTTATTCTGTATCATAATATAACATTGGTTAAAAATAAAGATTTTTTTTTTAATTCAAGGGAACTGACAACCTTAGAAGTTAAGTCCCACAGTGCTCACAATCATTTGTTTTAATTTATGGAACATACCGCAGATTATACAGTTATTTCATATAACCAAGTTAAAATGTTACTTTTTTACTATATTTCAAACTTTCTTTGGATATATAAGTACACGAGGCAAAATGTTAGTCATCCACAGAAGACATCACGCCGCTAGTTTTGGTGTTCAAATGTTCAAATGCGTGTGAATTCCTAAGGGACCAAACTGCTGAGGTCATCGGTCCCTAGCCTTACACACTACTTAAACTAACTTATGCTAAGAACAACACTCACAACCATGCCCGAGGGAGGACGCGAACCTCCGGCGGGAGGGGCTGTGCAATCCGTGACATGGCGCCTCCAACCGCGCGGACATTCCGCGCGGCTTGGTTTTCGTAATGGAGGCAATTCGGTGAGGGTGTCACATTTTCTTCATCTCCACTCATTTGTGATTATAGGCCGTAGAGCTAAAAAGATGTGGGGACACTGATTCCTTTGTTTCGCCCGCTGTTCGAAATAGTCGCTGACATTTTTCTACAGAGATGAACACAGATGATTTGCCAGATCAGTTCACATGCCTACATTTTCACCGTATCGTGAACGTATGCATGCAGACATGTAAGACGACTGTCTTCATCTTGGAAAAGGAATGACTCCACAGTACATTTATCTTTAATAGTTTGAAAGAAGACCAATTTCGGTTGATGTTCACGGTACCTGAATGAATGAGCCCAAGTTAGGGTAAGAGAAATACTACCGCCTGCCTCCCGCTATCTTCAAAAAAGATAAAAACCTATAAAACTGCAGGCCCTCCTCCGTCCTAAGCTGCATCCACCACATGCTGCGGTTTAAATGATTCACTGGATCACCAGCGCATTTGATGTCTTGCATCATTTGAAAAGAGGTTAAACAGTGATTTGTCGGGTCACTGTACATTCTGCCAACAAGAAATCTTTCAGGACATACGTTGTTTAGCAAATTTAAGGAGTGCGTCTGTATGCCCCGCTTTCAGCATTGTACTTTCGCGGTTTATCAAGTCCTGTCGGGCTTGAAACTGAATGTCATTGAACAGCACTTCCTGTCGCCACATTCGACAGTTCCATTTCATACACCAATAACTCCAGCACTCTCATTCACGGAGTAGTGAAAGCCACGTCAAAACACGATTGTTCCCTCTTGTATCATTCTCTCATGTCTTCACTTCTAGTTATTTTACTGCGTTGATTACATACATCCAACTGACACATGCAAACAGTTTAACCGCCGAAACTACAGGCCATAGTAGAGGGCACATGAGCGCCTGGTTGCAGCTGCACGCGACATTCAGCGCTCTAGTATTGGGGGACAGAAATGCCCTTATGAGGAAGGAGCAGAAGAAAGGGGTACTAGAAATGAGACGAATTGAGTTATGCACTAAATTAAGTAATAGCGAATACTCTCTCCGAGAATCACAAGAGACAGTGGTGTACTTGAAAAGGCCAGGAAATACGGAAAGACTTCAGTTAGATTACATCATGGTTAGGCAGAGCTTCCGAAGTCAGATACTGGGTTCTAAGACGTACCCAGGAGCAGATACAGACTCAGATCAGAATATAGCAGTGATAAAGAGTAAGGTGAAGTTCAAGAGATTAGTCGGGGGGAATCCATACTCAAAGAAGTACTAAGGAATTAGAGATTAGTCGGGGGGAATCCATACTCAAAGAAGTACTAAGGAATGAAGGAATACGATTGACGTTCTGTAAGTCTATCTGCGATAAGGACCAGTTCACTAGGTAGTTCAGCTGAAGAGGCATGGACGCATCTAAAAAGCGCAAACACAGTAGTTGGAAAGAAAAACGCATGCACGAAGAATGTAACTGCGAAGAAACCACTGGTAAAAGAAGACATAATTAAGTTGATCGATGAAAGAAGGAAGCACACAAATTTCAGCAATAAAGATAAACAAGTGGCTGAGGAATGTAATAAATATGAACTGCAGGAAAGGTGAGACGCAATAGATACATGGAAAGTGTGAAGATATCGAAAAAGAAATGACTGTCGGAACGACTCACTCAGAATACAGTAGAGTCAAAACAAACATCGATGAAATTAAAAGCAAGGATGGTAATAGTAAGAGTGCGAGAAGAGAGCGGATGAGTGGAGAGAGAATGTTAAAAACCTCTATGGGGGGGGGGGGGGGAGAATTGTCCGACTACGTGACAGAAGAAGAAGCAGGAGTTGATGTAGAAAAGAAAGCAGATTCAGTGTTAGATTCATAATTTAAAAGAGTGTTTAAGACTTAAAATCACATAACTCAGAACTTTTCATCAGAATTGCTAAAATCATGGTGGATGGTGGCAACAAAATGATTATTCATGTTTGTGTGTAGAATGTAGGAGTCTGGCGATATAACATCTGACTTTCGGGAAAACTTCATCTATACGATTCCGAACACTGCAAGAGCCGGCAAGTGAGAGAATTATCGCACATCCAGCTTAAAAGTTCCTGTATCCCAGTTGTTGACAAGAACAACATAAAGAACAATGCAAAAGAAAACTGATGATCTGTTACATAACGAATAGTTTGACTTTAGAGTGGCACGTTACGATGTTAATGGAAACAACGCTAATGAAAAATCAAGGCACTCTCATAACATTTGTCGATCTACAAAAAGCGTTCGACTATGGAAAATGGTGCAACATGTTCCAAATTTTGATGAAAATAAGGGTAAGCTATAATGAAACACGGGTAGTATACATAATGTACAAGAGCCGGGAAGGAATAATGAGAGTGGCAGACCAAGAACGAAGTGCTTGTATTAAAAATGGTGTAAGGCAGGAATGTAGTATTTCACTCCTACGTCCAATGTATACACCGAAAAAGCAATGATGGAAATGAAAGAAATGTTCGAGAGTGGAATTAAAATTCAAGGTGGAAGGACATCAATGGTAAGATTCGCTGATGATATTGGTATTCTCACTGAAAGTGAGGAAAAATTACAGGATCTGCCGAATGGAATGAACAGTCAAATGAGTGCAGAATGTGATTTGGGAATAGATCGAAGAAAGACGAAAATAATGAGAACAGCATGGAACGTAACATGAGGATGGTCACGGAGTACATGAATGTAAGGAATTCTCCTACCTAGGCAGCAGAATAACCAATTACGGATGGACCAAGAAGGATATCAAAAGTAGACTAGCACTAGCAGAAAGGGCATTCCTGGTCAATAGAAGTCTACTGGTCTCGAAAATAGGCCTTAATTTGAGGAAGAATTTCTGAGAATGTAGGTCTGGAGCTCAGCATTCTATGGTAGTGAATCAGGGACTGTGGGAAAAGCCGAAAAGAGAGGATCGAAATATTTGAGATTTGTTGCTAGAGACGTATGTTGAAAATGATTCTAGCCGATAAGGTAACGAATGATCAGGTTGTGCTTAGAATCAGAGAGGAGAGGAATATATGGCAAACACTGACAAGAATAAAACACAGGATGATAGGACATCTTTGAAGACAATAAGGAATAACTTCCAAGGTACTAGAGAGAGCTATAGAGGGTAAAAACTGTAGAGGGAGCCAGAGGTTGGTATACATTCAGCAAATAATTCAACGTAAGTCACAAATACTACTCTGAGATGAAGAGCTCGTCACAGGGAACAAATTCTTGGCGAAACACATTCAACTATTCAGCAATCTGATGATTGAAAAAAGTGAATAAGTTGGTATGACTATTTTGTACCCTACCATATGGAATGTTGCTAGTAAATTGTTGCTAAATGCTAGTAGCTTTTCACTATATTTTGTAAGGTGTCAGGCAAATCCGACACCTTCCATGAAAACCCTGACATGATAAGCAAATCCAGTAGTATGTCACATAGCTCCGAATAAATCGTGACATTAAATTAACCAAAGTAATACGAGTAACGAGTGAGCAATCGGAATACCACAGACTAACACAGGAATGCCTAAATGCATGTCATACCTTCCCACCATGAGTCAGACGCAGTTCCGAGGGGAGAAACGAGAACAGAAGCCGAGAGCAGAACCGTGTTAAGCTGAAGGCCCTACGATAAGGGACGGACACCCACGTCGCCAACTAACCGCTAGGTTCCCCCCCCCCCCCCCCAGCCCATGTTAAAAGCTAGAGCCCTCAAGAAAAACAGTATAGATCTTACGATAAAACAAAAAAGGGCCCACCACCCGCAAGTTTTAGCGTGAGACATTTTCGTGTCTCTGTTACGTTAGGACCACCCCCCAGCCTATGTTAAAAGATAGAGCCCTCCAGAAGAAAAGTATAGATCTTACGATAACGCTAAAAGGACCACACCAACTGCAAGTTTTAGCGTGAGACTTTTTCACGTCTCTGTTACGTTGCAAACTTTAAAAACATTGCCCCACCACGAAAAGAATAACGTTTCTCATTGGATAGACAGAATTTTTGTAGGCGGAGCTTAGGGTTAACATTGAGGTCCTGATTGGTCAGATGAAAACACAGCCAGATAGTTTTTTTTTAAACCAACTTCGGTAAATGGTAGTAAGGAGAAATTAGGAGAAGTGAGTTAGTTCCAAGACAGCGAGCTGAATGGCTGCTGCGACGGCCTCGGACCCCTGACGAACACCGACAAGGTAATGAACGCGCGCGATGACGCATAACAGCGCATAAAGCTTCACTCAGAACTGCAGAAGTCTCATCTGTTACACCCCATTTTTGCGTAATACTAGTGTCAATCGCCAATTAAAGTTTATGGTGTTCACATTGGCCACTTGAAGTAAAAATCTGAAACGCGATGATTTTTCTGATATATAGTTATCAGTTATAGTTATATAGCCACATCAGCCACTGTAATTTACGACAAGTTAGATAAGTAATTAAAGATAATTGAGGGCAACTGTAGACCATTTTGATAGTTTTCTCTCTTGCGAAACTTAATTTAAAGCTAGATTATAGATGTGATACGGCATAGGTCATCCTTCGATCCGTTGTAGAACTTGGAAACCCATTCAGGGAATATTCGTTCACATTTTTGTTGAACGCAGTTGGTTTTTACCATCCTGTATTAAAACACTTCCTTTTATTAATAGAGCAATTTATAAACAATGTTTTGTGAGTAGAATAAAATTTCCAATGGTAAACTAATGCTTTTCGACGTTATTTTACCAGCTAACTAAAAATAGGAAAGCCTTGAACCCCTTTCACTAAATTTAGTTAGTATTAAGATTCTTTTACAGGGAGTGCAGTGCAGCTGACGCTGAAATCATTAAGTATTTGGTTATATCAATGCTAGTCTCACTGAATTCTTCTGAATTCTACATGTCATGTGTGGTCTGGCGTCTCCTTACCAGCAACAGGTCCCAGGTTCAAACTAGTCCATTCCCTAAAAAACACGCTCTGAGCGTCGTTTCGCGAAAGTGGTAGGGAGACACGATATAGAACAGACAGGCACCACGCAGAATGTTAGAATTTTATTAAAAACCTGAACAGATAATTTTTGTGCGTGAGGCACTGTCTGCAGAAAAAAGGAAAGTTTATTCAAATTTCCATCTGTACGTTCCGTGATTCTCACTTAGGGTCAAGGGAACCTTGTTTGGCACTGATGACTGCAAATGATACGTACTTCTGCTAATCCAGTTAATAGGTGTTTTACTTGTGCTTCCTTTTAACGAAGAAAAACCTAGAACAGAGAATAGTTCTACGTTTAGCAAACGGTGTTAAGCAATAAATTAGTTTTAAAAAATAATAATTCTTCTTGAAGTTAACTGTTAAGCGATCGACAGAAAGTATGTAATGGAAGCAGCTAAATTGTTGTTGGAAATCACCATAGTGATCTAAAGGAATGTAGAAAAGGGAAGTTCTTAAATTCTACCATATAAAATCACGAACTTCAAACTATTTTCACCATATACTACACTTCTTGGTACTCACACTCAAAGAGGAACTTCTGTTGCTTTCAATAGTCCTAAGTTTGTAAATCACAACAGCCGTAAATCAAAACTCTGAAAATTCTCGAATCAGTTCAGAAATGTGGTAGATATTGAGATAAATAACGGTTACCGCGTAAAGTCAGCGCTGGCACGTGAGTCGTAAACGACAGAGAAGAGAAGGCTGTGAGTAGAATCTCACACTGACTGAACTCCCTCCAGGACCATAACGCGGCAACAGCGGTCCCTACGTGAAAACGACATAAGCGCCACGCCAGACTGGAGAGGGCCCATATCGATAGCAACTTCAACGTTAGCCGACGCGTCGTAGCCTCTTCATTAGTAATCTCTACGTAGCACAGTTAGACATCAGCAGTCACTGCTGTTCAGCTGACAGATTTTTGTTAGAACTGGTCGTTAGGACCAGAACTGTTAGTTGTGTTTGTCTATTCTGAAAAAGATTGACATTTTGTACGTCGCCCGTTGCTTGCGACACATCTGCGTAATAACACTCGAGGATAATTGTGTATGAAGGAATACAAGACTTCTCAGATCTTGTTGTAATAAGTGCGCAGTCCGCAGCTCGTGGTCCCGCGGTAGTGTTCTCGCTTCCCGAGCACGGGGTCCCGGGTTCGATTCGTGGCGGAGTCAGGGATTTTCACCTGCCTCGAGATGACTGGACGTTGTTCTGTCGTCCTCATCATCATCATTCATCCCGTGACTTCGTAGGCTTTCCCGGCGTAATAAGTCTTGAAAATCTCTTCGGGTTTGCTGCCGGATCCTAAAATCAACTTGACTCGATATTTCGGCGATCCACCTGGTCGCCATCTTCAGGAGAATGCTGCTTGCTGATGCGCACACAGATCGGTATCTGCATTCTACAAGTTGTCATCCACCCTACCAACGCAGTGGCGTCCTCAGGACTTTGGTACGGAGAGCATATGCCATTTCCGACGCGGACAGCTTAACCCAAGAACTTGCGCATTTGATGGCTGTTTTTAAGGATAATGGATACTCCGAGAAGCAGATTCGTCGGGCTATGGAGTTTGGACCATCTCTGGAGGTGCATGAAGAGGAACATGGATCGGTGGCCTTTCTTCCCTATGCAGGAGGTATATCGTTTAAGATTGGACGAATTTTAAGGAATTTTAACATCAAAAGTGTGTTCCGACCGCCTTCTAAGATTAGGGCACTACTTGGCTCTGTAAAAGATGATCTGGGGCTTAGGAGGAAACCCGGTGTATACAAAATTCCGTGTCAGTGTGGGAAAACTTACATTGGTCGTTCGATTCGCACAGTTCATGACAGGTGTGTGGAACACCGACGCCATACGAGGCTACAACAGCCGGAAAAATCGGCAGTAGCAGAACACTGTTTAAATGAGGGACACGGCATGAAATATGACGAAACGGTGGTAGTTGCCAACATTTCCAGTTTTTGGAACAGTGTTTATAAAGAGGCAATTGAAATTAGGTTGGCGGATAATTTAATCAATAGAGACAATGGGTTTCCTCTTAGCAGGACGTGGAATCCGGTACTATCCCGCATCAAAATTGAACGTTCTTCGGTGCGACCATGAGTGCGATATATCGTTGCCGCAAATTTCTACCAGGGGCGGCGCCCCTTCCCTGTCTTGGAGGGCAGCAACTGTGACGGGCGGCGCACGCGCCGTGTACTGCACGGTGGGCTATATAGGACGTCGTTTTGCAGCCAGGCGTTAGTTCTCAGCGGGACTCATCAGCAAGCAGCATTCTCCTGAAGATGGCGACCAGTTGGATTGCCGAAATATCGAGTCAAGTTGATTTTAGGATCCGGCAGCAAACCCGAAGAGATTTTCAAGATCATTCATCCCCATTACGATCGGAGGAAGTCAATGGCAAACCACCACCTCTAGGACCTTGCCTAGTACGGCGGTGCAGTTCTCCAGCATCGTCCCCTTCGCTCTGTCAAGGAGTATGGGACTTCATCATCATCATGTTGTAATAAAAATCATTAATACGAGTTGTTTGATTGTTTGTCTAGTGAACCGAGAATGCAAGATTCCTAGACACAACAGTAACTACAGGCGTTTGTATTTTTTTCAGCTTGTATCTGAACGGGAAGTACTTTTTCAATGTTCCAGCTACTGAGAAATTCTACAGCATCTGACACCAGCATGTATGTATTGTGCACCTCTGCATATTTCAGAGAAATATCTCTCTTCCATTCTGCTCTGCAATAGGCAGAACACAGTTTATGATAGCTCGCACAGAAGGTTACTAACAGGCGGTTTCGGAAGTGAATGACAGCGGAGATCACAATATCAACGAATAATCAAAACAAGTCCAGGGCGTATCCAAGTCGTCTTAAGCGAACACAAGATTCCAGGGAGGCATCCAAATCACAAACATGAGTCGGGCCAGATCAAAACCCTACCATTCAATGGTGCACAACTAAGGCCTCAGTAAATAGTGAGTGGCAGGTCGCAGTAGCTGGACGGCGGTATTTAGCTGGAGCGAGCCGCCATTGTCGCCTGGAGCCAGAGTTCCTCTGACGTCTTCTCCCTACCGACACTCGCGCTTGGCGTGGAATCACTGTTGAATACTGAAGTCTCTGTCTTTCCTACGAACAACAGTGCACATATGTTGACACTTTCTTGTAGGAATTGGTGAAAAAGTTACACACAAAAAATAGTGTTACTTTTTGAATTATTGATCAAAATAAGCCCATACTGATCGCACTAAAAAGTTTTATGAACTTATTTGGAAAAAGAGTGACATCAACTGAAGGCCTGTTATGGCTCTCCTGCTCCCTATTTGTCATTTTGACGTCAGTCTGCCTTTGACATTAATTCCTATGTAAGTGAGCTGGGTGCTGTGGCAGAGCGGTTCTAGGGGCTTCAGCCAGGAACCGCGCTGCTGCTACGGTGGCAGGTTCGAATCCTGCCTCTGGTATGGATGTGTAAGATGTCCTTAGGTTAGTTAGGTTTAAGTAGTTCTAAGTCTATGGGACTGATCACCTGAGATGTTAAGTCTCATAGTGCTTCGAGACATTTGAACCATTTTTGAACTTATGGTAAGTGATGTTCCAATAAAAGTTGTGTGTAACTAAAAGGAGACGACAGGAGAAAAATTAGTGCTACGTCTGGTTTACAACTTATGAAAGTATACTGAAAAGTAAATCATGTTCTTTAGTACACATTTGTTTCGAAAGTAAGACAGGCAAACGTCCCGTCGTATGTTTTGTTCCAACGGCAGTTAGGTTTACATAATGGACGATGACATAAAAATATTATTGCTGTAAGTCGTTTATAAGGTATTAAATAATCTGGAAAGTGAATCATGCTCTTTGTTGCCAGAAAACGTTGGGTAGAAGCTTTCTGAGGACACCTATTGAACTGTGGTGTAAAGCCTCTGCACAAGTCCTCGAATAGACACAAACTGAGTGGAGCTAGTTGACGGATAAACGCATTTTTGTGTTAGTAAATGCGACAAATATGAGCGGTAATATGAGGTGTTGTTTCATCTCGTCAGTACGATGACCTTCCGTGTCAGTCTCAGGCTCAATCGCAACTGATATTCATGAGAAATCACGTGAGATTAATACGAGAGGTCAACCGGCCCCGAACATTGAGAATATTTAAACATCTCGTATCACCAATGGCGATATTTCTTTCTTTCTTTCTTTCTTTCTTTCGCTTGTGCCTTTTCCCGCAGCTAGGCAGGGTCAGCATGGTTAATCGGATTTGGCAATGTTAGTAGAATGGGTGGCCGGATGTCCTCCCTGCCGCCACCCCGTACCCCCTGGGACGGAATTAATGTACCGCAACTGTCTGCGACTAGTGTAATCCATGGAATAGTGCGAAAGTGTTCAAATGTTGGCGCAACGTGTAACTGAGGGGGATGTGGGGACGAGCCCGGTATTCACCTAGGGGGATGTGGAAAATCACCTAAAAACCACATCCAGGCTGGCTGGCACACCGGCCGTCGACGTTACTCCGTCGGGCGGATTCGATCCGCGGCGAGGGCGACTACCCGAGTGCAGGGCGCAGCGCATTAGTGCTCTCGGCTAACCTGGCGGGTCCACCAATGGCGACATTTATCCCTGATCATCCCGAGTAACGTCATGACTGGCACAGTAAATGCCGTAACAGGAATTTCTACAGTATACATGTTCATTTCAACATCATGTTCGACAACGCAGATTCTAAACCATACATTATAAACACTCGTGCTCAGATTGATGTGGTGCTGCGATGAAAATACTCATATCCAAGAAAAGGGCAGGTCTATTTTCGATCGTCTGGATTTATTTTTCCCTTAGCCACTTAGACAGTTACAATTTACTTCAAAACCCGTTCTCCACTTCCTTACTGTCAAAACGAAGAAGTCCGTATGTAGCGACTTGGACATCGACGCCGCAGCATGTTTCGTGGCGTTTCTTGGATGATCTCGTACTTCTGGACGGCGCAATCGATTGACACATTTGTACATCTGTCTGTTGGGAGCATATCAACCTTTACATGGAGTTTGTTTCTCTGCGGCATGGTGGCGCAACCAAACTCTCCGTATTTAATACCAGTCATGTGTCGGATCACCTGGAGCTATCTGTTCGCGCCATGGATCCTCACGAGACACACCTAGCGCAGCTGGCCGTGGCCTTGGAGTCGCCATCGCTGAACATCACTGTAGGTATCTTCAAAAACCTCGTTGGCTCTCTTCCTGCATGTCTCATAGCAGTTCGTGCAGCGAACAGTGTTTATTCAGGCTTTTGAAAGGCGGTCGCATTAACGTAGCTGGCCGTACGCAATTCCAAGAAATTTGTTGAGGGATCAGGCAATATACCACGACCCCCGACCTTGTCGCTCTTTCAGGGATCAAGAAAACGAGATCAGACAAATTTCAGCGCGTGTGGAATATGTGAGTCACTATTCTTTCGGTGCTCCATTAAAACAGGGCAATAAGTATCGTTTCATTAAACAATTGATCGCAAGGTATTTTCGAATGTGCTCTTGTCACACTACACGCACTGTACGTCATTCTTTTGAGTCAATAAGAAATCTCTTGAAGAAGCGTGGGGATGTACAGGGTGCTGAAAAGTTGAGCTGAGAAATAATTAGGAACAAAAAGTTCGATAAGAAGCGCATCTTCCGTGTTACGATACGTCGCGTCGCTTCCGTGTAAATTGGCCCTGAAATTAACGAATCACGCCGCTGTGCTAAAAAATTCAAGTGGTTAACATCACCAGAAACACTTAGTGTTGTTTGTTCTCATATCATAGGTAATACCGCACAAGATGGTTGAAGGTGGCTCAAATGGCTCTACATCTACATTTACGTGATTACTCTGCTATTCACAATAAAGTGCCTGGCACAGGGTTCAATGAAACATTTTCAAGCTGTCTCTCTACCGTTCCACTCTCGAAAGGCATGCGGGAAAACCGAGCACTTAAATTTTTCTGTGTGAGCCCTGATTTCTCTTATTTTATCGAGATAATCATTTTTCCCTATGTAGGTGGGCGCCAACAGAATGTTTTCGCAATCGGAGGAGAAAACTGGTGATTTAAATTTCATGACAAAGTCCCGTCGCAACGAAAAACGCCTTTGTTTTAATGATTGCCACTCCAATTCACGTATCAAGACTGTGACACTACCACTCCTATTTCGTGATAATACCAAACGAGCTACACTTCTTTGTACTTTTTCAATGTCACCTGATGCGGATCCCACACCTCACAGCAATAATCCAGAATAGGGCGGACAAGCAGTCTCTTTAGAAGACCTGTTGCACCTACTAAGTGTTCTGCCAATGAATCGCAGTCTTTGGTTTACTCCACCCACAAAATTATCTATGTGATCGCTTCAATTTAGGTTAATTGTCATTGTAATCCCTAAGTATTTAGTTGAATTTTCAGCCTCCAGATTTTTGTGACTTATCATGTGATCGAATTTTAACTGATTTCTTTTAGTACTCATGTGTATGATAGTGTAACAAATAAGCCCTCGGTCACAAATATTACGTCAAAAACTGAGCTGATTTCGACGCTACTATGTGCGTCGTCTTCAGAATTAGAATAACTGTACTAAAACATTAGGTATATACTACATTAATAAAATTAAAGTTTGTACTGACTCCGGCTGAGATCTTTAATAAGTGACTTGTAAGTACTGCATCTTTTCGAGTCAGTACAAACTTTAATTTTATTAATGTACTAAATACCTAATGCTTTAGTACAGATAGTCTAATTCTGATGACGACGCTCATAGTAGCGTCGAAACCAGGTCAATTTTTGACTTAATATTTGTGACCGAGGGCTTATTTGTTACAATATAATTCTGACACGGTCACTGAACCTTACCAGCTATGTTCTAAGTTTTCATGTGTATGACTTCACACTTTTCCTTAATCATTGTCAATTGCCACTTTTTGCACCACACAGATATCTCACCTAAATCATTTTAAAGTCGTTTTGATCATCTGATGACTTTACAAGACGATAAATGCATCTGCAAACAATCTAAGACGGCTACTCAGATTATCTCCTATGTCGTTAATGTAGATCAGGAACAATAGAAGGCCAATAACATTTCCTTGGGTAACGCCGGATATTACTTCTGTTTTACTCTATGACTTTCCGTCTACTACTACGAATTGTGACCTTTCTGACACTAAATCACGAATCCAGTCGCACAACTGAGGCCATACTCCGTAGGCACGCAGTTTGAATAGAAGACGCTTGTGAGGAACGGTGTCGAAAGCCTTCTGGAAATATAAAATTATGGAATCAATTTGATATCCCCAATCCAGATCACTTATTACTTCATGAGTATAAAGAGCTAGTTGTGTTTCACAAGAACAATATTTTCTGAAACTGTGCTATGTGTCAATAAATCGTTTTCTTCGAGGTACTTCATAATGTTCGAATACAGTATATGTTCTAAACTCCTACTGCAAATCGACGTTAGTGATATAGGCCTCTAATTCAGCGGATTACACCTACTTACCTTTTTAGGTATTGGTGTGACTCGAGCAATTTTCCAATCTTTAGGCACGGATCTTTCTGTGAGCGAGTGGTTGTATATAATTGCTAAATACGGAGCTATTTTATCAGCATACTCTGAGAGGAACCTGACTGGTATACAATCTGGACCGGAGCCCTTGCCTTTATTAAGTAATTTAAGCTGCTTCGTTACTCCAAGGATATCTACATCTATGTTTATCATTTTCGCAGTTGTTCTTTATTGGAATTCAGGAACATTTACTTCGTCTTCTTTGGTGATGGAGTTCGGAAAACCGTCTTTAATAACTCAGCTATAGTGGCACTGACTTCAGTGACTTCACCGTTGTCATCACGCAGTGAAGGTATTGATTACGTCTTGCCACTGGTGTGCTTTATGTATGACCGGGATCTCTTTGGGTTTTCTGCCAGATTTTGAGACATTATTATTATAATTATTAAAAGCATCTTGCATTGAAGTACGTGCCATATTTAGAACTTCTGTAAAACTTTTTAAATCTCGGGGGTTTTGGGTTCTTTTAAATTTGGAATGTTTTTTTCGTTGCTTCTGCAACAACGATCTGACACCTTTTATGTACCATGGGAGATCAGTACCATCACTAGTGCTCTAAGCGCTATGGGACTTAATTTCTGAGGTCATCAGTTCCCTAGAACTTAGAACTACTTAAACCTAACCAACCTAAGGACATCACACACGTCCATGGCCGAGGCAGGATTCGAACCAGCGGCTGTAGCGGTTCCAGACTGAAGCGCATGGAACCGCTCGGTCACAACGGCCGGCACCGCACAAGACTGCTGAGCCTTTACCTCGGATTCCATTCTTACTACCATCCCATGTTCAACTCCTGTATCGCTCTCTTCTACAGCTTTACGCTTTAGAAATGTTTGGCAACGACGAATATGTTTGGCGGCACAATCTCTGGTGGGTCGATTTGCGCACACAACGATTTCATTGGTTAACTTTAACGATAAGTAGCTCGGAAACGGAGCAATGTATCGAAGTTTTTCTTAACAGTTATTTCTCAGCACAACCTGCCCTGCAACACTCTCAGAAGCTCTTCCGACTTTTACTGACAATCCTTTTTACACAAGGTAATTTTTTCCAAGGTGTACAAACTGTAGAAATTGATCCTTGACAGGATACGGAGCAAAAAAGGTGAACTAATTAGGTCCGGAAATGTATAGTTTCAATGCTAGAGACCATTCATTCAATAATACCTTGTTACTGAAACTGCTGTCTGATACACGGTGTAACATGCAGCCACAGTTACAGTACGTGTTGAAAATGGTTTCCATGTGCCTCAACACATGCGTGTACGCGTCGTAGCATATTCCGTCTCACACGTTCACATCGACGAGGCTGTATCCGAACAGTATCAGAGGCAGCATGAGTACGCTGCTTCAGTGTCGAAACATCTGGAATGGGCTCTGCCTACACGATTCTTTTGAGATGCCCCCATAACAGAAGTCGCACGGGTTGAGATCCAGTGAACGAGGACGACATGAAACTAGGCCCTCTCTTCCTATCTTGGGAAGATACGATTGAGATGCATCCGGATGTTAACGACGAGGTGGGCTGGAGCAGCATCATCCAAGAGCGAAATAACCCTTGGAATCATTAATGGCACTTCGTCCAGCAAGGGAGACAAAGTGACCCGCAAGAAACGCCCATATTTTCGGCCTGCTACGTGACGTGGAAGGAAGACTGATCCCAAAATACGATCCCCATTATTATCCCGGACCACACATTCCGGCTGTACCGATGCTGAATATTCGCTGTCACCATACCACGGGGGTTCTGCATACTATCCGACAGACGACACTTATAAAAGTTGAGTTTACCATTCCGCGTAAAGTTTGCCTGATCTGTGAATAGGATGGATGACACAAATCCCGGGCTCGTAGTTGTCTGGTGAAGACGGAACTGCTTCCGATTTGGAACGTCTGTCGCTAATAAGCCCTGCACACGCTGTGAGTGATAACAGCAGTATCAATAGGCATGCAGAATGTTCCACACCGTCGTCTGGCTTACCCTGGTAGGACAACTGCCTGGTACTGACGCGGCGGTGGCCTTCCACAGTGTTAATGACATGTCTGGTGCCCGAACATTTCTGGTACATCCATCATGATTTCCTGCTTTGTAAAACGAGCCAGTCTCAGACAAACAGCGAAACATTCTTGCAACCATAGAATGGCTCCAAGCACTTGTAACGTCCCCTTAGAGAAATTATACAAGACTGGTCTATGTGAAACGTCCTCTTTGAACAATTATACACGAATGTGCTTAAACTGAAACACAATATTTTTTAGCGCAACGCAATCTGACTTCCAAAAATCCCTGCAAAAGAATGGCCCTGACTAACATTAACCTATACGTTTCACAAATCGCTTACCTCACAATAATCTTCGGTACTCAAGCTACTGCAATCCAGCAATCGCCACTACTGCCAACTAAATAAAAGATTCAAACTACTGAAGGCACTTACTACTGATAGGCATAGTTAGCAAATGAAAGATTTTAATAGAGAACAAACAATGTATTTACTTCACTAGTCATAATATATATAGCAGTTCATGACACCAATTTTTACAAATTTCAAAACTCCGCCATCTCTCTCCCTACGTCCACCACTGCTGGCTGCTCACCTCCAACTGCGCAACGCTACGCGCTGTTAGCATCCAGCTGCCGCTGCCCAACACTACAATGGCGAGTATTACAACAACCAGCCACAGACTGCACACGGCACAGACAGTGATTTTCATACAGAGCGCTACGTGGCGGCGGCGTTACCAATTAAAAAACCTAAACAGCCTACTTACATAGCCCCCATGCTCCCCACAAAAAATTTTACAAATTGTTTTGGGCAGTGGCCAATACAGATTTGAAATTTTTTTTGATAATTATGATTACAATAATAAAGAAATCAAATGCACACACTTATTGATACAATGTTGGTCAAAAGTTAAATTTTTCTCACAGTCCATAAAGACAGTCCTGATCATTCATCAAAGTAGAATTGCAGTGTTTTTCTCTAAGTCTGAGTAGTAAAAGAAAAGGCACACGGAAGTAGTGGATTTCTAAGCAGTCTTGAAGAAGTAGTGTTGTCCTTCCAACGACAGACAGTGCTGACTCTTGACATGCAGACAGGTAATGGGCCACAGCAGAGTCAGTCGACGTTGAAGACTATTGGTACTTAGGTCATCACAGAGCAGACCCACTGTAGTCCTGGTAGAGATTAATGGTATTGGTGGGTCATCAAAGGTGTAGACCCACTGTAGTCCTTGTAGAGATGGCCAGCAGCCATCTGGTTGACTGTGCAGGCGCACAATCACCATTGAAGAGTCTTGCGGATAATATAGCAAGTCCATAACCACCACTTGTGCACTCACAAATTGTTTTTTTTAAATGTCCTTAGAACCAGCAATGCTGTTATCCAGTCCCTTGCTGAATTATTAACACACGTGAAAACACTATCAGTCCCTACTTCTCACATATTATCCATATACTATGACCAACAGAAACGTGTGCAGTGGAATGTAATTTACAAGTTACTTAATTTGATGAACTGGTGTCAATTACAATTTTATAACATGAAAATACAATAGCAAAGGTACAAAATACATCTTTAAATAACATAACAATACAGAGAACATTTCCAGTAGTACAGGCTTTACAAATGAATCGAAATAACAAATTCATAGGTGTTGCAAAAATTATAAGTACATATATAAAAGATCATAATAATTATTGAAACATCAACTTCACACATTAGCATTAAAATAAAAGAGAATAAATAATGTCTAAACATCAGAAAAACTCTACAATGTAAATATTATTAGCTAAACACATAAAGACAGGAAGAACACAAATATACAAGAGTACACAAACACATAGCGGAATAATAGAAAGGGAAAGGATAGGGTTTCTTTTACTGCAGTATCTTGCAAACAAAATTTTTTTCCTTCTTGGAGATCTCCATTCGTTCTTCATTATTTCCAAAAAGTCCTATCTGTACATGCTTTCTGTACTTTTCTCATATAACCTCTCAGTGCATTTCTTCAAATTCATCGCAACTCATTCTCTTATATAGGCTACCCCCTCTTAAGCTAACTTAAATCTACTGAGCTCAGATGCTTAACTAAGGGACAAGGCAGCAGCAGCAGCAGCAGCAGCAGCAGCACAAAACAATTAATACAAACAGCAATGACAAAAAAATGCAAGTAAGCATAGCGAGCAGCAATAAATGTAATAATTTATATCTAAACATGACAAAGCTGAAGCAGAAAAAATATTACAGTAAAAATGTTTAATACCTATGTCACATCTTAACACTAGAGTGATGCATCACGAGAACATTCGCTAGCAGATAAGTAACCAAATCGTAAAAAAAATTATTTTTGCAATTCCCGTGAAGGGACATGTCTATTTGTGCTCTCTTTTCCAAGAAAGTAAATCATAAAATGATTCTTTACTGGGTGTGTAGACAGAAAATAGTGATATTAGTACATCTATTAAATTTTATAGTAACCATTGCTGCAGTGCAGCTAGAAACTAGGTATTCAACAAAACAGGCAAAGCAAGGCGTGAAACGTCATTCACTATCCACATGGCGTTACATAATGCAGTAAACAATCTTTCAACTAGTAAGACAATAGACGTGAAATGTTTCTCTTCGTTTCATTAAGCATTTCAATAAATATCATCAATTACGAGCTCCACAGTATAATCATATGTTTTCAAGTTTGAGCGTGTCGTATTTGCGATGCTTTCTACAAAGCAATGAATGTCAATAGCGAGGATAATGGCCTCTTTTTTTTCACCTAATGACTTTCTTTTGTCAGACGACTACCTCTCAGCTGGGCGCCCAAAACGCATTAGTCAAGGTCACTTACCTTTCTTACTGAAATATTTACGACAGTAGTTTCCGCTACAGTGACAGTCTCATATAAAAAAATTTCACAAGTTGAGAATTTGTGTTACAAATGTGTAAAAACAAAGTGCTTTAAATACAATAGTGTCCAAAAAATTTTCGCCAGCATAGTGATACATTCACGCATATACACACATTTCATAACTCTTAAAGTACGATTCTCGGTTTCCAACATCCTTTTTCACAAACCAGAGTCCCTAACCACTACTCTTTATTCCTTACCTTATTCGTCGACACTTCCTCAATATTTCATCATAACAGATATATAGCATAATCAAATAACTCATATAGCATCAGCTTATTGAGCATAAACATACCACAACAGCATAATACACATAGTCATCGTAATAATAACATCATAACACCTCAGTCAAATCTCAAAATCGTCGTAGCTTCCTCCAATAAATTCAAAACCTAAAAAAAAATTCTCTGCTCATGTCAAAAGTGTCATCTGCCTCAAACGTATTTTAAAAATCGTGATCCCATACCAAATATGTCATTCAAAGCTCTCATAGTATCACAATGGTTCTGAAAAAATATGAACATTTCACAAAGTACAGACAAAATACAATTTCATTAGTTTGAAGTTATTCAGCTGTGTAATTACGTAAACATCTGTCACTGACGTAAAAAAAAAAAGTTTGTCTCTCAGTTAAATGATCAGATAGCTGTGTAATTTATGTGTTAGAGAAATATGGTACCGATGTGTAAAGTTGTATAAGCAAATACCATATTAGCTAGGGCTCCTTGTGCTTGCCAAACACATGGTACACAAAGTAAGCGTGTACCCCCCTGAGGATTAATGTAATTATATCCTCAGGTGTTACAGATTACAGCAATGGAATGAAATGTATCACGGAAAACTTTCTTTGTAATTCAAATATGTTGAAAAATAAATAGTTTAATGCGTGTCCTGTAGCGCTAAATGTGCGTCTTGCTGTAAGACAATCTCTGTTGAAGTGTCTTAGTTATTGTCCTCCGAAAGCTAAGTTCTGCACAAGTCAATGTACTTACCTCATGATAAACGAAATTGAAATGCTTTGCGTATAGATATCTTAGTTATTACGCTTATTGCCGTGATGAAGTAGGTACTGTACTGTACGTATTGTTGTGCTACAGAAAAGGCTGTCTCATTGTAGCTATACCACAAACGTTACTACTAAAACATGTTTTACTTTCCAGAAAAATTCAGAAAAACTGTGCAGATATAAAACAGATAAACTGCAAAACCAACATTGTAAATTGTCACTCATTAGTAGCGTCGTGATAAAATCATGTAGCTGTCACATAAACTAACCACTGTATCATCTGGTATCTCACAGAAAGTACTTTAAATCCAGAATGGATTTTCAAGTAAACCAAAATGTTGCATTAAAATCTCATTAGCAATACTGGTAAATGTTCTAAGTATGTGAGCCTTATAATCGTTACGTAATCGTGCAACTAACAAGCAAGAATGTACACACGAAATAACACAGTGATGTCTGTTCACTATAACAATGCACTCGTAAATACTGTCTAAATATGTTCCGTAGGTTCTAGACTGGATAATAAACTTCAAACATTGTTGCATGTTAACAGTTTCTCAGTGTGACAAAGCATACTAGAAATGTGAAGTGAAATGTTTTATGGCAAAGACAAAGTTAAAAAGCAGATTATCTCTCAATAAACGGTTTTACATGTGAAATATAGTGCAATTCTTTACTCTTCACGGTACTCAGAGTTTCAACTGAAAAGCAATTATCATGTGATTACGTCGGTAAGGAACACTGGAATTTTGCTCAAGGTTAGCTTATGTTATTTTTCTCTGAGCCAGCCGGCGCACGCGGCTGCCTGCGGTGCGAGTCATTGTCTGTTTCTTTGTTGGCGCGCGTCGTTATTGGGATTAGGAGACATAACTTCTACAAATTCACCTTGCCGAGAGGGCCCTGCTCTGTTTGAATCCCGCCAGTTCTGCTGCAATTCAGGTCTGTCGTTACGATCATATCGTCTGTCGTCGTGTCGGTAAATTCCATAGTTTCTTTCTTGTCAGTCATGTGGTGGAGAATTTCTCCCTGAATCGTAACTGCGCGCTGGACCGTTGCGTCTTAAGTTATTCTGTCTCCCTTGATAATAATTATTTTGGTTTCCATATTGTCTGTTTCTCTGATTGTCTCTGCGATAGTCATTACTACGGAAATGCGATCTTTCTCTGTAGCCATTACTCTGCCAGTGGTTCTCATATGAGTGGTGTCTGTATTGATCACGATTTGCGTTGTAAGAATAGACTTGTCGTGTCCAGTTATTGTTTCTGTCGTCATAGAATTGTGACGGTTGTGACCTGTAGTGATTGTTTTCCTGTTTTCGTATCCGGCTACTGTCTGTGTCAATTTCTAATTCTTGTAAGAATCCCTGAAAAGCTTCAATGTCATCTTTGCAACGTCCCGCCAAAATAATATTCCTTAAATGTTCAGGCAATTTCATTATGCAAATGCGGATGAGTTCTGAAGGGCTATATGGGTTTGAAAGATATTGGTGCTTACTTTGTGTACCATGTGTTTGGCAAGCACAAGAAGCCCTAGCTAATATGGTATTTGCTTATACAACTTTTCACGTCGGTACCATATTTCTCTAACACATAAATTACACAGCTATGTGATCATTTAACTGAGAGACAAACATTTTTTTATTACGTCAGTGACACATGTTTATGCACTTACACAGTTGGATAATTTCACACTTATGAAATTCTATTTTGTCTGTACTTTGTGAAATGTTCATATTTTTTCGGAACCATTGTGATACTATGAGAGGTTTGAATGATGTATTTGGTATGGGATCACGATTTTTAAAGTACGTTTGAGGTAGATGACACTTTTGAAATGAGCAGAGAATTTTTTTATAGGTTTTGAAATTATTGCAGTAAGCTATGACGTTTTTGAGAATTTGACTGAGGTATTATGATGTTATTACTACGATGACTATGTGTATTATGCTGTTGCTGTATGTTTATGATCAATAAGCTGATGCTGTATGAGTTATTTGATTATGCTACGTATGTGTTATGATGAAATATTGAAGAAGTGTCGACGAATAAGGTAAAGAATAATGAGTAGTGGCTAGGGACTCTGGTTTGTGAAAAAGGTTGTTGGAAACCAAGAATCGTACTTTAAGAGTTATGAAATGTAGGTAAGTGCGTGAATGTATTACAATGCCGACGAAAATTTTTTGGACACTGTTATATTTATAGGATATTTTTATGAGGAACAGCACCATCCTCTAGGAGGAAACGACGCATACTGTAACTGTTGCTGCATGGTACAATAAAATTTGGAAACCTGTGGTAAGTTCCTATGGGAGCAAACTGCTGAGGTCATCGTCATCGGTCCCTAGATTTACACACTTCTTAATCGAACTTAAACCAACTTACGCTAAGGACAAAACACACACCCATGCCCGAGGAAGGACTCGAACCTTCGACGGTGGGAGACGAGCGATTCGTGGCAAGACCCCGTGGCTACCCTGCGCCGTGCTGCATGGTACAGCGCGTATTGTACGGCAGTCTTTGTAACAAAGCATATTTGAATGACTTGTTTCTGGCATGGAAACCATGCATTTCCGGACATAAGTTCATTAGACCTTTTTTGTTCAGTGTCCTCTTATCGGTCAATCCCTGGACTTCGTACTCGATGGAAAAAAATTCACCTGGTGTATTTCAGCCGTGGTCGTCATTGGAAGTGCTGAGCATACGTCTAGGAAAGACAGCACCACAGGGTGGTTGTCCACATCTCCGTCACCTCATCCGGTAATCAGCTGACTCACCAGCTACTTGAGGTCCCTGTCACCTGCCAAAGGCAGCAAAAGCACAACACACCGACTCAGAAACATCTCTGTCTCCGAGGAAACAGCCATGCTATTCGATACGGTACAACACATTTATGCTTAATTCACCTTCTTCAGAATTGCGATGCTGTAGAAAGCGACTCCTATTTATTTTGGCGTAGCATGTAGGATATTTTGATTCCAGGTTCAACCACATATGCCATAAGCTTTTGTGCGTCAACTTCGTCTTCCCAATACAGGAGTCATACGTTGGGACGTTGGTCTTTTGTTGTTACAACTCAACCTGGTGTCGACGTCAAACTAAATTCACCCTCACCCAATTCAGTGTGTAGATCAAATGCCTTCCTCAATCCATCTTTGCCAAACCATGACTTATTTTTACAGATTAATTATGATATTTCCACAGACATAGTCTTGAGGCATAGATACCAACACATACCCTTGGTTTCATACAATCCATTAATACTGCAGCTGAAGTCATAATGAGCAAAGTTATATGTGAAATTACTTCTTAAATGTGCCGAAAAATGCAAATGTCTTATGACTAGTGCCTCTGGTCGGGTAGACCGTTCGCCGGGTGCAGGTCTTTCCATTTCACGCCACTTCGGTGACTTGGGCGTCGATGGGGATCAAATGTTGATGATTAGGGCAACAGAACACCGAGTCCCTGAGCGGAGAAAATCTACAACCCTGTCGGGAATCGAACCCAGGCCCTTAGGATTAACATTCTGTCTCGCTTGTAAGGTGTCAGGCAAATCCAACACCTTCCATGAAAACCCTGACACGATAAGCAAATCCAGTAGTATGTCACATAACTACGAATAAATCGTGACATTAAATTAAAGAAAGTAATACGAGTAACGAGTGAGCAAATGGATTACCACAGACTAACACAAGAATGCCTAAATGCATGTCATACCCTCCCGCCGTGAGACAGACGCAGTTCCGAGGGGAGAAATGAGAACAGAAGCCGAGAGCAGAACCGTGTTAAGCTAGAAGGCCCTACGATAAGGGACGGACAGGACACCCACGTCGCCACCTAACCATTAGGACGACACCACCCGCAGGTTTTAGCGTGAGGCTTTTCCGCGTTTCTGTTACATCAAGGACCACCCCCAGCCCATGTTAAAAGATAGAGCCCTCCAGAAGAGCAGTATAGATCTCACGATAACGCTAAAAGGACCACACTAGCTGCAGGTTTTAGCGTGAGACTTTTTAGCGTCTCTGTTACGTTGCAAACTTTAAAAACATTGCCCCACCACGAAAAGTATAACGTTTCCCATTGGATAGACAGAATTTTTGTAGGCGGAGCGTAAGGTTAACATTGAGACCCTGATTGGTCAGATGAAAACACAGCCAGATAGCTTTTTTAAACTAACTTCGGTAAATTGTACTAAGGAGAAGTTAGGTGAGAGTTAGTTCCGAGACGGCGAGCTGGATGCCTGCTGCGCTAGCCGCCGCCGCCCTAACGCTGCCTAAACACAGATAAGGTATTGAATGCACGCGATGCCGCTTTTTGAGCGCATAAGGCTACACTCAGAACTGCGGAAGTCTCATCTGTTACACCCCTTTTTTGCGTAATACTAGTGTCGATCGTAAATTAAAGCTCATGGTGTTCACATTTACCACTTGTGGTAAAAATCTGATGTTTTGTGAGTAGAATAAAATTTCCAGTGGTAAACTTAACTGCTTTTTCGACGTTATTTTACCAGCTAACTAAAAATAGGAAAGCCTTGAACCCCTTCCACTAAATTTAGTTAGTATTAAGATTCTTTTACAGGGAGTGCAGTGGAGCTGACACTGAAATCATTAAGTATTTGGTTATATCATCGCTATTCTCACTGAACTCTTCTGAATTCTACATGTCATGTGTGGTCTGGCGTCTCCTTACCAGCAACAGGTCCCAGGTTCAAACAAGTCAAATCCCTAAAAAACACGCTCAGAGCGTCGTTGCGCGAAAGTGTTAGGGAGACACGATATAGTACAATCAGACACCGCCATGAATGTTTAAACCCTGACCACGCAGCTGCCGGGGGCGGAAAAACATGCTTTGGTTTATTTGTAGAGTTTTACGCGTTTTAGTACCATAAAACAGTGTTTGATGCTTACTGTCAGCCGTCCGCTGGTGAATAAATGCGAGAATATCACGTTATCCTACAACGCCCATCCATCCCCGTCTCGAACATAAAAACAGCTCTGCTTGTGAAAGCTCCATCGTCGAAAATATTAAGAGATTGTCTGCTTAGTTTATTTAATGTAAGAGGATTTTAACCCTCAATTACTGTACCTTATCAATTGTGTGAATATTGCGTAAGACGTAATGTCCTTGCTTGTGGACACTAGTGGAAATTCCATGTCTTCATCAAATATTCGGTTCCCTTTATAATAACGAATCCCACCGTCTCTTGATTATACAACAAATTTCCAATTCCGCTTCTGTTTCATATGTTAACTTCATGTCATCGAAAGAAACTTGAATGCACTTATTCTGAAAGAGGAACAGAAAATGCCTGATTAAAGTTATCCGCAGACCTAAATACACCAAGGCACATCGCACTGAATGTTTATCTTAATCCGCTTGACTTACGTATTGTTCGCACCATTCTCCTTTATTGACCATATTCAAGTCTATAAATTTGGTGAAGTGATACAAGCACAGTTGTTGATGAACGTGACGAGCACATTGCAGCTATGAGGAATAACGTATTATTGATTTGAGACCTAGCGTAAGAATGTAAGCTTTTCCGTACGCAATCGCTTTATCTGGCGTTCGAATCTAGGCCACTTTTGTTCTTTTCTTATTACCAAGTATATTTCATTACACCCTTTAAGTGACAATTTTTTATGCAGCAGAAAAATGAATTACATATCAGTAGATACTCTCTGAGAACATTAATTAGGAAAATTACTCACTTTATTACGTATTTCTAAGTACCATACCAATGGACCATGAGCAGAAAATACGTGCTGAAAAATTTTAAGATTTTGTGAAGGAAATTATCGGGGTCAATTTCTGTTAGTAAACGCATGAACCCAGGAGGAAAACATATCCCTAGGGGCTGGAATTTACAACCGACTTCAGACCATGCATATAGATCCCTGTCTTAGTAAACTTATGCCCTCAGGAGGGAAATGTTTCCCAGAGGACTAGGGTTTAAACCAACTTTAGGTCATGCACAGAGGTAAACATAGAGGCCACTTCAGTATCAGTTTCACTACTTTCGTGGAACTTTTGGTTCGTGCCCAGGCAGAGAATCCACTCAACTTGCTGCATCTGTACTACAACTTCCACGCAAACGGCCGCTTAACAATGTTTTACCCAGATTGGTGATCCCTTGATGCCTCAGAACATATCCTACCAACAGATCTCTTCTAGTCAAATTTTGCAACAAATTCCTCTTCTGCCCTATTCTGTTCAGTACCGCCTTATTAGTTACGTGATCTACCAATGTAATACTCAGCATTGTTCTGCACCACCACATTTCAAACGTTTCTATTCTCTTCATGTCTAAACTGTCTATCGTCCATGTTTCACTTACATTCATGGCTACACTCCACGCAAACACTTTCAGAAAGGGCTTCCTGGCACTAAAATCTATACTCGATGTTGACAACTTTCTCTCCTTTAGAAACCGCTACCTTGCCATCGACAATACACATTTTATATCGTCACTACTTCGACCATCATGAGTTACTTCGCTGCCAAAATAGCGAAACTCATCAACTACGTTAAGTGTCTCACTGCATGATCTGATCCCCCAGTATCATCTTATTTAATTGGACAACATTCCATTATCCTCGTTTTGCTTTTGTTGATTTTCATCTTATATCCATCTTTTAAGACACTGCACATTCCGTTCAACTGCTCTTCCAATTCCTTTGCTGTGTCTGACAGAACTACAATGTGTACGGCTAACCTCAGGGTCTTTACTTCTTCTCCCTGGCCTTTCATTCCTACTCCAAATTTTTCTTTTGTTTCCATTATTGCTGGCTCAATGTACAGATTAAATACCACCGGGGATAAGCTACAACCTTATCTCGCTCCCTTCTCAACTACCGCTTCCGTTTCGTGCCGCCAGACTCTTATCTGGTTTCTCTACTAACTGTGAATAGCCTTTTACTCCATGTGTTTTACGCCTGCCACCTTCATAATTTGAAAGAGAGTATTCCAGTTAACATTGTCAAAAGCTTCCTCTAAGTCTATAAATGCTATAAGCGTAGGTTAGCCTTTCATTAACCTATTTTCGTAGATACCTCGGAGGGTCAGTGTTGCCTCGCCTGTTCCTACATTTCCTACAAACTGATTTTCATCGTGGTCGGATTCTACCAATTTTTCCATTCGTCTGCCAAGATTTGGTGTTAGTATTTAGCACTACTGACTTATTAAACTGATAGTTCACTAATTTTCGCACCTGTCAGCACCTGCTTTCTTTGAAACATTACATTCGCCTCTCATATACCTTGCTCACCAGATGGAAGAATTTTGTCATGGCTGGCTCTCCCAAGGCTATCTCAAAGCTAACCGTAGCTCTAACGGAAAGTTGTCTAATCCAGGGGCCTTGATTCTATTTAGGTCTTTCAGTGCTTTGTCAAATTCTTCACGCAGAATCGTTTCTCCCATTCCATATTCGTCTACGTCCACTTCCATTTCCATAATATTGACCTCAAGTTCATCGCCTTTCTGTAGACTCCACATTTCTGCTTTCTGTTCTTTGCCTTCCAGAGTTTTTTAACCTGAGTTCTTGTTGTTTATACAGGTGGTTCTCTTTTCTCCAAAGTTCTCTTTAATTTTCCTATAGCCGGCATCCATCTTAGTCTTTCTGATATAGTCTGAGTGCACCCCGCTTGCCAACAGCGATCGGCAGACCGGATGGTCACCTATCTAAGTTCTAGCCCAACCCGACAGCGCTTAACTTCGGTGATCTGACGGGAACCGATGTTACCAGTCCGTCAAGGCCGTCGGCAGGATTTGTACTAACACTCGTCTTTTTACCTACTTGATCCTCTGCTGCCTTGACTATTTCGCCTCCCAGAGCTACCGTATCGTTAGGGAATTCTCTGCCTGAAATACACATTGTGCCGAGAATATCAGATTTCCGGTATTACCTCTCACCACTTACAATTAAGTGGCCGACGCCCTTCACTTAACGACCGACAGCAGCAGCGTTTGCGTAGATTTGCCAGTGCTAATAGACATGCAACAGCACATGAAATAACAGCAGAAACCAACGTGGGACGTACGATGAACCTACCAGTTAGGACAGTAAGACGGATGTCTCTGCTAACAGCAATACATCGCCTGCATCGCGTTTCCTAGTTTCGTGACCCCATCGGTTGAATCCTAGACGACTAGGCAGAAGTGGCTTGGACAGATGAGTCCCTATCTCATGTCGTAAGAGTTAATGGTAGGTTTAGAGTATGGTGCACACCAAACGAAGTCATGTACTCAAGCTGTCAACAAGGCTCTGTGCAAACTGGTCGTTGCTCCATAAGAGTATGGGCTGTGTCTACATGGATCATTGACTGGAAATGGTTATGTACGCCTACTAAGGAGGCCATTTATAGCCACTAATGGACTTTATGCTACCAAACAACAATGAATTTTTATGGGTGATAATGCGCCATGACAGCAGGTCACAACACGATTCGTTTTAAAAACTTTCTGGACATTTCATGCTAATGATCTGGCCACCCAGGTTTCTCGACATGTATCCCATCGAACCGTTATGGGACATAATGGAGAGGTCCGTTCGTGAACAAAATCCTGCCCGAGGAACACTTTCCTAATTGTGGACGGCTATAGAGGCATCATAGCGCAATATTTCGGCAGGGGTGTGCAAAGACTTTATGAGCCAATACCACGTCAAATTGCTGCACTACACTGGGAAAAACGAGGCCGACACGATTTCTGTCACTTAGCGTAAATCCACTATTGCTTTTATAATTTTACGTTTAGGAAATATTACCAGGAATTGAATGTATCATAAAAAATGTGTTCACACTCACCAGAGAAATTATTGTGAATATTTAATACCAATAAAATAGATTATTTGTAATAATAAGTAATGAACATTTAAGACCAATAGACATATATTTAGACTTAAATTTTTAAACACCCTCTTACATCTGGCGTCCATGCCAGTGATTTACGTTTATTAAAAGCCGTGCCGTTTCTTCATCTGAACACTCTCCATACACAACACGTGAATGGAATGGGAACAAACCCTAACATGTAGTGCGACGATAAGCAGCTTATGCCGCTCACTTCAAAGTGGCTTCTGAGTACAGATGCAGATGAAGATGCACCTCAGTGGCGTAGACATATGCGAGTACTGCCTGTAATCAGTTTGTTGTACGCGCTATGTCATTATGTAGCAAAATTACGTACATCTGTACATATCTGTCGTACTAAAGAGCTTCCATGCTATACAGACAATATTTCTGTCAGAAAACCGTTATCGCAGTCAAGTACACAAAAGTATTTGAAACATACGTCATTATTCTCTAATAAACAATGACGACAAGACACTGGCACTTAACAGTAGTGTAAACACTAATAGTGGTAGATCACTGTTCCCCATATTTGGAACGCCGTCTGTACTGAATACGTGTAATGGGCTTTGGCGTCATTGTTTTGTGTGTTGCGTTAATCGCGGCACTCGCGGTGCTTGTTTACGAAGTCCTTAATGCTGATGCAGTACGCTGTAGCCGCAAGCATATGTTGCCGTAACCGGGAAGCGCAAGCGTTCGCTGCAGAAGCAATTATTCGTCGCCTGCGGCTCCGAGCAGGTTCCAAGCCTGTTGCAGAGGCAATGTGCACTCTGGAGTTCCTCGCCTTTGGTCACCCATTACGTTTCGTGTGCTGCGAATACTTACTGAGGAGACAAGGTTCACGTATCCACACCTCTTCATCCACATTTCAGTAGTGCCTTTCGCACATTGCGAATCCACATGCCATTCAAAAAATAGCAAGGGCTATTCCGTCTTCTGTCACTGTCAATGCCTGGCTAGTCTATGTCTGTAATGATTTCAACGTCAGAGTGTTCTAATTGCCGTTCTTTCACTAACAGTGTTAGATTTCGGAGCATATTTAACTCTTCTTTTGCGAAGTATCGCTTCGGATTAAAATATGGCAGTTGTAACATTATGTTTGTAAAACCATAGCTCCATAGATCTACTGACATAAATTTCTCTGTTTTATCTGCTCTACGTTTTATCATTATATTGTAAATATTTTTTGATTGCATTAATAGCACAAAAGTGTTCGCTATTTTCTTTGTAAAAACTTTGATGTCATGGTTTTATTCTATGCAATGTAGTGTATCTGTCATTTACATTCTTTGTCTCATCTGGAGGAAGACAAAACTTGATCTATATAATTGTAATTTTATTTAAATAATGTGATAGTGTTCTGTTTTATTTAATATGTTTGGTTCCTGTTATGTAAACTGCTGACCTTCACTTAGGATTCTTAGTTTCTTGTATGTAAAAGGTGTTGGGGTTCCCCGCTGGAACGGAACTGAGTAGCGTGCACAATATGTGGTTGGCTTAGGTAGAAAAGGTGGAACAAAGAGTCAGTCAGGGACAAGCTACCAAACTATCAACTGCTCATGTAAAAGTTGTGTATTGTGCTGGTTCCGAGAGAGGCTTTTCCTGACGCTTTCCATTGCCTCGGATGGATGCATAAACAGCTGGAACTATTCTGGAATTGGTATCAATCACCGCCACCAAGAAATGACAGAGTCCAGCAATTCTACTTGCAACTCAACCTACCAACATGCACACGCCACCACACATTGCGCAATCACTATAATGGAACACTATTGTAATGTATGGTGAAGGGTCAGCTCATAGGATGTTATAGTGTACCCAAATATAAGGTAAAATTTGACTGAACTCTTGTACCTACCGTGATTTATCCTCAGTCATAAATCCACTTAGGGTCCGTCCCACGCTAAAGTGTTTACCAAGTTTCCTGTATTGAAAGCAAATTAAAATTAATATGACATTAGAGTGTGCTAAAATTAATACTGTTTGTTGACAGCATCTTACAGATATCTCAAATTTGTTAATCAAAATATCCACGGGTGTACTGCCGATCTATAGCGGTAGGTGGATCAAAACAAAATGTCCAGACACTCTGTGACCAAAATGGTACTGAAACAGAGGATGACAGACTAAAGGCCGAATTACTAAATGTCTTCTTCCAAAGCTGTTTCACAGAGGAAGACTGCACTGTGCTTCCTTCTCTAGATTGTCGCACAGTTGACAAAATGGTAGATATCGAAGTAGACGACAGAGGGATAGAGAAACAATTAAAATCGCTCAAAAGAGGAAAGGCCGCTGGTCCTGATGGGATACCATTTCGATTTTACACAGAGTACGCGAAGGAACTTGCCCCCCTTCTTGCAGCGGTGTACCGTAGGTCTCTAGAAGAGCGAAGCGTTCCAAAGGATTGGAAAAGGGCACAGGTCATCCCCGTTCTCAAGAAGGGACGTCGAACAGATGGGCAGAACTATAGACCTATATCTCTAACGTCGATCAGTTGTAGAATTTTGGAACACGTATTATGTTCGAGTATAATGTCTTTTCTGGAGACTAGAAATCTACTCTGTAGGAATCAGCATGGGTTTCGAAAAAGACGATCGTGTGAAACCCAGCTCGCGCTATTCGTCCACGAGACTCAGAGGGCCTTAGACACGGGTTCACAGGTAGATGCCGTGTTTCTTGACTTCCGCAAGGCGTTTGACACAGTTCCCCATAGTCGTTTAATGAACAAAGTAAGAGCATACGGACTATCAGATCAATTGTGTGATTGGATTGAGGAGTTCCTAGATAACAGAACGCAACACGTCATTCTCAATGGAGAGAAGTCTTCCGAAGTAAGAGTGATTTCAGGTGTGCCGCAGGGGAGTGTCATAGGACCGTTGCTATTCACAATATACATAAATGACCTGGTGGATGACATCGGAAGTTCACTGAGGCTTTTTGCAGATGATGCTGTGGTGTATCGAGAGGTTGCAACAATGGAAAATTGTACTGAAATGCAGGAGGATCTGCAGCGAATTGACGCATGGTGCACGGAATGGCAATTGAATTTCAATGTAGCGAAGTGTAATGTGATGCGAATACATAGAAAGATAGGTCCCTTATCATTTAGCTACAAAATAGCAGGTCAGCAACTGGAAGCAGTTAATTCCATAAATTATCTGGGAGTACGCATTAGGAGTGATTTAAAATGGAATGATCATATAAAGTTGATCGTCGGTAAAGCAGATGCCACACTGAGATTCATTGGAAGAATCCTAAGGAAATGCAATCCGACAACAAAGGAAGTAGGTTACAGTACGCTTGTTCGCCCAATGCTTGAATACTGCTCAGCAGTGTGGGATCCGCACCAGGTAGGGTTGATAGAAGAGATAGAGAAGATCCAACGGAGAGCAGCGCGCTTCGTTACAGGATCATTTAGTAATTGCGAAAGCGTTACGGAGATGATAGATAAACTCCAGTGGAAGACTCTGCAGGAGAGACGCTCAGTAGCTCGGTACGGGCTTTTGTTGAAGTTTCGAGAACATACCTTCACCGAAGAGTCAAGCAGTATATTGCTCCCTCCTACGTATATCTCGCGAAGAGACCATGAGGATAAAATCAGAGAGATTAGAGCCCACACAGAAGCATACCGACAATCCTTCTTTCCACGTACAATACGAGACTGGAATAGAAGGGAGAACCGATAGAGGTACTCAGGGTACCCTCCGCCACACACCGTCAGGTGGCTTGCGGAGTACGGATGTAGATGTAGATGTAGATATAGTGTCCAACGGGCACAATATTTCGGCGATCAAACATGTCGCCATCATCAGGTGAACTGACGGACTGAGCTCCTGTGAACGTGCCGGCACGGAGATCCGTACGCTATGGCTGCTCAGGGGGAACTGGGTTCGGTCGCGGCGGCGGCCGATTTAAATATCCTCCGCCCGCGGCGCGCTCCCTCCGCCGTCCGCGCCCCGCGCTACGGTAGCGCGGTGGAACAGATTGCGACGGCGTCTGAGATGACGTCGGAGTGATGGCTCTGTCCGCCGTGGTCGTCACAACTATGCGTTTTCTCGATTTACTCTTGATTAACCCAATCGCTGGTTCCCAAGCCTTGCTAAGATTATAGCCACAGTCACGGTTTATGAGGTCGTCATTGGTGCGAATTTCGATGGCCTCTCTAACAACGCTGTCCCAGTATCTCGACGTCTGTACCAGAATCCTCGTGCGCTCATACTCCATAGCGTGATTTTCCGACAAGCAATGTTCAGCGACCGCCGACTTGCTCGGATACATCAGTCGAGTGTGCCTCTGGTGTTCACGGCATCGATCCTCGACGGTAAGCATCGTCTGACCAATATACGACTTGCCACATTGACACGGAATCTGGTACACGCCGGCCTTCCTCAAACCGAGGTCATCTTTGGGGCTCCCCACCAGTGCACGAGTTTTATTCGGAGGACAGAACACAGTTCCGACCCGGTGTTTCTTCAGAATGCGGGCGATTTTCCCCGAGAGTGCGCACTCTCGTGTAAGCTTCTTGATCTCTGCTTAAACTATGGCAACATACACGAGATGGACACAATTATGGGAACACCAAAACCACAACACGTAACTAAAACTAATACGTCATAGGATAACCGAGGGCATTCAAAACAGCTCTATCTACATATATACTCCGCTAGCCACCAAGCAGTGTGTGGCGCAGGCCAAAATTCGCGCCAAAGCCATATTCCTGCCCCCCTCCCCCCCCCCCCCCCCCTTCGCCCCACTGTTCCACTCGCGGATCGCGCGAGGGAAAAACGACTGTCTGAACGCTCAGTACGAGCTCTAAACTCCCTTATCTTTGAATGGTGATCATTGCGCGATTTGAAAGTTGGTAGTAATAATATATGCTCTACATCCTCGGCGAAGATCGGATTTCGGAATTTAGTGAGCAGGCCCTTCCGCTTAGCACGCCGTATCTGCAAGTGTGTCCCACTTCAAACTTTCAGTGAGGTTTGTAACGCTCTCGCGATGGCTAAATGTACCAGTCACTAATCTTGCCGCTCTTCTTTGGACGTTCTCAATCTCTTGAATCAGACCCAACTTGCAAGGGTCCCAGACAGACGACCAATACTCCAAGGCTGGACGAACTAACGTATTGTAAGCTATTTACTTTGTTGGAGGACTGCATCGCTTCAGGATTCTACCAATAAACCTCAATCTAGAGTTCCCCTTGCCCGTTACTTGTGTAATCTGATCATTCCATTTGAGATCATTTCGAATAGTCACACCCAGATGCTTGACGGATGTTACCGCTTCCAAAGACTGGACATTTATTTTGTTCTCGTACATTAATGTGGATTTTCGCCTTGTTATACACAGTATGTTACACTTACTAATATGGAGAAATAACAGCCAGTCATTACACCCTGCTTTTATTTTCTGCAAATCCTCAGTGATTTGTTCACAACTTTCGCGTAATAGTGCTTTCCTGTAGACTATGGCATCATCGGCAAACAGTGTAATACCCCTGTCAGAACCATCAACCAGACAGTTTATGTAATTCGTAAAAAGCAGCTGACCTATTAGGCTGCCCTGGAGCACACCTGAAGTAAAGTTTTTTTCTGTTGAAGTCACCCCGTTCAGGACGACATACTGCTCCCTGTCCGTCTTTCTATCCAACCGCATGTGTCATCGGATAGACCGTAAGGGCAAACTTTTTGGAGCAAGCGACATTGCGGATCTCAGTCGAACGCCTTTCGAAAGTCGAGAAATATGGCATCAACCTCGGAACTGGTATCTAGAGCCATTTGTGTATCATGACAAAGAGGGACAGCTGTGTCTGGCATCACCGCTGTTTCCTAAAACGGTGCTGATTTCTGCAGCTTGCCGGTGTGGCCGTGCGGTTCTAGGCGCTACAGTCTGGAGCCAAGAGACCGCTACGGCCGTAGGTTCGAATCTTGCCTCGGGCATGGATGTGTGTGATGTCCTTAGGTTAGTTAGGTTTAATTAGTTCTAAGTTCTAGGTGACTGATGACCTCAGAAGTTAAGTCGTATAGTGCTCAGAGTCATTTGAAGCCATTTTGATTTCTGCAGATGAGGTTCTCAGAGTCTATAAACGTCATTATGACTGAACACAAAATGTGTTACATGATTCTACAACAAATTGGTGTCCGTGAAATTGGCTGGTAATTAAGTGTATCCGATTTTCTACCCTTTTTATAGATCCAATCGTATCGGAATGGATAAATAGGGTGCACTAAGTTTTTCAAGAGGATCTATTACAATCTTCCAAAAAACTTGAGGCAAGTTCAAGGGGCTGTGGCGGACAGCCTACCACAAGGGCTCAATAACATCGGGAGCTTGTGACTATGACGGCCAGGGAGATGAGATAATTCATCTTTGACATCACAAATCCAGTCATGGAGGAAGCGAGCTGTGGATATAACTAGAACTGGATCGCGAGGAAGGATAGCAAACAACGAAGTTTTTTTACAATACTGCAGGAAAAATACATGATTAAATTTTTAGGTGCAGGATGCGAAATTTAGTACATAGAGCAGCAACCTCTGGCAACAACAATTGTTCTAACCGGGCTGGGGACCAGTCGAACATCCTCTAAATAGAATACATTGCCTGAGTAAAACGAAGAGGCACCCACAAGGCAAGGAGAAATTGAAATCAAACTTCACAGGCTGAGAGGGTCGACAGCATAACGCTTGCCAGTAATTCGATCTCGCAAAGTATTCATAGATCCCATGAAATAGCGCATTATGGCTGTCCGAATCATCACCGAACGCTGTCCATGTTTCAATTTCGGGAAGTAAACTCGCCCAGAAGTTGTAAATAGTGTGCAGCGAGACTCATCGGACGAAATGACATTCTTCCTTTGCCTCACAGTCCAGGTTTTGTGGCTTTGACATCACGATTTCGGTTACAGACGTGCTGCATCGGTGATGAACGTCTTTGGAATTTCAGCTCGTCCTGCATTTCCGTGCTTGTTATTTTGGTGCTGAGAGCTCGCCAGTCCGACATTCAGTTCAGCAATGACTTCTGCAGCGGTTTCTCTCATAGTTTTCGTCACAATCGTCTTCAGTTACCTTCTGTTACGACCACTTTACACACTTCCGTCCGTGTTGTGTCTTTGAGGATAATTTTTCTTTGCTTCGATGTAGTGCGTCTTGAAACATGAAACACTTCGTATACCACGTTTTCGGATGCACCCACAGTAGGAATACCAAGAATTTGCCCACTTTCGAATTCAGACAGTTGCGCTCACAATCACAGACAACATTGCTCAAACCATGACTGACACTTTTAGTGATGACTGTGCAAAAGTGCCCTTCGTTGTCAAATACAGTGTGTTTCATTAAGAGCATGCAAACATTTAACAAGGCATAGAGGATGTTCCGGCAAACAATTTCAGGAAGGGACATTTGGATCGGAGAAGCCATCTTAAGGAGATAATAGAAATAAAATAACATTATTGTGTACTTTTCTATTTACATTGCTTACAGTTAACTGCAAATACCATCACTGACACAACGGACGTACCATTCGTACTCTATTTTACGAAGAGTGCGGGAACTAATGGCCTCCAACCTCAATGCAAGCACTATATTGGCGAACAAGATTCCGTCGCACTCTGACAAATATCCCTGGTGTGTTTCGAATTACATCACAGGCAGCTACAATTATGGCAACTAACTCCATCTCCCTATCCACTGAGGTCTCATACCTCGAAAAGCGCTGGTATGCCTCTGTAATGTTTGTCAATGCATAATTTCATGATGATATATCCTATCAGCTCATCCTTTATTTTAATTTAGCCATGAAGTTTTGTTCTTTCATTTAGAGTATGTACCTCCTCATCGGCTATTATGCCAGCGGCTTCGTCACAGGGGTAACAACGATTCCCATCAGATCACCCAAGTTATGTTCTGAAAAACTTCGTAACATTTAAAATTGAGTTCAACACATTTCTGTGCTTCAGGAATACTTTTCTTTCTATATTCAGTCTGCAGTTCATATTCTATTTGCTTCGGCTATCTTCACCTAAGGAAAACTCATCTGATACGTTTTTATTTGTGACGTACGCAATTTGTATCGTTCATAGCTGCCGAATTATGACACTGGCTATTTTTTTCTTTGTTCAATTAAACCATCCAGTTTTTCTGTAGCATAGGAAACTACGCGAATGTGTGCAAGTCTCGAAAAATTAGATTCAAGCGGCTGGATATGTGACGAATAAAATACTCAAATGAAAAAAAAGCAACGTGTCAGTTAAATGTATTAACATTTTAGCACTGGTAACACACAAACCTGGCATCACTACGAGGCACCACTGAAAAGAGTATCATATTTTGAGGTATAACCTAATGAAAATCGCCCTTCGAAATATTCACTAGTTCTCAAAATATTTTCGCTGACACATCGTCGCTGCCACGCCACCTCGTTTGTCAGTAACGCTCTGATACGCTCCGAATTATCCATGACTGGCGGAAGTTCAGTTTCGGCTCCCAGGTATGAACAACATTAACCTATCAGAAAGTCGCACAAAAGCTAATCAGTTCAGTCTTTATCTAGTGTATTTTTATAAAGTATCATATGGTGATTACTGAAAACATAAGTTTGGCGCTTGCAGTAGTACTGAATAGCAGTCTGTGCTGAGTGGCATTGAGATTGCGAGTGTGGACCCATGTTCTAGAGGAGCTTGTTTTAAATCACCATCTGGTCATGTTAGTTCTCTGTTTCTCGCCTGTCGTTTTATATTCTCTCCCAAATGTGGAGATAGTTCTTTAGATGTGGCTATTGCCGATTTCATTATTGGCAGATAAGTACAGGAACAACGAAATACAGCAGAAAAGCACAGCTGCTTAGTCAGTTACTCATATACGAGGTGCGACAATAAAGTAATGAGACTAATTTTCTTTGCAAGTTGTGGCAAACCTGTGGGCTTGTGTAGGCACAATATCTTTGACCTTGGTCTATAAGCTGCTTCTAGTCCAAGCGGCACATCGATTCAACTGCTCAGTCGTGAGTTGAGCTGTGATAAGTTAACACGTGTTTGTGTCTCGTCGCGGAAATGGAACCGCATAATATTGCGCAACGGTATGTCATTTCTCTTTCCGTTGAATTGGATAAAAACGCTACGACAACTTACAGGAGGTTATGTCGAGAGCTCAACTTTTTCGTTGGCATAAGACGTTTAGTGAAGGCAGAACGAATGTTAAAGATGAAGACCTCAGTGGACTACCATCAACCTCACGGGCGGATGACAACTTGGCCAGGGTGTGTGAACTCGTACGATCTGATCGAAGATTATCCGTGAAAATAATTGCAGAAGAACTGAACATCAATCGAGAAACGGTTCGTCTAATGATAACTGAAGATCTTGGTGTGAGAAAGATTGGTGCAAAAATTGTCCCCAAAAATTTCATAACACAACAGCGAGAAACACGGAAAAGTGTGGCAGCCGATCTGTTGGAGCAAACGGAAATAAATCCAGAATTGTTGAGCCGTGTTATCACTCGTGATGAAAGTTGGTTTTTTCAGTACGATGCAGAGACAAAACGCCAAAGTACGCAATGGTGCTCAGTGCGATCACCCAGATCAAGAAAAGCTCGCATGTCAAAGTCAAAAGTGAAATGCATGCTTGTATGCTTCTTTGATTCCAAGGGAATTGTTCATAAAGAGGGGGTGCCCCCAGGACAAACAGTTAACCAATATTGCTACAAAGATATTTTAGAAAGACTTCATAAAAGAGTTCCTCGCCGCTCTGCCAACATTGCCGATAATTGTATTCTGCATCACGATAATGCGCCATCCCATACTGCTCCGTCAGTACAGCAATTTTTAACCTCAAACATATTTCAGTACTACCTCTGCCACCTTATTCACCAGATATTGCTCCGCGCGACTGTTTTCTATTTCCAAGAGTCAAAACGGCGATCAAGAGACACCATTTTCAAACAACACAAGATGTCCAAAAAGCTGTCACGAGTTTCTTGGAGGATATCACAGAAGATTAGTTCCAGAAATGTTACCATCAGTGGCAAAAGCGCTGTAAAAAGTGTGTGCAATCAGAAGGGAGTTACTTTGAAGGAGACAACACTAAACTTAACTAAAACGGTAAGCAACATTTTTTCACATCAGTCTCATTACTTTATTGTCGCACCCCGTACCTCTGAGTATGGTAATGCTACGTATTACAGTTTTCCACCTGGGTGTCGGGTATGGAATGTATTGAACAAAAATTATCAAACAACCCGTTTTATTTCACTACATATTATTTACATTTACTACATACAATATTCAACCGTTTGAGGAACCAGGCAGTCTGATTATTTTCCTATTGGCGATAATCGTCTGTTCCCAGGAGTCTTCCGTCACTGGATGGTCAAAGGTTACTCGCTGAACATTTTGTGTATTGCCACTTACCACCACGATGTACAGATACACTCACAGTATCAAGTAAAGAACTGCCTGCTATGTCCACTAACTAGCGTGAGCGAAGTGCTAGATTTACTGAAACTGAAAAACTTTCAATCTGCAGATCAATTTTTCGTCTGTAGAGACGTATTGCCTCGGATTTATGGCTCGTTTTTGTAACGTACCACTCGTATTTCTTTGGAATGAATAATAATATGAGAAATTAAATTTCATCTCTCTTCATTTTGGTTGAAGAAAACAAGCACGACAGCGGCAGCTGCATACTCTCTACTCAATTGATTTTATGTTATTATAGAACAATATGCGATGAAAGATGGAAGGAATCGGACAAAACTTTCTTTCATTCCTTATATTTAACTTGGTACTTTTGTATATTGTCCAGTGTCGAAAAATATCTAATTAGTTATTTTTAAATTGCTCTGTGGTCTAGTAGGGCCTTTGAGTTTTGGAACAAGATCACCAGCGAAATACTGTGCGCTTCTTCTTCAATAGAACGGCGACTTCGTACAAATATGCTGTACCTAGATGCCAGTAAAAGTCTTATAAGCTGCAAGTGGGACACAGTAACTTATTTACGGTATGCGTGTTGAAGCGGAATCCAGGAACATATACATCGAGATAGAAAACCATAAGGACCGCAACAAAACGAACCACCGTCTACTGGGTCAAATGTAAATGAAAAAGACTATTTTTCGTCGTGCATATGTGCAAAGCAAGCACTTTAACGTATTTGTATTAATGAAACAGCTGATAAAGCGGCACTAAATACTCAAATATTCTTGTACAGTATGGAGTAGACGACATGCTAATAACCAAAACATGTATGTAACAAAGATGGGCACAGAAGCCCGGAACCAATTATGGCGGTAAACTAAAACACTCATAAAGTATTTGTGGCTGGTTGCGTCGTTCACCAGTTTTCAAATAAATTCTCCCGCTTGGCTTACAGGGCAAATGTTTCAACGCAGCCATCGCCCACGAAATATTTATGAGCTGCTGAAAATGTTGTTATTAGTCACAATCAATATAGCCGTTAACCAGTTTACGTGAGCACTGACTGAAATAAATTTTGTATGACAAGTAATGTGCTGAGTGATTATCTGCGCCATAAACATGGCAAATATGAATATCGGCTATTAAATTCCCCATTAAAAAAATGCCGTTTCGCTATACAGTTCAGACAAGAAATGCACAAATTCACACTCACGCCATTCTTCTGTAGTTTGTCTCATATCTAATACATATATTTGCTTGAATGTTTCTTCTTCAACATCTGTCTTTTTCCACCAGTGATTCATTAACGTGACAGGTTTTCCAAATGTTTCTACATCGACTTAAAATACTAATCAGCTTTTATCGTAAGCAGTTATTAAAAAGTAATGATCACATGTCAAAATGGCAGCAAGTTTCGATTTTATCAGAAATCAGATGGCGAACAGAGACGACGGTTTGAGCATTGGTAAGGGTTCTCCGACATTTACAAATGCCCCAGCCTTCGTTTCTGTTCACCATCTGATGAGACATGGTCAGAAGATAACTTATGATAAAATTGAAACCGGCTACCATTTTTACGTGTGATTATTAATTCCTAACATATCCTTGCGATCAAGGCTGATTAGTATTTCAACTATCAATCACGTCGTTATATTCCAGCGATGTTTTAGAAAGTTGTTTGGACACCGAATCAAAGAAAAATGAAGACAAAGATTTATGAAGAAAAGAGAAAAGGGAATGTAAATATCTTGTGAGGAGCATAGAAAATCGATAGAAACACAAAATAGAAACGACGGGCTGAGTACAACAACAGCAAGGCAGTCAACCACCCAACGAATCATTTTTGTTGATGAACTCATACGACGACCTGGTGACATAGGTGCAGTCTCCATTTGCAAGGATAGTGTTGCTGGCTTGTCCACTGAGTGCTCAATTGCTCCAAAAATATGCATTTGTTGATATGGGCCATCTGACGTTTCTAGGGACCACGAAGGCTACCAATCAATCCCTGCTTTACAAAGTTCTTATGTAGGCCTGTTGTAGTAGTTTAATAGTTACATTAATGTACACTCATTGTAACGCCTGAAGGTACCAAATCTGCAGATAATTACGCGGTTGAGGCATTCCAAAATATTATCCGCGAATTAGATGCTTGTGAAAAAATTACCGTTGTCTTGTGTAGCCGTTAATTTTACCTGATAAGTGTCAAGTCAAGTTTTAGAGCTATTGCACGAATGAGAGTCGCCACTTATTTTTTAACAGCGGCCTTGCGGAACCTCGTTCTGCTTCCAATCAGAAGAACTGTTACAAACGCAGTCCAGATAATCTTCGCCTGCAATCAAGTGATGGCTCAGCTGCCTTTGATCTCCGTCAGATTTGTTCACTTCTCCGGCGTGAGACAATAAGTTCCCATTCAGTGCGCTGCAATGCAATTTCCGACGTCTGTCCGCGCTTCTGTGTCGTCTGCCGTCAGCGGAGGCCAACTTCAAAGCAACCGGCAGCATCAGCCAGACAGCCCCTGAGATGCGCATCGCGTCACGTCCCAAACTCTATACTACACAAGTCTTCAGCCAACCGGCGGTTACTACCGACTTGATAGCCAAAATTTACTATCATTAACCATGACCTCTTCAAAAGCTGTTACGTCAGAACACATTGACACAGTGCTATAGGCCTGCTGGTTGGCTGTATGCTGGTTCTTTATATATTTTTTAATTTGTATTGAACCTGTGTTACCATCTCCTCGCGTTACCTTAGAGAATTTTACTCGAATTAGCGTCCTGGCTGCTAATACACCAGGTGCATAAGAAATGGGGTCTAAATTGTGACCCTTATTTGATTAACCTGATAAATAGATTGATTTTCTACTTTGATGAAAACTTTAGAAGCCGATAAACCAATTAATTATTTTTGAAATGTGCGCAACGGAAAATGGTGCGGATTTCCCTAAGATAACACGTTCTGGCGTGGTTGAACTCAAAGCCGTCACTATAGCAGCTGGTAATATATCTAAATTCACATTGCAGATTATTTCCGTATTTCATTAACTGTAGAAAATCGAACTGAATAAGATACATCCTACCCATTTCATGAGTCAGGTGAATGGGGGGATATATCTTAACTGAAATGCTGACTCTCATTTAATAATAGATTAATTTTACTTTAGTTACAAAAATTATTTCTGCATCAGCGTTACGTCTCATGGGTAGGACAATGACAAAACGAAAACACTACCTGAATAATTTCATATATGACACATAATTTCATAATAACACAAAAAATACATTAAGTGGGCTACACCGTCTTTAGCGGGAAAATCGTCATTCATTCTTTAAGACTCACTTATCGTCATGCATGAATTACAGCACTAGAAATTTAAGGTAGGACACTGCTGAAGGTAGATAACCTCTATCAGACAATAGCTTCTTGGCAAAATGATGTGCTACTGGCGCCAAAATGAAGTGCGAACTGAACTCACAAAGAAAATACTAAAAATAATTAAATTTCGGGACAGAAATTTCTCGATCTACCATCCGATACGCAATCTGCACTCATTGAGCTAAAAGTAAAGCTTATAACTCGGGAAATAACTACATGAACTGATGGTTCCTGTTGCATGCTCACTACCACAAAGCAAAATTTCACAAACACATTTCAGAGAAAACCTTTTCAAATAAATTCAAACCGTAACCTGTACCGACGAAGGTATGTTGAATGCGCGCTATGAGCATACCCTGTCGTGAATTTTTAGCCATATTACCTCATTTCTGTCTCACCAAATCTGCGAGCTGCTGTGCTCCCGCGCCCGGCCCATCTGATGGCTGGTCCCATAGTGCTCTCCACGCGCCGACATCCGCCCAACGTTCCTATTCAAACGGTGTGGTGGGGAGACTCACCTCACCCCCGCACCAACTTTGTAACCTACCCTCGTGCCTGTTTCCATCTTTGCTTGCTGCTCTGGCCTACCTGCCGTTATTCTTGTAATGTTGGCAATGACTGCTATTCACTTAAACTGTTCCCTTTGGTCCATGCTCCCGCTTCATTTGACTTCCATTCATACCCATGCACACTCACACAGGATGGAACAAGGAGTATACACATAAACGGCGTGTGACCTTTTTGTGAAATGATGAAAAGAAATAAACAAATGCGTCAAATATTCCTTTCACCCAGCGAAGTATTGAAGCTGCTAGCAATCAAAGAAAAACTTATATCTCGATATAGAAAACGGAAGTACTGCCTACTGTAATCTGAGGCAAAACGAAAGTAAAGCCTCAACAGGTTGTAAAAATAAAAGGGTGATTTTTCCCTTCTAATCCTATCGATGTTGGGACACTGTTAATGAATTATCCGATACCGCTTTTGATTGATAGCTTCGTATTCCAGGCTGTTTCTAGGGAACAGTTTATTTATTGAAATTGTGGTCTTTTGTTATTTCTATTTCTTTGTCCTGTTTTATAGATATCGATGTATTCGGCATGCTTTTTATTCAAAAGTATGTTCACTGCAGAAAGCTAACCATCCAAGCATTATACATTTAACTTAAACTGAAATGAAAAAATAATTAATAATGATAATGGAAATTAAATTTTACAATACTGCCGGGATCCCAATTTTTCTAATGTAGAAAATGAATGCCACAGTATGACAGTGTACCTTCTATAAAAATTATCTCTGGTGTACAGCAGTCACTGGTCGTAAGTGAATGATTTGTGAAGCTGTCTACAAACACTGGTGGCAGTTACTTTTGTAAAATATCTCGCAGTATGCGTACGGAACGATTTGAAGTGGAATGATCATATACCATTAATTGTTGGTAAGGCGGGTGCCAGGTTGAGATTCATTGGGAGAGTCCTTAGAAAATGTAGTTCATCAACAAAGGAGGTGGCTTACAAAACACTCGTTCCACCAACGAAAATAATTGATGGAATGTGCTTGTTAAGTTCTGTGCGCACTTGGCGTTTCTCGTTAAGTACAGCGTGCCTTTCAAGGGTATTCTATTTCTCTTCTGTATGGCTCAGAACCGTGTCATGAGGCCGCATCAACGACGAGCTTAGTGGGAACTTCGAACGGTGGTTCTAAGATGCGTAGGGTACGCACCCCAAGACCAGCATGGTCCACTGCTACCACGGTCACATTACCGCTAGCGTCGCAGAAATGGAAGCCCTTGGTAGATCGTTGTAGGATTCTGTCACCGGCCGCGTCGTCAATCAGTTGGAGTTATACTGTTGTCTATGCCTGATGCCTCTCAGTTCATGCGGTTCTATGGGTGTCATGTCTCGAAGAAATCGTTCTACTTCATGGACCGTCGTTCGTATGTACTATGCGCTGAACGTTAGTTTGATTGTAGCTTGTCGACAGGGTAACGTTATGACTGGTCGATACCGGTACTGTAAGTCAATACAACGGCTCACGAACCGAGCGAGGTGGCGCAGTGGCTAGCACGCTGGGCTCGCATTCCTGGAGGACGACGGTTCAAATCCGCGTCCGGCCATCACGATTTAGGTTTTCCGCCATATCCCTAAATCGCTCCAGACAGATGTTAGGATGGTTCCTTTGAAAGGGCACGGCCGGCTTCCTTCTCCGACCGTCCCCCATCCGATGCGACCGGTGACCTCGATATTTTGTTTCCTCCACCAAAATAACACCTGCGGAGCGCTGCTCGGCTCACCGAGCCCGCTCGGACGGTGTCATAGCTGAAAGCCGTCTGCGCACTTAGACAACGGGTGTATTATTACACCTGCATCTACACAAACCGCTGTGAAGTGCATGGAGTAGGCTACTTCCAACTGTACCGCTTCCATTTACGTATTGAGCGCGCAAAGAACGATTGCTTAAAAGCCTCAGCGAGCGCTGTAATTAGCGTAAACTGTCCTCGCTATCCCTATGGGCCGATACATAGCGGGGTTATAGTATATTCCTAGATTCATCATTTAAAACTGGTTCCTGAAACTTATCAACTAGGCTTCTTCGGGACAGTTTTCCTCTCTCGCCAAGCGTCTGGCAGTTTAGTTTCCTCAGCATCTCCATGTCTCTCTTCCACTGGTCAAACAAACCAGCGGTCATTAGTGCTGCCTTTCTCTTTTTTCTTGAATAGCTCTTGTTGATAAGGGTCCGACAAACTTGGGCAACATTCTAGGATGGGCCGTACGCGTTTTTGGTCTGCAGTCTCCTTTGTATACCGATGGCATTTTCATTTTGTCTTGCTAATGAACCGATGTCTTCTCCTGCTTTACCTGTGACTGTATCTATGTGGTCGTTCCATTTCATATCTCTGATAAGTGTTACACACAGGTAATAGTATGAATTGACCGGTTCCAATTACGACGCGTTGATATTGTAGTCATAGAATGCCATACTTTCTTCGTTTTGTGGTTCAAATGTTTCAAATGGCTCTGAGCACTATGGGGCTTAATATCTGAGGTCATCAAGCCACTGTAACTTCGAACTACTTAAACCTATCTAACCTAAGGACATCACACACATCCATTCCCGAGGCAGGATTCGAACCTGCGCCCGTAGCTGTCGCGCGGTGCCAGACTGAAGCGCCTAGAACCACTCGGTCACCCCGGCCGGCTTCGTTTTGTGAAGGGCTCCATCTACATTTCTGAACATTTAAAGCAAGTTCTTAACCTTTTCACACTTTGAAGTTTTATCAAGACCTAATTGAATATTTCTGAATTTCTTTCTTTTTAAGGTAGTACCTGGTTGTAAATAGCTACAGGATCTGCGAAAACTATGAGGTTATTGAAACGTTAGCTGGAAGGTCATTACTGGACAACGGGAACAATATGGGTTCCAAGACACTTACCTGGAGCATATCGAAATTACTTCTATACCTCCAGATGACTCTCCATCAGAGAAAACTTGCTGCGTCCACCCTAACAAAAAACCCTTAAAACTGTCACAGTTTTCGCCTTATACCGCAAATGATCGTACTTTTGGTAGTCAGCGTAGACGTGCCACGGAGTCAAATGCTTTTCTGAGATGTACGTGAATCCATCAGACTTCCTTAAAGCATGGCTCTCATGACGTCATGTGAGAAAACAGCGAGTTGGATTTCACATGGTGGATGTTTCCACGAATTCATGCTGTATGGCATAGAGGACGTACCGATTTACGTTTGACGTCAGAATATGTTATAAGATTCTACAACAATTGGATGAAGGGTATCGGACTTCAGTTTTATTGACTTCTGATATGCTTCTTGTAAATGGATGTGATTTGTGCTTTCTTCCAACCGCTGGGCATCGCTATTTTTTTTTAAAGGATCTATGATAGGTTATGGTGTCTTGAACCTCTATACGAATCCGCCGATAATTCAGACATATCTGGTATTGAATCTGGCATGGATTCCATCGGGTTCTGAACCTTTGTTAAATGGTAGCAGTTTCAGCTCTCTCTTTCTCATCACCGCTGAAAGTAGTATCTGTATTACGTTTCGTCGTGTTAGAATTATTTAGGAGCAATACTCCTACGTAATTCTGCAACTCACTGTCGCTATTGCATTTTAAAGTGTATGATGAGTAAGAAACACCAAAATAATTAAGTATTCATCACAATTTATGTGTCATCATAACTGACATAACAGAAGAACAAAAAAAATTTTAAGGTGACAAAGCATAACATCTTTTCTTTTAGGACACAATATAAATTTTCCGATGACACTGCCAGAAAAGGGGAGTTAATAAAAGTGGTTTTCCGAATTTCCTTCCTCAAATCACATGAAGAAAATACTCAATAATTCTAATCAAGAACAGGTGCCTACTTAGTAGATATTATCACATAATAAAGGCAGCTCTTCTGGTCCAGAGTGTATACGAATTAGGTTCCTTTCAGAGCATGCTGATGTAATAGCTCAGTATTTAGTGATCACATACAACGCTGTCAGATAGGTCACGTTTCTTAGTTGACTGACGGAGAGTCATTGAGAAAAACAGAAATGATATCTGGCTTTCCCCATGAAAATATTAAAGGTTACAGTGCACAGTACCATCCTCAGGCCATCCTATAGTAAAAACTTGTATAACATAGTTATCATAGTAATGCAACAGCAATTCACTAAGTATTCTCTACGACAGCAAACACGTGGGAACCTTAAAACGTATAGGTAGTCCCTTAAACCTGCCACGCAGCCGTCACGCTCACTTCTCAAGCAAGCGAGTCAAAAAGTAAAAGAAAAGACAAAAATGTTTAACTTTAAAACAAATAGAACCAGTGCCATATGCGGGTGTAAGAGGAATACCGTAGGGTTTCATGGAGCAATTGGTAGCTCACCTGCCCTTCTTCCGGCACTAGGATATTTTGTTCACGTTGGTCATTTGCCTGGCAGAGCTAAGACAGGACAGCGCAGCACCCGACTGCGGGCGGAGAGAATGGGAGAGCGAGGACTTATGGCAATAGTAAACTGTGACGTAGTTGGCGGGTACTTTCCAGGTACCTTAGGTGCAAAAATCACAGATTTCTAATAGGGTCAAATTTCATTGTGTGCAGTTTTTATATACCCGATCAAACAAGAACTCAACAAGTCTGACATGCAATTTGAAAACACACTTGCAACGATTTAAAATGCAAATAGCTTTAATATACGCACATACGCTCAGGCTGGAAATCGAGGACGTAGCGTGAATTAGTCTAAGACTCTAGAGCCAACAATCAAATAACGGACCAACAGGCGTCCAATCAACCATTTGAATGAATACCTCGAATTAAATAATGATAAAATTCTTCAACAAATGCGCTAAATCCGAACACCCTTTTGCACGTATACCCACTTGTACGCACACACAATCGTCGTATTAACAACAATTGAGGCCTACGGTACCCCGAATTATCGTGCCAATCTAGGACGCAATTTATTAACCCAACATTTACAATCCATCGTGATCAGGCAGTCCATTTAGACGAAGCACAATTTGGAAGTGCACTGTAGGATTCTTTTATGAACCACAAGATTTAAAGGAGAACATTTCTTAAAACAGATGATAATTACAGAAACCATAAATAAACTTCAAGGGAGACTGAGACGCACTGTACATAAATTTAACAGACTAAAACCTGCTTCTCTGGCCCCCGAAAACCAAATCTACGCCAGTCACTATCACTAGGAGCAGAATATAGAGCACCATCGGTTAAAGCCAGGAGCAGAATATAGAGCACCATCGGTCAAAGCCAATGAAAAAGGTTCAAAGAACTGGTTGTAAAGCAAACTTTCTTGTCCCAAGGCCACAACGCACGACACAACGATCACAGGGGAAGTTACAAACCGCGCTCACCCGTAATAGTTATCCATCAAGCTGATAGAGAACACAAGCTGACGTCAGCATGAGAACCTCATTACCCCAGTGTCAGGACTCCCTCTCCGCCAACCTCTGTCTACGAGATCGCTGCACCAATAGAGGTGGCGCAGTGGTTTGCACACTGGACTCGCATTCGGGAGGACGACGATTCCATTCTGATTTAGGTTTTCCGCGATTTCCTTAAATGGCTAAAGCAAATGCCGGGATGGTCCCTTTGAAAGGGTACGGCCGACTTCCTTCCCCAGTCTTCCCTAATCCAATGGGACCGATGCCCTCGCTGTTTGGTCCCCGTCCCCAAATCAACCAACCAAGATCGCTCCTACACCGATAAACGACAGGGCGACAGCTCCTTGCAGCCGGCCCCATTATGATATTTCCAATTCGCCACCGACAGAATGCCTCGTTCCCCAGGAAGGCTTTCGGCAACCAACCACGGCAGATACTTTCCAGGTAAATTTGGTGCAAATTTCACAGTTTCAGACGTCACTGGAGCCAACACAGACCCGGCTCTACTCCTGGGCGTACTATATTGTCCCAGAGCAAGCCCCTTTCCGGCGCGGCATATCAACGTCACATCCTCTTGCCAAAGATGAGTACGCTTCAGAGAGTGACGCAAGCTATTGATTCACTGCACGGTTCAGACTATCTTGTCTCACAGTGGGTTAAATGTACTAACAGTTATGGCGATTACTTTTGAAACAATGAACAACAAAGAAGTTTTCACTATGTATCTCGTTTCTATTTGAATACCTATTATGAAGGGTACTACCAGAAAAAGTAATATCGCTTAATCAAGCCCGGCCGGTTAGCCGCGCGGTCTGAAGCACCGGCTTTCCGGACTGGGAAGGTGCTCATGGTCGCCGGCACGAATTCGACCGGCGGACTTGCGTCGAGCCTGCATGGGCAGCTGTACCCGTACATTCCATCCAAGCTCTGTTTCACTCAATGACCAAGGCCGTTATTACTGCCAGAGGTGATTGTTCTGGGTACTGATTTCACAGGATCTATACACCCAAACTGCGTTAAAATGTAATCACATCTCAGTTCCAGTATAATATATTTGTCCAATGAATACCCTTTATAATCTGCATTTCTTTTTGGTGTAGCAGTTTTAATGATCAGAAGTGTAGCTTTCGTGAAAGGAACAAATTGCGGCGCGATCTGTGTGGGAGGCAAGGTGGTATATGGGAATGTCTGTGTTATCTAATCACCAGACGCTGACGTGATCGGTGGTGAATACTAGTAGTTTAAGGAGTGTTATATTTAACCTGTTGGTACCTTTATTCATTTTACTCCCTGCCCATTCTCATGTCAAGCTTTATTTGCACAGATTAATGTTTCCTCTTCATGTGTGTCGGCAGCATAGCTTTGGCGGCAATCGACGCATTCCTGCTCCCTGTTCCTAGATCGAAGGTGTGTGTGTGTGTGTTGGCGCTGCAGCACTCCGGTCGCCGCACGGCGTCTGGGTTGATTGTCAGTCTGCCGCCCCTACCAGCCGTGTCGGTGTGGCTCCAGCCAAGTTGACCGTTTCATGAGTGACACGGCGGAGTGTCGTCGTTCGTGCGGGAACCACTAGTTAAATTTGGTGAATTTAAAGAGCTCATTAAGTTAATGCATCTTTGCCGAGCCTGAGATTTTTTCCCCTCGTTTTACCTCCGAAACCGTTCTTTTAAAGCTGGCACCCTTATTATTACTTCTCAGTGCATTAAGTTTAAGACCTGGTATTTACCAATATAAACTGCCGATCCTTACCTTGGTCCAGAGTCATTAGCTACTACATTCGGTATGAACTTCTTGCTGAGTTCATCAAGAGTAGTGACTGGCGTATTGTGACGAGACAGTTACTCGGCCAGCATTGATCAGACATTTTCAATTGGTGAGAGATCTGGAGAATGTGCTGGCCAGGGAAGCTAACATTTGATTTATCCAGAAAGGCCCGTACAGGACCTGCAACATGCGGTCGTGCATTTTCCTGCTGAAATGTAGGGTTTCGCAGGGATCGAATGAAGGGTAGAGCCACGGGTCGTGAAACATCTAAAATGTAACGCCCGCTGTTCAAAGTGGCGTCAATGCGAATAAGAGGTGACCGAGACGTGTAACCAATGGCAGCCCACACCATCACGCCGGGTGGTACGCCAGTATGGAGATGATGAATACACGCTTCAAATGTGCGTTCACCGCGATGTCGCCAGACACGGATGCGACCATCATGATGCTGTAAACAGAACATGGATTCATCCGAGAAAATGGCGTTTTGCCATTCGTGCTCCCAGGTTCGTCGTTGAGTACACCATTCCAGGCGCTCCTGTCTGTGATTCAGCGTCAGGGATAACCGCAGCCAAGGTCTCCGAGCTGATGGTCCATGATGCTACAAACTTCGTTGTACTGTTCGTGCAGATAGTTGTTGTCTTGCAAACGTCCCCATCTGTTGAGTCAGGGATCGAGACGTGGCTGCACGATCCGTTACAACCATGCGGATAAGATGCCTGTCATCCAGAGTGATAGTGATACGAGGCCGTTGAGATCCAGCACGGCGTTCCGTATTACCGTCCTGAACCCGCTGATTCCCTATTTTGCTAACAGTCATTGGATCTCATCCAACTCGAGCAGGAATGTCGCTATACGATAAAAAGCAATCGCGATAGTCTACAATCCGACCTTTATCAAAGTCGGAAACTTGGTGGTACGCATTTCTCCTTCTTAGACGAGGCATCAGAACAACGTTTCATTAGGCAACGCCGGTCAACTACTGTTTGTGTATGAGAAATCGGTTGGAAACTTTCCTCATGTCAGCACGTTGTACGTGTCGCCACCGGCGCCAACCTTGTTTGAATGCTCTGAAAAGCTAATCATTTGCATATCACAGCATCTTCTTCCTGTCTGTTAAATTTCGTGTCTGTAGCACGTCATCTTCGTGGTGTAGCAATGTTAATGGCCAGTAGTGTATTACAGGGAATACTCTTACATTTGCACGAGACATGGCCAGAGGACAAACTGGAACTAGCAACACTGATCGGTGGTCATGTTTTCAAACACTGGCAAGAGCGTTAATATAACAGGCAGCATTCCATCTAACACAGGCATGGCTTTACAATATCAAGTACTCAAAATACACTCCTGGAAATGGAAAAAAGAACACATTGACACCGGTGTGTCAGACCCACCATACTTGCTCCGGACACTGCGAGATGGCTGTACAAGCAATGATCACACGCACGGCACAGCGGACACATCAGGAACCGTGGTGTTGGCCGACGAATGGCGCTAGCTGCGCAGTATTTGTGCACCGCCGCCGTCAGTGTCAGCCAGTTTGCCGTGGTATACGGAGCTCCATCGCAGTCTTTAACACTGGTAGCATGCCGCGACAGCGTGGACGTGAACCGTATGTGCAGTTGACGGACTTTGAGCGAGGGTGTATAGTGGGCATGCGGGAGGCCGGATGGACGTACCGCCGAATTGCTCAACACGTGCGGCCTGAGGTCTCCACAGTACATCGATATTGTCGCCAGTGGTTGGCGGAAGGTGCACGTGCCCGTCGACCTGGGACCGGACCGCAGCGACGCACGGATGCGTCATGTGATGTATCTGACCCCATGAATGTGTCAATAAAGTTTCCCCTTCCTGGGACAATGAATTCACGGTGTTCTTATTTCAATTTCCAGGAGTGTAGAAAAACAACACGTAACACCACTTAGGCGCTGGGTTCCAGCCAGGGCGTTATTGCCTTCACGGCGATCTTCGAGATGACTTAAACCTTAAGTTTGAAGGGTAGGCCGTGAACTTGTCCACCAGGTTGCACGCGACGTCCGTCTGTCTTCGCGCCGCTCGCTGCTACCAATTCTTAAGCGAACGGCCAGCCTTGCCCCCCGCAGATTTAACCTTATGCCGTTCCTCGAGACCCTCGCCGGACAATCGGAGTTCCCCCGAAGCCACAACTTGCCAGCCACGTACCCCTCAGACAACTGACTCTCCAGGCCGCGCCTAACCCACCGCACACACACCTCGACCAAAGACCTTGGCTCGCGATAGACGATTGAATCGATACTGGCACCGAAGTTGTTAGTGGCTCCAATGGAATGCCATACCGCCAATATTAGCGCAGCCGCGGCTCAGATACGTAACCTCACACAGTGCTACATAACTGGAAGCCGTAGGATAACTAAATTTCAAACAAGGCGTCAACTTGACTCCGCACAGCAAACTGCGGAATCGGCACGAAAATTTGTAGACGAGTTAAACAAATTTACTCCACCGTTCAGTAATGAAATTATTTTCAAGTCCGACATATCGGAATTTGAAGGGAAAATTCATATGAAAAGAAACCTGGAAATTAAAAGTACAAGTGAGTTGCATCAAGATGAGCAAAAATTAATGCTTTGGCGCATTCGTATACGCTTAATTCAGTTCTTAATGTGGATGGTTAATTGGTTGGAAAATTATTTATTATGCTGTAAGTAGTTGGATGTGCTCTGAGTTGCATCAGCATCAAGATCTGTTAAAATCAATCAACTGGCACATTTGTATACACTTAATTCATTTGTTAATGTGGATCAGCCGATACAAGGCCCCGGGAGTAGACAACATTCCATTAGAACTACTGACGGCCTTGGGAGAGCCAGTGCTGACAAAACTCTACCATCTGGTGAGCAAGATGTATGAGACTTGCGAAGTACCCTCAGACTTCAAGAAGAACATAATAATTCCAATCACAAAGAAAGCAGGTATTGACAGATGTGAAAATTATCGAACTATCAGTTTAATAAGTCACAGCTGTAAAATACTAACACAAATTCATTACAGACGAATGGAAAAACTGGTAGAATCCGATCTCGTGGAAGATCAGTTCGGATTCTGTAGAAATATTGGAACACGTGAGGCAATACTGACCTTGCGACTTATCTTAGAAGAAAGATTAAGGAAAAATAAACCTACGTTTCTAGCATTTGTAGACTTTGAGAAAGCTTTTGACAATGTTAACTGGAATACACTCTTCCATATGATAGAGCTGGCAGGGGTAAAATACAGGGAGCGAAAGGCTATTTACAATTTGTACAGAAACCAGATGGCATTTATATGAGTCGATGAACATGAAAGGGAAGCAGTGGTTGGGAAGGGAGTGAGACAGGGTTGTAGCCTCTCCCCAATGTTATTCAATCTGTGTATTGAGTAAGCAATGAAGAAAACAAAAGAAAAATTCGGAGTAGGTATTAAAATCCATGGAGAAGAAATAAAATCTTTCAGGTTCGCCGATGACATTGTAATTCTGTCACAGACAGCAAAGGACTTCGAAGAGCAGTTGAACGGAATGGACATTGTCTTGAATGGGGGATATAAGAGGAACATCAACAAAAGCAAAACGAGGATAATGGAATGTAGTCGAATTAAGTCGGGTGATGCTGAGGGAATTAGATTAGGAAGTGAGACACTTAAAGTAGTAAAGGAGTTTTTCTATTTGGGGAGCAAATTAACTGATGATGGTCGAACTAGAGGAGATATAAAATGTAGACTGGCAATGGCAAGGAAAGCGTTTCTGAAGAAGAGAAATTTGTTAACATCGAGTATAGATTTAAGTGTCAGGAAGTCATTTTTGAAAGTATTTGTATGGCATGTACCCATGTATGGAAGTGACACGTGGACGATAAATAGTTTGGACAGGAAGAGAATAGAAGCTTTCGAAATATGGAGATGCAGACGAATTCTGAAGATTAGATGGATAGATCACATAACTAATGAGGAGGTATTGAATAGAATTGGGGAGAAGGGGAGTTTGTGGCACAACTTGACTAGAAGGAGGGATCGGTTGGTAGGACATGTTCTGAGGCATCAAGGGATCACCAGTTTAGTATTGGAGGGCAAAAATCGTAGAATGAGACCAAGAGATGAATACACTAAGCAGATTCAGAAGGCTCTGAGCACTATGCGACTTAACTTCTGAGGTCATCAGTCGCCTAGAACTTAGAACTAATTAAACCTAACTAACCTAAGGACATCACACACATCCATGCCCGAGGCAGGATTCGAACCTGCGACCGTAGCGGGAGCTCGTTTCCAGACTGTAGCGCCTAGAACCGCAAGGCCACTCCGGCCGGCTTGACGAGAAGAAGGGACCGGTTAGTAGGACATGTTCTGAGGCATCAAGGGATCACAAATTTAGCATTGGAGGGCAGCGTGGAGGGTAAAAATCGTAGAGGAAGACCAAGAGATGAATACAGTAAGGAGGTTCAGAAGGATGTAGGTTGCAGTAGGTACTAGGAGATGAATAAACTTGCACAGGATAGGGTAGCATGGAGAGCTGCATCAAACCAGTCTCAGGACTGAAGACCACAACAACAACAACAACAATGTGGATGGTAAATTGGCTGGAAAAATAATTATAATTATTGTGCTGCAAGCAGTTGGCGGTGCACTGTCCCCTGCCATTTTTTCTCGAGTGCTTCGTCAGACAAGGGCAGTGGGGAATGTTTACGTCACAGCAAGTAAGAGTAGCAAGATGGGCATAAGATAACTAGAACTATTGTACGATGACCGCTTTTGGCTACCTGTTTGTAAGTGGCAGAGGCTGGTTACCATCGAACAAGCTGTTGGGGTTTGTTCCCCTTCCATTCACGTGTTATGTATGGAGACTGCTAAGATGAAGAAATGGCGCGGATCTAAATAAAAGTAAATCATAGGCTTGGATGCCAGATGTAACAGGTTGTTGAACACTTTAATTGTAAACACACTGAAGCGCCAAAGAACCTGGTACACCCGAATAAAATCGTGCAGTGCGACCGCGAGCACGCAGAAGTACCCCAACACGACGTTGCATGGACTCGACTAATGTGTGAAGTGGTGTTGGAGGGAATTAACACCATGAATCCTGCTCGGCTGGCAGTAAATCCGTAAGAGTACGAGAGGGTAGAAATCTCTTCTGAAGGGCACGTTGAAAGACATCCCAGGTATGCTCAATAATGCTCATATCGGGGGAGTTTGGTGGCCAGCGGAAGTGTTTGAACTCAAACGTGTGATCCTGGAGCCACCCTGTATCAATTCTGGACGTTTGGGGTGGGAAGGGAGGGGTCGCATTGTCCTGTTGGAATCGCCCACGTCCGTCGCAATGCACAATGGACACGAATGGATGCAGGTGATCAGACAGGATACTTACTTACGCGTTAGGTGTCAGATTTGTAACAAGACGGTTCAGAGGTCCCATATCACTCCAAATGCACACTCCGTACACCATTACATAGTCTCCACAAGCTTGAACAGTCCTATGATGTGATGCAAGACCCATGGATTCATGAGTTTTCTCCATACCCATACACGTCCATCTGCTCGGTACAATTTGAAACGAGACTCGTTCGACCAGGCAACATGGTTTTAGTGATCAATGTGTAACCTCCTCCTTACTTATCGACCTTAATGAAAGTGAAAAATTAAACCACGTGCACCTAATTTCGGAAAGCAATCGTCACCTAAGTTAATTTGTCGGTAAAGAGGGAGGAAAGGGTTACATCTAAATGAAAGGAAAAATGCAAATGAAATTGGTGGAAATTAATTTGGAGAAAAGGGTAAAATTAATAAAGAAAGTAACTGTGCGGCCGTTACGTTAACAATTACTTGACGCTAATTACATATTTGAGACTTTGGGAAAATTACGGTCGCCAATCCTATGGACAACTCATATAATAACTGAAAATTAAATATTAATGCTCATATTGTTGTGTGAAAACTGAAAGTTTGTCAGAAGTAATGAATTTCGCTACATACTGACTTAATTTTGCAAAAGAATTATAAAACCTGAAAACTGAATGTTAATTTAGTGACTGAAATTAATAGTGAACTTTGTTCCTGAAACACTACGAAATTCAATAAAATAAGGTTAGTCTTGGGCTAACTCAACAATCATTTCAGAAGCTACTTGAATCCATGCAATTTAGAAATAAGAGGTTTAACTTTGAACTTGAATTAAATACCTCTGAACAATTAACAATAGTAAAATTTAGTACGTACCAAGCTGAGCTGCAGTCACAGGAAAGCTAAAATATAGTAACAAAACTTGCACTCTTAATTTGTGCTTGTGTAACCTAAATAATGTAGCCAGCTATGAATACTTTAACTGAAATTTGAAATTAAAGCAGTGAAATGGAATGATATTACTTAATTGCTAGCGTTTGAATTTTAACGAGACACGAGTTCATCTGGAAAAGGAAGGGACCCTGCTTGGTAATGCAGTTGGGACAATGAACAACAAAGGTTCACACTACGTTGCTGTAATTTAGTGAGAATAATTTATCTGTTTGAAAAGCTGAGGTCTGCCATACAGTTCTAAGACTTTACGTGCTTCCATTCTTCCTTGTTGGTTGATTGAAGGTTTTAAGTCGTCGATCGAGAAGGTGGCGACAGTCACTCATTGTCGGCCGTCGCTGTTGCAGAACCTGGATGTTGGCGCGTCTTCTTCTCGACACGGTCATCAGGCGAAACAGGCTCTTGATGTGCGCCAGCTATGCTTCCCGTCCGCGACACCGTGTCAGAAACTATAATAGCAAGTACAGCGCAATTACATGCTTCCAAACCCTGAAAGCGCGGCAACTCGCGGGAGCGTCACGCAACACATCTGCTCCACCGTCCTACTCCCGCCAGACTCTGCTCTGCCCGCGCTCCACGCGGCAGAGTTAACACTACCAAAGATATTAAACACTTTGTTTCTCCACACGACCTATCAATGTAATCGTTCGATAGCATAGTTTTCCCTATTCCAGACACAGCGTAAAAATACAAATAATATTTACAAAACAAAACTATTATACATCGAGATATATATATACACATCGACACACAAATATATATATATATATATATATATATATATATATATATATATATATATATATATATATATTCCTGGAAATGGAAAAAAGAACACATTGACACAGGTGTGTCAGACCCACCATACTTGCCCCGGACACTGCGAGAGGGCTGTACAAGCAAAGATCACACGTACGGCACAGCGGACACACCAGGAACCGTGGTGTTGGCTGTCGAATGGCGCTAGCTGCGCAGCATTTGCACACCACCGCCATCAGTGTCAGCCAGTTTGCCGTGGCATACCGAAATCCATCGCAGTCTTTAACACTGGTAGCATGCCGCGACAGCGTGGACGTGAACCGTATGTGCAGTTGACGGACTTTGAGCGAGGGCGTATAGTGGGCATGCGGCAGGCCGGGTGGACGTACCGCCGAATTGCTCAACACGTGGGGCATGAGGTCTCCACAGTACATCTATGTTGTCGCCAGTGGTCGGCGGAAGGTGCACGTGCCCGTCGACCTGGGACCGGACCGCAGCGACGCACGGATGCACGCCAAGACCGTAGGATCCTACGCAGTGCCATAGGTGACCGCACCGCCACTTCCCAGCAAATTAGGGACACTGTTTCTCCTGGGGTATCGGCGAGGACCATTCGCAACCGTCTCCATGAAGCTGAGCTACGGTCCCGCACATCGTTAGGCCGTCTTCCGCACACGACCCAACATCGTGCAGCCCGCCTCCAGTGGTGTCGCGACGGGCGTGAATGGAGGGACGAATAGAGACGTGTCGTCTTCAGCGATGAGAGGTGCTTCTGCCATGGTGCCAGTGATGGTCATATGCGTGTTTGGCGCCGTGCAGCTGAGCGCCACAATCAGGACTGCATACGACCGAGGCACACAGAGCCAACACCCGGCATCATGGTGTGGGGAGCAATCTCCTACACTGGCCGTACACCTCTGGTGATCGTCGAGGGGACACTGAATAGTGCACGGTACATCCAAATCGTCATCGAACCCATTGTTCTACCATTCCTAGACCGGCACTCCTGGAATATATATATATATATATATATATATATATATATATATATATATATATATATATATACTCCTGGAAATTGAAATAAGAACACCGTTAATTCATTGTCCCAGGAAGGTGAAACCTTATTGACAAATTCCTGGGGTCAGATACATCACATGATCACACTGACAGAACCACAGGCACATAGACACAGGCAACAGAGCATGCACAATGTCGGCACTAGTACAGTGTATATCCACCTTTCGCAGCAATGCAGGCTGCTATTCTCCCATGGCGACGATCGTAGAGATGGTTGATGTAGTCCTGTGGAACGGCTTGCCATGCCATTTCCACCTGGCACCTCAGTTGGACCAGCTTCCGTGCTGGACGTGCAGACCGCGTGAGACTACGCTTCATCCAGTCCCAAAAATGCTCAATAGGGGACAGATCCGGAGATCTAGCTGGCCAGGGTAGTTGACTTACACCTTCTAGAGCACGTTGGGTGGCACGGGATACATGCGGACTTGCATTGTCCTGTTGGAACAGCAAGTTCCCTTGTCGGTCTAGGAATGGTAGAACGGTGGGTTCGATGATGGTTTGGATGTATTGTGCACTATTCAGTGTCCCCTCGACGATCACCAGAGGTGTACGGCCAGTGTAGGAGATCGCTCCCCACACCATGATGCCGGGTGTTGGCCCTGTGTGCCTCGGTCGTATGCAGTCCTGATTGTGGCGCTCACCTGCACGGCGCCAAACACGCATACGACCATCATTGGCACCAAGGCAGAAGCGCCTCTCATCGCTGAAGACGACACGTCTCCATTCGTCCCTCCATTCACGCCCGTCGCGACACCACTGGTGGCGGGCTGCACGATGTTGGGGCGTGAGCGGAAGACGGCCTAACGGTGTGCGGGACCGTAGCCCAGATTCATGGAGACGGTTGCGAATGGTCCTCGCCGATACCCCAGGAGCAACAGTGTCCCTAATTTGCTGGGAAGTGGCGGTGCGGTCCCCTACGGCACTGCGTAGGATCCTAGAGTCTTGGCGTGCATCCGTGCATCGCTGCGGTCCGGTCCCAGATCGACGGGCACGTGCACCTTCCGCCGACCACTGGCGACAACATAAATGTACTGTGGAGACCTCACGCCCCACGTGTTGAGCAATTCGGCGGTACGTCCACCCGGCCTGCCGCATGCCCACTATACGCCCTCCTTCAAAGTCCGTCAACTGCACATACGGTTCACGTACACGCTGTCGCGGCATGCTACCGGTGTTAAAGACTGCGATGGAGCTCCGTATGCCACGGCAAACTGGCTGACACTGACGGCGGCGGTGCACAAATGCTGCGCAGCTAGCGCCATTCGACGGCCAACACCGCGGTTCCTGGTGTGTCCGCTGTGCCGTGCGTGTGATCATTGCTTGTACAGCCCTCTCGCAGTGTCCGGAGCAAGTATAGTGGGTCTGACACACCGGTGTCAATGTGTTCTTTTTTCCATTTCCAGGAGTGTATATATATATATATATATAGTAAAACAATTACAATATATAAAGAGACAGGAATGTCATATCTTCAGGTAACAAAATAAGGAAAAAATAATAGTACAATAGATGGAAATAGGAGGATATGCATTTCCGGCGTTACAAACGGTCCAATGTCGGTGTTGACGTGCCCAGACTAGGCGTAAAGCTTGTCCAGTGATCGAAGGTACACTAGTGGGTCTTCGGCTCCGAAAGCCCAAATCGGTAATGTTTCATTGAATGGTTCGCACGCTGACACTTGTTGATGCTCCAGCACTGAAATCTGCAGCAATTTGCGGAGGGGTTGCACTTCTCTAACGTTGAACGATTCTCTTCAGTCGTCGTTGGTCCCGTTCTTGAAGGATATTTCTCCGGCCGCAGGGGTATCGTAGGTTTAATGTTTTACCGGATTCCTGATATTTACGGTACATCCGGGAAATGGTCGTACGGGAATATACCCACTTCATCGCCATCTCGGAGATGCTGTGCCCGATTGCTCGTGCGTCGACTATAGCACCACGTTCAGACTCAGTTAAATCTTGATAACCTGCCATTGTGGCAGCAGTTACCGATCTAACAACTGCGTCAGACTCTTGTTGTCTTAGAAAGGCGTTGTCGATCGCATCGCCGTATTCTGCTTGTTTACATGTCTCTCTATTTGAATACACTCCTGGAAATTGAAATAAGAACACCGTGAATTCATTGTCCCAGGAAGGGGAAACTTTATTGACACATTCCTGGGGTCAGATACATCACATGATCACACTGACAGAACCACAGGCACATAGACAAAGGCAACAGAGCATGCACAATGTCGGCACTAGTACAGTGTATATCCACCTTTCGCAGCAATGCAGGCTGCTATTCTCCCATGGAGACGATCGTAGAGATGCTGGATGTAGTCCTGTGGAACGGCTTGCCATGCCATTTCCACCTGGACCAGCGTTCGTGCTGGACGTGCAGACCGCGTGAGACGACGCTTCATCCAGTCGCAAACATGCTCAATGGGGGACAGATCCGGTGATCTTGCTGGCCAGGGTAGATGACTTACACCTTCTAGAGCACGTTGGGTGGCACGGGATACATGCGGACGTGCATTGTCCCGTTGGAACAGCAAGTTACTTTGCCGGTCTAGGAATGGTAGAACGATGGGTTCGATGACGGTTTGGATGTACCGTGCACTATTCAGTGTCCCCTCGACGATCACCAGAGGTGTACGGCCAGTGTAGGAGATCGCTACCCACACCATGATGCCGGGTGTTGGCCCTGTGTGCCGCGGTCGTATGCAGTCCTGATTGTGGCGCTCACCTGCACGGCGCCAAACACGCATACGACCATCATTGGCACCAAGGCAGAAGCGACTCTCATCGCTGAAGACGACACGTCTCCATTCGTCCCTCCATTCATGCCTGTCGCGACACCACTGGAGGCGGGCTGCACGATGTTGGGGCATGAGCGGAAGACGGCCTAATGGTGAGCGGGACCTGTCCTATGGGTTTAAGGAGGTGCAGCGATACGTCGACAGAGAGCATCCCAGACGAGTTCGATAGGGTGTGGGTCTTGTGAACAGGTAGGCCACTCCATTCGCCTGATATCTTCTGTTTCAAGGTACTTCTCCACGATGGCAGCTCGGTGGTTCCGTGCGTTATCATCCATCTGGGAGAAAGTGGGACCCACTGCACCCCTGAAAAGGCGGACATACTCGTGCAAAATCACGTCCCAATACACCTGACCTGTTACAGTTCTTCCATCAAATACATGCAGGGGTGTGTGTGCACCAATCATAATCACCTTGCAGGTCTCCGGGCGAATCAACCATGTCTGTTTAGTCGTCTGCAGACTGTGTGTCTGGAGACAACTGTTTCAGTGGCTGCGGTAAGGTCCCGATCAAGGCTGCCTGCAGTACTCCGCTGATGGTGAGATATCGCTCCTACTGTGATGTTGCACGCTGTGGACGTCCCGCACTATAGCGCCTGGACACGTCTCCTGTCTGCTGGAATCGTTGCCATAATCTTGAGATCGCCCTAATATTCTACTCCTCATAACGTCAACAATATGTATTCTTTGAGCCATTTTCTAAACAAAGCACGTCTGAAAACGTCTGCACACTTAGTCGCTGCACCGTATTCTGACATGCACCAACACACCTCTGCGCATGTGAACTGCTGCCAGCGCCACCGTGCGACGACATCAGGTCAAATGCTCCGCATGGTTATACCCCGAGGTGATTTAATCCTGCAAACCGCCTACTACAGCATTGTTTCACCATGTATCAGCATCATTATTAGTTTATGATCATGAGTGTAGTTCTGCAGTTCTATTATTCGGTCAGTACTGTTATCCACTAAGAGGAGTTAATTTACGCGTTATAAGTGGATAAATGTTTTTCATCGGATTTGCCGTCTTAATTCTATAGAGATTAACAGTGTATATTTTAAGTCCATATTTTAATGTGTTTTATCATTTGTAGTAATGGTCACTGTTTTCTAGCTTGTAATTAGTATTTATTGAGGGTTTTGCTGATCCGTCATTCATCTGCAGTTAATGTGAGAGTGGATAAGCTCGTGAAGGACAGTTGGGTGGGTTTCAGGTAGTTTACAGTAAATTTTGAATTGTCAGCAATAAGCGGAAACAATCTATGGTGACAGGACTTTGAACGTCCTTGCGGTTAAATAAAACTAATTTTAGTGTTTTTTTTTTGTTTATGTAAGGCATTTAACATTCAGTTCGCTGAAACTAGACATTTCGCCAGCTTTGCATTACTGTTTTATTTCTTATGTTTATAACATGATTTATTAACCCTGTAAGTCGACTTGTGCGCAGTCCGAGTAAACTAGAATCTCAGTGAATTGCCTCGCATGAATATTTTTTTTTAGAATAGTAATATTTACTCAATTTTCGCTGAATAACAGTGCCTTCTATTTAAGTAAGAGCCTTCAGCTGGTTAGTCCTTGTATTACGTTTAAACTGCTTGCTTATATTGTTAGTTATTATGGATGCACTTTGACTAAAAATTTTGGAAGTGTATTATTTTCGAAGTGGAACAAGTCGCCTCCTGCGCAAACTTGCCAGATAGTGGTCGTATAATCGTATAAATTGCGCATTCTTCTGGTTCCTCATCGCCTTCTGCGAATTGTGTTATCCGGGCTATTTAAAAAAAAAAATTTCTCCAGGGGCATGAAAGGGAACCAGTGGTTGGCAAGGGAGTGAGATCGGATTGTAGCCTATCCCCGATGTTATTCAATCTGTATATTGAGTGAACAGTAAAGGAAACAAAAGAAAAGGACGGAGTAGGAATTAAAATCCATGGAGAAGAAACAAAAAACTTTGACGATTCCAATGACATTGTAATTCTGTCAGAGACGGCAAAGGACCTGGAAGAGCAACTGAACGGAATGGCCAGTGTCTTGAAAGGAGGATATGCGATGAACATCAACAAAAGCAAAACGATGATAATGGAATTTAGTCCAATTAAATCGGGTTATGCTGCGCGAATTAGATTTGGAAATGAGACGCTTAAAGTAGTAAATGAGTTTTGCTATTTGGGGAGCAAAATAACTGATGATAACTAGAGAGGGTATAAAATGTACATTGGCAATTGCAAGGAAAGAGTTTCTGAAGAAGAGAAATTTGTTAACATCGAGTACAGACTTAAGTGTAAGAAGACGTTTCTGAAAATATTTGTATGGAGTGTAGCTATATATGGAAAAGAAACGTGGACGATAAATAGTTTAGACAAGAAGAGAATAGAAGCTTTCGAAACGTGGTGCTACAGAAGAATGCTGAAGATTAGATGGGTAGATCACATAACTAATGAGGAGGTATGGAATAGAATTGGAGAGAAGAGTGGCACAACTTGACTAGAAGAAGGAATCGGTTGGTAGGACATATTCTGAGGCATCAAGGCATCACCAATTTAGTATTGGAGGACAGCGTGGAGGGTAAAAATCGTAGGAGACCAAGAGATGAATACACTACGGAGATTCAGTCAGAAGCATGTAGGTTGCACTACGTACTGGGAGATGGAGAGGCTTGCACAGGATAGAGTAGCATGGAGACTTTAGTCAAACCAGTCTCTGGACTGAAGAACACAACAACAACAATTTTAAAAATGTTTTCTAATGATATTTTGATTAAGAAAAATTATAACTGTTTGTTGGAACGCCTATATTCCTCCTGTTACCATTTTGGAAATATCTTCAGTAATTTTAAAGAGGTTACTTAAGGACATTAGAAAAAAAAATTGTAAATGCGTGTTAAAAGACTTTCTGCTCTTTTTGTTGTAATTCTGGAATTTTCTGCAGTAATTTAAAAAAAAAGTTATCTGTTGATGTTTTGATTAAAATTTTTTTTGACTCTGTGTTAAACAATTGCCAAAAAAATCGGGCTTAGATATCTCATTGCATACGAAATGCCTGGCTCCTGAAAGTGTTGCCGATGCAGAACACAGTTTTAATGCCAGGAATCTACAAAACTGGCCATTAAAATTGTTACACCACGAACATGACGTGCTATAAACGCGAAATTTAACCGACAGGAAGAAGATGCTGGGATATGCAAATGATTAGCTTTTCAAAGTATTCCCACAAGGTTGGCACCGTTGGCGACACCTACAACGTGCTGACATGAGGAAAGTTTCCAACCGATTTCTCATACATAAACTGCAGTTCACCGACGTTGCCTGGTGAAACGTTGTTCTGATGCCTCGTGTAAGTAGAAGAAATGCGCACCATCACTTTGATAAAGGTCGGATTGTAGCCTATCGCAAATGCGGTTTATCGTATCGCGACATTGCTGCTCGCGTCGGTCGAGATCCAATGACTGTTAGCAGAATATGGAATCGGTGGGTTCGGGAGGGTAATACGGAACGCCGTGCTGGATCCCAACGGCCTCGTATCACTAGCAGTCGGGATGACAGGCATCTTATCCGCATGGCTGTAACGGATCGTGCAGCCACGTCTCGGTCTGTGAGTTAACAGATGGGGACGTTTGCGAGACTTCAACCATCTACACGAACAGTTCGACGACGTTTGCAGCATCATGGACTGTCAACTCGGAGGCCATGGCTGCGGTTACCCTTGACGCTGCATCTCAGAAAGGAGCGCCTGCGATGGTGTACTCAACAACGAACCTGGGTGCACGAATGGAAAAACGTCATTTTTTCGGATGAATAGAGGTTCTGTTTACAGCATCATGATGATCGCATCCGTGTTTGGCGACATCGCGGTGAATGCAGATTGAAAGCGTGTATTCGTCATCGCCATACTGGCGTATCACCCGGCGTGATGGTATAGGGTGCCACTGGTTACACGTATCGGTCACCTCTTGTTCGCATTGACGGCACTTTGAACAGTGGACCTTACATTTCACATGTGTTACCACCCGTGGCTCTACCCTTCATTCGAGCCCTGCGAAACCCTACATTTCAGCAGGATAATGCACGATCGCATGTTGCAGATCCTGTACAGGCCTTTCTGCATACAGAAATTGTTCGGCTGGTGCCCTGGCCAGCACATTATCCAGATCTCTCACCAACTGAAAACGTCTGCTCAATGGTGGCCGAGCAACTGGCTCGTCACAATACGCCAGTCACTACTCTAGATGAACTGTGGTATCGTGTTGAGGCTGCATGTGCAGATGTCCTGTATACGCCATCCAAGCTCTGTTTGACTCGATGCCCAGGCGTATCAAGGACGTCGAGGTGGTTGTTCTGGGTACTGATTTCTCTCAGGATCTAAGCACCCAATTTGCGTGTAAACGTAATCACATGTCAGTTCCTAGTATATTATATTTGTCCAATGAATACCCGTTTATCTTGTGCATTTCTTCTGGGTGTAGCAATTTTAATGGCCAGTAGTGTATCTAGGAACCAGTTATGGTACTTTGTGAGAACGATAAAATATGCGGAATACCAGTAAAAGTGGTCGGCGGTAGCGTGGAGTGGAGCACCCAGCTAGCAGACCGTGCGCCAGCAAGCTGCCAGGGATCGTGTGGGCGGGCGGTCACGCGGGATCGCGACTTGTCGTGATCTACACGAGCGCCGAGGCGTGCGCTGCCGGCTGCCCGTGCACCATTTATCTCCCTTTTGGTCTCGCGGACTATTTTTCCTTTTTATCATTACTGTCTCGCTATATGCTGAAACGCTGTGACCTGATATCCACGTGACGCACGATTCGATAACCATTTTCAGAAAAGTTAGACTTGTTGCCATGTGTCATGTGGTAGTGGGCTACAAATTTCGGGTCTTTTTGTAAGAACGATCGATGAAAAATTGCTGGGAGCTTCATGTGAACTAAAACAAGCAAGTTGCAGTCGAACTGAACTGTAGTGTTAGATAAAAGCGACTCATGTTGATCGAGCTTTATTTGCGTAAACGTATAGGCACCCTTGACTTTCCTTGACTTCTGGAAGGCGTTCGATACAGTTTCGCACTGTCGCCTGATAAACAAAGTAAGCGCCTACGAGCCTATGGAATATCACACCAGCAGTGTAGCTGGATTGAAGAGTTTTTACCAAACAGAACACAGCATATTGTTCTCAATGGGAGACGTCCACAGAGTCATCTTTGGCGTGCCACAGGGGAATGTTATGGGACCACTGCTTTTCCCAATATATACAGGGTGTTAAAAAAAAAGTACGGCCAAACTTTCAGGAAACGTTCCTCATACACAAATAAAGAAAATATGTTATGTGGACATGTGTCCGGAAACGCTTACTTTCCATGTTAATAAAATGAGCTCTAGCATGGAAAGTAAGCGTTTCCGGACACATGTCCACATAACATCTTTTCTTTATTTGTGTGTGAGGAATGTTTTCTGATAGTTTGGCCATACCTTTTTGTAACACCCTGTATAAATGACCTTGTAGATAGTGTCGGATGTTCCATGCGGATTTTCGCGGATGATGCCTTAGTATACAGAGAAGTCGCAGCATTAGAAAATTGCAGCGAAATGCAGGAAGATTTGCAGCAGATAGGCCCTTGGTGCAGGGAGTGGCAGCTGACCCTTAACAGAGACAAATGTAATGTATTTTGCGAGTACATAGAAAGAAGGATCCTTTATTGTATGATTATATGGTAGCGGAACAAACACTGGTGGCAGTTACTTCTGTAAAATGTCTGGGAGTATGCGTACGGAACGATTTGAAGTTGAATGATCATAAAAATTAATTGTTGGTAAGGCGGGTGCTAGGTTGATATTCATTGGGAGAGTCCTTAGAAAATGTAGTCCATCAACAAAAGAGGTGGCTTGCAAAATACTCATTCGACCTATACTTGAGTATTGCTGATCAGTGTGGGATCCGTACCAGGTCGTGTTGACAGAGGAGATAGAGAAGATCCAAAGAAGGGCGGCACGGCTCGTTACAGGGTTGTTTGGTAAGAGTGCTAGCGTTACGGAGATGTTTAGCTATCTCAAGTGGCAGACTCTGCAAGAGAGGCGCTCTCCATAGCGGTGTAGCTTGCTCGACAGGTTTTGAGAGATTGCTTTTCTGGATAAGTTATCAAATACACTCCTGGAAATGGAAAAAAGAACACATTGACACCGGTGTGTCAGACCCACCATACTTGCTCCGGACACTGCGAGAGGGCTGTACAAACAATGATCACACGCACGGCACAGCGGACACACCAGGAACCGCGGCGTTGGCCGTCGAATGGCGCTAGCTGCGCAGCATTTGTGCACCTCCGCCGTCAGTGTCAGCCAGTTTGCCGTGGCATACCGAGCTCCATCGCAGTCTTTAACACTGGTAGCATGCCGCGACAGCGTGGACGTGAACCGTATGTGCAGTTAACGGACTTTGAGGGAGGGCGTATAGTGGGCATGCGGGAAGCCGGGTGGACGTACCACCGAATTTCTCAACACGTGGGGCGTGATGTCTCCACAGTACATCGATGTTGTCGCCAGTGGTCGGTGAAAGGTGCACGTGCCCGTCGACCTGGGACCGGACCGCAGCGCCACAATCAGGACTGCATACGACCGAGGCACACAGGGCCAACACCCGGCATCATGGTGTGGGGAGCGATCTCCTACACTGGCCGTACACCTCTGGTGATCGTCGAGGGGACACTGAATAGTGCACAATACATCCAAACCGTCATCGAACCCACCGTTCTACCATTCCTAGACCAACAAGGGAACTTGCTGTTCCAACAGGACAATGCAAGTCCGCATGTATCCCGTGCCACCCAACGTGCTCTAGAAGGTGTAAGTCAACTACCCTGGCCAGCTAGATCTCCGGATCAGTCCCCCATTGAGCATTTTTGGGACTGGATGAAGCGTAGTCTCACGCGGTCTGCACGTCCAGCACGGAAGCTGGTCCAACTGAGGCGCCAGGTGGAAATGGCATGGCAAACCGTTCCACAGGACTACATCAACCATCTCTACGATCGTCTCCATGGGAGAATAGCAGCCTGCATTGCTGCGAAAGGTGGATATACACTGTACTAGTGCCGACATTGTGCATGCTCTGTTACCTGTGTCTATGTGCCTGTGGTTCTGTCAGTGTGATCATGTGATGTATCTGACCCCAGGAATGTGTCAATAAAGTTTCCCCTTCCTGGGACAATGAATTCACAGTGTTCTTATTTCAATTTCCAGGAGTGTATATTGCTTCCCCCCACTTACAGCTTCCGAGAAAATCACGAATGTAAAATTAGATTTGAGCACGGACGGAGGCTTTCCGGCAGCCGTTCTTCCCGCGAAATACGCGACTGTAACAGGAAAGGGAGGTAATGACAGCGGCACGTAAAGTGCCCTCTGCCACACACCGTTGGTTGGCTTGAGGAGTATAAATATAGATGTACATGTAACTATTATTATCAAACTTTTAACAGTAGACATGAGTTTCACATAAAAAAATAATCAACGAAAGAGTTTCTTGCAATATTTTGTCAATTTCTATTCAGCATACGGAGTGAAGTGCGGAGTGCAGGATATCTCAGTGTCTTCGTAACTTTATTCCCGTGAAACCTTCATGTACACTGAACAAAACAAAAATCGCAACGCCTTGAAGGACATAAATGAAAAGTGGTAGACACATTTCTACTTCTGAAGGATGATGTCTATTCAGATGTAGCTGCAGTCGCTTAACCATTGCGCTAAGTGCACGACTATGGGCATACAAATCATGTCTGCTTCAAATAAACGATCTAACGGTCGTGAGCGTTTGCCACATTTGAGATTCGATTCGGTGACAAATACATTATTTTCGCTATCTCACTGAGTTCGAGCGTGGTCGTGTAATAGGGCCACGAGAAGCTGGATGTTACTTCTGTTAAAAAAAAATGGATCTGAGCACTATGCAACTCAACATCTTAGGTCATAAGTCCCCTAGAACTTAGAACTACGTAAACCTAACTAACCTAAGGACATAACACACACCCATGCCCGAGGCAAGATTCGAACCTGCGACCGTAGCAGTGCCGCGGTTCCGGAATGCAGCGCCAGAACCGCACGGCCACCGCGGCCGGCAGGTTCCTTCTGTGATACTGCATTATGACTCAGCAGGAATGTAGCCATTGCTCAGGAATGTTGACAGCAGTGATTATGAGAATGTACGATCATAAGAATGCCAGGCTCCTGACGGCCTCATGGCACTAATGAGAGAGAAGAGCATCGTGTTCGTCATATGACTCTGACAGCAAATTGTGCAGCAGTTGACACCACAGTAACAGCGCCATATAACCTGCATCACACTGAACCCAAAACACATCCATTTGCCACTTCAGTGGTGTCAGTCATGAGTTCATTGGAGGACAGAGCGGATGTCTGATGTGTTTTCTGATGAAAACAGAGTCTGCCTCGGGAGCAGTGATGGCCGTCCTGCGGGCTTTCAAATAATAATGAAATGGTGTGATGGTGTGTGGCTCTCAACTACAGTGTGTTAACTGTATGACGGCAGAGTTGTGAGGGAAGTGCGGGGAGAGGAGGAAGCAAGCATTAGCTGGCGAGCGGAGTGGAGCCGTTTGGAGGGGGGGGGGGGGGGGGGGGGGCAAGGCACGCCTACCAGTTGCAGTGCTGGCACTACAAATTGCGCGTCATGCTTACACGAAAGCAGACGAAAGGCTTGGAGGTAAAACTCGCTTTAAATGTTGTTCGTAAACGAAACCGAAATCGTCAGCGCTCACAACCATTCATCCGATTGCAATGGAACTTAGTGAATTGTTCTCCGAACGCCAGAAAGGAATAATACACAATGTCTCAACGGTTGGGTTATTGTAGCATGTGTAGCACAATTGATTGCGTAAATACTTGTCATGCAGCGGACCCTGGTTCCATTACCGCAGTAGGCAATTTTTTTTTTCATTTTATTTCATTCCCTGCAATGTTAAACTATTAATTATAAAATTTAAAAAACAGATCATGTAGTATAACTGTCAATCTTTATATATAAAAATGAATGTATGTATGTCTGCCCTCTGTGCGTTCCCAAACCATTAATCCGATTGCGGTGAAATTTTGGTGATTTGTTCTCCGTACGCCCACGAAGGTTCCTAGCCGAAAAAAAAGAAATAAGACGCATTCTTGAGAAGATATGACGCCATAAACAATGAGGTGCCACCGCGGGAATATACTCAGATTTATGCATCCACTATCTGAGACAGAGAGCATGTGTTTCGAAATAATACAGTCACCAGTGGTGGTTTCATAAAAAGCAATACGGTAGCAAGGAAAAATAAAGTATAAGGTAATTCGGACGAAATAGGGGGCTCCTTCAAAGTGATCTCGAACAAAATATCTGAAATGGAAACTCACCTTTTCTTGCCAGGCGTTTGTGGTGCTACGCCAGGATGATTCTTGGAGAACTGCTTGAATCTTCCAATGCTATGCATGCTGTGTCCTGTGTATGTAGCAGCCCTCAGTGAAGATTTGTAAATAGAGTGAAGCAATTTTTTCTGCTCCCTTTCCCTTTCGCAGCATTCCATCACACGCAATATAATTTTGCGAGCATCGCTACGTAGTACTGGTTTCCTTGTAACCGTAGGCCTACCGCTAGGGGTTGATGGCGACCCCCGAAATGGGCCACCGACTGCCTCTTCACTCATTTTCATCATCTTTAGCAACAATAAATAGACGCAGAACAGTACAGCGCAGTCGAAACTGCCTGCCTACCGAAGCCTCCCGACGTTTACCGACTTCTACCGATTCAGGACTAGGGAGAGGTCTGCCGACTAAAAGTTTACGCATTGTACGTACCCTCCGACTCAGAGTTGAAATATTAGAAGATTTGGCTGGTTTCGTTGTCTAGTTGCTGGGATACGTAGCTGCCGCATTACAGGCTAAATACTGCTGAGTCTACAGTATATGATAAGAATAAACACACGAATAGAATGGTCGAAGGTTTCTATCACTCGGAATTGCCAATTATGGAAGTAACACATAAATTTATCAATGAAAGACTGCAATTAAACAAAATCTTCAGGTACTATCTTAGCGACTTTAAATGATGAGTAAGATAGTATAAGTTGTTGTGGTTGGCAGGAGAGCGAGTGCTAGGAAGTCTCTATAGACCTGCCGTGTGGCTGCGCTCGGTCTGCAATCACTGACTGTGGCGACACGCGGGTCCGACGTATACTAACGGACCGCGGCCGATTTAAAGGCTACCGCCCAGCAAGTGAGGTGTCTGGCGGTAACACCACATAAGTACTTTTGAGAATGTGTTTATTTCTGCAAAACACTTGTGGCGTCGCAACTAGTGCGAGCGCACAGTTTTCTATCAAATATTTACTGTGAAATGTAGACAGACTGTAAAGTAGCCATCAGATTAGCATATGTGCTGTAGCGGGCAGATTACCGGTGTCCGTTCGTCTGACGTCACGACCATATGGCATGTCTGTACCGTGAGAATGTAAGACCTGTGCGCTAACTAGCCGCGTGTATAACGTGGAACTTTCATCTTTAATAACTTCTAACTGAGGAACCTGAGGAAATTAAAAGTTAATATACTAGTTTCTGTTATGAATAAAAATAAGTCATCCAAATTTGAGCTTTGAAACCTGCATATTTTGGAAATTAGAAAAATCTTACAGAAAACGCAAATTTCTACAATTTTCGAGTCTAAATAAATACCATTATGTATAGATCACCTTCAGTGACCATCCAACTATGAAACAAAATCACCTTCCGTGCTTTTGTATTTATTTTGAGAATTTTACTTTTAGAAATTCACCTATAACTTTGTTAAAACCATAAATGTTTTGAATTTTTGTGAACAGTTATTTTATATGAGTAGGTGAGAGTGAATGAGTGTGCCTGAGTGAATGAAAGAGGGACATTCGCCATTCTTTGCAAGTGTATAAAATCTAGGTTGGAACTCGCAAGTGTTCAGACGATGTAACCGTGGGAACAGAGTCGCCAGTGGTTCCCCATCTTAGTGAATGTCGGATGTCCAAGAGTGTATGGTATTGTACAAGCAGCCAGAACGCTCGCGAGTATTTAAATAATTTCTGGAAATAAAGTAAAGTCTAGTTTTCCTTTCGGTTTGTTAAATTATACAGTAAATTTTGTGTAACAAGAAATCATGACGTAAATGATTCAGAAGTCATGACTGGTGCGTGCTAGATTTTGGCGCGAGGCGCACCCAAAGAGTTAATTCTGATTGGCTGTGTGATGTGTGAGCCAATGAGATGCGAGGACGGTTAGCAGACTAGGAGAGTGAGTCGCGAGTGGAGGAGGAGTCGCGAAGGAACTGTGATCGAGAAGAGACATGCTTGATGTGTCCTCGCGAATAATGTGTAAAATGAAGTCATAAAACGGCTTCATCGGTTCGGTACTGTGCGATTTGAGACTGGAAGAGTCCAGTAACGCGTAGTGTGAGTTTGAGCGAGTTGTGACTTTTCGATCCGCGAAAGACGCGAGTAACTTTAATAATTAAAAGCGTGGCGGTACTTCGTAAACTTTTACTAAGTGCTTATGGCGAGCATTAACGTTAAAAAACGAACTATTATTGAACATCGACTGCAAACGTGTATGTTAGAAAATCGTCTGTGTTGCAGTTAAGTAAATTCCGTAACTTTGAAAGCTAATTCTGGCGGGGTTTGAGTGTGGATAGAATTGTGAACTGAACTTTCTTCAAACGTAGATTAGCGGGCTGATGATCAGGCTTAAAGACAATAAAGAGCTTAAATAGAATTACCAACTTCGCGTTCTCGTTTGAGTAAACAATTACTACCATTCGAATAACTCAATTTATTTAGGAAGATTGCTCATAGATTGTATTTCAGCAAACATGTATCGCGGCCTCCGGTGAGCGGCTATTAAATTGCAGTTTCTTCAACACTGCTTTTCTGCAATTTTTCCAGTAGCTGCTATCAGGAGAGGCGAGTGCAGCAACTACCTAAGAAACGAGGTAGGTGGATTTTCTTTCAGGGAAAGGAAACTGCGCGATAAGAGCCTGACCCGTCGCACACTTATTGGTGCCGATGGTCCAGCAATTAAATAAAATATAAGTTGAATAACAGGGAAACAATAGATACCTACAGCACGTAATTAGTTGTGAACAACAACACAGCTCGCGAGATATTCACTTCTAAATGCACACTACGTCTTCACTGTAGAAGCCACGGAAATCTCACTAGTGCACTTGTCGGCACTCCAAAGTATTTCTATCTGCCGCGACCACGCGCAAAGGGCTCCACACTCTGTAAGTCTCTGCCGCGACCGAGCATCCGTCGCGCCGATACCTCCAGCACTCCCGTGTCCTCTGCCGTACTCCCAGTACTCTTCACCCGAGCTCGCTTCCACCCAGTCTCCCCATTCACGAACGCTGTGATTGCCTAGAGCGCTCGCGCCACGTCTTCTTGCCAACACACCCACACAAACATAATGAAACACATTCTAAGTACTGGATTTACATTTAAATAACTTGAAATTATATAAATATTCCTACGGATGGACCGTAAAGACGCTCTAACACAAATTATTAGATACATAAACAAATTAAATAAACATATATCAAAGGCATAGAATAAAAAGGAGGCCAGTTGCCTAATGTCTCTGTGCTTTCTATAACACAGTAAATATTTAACCAATTTCTTCATGAATATTATACATCGGATATAAACAAAGACATAGATGAATAAATATATTTATAAGCATGCTGCTACAGTTTTTTGGTGTAACTGTGGAGTACTTAAGGCCTGACGCCATCGATAGTAATCAGCCACTTTGACCTCCAATAACTCATGTATTATTCGAGTTACATGCCTGTAATTTAAACCAATTTAGGTTTACACTAATAACTTCCTAAAGACACGTCGATCGTCGGAATAGGGTGAAGCGTTTAAATTTTGGAATTTCGTTGATGAGTGTAATTTGTATAATTTACCATCAGATACTAAACTTTAAACTAACAAAGATATTGAAAATCTTATTACACCATCAGAATCGTCGTGCAAATAATAGTAATGTACATGTTTCTTTTTTTGATGTATCATTATTCATCTGGCTACTATTAATTTCTATACGAACTGTGCAATGTCTGAAATTAAGGTTTCACGAAGTACGCTATCTTTGGCACACCCGGCGTGACTCCTTCATCAACACAGCATCACCATGAAATGCGGAGACACGCGGCTGGACTGGCCGTTATGCGGCATCACGCGTTTGCTAAACTAACGTTTGGCACCACGTGGTGCAGCCGCCCCAACTCCGAACATATAATATTTCCGGGGCGCCACAACTCACCCGTTACCTCACAGCGTGTCGGTTCGAAGGAAGCCGGTTGAGGCCTGCAACCAACCTGCCTGCGCGCTACACACACTGCGCCAGCATCTTGAGTTATATTGCGGATGGCGATTTCGCATGACAGCGGGACAACTCTCGTGGTCGTCCCACGCATCCTGACTGCAGAGTTGGTAGTCTGATGATTTGACCTGTTGTGCTGCCATTGATGAACAGCATTCCAGCAGGTGTTTTACAATAAGATAACGCTCGCCCACATACCGCTATTGTAACTCAACACCCTCTAGAGAGTGCTGACCTTTAGCCTTGGCCTGCTCTATCATCACATCTGTCGCTAATCGAGCACATATGGGACATCACCGGACGACAACTCCAACTTCATCATAAACAGCATTAACTGTCACTGATCAAATGCAACAGACAAGGAAGTCCATCCCACAAACTGACACGCGACACCTGTACAAGACAGTGCACGCGGGTGGACATTCTTGCATTCAACATTCTCACGGTTATACTGGTTATTAATGTACCAGTGTTTCACATTTGCGATAGCTTATTTCGTTCGCACATTAACTTGTGATCTCGCAATGTTAATCACGTATGTTACCTAGGTGAATGTATGCTCGAAATTTAGTACTCTATATTAATTATTTATTGGTGTTGCCTTTCTTTTTTGTCAGTTTATTATACGTGAAAGAAAAACGTAATGAAAAGAGTATCACTACTAACATGCAATGAACATATAGATATTGAAGTTTATATTTGCTGTAATACTTCTCTCGGATTCAAAAGTAAAATTCGAGGATTGTCCAGAAAGTAAGTTCCGATAGGTCGCGAAATGGAAACCACTGGGAAAATCCGGTAAAGCTTTGCACAGATGTATTGGGCAGAGTCTCTAGTATGCCCGTCGATCGTGTCGCGTCGCTCTTTTCAGTTTTGAGTGAATAATGAGCACATAAAGGTGCGTAGGTAATAGCGTCTCCCCTCCCGCCCGCAAGTATGAGGGCCTGGTTAGAGATTTCGCCTATGTCATGGAGCCCACACAACTATCGAGCACTTCCTTCTTCATGCCAATCCTCGGCCGCACACTGCAGGGGCAATGAGGACAATACTTCTGCGTTTCCGATGAGAAGTGTTCGATCACCCACAATACAGTCCGTAACTGGCTCCCCCTGAGTCTCATCTCTGCTCACAAGAACCACAGACAACGATCTCCAGACCAGTGCAAATAACTGGCCGAAAGCACAGGCGGCTGCTTTCTGTGACAAGCATATTGGAAAGTTGATACAACACTACGACAGAACTCGAAGTTGGAGCGACAACTATGTAGAGAAGTAGGTGGAAGGTGTACCTAACTGTTGCAAATAAAACGTTTCTGGTTTTCATTGTGGTTTCCATTTCGCTACATATCGGAACTTACTTTCTGGACAACCCTCGTACGTTACGTTCAGCGTTTGCTGGAGTATGAGCAGTTAGAGATTTTACACATCCTTATACATACATTTCTTACAATTTTCAGTATATCGTTTACCGAAGCGGAGAACTAGGATTCCATGATATGCCGGCTGAGACAGGTAAAGCTACGTACTTACATAATAAAAGGTGGAAGTATGGGATATGCTGTATTTCTAAGAGCTAACGGTTAATCAGCATCTGTAGTAGAAGCAATATTACGTAGACAGTGTCAGGCATTTAAAGTTTGGTAAATATGTAAACTAGAGTGAGCGTGGGTGGAGAAATGATTGTTTCTCAAGAGCTCACAGCAATCAGAGAAAAAAAAGAAATTATGTCATTATGTGACAACCATCATGACATAAGATATTTTTTTCCTGTAGTATCAGTCACTTTAAATTACTCACTGTAATAACGTAAGACACTTATCAAACATCACATAAACCGTTCTGCATTCTTTTCTGCAATGTATGGAAGATAAACTCCTCTTCACGTTACCCAAACAGATCTTGTGTCGAGGGATAAGGCAGATACTAGATCTTCCCCCATTTACGAATTATGGGTCCTGGGGTGTCAATCACTCAGCATTACTGGCAAGTGGAGTCATATTTAGCTGACTAGTACAACAAACTTGAGGAAAATACGTGTACTTTGTTTACAGTACTATTCAACGCATCTTCTGTTGCTGTACAAAACACCTTCCGAAAAGCATTTAATCAAAATGTTTAGCACCATGATAACGGTTAAAGTAAAATACAGTAAGATTTTCTTTTTTAGGACATACAATATTACTCAATTACTTCATCTTAAAGTGTATTTAATCCTCAATGCTGTGCTCTTTCACACCAGCTCAGTAGATGGCTGTGTCGCGTCCGTTAGCAGGATCCTACACTTCTTTCTCAAAGAACAAATTCTTCGCTACTATTCCTCTATGGTTTTCAAGTTTGTAATGTCAATCACTCGGAATCTTGTGGGTAATGTGTGCTGAGCTCTTCTTACCTTTGAGTTCGATACTTCTTCGTATTTTCTCGGAGTCTTTTGCGGTGGCATGCTTTAGTAAAATCATCTCAGTATGTAAACTATGTCACTTTGAATAAAATACTCGACCTTTTGACAGCTGTCTCCGCCATCCTCACTAGGAATTAAAATAAATCACTACCGGGCATGATACTGCGTTCCGCTTACGTAGATGCGGTGCAGCGTCTGGAACCTTCTAGACAGGCCGCAAGTGACGAATGCGTGGAAAGCAGTTTGGTTACTTCCTAGCAGCTAGCAGCTCCTGGCAGCACCTGGTATCAGTTTTTGCACCACATCTTTTGGCATACTAACGTCCTGTATTAATTTCCTTCTCTTTCTGACGATGGTCTGTGTTGGATTGCGACCAAATTTCCGATATATATCACCTCCATCTGGTAGTACACAGTGTTCAGGACCACAGTGGCATTTCCTTTATCGGCTGCCATGTCATCTAAGTTCTCTTTCCCACATAATAAGCGTAAGTCATGCCATTCCTCCATGCTAATATTGGATTTCGGTGACGGCTTTCTCTAGGATAAGGTTGAGAGTTAGCCTGACTTCCTCAGCTGCGTTACGTGAGATGTACTCAGTGCACTACTGCATTCTGCTAACGATATAGAATCTCGACAAAGTCGCGGGGCTGGAGATATATTAAGACCTTTACTCAGCCTGCAGCAGCAAGTTTGAAAGGGACAAAAATAAGCGGCTGCCAGTTACACTCGAACTCACAACTTCATTTATTTGACCAAACATTACAAGAGCCAAGAATTTTTTTTGAAAAAACGCAGCATTAATTTTGGGAACTTAATTACTAGCTGAATGCGCCATACAGTCTCATGCCTTAAGGGCAAGATCACTTTAATTTAAAATCGGGTGAAAGCCAATAACTTAAGACTCAAACCAAAATCAGAAATTTAAAAGACAGAAGGACTTGTCTTAAATCAGTTCTTGCAATTAGGCTGAAGGCCCAAACAGTCTCACACCCCTACCGCAAAACAATTTTAATAAAAAAAATCGGCTGAAGGCCCGTCTCTTAAGACTCAAACCGAAATTAAATTTTAAAAGGCAAATGGCCTTACCTTGAAACAGTTCTTTAAATTAGGCTGAAGGCCCAAAAAATCTTATGCATTAGGGGCAAAACAACCATAATTTAAAAACCGGATAGCAGGCATACAAATACCAACAACAATAACAAATAAGAAAAGACAGTACACCCAACGGTGATCAGAAGTTTCCGAGGGTCGGCCTGGAATTCAAACCCAAACACTCCCTTAGGTGAGACAGGCAGTGGGCCCAACCACTCTCAATCGGACGACAACCCAACGGACAGACAGTCAATGGACCCACCGACAAGATAACTTCCGCTCCCCTCGACCAGCACACAACAGGGAGTTCAATGTAACAACGCAGAAAGTATTGGCGCCCACAACCAATTATACATTGAGATGTCAAACTACACACCGTACTGGACAGCGACAACACGATGAGGAAAATACACTGCCTGAATTTACGTCAACGGCCAGGGCAGGTAACCGGAAAGTTAACGGCCACAAGGCAGTTCAAAATAACCAAGTACAGTTAAACTCCGTCGGGGGGTGGCTAAAATTTGCCAACATGAAAACACACGTTGTTGCTCGCAGGAATGTCCAAATAGCCGACAACGAAATCCAAACGACTGTGAACAGTCTTGACTTGCTGGTAGATTAAGTCCAAACTCAACTTTCGTGTCCAGGATCGGTGAGCCATGGACCTTGTAGCAATGGGAACAGCACCACACACTCTGACGGCGCGTAGACGCCGCCAACGGCCCCGGCCAAATAACGCGCCGCGGAGATTTCCTCGCTGCTCCACGCCAACCGACCAACTCATCGCACACACCACAGCCGGAAACTATAAGCACCAGGCCAAAGATAGTACAAGGTGCGAATATCGATACACACCGCTGCTGCCACTCACGGAGAGAGAGGATAACAGCATAATCGCGATAACCGCGGGAGACTAAACACAGAATAGGAACCAACGTTTAATCCAACGCATAGCATCAGTAAGCCTCAGCTCAGTATTCTTTTAGTTACAAGGTCATGAAGATTTCTACAAAATTCATCCGTGATTCAGGAAAACAAACATGGGATCCTGTTGCGATGGCACTGGCCACAGTACTCGCTTAGATATGGAAACTTAGTCATTGCGTAAGCCTTCAGAAAAATGCTTCTTCCTGGCTTAAATATGGTTTCATAATAAGTAGTTTCAAAATGTGTAAGTATTAAGATTCTATCGATAACCATGGTTTGGTGAAACTGAATGCCTATTTGAGTGGCCAATCTCCCACCCCCAACCTCCGAAGAACCTTTTTTTTCCATCCCACCCCATCCCCTGCTTCCTATGTGGTCCGAGGTTTCGCCACAGAGTGTCAATAATGGCTCTAAAGCGAAAATGTCTGAACCACTGTCATAGACGCTGCTATTACATCTATACAATAAGAACACCTTGCCAATCCCGGAAGTCAGTGACTTCGACTCCCGATGACAACGGCGCAATCAGCTACCGAAACAATGAGTATACTCGAAGTGACGTGGCTTGAAAATCGAGAAAACATTTTCGAAGTCTCTTCGTGCAGATATACTTCGCGCTTACTCCTGTGCCCTATGGTGTGGTCATGTCTCGCACAGGTCAACACATGTAACATCATGAGGTTTTAGAGCATATACTTTTAAGGAATTATTATAACTCTTCATCAAATCTCCACTGTGTAGATATAACATATTTGTCGTCAGCGTAACATTTAATTATATCATTACTGTAGGAAGTGCTGTAACAGCTGTTTGGCAAGACAGGACCTGTTCCCATAAGCGCTCTCCACACTTATTTCGACAGGTGGATTGGAAGGATTTCGGAATTTCAGTTAGCGGTAATAGTTTAACTAAATAGCGTCACTTCAAACGTATTACTGCCACGATGACAAATGTCGCACCACAATATACGATAAAGAGCTAAAAAAATCGGTACACGTGATTTATATAGTGTAGGTCCCCGCGATCACGCAGAAGTGCCGCAACACGATGTGTCATGAACTCGACTAATGTCTGAAATAGTGCTGGAGGGAACTTATACCATGACTCCTGCAGGGCTGTCCATAAATCCGTAAGACTAGGATGGGATGGAAATCTCTTCTGAAGAGCATGTTGCGACGCATCCCAGATACTCTCAATCATATTCATATATGGGAAGTTTGGTGGACAGTGGAACTTTTACGCTCAATAGACTGTTTCTGGAGCCACTCTGTAGCAATTATGGATGTATGGGGTGTCGCATTGTCCTGATGCAGTTGCCCAAGTCCCTCGGAATTCATAATGGACATGAATGTAATCCAGGTGATCAGATAGGATGTTTACATACGTGTCACCTGTATGAGTCGTATACAGACGTATTAGGGGTCCCATATCACACAAAGTGCACGCCCCACGCACTATTACAGAGCCTCCACCAGCTTGAACAGTCCAAAGATTGATAAGGTTGTCTCCAAACCAGTACACGTCCACTCGCTCGATACAATTTGAAACTAGACTTGTCCGACGAGGCATCATGTTTCCAGTCATCGCGCCCACGCGAGGCCTAAAGCTTTGTGTCGTGCAGTCATCAAGTGTGCACGGATGGGCCTTACGCTCCGTAAGCCTATATAAATGATGTTTCGTTGAATGGTTCGCACGCTGACTGTTAATGGCCAAGCACTGAAATCTGCAAGAAGTTGCGGAAGGGTGGCACTTCTGTCACGATGAACGATTCTCTTCAGTCGTCGTTCGTCCCGTTTTTGCGGGATCTTTTTCCGGCCGCAACAGTGTCGGAGATTTGATTTTTTACCGTACCCCTGATATTCATGGTACACTCGTGAAATGGTCGTACTTGAAAATCCCCACTTCATCGCTACCTCGGAGATGCTGTGTCCTATCGCTCGTGCGCCTACTACAACATCACGTTCAAACTGACTTAAATCTTGATAACCTGCCATTGTATCCTGCAGTAGCCGATATAATAACTGCACCAGATACTTGTTGTCTTATATGATCGTTGCCGATCTCAGCGCCGTATTCTGCCTGTTTACATATCTCTGTATTTGAATACGCATCACTATACTAGTTTCTTTGGCGCTTCGTGGTATGTCGCACATGGATCGTGAGAATGAGATGAAAATTTATAGGCGTACATAGTCACACTCATAATAGGAGAATTCGATAATATTTACACTTAGTCCTCTCCTCCATGCAAGGTTGGACTGTGAAATGGTTTGCATCATAATCAAGCTGATTACTACTATCGTTTAAAAAACCCAGAAGTGACGTCGATAAAGCCAGACAAGTAATTTAATGTGAAACACATGGAGTAGCAAATGTCCGTAAATACTCCAAAAATGGATGACAAATACTGAGCATGTCACCAGATGACGAACCCCGCAGAACGTGCAGCGGTTAGGCTTGGGCGTGAAGGGATGATCGAGCGATGCAATACGAGCAAACGGTGCAAATTGTGAACACCATTTGTAAATCCGATTTATAATAAACGTAGAAACTACAAAAATTAATGTCCTCGCTGTAACCCATTAAAATCTGTTTTATTTTGTGTTTCTTTTCTTTGATCCATTTTTTGTTTTGTTTACAGACGTTATTTACTGAAGAAAAAGGAGGTCATTTACTAGTAACGACGCAATTCGGGACCTTATACTCATTTACGTGACGAGCAATACGGTAGATTTATGTTGTACTGTACTTTCCAGTAAATCAGCGAGGATTGAGAGGCCGGCAAGTAAAAATATAAATCTTATCTCAATATAATTCATAATTGTCTACCGCAATAAAAAAATAGCTTGCCACACCCAGGACTCGAAGCCCGAGTCCCTCTCACTAAACTCGAGCACGTGGGCTCAGAAACACACCGACGTGAATACTTGACTTCGGTTGGTATGACCAGGTGCAACGGATGGATAGGTTCAGTTGCTTTTGGAGTATGGACCGAAATTTGTGACTCCATGTCTTTTATATTAAATCACTTGTCTCAACATCATCTACGTCGCTTCGGATGTTTGTAAACGTCAAACAGAATCACCATGTATAAACAGATGCAGATGTACACAGCAAATAACGGTTGAAAAGGAGTATTACGTTAATGTTCAGATCACTGTGCGCAGCAGGTAATGTACGCACTTTTAAGATCATCTAATATCAGTTACCAGCATTTAACTCAAGGGTTACCAAACGGTTTGGACCTAGTGGCTGCGTCAGTTAACTCTTTTTACGCGACACGCCGAGATACCACACATGACATTTAGTAAGTAAAGAAAGCACCAGGCTTCTGCTATCACTAATCCTGTCTAGCTGTATTTAACGACAAGTCTTTTCAGTTGTGAAATTCACTTACGTAGCACAAATGCGAGCCATTGATGCGCTGTCTACAAAGCGCCTTGGAAGCTATTCTCAGACAGGTGAAGGAAACGCTGTGGTAGGTCAACTTGCTTTGCCTTTTATCTTCGTGTTGGTACTAACATAATAACTTTGGCTTTACAGTTAGATGTGCCAACAACATCCACAGCTGTACAATGCGTGTTACAGAGAAGTTCCATCGTTGTCGCAGTTAATGAACAACACCTCTATGAATAATTATAGTTCATGCATCGACAAAGACGGGAACGTGTTCCCCCACTTCTGCAGGAGATAACTCACTTTAACGAGACACGGTGTTAATACAGTGCCGACAGCATGTTGGCGTGGCATCCCCTTTGGCACATCCATCTCTGCTAGAACATAAAGAGGAACAGCAGCGGACACCGTCGGGGAACAACATCCCAAGCGAGACGTAAACGCTGATTGCAGAAACGTTGATTAACGGTGCGAAGAGTGGTGTCATGGCGTCGAGGTTCACTTTAATTACCCCGCTCTCAAAAGTGCTCTGAGTTGTCATAAATCCCTTCGTAGGACCTTCTAGGAAAGACGACGTGTAAGGAATGTTTGTTTCTGTGCAGATCAAAGGCCCAGCTTTATGAGACTGAGACCATAGAGAGTGACTGAGTCTCCCACTTGCTAAGGACGTTGAAAATAATGTCCTTCGAGTTCTGAACCGTTTGTAGTAGCAAAACCTGTTCATAACATTTGATGACGAAGCTGTGTCGGAACAAGGGAATGGTAAAAAGACACGGTCTTACGATGACCATGTTTCAGAAAAAGATTAAACGATACATGAGCATAGTCAGTAATTAGTAGCAACTGTTCTTTGACACGAAGTCATAAAAACATAGCACGATGAATCTTCAGGTAGCCATCTCCGTATAAGTATTTAAAGTCATCGAATGCCTTTATTGATTTTTAGTAGAGGGTGTAACAAGAATCAAAAGCGTTCACACACGTTTTTCATTTTCGCAACTAACTTTTCAACTTCCATGTAAAACGCAGATAGGACCTGACACATCCAAGTTTCTGGCTAGATTGAAACACAGAATGGAACAAATACCCACGTCAGTCTCTCTGTAAAAGGAAGGATGGCCCAAAAAGAAAACTAAGCAAAATTTGTGATGTGAATCTTGTCTTTATTTTAAGAGAATGCAATCAGATTTATTAAACAACTACTGGAAAAACACCTCGAGGTGCTACGGTCTGGCCGGCCGGAGTGACCGTGCGGTTCTAGGCGCTACAGTCTGGCCCCGCGAGACCGCTACGGTCGCAGGTTCGAATCCTGCCTCGGGCATGGATGTTTGTGATGTCCTTAGGTTAGTTAGGTTTACGTAGTTCTAAGCTCTAGGAGACTGATGACCTCAGATGTTAAGTCCCATAGTGCTCAGAGTCATTTGAACCATTTTTTTGTATTGTCTACTAAGAAACAGAATAAATTACAGTCAGGAAACGGTATCAGATTGATTAGTGGCAAACGGATTAAATACAGGATGTCCCACTCAAACATCCCTGGTATTAAAGACCCAGGAAAAATAACCACAGTAGATACGACAATGACATTGCACCACATTGTAGAGCATCTCAAAGAATTTATTTATTGTCAATAAGAAGAATATCGAGTGTATATTTAATTTCTTTCAAAATTCTTTTTAACATTTCCTCTGTTATTGTTTGCAATCGTATTAGTGATACGATGTCGCAATGTAGGAATGTGGTCCACTTTGGTCCTTCACGAATCCTCACATGAAGAAATCAAGTGGCGTAATGACGGATGAACTTGGTGGCCAGGCAATGGGTCCTCCGCGTCCGATCCAACGACTGGGAAATTTCCTATCCATGAACTTGCGAACAGCCGTTGACCGATGCGGCGCAGCCTCATCTTGTTGAGAAATGATGTTGGGTTGCAAGTCTTGTATCAGAGGGTAAACAAATTGCTCCAACACGTCCAGGTACACTGAGCCATTCACTGCTTGTTCCACAAAGAAGAACGGTCCAACTATCCTGGCGTGCATTAGCCTGCACCAGACCTTTAGTTTAGGGCTATCACGAACATTTTCAGTGACAATGTGCGGACTTTCAGAACCCCACATCCGAACATTATGCCTATTAACCCTTCCTGATAGATGAGAGGTTGTCTCATATGAGAATAAACATATTATCAATTCGGTGCAGAATATCCACAGCAAATTGTTGTCGGCGTGGTTTGTCGTTCGGCGTCAGATGTTGCAAAAAAATGGCCATGAGCACTATGGGACTGCTGAGATCATCAGTCCCCTAGAACTTAGAACTACTTAAACCTAACTAACCTAAGGACATCACACACATCCATGCCAGAAGCAGGATTCAAACATGCGACCGTAGCGGTCGCGCGGTTCCAGACTGTAGCGCCTAGAACCGCTCGGCCACTCCGGTTGTCCCGGTTTCTTAATGTTCCAGCATTTCACATTTAAACTGATTTACCTCGCACTTACATTAACAAATGATCTCGCAATGTTAATCACTTAAGTCAGTTACGCAGACAAAAGTATTCCCGAAATTTCATTATATTAAGTATTTTGCTATTGAGTTCTTTTTCCGTCAGCATGCATAGCAGCTTCATAAAGATCCGTTGCCGAGAAATGTGCCAACTGCGGTGGTCTAGCGGTTCTAGGCACTCAGTCCGGAACAGCGCGACTGCTACGGTCGCAGGTTCCATGCCTCGGGCTTGGATATGTGTGATGTCCTTAGGTTAGTTAGGTTTAAGTAGTTCTAAGTTCTAGGGGACTGATGACCACAGATGTTAAGTCCCATAGTGCTCAGAGCCATTTGAACCATTAGAACCGAGAAATTATTTTAATAATCAACAACTATAAAGGATTTCAGTAAGTTCAGTATCTATCGAGATATAACATGTTACAATTGAAACTTTCCCCGTTGGGAAAGTTTCAAACATTTCAAAAGAATTAACATAACTTTGGCTTTGATTAAAATTAAGAATCGATTTCTAAGATAGTAAGATATATAAGAGAGGTCAATCACATTTCCTATTATTTAAGTGCTCTGGATTTTTAAAAAATCTGCTGCTGCCACAGAGACCAGAACACTATGTCGGCTGCCTGAACACGGTACGTGCCGCCATATCTTTGCAACTTCGGAATTTCTTTTTCTCTATTTTTATTTGTCCTTTGGCGCCGCTGCCCTGTACATTCATCTTACTGTGCAGTGATGAAATCAAATTGAAAAGGATATTAATAAACGTATTATATGCGAATTTCACCATAAGGATAACAACTGTTTTCAAACATATGACCCATATTGCACAAAACATCAATATATTTGTTTACCACTGAGATAAAAAGTAAAGTAAAATTATTCTAAGGGTTCAAATACATAAATTTGGATTTAAATTTTTGAACTACTTTATTGAAGTTTATTTCATTACGTATCGATAAACGCTTTGCATTATACACAAATCGACTGAATATAACAGAGGACGGAATTTTCAGATTTTTTTAGTTTTCAGATCTTCCCTGGCTGTCGTTTACCTGATGCATTAAATAATAAAATAGTTAACATATCATGTTACTGGTATGTCGTAGTTTCAAATATCAGTATCAATTAAGCTGAAGCAGAGCAAGTGTTGTGAGAAAATGCTTTTGTTAAACCTCATATGAATGAATGATTTGATGATTTGTCAGTGTCCTGCTGGGCTGTACGAGCAGGAAGTGTTTGGTTGGATTGAAGTACAATATCGACGACTGTGTTTATTTGTCTTCGCTCAGTTTTTCTTCCAGGTAAATTTAATAACGAATGCACTGATGCAGATGTGTAAACAGTACCTTCATACCAAGAGGCGTACCAGTTGTTGTAGACTCCCTTGCTACATTATGCACTACGTCCTTGTTGTGAATTATTAAAAATGGCTTCATCCACATGAAACAAAAGTGCGTATTTTTTCATGCCGCTTAATTTTAATTAGATTATAGACCAAATTAACTTTATTTTAAAGAATCTGTTGTTGTGCATGAACATCGGCTAGTATTTACAGGGAGGTAGACGAAAACTTTCTTGCAACTATGTAACTGTGGACACTTTTCGAAGGCATGCAATACAAGAGGCGAGGCCAGAACTACTGAGCAGTCCAGTCCCCACGACAAAGAAAAAGAATCGCATAAAATTAATTTATTATTTGCAGTCACAGTTTCGAATTTCTTGAAAACATTTAAATTTACTTATAGGAAACATAGTATTGACTACTAATTAATTAAAATATCAAATAAATAACTGATTTTATGTAATAAGACTACTTTCTTGCAGCCACCGGACACCACTGTTAGCTTGTCTACATGTAGGAACATCAATTGACGGGGAAAAATCAATATCCGCATTCACAATGTCATTAATGTAGAAGGTACGAGAAATGGCGAGAAATTTCTGGACCATTTAAGCTGCAATCACTTGGACCATTGGTGCCAGGTTAGGTCTTCCTACCTGTGCTCCAAGAGATCATGCCTTCCCATTGGTTTAAGGAAGCAACTACAGTTCCACCTCCAGCCCTGCTGAACAGGCTACAGAAATTTCCTCTATCTGTGAGAACACACCACTGTGTGGCGCCGAAGTTAACAAAACTCTCAATCCCCCAGATCCAGGGAGTCTTAACCAGATGGAAAGTAGTAATAGTGAGGAAGTTATTACCATTTCCAATTGCCAGTGTTGCTTAGGAGCAGCCTTGTATGAAGGCAATCCAGTTTAATTGGCATGATTCATGATAGAACACTGGCAGGAAATACGTTGGTTGCGACAGTGCAGCCATACTGTTCGCACCGCAAGTATGCAGCACAGAGCCTCCACTGATAGCGATACGACAAGCTTCGTCTTGCTGCGCCTGTCTTTGTAGTCATATTTCGGAACTCATCCTCCATTTGCCTAAATCATCTAGGTTCAGTAATTTCTCTCTCTCTCTCTCTCTCTCTCTCTTGCTCTTTGTGTTTCTTTCTCTCTCTCTCTCTCTATTGCTCTCACTCTCTCTCTTCCTCTCTCTCACTTCCTCTCTCTCTCTTTCGCTCTCTCTCTCTCTCTCTCTCTCTCTCTCTCTCTCTCTCTCTCTCTCTCCCTCCCTCTCCCTCCCTCCTCCCTCTCTATCGCTGTCACTAAGGCCATGACGCATTATTGTTTTGTTTTCATTACATCCTGACGCATCCACTGTTTCATTACTTGTCCTACAGCAAGTGGCACATTGCCTTGTCACTGGAGAATTATTTGTGAACTTCATAAAATGTTATTACATGTCTGCCTCAAGTATCTGTCTTATTTTGAATGTAGTCGGAGATAATTTCGGTTGTTGGTTATTACTGATGTGTAGCTTTCTCACTGTCCCTACTTCTTTTATTTATGTCATTAGTCTGAGTAACGAAACACAGTAGGATAGGAAAGTTAATGTCTCCACAGGCCGGCGACACATGATTAGCAGATGCGTGCAACTTTATTCAATGTCGCTACAGATCTGTTGACAGATAAGGTGCCGTATCTACTTGAGTCGGAGCAAGTACCTAAAGGAAATAGGACACAGTATGAAAGAAAACTGCTCGCAACGCCTATGCACATGAGATCTCCTTGATTTCCAAACGCAGAGTAAAAATTAAAAAAAAAAATCAGACAAACTAAATCTGAGACATAAATATTTGCAGTTTGTGGCATCATACAAAGTAACTCAAAAAGTATTGTACAAGAAAATAATATTCTAGATTAGCTTACGCTATTCTGTCTAAACCTATGTCAGCAGAGATCTCTGAAGTCACGTACTAGCCAACCAAAAATAATGTCTTTCAGATTAATCCAGAAGAAGACATCCAGACGGGTTAATCCCAGAGATAGTGGTTGCCAATCGTTTTCCAATCGCTTTCTATTAATATTTGCCTGATTCCGGAAAATGATCCATCTACGCTGTGTTTCATCAGCGCGCAGTCTTAAGAGCAAATTCGTGGCAAATCTGCAATGCGTTCACAGTTTGACTTCGCAAGCGAAGTCGTTTATATAGCACTTTGTGGGCTGTTGTTAGGGATGTTTGGCCTTCGTGATGCTCGGCTAACTGATTCTGAATGCGCTTTGGAAAGACGTGCAGTAACCAGACTGTTTACACAATCAGTGGCTATGAACTTGTCAGCCCTCAATAGTCTGTTGGCTTTCATCAAATTCGTGTTGGAAATTTCTTTAGAAGGCAGTGGATGATTTAGTTTTTATATACATCAGACATTGGACTCTCTGTTAGGAGTAGTCATTTCTGGTAATTACACTGGTGTGCAAATCTTAAGAACAAATTTAAGTTCTGCAAGAGCCGGCCGGAGTGGTCGACCGGTTCTAGGCGCTTCAGTCTGGAACCGCGCGACCGCTACGGTCACAGGTTCGAATCCTGCCTCGGGCATGGATGTGTGTGATGTCCTTAGGTTAGTTAGGTTTAAGTAGTTCTAAGTTCTAGGGGGCTGATGACCACAGAAGTTAAGTCCCATAGTGCTCAGAGCCATTTTTGAACTTCTGCAGAATGTCTCCCTGCCAAGTGACATAGCTCGACGGGACATGGATCATACATAGACAGAAGACCCCCAGGACATTACGAAAGGCAGGACTTTGTTCTTAAAAGGGTGTGTGACCACAATGAACGGAAGTTCATGTTCTGCAAAGTGCTCCAATGCTGCCCAGGAGACTGGTAGGGAGTTCAAGTGATGGGGAATTCCATTTCTCGATCAGCGTTGTAACTACAGTATGGTCGCTGGTACACATGGACGTCCTACCATATTTCCTTCAAGGCATCCCACAGGTGCTCGAAGGAATTCAAGTCACGGGAAAGGGAACTCCAGTCCATTCTTGAAATATCCTTTGTTCCTAGCCTCCTTGATGCTTTCACGCACTGTCATGCATAAAAATGAATTCAGATCCAGATGCACCCCTGAATAGATGCTCATGGGGAACGAGTACTGTATCACAATAGTATTGACCGGTGAGCTTACCGTGTTCAAAGATCTTGAGGTCATTATGGTTATGAAACTTCGGGATTCTGCACACCACAATTCCTATACCACCAAAACGATCATGCTGGACTATGCTGGATATACCCTCATATGGCGAGAGGTGGGAACACGAATTCCACACAAGAACAATGTCAAACATAGTCCACGCGTGGCAGGTGTAGGGAGGCATAACGCTGCATGGACGTACTGACCTACCAGTCTTCGAACAACATACACCCACTGGTCAAAATTATTGCGATATTGTACTCTTTACCAATGGGAGTCTTTTCAGGGGCGCATTCGGCCATGGTTTCATTTTTTGTCGATGATAATGTGAGACAGCACCAAACAGCGAAGATGAAGGAGCTCTTGGACTGGCAAGAGTTAAATCACATCAGGGACTTGTGGAAAGCGTTGGGGAAGCGTACTGGAGCACATTCAAATGCACGAACGACCGTGCAGCAGTCGTAAACTACACTGGTGGAGAAATGAAACGCCCTACCACATTAAGTCCTTACCAACCTTGAGGCTGGCATGGGAGTACGTTGCATAGCGCCCACTGGCGTCGTGGTACCAAACTCTCTGTCAAGAGGTCTCACCACTGTATAATTTTGAAACAATCATTTTTTTATTGGCTTAAAAGAGGCTTTGAACGTTCTAAAATGCGAAGGAACTTGCCAGCTCCTCCTCTAAAGCCTAGGATGACCTGAAATCGCGTATCTGCGCCAGCTCGATACACACTGCAGTGTCTGCGTATAGGTAGGTATAAGCATTTCAGAACAATACTACATTATCCTGCCGTCAGCAACTGTCAGTGCGTGTAAAGACAATCCTTGCGCTTCAAATCTTGATTTTTTTGTGCAGTACATACTTCTTATTGTTTATTTGTGATCTTAAAGTATACCTGCTTGTCTGACAAGCTATTAATGAGCTGTAAGGTAATGTACTCGGGAAGAACAGGTACGAAAACATTTTGTTCAACGCAGCGTTGAAGCAATGTGTCATGAAAGCGTTCAGTGAAGATATAACGCTGAAAGCAACTAGGTAGGAGTCAGTGACTCTGATAAGAAACTGAAAGACAGCAACCATAGTTTTGATGTGAATTACGGATTGAGCTACAGAATTATAAATTTTATTGCTGTTTTCTCTGTTATTTCCCAACACGTGAAATCTAAAACGTTCAATGCTGATATCAAGTTCCAAGAAAGAAGTCCTCGAGGCTTAGGCTTCACAATAATGGTTTTTCCAAAGTTATTAGAAGTTGTTATACTAAATAATAAGTATATACGGAACGCATATGAAATCAACAGTCGAATCGTCCTAACAATACGCCTGCTTGAAGTAGCACTAAACGAAAATGTACGGTTTCGTGCACTTATGTAATAACGATGGCCGATATTTCAATCGTTCTACGATAAACTAGTGGATATGGTTTAGACCACAACAGCAACAGTACGACAGGCCAGTACTGGGATATATACTTGTTTATTTATTTATTGCCAAATTATAGACCTGTTACCTGATGTTTAAAACAGGTCGTACATCTTACAATTTTCGTTTTTCATTTTTTTCCAGTTTTCTTTCCCTTTGTTTTATCTACAACATTTACAAAGAATAATACTTTGCAAAATAACAATAATTTAAGGTTGCAATGTAAATAAAATTTTGTTGTTTTTTAAGAAGAATATAAAAAGAACATAGGATAGATGAGAGATTTGTTAGTATCATCACCGAATGTGACTGACGGTGAATACCTCGGAATGGTTTCTTCGAGCCGTTGACCGCCAGTCACACATACACACACACACACACACACACACACACACACATACACAAACACACACAAATGGTTATTAGTAGAGAAATAATGTTGCTTCTGGGATAGCACCTTAATGGTGAGAATTTTCTAAAAGTAGAATTTTTTCATTTGATCATGTCTGTAACACATTGGAAAACTTCAAACGCGCCGGCCAGAGTGGCCGAGCGGTTCTAGGCGCTACAGTCTGGAACCGCGAGACCGCTACGGTCCCATGTTCGAGTCCTGCCTCGGGCATGGATGTGTGTGATGTCCTTACGTTAGTTAGGTTTAAGTAGTTCTACGTTCTATGGGACTGATGACCTCAGGAGTAAAGTCCCATAGTGCTCAGTGCCATTTGAACACTTTTTAACTTCAAACGCGTTTTTCTCGGAATACGATGCTTCAAAATGTCGCGCAGCATAAAACTGAAAGACTTTAGTCAGATACCCGCCAATTACACAAAAATAGATATTTCTAAAATTCCCCATTTGGCTCACCAGCTACACTCATGTAAATTATATAGATTTTCTTCTGTTTTCCAGATTCAAATTAGCAACAGTTACAGTGCGTGCCGCAGATAGTCTCAGATTCAATATGCCTCTGTAAGATTTAGAGACAAAATAATTTTTTTGTAATGTACTTCAGTACACTGAAGGGCCAATGAAACTGGTATAGGCATGCGTATTCAAATACAGAGATATGTAAACAGGCAGAATACGGCGCTGCGATCGGCAACGCCTATTTAAGACAACAAGTTTCCGCCGCAGTTGTTAGATCGCTTACTACTGCTACAATGGCAGGTTATCAAGACTTAAGTAAGTTTGAAGGTGGTGTTATAATTGGCGCACGAGCAATGGGACACAGCATCTCCGAGGTAGCGATGAAGTGGGGATTTTCCCGTACGACCATTTCACTAGTTTACCGTGAATATCAGGAATCCGGTAAACATCAAATCTCCGGCATCACTGAGGCCAGAGAAATATCCTGCAGGAAAGGGACCAACGACGACTGAAGAGAATCTTCAACGTGACAGAAGTGCAGTCCCTTCCACAAATTTCTGCAGATTTCAATGCTTGGCCGTCAACAAGTGTCAGAGTGCGAACCATTCAACGAAACATCATCGATATGGAGTTTCGCAGTCGGAAAGACAGTTCTAATTCCCTTGATGATTGTGCGACACAAACCTTCACGCCTCGCCTTGGTCCGTCAACACCGACATTGCTCTGTTGATGACTGGAAACATATTGCCTGGTCGGACGCGTCTCGTTTCAAATTGTATCGAGCGGATGGACGTGTACGGGTATGGAGACAACCTCAGAATTCATGTACCCTGCATGGCAGTAGGGGACTGTTCAAGCTGGTGGAGGCTCTATATTGGTCCGGGGCGTGTGCAGTAGGAATGATATGGGACCCCTCATACGTGCAGTGTCCTGATATGTCTAGATACGACTCTGACAGGTGAACATACGTCTGATTATCTGCATCCATTGATGCCCGCTGTGGATTTCGACAGACTTGGGCAATTCCAGCAGGGCAATGCGACACCCCACATGTCCAGAATTGCCACAGAGTTGTTCCAGGAACACTCTTCTGAGTTTAAACACTTTCGCTGACTAAATTCCCCGGCATGAGCATTATGGAGCATATGAGGTATGCCTTGCAACGTGCTGTTCAGAAGAGATTTGCAGCCCCTCGTAGTCTTATGGACAGACCTGCAGGACTCATGGTGTCAGTTCCCTCCAGCACTACTTCAGACATTAATCAAGTCCATGCCATGCATCCGTGTTAAGGCTCTTCTGCGTGTTCGCGGGGGCCCTACACTGTATTAGGCACGTGTACCAGTTTCTCTGGCTCTTGAGTGTATATGCCCAATAAGTATCCCAAGTATTGTTTGTCTACCACCTTCCCTTACGCCCAAAAGAAACTGAGAGGAAAACGCTTCGAGCAGGGCTTTACAGTTGTGTCACTCGTTAGGAACCATGTCCTGTCTTTTGTATTGTCCAGGCGACCACCATGAGTAGCGCAATTACTGTATTTGAATAGATGTATCATTTCTGTTTGTCTCATGGCGTATTTCTTTCATCATTGACGGTTCTTCCTATGTTTGGTCCACGGTTCATTGAACCACGCTGCTTGACAATGACACATTCTGCGAAAGTTACTTTCCAAGATGCTACTCCAGGCGCGTGTTAAATGACTGTGCGCAACGGAAAGTAATAAAGGCTAAAATGAAGATTTAACACTGTCTGACTACCACCTGAAGCAGATCTCAGGATCTCTTAATGCTCTTTAACATATAAATTCGAACCTAAACAGGAATGAATGATTAAGGGAACTAATTATACTAAATGATAAATGTTGTTGCTGTATATACATATACTGTGTATTAAAACCAATCTTTATTAGAAATGTTTATATTTCCTAACTAAAAATTACTGATCCACTGAACAAATATGACCTTTAATTTGACTGCGCGATGTAATATAAATAACGCGAAATGACTGACATCATCTATGTTCCGCACACAAGAAGACACTACTTTTAAAGATGATTTACAGTGGAGTGCAACGTCAGTGGAAATAAATACTACGTGATCTGTTTAGCGTTATAGCCCCTAATAAGCCAAAGCAATTAGCAATATCACCACATTTACTGTGTCCGGTGCGTCAGAGTGTTGGATCTCGTACACGTCTGCGACGATGGAAGAACTCGAGCCACAAAATAAACTCTTTCAAAGAGTAGGACGGCTGAAGGCGGTTCTCCAACTACTATACTCTAATATTGCCTTCTCTTCTCTGTGTTCTACAGACGAGAAATGTGAACTTACAGCCACAAGGACGGAGTTCATATAACGTCTCAACGTAAGTATAGGCAGAAGAAGTGCTCTCAATCACTGAACGCTGCGTTCTCAACGAAGACTTCCAATCCCAAGGCGAAGTCCATAATCGTATAAGTTCACAACACTACATCTACATCTACATCTACATCCATACCCCGCAAGCCACCTGACGGTGTGCCTAATCGTTCTAACTATAAAATCTAATGAGAGCACAGACAGTAAGTCCGTCCGCACCAACAACCGACTGAGCGACCGTCACACACTGGAGTTCAAAACGGAACACCCCGTCCTCTGCTGCTGGCTTACCAGCAAGGCTCGGCTCCACACCGTAGTAATTCCGAAAACGAATCATATTCCCGAAACTACGGACTATTGTCCCTCTCTACAGATTCTTCAAAACGCCGACCAACCATATTTTAGTCTTTTGTCGTCCAGCGTGGAAGGTTTTGGAGGAAACACCTGTACTCGTACAATGATTCGCTTCTGAGTAAAAATCCTTGGAAATAACCCAGCCTGCGTGGTTTCCGAGGTGACGCTTCCTCGTTCCTCTCAGCTGCGTCCAAGATTTACGTAGTTTCCGAAGTATAATCCTTCCCGTCCTGCTACAAAAACGGCCGATCGCGACTCTGTTGTGCCCCAGCACTCGGGTATCCTAACGTCTGTCAAGCTACATCCTGTGCATAAGCATGACCAACACCTGCACGGGCTTTCCACCCACAGCTTGAGTTCTGCTTGTCATTTCATCTACGCTGGCGTTCCAACTTCTACTAGTATAGGCAATCATTAATTACGCCATTTTTATAATAAAGACACCCCGTCACCTTTCATGCAATAAAAGTTAACAATTATTTACACTGGTGCCCATTAAAATTGCTCCATCACGAAGATGACATGCTACAGACGCAAACATTTAAGCGACAGGAAGAAGATGCTGTGATATGCAAATAATTAGCTTTTCAGAGCATTCACGCAAGTTTGGCGCCGGTGGCGACACCTACAATGTGCTGACACGAGGAAAGTTTTCAACCGATTTCTCATACATAAACAGCAGTCGACTGGCGTTGCCTAGTGAAACGTTGTTGTGATGCCTCATGTAAGGAGGAGAAATGCGCACCATTACGTTTCCGACTTTCATAAACGTCGGATTGTAGCCTATCGCGATTGCGGTTTATCGTACCGCCGACACTACTCCTAGCGTTGGTCGAGGTTAAATGACTGTTAGCAGAATATGGAATCGGTGGGTTCAGGAGGGTAATACGGAATGCCGTGCTGGATCCCAACGGCATCGTATCACTAGCAGCCGAGATGAGAGGCATCTTATCCGCAAGGCTGTAACGGATCGTGCAGCCACGTCTCGATGCCTGAGTCAACAGACGGGACGTTTGCAAGACAACGACCATCTGCTCGAACAGTTCGACGACGTTTGCAGCAGCATGGACTATCAGCTCGGAGATCATGGCTGCGGTTACCCATGACGCTGCATCACAAGCAGAAGCGCCTGCGATGGTGTACTCAACGACGAACCTGGGTGCACGAATGTCAAAAAGTCATTTTTTCGGATGAATCCAGGTTCTGTTTACACAATCATGATGGTCGCATCCTTGTTTGGTGACATCGCGGTGAACGCACATTGAAAGCGTGTATTCGTCATCGCTATACTAGCGTAGCACCTGGCGTGATGGTATGGTGTGCTATTGGTTACACGTCACGGTCACCTCTTGTGCCTATTGACGACGTTTTGAACAGTGGGCGTTACATTTCAAATGTGTTACGACCCGTGGCTTTACCCTTCATTCGATCCCTGCGAAACCCTGCATTTCAGGAGGATAATGCACGATCGCATGTTGCAGGTCCTGTACGGGCTTTTCTAGATGCAGAAAATATTCGACTGCTGCCTTAGGGAGCACATTCTACAGATCTCTCAGCAATTGAAAATGTCTGGTCAATGGTGGCCGAGCAACTGGCTCGTCACAATACGCCAGTCACTATTCCTGATGATGATGTTTAAGCTGCATGGGCAGCTGTAACTGTACATGCCATCCAAGCTCTGTTTGACTCTATGCCCAGGCGTATCAAGGTCGTTATTACGGTCAGAGTTGGTTGTTATGGGTACTGATTTCTCAGGGTCTATGCAGCCAAATTGCATGAAAATGTAATCACATGTCAGTTCTAGTATAATATATTTGTCCAATGAATACCCGTCTATCATCTGCATTTCTTCTTGGTGTAACATATTTTATGGCCAGTAGTGTAAAAAGCGTACGTGACAATGCCAGTCTCCTTTTAAATATTCATACATACGATGTACTACCTATCAGATAACACCTAATGTTGTTGGAGGACACGGCAAAGTATGTGGATGAGTGCTTGTAAGATGCGAATTTATATCCACCTTACAACTTCCGTAGGTGTGTTTTGACCACCAGTGTCCTGAGCAGCTGCATCAAAAAGATTGCTCTAATGTTGTTAGAAATTGCGGATGTTTCATTTGGTCACAGTGTATGTTTCCTTAAAACACGAACCAGGGACCTCTACAAGGTCGCTGCTGACGTGGGGTGAGCGGCATCCAGTGTACCAGTACAAGGCGCACTCTGTCGCAGCTCGCTCCTGCGGCAGCTTTTCGCAGAAGCGCCGAGTGCAGCGGCGCTGCGGCGCGCCCGCGGTATCTGCGGCTAATTCACGCGTCCCGCCGCTGCACTCCGGCCAGCCGGCTCCATTACCGTTTGGAAGGGCGGCCGCCGTGTCGCGCCGCCAGATAGCGACGCCCTGTCGCCATTACTCAGCCGCGCCCGCCCTGCCGCCTGCTCGCGATCCGCGATAAGCGTAATGAGCCACGCTGCTCGCCGGGCAGCATAGCACGCAGGCGCTGCGCCGCAGTGCCGGTAGCCGGCGACAGTGGAAACCGTGTCCACACCCGGCCAACCATGCAGCGGGTCCCGATACGTGCTGACTCTGGAGTGAGAGACACGGTTCAGCATTCTTGCCACAGGCGCATTACCAGGGTACATCCTTTAGACTTCAAGCTTGCTTGAATGCGTTTAAATGTTGTTTTTGTAAAGAATCCAAGGAAGTTATTTCTTCTACGCTAAGGTGACAACGTATGCGATAGCACACAGGCTGCGGTAGTGTTGCGTGCACACTGTAAAAATTGGCAGTGCATTGCTGGAGCTGTCATTTGTACGCAGATGATTCATGTGAAAAATGTTTCAGACGTTTTGGAAGACGTATTATGTTCGAGTACAATGACTTTTCTGGAGACTAGCAATCTACTCTGTAGGAATCAGCATGGATTTCGAAAAAGACGATCGTGTGAAAACCAGGCTCGCGCTATTCGTCCATGAGACTCAGGGGGGGCCATAGACACGGATTCCCAGGTAGTTGCGTGTTTCTTGACTTCCACAACGCGTTCGATACAGTCTCCCACAGTCGTTTAATGAACAAAGTAAGAGCATATGGACTATCAGACCAATTGTGTGACTGGATTGAAGAGTTCCTGGATAAGATAACGCAGCATGTCATTCTCAATGGAGAGAAGTCTTCCGAAGTAAGAGTGATTTCAGGTGTGCCGCAGGGGAGCGTCGTAGGACCGTTGCTATTCACAATGTACTTAAATGACCTTGTGGGTGACATCGGACGTTCACTGAGGCTTTTTGCGGATGATGCTGTGGTATAATAAGAGGTTGTAACAATGGAAAATTGTACTGAAATGCAGGAGGATCTGCAGCGAATTGACGCATTGTGCAGGGAATGGCAATTGAATCTCAATGTAGACAAATGTAATGTGCTAATGACCTTGTAGATAACATTGCAAGTTCACGGAGGCTTTTTGTGGGTGATGCTGCAGTATATCCAGAGGTTGCAAGAATGGAAAATTGTACTGAAATGCAGGAGCATCTGCAACGAATTGACGCATGGTGCAGGGAATGACAGTTGAATCTCAATGTAGACGAGTGTAATGTGCTGCGAATACAAAGAAAGAAGAATCCCTTATCATTTAGGTACAAAATAGCAGGTCAGCAACTGGAAGCAATTAATTCCATCAATTACCTCGCAGTACGCATTAAGAGTTATTTAAAATGGAATGATCATATAAAGTTGATCGTTGGTAAAGCAGATGCCAGAGAGAGATTCGTTGGAAGAATCCTAAGGAAATGCAATCCGGAAACAAAGGAAGTAGGTTACAGTACGCTTGTTCGCCCACTGCTTGAATATTGCTCAGCAGTGTGTGATCCGTACCAGATACGGTTGATAGAAGAGATAGAGAAGATCCAACGGAGAGCAGCGCACTTAGTTACAGGATCATTTAGTAATGGCGAAAGCGTTACGGAGATGATAAACTGCAGTGGAAGACTCTGCAGGAGAGACGCTCAGTAGCTCAGTACGGGCTTTTGATGAAGTTTCGAGAACATACCTTCACCGAGCAGTCAAGTAGTATATTGCTCACTTCTAGGTATATCTCGCGAAGAGACCATGAGGATAAAATCAGAGAGATTAGAGCCCACACAGAGGCATATCGACAATCCTTCTTTCCACGAACAATACGAGACTGGAATAGAAGGGAGAACCGACAGAGGTACTCAAAGTACCCTCCGCCACACACCGTTAGGTGGCTTGCGGAGTATGGATGTAGATGTAGAGGTAGATGTAGACGTGATTACGACTGCACGACAGGAATTAAAAAACTTTGGCCGCAGAATGGTAGTTGGACATAGACGAATGGAACATTCCATTTCGTAAATCGTTAGGAAATTCAATATTCCGAGATCCACAGGGTCAGAAGTGCTCAGAGAACACCAAATTCCAGGCGTCACCTCTCATCACACACAACGCAGTGATCGACGGCCTTCACTTATCGACCGAAACAGCGGCGTTTACGTTGAATTTTCAGTACTGACAGACAAGCAGCACTGCGAGAAATAACCGCAGAATTCAATGCGTGACGTACGACTAACGTATCCGTTAGGCCAGTGCGGCGAAATTTTGCGTTACTGTTCAAACGGCTCTGAGCACTATGGGACTTAACATCTGAGGTCGTCAGTCCCCTAGACGTAGAACTACTTAAACCTAACTAACCTAAGGACATCACACGTCCATGCCCGAGGCAGGATTCGAAGCTGCAAGCGTAGCAGCCGTGTGGTGCCGGACTGAAGCGCCTAGAACCGCTCGGTCACCATGTCCCGTTGGCGTTAATGCGACTGCCTTTGCTAACAGCACGAAATCGCTTACAGTGGCCCCTCTGGACCCTAGACGACTGGAAAACCGTGGCGCAGTCAGATGAGTCCCGATTTTAGTTGATAAGAGCTGGTGGAAGGCTTAGAGTGTAGCGTAGATACCACGAAGCTAATGACACAGGTTGTCAACAACACACTGTGCAAGCTGATGGGGGCTCCATAACGGTGAGGGTTGTGTTGACAGGGTCTGGACTGGGTTCTCTGGTCCAAATGAACCGATTATTGACTGCAGATGGCTGTGTTCGGCTGCTTGGAGACGTGGCCTTCAAATTCCCAAACAAAGACGGAGTTTTTACTGATGACAGTGCGCCATACCACCGGGTCACAAATGTTCGCGATTGGTTCGAAGAACGTTCTGGACATTCCAAGCGAATGATTTGTCCACCCAGATCGCCCGATATGAATCTCACCGAACATTTATCGGACGTGGTTGATTGGTTAGCATGTGCACAAAATATGGCATTGGCCACAGTTTCCCTGTAACGGGTGGTTATAGAGGTAAAACGGCTCAGTATTTCTGCAGAGAAGATCCATCGAGTTGCTCAGTCTATGCCACGTCGAGTTGCTGCACTACGAGGGGAAAAAATCGGTCCGACATAATGTTAAGACGTATGTCATGACTTTTGTCACTTCAGTATTTGTTACATAATGGAAGTATGCCAACGGGGACGGATGACTCCTTTCAAGCGCTATAGTAAGAAAAGAAATTCATTCTGCTTATTAATGGAACGCACATGAAGAAAAATCGTGAACCATTCCCAACATTTGAGGACTTAGGGGAAGTCTCCATCAACTTATTGCGGAATGTGGTGCTCACGATCCTTAGAAAATAGGCACTGAAAATAAAAACAGACGAATAATCTATAACCTACACAAAACTCGAAAGGGAGTAATAAAAGTGGAGGAAACTTTGGGAAGAGAGATGACAATGTTGGGATGGGAGGGGTGTAATGTTGCCAGAGGTTTTAGGATTGTTGAAAGAAATGGTCAGCACATGGATTAACGGTAAGCAAAGTAAAGACAAAGGTAATGAGAAGTAGTAGACACTAAAGTAATAGCACATTTAACATCAGATTTGGGAACAACACGTTAGTGGCAGAAGTGAAACAATTACTCCCTCTAAGAACCAAGGTCATTTAAGATGGCATAAGGAAGGAAAGCATGCGTAGTACACTAGTAAAGAGGAAGGTGATTTCAGTTAGTGAAACGGCTCCACAAGTATCGAATATGGATCAGAAAGTGCGAAGTAAATTTCTAAAAGCCAACATCTTCAGCACAGTATAGTACTGAAGTGAAATATGGAACATCATAAATCTAGAAAAGAAGGAACTGGGAGAATCTGAGATATGGTTGTCATAGAAGAGTGTTAAACGTTAAGTAAAAAACAAATATCTACAAGGAATATTTGATGGATAAAGTCAACGTAGATCCTTAACAGAAGAATGGACACATTAATGGGACATATGGTATGCCATACAAGAATAGTTAACCTGGTTCTAGAATGTGGGAAGGTGAGAAACATATTGGCATCATACTAAGATTAAAATGCGTGAAATCGGTGATATCGAATCCAACAGTTACTGAAAGATTAAAAGATTGGCACAAAAAAAGAAGAAGAGGCACAGCAATGAACCATTCGAAAAAAAAGAATGAATAAAGTTTTTAGCCGAATTGGAAGCCTTTTTGCAGCAATCCCCAAAATCTATTGTCACAGTGTACCAATGAGCATGGGCACTGGTAACTTGCTGGTGCTTTTACGCAGGGCGTCACGAGAGGAATGGCCATTATTCAGGGATCTGAGAGGAACGCTCTTTAGAAGCAAAAAGTTATAGTAAACATTGTAACGTAGCAATTACGTTACGTAGTACTGTGTAAATGACCCCTCTACCATTCATTTTTAATTTCGAGTGCGTACAAAAGAACTCCATTTCATTATTTCATGTCTGAATGTGTATGCGATCGAGTGCAATTGTAGTTTCAGTATTAAAAGACCTGTGTGGCACTGTGATATTAACTATTATTATTACTGTGAGTGAAATTGGTCTTCCAATTCTATGTACATGAAGTAGAGAGTACTGTTCTGTAAGTGATTAGCGTATATCTAATTTATTTACGTGGTTGGGCCTCTTCATAGTAAAGAATAATATGAACATGAATGCTGCATGTGTCATCATATGGCCCGGAAAGGAAGACGTTAGCCTGACACTCCACCATTCGTGTGCTCTCAGATTCAAGAGTAGGAGGCAAGTACTACCGTAACAGCAATCCCTTGCAGATGTAACACCTGCTTCCGTAGAGGACAATGCGCTTCTCAGTTGCATTTCAGTTAGCATGGTAGATACGCTTACTTATTTACAACGAACTTTTCATTTCCAAAAAGACGTTATTTATTTTTTTCTTCCCACATGAGATTACAGCGACTCATTGAGAGTGGTAGAGCAAGACTATCTTTGGCTGTAACATATCTTCGTGTATAAGGGCGATGTACCTGAGGACAATATCATGGAAATGGAAATGTAGATGAAGATGTAAGGGGAGATATGATACAGTGTGAAGAGTTTGACAGAGCACTGAAAGACCTGAGTCGAAACAAGGCCCCGGGAGTAGACAGCCTTGGGAGAGCCAGTCCTGACAAAACTCTAGCATCTGGTGCGCAAGATGTATGAGACAGGCGAAACACATTCAGACCTCAAGAAGAATATAATAATTCCAATCACAAAGAAAGCAGGTGTTGACAGATGTGAAAATTGCAGAACTATCAGTTTAATAAGTCACGGCTGCAAAATATTAACACGAATTCTTTACAGACGGATGGAAAAAACTAGTAGAAACCGACCTCGGGGTAGATCAGTTTGGATTCCGTAGAAATATTGGAACACGTGTGGCAACACTGACCCTACGACTTATCTTAGACTTATCTTAGAAGCTAGATTTAGCAAAGGCAAACCTACGTTTCTAGCATCTGTAGACTTAGAGAAAGCTTTTGACAATGTTCACTGGAATACTCTCTTTCAAATTCTGAAGGTGGCAGAGGTAAAATACAGGGAGCGAAAAACTATCTACAATTTTTACAAAAAACAGATGGTGGTTATAAGATTCGAGGGACATGAAAGAGTAGCAGTGGTTGGGAAGGGAGTGAGACAGGGTTGTCGCCTCTCCCCGATGTTTTTCAATCTGTATATTGAGCTAGCAGTGAAGGAAACAAAAGAAATATTCGGAGTAGGTATTAAAATATATGGAGAAGAAATGAAAACTTTGAGGTTCACCGATGACATTGTAATCCTGTCAGAAACAGCAAAGGACTTGGAAGAGCAGTTGAACGGAGTGAATAGTGTCTTGAAAGGAGGATATAAGAAGAACGTCAACAAAAGCAAAACGAGGATAATTGAATGTAATCGAGTTACGTTGGATGATGCTGAGGGAATTAGATCAGGAAATGAGACACTTAAAGTAGTAAAGGAGTTTTGCTACTTGGGGAGCAAAATAACTGATAATGGTCGAAGTAGAGAGGATATAAAATGTAGACTGGCAATGGCAAGGAAGCGTTTCTGAAGAAGAGAAATTTGTTAACATCGAGTATAGACTTAAGTGTCAGGAAGTCGTTTCTGAAAGTATTTGTATGGAGTGTAGCCATGTATAGAAGTGAAACATGGACGATAAATAGTTTGGACAAGAAGAGAATCGTAGCTTTCGAAATGTTGTGCTACGGAAGAATGCTGAAGATTAGATGGGTAGATCACATAAGTAATGAGGAAGTATTGAATAGGATAGGGGAGAAGAGAGGTTTGTGGCACAACTTGACCAAAAGAAGGGATCGGTTGGTAGGACATGTTCTAGGCATTAAGGGATCACAAATTTAGCGTTGGAGGGCAGCGTGGAGGGTAAAAATCGTAGAGGGAGACCAAGAGATGAATACACTAAGCATATTCAGAAGGATGTAGGTTGCAGTAAGTACGGGGAGATGAAGAAGCTTGCACAATATAGAGTAGCATGGAGAGCTGCATCAAACCAGTCTCAGGACTGAAGACTACAACAACAACAACGTATCTTCGTGACGGATAGAGGTTGTGGTCTGGGTGCTTAAAACACTTAACTAACAATACGATGCTGTTAGCCCACTGCCTGCCCTAATTGAGATTTGTTTGGCACCTCGGCTCTAAAGTGACTAACCACTGGCACCCATATATAGTAACAACAATCTAACTTATTTTCAATCACATTACAGCGTTTGGTTTAGTCACCATGGTAGTCAGGTGGAATAAATCTCAGATAAACAAACGTCTCCACTGAGCCTGCTGGCTTTGAACATGATCTCTAAAATGCCTACTTTAAGAGTTACAATCAATTCTTCATCTTCGCTACTGTGAAACAAATCTCTTCTGCAGCAAGCCCTTTGATTTCCTTATTTTGGAAGGAGGTAGTACGAACGCTCTATGTTGCATACCCTAAGAGATGTGTTTCACTTTAGTGAAGATGAACAAGGGCTCATAGGTCGCAAGGTATGCGCCTTGGAGTCCATGTTTTGTAGGCTTTTTTGCTGAGTATGTTCAGTCCCGTCATATCGCTGAATACTGATTATTCCTCCCGGGAGACCCTGTAGTGTGTGTGCATGTGCTTTTTTATTCATTGCGTTAAAGGCACATACTTCCACACAGCACTCATAACAAAACAGCCGGTGCTCTGACTGACTAATTGATCTTATGAGGTCCTCCACAACTTGCTATTCTGATTATCCTCATTCTCTCATAGCAGCTCTTACACAATGCCTCCCGGTTTCTTGGATATTTTTATCATTCTTTACGTTCCGCTGCTGTTTTACCCTCTACAGCTGCTTGTTACCATGCGTGAGGTGTTAGTTGAGCTGTTTAACATGCCTTGGAGATGCAATAGATTATGTCTCCGGCGATCGACAGAGATGCAAAAGCCCCCATAACATCATGTGAATTAAAAGAAAACAAGTTGGCGCAGCGGAGGACGGCCTATTACATGAAAATTACTTGTAGTGTCTCATTTAAGCCAGTTAAGCATGAAAGTGCGGGTACCGCACTTTATACTGATATATTATTAACGGGATGCATCGAAGTACAAAAGAAAATTAATAGTCGGTGTAACAGTTTGGTTTATTGCCAAAAGACGTCAAAAATATTTTATCCGCTTAGTCAGAAACACAAATGATTTTAATATGTGCTATAGCCTTGGCGCAATTGGGTAGGTACATGAAAGAATGATATAAAACTGTTAACCGATACGGTCAGTGGTTGCGAGGAAGTTTATCACTTAAAGAAATGCTCCAGGTTAGTTAGTGCATGATGGATGCAACTAGTTGGCTGTGAAAACTAGATCAACAAAATGAAACCATGAAGCTGTTTGTCTGACTTCGCACTCTTCTCGGTGGATGCAAAGAAGGCGCCTGTTTACTACTGTAAATATATGCGAGGGTTGTAGATGGCTTCAATAGTGAGTGGTAACTGGAAGTTCAGCACGGCCTCTGTGTCCTTCTGTAAGACGGAGACATCTCGCTCAGTAGCTCTAAGGCTCAGCGTACTGACTAGAGCTCCGAACCCAGTACTCGTACTATCTGACAAACGTGATGCTTCAGCCAATTAAATTTGCAAAATGAGTGAATTTGGAATTTAAAATAAATGGCTCTGAGCACTAAGGGACTTAACGTCTGAAGTCATCACTCCCTCAGAACTTAGAACTAATTAAACCTAAGTAACCTAAGGACATCACATACATCCATGCCCGAGACAGGATTCGAACCTGCGACCGTAGCAGTCGTACAGTTGCAGACTGTAGCGCCTAGAACTTCACGGCCACTCCGGCCGGCTTGAAATAAACACGTGAGAGCTGAAACCATTTGTTATTGTGCTTCAGCATTTACAAAGGCATTACACAGTTCACCCGATTAGCGTACGAACACCTGCTGTTCTCGGCATAGTCACACAATGACGGATTACTTAATAAACATTTGAAAATGACATAAAAAGTGTAACATGTATTTGGTGAATGAAATACCAACTTGCTATACCCGATCACAAGTTAAGTGTAGTTCGTAAACAGAGAAAGATCCACCACTTATTTATCATGGGTGTTAACGCCAGTCTGTAACAAGTTCGATAAGAACAGCTAAGCAACCACAATGCTCCAATGCAACACAACAAGTCATAAAGGAAACGTAGCCATTACTTTGTGTTGCTGAGTAGAAAAACAGAGAGATGCGGTAAGACTTGCTGTTCGACTTCCTCATTACGAACTTATTGTAGATCTTCTCCATAGCTCTGTCAGTTCCTTTCGGAGCATATTATTGTGGCATATCCATGTCCCCCCCATGAACCATGGACCTTGCCGTTGGTGGGGAGGCTTGCGTGCCTCAGCGATACAGATAGCCGTAACGTAGGTACAACCAAAGCGTAGAGGTATCTGTTGAGAGGCCGGACAAACGTGTGATTCCTGAAGAGAGGCAGCAGACTTTTCAGTAGTTGCAAGGACAACAGTCTAGATGATTGACTGATCTGGCCTTGTAACAATAACCAAAACAGCCTTGCTGTGCTGGTACTGCAAACGGCTGAAAGCAAGGGGAATCTACAGACGTAATTGTTCCCGAGGGCATGAAGTTTTGCAGCTTTACTGTATGATTAAATGATGATGGCGTCCTCTTGGGTAAAATATTCCGGAGGTAAAATAGTCCCCCATTCGGATCCCTGGGCGGGGACTACTCAAGAGGATGTCGTTATCCGGAGAAAGAAAACTGGCGTTCTACGGATCGGAGCGTGGAATGTCAGATCCCTTAATCAGGCAGGTAGGTTAGAAAATTTAAAAAGGGAAATGGATAGGTTAAAGTTAGATATAGTGGGAATTAGTGAAGTTCGGTGGCAGGAGGAACAAGACTTCTGGTCGGGTGACTACAGGGTTATAAACACAAAATCAAATAGGGGTAATGTAGAAGTAGGTTTAATAATGAATAGGAAAATAGGAATGCGGGTAAGCTACTACAAACAGCATAAAGAACGAATTATTGTGGCCAAGATATATACGAAGCCCACACATACTACAGTAGTACAAGTTTATATGCCAACAAGCTCTGCAGATGAGGAAGAAATTGAAGAAATGTATGATGAAATAAAAGAAATTATTCAAATAGTGAAGGGAGACGAAAATTTAATAGTCATGGGTGACTGGAATTCGAGTGTAGGAAAAGGGAGAGAAGGAAATGTAGTAGGTGAATATGGATTGGGGCTACGACATGAAAGAGGAAGACGCCTGGTAGAATTTTGCACAGAGCACAACTTAATCATACCTAACACTTGGTTTAAGAATCATGAAAGAAGGTTGTATACATGGAAAACACTAGAGATACTAAAAGGTATCAGATAGATTATATGATGGTAAGACAGAGATTTAGGAACCAGGTTTTAAATTGTAAGACATTTCCAGTGGCAGATGTGGACTCTGACCACAATCTATTGGTAGATTAAAACTGAAGAAACTGCAAGAAGGTGGGAATTTAAGGAGATGGGACCTGGATAAACTGACTAAACCAGAGGTTGTACAGAGTTTCAGGGAGAGAATAAGGGAACATATGAGAGGAATGGGGGAAATAAATACAGTAGAAGAAGAATGGGTAGCTGTGAGGAATGAAGTAGTGAAGGCACCAGAGGATCAAGTAGGTAAAAAGACGAGGGCTAGTAGAAATCCTTGGGTAACAGAAGAAATATTGAATTTAATTGATGAAAGGAGAAAATATAAAAATGCAGTAAATGAAGCAGGTAAAAAGGAAGACAAACGTCTCAAAAATGAGATCGACAGGAAGTGCAAAATGGCTAAGCAGGGATGGCTAGAGGACAAATGTAAGGATGTAGAGGCTTATCTAACTACGGCTGAGATAGATACTGCCTACAGGAAAATTAAAGAGACCTTTGGAGATAAGAGAACCACTTGTATGAACATCAAGAGCTCAGATGGCAACCCAGTTCTAAGCAAAGAAGGGAAAGCAGAAAGGTGGAAGGAGTATATACAGGGTCTATACAAGGGCGATGTACTTGAGGACAATATTATGGAAATGGAAGCGGATGTAGATGAAGATAAAATGGGAGATACGATACTGCGTGAATAGTTTGACAGAGCACTGAAAGACCTGAGTCGAAACAAGGCCCCCGGAGTAGACAACATTCCATTGGAACTACTGACGGCCTTGGGAGAGCCAGTCCTGACAAAACTTTACCATCTGGTGAGCAAGATGTGTGAAACAGGCGAATTACCCTCAGACATGAAGAAGAATGTAATAATTCCAATTCCAAAGAAAGCAGGTGTTGACAGATGTGAAAATTACCGAACAATCAGTTTAATAAGCCACAGCTGCAAAATACTAACACGAATTCTTTACAGACGAATGGAAAAACTAGTAGAAGCCGACCTCAGGGAAGATCAGTTTGGATTCCGTAGAAATACTGGAACACGTGAGGCAATACTGACCTTACGACTTATCTTAGAAAATAGATTAAGGAAAGGCAAACCTACGTCTTTAGCATTTGTAGACTTAGAGATAGCTTTTGACAATGTTGACTGGAATACTCTCTTTCAAATTCTAAAGGTGGCAGAGGTAAAATACAGGGAGCGAAAGGCTATTTACAATTTGTACAGAAACCAGATGGCAGTTATAAGAGTCGAGGGATATGAAAGGGAAGCAGTGGTTGGGTAGGGAGTGAGACAAGGTTGTAGCCTCTCCCCGATGTTATTCAATCTGTATATTGAGCAAGCAGTGAAGGAAACAAAAGAAAAATTCGGAGTAGGTATTAAAATCCATGGAGAAGAAATAAAAACTTTGAGGTTCGTTGATGACATTGTAATTCTGTCAGAGACAGCAAATGACTTGGAAGAGCTATTGAATGGAATGGACAGTGTCTTGAGAGGAGGATATAAGATGAACATCAACAAAAGCAAAACGAGGATAATGGATTGTAGTATAATTAAATCGGATGATGCTGAGGGAATTAGATTAGGAAATGAGACACTTAAAGTAGTAAAGGAGTTTTGCTACTTGGGGAGCAAAATAACTGATGATGGTCGAAGTAGAGAGGAAATAAAATGTAGACTGGTAATGGCACGGAAAGCGTTTCTGAAGAAGAGAAATTTGTTAACATCGAGTATAGATTTAGGTGTCAGGAAGTCATTTCTGAAAGTACTGTATGGAGTGTAGCCATGTATGGAAGTGAAACATGGACGAAAAATAGTTTGGACAAGTAGAGAATAGAAGCTTTCTAGATGTGGTGCTACAGAAGAATGCTGAAGATTAGATGGGTAGATCACATAAGTAATGAGGAAGTATTGAATAGGATAGGGGACAAGAGAAGTTTGTGGCACAACTTGACCAAAAGAGGGGATCGGTTGGTAGGACATGTTCTGAGGTATCAAGGGATCACAAATTTAATATTGGTGGGCAGCGTGGAGGGTAAAAATCGTAGAGGGAGACCAAGAGGTGAATACACTATGCAGATTCAGAAGGATGTAGGTTGCAGTAGGTACTGGGAGATGAAGAAGCTTATATTGGCAGATGAAGAAGCTTGCACAGGATAGAGTAGCATCGAGAGCTGCATCAAACCAGTCTCAGGACTGAAGACCACAACAACATCCATGTCACACCTTCTATCCACAGCTGTTCCAAAACAGAATACCAGACAACTGTCTGACCATCACATACAACTTCTAGCAACCACTTCCTGACCAGCACGGTCTGCCTGCTCACAACCACAGCAAAAAGCACACTCCAATTGGATTCTACACTCCAGCTGACTGCCAACTCCAGCCGCTACTTCCTCGTGTCGAAAACGTCCCTGAACATGTACGACGACCACGCTCCGCTATTTATTGGCTGTGCTAATCTTGCTCAAAAATGATAGGCAAAGAGCTACATGTAGTCAGAGTAGCACATTACCGTGTATCCGGTACAAAAGCTAAAGAGTATGGTGTAATCCAGATTTAAATATTGGCATGATTAAAAACGTCGTAGCCGCTATTATTCCAGTTATCACAGACATCTTCAACCTGTCTCTTGTCAATAGTATATATCCTACTGAGTGGAAGCAAAGTTGAATCCAGCCTATACCCAAGACTGACAACCCTAAGTCGCCAGGTGACTACAGGCCGATCAGCATACTACCTGCAATATCTAAAGCCCTAGAATACATCGTCCATGAACAGCTGACGGATTACCTCAAAACTCATAACATCCATGACGAATATCAGTCAGGCTTTCGAAAGCACCATAGTACAGCAACTGCATTAATCAAAGTAACTGATGACATTAAACATGCTATGGACAGACATGAAGCTACTATCCTAACACTGCTTAACTTTAGCAAGGCTTCTGACACAGTTGACTTCGATATATTACTAATTAAAATGAAACAGCTGAATTTCTCAATCAGCGCAATACACTGGTTCGACAGCTACCTCAAAAACAGAAGTCAAGAAGTCGTTTGTGGGTCAGAAAAGTCATAATGGAAAAGCGTGCACTCTGGAGTTCCCCAAGGCTCCGTCCTTGGTCCACTACTTTTCTCACTGTACATTAATGATATTTCTTCAGTGATTCACTCCTGCAGCTACCATCTATATGCTGACGACATCCAACTGTACATAAGTGCAAGCCCCAAAAACATTGCTGGCGCAGTAGCGAGTATGAACGCAGATCTTTGCTCTGTTTCTCGATGGGCACAGAACCTAGGTCTGAAACTAAACCCCAAGAAATCCCAGGTCACACTTATATCTCATCCAAAGTTAATCAGCCGGTACTTTCGCGAAACGGTCCCTAAAATACTCCTCAATGGTACCCAACTACCATACCAAAAACAGTTAAAGACCTTGGAATAATCTTGGATGAACACCTAATCTGGGAAGAACAAACAGTCACAGCTTGCCGGAAATCGCTCTACTCCCTACATGCAATTCAAAAATTTAGAAAAATATTTCCAACCCATGTTAAACAAAAATTAGTCCAAACACTAGTCTTGCCTAATCTTTACTACTGCGATGTAGTTCAACACGGCACAAATAGTGAAAATTCTAGATGCCTCGAGCTAGTGATGAATGCTTGCGTTAGATACGTGTGCAATATTCGGTTGTATGATCATATCAGTCCTTCATACGCCCAGCTAGGTTGGATACACCCACATAAGGCACGCGATCTCCACACGATGTGCTTACTTCATCGATTTCTTAGCCACTGGTGCCCCCAATACTTATCTTCTCACATTAAACACCTATCATCATTCCACAATCGCAATACCAGATCGGATACGTCTATCATCTTGGCTGTACCTTTACATAACACAAAATCTTTCTCCGTATCATTCTCCATCTCAGCCATACGACTATGGAACGCACTCCCCTGTGATCTGCGTCTTATCCAGAACTACTCAACATTCAAGAGGGAACTCAAAACTTACATATTAGGGACGGTATAGCCACCAATGTTGTGCCCCTCCCATCTCTTTCTTTCTCCTCCCCATCACAGCTTCGAATTTTACGATTCTTTTTCTCTTCCTCTAACCTATCTACCTCTTATATATCTCTTTCATCCCATTCTATCGTCTTGTCTCTGCTAGATGAGAATAACTCACAAGCTGCAAGAATATAACGAGAAAATTCCCAAGTAACAATGGGACTGACATTCACAAAAGAAAAGTATGTTTACTTTCATATACTTAGTCACTATCATTATTATTATTAATATTATTATTCTTGATTGTTATAATTATTTTCATTGTTATAATTATCATTGTACTAGTGTTATAATCTCAATTTTTTTTGTTTAACATCAATACTGTATAATACGTTAAATGTCCTTAATGTTATTTAGAAACTGTAACTCGTTCAATCTGAGTATGCCTGGTTAGGTGTAAGAGAGGGCCTGAAGGCCCTAATCTTGCCAGGTAAAATAAATGCATAAATAAATAATAAATAAATAAAAGGAATGTACAGCTGATTAAAACAGACAGCTTTCAGACGGAAATAAAAGTAAGTTTCAAGAGTGAGGTCAAAATTCGAGGTCAATAGATATCAAAGAAAATATTTGTTGATTGAAAAGGAATTCTCAGTGAAAGCGATGAAGAACTGCAGGGTATAATGAGTAGAGAGAACAGTCTACTGAGCATAAAACATGAATTGAGAGTAAACCGAAGATAGATCAATATAATGAGTATCAGAATGAGATTCGTGATAAACGTAATATAAAAATTGGTGACTATGAAGACTACGAAGGAATTTCGCATCCTTGTTAGCAAAGTAAAGGATGACAGGCGAAGTAAGGAGAACATAAAAGAACGATTAGACATAAGCTAAACAAATACTAGAATCACAGCTTCTCCCATCTAGCAACAGACTTTTAATAAGTGAAAACTGAAGAAGGTCTCTTATACGGTTTAATTTTAATTTCACAGACTATGTACACATTGAAAATGGCGTCTGAATGTTGCACGATATTTCAGGGTATGAATTAAAGGATAATCATAAATTATTAAATTACGCTCTCTATAAGTAGGTTGCGACTTCACCTCCATATTGATATACCTAGGAAAATGGGCTATGCACAGCTCTGTTGAAAAAGGATGGCTCAATAAAATCATAGGATCGAGCTATAAACGCCTCCTTGCATGCCCTGCAGCTAAACTAGCTCCTAATAATAGCATGTACCTGCCATCCTGATGTCAAATGCTTTATGCACTGGCTAGCATTACGAAGTATTAAATGATCGGATATATAAAATAAAAGATAAATGAATAATTAAAAAATCCTTTTATTTTAACGTCTGAAATAGACGTAGCTAACCCAGAGACATATATAGAATAATGTTTATTAAAGTAAGTAATCTCATATAAACGGAAGCGGTCTTACAGTTAACAGTCATTATTCAGAGAGAAATACAACCTAATTAAAATACAATAATTTTATGTTAAGTGTGTTACAACAATGGCAGCAGAGACTCCAAGCTAAATAGTTATCCAATTCAGCATGGTGATTCACATATCAACACACGAGAGGTAAAGAGGATAAACTCAAACTCTGACCAATTTTAATTCCACAATGTAATCAGAGAAAAATGTAAAGTTCTGAAGTGGATGGCATTCAGACTTCGCAAAAGTTAATTCCTTCGAAACCTATTGCAGTGGCTGCTCATTACCCAGAATTTATTACATACACGACCAAGTATCACACGTTACCCGAAGTAGGTCTGCCCTCCTCCAGATCCCAACGTAAACTGTTCTGACCTGGTCCCTTCAGTATGCCTTTTAAAAATTGCCTGTCTTCACTTGGCACCAAGAGTGTTCCGGCACTGCCCAATGCTCATGAACTCGAGGCGATCACCCTCCAAAAAATACATCGTTTCTGTGTTCTACTGATACTCAACTTGAACACTTTTTGCACTAAACTAATAGATTGGAACAGTATATAATAAAACAATATTGCACTCAGATAATTTACAATAAGCATAAATGAAAGTTTTTGCATAAGTAAATAAGCCAGCATCTTGCACCTGTGCAAGCGTGTTAGATGGGAGTAAAGTTTTGTTTAACACTGGTTAAACGATTACTTTGCTCTGTTTGGCACAAGAGTCTTCTGGCAATCATTTCAATGGTGATGTTAGCAGATACACACGACTGACTACTTTTAAATTAGAACGGTTTAAAAAAACTGTAATCAACACTTAAATAATGCTACTGCCAAAAATTGTGAAATATACATTAAATAACTACACAAATACAAGAAGATATTAGGCTCCATGTTCCAATCATTTGCTTTGTTATTGCGGAGAATACGTTGTTGTGGCAGTAATTTGCATAACGAGAAAGATGTAGAAACGTAGTAAATTAATAAATAAACTAAACACAGATGCATAGCTTTCGGGGTTGATAGCTGTAGTGCTATACTATAACCTTAGAGAATGTTTGTTAAAATCGCACAGAGTATTTAAAAGTTTTTAATTTCAAGGTAGAAAGAATACAGTGAAAGTCTCTATGAAGGGGGAAGATTTGTCCAATGTGATAGAAGAAGAAACTGGAGTCGATTTAGAAGAGAAATGGAACTAGTTTTAGAATCAGAATTTAAAAGAGCTTTGGAGGACTTAAGATCAAATAAGGCACAAGGGATACATAACATTCCATCAGAATTTCTGAAATCATTGGGGTTGTGGCAACAAAACGACTCTTCACGTTGGTGTGTAGAATGTATGAGTCTGGCGACATACCATCTGACTTTCGGAAAAGCGTCGTTCACACTTTCCGAAGAGAGCAAGAGCTGACAGGTGCGAGAATTGCCACACGATCAGCTTAACAGCTCACATATCCAAGTTGGTCACAGGAATAATATGCAGAAGAATGGAAAATAAAGTGAGGATGCGCTGGATTACGCTCAGTTTGGCTTTTGGAAAGGTAAAGGCACGAGAGAGGCAATTCTGAAGTCGCAGTTAATAATGGAAGGAAGACTAAAGAAAAATCAACACACCTTTATAGGATATGTCGGCCTGGAAAAAGCGTTCGGCAATGTAAAATGGTGCAAGCTGTTCGAAATTCTGAGAGAAATAGGAGTAAGCTATGGGGAGAGACGGATAATATACAATATGAACAACATCCAAGAGGGAATAATAAGAGTGGACGACCAAGAACGATGTGTTCGAATTACAAAAGGATGTAAGACAGGGATGTAATTTCTCGCCCCTAACGTGCAATCTGAACATCTGAGAAGCAATAATGGTTATAAAAGAAAGGTTGCGCACTGGAATTGAAATTCAAGGTGAAATGATATCAATGATACGATTCGCTGAAGATATTGCTATCTTGAGTGAAAGTGAAGAAGAATTACATGATCTTCTGAACGAAATGGACAGTGTAATGAGTACAGTATATGATTTGAGAGTAAATCGAAGAAAGACGAGAGTAATGAGAAGTAGCAGAAATGAGAACTGCGTGAAACTTAACATCACCACTGATACGTCACGAATGAAATGAAATTAAGGAATTCTGCTACCTAGGCAGTAAAATAACCAACGGTGGACGGGGCAAGAATGACATCAAAAGCAGACTAGAACTGGCAAAAGGGGCTTTTCTGTCCAAGAGAAGTCTACTAGTATCAAACTTAGGCCTTAATTTGAGGAAAAAATTTCGGACAATGTATGTCTGGAGTACAGCATTATATGCCAGTGAAACATGGACTGTGGGAAAACCGGAACAGAAGAGAATCGAAGCATAAGAGATGGTGTGCTACAGACGAATATTGAAAATTAAGTGGACTGATAAAGTGAGGAATGAGGAAGATCTACGCAGAATCGGGGAGGAAAGGAATATGTGTAAAACACTGATAAGGACATTCGACAGGATGATAGCACATCTGTTAAGACATAAAGAAATGACTTCCATGGTACTAGAGGGAGCTGTGTCCAGCAAATAATTGAGGATGTAGGTTGCAAGTGCTACTCTGAGATGAAGAGGTTACCTCAGGAGAGGAATTTGTGGCGGGCCGCATCAAACCAGTCAGAAGACTGACGACCAAAAACAAAGAATTTTATGGTTTATGGTGAAGATATTCAATTAATTAAGTTATTAACTTTTGTAGTTTTTGAGACATCTGGTGATAGTTTCTGATAAGATATTTTTTCCAGCATCTAGTACATTTTCCTTTTGTACATTATTCGCGCACTAATTTCGAATTTACGTAGACCTTCAAAGGTCTGTGTTTCCACGGCTTGTTGTGCTCCCTGTGCAAATGATTTGCTTCTGCAAGTCGATTTCACTTCTCCATATTGGCCCCTGCCAAGCTTTGCTAACGTCCTGCTTGCTGTAGTTATCTTCCGCTACCGGATAAAAATTAAGACAAATTCATTTTTCAAGGTCAGAGAGTCTACAAATCACATTTAGTTGTTTTCACTTTTGTTTATCAGTAACAATACTAGAAATAAAAACAGGAAATTTGGTGTGAATATTGATTTCGAATTATATGTGAAACAAAACTCTAAATGAATGATTTCAGGGAGTTTTTCACCTGTTTTGGGATTTAGTGCCTACAACCTAGTTTTCTACCTGCAGTACAGAAACAATGATACATCGCCTGTCGGACTGTCATCCATAAATACAAATTTGTGATCTCATAAACTAACACAGATATTAAGGCATCAGTTAATAAAGTAATACATATGTATAGTATTTCGTTACGCTAAATGACTCAAGTATTTCTTTGATCTAGGCATGCTGCTAGTTACTACAGGCCTAATATTAAATGCAGCAGTAGTCATACAGTCGTGAAAGAGAGAGATGATAGAGGGTGATATGACAGTACGGGCATCAGGCAACAAAAAATTAACGTTGGCAAGAACATGTACTAAACCAGTGACAGCATAAACAGGAAGAGTGTCTAACTAAAAAAACAAATACTGACCAGCTGCTCAGCCAACAAGACATAACGAGGGCAGATTGCCTGATTGACATTAGACACACATTTTAAATGGGCTTATTACGCTACGGTATCACAAAAGTTATTCGCTCGAATTGTCCAAACTGTTCTTCAAACTAATCGCGAACAGTTAAGTAGGCGAACTTAAACGTATTCAATCAATGATCGGTTCAATTGGCCCAGAGAACTCAGTCCGTTCCATGTAAACACAGGTCACACAGTTATGGAGCTGCCACCACCTTTAACAGTGCTTTGTTGACAACCTGGATCCATGACTTCATGGCGTCTGCACTATACTCGCACCATCAGTTCTTACCAACTGACATTAGGACTTATCTGACCTGGCCACGGTTTTCGAGTCGACTAGGGTTCAACCGATATGGTCAGTAGCCCAGGAGGGGCGCTGCAAGCGATGCCGTGCTGTTATCAAAGGCACTCGCGTCAGCTGTTTGCTGCTACAGCCCATTAACGCCAGCTTTCGCCTCACTGTCCTAACGGATACAATCGTCGTAAGTCCGACATTGATTTCTGTTGTTACTTCAAGCAGTGTTGCTTGTCTGTTAGCACTAACAACTCCGCACAAACTCCGCTGCCCGGTCGATAAGCGAAGGAAATCGGCCACTGCGTTGTCCGTGGTGAGAGGCTGTTTTTGTTGTTGTTGTTGTTGTTGTGCTCTTCAGTCCATATTACTGTATCTTGTGTAAGCCTCTTCATGTCTGGGTATTTTTGCAATCTACATCCTGCTGAATCTGCTTACTCTATTCAGCTATTGGTCCCCCTCTACGGTTTTTACCCATCATGCTTATCTCCAAAACTAAAGTGGTGAGTCTCTGATGTCTCAGAATGAATGCTACCAACCGATCCCTTCTTCTAGTCAGGCAGTGCCACAAACTTCTTTTCTCCCCATTTCTTTTCAGTACCTCCTCATTAGTTAGGTGATCTATCCATTTAATTTTCAGCATTAGTCTCTCCCACTACGTTTCGAAAGATATGAAACCTCCCCTCAGAAAAATTTTTGAATTACTGTACTGGTTAACCCGTTACATTATTTGATTTTCAAACAGCTGAGCAAAACTGAACGTACTCAAACATTTCTCTCTTTACTTATTCTGATCAACACTAAACTGACACAATATTTTTTTTTAGCGCAACGCAGTCTGACTGTCAATAATCCCTACAAAAGAATGCTCCTGACTAACAATAACCTATACCATTCATGAATCACTTACCTCACAAAAATCTTCGTTACTCGAACTACTGCAATACAGCGAGCACCATACTGCCAGCTAAATAAAGGATTCTAACCACTGGAGGCACTAATTACTAATAGGCATAGTTAGCAAATAAAAGATTTTGATAGAGAACAAACAATGTATTTACCTTAATAGTGTTCAAAATTCATAATATATATATATCGGTTCATGACATCCAGTCTTACAAATTTCGTTATCTCGTTTTTCTGACGGACACGTCCAGATCGTCCGCCCTCAAAATTCTGCCATCTCACTCCCCACACCCACCACTGCTGGCGGCTCACCTCCAACTACGCAACGCTACGCGCTGTTCACATCCAGCTGCCCAACGCTACAACAGAAAATATTCTAACAATGCAAACTAGCCACAGACATCACACAGCACAGTCAGTGATTTCCATATAGAGCGCTACGTGGCGTTACCAACACAAAAACCTAAACAGCCTACTTACAAAGCTTCTATTCTCTTCTTGTCTAAACTGTTAATCATCCACACATCACTTCCATACCTGGCTAAGATTCACACAAAAACATTCATAAAAGACTTCCTGACACATCTATACTCGTCGATAACAAATTGCTCTTCTTCATAAATGCTTTTCTCTCCATTGACAGTCAACATAATACATCCCCCCTACTTCGACCATCACCCGTTTTTAGCTGCCCAAATAAAAAAAAATATCTACTGCTTTACGTTTCTCGTTTCCTAATATAATCACCTCACCATCACCTGATTTATTTAGTCCACATTCTACACTCCTGGAAATTGAAATAAGAACACCGTGAATTCATTGTCCCAGGAAGGGGAAACTTAATTGACACATTCCTGGGGTCAGATACATCACATGATCACACTGACAGAACCACAGGCACATAGACACAGGCAACAGAGCATGCACAATGTCCGCACTAGTACAGTGTATATCCACCTTTCGCAGCAATGCAGGCTGCTATTCTCCCATGGAGACGATCGTAGAGATGCTTGATGTAGTCCTGTGGAACGGCTTGCCATGCCATTTCCACCTGGCGCCTCAGTTGGACCAGCGTTCGTGCTGGACGTGCAGACCGCGTGAGACGACGCTTCATCCAGTCACAAACATGCTCAATGGGGGACAGATCCGAAGATCTTGCTGGCCAGGGTAGTTGACTTACACCTTCTAGAGCACGTTGGGTGGCACGGGATACATGCGGACGTGCATTGTCCTGTTGGAACAGCAAGTTCCCTTGCCGGTCTAGGAATGGTAGAACGATGGGTTCGATGACGGTTTGGATGTACCGTGCACTATTCAGTGTCCCATCGACGATCACCAGAGGTGTACGGTCAGTGTGGGAGATTGCTCCCCACACCATGATGCCGGGTGTTGGCCCTGTGTGCCTCTGTCGTATGCAGTCCTGATTGTGGCGCTCACCTGCACGGCGCCAAACACGCATACAACCATCATTGGCACCAAGGAAGAAGCGACTCTCATCGCTGAAGACGACACGTCTCCATTCGTTCCTCCATTCACGCCTGTCGCGACACCACTGGAGGCGGGCTGCACCATGTTGGGGCGTGAGCGGAAGACGGCCTAACGGTGTGCGGGACCGTAGCCCAGCTTCATGGAGACGGTTGCGAATGGTCCTCGCCGATACCCCAGGAGCAACAGTGTCCCTAATTTGCTGGGAAGTGGCGGTGCGGTCCCCTACGGCACTGCGTAGGATCCTACGGTCTTGGCGTGCATCCGTGCGTCGCTGCGGTCCGGTCCCAGGTCGACGGGCACGTGCACCTTCCGCCGACCAGTGGCGACAACATCGATGTACTGTGGAGACCTCACACCCCACGTGTTGAGCAATTCGGCGGTACGTCCACCCGGCCTTCCGCATGCCCACTATACGCCCTCGCTCAAAGACCGTCAACTGCACATACGGTTCACGTCCACGCTGTCACGGCATTCTACCAGTGTTAAAGACTGCGATGGAGCTCCGTATGCCACGGCAAACTGGCTGACACTGACGGCGGCGGTGTACAAATGCTGCGCAGCTAGCGCCATTCGACGGCCAACACCGCGGTTCCTGGTGCGTCCGCTGTGCCGTGCGTGTGATCATTGCTTGTACAGCCCTCTCGCAGTGTCCGGAGCAAGTATGGTGGGTCTGACACACCGGTGTCAATGTGTTCTTTTTTCCATTTCCAGGAGTGCATTTTCTCCTTTCATCATTTAAATTCAGTATCTCTTGTGTTACACAATGATATCTACTAGCCCTCGACTTTTACCTACTTGATCCTCTTCTGCCTTCATTATTTCATCTCTCAAAGCTAGCCATTTTTCTTCTACGGTATTCCTAACCCCTGTCCTTGTCAATCGTTCCCTAACACACCCTCTGAAATTCTCTAGAACCTCTCGTTATTTCAGATTATCCAGCTCCCATCTTCTTAAAATCCTACCTTTTTTTAGTTTCTTCACTTTAGTCTACAGTTCATAACCAATGAATTGTGATCAGAATGCACATCTGGCCCTGGAAATGTCTTACAATTAAAAATATGATTCCACAATCAATGTCTTACCATTATATAATCAATCTGAAACCTTCCTGTGTCTCCAGGGCTCTTCCACGGATACAACCTTCTTTCAAGATCCTTACACCAAGTGTTACCTATGATTAAATTATGCTTTGTGCAAAATTCAACCAGGCGGCTTCTGCTTACCTTACCTTCCCCAGTCGTATTAATCCACAACTTTTCCTTTTCTTCATTTTCCTACTTTCGAATTTTAGTCCCCTATAAGTAGTAAATTTCGGCTCCCTTTTTTCTGTCTGAATAATTTCTTTTATCTCATCATATATTTCTTCAATCTATTCATCATCTGCAGAGTTAGTTGGTATATGAACTTGTACTATTATGGTGGATGTGGGCTTCGTGTCTTTCTTGGCTATATTAATGCGTTCACTATGCTATTCATAGTATCTCTCCCGCGTTCCTGATTCTTTATTCGTTATTAAACCTACTCCTGCATTACCCCTATCTCATTTTGTATTTATAACCTTGTATTCACCTGATCAGAAGTCCTGTTCCTCTTGCCACCGAACTTAAATAACCCAAGCTACGTCTAACATTAATCTATTTCCCTTTTTAAATTTTACAACCTGGCAGACCGATCACCGGATCTGACATTCCACGTTCCAATCCGTAGAAATGCAGCTTTCTTTCTCCTGATAACGACATGCTCCTGAGTAGTCCCCTCCCGGAAATCCGAATAGGAGACTATTTTACCTCCGAAATATTCAACATATCTTATTTGTTTTTGTAGGAAAATTCGGGCAAGAGCATGCAGTGGGGCGTATCTGTATCCCAGTTGTTCTTCGATTTCTGTTCACCACAAGTTGTCTGTGAATGTTATGAAGAGGTTAGGTCGTACGTATTTTCTTAAGTAGGTCATGGCATCTTGAGTGTATACGTGTATGTGGTTCGCACCATCTACGTTTGATGAGGGTAAGAGTACCAATGTTAGAATGTCGTCAATGTTTCCATCATTTATGACTGCGTCTCGTAGATGGATGTATTCTTCCGTGCATATTTTCTTCTGGTTCAGTCTTATGTAAACCATTCGTTCCACTTTTGCTTTTGCGTACATATCTACCATGAATTGCTGGAATAAACAGCGAGCGTTGAGAATGAGATTGTACTTTTCGTTGTATCTGATCTTTAAGCGGTAAGCATAGAGCACCTTTTGAGTGTTTTCTTTGTAATAGAATTTCTTGCTAGTGACAGTTTTGTTTGTTACTACGCCTGTTCCAGATTTTAATTCTTTCACATTAAAATGATATCCGTCCTGTCGGTGAAGGAACGTTAATGGAGACTGGAGGGCATCAAATGAACGGTGTGTCTTTGCAACGCGTTGTAGTCGTCCTCTTCTCGTTGTACAATTATGTCACTGATTGTGTTTTCACTGCCCACAACTACGATGGCGATTCCGTCTATCTGATGTGCATTAAATCGACATTCATGTTCTCCATGTCGTCTTTTGTCTTTGCAGTCATCAGCAATAATTCGGTCTAGTGCTGTTCTGATTATGTGAAGCTGTTGATTGTATTCGTGTAAGATCCTCTGTACAGCTGGGACTACTTCTCGTCTCAATCCACTGCTATTTGTGCATCGTTGATCGGTTTCTTTTTCTTCACTTCGTATGAGATTTACTCGCAGAAATTTATGGTCTTCAGTGAGTAGTGGTAGTAATGTTCCATGTTGTGATACTTTTGTCATTGGATGGAAAAATAAACATAATTGATCACATCTCTGTTAGCATTGATCGAAGTGAAACAAAAAAGGCATCCGGAAACAGGCGCTATACGCTTTTATATCTTGAAGGAAGTGTCTTGATTTTCCAGTTTCCCCGGTCATGTAACATAAAAATTCCGTCGGAGGTGCTTCCAGTGGAAGTATTCGAATTACTCCATTCACAACCATGGTGTTCCTCTACCGAAATTGTCAGATGATATACATTTTTCCGTTTATGACGTGTTTGTTATATTACTTGATCGCGTCGTAGTGTAATGCTTAATGTCTTAGGTTGTACTGTTTACTCGTTGTCGTCCGCGCGTTGTCGTCCGCGCCGGCTTTTATTAGAAGATTGTGACTCAGTTCTTGATTCCTGAATCCGTCCATTTAGCTGTACTTCGGTTGCTCTGCTTCTCACGGTACCCATTCTCGATCGTTGGGGACTTCAACGCTCTTCGCGTTCTTCGTCAGTTTCGTTGTTAATTGTGTTTTCGCCGTTTTGCTTCATACTGGCAAGATCTCCTCTTCTTTTACGCTTGGGCATTGCCTAACTCATAAAACAGATCAACTTATTATTGAAAAATACACTTAGTACACTTGACACACTTTTCACACCTTATTTTCGATTTATATTCAGTCATTGTGTCTCTTTGACCATTCACAATTGACTTTTTGTTTTTATTCACTCTCTGCACTACATTCTCGATTCCTCCCTTCGTCACTCGTAAGAAACTAACGTTCAAACCCACGACCAATGGTTAGCCCCAGCAGTGGCAATTCCAGAAAATACCAAAAAGACTACAGATGGTCCATACAGTTCCAGAACATTCCACAACATTCGAGAGTGTTCTGGAATGTTCCACAATGATATGGATGCTAACGACTGCGCAACCTCGCTCGGTTGCAGTTGCTGATATTGACGTATACTTACGTGACCTAAAATCCTTGTCTTCTTTCCATTTCAATTCACTGACCCACACTACGCCTAGATTGATCCTTACGAGTCCTCATTTCATATTTTCTAGTTTCTTTACCACATTCAAACTTCTGACGTTTCACACCCCATGTACTGTTTTACTTGGTTATTCAGTCTTTTTCTGATGGTCATATCCCCCTTGCCTGTCCCCTCCGGGAGATCCGAATGGGGGACTAGTCCGGAATCTTTTGAGAATGGAGAAACCATCATGAAACTTTTCCAATTACATGTTCCGTGTTCTGTGCATACACATTATGTGTCCTTAATGCAGAGGTTTTTATTTCCTTCTGCATCCTCATACCGCTCATCATTGCTGATTCTTCCGCCTTTAGGGGCAGTTTCCCACTCCTAGGGCAAGAGAGTGCTCTGAACCTCTGTCCACACCTCCGCCCTCTCTGACAAGACCGTTGGCTGAATGAGGGTGAATTGTGATGCTGGAAGTCATCGGTCGTCACTGCTGATTCAAAATTTAAGCACTGACTCGATTCTAACCCGCGATCAAGGACGTGTCGAATATTAATCAAAGACACTACCCCTAGACCCCGGATAAACTGGAGAGCCAGCTGTTTAATCTGCGTTGTGTGCTCTCCACTTCTGAGTGATAGCTCGGAAACTGATTGACATGGTCATGCATTCGCAGATAGCAGTAATGTCTGTCGGGTTTCAAACCACTGACAAGCCAAACTTCACAAGCCGACCAAAGTAGTGGAGTTTCTGGTGCTCGCGAAACTGAATGGTAATCAGAAATCTTGTGTATCATATTAACACATAAATCAGAAAAACGATCCCTCTATATAAAAGAGTTACAGTGAAAGTGGAACGTTGGAAACTGATAATAAATCGAAAACTTCTAATACTGATTGGCGCTGAAACGTTAAAAAGTAATACACGAAGTGATACAACAATGACGAGGCAGGAAAGTTAGCGGAATGGAAAACATTAATCAAAGGAAGAGGGAGTTTAATCACCCATGCCTTAAGATGTGTCACAGGAAATATTTGATGCCATTTCTTCTTTTTCCTTCATGCTGTTGCAAGAAACCATTCTCTTTGCAGATATACATTCGAATAATGAACTTTACACAAGTTCACATCTGATGTAACAGTAATGAAACAGATTAGCAAAACAAAGCTACAGTACTAAGTGCAAAATTCAGCTGCAGCAAATTCCCATTGTGACCGTAAAGCATATAAATGAGAAGAAAGAAAATGTTTCCGTATTGGTAATTAAACAAGCATTGTAAATTATTTGAATCAATTCTAATGTTTTACTTGTGAGTGCGTACTCATAATTTACGTATTTTAAAATTCTTCTTGTTGTTCTCTCTTTCTAGATAGTCATGACGTGTTTAAATTTGTATGCAATTCTGCACAGTTCTCTTGAAAACAGAAAAGCGAGGCCTTTTGTTACACTCTCTGAAGTTGAAACATGGTCCCTGGATAGCGTATGGAAACATTCGCGTTGTAGGGGTGGGTATTAGTTGTATACAGATAGACATTAATGAATATGTGCAGAAAAAATACAGTAGAGAAAAAGGATATTGAAAAATACATGAAAAAGAAGGAAATATGGGTTTGGTATCATGTTACAACAACGTTAGCGTTGAATACTTAGAGTAATGGATAGAATTATTATTATTATTATTATTATTATTATTATTATTATTAATCTAGTTATAAAATCAGGAGTGAATCGTGCCTCTCCGTAAAATTAAGGTACAGCCCTATACTGTACGAAAGATTCTCAAAATAAAGATAATTTTTTGTATCGTCAGAAAATCAGTAGAGCTCTCGAATGCTTTTATCTAGTTGCTGTAAAGTCTAAATACGCATGCAAAATTCATACTACTTCATTTGTAGATTTTTTCGAACTCGCAAATATGGATAGCACATATTGACTTTACACATCAAATTATGACTGTGGAAAACAAAACCCAGTGTGTATCATTAGTGGCTCACGCTAGATCCACCGATCAGGTGGCGTGTACCACCAGTGGCTCATGCGATATCCTCCCATTCTGTGGTGTGTACCATTGGTGGCTCACACCCACTCGACTGTACCAAGTAGGTCACCAGCATTGCACTACCGCATTACGTATTTTCTATCAGCTGGACGCAATACACAATTGTGATTCAAACTTTGTGTGACGCTTCAGAAGAGAAAGCTTTCTGAACAAGTGACATACCACATGCTTTGTGATTTATTTAATGTTACGTTACTGCGTGCTTTCTCTCTTCCTTCAAAACAATAGATGTAAGTCAATTTCAAAATACAATGAAGAGACAAAGAAACTGGCCACAACAAGACTTGGCATGGACTAGACTAATGTCTGAGGTAGTGCTGGACGGAATTGGTTCAAGTGGTTCGAATTGCTCTAACCACTATGGGACTTAACATGTGAGGTCATCAGTCCTCTAGTCTTAGAACTACTTAAACCTAACTAACCGAAGGACATCACGCACATTCATGCCCGAGGCAGGATTCGAACCTGCGACCGTAGCAGCAGCGCGGTAGCCGACTGATTCGCCTATAACCGCTCGGCCGCACCTTCCGGCCACGGAACTGGCACCATGAATCCTACAGGGCTGTCCATAAATCTGTAAGAATACGAGGAGTGATCCCCTCTGAACAATGCATTGCAACGCATCCGAGATATACTGAATAATGTTCACGTCTGGGAAGCTTGGGATCCAGTGGAAGTATTTAAACTCAGAAGAGTGTACGTGGAGTCACTCTGTAGCAATTCTGGACCTGTGGAGTGTAGCATTGTCCTGCTGGAATTGCCCAACTCCATATGAATGCACAGTGGACATGAATGAATGCAGATGATCACGCAGGACGCATACGTACGTGTCACCTGTCTATAACGTATCAGGAGTCACATATCACTCCTACTGCACACGCCCCACACCATTTCAGAGACTCTACCAGCTTGAACAGCCCCCTGCTGACATGCATTTCTTCGTGAGGTAGTCTTCATACCCTTAGCTGTTCATCCGTTCGATACAATTTGAAACGAAACTCGGCAGATCAGGCAACATGTTTACAAGAATTAACAGTCCAATGTCGGTGTTGTCTGGCCCAGGCGAGGTGTAAAGCTTTGTGTCATGCAGTCATCAGGGGTATACGAGTGTGCCTTCGCCCCCGAAAGCCCATGTCGATGATGTTTCGTTGAATAGTTAGTATGCGGACTCTTGTAGATGGTCCAGCAACGGAAATCTGCCGCAATTTAAGGAAGGATTGCACTTCTCTCATGTTGAACGATTCTCTTCAACCGTCGTATTTGCCTTTCTTCCAGGATCTTTTTGGGCTCGCAGCGATATCGGGAGATTCGATGTTTTACCATTTTCATGATATTCAGGGTGCAATCGTGATATGGTCGCACGGTAAAAACCGCCTCTTCATTGCTACCTCGGAGATGTTGTGTCTCATCGCTAGTGCGCCGACTGTAATACCAGTTTCAAACTCACTTAAATCTTGGTAACTGCCTTTGTAACAGCCGGCCAGTGTGGCTGAGCGGTTCTAGGGGCTTCCGTCTGGAACCTTGCGACCGCTACAGTCGCAGGTTCGAATCCTGCCTCAGTCATTGATGTATGTGATGTCCTTAGGTTAGTTAGGATTAAGTAGTTCGAAGTTGTAGGGGACTGATGACCTCAGATGTTGAGTGCTATAGTGCTCAGAGCCATTTTTTTGCCATTGTAACAACAGTAACCGATATAACAACGGCGCCAGGCACTTGTTGTACTATGTGGGTGTCGTTGACCGCGGTGCCGTATTCTGTCTGTTTACGTATCTCTGTATTTGTATACGCATGCCTGTACCAATTTCTTTAGCGCTCCAGGGTAGATTTTGAAAATTTACCTCTCATGTAACAAGGCAGTTCTTCAGTGTTTCGTTTGTAAATTACTTTTGAATACATTATGGGAAAGGCAGTGATCAATGTCTTACAAATCTTTACTATTAAATACATTCTTGATCACGATTTACTTCTCAAGGTTACTGGTTTCGACCACAACTGTGGTCATCCTCAGACCACTGAAAAGGAACCTCTTTCTGTTGGAGAATCACTCCAACAGAAAGACGTTCCTACTCAATGGTCTGGCGATGACCACAGCTGTGGTCGAAACCAGTCACCTTGATAAATAAATCGTGATGAAGACTGTTTTTAATAGTAAATATTTCCTTTGTAAATATTTCCTTCCCCAACTGAATTTTGTGCTCCCTGTCTATTGACCTCATTTTCAAGACCACATCGAGTACTCATCCGCCTTTTCGTCATGTTGTTGAATCAACTGAGTATAAATATTATTGACGGTGGCATGCAACGCGAAAAAAATTTTTTTCTGGTGTTGTCACTGAAGTCCCAGCCCTGTCAATAACAGTCGCGCGTGTCCCTCAGACCGCGCCGGGCGCGCCTGGATCCTTCCCCGCGGCCTGGGTCGGCGGCGCGCGACGCCTCCGCGGCGCGGCGACGGCGGGCCGCGCAGTACGTGCCGAGCCGGCGAGCCGCGCGCAGTATGCCCTCCGCCAGACACCATGTGGACGCCGCCGCCGCTGCCGCTGCTCGTCCTCGTCGCGCTGGCTGCCGCCCCTCTCAGGCTACACGCACAAGGTTCGTCCGCAGTCTGCTGTCTTTTTCTAGTGTCGCTACTCTCGTATGACGGCCATTCAACCCACTTTTACTTAAGTTGTCACATGTAGTGAGAACTATTATTGTGCGTTCGTGAAAAGTTTGTCTGACAGTGAAATTCGAATGACCGAACCACTTACGACGGATCTGCAAAGGAAAGTTTGCTAATGTGCTGACGCAGTAGAAAAAACACAGAACTTAAAGGGATATACCGGTCGAGGAAGCTGTAAGACACAATATTCGAACCGGGTGCTTAGCTATTCTTTTTCTGAGTGGACACAAGTTGCATCCAGTATGCGTTCTGCAGCTGCCTCACTGTGTAAAGATTATTGTATTTTCCACAAATATGCTACGCAAGACACTACTGTGTGCCTGATAAACTGTACAATTTACCGGTACTACTGGCGCTTTTACTCTCTGTACTAGAGAACGGTGCTCTGGAAAATTAACTTTATGCATCAGAACTAACACAAATTTCTCTTAGTTCGTTCTTATTGCATATTGGTATAAGGATCCTATTCTGTTGAAATGTCAGCCATACACAAGCATTGATTTGTGTTTGCACTCGTACCTATAGAAAAGTATCATTAAGTGTTGCTCCTTACAAATTAAAATATGGAACACTGCTTCGTCTTTATTGTTGTAACTAAGAATCTTCAGCGCATTCGAAAAATACGAACGGTATTTATTTTTTGCACATATAATGTATTCCAGTTTAATATATTTCCCATATAGTTAGCATAGTTTTTCAAGGTATTGCCTGCCGGCAGGGGTGGCCGACCGGTTCTAGGCGCTACAATCAGGAGCCGCGTGACCGGAACGGTCGCAGGTTCGAATATTGACTCGGGTATGGATGTTTCTGATGTCCTTAGGTTAGTTGGGTTTAAGTAGTTCTAAGTTCTAGGGGACTGATGACCTCAGCAGTTAAGTCCCATAGTGCTCAGAGTCATTTGAACCATTTGAACCAAGGTATTGCCGCCTGCATGAACGCAAAGAAGGTATTAATTATTCCTTACGCTTGTAAACATCATATTCGTCAATGACGGTTCATGTTCTCGAGATTTTTATGAGGAGATAGACGTGTAAGTACGTCTTCGCTAAGAGTGCATGCGGCGTCCCATGACGTCATCTTTGGCAATTCCACAAAAATTGGCAGTATTTAACGCACAATCAGAAACCATTCGAAAGCTAAAACTCGATGCTATACGTAATTCTTCCATAATATTACTGTTTGTAGCCTTAATTATTCATTGCAATCAATTCAACGATTACATTGCTTCTTAAACTACTTTATTTTTGTTTTGTTAATCGAATACTCCCCTTTTGTCAGTAGTTGTCGATGCGAAATTAATAAACACTTCGTCCCTTCATTGAAATAAACAGGTCTAGCACACTTAAAAGAGGTAGGGATATTCGATGCTATATTAGATGCAGCAACACCACAAGGTAATTTTTATATTTATTTCGAGATACTGTGACAATTATTGCCTAGTACTGCAAACAACATATTTGCTTATCCAGTATGAATACTCAACATAATTTCGCTCGATTTTTGCAACGTGCCACGGTTGTAGAAAGACAATAAAATTATAGAGACTGTTTTGCAATATAGATATAAATGAACAGGCGATTGGAGGACAATGAAGCGAGTAAACAATATCAAATACGACAGAAAGTCGTGCATGAGGCTTGCAACCACGTTGAAAAATATGGAAATAATAACCGATGTTTGTGAGTCGCTAACGACGCCCGAAACGCGTAATGTAATAAACAAGTGGAAGTTACTGTAACATCAGTTGATTGTTATTAGGGACATGTGAGCATTGTTTATAATATTCATACAAGTACATAATATTCATAAATCTAGGTCCTACAACCAATGTTTTAACCCACACGACGTATGCAAACGTGCAGTCAGACTGCTGTTACAACAATGTTAATGTCGCGCGCTTGTGTTTACAGTGGAAGTATGAGTATGCTGCAAAACCTCGTCACGCCGCTCCGCACACTTTCTTGTGGTTGTTTGGGAAGACGTAGCACGAATCTTCTAATCGGTGGTGGCTCGTCAGTAGCAAGGACTACCAGGTCCATAGAAGAGAGTCAATTGGTCTTTTGCGTGTGGGATGTTTAAAAGCTTTGGTGTTTTCCAGCCGTGTTCGTAATGTCAATAAACACGGTAAACATGTTGCAGATGGTTGTCGAAGCATTCGAAAAGCGCCTGGGGATTTTTTAAGGTGCTGAAAGCTGGCTTCGTATGAACGCTGGCCGTGTGGAACACTTGTTGTAATGTATTTGTCCTCAGCAGTAAACTTGCAGTTTGCATCCTCGGGGACTCTGTAAAATCTTCACGGACACAATTGCGATACGTCGTGTCAGGGAAACTTCTGTTTGCCGGACCCATGGTAAACAGGATTATTTATATGTTTCATTGTGTTCTACTCTCCCCTTCCGGTTGTACCTCGTAATCAGACACTTTTTGTAACCATTATAATTTATTTATATTATAACCGAGGGAAAACGTATTTCGCTTACTACCTTGCAATATAAAATAAAATTGACCACAAAAGAATTCTTCGAAAATCTTCCCATAAAGAGAAATGTATGTTGGTTGGTTTAACACAAACTGTAAGGTAGTTGTTTCTTCTTTAGATTTACTGTACGAGGAAAGTGGTAAATAACATATGAAACGAACTTTCAGTGTGTTGCAAAAAGTGCAGCTCCAGGTCGCCGCCGTGCGGCCGATAGCCGGTCTATACATAACGACAGCGGCGGCCCCGCCGTGGCAGGACGGCGAAACCGCCGACCCAACTGGTCCGCCGTCGCAGAGCCAGCCAGTGCACCAGGCGAGTTCCGCGTGTGTGCAGACTGCAGGCCCCGCCTAGTGGCTCCTACAGCATAACTAATAATCCTTTGTGCCACGAACACTCATTTACAGCATTTCCGAACAGAATAATTTGATTTTGATAAGCAGCTCCGTCCCTGTGGGTGGCCAATTCCTCCCTCCCCTCCCCCCGTCCACAGTATTCCTCTTTTATATCATACAGTGCCGGATAAATTAGGTCCTCCAATCATCTTAGTATACATCAGCAGAAAAAAAAGTGACACCAAAAATATACGCGACAATACAAATATACAGGGCGTCCCACAGATAGTGATTGGGCCAAATATCTCCAGAAATAAGCGTCAAACGAAAAAACTAGAAAGAACGAAACTCTTCTAGCTTCAAGGGGGAAACCAGATGGCGCTATGGTTGGCCCGCTAGACGGTGCTACCAGAGGTCAAACGCATATCAACTGCGTTTTCTTGAAATAGGAACCCCCAATTTTTATTACATATTCGTGTAGTACGTAAATAAATATGAATGTTTTAGTTGGACCACATTTTTCGCTTTGTGATAGATGGCGCTGTAATAGTCGCAACCGTATAAGTACGTGGTATCACGTAACATTCCGCCAGTGTGGACGCTATTTGCTTCGTGATACATTACCCGTGTTAAAACGGACCATTTACCAATTGCGGAAATGGACGATATCATGTTGATGTATGGCTATTGTGATCAAAATGCCCAACGGGCTCGTGCTATGTATGCTGCTCGGTATCCTAGACGACATCATCCAAATGTCCGGAGCGTTGGCCGGATAGTTACGTTATTTAAGGAAACAGGACGTGTTCAGCCATATATTAAACGTCAACCACGACCTGCAACAAATGGTGATGCCCAAGTGGGTGTTTTAGCTGCTGTCGCGGCTAATCCGCACATCAGTAGCAGACAAATTGTGCGAGGATCGGGAATCTCAAAAACGTTGGTGTTGAGAATGCCACATCAACATCGATTGCAGCCGCCGGCCGCGCTGGTCTCGCGGTTCTAGGCGTGCAGTCCGGAACCGTGCGACTGCTACGGTCGCAGGTTCGAATCCTGCTTCGGGCATGGATGTGCGTGATGTCCTTAGGTTAGTTAGGTTTAAGTAGTTCTAAGTTCTAGGGGACTGATGACCACAGCAGTTGAGTCCCATAGTGCTCAGAGCCATTTGAACCGTATGCTGATTTCCTACGTAATGTTCTACCGATGTTGCTACTAGATGTTTCACTGCATGAGAGAATGGCGATGTACTTCCAACATGACGGATGTCCGGCACATAGCTCACGTGAGGATGAAGCGATATTGAACAGCATATTTCATGAGAGGTGGTTTGGTCGTCGAAGCACGGTCACCGGATCTGACGTCCCCGGATTTCTTTCTGTGGGGAAAGTTGAAGGATATTTGCTATCGTGATCCACCGACAACGCCTGAAAACATGCGTCAGCGCATTCTCAGTGCATGTGCAAACATTACGGAAGGCGAACTCTTGCTGTTGAGAGGAATGTCGTTACACTTATTACCAAATGCATTGAGGTTGACGAACATCATTTTGAGCTTTTATGTAATTAATGTGGTATTTACAGGTAATCACGCTGCAACAGCATGCGTTCTCAGAAATGATAAGTTCACAAAGGTACATGTATCACATTGGAACAACCGAAATAAAATGTTCAAACGTCCCTACGTTCTGTATTTTAAATTAAAAAAAAAACCTGCCTGTTACCAACTGTTCGTGTAAAATTGTGAGCCATATGTTTGTGACTATTACAGCGCCATCTATCACAATGCAAAAAAATTGGTCCAAACAAAACATTCATATTTCTTTACGTACTGCACGAATATGTAATAAAATGCGGGTTGCTGTTTAAAAAAACGCAGTTGATATCCGTTTGACCTATGGCAGCGCCATCTAGCGGGCCAAACACAGCGCCATCTGGTTGCTCCCTCCAAGCTAGACAAGTTTCGTCCTTTGTAGTTTTTTTGTTTGACCCCTATTTTCTGTGGTATTTGGCCCGGTCACGATCACTGGACCACCCTGGATACAATAGTGCTCTAAGAAGCACAGTGAAGTTTATTTCAGAGGACACATCCCATTGCACAGAATACAGGAGTTACTACCCAGTAGATGCTCATACGGAGTGTAGAAAGCATTTTTAAACGCTTGTTAGCACTGTAATTAGTTTCATGTTTTCTTCTCCGTCACTACGATGGTGATACTTAGGTGTTTGTCGTATGTTCCTAGACTCCATAAATACACTGTTAGCTGAAACTTTCGAAGTAGGCTTCCATGGGATTCTTTGTGGTAATAAGCATCTTTTTCTCTATGTGTCCCTGCCTGAGATTGGTAATCAACAGACCTTGAGTCATTAATTACTTGTACCTACTGTGTTTGTGCGTCACTGAGACGACTGGGTTATATGCAGTCGCCAGAATTTAATATCACTGGACGGTTTTTTATCAAGAAGAACCGCTCACATGAGTGAAAATGCATAGTGCCTGCTGTTTGGGACTGCGGATGGGTGGCGCTGCGAGGAAGAGGGAGTCGGCCAGGGAGCTTACAGCTCGCGCAGGATATGATGGCCAATGTGGAGTGACCAGTTTTCGTTCAAAGTGTTGGGCGAGGTCATTCGTTTGTTTGGAAGGGGACACCGTTAAAGTGTTTTCCACCTTTCGGCCGGTCACCGATGGCAGATTCGATGCGCGCACCCTGTAGTCTTTCTCAAACTATTTTGCGGAAACTATTGTCTGTCCCCGGTAGCTCACCGGTCAGCGTGACGGATTGTCAATCCTCTGCGCCTGAGTTCGATTCCCCGCTGGGTCGGGGAATTTTCTCCTCCCAGGGACTGGGTGTTGTGCTGTCCTCATCATCATCCTATCATCCTCATCGACTGCAGGTCACCGAAGTGGCGTCAAATTGAAAGACCGGCACCCGGCGAACGGCCGATGCTGCGGGGGACCCTAGACATACGATTAAATAAAAACAAAAATTATTCGGCAAAAAAAAATTACACTTGTGCTTTGCTTATAGCTTTATACGCCAGGTTAGTGATGATGTGCCCATCATTTCGTTAATGGTCATAGTTATTGTGATATTTACGTGAAAGTAAGACACTGGGCGAGATTAGGAAAAAGAGTCTAATGAGAAATAGAACTCGCCACGATTTTGCTTTTGGTACATATTATATAACACGATGTTGTGTATGAAATTGAGCTGACTAACTTAATTCTTCTTCAAACCTGGGCTGAGGTATCTACCTGCTACTAGTCTCGAGAGAACTGATCTGATGTAGCACACTCATTTGCGATAGCTCCGCGCCAGTGATGAAGCCAGATTGAAGTATCCACAACACTCCTTATACTGCATAAACGGTTTCAGATATCGAAATGAGATATTGGCAAATTATAACACACAAAGAGTAGAGTATTTTACCATGTCGTTATTATGTAAAACTTGATTATCTACCGTGTTATTACAGTAACTACACACCTTTTCCGGCTAAATAATGTACTACTTTTTCAGACGTTTCTCACACCTGTGTCTGCACGACATGTTAGTGCGTTGAGACAGTATAAACGCCACTGTGTTTTGGCAAAAGAAGCAAATTTTGGCATGGAAACCACTGAAATGTGTAGGTTTCTTCTCAAAATTCGCCACTTATGACGCTTCTGTGAAGGTTACAAATGTTTGAGAAGCCCGGCAAAAATCAATCGTCGAAATCTTTTTAGATACTAACGAAAGCAAAGGTAGCAGTTGATATTTTTGAACGGTCACCATACAAGTGTGGACGTGGAGAGGCTCCCTTAATGTGAGCGTAGGCTTCAGTCTAGAACGGCACTTCCCCCCATCACTCGGCATTTTCTCTATTGCGCCGCGTCGCCGCTTATTCCACACAAAGTCCCGATGCAGCTGATATCATCAGTTATGTCCCTTTCCTCCCCCCCCCCCCCTACAGATTCAATTTACATAAATTAATTAAAATATTACCTACAGGCACGCTATTGACCAAGAGCAGCACTTCGGTCCTACTAGATAACTTTAGGATAGCTGGTCGATTCCAGAGTTGTGTCATGGTTGTGGATAGCAAAACACAATCTATTATTTGAGCTTGTCAAGGAAAAGATTTTTTGGACTGCGCACATGCAATAGCTGATTACGTAAGTGATAAGCACTGCTGTGACTGGAAAATCGCATAGAGCTCTGTTCAGACTGGGAGAAATTGGAAGAATATTTGCGCCAGTCTTTTGCTACACACGGAGAATTTCCTTGCGTGCAGCAATGTCGGCTGTTGCAGCGATAGTGACCTCAGTGGTGCCTGAAATCCAGCGCCAGGCGTGAAGCGACTGTTGTCTGTGCGTCGGCAGTTGAGTGGGACGTCGTCACGTACACACAATGAACACTACTGATCGGGAATCAGCTTCTAATGAGTGTTTCGCGAAAATATCCACCAAGGGATTCCCACTTGAGGTGAGGAAACATCTCCGTAATAATCGCTTGTTAATTGAACTTTCCGGTAAGAAATCTAGTGGCTCACTTCTGAAGTGCTTCAACATATTTATTTAATTCGACATGGCGGGGATCCAAAACAACCGTTTAGTACAGAAGAATGCGTCGCGCTTCTGTTCTATACGCGGGCTCCTTTGTAGGTGAGCTACATTTTTCTAAAATTCTCTCAATAAACCGAGGCGAACAACGCACCTTCCCAACTACTGACCTTACGTGCTCCTTGGATTTCATGTATTGCTTTGCAACGTTACGTCTATATAATTCATCGATGTAACTGTGTCACGCAGCGTACTAATAATGCTGTATTCTAACGTTACCGGATTGTTTTTCCTACTCATCAACATTAACTTAAGTTTTCTACATTTAAAGTAGACTGGCGTTCATCACACACACAACAAATTTTGTACCCTACTACAGTCACTCAACGAGGGCCCCTTCTCACACACCACGCCGTCATTAGAAAGCAGCTGCAGATCGCTGCTTACCCTGTCCGTCAGATCGATTGTGCGTACATAGAATGACAGCGGTCGCATCACTCTTCCCTGGGGCATTCCTGACGCTACCTCTGCCTCTGATGAACACTCGTCGCCCAAGACGACGTGCTGGGTACTGTTACGTTGGTGTCGGTTACCTTTAGAGAGTCCCTGTTATCGACTAGCCCCATGTTGACTGTCCAATTTGTTTCTGCAGGCACGTTCATTTCCCAGGAGCTACAGCGGAACTTCTTGGCAGAAAATATTTTAGAAGAACTTGTATTTCCGACGAGGATTAACCGAGCGGTGTGGCGCTTCAGTCATGGACTGTGGCTGGTCCCGGCGGAGGTTCGAGACCTCCCTCGGGCATGGGTGTGTGTGTTTGTCCTTAGGATAATTTAGGTTAAGTAGTGTGTAAGCTTAGGGACTGATGACCTCAGCAGTTAAGTCCCAATAGATTTCACACCCATTTGAACATTTTTTGAAGTTTTATTGGTGAGACCATTTTCCGCATGAGGCCCATGTCTAATATTACTCACCGACTTCCAAGATAACGGTTTTAATTTCACTTGTTAACGCATTTTACAAAAATTTTCCCATGAACAGTTAAATGTACTGTTACTCTGTTACTTCCGTAAGTTACATTATTCACTGTTTTAAAACTGCATCTATAAATAAGCAAAACTGCCTCATTAGCCTACGAACTCGTGAAGGAAGAACGGAAAATTAGGTCTGACGTCCTTTCGATATTAGTGTCATTAGTGACGGAGCACATGCTCTGGTTGTGTCAAGGATGAGGTAGGAAATGGGCAGTGCGCTTTGACAGGAACAATCCTGACAGTTGTGTATTTTGGAAATTTGTGGTAACATTCTATGGGGCCAAACTGTTGACGTCATCAATCCCTATACCGATTGTTCTGTTCAGCCCACTCGTCTAGTATAGGGCGCCTAGGAAACCTGCTTTCTCGGATCGGTAGACAACAATTCAAGCAAATCCTATTAATAAAGTTTATTACAAAAGGAAATGATTGCGATATTTAACTTTCTCATTTGTCAGAAGTGTGGCAAGCAATGGGCGGCATGGAAAGTAAGGAGTCTCTTCAATATATTAATTTCGAGTATAGGTGCAGTAATACTGTTCATAAGTCACTGCTGTAGGGTTCGTAGATCGGCTAGATTTCAACTCCAGTCCAGCCAGGCGGAGCGGTGCTAATATTCTCTTGGCCTAGATGCAGCTCCTGCCTCGGTGTCATCTAAGAGAGGGGTCACTCAGCGTACTATTGGCTGACGTCGCCTCACAGCCCTTTCTGGTGTAACCTTCATGGCCGACGTACAAGCGCTTGATGTTACGCCGGAACACTACCGTTTGCCTGGAGAAATCGTGAAAAACCTAAATCTCGATGTCCGGATGCGCCTTTGAACCGTCGTGCTTTCCAATGCGAGTGCACTGTGCTAACCACTGGCTCACACCGCTCATTGGTACGCCTGAAAATGTTCTTCAAGTTTCCGTTACGCTCTCCTGGGAGTGAAATAAACGTGTGACTACTAGCGCTGAAGGTATTTGTCACCCAAACTCTGCCGCGCGCCCTAACTAGCCAGCACAGCAACACAGTGTTCACTCAAGGTACTTGTCGTACTCATGATTCCAATGTTGCCAAGTTACATTTTACGGACGTCCATTTTCTATAGAAAGTAAGCAATATAAAATTTTTTTGTTACAGGTATTTTGTACTGTTAGTATGCAAGGAATCGACTACGCAAATTTTGGTTCACCTATTTGTCTCCTCAAATTGGTGCAACCGAGTGCTTATATCAGATGATTGATTCCAGTTGTGACATACTGATGTGACTGATGTTGTCATAGAATACAACGTTTTTTTCTTCTTGTGAAATGCGTAGTTTTCGAGTTCACGTCGTTTAAATCAAGTTGTAGATTTTTTGCCTATACTTCGAAATCTTATTGAAATCTGCCTAAATATTTATACTGTTTCCTACTGATGGAACTTCATTATAAATAGCTACATCATCTGAAATAAGTATCAGGTTACTGTTCGTATTGTCTACTACACCATTAACATGTAGCATACAGCACGCAACGTGCGATATGAACCGCATTTTGCTTCACACAGTTTTCTTTGATCTATAAATTAGCATAAGTCAAAAAATGGTCAAATGGCTCTAAGCACTATGGGACTTAGCACCTTAGGTCATCAGTCCCCAAGACTTAGAACTACTTAAACCTAACTAACCTATGGACATCACACACATCCATGCCCCAGACAGGATTCGAACCTGCGACCGCGGCAGCAGCGCGGTTCCGGGCTGAAGCGCCTAGAACCGCTCGGCCACAGCGGCCGGCTAGCATAAGGCAATTGGCAAATGTTTTGCTGCTGTAGCTGACAAACCTGGCATTGCCCGGGTATTCATTCTGCCACTTTTCTATTGGAAATGAAAACAAAAAATTAACTGTGTTTGTAGTGTAATATCTTAAAAAAATAATTTCCATGTATTCGTGAAATCAGCTTTAAAATTATGAATTTGTCGCACAACGTAATATGGATAACGTACAATGAGAAAGTGCAGTACCACAGACAGTTTTTGTTCGACGGGTGCAACTGCTTCGCGTGTCTACAACGCGACTTTGTAGACGTCCCTATTGCAATGCCTCATCGAAGCTCTATAGACGGCTATTGTTTTCTCCTGCGGCCTTTCTCTCTTCGTAGTTGGAAGCTGCCAAAACCGCAGCCACGTGTTAGGGATTCCATTAAGCTGACTTACCTGTAGGAGTGTTCTAATAGCAAAGACTAAATGCATTAAAACATCCGTGTGTGATGCAGCATTTTTTCGTGCATCTCACTGTTTATAACGTCATATCCCTGCGTTCCACATTTACTCAAAAAGCACTGGACTGATTTCAACCAAATATGTTACAGACATACCTCACTGTAAGGCGACAATCATTGTTGGGGTAAAACCTACCTACTTGTCATAGCTCAGGAGACATGACGTCATAAACTCTGACACGCATGAAAATCTGCCGCATCAAGGATGACGTTTAAATTTATTACTTCTCTGCTACTGACTCTGTTCACAACATATTTTACAACTAGAATCCACCTATGCCACTGAATGTACCTTCCAAAATATATCATTGTACGACTCATAGTTAAAGAGATTTGACCTTGTAAACAGTTAGATGCATGAAAAAATTCTGCATCATGCACGGATGTAAATGCATTTAGTCTTTGCTATTAGGAGACTGCATACAGGCGAGTTAGCTTAAGGAAATCCCTAACATGTGGCTGGGCTCTTGACAGCTTCCAACTACGAAGATAGAAAGGCCGCAGGAGAAAACAATAGCCATCTATAGAGCTACGATGAAGCGTTGCGATAGAGACGTCCACAAAGTCGAAATGTAGACACCCGGAGCAGCTTCGCCTGGCGTGCAAAAACTGTCTGTGATACTGCCAATTTTTCGTTGCACGTTATCCATATTTCTTTGTGCAACAAATTCATAATTTCAAAGGTGTTTTCACGAATTCATGGAAATTAATATTTTTTAGATATTACACTACAAAAACAGTTCTTTTTGTTTTGTTTTCATTCCTAATAGAAAAGTGGCAAATTAATACCCGGGCAATGCCAGGTTTGTCACCTAGTATGTCAGAAAATACAAAAGGCGTCAAATGTTTTATCGTATTATATGCTACATTATAAAGCAAAAAGAATGAAATTGACATATTGTAATTGGCTCGATAGGCGAACACCAACAGTAAACATCGAAGAGATCTTTTTTAGTCAACAGCCTTCTAACGGGTTTGACGCGGCCCATCACGAATTTATCTCCTGTGCCAACCTTTTCATCTCAGATTGCATTTGCACGCTATGCACTTAATTATTTGCTGGATTTATTCCAATCTCTTTTTTCTCTTCAGCTTTTACTCTCCAGAGTTCCTGATTGTGCCATGGTGATTATTCCCTGATGTCTTGACACATGTCGCATCATTCTGTCCCTTTCTCTTGTCAGAGTTTCCCATACATCCCCTCCTTCACCGACTCTGCGGAGAATCTCCTTAGCCCTTATCTTGTTAGTCTACATAATTGCAACAAACGTCTGTAGAAATTCAAATTTTAGGAAGCATCTTTTACAATGGAGATTTAACGCCGATCGTTGTAAAATACTAAAGTTCAGTAAGACAGTCTCGATTGCAACAAGTGTTTATTATGATTGACTGCCGATTTTGGTCTATAATTTCTACTTTCTTCTGTTCCGCTTTTCTCATTCTCTATTGTTCACTGCCATTCAGTGCATCCTCAGAACTTTCTTTGTCAAATTAAGGCTTAAGTTTGACTCCAGTAGAAGCCTCTAGGCCAGGAATAATAGCTACCACCCCTGCAAATATCAGGTGACTTCCTTTGCCTCAACAATGCAACGCTTTTCAATTTGCTACCAGCTCTTAGTATACAAAGTACAAAGCTTTATTTATTGTAAATATACTAAAGTTCAAAAACTGAGCACAATCACGAAAACTGCACCACTGAAAAGACAAATATGTGGTAGCAGAATCTCATCTCTGGACCTCTGAGAGTACACAGTATTCTTCCGACCATCAAGGAAGATGTGCAGGTTCGTAAGTCCATTCCGCATGATGACTCCTCACACCTTGACGCCGTCACCGGCAAACAAGTATCTTTCCACGACATTCATTGGGCTTGCATCAGCTACCGGATTGCTAACTGGAGCGTAATTCATGGCCGAAATTTGATGTTGCCAACTCCACAATACACAGGCACGTCTCTGTGCTGCAGTGAGCGGGATGCACAAGACCAGACGTCTGGCAAACATCCACGATTTTCTGAGCGTCCGATACATATTTTATTGGAAAACTGTAACTCCTGAGGCAGATGCAAGCTCGGCAGCCAACTGTCGTGCTGGGGTACACCGTTAGGGACAGATATCGGTCTTGGTGTGAGGTACTTACTGTCGGCTGACCTCTTACTGGCCTACGATACATCTCCTTAGCCTCTAAACCGTCTTCAAAGCCTCGAAATGACACTTTGTGGGACATCCAAGGATACTGCGAATTAGAAATATGTCTGGCCTGCTTCCAGCGGCCGAGTACTTCACACTGCAGGAAAGGATCCAGACGGCGTGTTTGAGGCATTACATTGTCAACTTCACCGGTAGACTACACTCAGCTTGCTAGGAACTGACAAACAAGACTGAGACATGAGTGGTCTTATGTACTGTCTGTGTTTAACCTTCGGTTACGCCGCTATTCGATCACGGAGTGGACGTCTACTCCTTTCCTGTCAAAGCAAGCAATTAGTGTTTGTAGGCAGATATTTACGGTTATGTTGAACGATTGCTCACCTCTTCTCTTTCCGTTTCGTTTTGACGTGATTATCCTTAACTTTAGGACACTACTATATATCTTTTGTTTCCTTTAGTTTCTCATTTCATTTTAACGTTATGCGCAGTTATTGTCAAATGAAACGATATACCATGCGTGTCAAAGGGAATCATCCGATAATAGAAAATCATAGCTATTATGTTATTTAGACAAGTGCGTGAACAATTTATTGTTGGAAAGAGCAAACTCTGGAGTTTTACATGGTCCGCACTAGGTAGCAGCATTGTGGACCTACTTCAGTTCTAGTGAAAATGGTTTCGGGACAACAGAAAGCGTTTAGTGTTCTACGTTTTGCGCAGTGCAGGTCACTAATAACTGTTCAGAGTGACTTCCGCACTAGGTATCGTGTGGATCCTCCTATAACACAGAGCATTAGAGGACGACGTTAACAATTCCCAGAAACAGGTTGTTTGTGTAAAGGCAAGTCGCCGAGCCGTCCCCGAGTGTCTGACACAGACGTCGAGAGCATCCGCCACAATTTCGCAAGGAGTGTGCAGAAATCCGATGGCCGTGCAGCTCGACAGGTCAACATGACCCCGATGTCCGTTTGGAGTGCGTTGTGTCGACGTTTACACATGGAACCATACAAAATTCAGCAAGTGCAAGTTCCTCGTGAAGGTGACAAACAACAACGTGTGGAGTTCTGTAATTTCGTTCTTAGCTAGGTGCAGGATGACTGTTTTCTTTCACACTTAATGTTTAGTGACGACGTAACATTTTAGTTCAATGGAAAAGTGAACCGTCATAATATGCGAATACGGGCTACGGAACACCAAGACGAAGTTGTACAGCATAAAAGAGACTCTCAAACATTTTATTCACGGGGAAAGGTAGATGATCCATTTTTTGTTTGCCGAGAACACTTACAGGAAGCAGATATGTCGATATGTTTGAGAACTTTTTTACTGGTCACCAATGTCACCAGACCTGACTGTATGTGATTATTCCTTGTATGGGTTTATAAAAGACTCTGTTTATGTGCCTCCCTAACCAACAACAATGAATGAAGGAAGACATCGCATAACAGCAGCTGTGGAAGCTAACACAGTTTTTTTTATGTTTGAGTTCCTAAGGGACCAAACAGCTGAGGTCATCGGTCCCTAGACTTACACACACTACTTTAACTTATGATTAGAACAACATATGAAGGGCTTATTTCCATAGTGCCACAAGTCCATTTTTGTTCATATTGAATTACAGAGTCCTAAAGTTAAAAGAAGGCTGAAACATCTGCAGTTGAGATACCAGAAATATTCAAGCATATGGCGTCTTGCTAGAGATGAACATTTCTTTCTGTTTGTTTGGCTCATTAATTTCAGAAGCATTATAGACAGAAAAGTGGAGATAATGGACTTGTACTATTGAAATAAGCCCTTCACATACATCCTTGCCCGAGGCAGGACTCTAAACTCCGCCGGGATGGATCAGAAAATCCGCAACATGGCGCCTGAGACAACGCGGCTGTAACTCAAGACATGCTCTCTCCAGTGTGGGAACGATCTGAATACTACATTGACATACGTCGAGCTTCTCAAGGGGAGCATATTAGGTACCTATGAAAAAGTATGAAAAAAACTTTGAGTTTCCCGTTCATCAAAAAACTAAATTCTTTGTATATGTTTATTAGTGTCAGAAATATAGACTTACCAAATCGGATGATTCTTTTTGATACTGCCTGTATTGAGATATAGCCTATGTGAGCAGTCCCCAATGCTAAGCAGCGTATCACAGCGCAAAGGTTTATTTTCTTTGACTTGTTGATTCACACTGTAACAAGTCGTGGTGGAGTAGCAGTTCAGTACAGGAATTCTCCTTAGTACTATTTCTGATGAAGCTAATAGGATAACACCTCGTGCCGTCCTCTTATTATTAACATAGGAAAAAAGAACACTGTACTGCACAGGCAGTCATCCAAGTTCAAGCACTACCGTAGATAGGCTCAACCTGTCCTCAAATTGTCACTGTCAGTGATTTCACAGAACTTCACTGTGTACTTCATTTGAGACGATTAATTTCTTCCTTACACAGGCGTTGAATAGTATAGTTACTCCAAGACAAAAGCCTCAGCACTAATGGAATGGACTGCTTACCGGAGGAGCTGCTTACCTCCGTCCAGGAAAGCTTCGTGCTGTTTAGTCTGCCCTCTTTCCAAGTAAGCATGCCGTAAGGTGTCTTGATTACAAACAGAGCGGAACAGAGAGGATACGACCGGCGTGTTTCGCAGCCCTGCCTGTGATAGAGAAAGAACACCGGCTGAGTGCCGCAGCTGGCGGATGTTGTGTCTGCTGGGAGGGAAGCGGCGGCGCACTTCTGCGACAAACCGGTGCCGGCCGCGCCTCCTCCAGAGCTGGTCAGGGAATCCGGTAGAAACAGCTCACGGCCACTACTTTCATGTCATCTTCCTTGCAGTCGTAACTGAGCGAGGGACATGAGTCGAGGTGGAACAGGGAGGAACGGATATGTATGATGACAGATAATAATAAGAAAAGTAATACATTCACAGAAATGGAAAAAAAAGGAAATAGCTAGTGAAAGGTACACTACCTGTTATTTTGGATTCAGTAAGCTTTCTATTTAATGAGACTCGTTAAAGATTTCGTCAGAAATTCTTTTTAACGCAAGCAGCGGATCGAATTTGAGCAATAAGGGACAGACCAAGTAAATGAATGACACCCTCAGTTTTAGACAAACCGACCATTGGAAGGTCTGTTGCCTATTGCTGGCAATAAAAGCTGGAAAGTGGGCAAGTAACGACACCTGGCTCCCGTTACTCTAGAACTTACACTGCTGGTAAAACACCATATATTAGGTTCAAATGGCTCTAAGCACTATGGGACTTAAGATCTGAGGTCATCAGTCCCTTAGACTTAGAACTACTTAAACCTAACTAACCTAAGGACGTCACACACATCCATGCCCGAGGCAGGATTCGAACCTGCGACCTTAGCAGCAGTGCGGTTCCAGACTGAAGCGTCTAGATCAGCATATATTAGATTTCACATAGTTAGATCGCTGAAGAAGAGAGACTAACGACGGAAGAAGTAAAAACAGGATCTACAGGGCACTTCAGCGCAGCAGTTAAAAACTTTCAGGAGAGACAGAGTACGCCACAAGGATGGACAATCAATTCACAATGCCGTGGCGGAAACGCTTCACTGGTGCAGTAGTGACAATACAAAACACAAGAAGTGAGCCCGCATCTCGTGATCGTGCGGTAGCGTTCTCGCTTCGCACGCCCGTGTTCCCGGGTTCGATTCCCGGCGGGGTCAGGGATTTTCTCTGCCTCGTGATGGCTGGGTGTTGTGTGCTGTCCTTAGGTTATTTAGATCTAAGTAGTTCTAACTTCTAGGGGACTGATGACCATAGATGTTAAGTCCCATAGTGCGCAGAGCCATTTGAACCATTTTTGAACAAGAAGAGAACGGCACTAACAGGGTCAAAAAATGTGTTTATTGTGCTTAGTACAGCAGGAACCTAGAAATAAGAACAACAACACAGAACGGTCGTCGTCAAAGGCGCTCGAAATTACGGCCCTGCCCGTGATCCAGACGTCACATACGTCCTTGACAAGGCCTGCGTCACGGTCCAGGGTCACAATTTCGAACACCTTTTTGATTACGATCGTCAATTGTTTTCAGCGAGTAATGAGTATAATTGGCGGGAGCACTATGAATACAGTGCGGGAAAATAAATTGGGAATGTGGGTCTCACGGGAGGCGTGCCAGAGATAAGTCCCTGCGGTCGCACTATCCTCTGTGTCCTCGGCGGCTCAGATAGACTTTCCGCTCAGGGACCGGGTGTTTTGTTATCCTGATCATCATCATTTCATCCCCATCGACGAGCAAGTATCCCACGTAGCGTCAAATCGAAAGGTTTGCACCTTGCTAAAGGTCTACCCGACGGGAGGCCCTAGTCACATGACATTTATTCAGAGATCTGGTTGGCCTCTGTAATAAAAAACTGAGTTACAGGATCAACAACGAACTTGAACGGATGTCATGTGACGAACATAACGACCAAACACAACGATCAACGACGAAAAAAATGGATAGAGCGTCTGCCACGTCAGCAGAAGATTCCTGGTCGGAGCACACATTTACAACTGTCCCCGTTGACTTACCTCAACGCCTGTATGCAACTAGCGGTATTCACGTCATTGTAAAAACACAATAAACTCGTTTTCTCGCTCTGTTCGTGTCCAGTCCTCCCTTCTTCGTGTTTTGTTTCGTCACTACCGCGCCAGGAAAACCTTGCCTGTCATACATTGCTGTGTCATCTGCCATCTTCTAGGTGTGCTCTGTCTCTCCTGAAAGTTCGTAATCGCAGTGCTGAAACACTGCTTGTTTCCAGCCGACTATCCGGGAACAAGAAACGACGTTTGTGTTTCGGGCTGCCTGTCTTACCGCTTCCGGGGACAACAAATATTCGATTTTCAATATTTCGCGTGATTGTTTGAAACGCTGTCATAATCTACTTGTTGAGATATACTTGTATGTTAACAGGTGTAAACACTAAGACAGCTAGAAACAGTGTGTTGGTCTTGAGGCTGTATTTGATAATAGAATACTTAGCAACTACTAGAAACTTTACGAATAATTTCAATCCTTTCCGAAACACACACACACACACACACACACACAACACACACACATACCACTGAATGTACCTCCGAAAATATTTCATTGTAATCGACACAGGAGATGTGACGCCCTAACCACTGACTGGTAAAAAGAAACTAACATTTGCTTAAAACGGAGAGCAGATTGCCCAGAACATACACATGCACTGTTTCACGATGAGAACACTTAGCGACTTACAAAAGTCGTAAGGCATAATTTTAAACCTCTTCCAAAATGTTTCTCGCCTACGTGCTTTACGTCCAGTACCGGTATTAGCACATTAACTCATTCTGAACGTAACCACGTGCTTGAAGCACATTTAAACATTGGAGTTCAATTCTCTGAAGAGTCGGGGGCTTACTAGTTAAAAATCTGGCCGACATAAAGTTTAGTTGGATGGCAGCGTGAGATGACAATCAGCTGTACATTCGGTGTTCTCAATAACTGACTAAAGGAAATCACGATACAACTGAATATGGATGATTGGCCTATGGTATTAATCCTACACTACTGGCCATTAAAACTGCTACATCACGAAGATGACGTGCTACAGACGCTAAATTTAACCGACACGAAGGACATGCTGTGATATGCAAATGATTAGCTTTTCAGAGCTTTTACACAAGGTTGGCGCCGGTGGCGACACAAACAACGTGCTACATGAGGAAAGTTTCCAACCGATTTCTCATACACAAACAACAGTTGACCGGCGTTGCCAGGTAAAAAGGTTGTTATGCCTCTTGTAAGGAGGAGAAATGCGTACCATCACGTTTCCGACTTTGGTAAAGGTCGGATTGTAGCCTATCACGATTGCGGTTTATCGTGTCGTTGGTCGAGCTCCAATGACTGTTAGCAGAATATGGAATCGGTGGGTTCAGGATGGTAATACGAAACGCCCTACTGGATCCCAATGGCCTCGTACCACTAGCAGTCGAGATGACAGGCATCTTATCCGCATGGCTATAACGGATCGTGCAACGACGTCTCGATCCTTCAGTCAACAAATGGGGAGGTTTGCAAGACAACAACCATCTGCAAGTACAGTTCGACGACGTTTGCAGCAGCATAGACTATCAGCTCAGAGACCATGGCTGCGGATACCCTTGACGCTGCATCACAGACAGGAGCGCCTGCGATGGTGTACTCAACGACCAACCTGGCTGCACGAATGGCAAAACGTCATTTCTTCGGATGAATCAAGGTTCTGTTTACAGCATCATGATGGTCGCATCCGTGTTTGGCGACATTAAGGTTAACGCACATTGGAAGCGTGTATTCGTCATCGCCATACTGACGTGTCACCAGGCTTGATGATATGGGGTGCCATTGGTTACATGTCTCGGTCACCTTTTGTTCGCATTGCTGGTACTTTGAACAGTGGACGTTGCATTTCACATGTGTTACGACCCGTGGCGCTACCCTTCATTCGATCCCTGCGAAACCCTACATTTCAGCAGGATATTGCACGACCTCATGTTGCAGGTCCTGTATGGGCCTTTCTGAATACAAAAATGTTCGACTGCTGCCCTGGCCAACACATTCTCCAGATCTCTTACCAATTGAAAACGTCTGGTCAATGGTGGCCGAGCAACTGGCTCGTCACAATATGCCAGTCACTACTCTTGATGAACTGTGGTATCATGTTGAAGCTGCATGGGCAGCTATACTGTTTGATTCAGTGCCAGGCGTACCAAGTCCGTTATTACGGCCAGAGGTGATTGTTCTGGGTACAGATTTCTCAGACCTATGCACTCAAATTACGTGAAAATATAATCACATGATAGTTCTAGCATAATATATTGTCCAATTAATACCCGTTTATCATGTGCATTTCTTCTTGCTGTAGCAATTTCAATGCCCAGTAGTGTATCTACGAACCTTTCGAACGTGAGTCCAATGCCTTAACTACCACGCCTCGTCTCACAGTAAGGAAACAAATGGGCAATGCTTTCTCGTATCAGTGAATCATTGTCACAGTAAATCTTCTCCGCGCTACGGGCGTACCGAGTCTTGCGGTGGTGTTGACATCAGAATGACGTCGTAGGCAGGGCGTATTTCACGTAGCGTCGCGGAGGTGCAGTAAAGTTTCGCCGCGTCGCCGGGCCCATATTTTACAAATTCACGCAGCGTCCGTCGCCCGCTGCGCTGTCGGCGACCATAAACGCCTCGCAGCCGGGAGTGGATGCAAATCCACGGCCGGGACACCGGACGCAGGTCCGCCGACCCGCTATTATGGAGGCTAATTTACTGACTGCATGAGATTAGCGAGTTAGATCGTAAATCTGTAGCAGCAGCGTCGCGCGGGCTGCCCTACTAACGGGCAGCTATCTCAGCAAAGCGTGACACGGGCAGAACGGCAGCGTCAGCACACCCTACGTTTTATTACATTACACAAAAGCAGTTAACGCAGTATATACTCATCTGGTCGCCGTCTGTTTTGACTTACGGCGGGCCTACGACACAACCTGGCGCCACTACGTCCTTGCCACACTGCATGAGTGGGGCCTCCGTGGTTCACTCCCGATTTTTATACGCAACTTTCCCTCCCTCCGCACTACCGAGCGAGGTGGCGCAGTGGTTAGCACACTGGACTCGCATTCGGGGGGACGACGGTTCAATCCCGCGTCCGGCCATCCTGATTTAGATTTTCCGTGAGTTCCCTAGATCACTTCAGGCAAATGCCGGGATGGTTCCTTTGAAAGGGCACGGCCGATTTCCTTCCCCAACATTCCATAATTCGAGCCTGTGCTCCGTCTCTAATGACCTCGTTGTCGACGGGACGTTCAACACTAACTTCCTCCCTCCGCACCTTCCATGTTCATGTCGGGGCTCCTTCAGCTCCTCCCATATCCAAGAAAATGGGGCCCCGCCGGGCTCTGTATTGCACGATCCAATGCAAATTGTTGTGTTCCCGCCCGGGATCGAACCGGGGACCTTCTGCGTGTAAAGCAGACGCGATAACCACTACACCACGGAAACGGCGGTTCGTCTGATGTACCACCTGGAGACGCGTAATAGCAACAGTTTTTCTTCTGTGTTAGCAAGGGCATCGGCTACGAGCTCCCTCCGATTCGTGAAGTTCCTATAATAAAAGACGTCGATGAAAACAATCCAACCGCGACAGCCAGGGAGAACGCTGGGGGAGCTGCAGCCTTACATGGTGAGACCATCAACGGTGGCGTCATTCACATGCATTGCGTTTTCGGAACGAACAGGCTCGTTGGTCTAGGGGTATGAGTCCTGCTTCGGGTGCAGGAGGTCCCGGCTTCAAATCCCGGACAAGCCCTTGCGTTTTGTACAACGGTGTGGTAACAAATCGCATAGCGGCGGCTGTTTCGTGCATTTCCAGGCCTCGAAGTCAGCGCCAAATCCGACAACCAGTTCTGAAACAGTTTCATGTTTCATTTGAGCCTTGTGCACCCTGCTGGTGGAACGTTTGAAGTTGATTTAAATGGTCGCAGTAGAGATCGTAGCATGGCCTAGCAGTAGCTGTAGCGCCGTCTGTGTCGCCCTTCTTATATGCTGTCGATTTCTGCGTTTACTTCAGTTACTCCATCACTGGTGTTGCTGGACGCCGACTCCAGGGAGCCATTCTGACTGCGCAGTCATGGGCTCTTGCCCATGTGTTTCACTTCTCTGCCGACAAGACCTGCGTTTTGCACTTCTGTCGGCGAGGGGCAGTCCATCCTGGCCCTACGCTTTCTCTTGATGGCCATCCACTACGGGTAGTCAAAACGTATCGCCTTTTACGACTGGTTTTCGACGCCCGGTTAAATGGCTCCAAAAATGGTTCAAATTGCTTTCAGCACTACGGGACTTAACATCTGAGGTCATCGGTCCACTAGAACTTTTTTTCTTTTTTTTAAAAAAAAATAATTTAGTAACACAACAGAAGATATTATAATGGCATCCGCCCATCCTTGAGGGATGATGGTGTAGCATGCTTGGTTCAGAGTCTGCTGTGGCTAAAACGTCCCACTCGTGAGTGGCAGTCCCTACTGCAGTTTGGACATGTGGAATCTGAGGGACTTCCAACAGAAGCCGCTCTGTCTCTCCGCTTAGTCCTCTTCCTGATTTGTTCCTGTGTCCGTTCGTCCTCTGAGAGCCTGACGCCGTTGGGCACAGTTACTCGCCACTTGACACGGTCATCTCCAATGCTTTCCCAGCGACTTGGATTGATCCTGGTCTAGGTCAGGTCTCTCTTGCAGACATCCTTGAAAGGAAGATGCGGTCGTCCCACTGGCCTCACACCCTCCTGAAGTTCTCCGAACAGCAGTTGTTTCGGTATCCGTTCAGGATCCATGGGCCTGACATGTCCCAACCGTGTTAGACGTCGATAACTCAGGAGTGCAAGGATGCTGGTTGTGCTTGCACGATGAAAGACTTCGATGTTGGGTACTCTATCTCTCCAAGAGATCTGAAGGAACTTCCGGAGAGAGCGGAGATGGAAGCTGTTGAGTCGAGATCCATGCCTAGAAAGAGTTATCCATGTCTCACAGCTATAGAGAAGGATGCTTATAACACAAGCGTTGTAGACTTTTACTTTAGTTTTTGTGATAAGCAGTCCTTTGTTCCATACTCTGTTCTTCAATCTAGCCATGACAGATGATGCCTTTGCGATTCTGTTCGTAATTTCAGTGTTCATCGACAAGTTGCTACATATTGTGGATCCCAAGTAGGTAAAGTCATCAACTACCTGGAGATATTAATACAATTGGAAACAAAGATTATGATACAAATCATTCATAAAACAACAACAGTTATGTTATACACAATAAACCACCACCTTATTTAATTATTGTGTCCTTTTATCATACAAAACAAAACAAAGGCAGCTTATACATAATTGGTTAACAGCACTGGCTATGGACAGGGTTCATCTAACACGTCAACTACACTTGACTACTCTGAGACTAATCTACGCTGCAGCGTTACAGCTGTGCCAGATGATATACAAACCTACTATTAAGATCTGCTCACTGAGTTAAACCCAGTGAGCGTGCCTCTGACACTGGTCTGGCCATCTACTTAAAACTTGCTGCAGTCCCTACCTATGTTAGTAATGTTAGTGTTCTAATTTTACATTATTATAGTGTAACTACTTTCTAAAAAATCTAGTGCGAAATGTCAAGTTCGGGAATGATACACCTGCCTTCCTGGTTCTGCAGCGTGGCGGATTCCGATCGTGAAGCGGCCAGCCAGTTCCGCGCTCGGCGGCATTTGCAGGTGTACCTATGTCTTGATCGGTTTATCTTTGGTCTCTAACCATTTTGGTTCCAGATAAAATCCCTCGTGATCTTTTTGGATATTTCATTCGCCAAAATGTTTCGGACATTAAAGGTCTCGGCACGTCGTATTAGTGCATGTGTATCTCTGTTCGGTAATTGGTTGCTGAGTTCAAGCGCCACGTCGTCGTATAAAATGCAGTTATAGACGACATGTTCGGGTGTTCCTTCCGGAGCACCACAGTCACACGCTGGTGTTGCCAGTTTTCCAAATCGACATAGATATGTTGGATATGGCCCATGTCCTGTAAGAAAGTGGAGCAGACCCCTCAAAGTAGCTCATCTGTAGTCTTTCCCTGATGTTTGGCAGTAGTTGGTAAACCCTTCTTCCCGTTTCCTCGTTTTCCCATTGCTGTTGCCATAACTCTTCGCCCCTTCCCCTAATTGCATATTTATCTCCTAGTTGTACCCTAGAACTTAGAACTACTTAAACCTAACTAACCTACGGACATCACACGCATCCATGCCCGAGGCAGGATTCGAACCTGCGACCGTAACAGTCGAGTGTTTCAGCACTGAAACGCCTAGGACCGCTCGACCGACGCGGCCGGCTAACATGGCTCCCCCACATTCGTCACCTTAAGCGAAAGTGGTGGCGCCATCTTCATGACCTCCGCTGTCTGAGCAACACCACTAGGGGGGCACATCGCTATACGTTGCTGCGGATCTACAAAGCTATAGATCTGTCACGACTTGACTATGGGAGAGAAGTGTATGGTTCGTCAGCGACCTCATCATTGAAGCTGCTTGATCCTGTGCACCACTGCGGGGTTCGTGTAGCCACAGGCGCTTTTCGAACGAATCCAGTGGCCAGTCTACTAGTAGAGGCTGGAGTCCCTCCAATGCACATCAGGTGCCTCCAATTGCTCACCCACTATGCAGCGCACGTCCATAGTTCGCCTCAGCATCCGAATTACCATCTTTTATTCCCGAACACAGTGGTTCATCTACCGAAACGGCGACCTCAGTCAGGGATAACGATCGCTATACGTGTCCGTTCCCTGCTGTCTGAACTTGAGTCCTTTCCTTTACAGCGTCTCGTGCGGGTCCATGAACATTCGCCTCCGTGGTGCATGCCTCAGCCGAAACTACGGCCGGACCTATCGCGTTTCCATAAGCACTCCGCTCCTCCTGAGGCACCCTGCAGCCACTTCCTATTGATCCTTGACGAGTCCCGGGGTTCTGAAGTCATCTATACTGAGGCTCGTTGGTTGATGGTCGTGTAGGCTTTGCCAATGCTCACTCGGTACATGTCGAACAGCGCTTCTTGCCGGATGCCGGCAGTGTCTTCCCTGCCGAACTGGTAGCCATCTCTCGTGCCCTTGACCAAATTTGCTCCTGACCCGGTGTGTCCTACCTGGTCTGCAGTGATTCGTTGAGCGGTTTACAGGCCACTGATCAGTGCTACCCACGCCATCCTCTGGTAGCACCTATCCAGGAGTCGGTTTATGCCCTCTAACGGTCTGGTCGTTCACTGGACCTTGTGTGGACCCCAGGGCATGTCGGAATTACGGGAAATGAGCTCGTTGACAGGCTGGCCAAACAGGGCACTCGTAAGCTGCTTCTGGAGAATGGTATACCCGAACCTGACCTCCTATCGGTGTTCCACCTCAAGGTTTTCGGGTTTTGGAGCTCTGAATGTCGCAACTTAGTTACGCCCAATAAACTCCGCCCCATCAAGGAGAGCAAAAATGAGTGGAAGTCTTCACAGCGGGCTTCTCGCAGGGACTCTGTAGGCCTCTGCCGCCTTCGCATCGGCAATACTTGGCTGATGCATGGCTATCTTCTCCAGCGTGAGGCCCCATTACGTTTGACAGTCGTCCACATTTTGTTGGACTGCCCACATCTAGCCGCTCTGAGACGGAATTTTAATCTTCGTGACACACTTCCTTCCAGTCTGGAGACGATGCCTCCACGTCTAACTTGGTTTTACGTTTTCTACGTGACACCGGTTTCTATTCCTCGGTTTAACTTTTAGTTCCTGTCCTTTGTCTCCCTGTACTTTCTACCCTAGTACTTTTAGGTCCCTCGTGATCAGCCAGCCCATGATATCTGCTCCACTGTTTAAAGCTCTTCTGCCTGTTTCTTGCATGTCTGTGCTCTTCTTGTCTTCTGTTGTCCCCAGTGTGTCCAGCTTCGTGTTTTTTTCGTCCATCTAGAATTCCTGTCGAGTGTACTGTTTGGTTTCCGTTTTATCCCGTGGACGTGGTTCAATGGAACAAGGGACCGATGACCACGCAGTTTGATCCCTTTAAAAATCAAACCAACCAACGAACCAAGTGGCGGCGTAGGTTAGTTGTCACTAAGCCTATGACACCATACTCCAGCGTGCGCTGCAACTTATATTCCACATTAAATAAATTCTCAGTCGCTTTTTGACAGAAGACCACAAGTACGTAAAGAAAGGAACCATCTTTTTTATGTTCTACAACTATCATTTACTTTATTACAAACCGGATTTGCCTTCTGAGGCCATCACCAGATGAGCCATGAAGCGATAGGGATCGAGAAATTAAATATTATTACACACTGAGGTGGCAAAAGACATGGGATAGCTGCTAATATTGTTTGTCAGGCCTCCTTTTGTATGGCATAGCGCAGCAGCTCCACCTTGTATGGACTAAACAAGTCCCCTGCAGAAATACTGAGTCATGCTGCCTCTATAGCCGTCCATAATTGCGAGAGAATTATCTGCGCAAGTTGTTGTCCAAGAACTGACCTTTGGATTACGTCTCACAAATGTTCTACTGGATTCATGCCGGGCGACCTGGATGGCCAAATAATTAACTCGAATTGTCCAGAACGTTCTTCAAACCAGTTGCCAAAGATTGTGGGCCGATGGGATGAAACTGTTCTTTGGGAACAGGAAGTCCATGAATGGCTACAGATGGTCACCAAGTAGCCGAAAATCGAGATGACCCAGTCCATTCCAAGCACACATACACGGCCACAGCATTATGGAGCCACCATCAGCTTGCACAGTGGTTTGCTGTCAACTTGGGTCCATGACTTCGTGGGGTGTGAGCTACAGTCGAACCATACCATCAGTTTCTACCAATTGAAATCGGCAGTCATCTGATCAGGATATGGTCTTCCAGTCGTCTAGGACTCAACCGATACGGTAGCGAGCCCAGGAGAGGTGCTACAGACGATGTAGTGCTGTTAGCAAAGGCACTCTTGTCGGTCGTCTGCTGCCACAGCCCATTAACGCCAAATGTCGTCGTACTGTCCTAAAGGATACAGTCATCGTACGTTCCATATTGATTTTTGTGGTCATTTCGCGCAGTGTTGATTGTCTGTGAGAATGCCACTGCCCTAGATTGTTTAGTGACGTCGTTGGCCACTGCGTTGTCCGTGGTGAGAGGTCATGCCTGAAATTTGGCAATCTTGGTACGCTCTTGACTCCGTCTTTCTTGGAATATTGACTTCCCTAACGTTTTCCGAACGCAATGTCCCGTGCGTCTGGCTTCAACTATCATTCCGCGTTCAAAGCCTGCCAACTTCCTTCGTGCGGCCACAATCACGTCGGAAACCTTTTCGCCTGAATCACTTGAATACAATTGACCGTCCGCCAAGGCACTGCCCTTTTACACTATGTGTACGCAACACTACTGCCATCTGTACATGTGCATATCACTGTCCCATGTCTTTTGTCACCTAATTGTACGCTATCTTCGTTTTCGCATAGAGTTAACACGAAAAAAAGGACTTGCAAAGTGTGTAAAAGTTGTACATAAAGTAAGAAACGTTAAAATCAACAGTTTTTAAGTATATCAGAACCTAGAAGTATGTGCTTGTGCCCTGTTACCGACACTTCTCTCGTAATTGTAGCAGTCCCTCTCGGAAACTTTCAGCTGTTTGTGAGAAATCCAGATGTATTACTGAGTTACCTGACGGAAGAGAAGAAACAGTTAGCAGTTTGTAAAAATTTCTTAAAAGAGTCTGACAGAAATAATTGACTGCAATTACTATTAATATTGTCTATTTCAATTTCGTTGCAGTGATAAATGTTCTGACTCGCGTGCAGCAAGAAATCAGGGCCAGGACAGATGAAATTTATATAGGCAGTGCTCATACTGAAACAATTAATGTATACCCAGTTGATGACGGACGTCCTGACCACGGTGCATAATTAATAGCACCGAACAGCGCTTAGACATGCTCATATAAATTAGAGACGTTTATTAATTAGAATAAGATATGGTCTTTTCAGAAAAATGAATGGTATGAGCCGTATATAGAAAGAGATGCTAATATGAAATTCGATACATTTGATGGTAAATTTATGTCAATATTCGAAATCAACTTCTCTATGTATCCAGAATGTTCATCAAAAAAATTTAAAAAAGTAAGCAATGTATAGCTAAAGGGATTAAAATTTCATTAAAGAAGAAAAGATGAAATTATACAGACGGAAGTATAAGTAACTGTCGGATGTTTCACAATAAAATAATGTAATATTTTAACGAAATTCATTAACATTTACAGAAATATGCCCAAGAAAGGAAATAATTTGCTGAATTACAGACCCATGTCACTAGCGTCGATTTGTAGTAAATTTTTCACATATACTATTTTCGAACATCATGAATTACCTCGAAGGTAACGGTGTATTGACACTCAGTCAACAAGGACCCAGAAAATATCGTTGTTGTGAAACACAACTACCTGTTTATTCGCACAACGTAGTGAGTGCTATTGACAGGGGATCTCAAACTGAGGCCGTATTTCTCCGTTTCCAGAAGGCTGTTGACGTTCTTTCTCACAAGAGACTTTTAATCAGATTGTGTGCCTATGAAGTAACGCTTCAGTTATGTGCATGGATAAGAAATTTTCCTCAGAAAGATCACAGTACCCATTAACAAACGGAAAATCATCGAGTAAAACAGAGGCGGTATCCAGCGTTCCTCAAGGAAGTGTTAACACATAGATAATACTGCGGGGAAAGCAAGCCAAACACTACGTTTTACTGGCAGAACACTTACAAGATGCAACTGGTCTACTATATATACTGCCTACACTACCCTCATTTGTCCTCTTCTAGATTAATGGTAAGCTGTATAGGATCTTTACCAGATAGAATTGACGGAGGACTTCGGAAAAGCTCCAAAAAGGGCAGCTCGTTCTGTGTCATAGCAAAATACGGAAGAGAGTGTTACGGATACGATAAGTGAGTTCGGACGGCAGTCAGAAGGCGTTTTTCGTTTCACGAAATTCCAGTCTCCAAGTTTCGCCTGTCAGTGTGAAAATAATTTATCGTCGCATACCTACAGATGGAATACATTACAGTCACAATACAATAAGAGACATCTGATCTAGTATAAAAAGAATTACGTGTTCATTTGTCCAATGCGCTGTTAGAAAGTGGAACAGTGAAGAACTGTTCCGAAGGTTGTTGAATTACCCTCTGACAGGCACTTAAGAATTTCAGAGTACTCTTATAGCTGTAGATGTTGATGTAAACAGTAACAAGAGCCGGCCGCGGTGGCCATGCGGTTCTAGGCGCTTTATTCAGAAAGCACGCCCCCGCTACGGTCGCAGATTCGAATCCTGCCTCGGGCATGGATGTGTGTGATGTCCTTAGGTTAGTTAGGTTTAAGTAGTTTATAAGTCTAGCGAACTGCTGATGTCAGATGTTACGTCCCATAGTGCTTCGAGCCAAAATAACAAGAAATTCATGACGTATTAATGTGTCTAAGTTTCACGTAATTCACTTACGTTGGGCCCGAAAAATTTCTGGGAAACCCAGTGTAAACTAGGTGTTACTTCAAAAGATCACAATTCAATCAACTTCAAATAATGTGGCAGAAATAACTGTGTTACTCTTGGTATTTAAGAGGTTAGATCAGAATTAAAACATTCGCCAGGAATACTGGTGAGAAATTCATGCTAACTCAAGATTCACTGCAGCAAACGTTGCGTCCCAAAACGCATGGGAACTGAAATGAAAAATTATGAATTATGACAACAGCTGCGGAACACCTCTAATTTGGAAGCTTCCTAAGCTTCACGCGGAGCCGATCTCTATTAAATCTTAAGATTCCAACAAGAATATTCACCGCTCTGTCTGCCACTTTGTATCTCGAACGAACACCAACTTCATTCCATCGATCTCAGATTCAGAAAGCTTCTGCTCTCCGCCAATATCCGAAACACAATGTCTTTTCCACCGCTCTTTAGAAAAGAAAGTTCTCTCCACCGCTCTCCGGAGCCGAATATCCTTTGTTATCATTTCTCTAACTCTAGCGTCTCGCCAAAAATAATATCGCCAAAAACTCACGTTAACTTACTAAATTTTGTGCTTATTTGTTTCACCTATCAGAAGAGGGAACATTTTACAAGCAAGTCCCCTACTCTCGTGTTAGGAGCCTCAGAAAGATCCATACCACATATTAGTGGCCAATGGGAGCTTTAGTCTAGATGTTAGGACAGGGCGGCCTTACCAGATCCCAGCAACTGGTCGTTCCTCTCCCTAATAATCCGCTTATTTTTCAGAAGTGTATTGGCTCTTCCCACGTATTTGGTAAACAACTTTGGAGTGAGTACGTCTACCAGGCGTCTAACTACTTACTTAATCAGAAGCCTGTCAAACTTCGAAAGGCGTCAGCGAATCACTTGGACACGTTAACGATCATCAGTCTTTTCAGGTCTGGTGACATGCCACAGGGCGTAATATTCGACTAGAGTCATGATTTGACAGACCTTTCAAGCATTTGAAAAGATACCATCCAAGACAGAGCCTTCTCTGAAAACTTTGTGTGCAGGTTCCACATTGCCTGAGAGACATAAAGAGGGCTGCCGTGCCCTAAGAGGCACATGCCTCGCATGTGAAACTCGGCAATCTGAACATTAGCTCATATGAGTAAAAATCTATTATTTCAGTGAGAACTGACATGCTTGTTCCTTGACCTGTTATGAGGAGCGTCAAATTGTGTATCTAGAGTCTAATAAAGTGAGCTAATTACGATGCGAGTGACTGCCACTGTTTCTCCTTTTCTTAGGTACACATTACACTACTGGTGGAAATCAGTCTAAACCGACTTTTAATCAGAGTGTGCGGATGTCTTGGTTAAAGTGGTAGAAGTGAGACACATGCCAGCACCTTCCCATGATCCTCTTATTAATCTACATCTGTGACGTGTATTGTCGGAATGGATTTTCATATTAGTTAGATTAGGAAAGGAGTCAGATCATCGTTTATCAAACATCCAAACCTAAAGAACACAGTGGCACATTTCTTTCAGAGAAGTAGGTTAGATTCGCTAACATTTATCAAGTGGTAAAAGCCCATGAACAACTTCGAAAATGAGAGGAATTCAACAGAACTTTCTCACCAATACAGTTAACCTTAACAACAATATCGCGACTGACAATCTCAAGTTACAAGTATTTTTAACAATCACTTACTTAATCTAGCAAGAAAAGTAGAACTGAATAGTTCAGTCCAACAAGGTAGGGAATGCACTAGAAATGTAATTAAACAAAACTTGGAGGAACTAGTAGAGGTAACAACATCCTTCACAGATTTGTAATAATTCCAAAACCCATAAGCTCATATGGCATTGTGGAATTTCGAACAGAAGTATGAAAAACTTTTCTTCCTTACTAAGAACTGTTGTTAGTGGTTAAACCTCTTTGTAAGAAAGGTGTCATGAAAGACTTAAATATGTATCGTCCAGTGTCCTTACTGACGCCTTTTTCCAAAACGTTCCAGAAAGTATTATAATCAGGATTCATCTCGAATCTGAGCCAAAACAGTTCACTTAGCACACCACAGTCTGATTCAAGACGGTTTACTTGATTGATATTAATTTTCGTACATCATTCGCCAAATATTACAATCCTTCAATAATGAAATATCTCCAGTTGGTATTTTTTGCGGTGTTTCCAAGGCGTCTGACTTTATGGGTCTGCTACTCGCTCCGATAAACTTACGTTTAGTGTTATAACAAATCCGATCAGAGAGAAAACAACGAAAGAGGTTGTTAATGATGTTTTACAAAGAATTATTAAATAGATCCCTGAAAATAGATTTTCAAGAAATTTTAAGGAATCACACATATTCATATGAAATGAATTCACAGTTGCGAGTATGGGTTACCATTAGGTGTATAATGGAGTGGCGACAGTGAAAATTTTGTGCCGGACCGGGACTTCAATACGTGTTTTCCGCTTATCTCGAGCGGACGCCTAACCATTTGGCTATACATGTACGATTCACAGCCAGAGCCAACCTGTTATATGTCGTCAACTATGTGTCTCCTACCTTTAGTCGTGCATCCATTAAGTTTTAACGGAATATGGATAATTAATGTACGAGTATTGATTGTAGACTCATAGTTGGCGTCATACGTAAATTTGGGTCTGGCCGTGGATCGTCTTCAGATACTCGCCCGCGATAAGCTGGAAACCCCGGTTCGAGTACGGATCTGGCACAAATTTTCATTGTCGTCATTCTGTTACAAAACTATGCCGAATACATCCAAATGGAACACATCTTTTTTTCGGCCATTTGTAACTACGTTAGTGAGCTGATCCGAAAGTTCGGCAACTTTCTCCGATAGTGAACACATTTCCTCAGTGTGTTTTTCTGAACCAAGTTTCAGAGTGTCCATTTGTGTTGAAATCGAATCTACTGTGCCCTTTAAGTTTTCCTGAGTTCTTGCAAGTTGCGTAACCGAATCGGTAGATGCAACTGAGTCCATTTTAGCTTGCAAGGTGTCGTGATTTTCACGAACAATAATTTGCTGTTCTTTTATGGCTGCTTCGTGATTCTGTAATTCATTTTCATGCCGCGAAAAAATAGGTTGAAAATGCTCACAAATTTGTGTTTTTACGTCATTACAGACTTTTTGACATTTCGATTCAATGTTATGTAACTCAGTAGTTAAATCTTCACGTGTTTGTTCAAGTGTGGTGTCTAACTTTTGAAGCTTTTGGTGTGTTTGTCTCTGATTTTGTTCCATTGTGTCTAACCTTTGAAGATTTTGTTCCATTGTGTCTAACTTTTGAAGATTTTGTTCCATTGTGTCTAACTGTTGCTGTGTTTGTCTCTGATTTTGTTTCATTTGTTGCATTAATTGCAATAATAATGTATTAGTGTCTGGAATCTGTTCCTCTATGCTTTTCGGCAGTGCATTTGCACTGGCAACATTCACATTTTGACAAGCAGAAAATGTGTCTTGACTTATTTGAGAAAAGGGTGAGGACACAAAACCTGAATGTACAGTATTTGCAAGATTGTGTCCTGTCATTTCAAATTCCTGAGGCGAGCTGTTGCCGACCGATCGATCGATAATGCTTCCCTGTTCACTAATTGTTTCACTGCCTAAAACCATTATTTGCAGCCAGCTCCATTTCCCTATGCACTATTACCAAATTACTACTTTGAACATTAGTTAATTCATTACATGGTGGCTTTCGTCTTCACTGTCATGTCTCAGTTTACTTTGGAGCCTAGTATTACGTTTTTCACACGCCATTATTGTCACAATATTTCACACGACAACACAGAAAAACACAATTTGAAGAGCAAAAATAAGAGAACACATTAACGTAGCACTGAAAATAATATCTAGTTAATTGCAAGCGCAGCTGTGAATTACTTGCTGCAAATCTACATGCATGCCACCACTGTTTTAGTGTACAACAATGAAAGACTGCAACTACAAAGGAGATTCTCTCTGCAATTACGCGCTAGCAATAAACAAAATCTACACTAATTACACAAACTACAAGAAAAAAATCAGAAGATACCAGTGAGTTATCCTCGGCGAAGGGTCGACATATGGAACGTCCCCTTAGAAAAATTATACACGACTGTGCTTAAACTGACACACAATATTTTTAGCGCAACGCAATCTCACTTTCAAAAATCCCTACAAAAGAATGGCCCTGACTAACATTAACCTATACATCTCACAAATCGCTTACCTCACAAAAATCTGGGTTACTCGAACTACTGCAATACAGCGATTGCCACTACTGCCAGCTAAATAAAAGATTCAAACTACGGAAGGCACTAACTACTGATAGGCATAGTTAGCAAATGAAAGATTTTAATAGAGAAGAAACACAGTATTTACCTTAATAGTCATAATATATGTAGCAGTTCATGACATCAATTCTTACAAATTTCAAAACTCCGCCATCTCTCTCCCCACATCCACCAGTGCTGGCAGTTCACCTCCAACTGCGCAACGCTACGCGCTGTTAACATCGAGCTGCCCAGCACTACAATGGCGAGTATTACAACAATGCCAACCTGCCACAGACTGCATACAGCACAGCCAGTGATTTTCATACAGAGCGCTACGTGGCGTTACTAATAAAAAAAACCTAAACAGCCTACTTACAACCTCAGGCACCAATACAGGCCAGAAAACTACGGGACATGCTGTGAATGATGTCATCAACCTCATGTTGAGGAAATAACACCCATTCTTCTTGCAGATCAGTTCACAAGTCTTGGAGTGTGGTTAGTGGTTGCAGGCGTGATGCAACAACCCGTCTCCTTCGTGCATCACAGACGTGCTCTATCAGATTCAATCGGGAGAGCGAGCAGGCCACGCCATGAGTGCAATATCTTCCGTTTCCAAAAAACATCAACCACTCGTGCTCTATGAGCACGAAGTGTGAGTCCAAAGCACATCGCAACAACGGCATGTGAGATCTCTCAAGATCTCCTCACGGTAGCTGACAGCAGTTAAATCTTGCTGGTTCACCAGTATACTTTTATAAAGAGTTGTTCGATTGGTCCACATAATCCCTGCCATTGTGGATTTTCCTGTATATGGGTCTCTTTCACAATGTTTCGGTCCTGAAATCATGTTCCATGTGCCTTCCAGATGCGAATCCACCGAGAATCACTCTCCAGAACAATCTGTGACTCATCTGTGAGAAGAACATTGGTCCACTGTTCGATTGTACAGGTGGAAGTTTGATGGCTCCACTCTGGACGTTCCTTCCGTGAAAGACGCCAGTGTTTCACATTAAGCCATCGGGCCACATCAGTTTGCGACTCTCCTGCTTCCATTCGCCCTATGGCCTCTACGGCAGACAGTCTGGGCGTCTTCTCTGCGCTATACTGCACCGTTTGAATGTGGATGTGGAACTACCCAGCAAACACTACCTCGCTTGGTAGGTGCCCTGACGTCATAGCTGGCGTAGTTGTCCCTTGATCGGAATGCCGTCTTCCGTGCAGAGCACGATCGTAAGGATATCTGTTGACAGTATGTATGATTATATCGTGAAATAGACTCAGTAAGGGGAAATAGCAGTTTGTTTCTTTAATTTTGGACACTAGTGTACGTAATGCTTATCAAAATTACACATATTTTGACTGAAAGTATAGTTGACATATACCAACAAAAGTAAACAAATTCCCATAGTGGGCCTGGAACTTACAGCATGAAGATTTTTGGGACCTACAAAAACTTAAATCAACACACATACATCTGATGTGAAGTTTCCTCGTGATCTAAACTCTTCATCTCCGATGTAGAAACACGCGTACCAACTTTCTTTTCATTGCACAACTCCAACTTGGTGTTACAAGGTTTTCTTTCGCCAGTGTCGAAATAAGTCTCAAACGTATTGCAGATAAATGGTAGAAAAAAATAACAAAATAAATATGTATGGGTTTAAAGTGTTATTTTCACAGAGTCTGTAGCGCACTGAGACTTCTTACTGTTACTGCGCCAGCGATACAAAGCACTTGCTCAGTACTGACGTATCTTACTAGACGGAGCAAACTGTAAAGCTGACCCCAAGCAGGAACTAACTTGGTCGCCGCGCTACGGGCAACGTACCCCTCAGGGTAAACATAGCAGAAGAAAAGAAAAACTATACACAATAAACAACCATTTGGGATTTGGCTAAATGTGCTATTTGGTGGTAATCTATTTGATATTACTGAAAGTTCAAGGAAATGCCAATTTTTCGGGAACCTTACCGCTTTTGTCCGATATAGCTGGACATAAGGGCCAGTAAGGTATCTCTGCGCGATCATAGAACATGTCACAAAAAATAGATCGTTATTTGAAAACGAAACGATATACATTTAAAAAAGATTGATACTTCATTAGAATATTTAAGAAATTAAGCATCACAATTAAAGTGGGTAGTTGCCCTCTTCATACGAAACATGGATTTTTGCATAGAGTACTGTGTGACAGAATGTTATATAGTGTTTATGTGAGAAGAGTATTAAACATAGGTGCAGATCGATGTTTAATTATTGTGCTGTGCAGGACACTGACTTGTACACGTGTAGAGTGTGTAAAGCGCTCCACTTGTAACACTGTTACCCCCTCCCCTCCCTGTTTCTCAAACGTGGTCTGCCAGCTCTGCTGGGTAATATATTTTTCTAAGGTCCTTGGATTATTGAGAGCTGTTGCGCTACAATCTGCGCTGAAATTTATTTCACCACTTTCACGAAGCTTTTAAAGAAAACACTCGAGCCACTCTCTGACTGAATGAATTGCTTGTAATCTGAGTGTACGCCCAATTAGCAGCAGGAGTACGGCGGGAAAACCGTCCAAGAACTTGCCTTGAGCAATTCATGACGCCCGTGGCAACGGGTACTGTGGAGGAGGGGGGAGGAATCCCCATAGGACGAAGTAGTACTATAGTGCAGGGGAGAGGACCTTGCATGGGAAGAGACAAGTGTGTGTGTGTGTGTGTATTCGACGAAGGCGATAGCGTATGAAGAGTACTGTTTTAATGCGTTTAGTGGCATAACCTTTTATTTACACACCACCTGATTATCTGGGGTACCCAGGTATACATTTATTCGAACTCCTACTGATCCACCGCCCCTTCTCTGTGTCCTCCTCCTTTCCCTCCCTCTGTCCTTCTCCTCCTCCACCCCTGTTAATCCCCCTCCTCTTATCTGTCGATCTCCTCCTCCACCTCTCTCTGTAAATCCCCTCATTTTTGTCCATCTCCTACTCCATCTCTCTCTGTCCATTTTCTTTTCTCTCTATTCACTTCCTCCTTCCTCTCTGTTAGACTGTTCCTTCCCATACTATCTCATACCATCTCTCCATCCATATTCATCTCCTCCCTCTCACATTTCACCTTCTCCACTGTTGCACTCTCTGTCCGCCCATCTCCTTCTCTCATTGGTCGATCTCCTCCACCTCCCTCTCTTTGGAGATCTTCTCCTCCTCCTCTTTTTATCGGTATCCTCACCCCTCTCTTTGCCCTTCTCCTCCTCCCTCTCTCTCCGTCCTTCACCCCTCCCAATCAATGACCATCTTTTCTTTCCCTCACTCTCTGTCCGTCCATCTCCTGTTCCCTGTGATTCCCAATCCGTCTCCTCCACCCAATACCCGGATGGTGGTTCTTACTCCCACAGCATTTCTTTCCGAAGATTCTGTAACATGTGTACCAAATTTGGTTGAAATCTATCCAGTAGTCTAGCAGGAAATGTGCCAACAAGCATATATACATTACTTTTTTTGTAATATATAACAGCAATTCGGCCCCTGTATGTGAATCATACGTTTATGTGTGTGTGATGCAATATGTATCAGAGACTGGCTAAGTTTGCACAAATACAAAAAAATTAGAAACAACAAGCATGATCTACATGTATAAATCGTGCTGTAGCACTCGTGTTGTCAAACTCAGTACACCAGGTGGTGGACTGCACAGACTCATTGCTTCAGTTCTTTATGGTGAACTCTTTATGGCAGATATCTTTACCGTGTCCACACCTTGGTTTAATTGAGAGAAAACAGAAAACTGAAAGTTGAGTCATCTGCTGCGGTGCTGAAGAAATATACTATATTTAAAAGAAAAAAAAAGTTAACTAGGATACTGATGAACTTTTTAGGAAAACGTTTTGCTTATAGCATAAGAAATGAGACACCGCATAATATGCGAACAGACTTGCAGGAGTCACACTGTCAGTTCCCTCTAGCACTGCTAAGTCAATGCCACGTCGTGTTGCGGCACTTCTGCGTGTTCGTGGGGACCCTATACTATAGTAGGCAGCAGGTGTACCAGTTTCTTTGGCTCTTCAGTATGCATGCTCCATTTTAAATGGGACATGCCTTCACGTGAGTTTTTCGCGTTCCGTTTTGTAGACTGTAGCTATTTCCAATAACGTTATTGATTGGATACATCATCTGTAACTTGAAGAAAATTCCTGTAGGCCCGGCGCTTCATAATTTACTGGCGACGTCGCTGCTAGCGTTTTGGTGGTGCCGCCTGAGGTCCCAGGCACGGCGGCGAATACAAGCCTCACACACGGCACGTCCGCGCCGTGGACAGCGGGCTCTTTATCGCCGCTCCCGCATTCACAGCTCGCGCCTACTGTGAAGCACGCCGCACATTCTCTGACGATGCCACTCACTTTGGGCGGCGAAACTCCAGCACGTTTCTGGCATACATAAGAACTCGTTCCGTCAAAAACCCAACTTCCCGCTGTCCAAACATCGTTCTCCCAGTGGACGAAGGCACACCGGTTTGTAATCTTGTTGCTACGATCGTAATTTAGTTAATGTACAGCCTTTCTTATTTGATAAGTCGAGGAGCATATTTATAACCTTGTTTACACTTCTTCCTACGCCTCTTCTTTTGTTCCGGTAAGATAACATTTCTTTCAAAGTTTTAGCTATGTATAACACTTTCTCGTCGATTTCTTGTTACAAGAGGTTTCACAGTTACATTTTATATTAGGTCTTCCTCTGCACTATCGCACTTTAAACGGTCAAATTTTTATCAGTAGAATTCCAAATATAGTATAGTAATTTTCTGTATATAATTAAGTGCAGTAAAGGAAACAAAAGAAAAATTCGGAGTAGGTATTAAAATCCATGGAGAAGAAATGAAAACTTTGAGGTTCGCCGATGACATGGTAATTCCGTCAGAGACAGCAAAGGACTTGGAAGAGCAGTCGAACGGAATGGACAGTGTCTTGAAAGGAGGATATAAGATGAACATCAACAAAAGCAAAAAGAGGTTAATGGAATGTAGTCGAATTAAGTCGGGTGATGCTGAGGGAATTAGATTAGGAAATGAGACGCTTCAAGTAGTAAAGGAGTTTTGCTATTTGGGGAGCAGAATAACTGATGATGGTCAAATTAGAGGGGATATAAAATGTAGACTGGCATTGGCAAGGAGAGCGTTTCTGAAGAAGAGAAATTTGTTAACATTGAGTATAGATTTAAGTGTCAGGAAGTTGTTTCTGAAAGTATTTGTATGGAGTGTAGCCATGTATAGAAGTGAAACATGGACGATAAATAGTTTGGACGAGAAGAGAATAGAAGCTTTCGAAATGTGGAGCTACAGGAGGATGTTAAAGATTAGGTGGGTAGATCACGTAACTAATGAGGAGGTATTGAATAGGATTGTGGAGATGAGAAGTTTGTGGCACAACTTGACTAGAAGAAGGGATCGGTTGGTAGGACATGTCCTGAGGCATCAAGGGATCACCAATTTAGTATTCGAGGGCAGCGTGGAGGAAAAATCGTAGAGGGAGACCAAGAGATTAACACACTAAGCAGCTTCAGAAGGATGTAGGTTGCTGTAGGTACTGGGAGCTGAAGAAGCTTGCACAGGACTGAATTCGTGATTTCCTGTCAGAAAAGTCTGTTCGTAGTAATAGATGGCAAATCATCGAATAAAACTGAAGTGATATCAGGTGTTCCACAGGGAAGCGTCCTGGGACCGTCTAGTAAGGTCGTCCGAAGAGCAGTATCAGTTGCAAAGCGATTTAGAAAAGATTGCTGTAAGGTGTGGCAGGTGCCAGTTGACGATAAATAACGAAAAGTGTGAGGTGGTCCATATGAGTTCCAAAAGAAATCCGTTGGATTTCCATTACTCGATAAATAGTACCATTCTCAAGGCTGTCAATTAAAGTACCTTGGTGTTAAAATTACGAATAACTTCAGTTGGAAAGACCACATAGATAATATTGTGGGGAAGGTTAACATTATTGTATTAAAGGTACCTGAACAAATAAGTGTAATATTGCAGAACTTTGGAAAGTTTTCCCCATTTTAATATTAAACACCTTAATAGATTTTTAGACAATTTTCAGCAGTCGATATATGTTTCGAAACATTCATTACACTGAATTGCATTAGCTAGATTATACACTACTGGCAATTACAATTGCCACACCAAGAAGAAACGCAGATGATAAACGGGTAATCATTGGACAAATATATTATACTAGAACTGCCATGTGATTACATTTTCACGCAATTTCGGTGCATAGATCCTGAGAAATCAGTACCCAGAACAACCACCTCTGACGTAATAACGGCCTTGATACGCCTGGGCATTGAGTCAAACAGAGCTTCGATGGTGTGTACAGGTACAGCTGCCCATGCAGCTTCAACACGATACCACAGTCCATCAAGAGTAGAGAGTGGCGTATTGTGACGATCCAATTGCCTGGACACCATTGGGCAGACGTTTTCAGTTGGTGAGAAATCTGGAGAATGTGCTGGCCAGGTCAGCATTCGAACATTTTCTGTATCCAGAAAGTCCCGTACAGGACTTGCAACATGCGGTCGTGCATTATCCTGATGAAATGTATGATTTAGCAGGGATCGAATGAAGGTTAGAGCCACGGGTCATAACACATCTGAGATATAACGTCCACTGTTCAAAGTGCCGTCAATGCGAACAAGAGGCGACCGAGACATGTAACCAATGGCACCCCATATCATCACGCCGAGTGATACGCCAGTATGGCGATGACGAATACACACTTCCAATGTGCGTTCACCGCGATGTCACCAAACTTGGATGCGACCATCATGATGCTGTAAACAGAACCTGGCTTCATCCGAAAAAATTACGTTTTGCCATTCGCGCACCCAGGTTCGTCATAGAGTACACCATCGCAGGCGCTCCTGTCTGTGAAGCAGCGGCAAGGGTAACTGCAGCCATGGTCTCCGAGCTGATAGTCCATGCTGCTGCAAACGTCGTCGAACTGTTCGTGCAGATGGCTGTTGTCTTGTAAACGTCTCCATCTAGTGACTCAGGGATTGATCCGTTACAGCCATGCGGATAAGATGCTTGTCATCTCGACTGCTTGTGATACGAGGTCGTTGGGATCCAGCACGGCCTTCCGTATTAACCTGCTGAACCGCCGATTCCATATTCTGCTAACAGTCATTGGATCTCGACAAACGCGTGCAGCAACGTCGCGATACTTTACACCGCAATCGTGATAGGCTACAATCCGACCTTTATCAAAGTCGGAAACGTGATGGTACGAATTTCTCCTCCTTACACGAGGCATCACAACAACGTTTCACCAGGCAACGCCGGTCAACAGTTGTTAGTGTACGAGAAATCGATTGTAAACATTCCTCATGTCAGCACGTTGTAGGTGTCGCCACCGGCGCCAACTTTGTATCAATGCTCTGAATAGCTAATCATTTGCATATCACAGCATCTTCTTCCTGTCGGTTAAATTTCGCGTCTGTAGCACGTCATCTTCTTGATGTAGCAATTTTAATGGCCAGTAGTGTATTAATACTACCTGTTTCGGCCACAGCCATGGTCTGGTACGAAAATCACTTAAAACATTTCATTTGTCATGAATGTTGAATCACAAAGCGATGAACATTTTAACCCATATGAAACACGTAATAAAATATTATTCATAGCATTACAAGTGCTGCCAGAACATATCTCATCACTGAAGAGCGGCACTACGTTTTCCAGTCGACTATTCCTGGTCAGTAGCGTAGCCATGCTTAGCGTTGTCGTGGTGTCAATGGCAGCATCGCTGAAGGTGCAAGTGATCTCGGTCCTGCTGCAAGCAGACGGTTACTCATCTCTGGAGAAAGCAGGTGCAACACATCCCCAGATTTATTACCTGGATGATGTTCGGTAGGCCATCGCTGCTCCCACAGTGGTCGCATCTGTACTTCGCAGACGTCCAGAGCCTGTCCTGAAAATGTGAGAATGTTCCACAGACTACTGCTGACAGAAGCCATACCCCACTAACACAATGTGCCTACGTTCCCATGCGCCCCAGTTCATCGATACTTCCATACAGCTTCCCGCAGGTTCACAATACGAACCCGATCAAACGGCTGAAACCGCTCAGTAGGATTACTTATTTGTCAATAACAAACACTCTTCACCTGTAATTCACCATCACCACAGTCACCTCCCCGGAGTCAGAACTGAGGGCACAAGGTGAGGTCTTCTGCGTGCCATCTGATCTATGATGACCCTGAAAAATTAATTACTAGCACTACAATCCTCAGTGTGCACACAGAAGTAGATATCCCCCGGTGTAACAAAGCAGCTTAAATCACTTAGTAAAGGCAAGGGCTTCGGTCCAGACTGTATACCATTCAGGCTCCTCTCAGAGTATGCTGCTAAAATAGCTCCATATTTATCAATTATATACAACCACTCGCTCACAGAAAGATCCGTACCTAAAGACTGGAAAACTTCTCAAGTCGCACCAATACCCAAAAAGGGAAGTGGAAGTAATCTGCTGAATTAGAGGCCTATATCACTAACGTCGATTTGCAGTAGGAGTTTCGAACATATACTGTATTCGAACATTATGATGTAACTCGAAGAAAAGATTTATTGACATATAGTCAGCACGGATTCAGAAAGTAACGTTCTTGTGAAACACAACTAATGAAGTACCTCGAAGAAAACGATTTATTGACATATAGTCGGCACGGATTCAGAAAGTAACGTTCTTGTGAAACACAACTAGCTCTTTATACTCATAAAGTAATAAGTGCTATCGACAGGGGTTGTCAAAGTGATTCCATATTTTTAGATTTCCAGAAGGCTTTTGACATCGTTTCTCATAAGCGTCTTCTAATCAAACTGCGTGCCTACGGAGTATCGGCTCAGTTGTCCGGCTGGATTCGTGATTTCCTATCAGAAAGGTCACAGTTTGTAGTAACAGACGGAAAGCCATCGAGTTAAACAGAAATAATATCCGGCGTTCCCCAAGGAAGTGTTATAGGCCCTCTAATGTTCCTGATCTATATTAACGACATAGGAGACAATCTCAGTCGCCGTCTTAGATTGTTTGCAGATGATGCTGTCATTTACCTTCTTGTAAAGTCATCAGGTGATCAAAACGACTTGCAAAATGATTTAGATAAGATATCTGTATGGTGAGAAAATTGGAAATTGACCCTGAATAAAGAAAAGTGCGAAGTTATTCACATGAGTACTAAGAGAAATCAGCTAAATTTCGATTACGCGATAAGTCACACAAATCTGAGGGCTGTAAATACAACTAAATTCTTAGGGATTACAATTACAAATAACTTAAATTGGAACGCTCACATAGATAATATTGTGGGTAGAGCAAACCGAAGATCGCGATTCATTGGCAGGACACTTAGAAGATGCAACAGGTCTACCAAAGAGACTGCTTACACTACGCCTGTCCGCCCTATTCTGGAGTACTGCTGTGCGGTGTGGAATCCGCATCAGGTGGGCCTGACGGATGACATCGAAGAAGTACAAAGAAGGGCAGCGCGTTTTGTATTATCGCGAAATAGGGGAGTTAGCGGCACAGACATGATACGTGTATTTGAGTGGCAATCATTAGAAAAAGGCATTTTTCGTTGGTACAGGATCTTCTCATGAAATCTCAATCACCAGTTTTCTCCTGCGATTGCAAAAACATTCTGTAGGCACCCACTTACATCTGCAGAAATGATCATCACGATAGAATAAGAGAAATCAGGGCTCGCATAGAAAAATTTAAATGCTCGTTTCTCCCGCGTGCCGTTCGAGAGTGGAACGGTAGAGAGACAGCATGAAGGTGGTTCATTGAAACCTTTGGCAGGCACTTTATTCTGAAGAGCACAGTAATCAAGTAGATGTAGATGTAGATATTATACTCTGGTGCCACTGTGTATTCCCTGAGGGTGCTGCATTTTTTCCTCCCACGTCTTGCTGAACATATAGGACTACTAGACAAGGCGTGCATTGGTGGTAAGTGGCACTCTTCAACAACTATTACGATGCGTAAAAAAATGAACCCACGTTTTTCCCGCAGCGCGTTGAATAGGACTTTGGAGCAACAGTTCTTTTGGAGGCAAAAGAGGTTCAAGGGAAACTACTGTGTACCGGATTTTTGACATTGTATCTGACTTACCTGCAAAAACTCTCTTCCATTCTCCGGAAGTGTCAGTGCGCTCACAGTCCTGCAAGCCATAACGTCAGACTGAACGGAGCACACAGGAGTCACTCTTCCTTTCACAATGAGTGACACATTAGTCGTAAAAAAATTACACAAATCTTTCAGCGCCGTTCGTCTTGCGCTCGAGGACATTTAAGTCTTACCGCACTAACCTCCTGACGAAACGGTCTGGCAATGTCCCACCATCACCCCCCACCCTTCATCCTCACAATCCCACATTAAAAATGAAGTCCTGCTAGTTAGTTCTTTATTCCAATCGCATAACATTTTTGATATTTCGTGAGCACGTTATTACCATGCAACGTGAAAGTGGACATTGGGCGTAAGCAGGTGCACCGTGACAAGCAAAACGGCCATTACGTTGCGAAAACTAATTAGAAAATTCTGAAATTTGTTTTCAGAGTGGAAAATATGAAGTGTTTCTGTTCCTTACGTAACATCCAGGTAGACATAGGGAATATAAAAAGAAACGGACAAAAAATAGCATACGACTTACCTGGAATCAATTTTTCTGCTCTCACTTCGTGAGCTGGTCAGAACTTACAAAAATTAGATCTAAAATTTACACTGATTCATTTAATTATAGCAGGTGCTGAGGCTGATTGTGTAGGTAACAGCGGTTCGAATGGATACACAGTCGTTTTTGTTGGGTGAAGCTGGAGCTAAAATTCAGTAATGAAATGCTTACCTCCTGGCCACAAACATTGCGCTGATATTTAATATAGGGAATCGGGCTGCGGAAGTGACCACAAAGAACTTGCGTAACGATTTCTTTCTGCTTGTGAGACCGGTTCTCTTTTCACCACCCGAGACCCGACCGGCTTATAAAGTGTGCTGCGTGACAATCTCCTGACGTCGTATTAACAGGAGCTGCTTTTGAGGTATCACTCTGGGGACTGTGCATCTCTATTCAACGTAGCTCTTTGTCATGGCCCCACATTGTTCTGATATTAATCAGCTATTGACTAACGGCTTTTCCGATCGGTTTAGGTAATCACGTGTATGAGATCTCAGCAGTGGTAGCCTTTTAAACCTGGTAGGCAAGGAAGACACTGTTCAAATGCTAACTGAGTACGCGGGTTGGATGACATCTTAGCAACTGACCGTTAACATTCCATTCCCATATAGAAGACAGACTCAGACGTCTAATTCCCTTATAAAAGAGATAATTTATTAAAAACTGGATGTCAGACATGCAAGAAATTTATTGTTGAAGGCGCAAAAGAGTATTTCCATATAGGGATGTCAAATAAAACACCTTTCAGCCGTCAATTTTCAACCTTATATTATTTGGCAGCCAGTTTCAGCGCTTTACTACGCCATCTTCAGACCCCTGACCGACATGTAGGAAGAATCTACCACGCATGTAATCAAAACAATACCAGTATTCGTACATATTTGCTACAGTGATCACTCCATCTATCACCTGATCACAAGAGAGGTAGATTCTTCCTGCACGTCGGTCAGGGGCTTGAAGTTGGCGTAGTAAAGCCCTGAAACTGGTTGCCAAATAAAATAAGGTTGAAAATTGACGGCTGAAAGGTGTTTAATTTGACACCCTCTTTCGAAGAGCGAAGTCCTGCGACCATCTCTAAAGGGATGGACATACAGTGTATTTCCATATGTCTGTTTTACTTTTGGGATATTCACCCATAAACCAAAGAAAAAATTTAGAAAACATTTTGAGCTTATGTTTAAAGCCAGTTTGAAGTCGCAAAGTAATCTCTTTTATCAAAAATTCGCTGAGTATAATGTGAATCATTTGCGTTTCATCTTAATAAAAACTAGTTTTCAAGCATCTCAACGTATATGACGTCATATATCCCGAACTGTGTGTTTTACAGTAACGTTCTGTGGTATACAATGATACTATCTGCAAAATGTGTTACGAATAGACTTTGTAGTAAAGAAGTAAAAAGTAAAACGTCATGCCTGATGCCGATGTAGTAAGCGAAAGACGTGTAACCTTCCATAATTTTATGGGGGATGATAGCGAGTAAGGGTTTCGAAAATGTTTGAAATTATTTGTAAATGGTATCACTATAAAATATTGAATTAATATAGTCTAGATAATTTGTGCATCGAGGGTCACGCTGCAGCAAGACGTACACAAATTTCGTAACTTTAAAACTTCACTTATTGTGTTAAGACTTTAAAGTAAGGTAATAGTTTATCTATGCCGACTCCAGCACGAATTGACCATTATAACCGGTATTGAAGTGCAAGGCTGTTTGCCTATGTATATTTGTTCACTGAAGCACCACAGGGCTTTTACCGTCTGACTTCTAGTATGGCTGAAAGATATTTAGGAGAATAGCTTTTGTAGTTTATCTAGATCATGTTTGCATGTATGACTGTTTTGTCTGTAATTGTTATCTCCTAAATTGTCTGGTTAATGTTGAGATCGGTCGCTTGTCTGAAGCATCAGGTTCAAAATGGTTCGAATGGCTCTGAGCGTTATGGGACTTAACTTCTGAGGTCATCAGCCCTCTAGAACTTAGAACTACTTAAACCTAACTAACCTAAGGACATCACACAAATCCATGCCCAAGGCAGGATTCGATAGCGGTCGGGCGGTTCCAGACTGAAGCGCCTAGAACCGCTCGGCCGCCCCGGCCGGTGAAGCATCAGGGCAATGGCTTCCTAGATTGTGAATTAGTTGGTGGGTCGAAGTAGGTTCCTTTTCATAGAGTTTTTCTGATTTACTTTTAATGTAGGTGTAGACTGATGGTCCTTCTAAAAGGTCTTTAGTGTCTGTCTGCATCGACGATGACGCGGAGGATTCTATTTTGGAGTCTCTGAATTTTTTGTAGATGTCGGTCTGCAACCAAAGACCAAACTTCCGATGCATATAGAATACTTGGGAGGAAAACTGACCTGCTCAGTCTTAGTTTCGTTTCTATGCTAAGTCTTCCACCTTTTAGGAGCGGGTACAGTTGGATAAAAGCAGTGCAACTTCTGCTTCTGGATCTGTCTATCTGCTTTGCGAAGGTTAGGCGTTTGTCTTGTACAAGGCCGAGATATGTAGTTCCAGTACTACATGAGTTGCTCCATTCTATTTCTTGGTCGGCTACAGAAATCTGTCTGTTTGGAGGAGTCAACTTCCTCATGAACATAACTGCTATGAACTTCTCAGAATTGATCTTTATTTTCAAAATATTGCATCATTTCAAGATTTTGTCCAGGTGCTCTTGTAGCTGTCTTGCTATGAGATTGAGGTTGCTGCTACTCCTGTAAACCGCCGTGTCATCGGCATACAGCGCTATCTGACCACCTGCCAACATTGGCACGTCGTTGGTGTATAGCGAGTATAATATGGGGCCAAGAACGGAGCTCTGCGGAACTCCTGCCACACCGTCCCTAATCGTGCGTACATGTTTGCCGCACCTGATGCGGTACTGCCTCCCTGTCAGAAACGAGTCGGTCGTGCTCATGTTATGTCCTGTAATGTCTAACTGGGATAACTTGCCCGACTTTGTCGAATGCTTTCTCGATATCGACAAAAACTGCTCGTGTGCTGTGTTTGCTGTCTCTCGCTCTGCATATGTGTTCCACCAGAAGCAAGGATCGATGGATGGTGCTGTGTCCAGGGCGGAATCCAAACTGCTCAGGGATGATTGTGTTATTGTCACGTAAGAATTTGGGTAGAGCACTGAGGATCAGGCACTCTAGTACTTTCCCTATAAAGCACAGCAGTGAGATGAATCGATAGCTTTGTGGAAGGATAAGGTTCTTATTGGGTATAGGTATGGTTACGACCTGAGCAGTTTTTCAGGCTTTTGGGAAGTAGGTTAGGGATAGGTACTGGTTGTATAGTCTGGTGTAGGCACACACAAGTCCGTATCTGGCCTCTCTTGCAACAACTGAGCCACTCGTCCGTTTATTATTTCTTCCTGCCTGTCAATCTCGGTATCGTCGATGACGTGAGTACGGAATTTTGACTAACGATGTCGCCAGGAACTTACCGTCGTTGTCATATACCAGCCCATTTGGACCTCGAAGTGGTCTGTCTACCCTGGAAGTAGCCTTCTGCGCTTTCGTGATATTCCATACTTCGATCGTGTCCTGTTCTGCATTCCTGAGTTACTCTTCCCAGCTGTGCGCTATCAGTCTTTCCTTTGGCTGGGCTTCAAGCCACCTAAACAAGCGACGATCGGCAGGATTGCGATAGCGTTACCAGTCCTTCCTCAAGTACCGTTTAGTGACTATCAGGTCCCAGGTATCAGGGGTCAGGCTCGGTAGTTAGCCTAGTGCTGGTCTCTCGAGCACAGGTCTGAAGGACGTTTGTGAAATACTCTACTACTGAGTCTACCTCCCGTTCATTCCGCATTTGCGGCATTTCCTCCAGGTGTTGTCCTACTAGGGCGGTATATTGTTCCTAGTTAGTTTCATACGTTGTGTTTGCCATCCTCCGGATTCTGTCTTCGACATTGGCACATTCCAGGATTACCGGTTTCTGGTTTTAGTCCAGCTCGTAATGGACTGTTGGCGCAGCCCTCCAAGGCAGGCCCTTGCACAGGAAGACATCTAGGATATCTGGTGCATGGTCAGGGTTGTAGAGGATGAGAGTAGGCTCATCGCGAGCACTTATTGCTCCCGATAAACCTTCTCAATCTCCAACCGCCAGCATTTCTAGTGTTGCACCCCCAGTCCACACTTTCAGATTTCAAGTCTCCTGCTATTATGACTCTTTCGCCGATGCCGATCAAGCTCTGAAGGTACTGTGCGCCGAAGATACTATTCGGGGGGTTTATACGCCGATACTATCTGATTGCCAACTTTTAATTCTATACCGACCGACTAGACCGTGGCCAATTTCGGCATAACGGTTGTCTGGTGGCAAATCCCCCACTTCACAAGGACTGCGACTCCTCCGCCTGCGCGGTCATGCCTGTCGATCCTGCGCACGGAATAGTTTCGGACTTTCAATCGATCTGTCGAAATTGGACGCGTCTCCTGAATGCAGGCTATATCTGTGGCGTGCCCATCTAGGAAACATGGGATCTTTGAGGATATGCTGTTAGCATTCCATGTTGGTAGTTTGAACTCTCTTGTACCGTTAAGGTTCATTAAACAAGAGTGTCATAGCTGCTTCATCGATTACTAGCATCTTTGCGTATCTATCTTTCGCTGCTCGGACCGTCGCTATGGTGTCTCTCACTTTCTGGACTACTGCTCCCAGGTTGAGCCCTTCAAGCAGCTTCCCGAGATTTCTGGGTTCCCTCAGAAAACCTCCGAGATCGCTGTCACGTTTGGTCCCGCCTGTGGCTGCTCCTGCGCTGCGGCTACAGTTTCGTTTGTTGTTACAGATGCCTGTTCCGGAACTTGTGGTGAGGGTGAAGCCTGTGGTGTGGGTGGGTGACGTATTGATGGAGCTGGAGGCAGGCTCGTCTCCTGCACGGTCGCAGGGGTACCGCGGACGGACACAGAGTGGGTGGTGGGAGTGGGCATAGTGTGAACGCATATCCGGGAAATCTCTTGCTCGCGACTCGAAGTTTGGCTGTTGGCGAGCTTGAGAATTTGATGCGGCTGCTGTTGCTGGGGCAGTTTTCCGCTGCCTCTGGTTTTGCACCAATCTTTGGTACACTTCACAGCCGCAGTAGTTAGCCTGGTGGGAGCTATTACAATTGGCACGGACTGGGGTTGACCCTCTCTGCTGCTCGCATAGCTTGGTAAGGTGAGGACCTGCACTTTTAACGCATCTCGGCTGCAAGTCGCAGTTGTTGCTCGAGTGATTAAATTTCTGACACCTGTGACACCGTCCAGGACCTTCCGGTTTATTGTATCGTGAAAGAGCAAGGGCTAGTGCAGGTTGCTTACGCTCTGGGCACTGACGTAATAATCCGATACAGCAGTACGCAATGCCCTTCCTTATCAATTTCAACATAGCTATCACATGACAAGAAATGTCTTTCCCATCCCCCTCCCTGCTCCCTCCCCTCCAGTAAAAGCTTAGTACTAAAACGGAAGAGCCAACACAACATGGTATTTAGCCACCAGTCGAAATGTAGCCTCAAAGCAACCAACTTGGCTACGCTCAAAACTAGGTGAATCATCACAATTTTTCCACCATGTTTAAAACTAGTCATCGGAAAAGTCCCGTAGAAAGTGTATCTTGCAGTAATTTCGCATGTAAAACACATCAGCAGAACACACACATACACACATCCGTCAAAACTGCTGCCTAAAACATGACTGTAAACTCTCCAATTCAGTGCCCCAGTGATATTTTCATGCCTAAATAGTTACAAAACACATGTGACTAAAAAATAACATGTTAATGAACAGTTGACATTTCATATTAGGCCTAAATGAGGCGATGGTGCAAAACTAACCTGATCAATTTTATAGCTGTAGAAAGCACATAAATGCTGAAGACCTAAGGGTAGCTCGGAAACACACTAACGAAGAGGTACTGGAAGAATTCAACTAATTCCATTTTGAGGGCTGCTCATTGTGTAAGGTACAAAAGTATGAAGTATTTCCTCATCGAAATTTTTCTATGATGCTTGGTACCTCCATATCCAAAACACGTAAAGGAGTTTAGAATTTGAGTCTGATGCTTTGTTGTTGGTAGTTCTTAAAACGTACTCTCATCGCCAAATTTTTTCACTTGTTTTTCAGTAATGTTTCACCATAGTAAGCACCAACCTAGACGGAATAAGTTAATCCATCCTCTACACTAGAAAGTGATAGTTGATGATACTGATTGGCAATTATTACTTTTTATAGATACTAGTTTCCAACATTTAGGAACGAATGACGTCACCAACTGTATGGTTTACCAAATTATGCAATAAATCACAGAGAACCGTAGGAGGTGCAATACGAATTTCCTTCATTGCTTGAAGAATAATTCTGAGCTTAAGCCGATGATTAAATCATCCAATAAGCCAGGCAATAACAAACAATACGACAGCTACAAAGCTATTGATTCTAGTCATACACATCGTCTAAAGCAATGCAGGGCTGAACTTCATCGCCTTTGACTATGTTCAGCAGAAAATTGGCATGATCAGCCTTGAATTCCGCACAGATACATCTTCGTCGGTTTTCGTGATCCTCTGTTAGGTGATGAGGAATGCAGCGGGTATACTCTTTTGAGTACCCCAAGTGGTAGATGAATGTGTCAGGGCTACTTACAAATACTTCCAGATAAGTAGCTATGTGGTTGATTGTGCTGCGTCGATAATCTGAAATGAGAGTGTCATCACGTCCCAATGTTGCAGGAATCACAGTTGTGTGCGGCCGACCGGAATGCGGGAGATCGGAAACGTTTGCGCGATCTTCTTGTGATAATAACAGACTCACCATGCTTTCGTTCATTACCAGGCTTTCGTAGACATTCTGCAAGCGTCTATGAATATCTACGATACTCTTTGCATCCGCCTAAAGAAACTCAATGGAAACCTTCTGCTTGGAACGCACCTCGGTTACTGACGCCATTCTAAAGGCTACGTGTTGCCCCGCCATCTATCTGAACTTCATCAACCTTTGGGAACTGAAGCTCGAATATTTCACGATGTCGCATAACGAATTCCACATTTTCTCAGCCGAAATTGACAGAGAGAAAAATGTCACAGGATTAATTCAAGGCCTCTTAATTTTTTTTGTTTTAGTAAAGTCATGTACTAGATTCCATAATTGTCTTTAATTTTTCAGGTAAAGCCAACATACAAATTTAAGTTTTACTAGTAGGTCACTTTTCACATTAAATGTGACTTTCAATAGTTTCAGGTTCGGGAACCAACTTACGCATCAGTATGGCTTCGAAATATATGTAGTGAGTAAAAGTCAACAAATATTAGTGAAATTTGTATATAAAAGCACTTAGCGTGGTCGTTAAATACCCCCATCGTTGGAGCGCTGTATTGAAAGTGCATTGGTATGGCTAAGTGTCCGCTAAAAGATATTTTACGGTACTGGACCTTACTGAAGAAGTATGTTGTTAATATAAGTGCACAACAATTTATTAACTCTGCTTTCTTTAAATTTTTTGGGAGATGGGCATCAAGAATGGCTTCCCTCCTCGGTAATCCACGTCATGTGAAATACGTTGGGATTGCCAGAGTTAACTGAACATATGCCGAATATTGCTGTGGGTAGTGAGGGTCAGTTGAGATGGTGATTACCGTTAACTGAATACATAATGGAAAATATTCGGAGGGAGGGGGAGCAGGGGGTTAATAATATTGAGTTGACATGGGGTTCCTTGTGTAAACATTGTAGCTTTCGTCTAAAATTGTTTTACCATGTAACCTGAAGTAGGGCAGAATCATTTGTAATAAAAATAAATAATTGCCAATCAGTAACATTATTTACATATTTCTGGTGTATATAATGCTTCACCATATACCCCCTAAATCTGTACTTGCTATGCTGAAAAATTACTGAAAAACTTGTAGAAGCACCACGTGATAGACTTCGTTTCATCAATCACAACGCTTAAGAAGCATCATAAAACAATTTAGATGTGGAAATATTTAGGTCTAGGAACCGATGACCTCAGCAGTTTTGGTCCCTTAGAAATTCTCACACATTTGAACATTTTGATATTTTGCATCATGTGGAGTGGCTCTTTACTGAGAAAGAAATAACAGAAAAGCGTTGCCTTTACTATACTGCTCAGTGAGCTCCGTCATACACGACTTGAACTTCCGAACAAATCTTTCTGTTAGTCCGTTCACTTCTACATAAAATGGTGGGTGCTGAAAGTGTGAAAAGCAATTCCTTTCATAAAAAATGTCTGATATCTTGAGAGGAAAACTGAGTGCTGTTGTTAGTAATTATTGCTTTCGGCAGTCGTTCGATGGCGAAGATCCTTGAATAAGCTTGAGTTGTTTTCGGAGCCATAATCAATGACATTTGGAATAAAACTTGAAATTTTTATGATTAACTGGTACATTTTACTGTTGATTGTATAATGTATCGTATTTGAATTCTGCGGCGTTATAATTACGTTGCCATGTAGTCTGTTGTTAATTACATGGTAGTAAAGCTGAAACCAAGTAATTTGGTGACGTACATATATCAATATAATTTCAATAAGGATGGAGCTGATGCAATGAATTACAATTCGTGCTACGATTGGTGTTTGAACCCGCTTTCAACTTCTGGCCCTGTCACAAATTTTAATTCATTTTCTCAGCTTCTATCCTTACCGAAGATAAAAATGAGACTCGTATGTCTCCAGGAAAATGTAATTCCATCAGATCAACACACTGAAATTTTTCGAAGTCTTTTCTGATGAAACTCGAGTGAAGTAGCTTTATGCCGACGTGAATCGTGGACGATAAACAGTTCTGACAAGAAGAGAACAAAGTCGTTTGAAATGTAATGCTATAGAAGAATGCTAATGATTAGACGAGTAAATCGAGTGGCTAATGAGTCGGTATCAAATAGAACTGAGGGAAACTGAAATTTACCACTGGGGGAAACTGAAATTTACGGCGCAATTTCACTAAATGAAGCAGTCGTCAGTTTGGTAACGCAGGAAAATATGAGGAGAGGAGGGGTCGTTAAAAATTGTACAGAAAGACCAACGGATGGAAACAGACTGAAATTGGTATAAGAGGTAGTAGTTATCTGGAATTAAAGAGGCTTTCACTGCGTGGAAAGCTGCACTAAACCAGTCTTCGGACTGATGGCCACACAAACGACATCAACAGCAACTTAAAATTGATCATAAGATAGAAACCAACATTAAAAATAAAAATAATTTTGATAATAATTCTTGGTGGTAATCGAATATGACTTTTTTAAATACTTGTCTGGTAGTACCACATGCACAAACCGTTCTGTGCGAATAACGCACATGTTCATCGCTAGGCATCTACGAGGGTAATCCCAAAAGTAAGGTCTCCTATTTTTTTATAAGTTCCGGACTCTGTGTGGCAGTTGGTCACAGTGCTGTGAAGAGTGTTCGCGTGCTATGTGTAAACATTCGCACGCCGTGCTGAGGCGCTCAGTCTTGGCTTGGCAGCAGTTGAGCATACAGCTCCCGTTGGATGTTACAACCAAGTGCAACTCGCCGCAGTTATTCGTTTTTGAACGCAAACGATTGAAATCCATCGAAAACTGACGGAAGTGTATGGTGAGTCAAAAATGTTCGTAAGTGCTGTAGAGAGTTCGCAGCTGGTCGGACCGAAATTCACGACGAACAAAGGAGCGGGAGACCGTCAATTTCTGAGGAGAGAACGTTGAAGGTTGAGCAAAGCATGCGTGAAGATCGGCGGATCACCCTGGATGATCTCTGCACGATGGTTCCTGAGGTTTCCCGAAGCACTGCTCACAGAATATTAACGGAAATATTGAACTACCGGAAGGTGTACGCAAGATGGGTGCCACGCATGCTCACCGAGGACCACATGCGGCAACGAGTTGATGCTTCCCGCACATTTCTTCACCGCCTTGCTGCCGAACAGGACAACTTTCTGGACTGGTTAAAAGAACATTTGGCTGGAAAGCGATTCAGCTCCGACGACGAGGTGAAAGAAGATGTTCATAACTTTCTGAACAGCATGGCGGCGAAGTGGTGTGACATGGGCCTACAAAAACTGCCACAGAGTCAAAAAATGCATCGACAGAAATAGTAATTATGTCGAAAAATAGCTAAATGTTCGAGCTGTAAACTGATGTAAACCATTGGAGAAAGAAACAGGTCCGTGTACTTATAAAAAAATAGGAGACCTTACTTTTCAGATTACCCTCGTATTTCATGCTGTTGTCTTGTAGTTGGCTATTACGACGCTAATTGGGCTTACAAGTAGGCCATCAGCAAATTCATCACATTCAAAGCAATTCACTTTGCAAATCGACATATGAGCCCTTAAAAGTCACAAGTTGTCTTTGTACTTTGCATAAAGTTAAGCTGCTGTGATGGTAACAGCGGTAACGCTTTTTTTGTATCTTTTGCAGAGGCCGCCTGCTGTTCCTTAGCCACCGGCTCGTGTCGTTCCGTGTGCCAGGAGGTGAGTACACCAGCCAGCGAGATACTGCACTATCTAGTGGCTTCGCTGAAATTTACGAAACAATACTGCTCCGTCAATTGAAACTATTACAGGAAGGTTAGAGCACAAATAATGTGGAAGGATTTCTTGTCAGGGATTTTCCTTCCTTTTAATTGGACGAAGGCTATTTCAGGCACGACCACACATTTTCCCGGAGTTGGCACTTCGTATGGACCAGCTAATTTCCCCAGTAAGTGCCTTACAGTGCTCGTCGGATGTCCCCTGAGATAAGCGGTTGTAAGGTGCCTCTTACATTTTTACCGGTTTTAATAAATTATTGTCTCTTATTGATGTATTCACGATAGTTAGGAAGTGCTGTAGTCCGTAGCCGGCAATGAGGCGGAGAGCATTTCCCACGCTCGCTAGCTAGGTGACGATGCGACCATATGTCTCGTGCAGTGGGGTGGGGCTCTGCGCTTGACCATAGCAACAAGCGTCAGCCTGGGAAATATACATGACGGGAGCTACCACCATCTTGGCGCCAAAGTCACCGATTTTATTTATTTATATTTAATAATTAAAGTAATTTATGACGACATGAATACTAGGAGGAGCCTCTGGATATTTAAAACTATTTATCGTTAAAATTCACACCCGTTCTTAGTAAGTTCGAACTTGATCGGAAATTCACGAACTATGACGAAACTAGTATGAGATACGGACTGCGCGCCAAAGTCGGCAGTCGCCGTTAAGAGATCTTCCTGTCTTGTTGTTCGATGGTAGCCATGCTCTCGTTTACGAGTAGTTTGTGACATGAGTGTTTCATTATTGATCTAATAGGAATAAAAGTAATATTACGGCATTCTGAATGTTGGTTCAAATGGTTCAGAGCACTATGGGACGTAACATCTATGGTCATCAGTCCCCTAGATCTTAGAACTATGGTCATCAGTCCCCTAGAACTTAGAACTATGGTCATCAGTCCCCTAGAACTTAGAACTACTTAAACCTAACTGACCTAAGGACATCACACAACACCCAGTCATCACGAGGTAGATAAAATCCCTCACCCCGCCGGGAATCGACCCCGGGAACCCGGGGGTGGGAAGCGAGAACGCTACCGCACGACCACGAGCTGTGGACATTCTGAATGTTAATTTCGAGTAAATAGATACCCCAAAGTTGACCGACAGCAATTTCAGATAACTAGCTTCCACCGACAGAGACACCCAATGAGCCAATGAAGAATCTGCACGGACGACATTTATGAAAGCTGCACCGGGCACAGGTAGGAGGAAATCCGACGACACGGCCCACCAAGGCGGATCAAAGGAGGTCCGACTTACACTCCCAAATTTCGAGTGGAAATCCTGACCAGGCATACTGTACGTCGCATATACCACCCTCTACAGACTGGCGGCTAAGCTGAATAATAACAGCATCAGTTTAGAAGCGAGGGGATGTTGCACGGTACAACTAAATTTCACTTACATTTCCTCATAGCATTTGCTAGGAAAGAGGTTCCACTGCAACAAGAACAGTCCGATACGTTCAGAACACGATAAGGCTGGCCGCTGAGGCCGAGCGATTCCAGGGTTCTTCAGTCCAGAACCGCGCTGCTGCTACGGTCGTAGGTTCGCATCCTGCCTCGGGCGTGGTTGTGTGTGATGTCCCTAGGTTAGTTAGGTTTAAGTAGTTTTATGTCTAGGGGACAGATGACCTCAGATGTTAAGTCCCATAGTGCTTAGAGCCATTTCAACCTTTTGAACATGTTGTAGAGCACTTGACGAATTCCGACTCTCGGTATGCTAGATAAGCTGAATGCTGTCTCCAAACTCGTCGAGTGTATGGAGATTGTGTGCACGCTTTTTATCTTTTTGCATCCGCCGAAGACTGTAATCACATGGGTTCAGGTTTGTAAAACAAGGATGGCACTAAACTATCCATCGTCAGAAATCCCTTGAAATACGTGTACTGACGTAGGTGCTTTGACCTTAAGGTGCACGAGCATTATCCTATACGAAATAACAGTGTATCTTTATGTTAACTGATATTTCTCTGAATAATTGTCACATTACATTGTTATTTATTTTAAAACTCTGCATCAGTACTCCGCAAGCGACCTGAAGTATTGTGTTGGAGGTTACTTCTATTACTACTAACTCTTTCTTGTTCCATCCCTATTCCAAGAAAGATTTTCGGTACGCCTATGTATTACCTCTAGTAATTTGACAAATTTTCTCATTGTGGTCATTTCGCTATACATACGATATGTGACCAAGTAATGAGATTGATGTTAAAAAAAATGTTGCTTACCGTTTTAGTCGAATTTAGTGTAGTGCTCTTCGAAGTAGTTCCCTTCTGATTGCACACCCTTTTTCCAGCGCTTATGCTATTGATGGTAACATTTCTGGAACTCATCTTCTCTAATGTCACAGCTTTTTGGACACCTTGTGTTGTTTGAAAATGGTGTCCATTGACCGCCGTTTTCACTCTTGGAAATAGAAAAAAGTCGCACAGAGCGATGTCTGGTGAATAAGGTGGCTGTGGTAGTAACGAAATTTGAGGCTAACAATTGCTGTACTGACAGAGCAGTATTGGACGGCGCATTATCGTGATGCAGAATCCGATTGTCAGCAATGTTGGCACGGACACATACAACTCTTTTACGAAGTCTTTCTAAAATTTCTTTGTAGTAATATTGGTTAACTGTTTTTCCAGGAGGCACCCACTCTTTAGTAACAATTCTGTGGGAATCAAAGAAGCACTCAAGCATGCATTTTACTTTTGACTTTACATGCGAGATTTTTTTTGGTCTGGGTGATCCCTTTGAGCACCATTGCGAAATTTGGAGCTATGTCTGTGGATCGTACAGAAAAAAACAACTCTCATCTCCTGTGATAACATGGCTCAACAATTCTGGATTGATTTCCGTTTGCTCTAACAGATCGGCTGCCACATTTTTCCGTGTTTCTCGCTGTTGTGTTGTGAGATTTTTGCTGAACATTTTTGCACAAATCTTATTCATACCATGATCTTCAGTTATTATTAGATGAACCGTTTCTCGATTGATGTTCACTTCTTCTGCAATCATTTTCACGGACAATCTTCGATCAGATCGTACAAGTTCACGCACCCTGGCCAAGTTGACATCCGTCCATGAGGCTGATGGTCGTCCACTGCAGTCGTCGTCTTTAACATTCGTTCTGCCTTCACTAAACATCTTACGGCAACGAAAAACTTCAGCTCTTGACATAACCTCCTCTCCAAAAGCCTTCTTAAGCTTACCGTAAGTTTTCGTCGCGTTTTCACCCAGTTTAACGTAAAAAGAAATGGCATACCGTTGCGCAATATTATGCGGTTACATTTTCGTGACGAGAGACACAAACACTTGTTAACCTATTACAGTACAACTCACGACTGAGCAGTTGCATCGATGTGCCGCTTGGACTAGAAGCAGCTTATAGACCAAGGTCAAAGATATTGTGCCTATGCAAGCCTGCAGGATTGCCACATATAGCAAAGAAAATCAGTCTCATTACTTTATTGACGCACCTCGTATATGGGAGGAAGTAATAAATTATCGCCGGCCGGAGTGGCCGAGCGGTTCTAGGCACTACAGTCTGGAACCGCACGACCGCTACGGTCGCAGGTTCGAATCCTGCCTTGGGCATGGATGTGTGTGATGTCCTTATGTTGGTTAAGTTTAAGTAGCTCTAAGTTCTAGGGGACTGATGATCTCAAAAGTTAAGTCCCATAGTGCTCAGAGCCATTTGAACCAATAAATTAAACGACTCCTCTCGCGAAGAACTCTCTCGAAATTTCAGTAGTGAACCACTTCCGGAGGCAAACCGCTCTCTTGTAGCGTCTGCCATTGGAATTCGCTGGGCACCTGAGTAATACTCCCGCGCGACTAAACCATCCCGTGACGAAACGCGCCGCTCTCAGACTGACGAATAAGACTCAAGAATCGGTCGAACAAGTGACTTGTGAGCCACTGTTTTAGTGACTGAATTACGTTTCCTTAACATTCTTCCTACCGTTTGTTTCATGCGGACATTCCACTTAAGGTCGCTCCCGATAGATTCCCCTCGATGTTTTACTATGGTCAATGTTTCCAGCAACATGTCGTCAGCAGTGTAGTTATACAGTATTCTATTTATTTTCCTACGTGTGTGGAATACGTTTTACATTTTTAAGTTCTGGGTCAACTGCTAGTCCATCCGCCATTCAACAATGCTCTGAAAGTTCTTCCGGAAATCGTTACTGTCTTCTGACGTTGCTACCTTCTTACAGAAAATCGCATCATCTCCGATCAGCCTTAACGAGATTTCGACGCTTCCTACTAGATAATTTATACACATTGTAAACAGTAACGGTCCTCTCACACTTCCTCTGAGTATTCCGAAAAATTACCTTTACATCTGTCGATTTGGCTTCACTCAGAGCGACGTGTTGAATTCTGTGTACAAGGAAGTCTTCAATCCAGTCGCAGATCTATTGCGACACTCGGTAAGCTCGTATTTTTTCACTAAATGGAGGTGCGGACGGTATCAGTTGTGTTCTCCTGAAGTCGAGAAACACGGTATCGGTCTAGCCACCGATGTCCACAGCGCTGTGGATCTCATGGAGGAACAGATCGAGGCGAGTTTTGCAAGATCTTTGAGTTCAGAATCCATGATGATTTTGCTGCAGTGATTTTCGTTCCCCGAAATGTCAAATCACAGGAGCGTAAACATGTTCCATAATTCTACAATAGATTGACGTCAACGATGTACGCCTATAATTATGTACATCTGTCCTACGATCGTTTTTGGAAAAGGGAATGGCCCTTGCTTTTTACCAGTCGCAGGGTACCATTCATTGTTCCAAAGACCTGCGATAACTGCTGCTAGAAGTGCAGTAAGTTCTTTGTTATAATCTTACTGGTATCTCATCTGGCCCTGATTCCTTTCGGCTACAAAGCGATTTAATTTTTTTTTCCTAATTAGCGATCAGCTATCTCAGTATCTACCATTCCGAAGTTCGTACGATCATTGAGAAGAGGCACCGTGTTACGATCTTATGCGGTGAAACAGTTTCGAAAGAGCTAATTCAGTAATTAACCCTTCTCTGTGTCATTTTCCCTATTCAGTGTCATCATGATCACTGAGTGACTGAATACATGATTTCGAACAGATTATTGTTTTTACGTAAGGCCAGAACTTCTTAGTGCTTTTAGAGAAATCGGTTACAAAAAATTTTTCTTGCGAAGTCATTAAACACTTTCCTCGCTGCTTAAATTATTCGCATTGTTCAGGTTTTGTTCGTTATTTTGTTTTTTACTTTTCTTGATTCTTTGATGTTCTCTTTGTATATGTAGCAATTTCTTAACGTGGTTATTAAACCACGGTGAAACTTTCCCTTCCCTTAAAACCTTGCTCAGATCCTTCTTGTCTAAGGCATACTGAAAGATACTTTTGAATTTCTTCCATTCGTGTTCCACATCGTTGGCCGAAGCACTGTATGTTTCATGTTGACTGATTACTCAGACATTCTGCAGTTTGTATCTTGTCATTCATTCTAACTATGAATCGTTTCCTACCTTTCCTGACATTCCTTATACTATTCGTAGTCACTGATGCTATCAAAGCCTTGTGGCCACTTCTTCTGTGTTAACTGATAGAGGAGGTTCAGGTCCGTGTGTTGCTAGAAGGTCTAAGGCGTTACCTTGAGGAGTTGGTTCTCTAAATATCTGCTCGAATAATTTTCGGACAAGACATTTAGAATAATTTCACAACAATATCCTGTTTCTGGTACCGGATTTGATAGCATGGCTCTCCATACTCATGACTAGCAAGTTGAAGTCAGTCCCTGTTACAACGGCATGGTGAGGCAACGTACTTAAGATATTCTGAGAGTTCTTTCTGAAGCGCTTTACCACTGCAACTGTAAACTTCCTACTTTCAATTGTAATCAAGACTTTAATGAAAAATGGTGAAGGTAATGTTAATCAGAACACTGGGAGGAGTTGTGATCCAAATAAAAGAAGGTGTGTTCATTCTTAATACCATGCGACAAAAAAAAAAATGGCTAAGGAAACATCACACAAACATTTTTATTTGACAAACGCTTTGACTAATATGTAATCTATGGTGAACAAAGTGATCAGCTGGTGATCATCATATGACAATAACCTGACTTCATACATGCGAATCCGTGGTCTGGCCCAAAAACTACTCTACTATCTAGCAGCTATACTCTACTATTCCAAAGTGAAAAATATCGTTCCAAAGAACAGGATGCTGAGAAGCATATATTCGAGACCTACGCCGTAGTGGAGAACAATTTACACTTCTGCAAGTCAGGGCAGGACACCGCGATGCGATCGGCGACTGGAGTCATCGACGGCAGCAATCTGTTGTTAATGGCGCGCGTCCGGATAAATCCAAGTACGCAGTTCGGAATGCGGATACTTCCTTGTGAGCCTCTAAAACCCCAGTGGATTCCAGTGTGCTGGTGGGCCCGTTTTCTGGTGTGCCAAACGAATTTGACTCCGTGCCACGATTATCCGTGACGGAGTATGTCATCTACATCTACATCTACATCTACATCCATACTCCGCAAGCCACCTGACGGTGTGTGGCGGAGGGTACCCTGAGTACCTCTATCGGTTCTCCCTTCTATTCCAGTCTCGTATTGTACGTGGAAAGAAGGATTGTCGGTATGCTTCTGTGTTGGCTCTAATCTCTCTGATTTTATCCTCATGGTCTCTTCGCGACATATACGTAGGAGGGAGCAATATACTGCTTGACTCTTCGGTGAAGGTATGTTCTCGAAACTTTAACAAAAGCCCGTACCGAGCTACTGAGCGTCTCTCCTGCAGAGTCTTCCACTGGAGTTTATCTATCATCTCCGTAACGCTTTCGCAATTACTAAATGATCCTGTAACGAAGCGCGCTGCTCTCCGTTGGATCTTCTCTATCTCTTCTATCTACCCTACCTGTTGCGGATCCCACACTGCTGAGCAGTATTCAAGCATTGGGCGAACAAGCGTACTGTAACCTACTTCCTTTGTTGTCGGATTGCATTTCCTTAAGATTCTTCCAATGAATCTCAGTCTGGCATCTGCTTTACCGACGATCAACTTTATATGATCATTCCATTTTAAATCACTCCTAATGAGTGCTCCCAGATAATTTATGGAATTAACTGCTTCCAGTTGCTGACCTGCTATTTTGTAGCTAAATGATAAGGGACCTATCTTTCTATGTATTCTCATCACATTACACTTGTCTACATTGAGATTCAATTGCCATTCCGTGCACCATGCGTCAATTCGCTGCAGATCCTCCTGCATTTCAATACAATTTTCCATTGTTGCAACCTCTCGATACACGACAGCATCATCTGCAAAAAGCCTCAGTGAACTTCCGATGTCATCCACCAGGTCATTTATGTATATTGTGAATAGCAACGGTCCTATGACACTCCCCTGCGGCACACCTGAAATCACTCTTACTTCGGAAGACTTCTCTCCATTGAGAATGACATGCTGCGTTCTGTTATCTAGGAACTCCTCAATCCAATCACACAATTGATCTGATAATCCGTATGCTCTTACTTTGTTCATTAAACGACTGTGGGGAACTGTGTCAAACGCCTTGCGGAAGTCAAGAAACACGGCATCTACCTGTGAACCCGTGTCTAAGGCCCTCTGAGTCTCGTGGACGAATAGCGAGAGCTGGGTTTCACACGACCGTCTTTTTCGAAACCCATGCTGATTCCTACAGAGTAGATTTCTAGTCTCCAGAAAAGACATTATACTCGAACATAATACGTGTTCCAAAATTCTACAACATATCGACGTTAGAGATATAGGTCTATAGTTCTGCACATCTGTTCGACGTTCCTTCTTGAAAACGAGGATGTGCCCTTTTCCAATACTTTGGACCGATTCGCTCTTCTAGAGACCTACGGTACACCGCTGCAAGAAGGGGGGCAAGTTCCTTCGCGTACTCTGTGTAAAATCGAACTGGTATCCCATCAGGACCAGCGGCCTTTCTTCTTTTGAGCGATTTTAATTGTTTCTCTATCCCTCTGTCGTCTATTTCGATATCTACCATTTTGTCAAGTGTGCGACAATCTAGAGAAGGAAGCACAGTGCAGTCTTCCTCTGTGAAACAGCTTTGGAAGAAGACATTTAGTATTTCGGCCTTTAGTCTGTCATCCTCTGTTTCAGTACAATTTTGGTCACAGAGTGTCTGGACATTTTGTTTTGATCCACCTACCGCTTTGACATAGGACCAAGATTTCTTAGGATTTTCTGCCAAGTCAGTACATAGAACTTTACTTTCGAATTCATTGAAAGCCTCTCTTATAGCCCTCCTCACACTACATTTCGCTTCGCGTAATTTTTGTTTGTCTGCAAGGCTTTGGTTATGTTTATGTTTGCTGTGAAGTTCCCTTTGCTTCCGCAGCAGTTTTCTAACTCGGTTGTTTTACCACGGTGGCTCTTTCCCATCTCTTACGATCTTGCTTGGCACATACTCATGTAACGCATATTGTACGATGGTTTTGAACTTTGTCCACTGATCCTCAACACTATCTGTACTTGAGACAAAACTTTTGTGTTGAGCCACCAAGTACTCTGAAATCTGCTTTTTGTCACTTTTGCTAAACAGAAAAATCTTCCTACCTTTTTTAATATTTCTATTTACGGCTGAAATCATCGATGCAGGAACCGCTTTATGATCGCTGATTCCCTGTTCTGCATTAACTGATTCAAATAGTTCGGGTCTGTTTGTCACCAGAAGGTCTAATATGTTATCGCCACGAGTCGGTTTTCTGTTTAACTGCTCAAGGTAGTTTTCAGATAAAGCACTTAAAAATATTTCACTGGATTCTTTGTCCCTGCCACCAGTTATGAACGTTTGAGTCTCCCAGTCTATATCCGGCAAATTTGTACACAGCCGACTCTAAACAAGTAAGTACGTAAGTACACCCGTGCATCACTCATTGTGTGCGTGATGCTAGAAGCAGTACCTCTGATGGTTTAGGTGGTGACTGGCACATGCTCTAAGTGGCATACTAGCAAAGGACACAAGTCTTACCATTTAGGTAGAGACCTGCAGTTCTTTACCAACGAAGTGCCAGTACAAGAGTGTCCTCTTCTCTTTTTCTCAGCTTTCCTCGCGAGCTCGGTACTATAGCACATTTACATCTTAGACTACTCCCACTTTAGCACAAGACACTAACGACCTGGAGCGTGGAATTCAAAACTGGGAGAGCGACCCTTGCTCTTCATACACAGATTTGACCAATCAGCTGTTTTAAAGTTAATTGGAAGAAATGGAAAATAGATTCGGAATCGTGGCCTCTTTCTCACGTGTCCACGCCATGTCTATGCTAAAGAATGACCTGGATGGAACCACAGCCCTCGGTAAAGAGATCGTTACCTCCCTGTTGCATCCATTTCGAACTTTCCAAAGATCGGCCATAAACTCTCTAAAAGCCTAGTGCCTTCACCAATATGTTTTGAAGTAGATTGTAGACGTCTGGTCGCCACTGACCTGTCCCACGGAAATTTGACGAAACACGCAGCCATCTAATCGGTTTCCTTCCTAACAAGGACCCATCGTCTTCTTTACTGCCGGTCTTCAATGCTCTGCCCATTGTAGCGGCGACTCCTCGGCCCCAGTCAGCCTACCTGGTCGCCGCAACCGACCGACCGGCGCCACCCAACGTGTCTGCACAATGAGACCGCGGAACTCAGCTGTCCGCAAACGTTTCCACTCGGATTCTGCAGGGAAAACGCTCCTCTAGGCCCTCAGTCGCTGTACGCTTTTACTGCAGTGGTTTAAATCTGCACCTCTTTCCTTTGAACGCAGGTAAAGCTTACCGCTATTCCTTCACTAGAGCACAGATGCAAGAGTGTTAACTACTGACAACCATTTCATCATATGAATGAAGTTAGATTGTATCGAGGTATAGCAACCAAGTAATAAAGATCAACTTCCCTAAGAACATTATGCAGCAACGCCATATCAATAGTGAGAGCTCCCTGCAATCTCTCACAGCTCCTGACACAGGTCCTTCTATAAAATCATCTGATTACCATCAATCATCCAGCATTAACGCTTCATCTCACCCAGATTAAATCACATTCGAAGTCTGTGATAATCTCGCTAGACAGTGTCCAATTCATTACTGCAATAGACACACTCTAATCTTTGGACACTAACATATCCTTACGATGAATATTGCAATCTATATTTAGAGTTTTGTTGGTATTAAATTCCAGTTTCAGCCAACTTTCTGTTCCTCTTATTATCTGTACTGCAACCTTCAATAAACGATACTGACTTTGGGATCGTACCAAGGACCTTGATGTAGTTAGCTATTTTCGAACTGCAGGGGTGAACTTCATTTGAGAATATGACGTGGCCTTGACTTAGACTGGAAATTTTCCTCTGATGCCAATGGGAGCCTCCTCTAACAGAAGAAACCTTCATGTGCACACTATACTTACTCCGCCATCCTTCTAGCCACTTCCTGGTTATAGTGCACACCTGACCTATTAAAAGAAGAGATACAACTCTCCACCCCATATTGGAGGTCGAGAAATTCTCGTCCGATACAGTCACAGAATCATCTGAGCCTCTGGTTTAGACAATCCACTCTGTTCCAAAGCAAAGGACCGCGATCGAGCCTGAATGTTACAAATAGCGAGTTTAGCCTACACCCCTCTGGCTGTCTTCACCTGATGACCCATCTGCCTGTAGCAACTGTGGGAGACCTCAGAAATGAACCAGTAGTCGTCATTCGTGCCAACACGAACCAGATTTGCAGCAGATTGCAACCAGTGCACTTGACAGCCGCCGGACAGCCGCCAGGAGATGCACTTCGACTTTCCAGTCGAGACCACTGGTAAATGTACCGTGTGCACACTGGCATTCTGTCAAACCTGAATGCTATTTGCCTGAGGGGCTCCATCACCAACCTAACGTTTGGAACTCCCTACGACTAGCTTACCAGTTCTCGTCTCTTGTCCAGACGGCCACTACCTCAAAAGGTGAAGGGTACCATGCAGGCTCAGAAGTGTTATCAGCACTGGGCAGCACTTTATACCCATTGCTATGGTGTAAGGAGTCCGCTGCATGGCCAGAGGCATACGAATCCACCGTTGCCCGCCACTCACTCTCATTGGAAGTCGCAGAGACAACGAGGCCACCAGGGTATTACAGCGACAAGAGACGTTTCGCAGGCCTCGGCTCCGGTGCCCCGATGTCAGCTCAGCTTTCAGCAGTGTGTCTCATAAAACACAGCCCGAGCAATCTGGAATAACTCGGAAATTATAAGCAGGAACAACAAAAAATGTTCAGCTGTGTGTAAATTCTTAAGGGACCAAACTGCTGAGGTCATCTGTCCGTAGACTTACACACTACTTAAACTAACTTATGCTAAGAGCAACACACACACCCATTTCTGAGAAAGGACTCTAACCTCCGGCAGGAGGGGCCTCGCAATCCGTGACATGGAGCCTCAAAGAGCGCGGCGGCTCTGTACGACCAGGAACCACAAAACAGAAAAGACACCTGAATGTGGAACTACTAAAGGTGTGATGTACACAAGATATACACTAGAAGAATAAAAATCTTATATGAAACAATTCAGAAATTTAAACGGCAATGCATAGGATTAGTGAGAATAAGTCGCTTCTTCTCAGAAGATCGTTGACGCTCACAAACTGGAAGTTCTACTCTTCTGGCCTGCTGCCAACACGGAAGCTGCCTCCCAGCTGACGAGCTTAACAACTATACCTGCTTTTGCACATGAAAACGAACTACTGTCACGATACAAACGGCGAATAACTGCACTACACAGCAATTATAACGTGAAACTGCGGCTACTATGAGGCCCTGCTGAAAAGAAATACCTCCGAATTATTTATTCTCTTCCCAGTACCTGTTGAGGTATAACGTGTGATGCATATCACTAGGTCGACTTTGTCCCTTTTCTGGGTCAGTTTGTAATTCTCTGCCGCTAGAGGGCTCCGAATTGAAGGGTGTAACATGGCGGAGTGTAACATAATCATGTCGGTGCGAGAGAAACAGCGTTCTGAAATTGAATTTCTACCACGGAAAACATTTGTCCATACATAAAGCACCTTCTCCTTCAGCATTATAGGGCTAGGCCACACATGGGCACTGCAACATCTGCAATAATCCGACGCCTTGGAGTGACTGTCATTGATCATCCTCCATATAGTCCCGACATGTCCCGATCCGGTTTTCATATGTTTCCAGAACCTTCAAGGCGTCACTTCCATAGTGATAAGGCGCCGGAAGCAGAGGTGAGGTTCCGCCTCTTGACAACACAGTCAAACGTTCTTAAGTGATGGTGTCAACAAACTTGTCTCTCGTTGGGAGAGATATGTTTCTCACAAAAGTGGCTCTGATGAGAAATATATTTATAGACACAAAGGCTAAAGAAGTAGAATGTTAGTAGCTTTATTCAAAAAGCTTTCTTAATTTTGGCATGAAAATTAAGTGGTATAACTTTGCAGCGCACTGTCCTAGGTACACAGTCACGCAAAAACTTTAACACTCTCAACTAAAATGCATATATTAAATGGAAATAAGTCGCTCCCTGTCAGAAGCTCGTACAGCTTACAAACTCGACGCTCTAATCGGAAGCTGTGCTGCCACCCACCTGACTTCACACACCTATGAAAAGTTATGGTTTTGAGGAAACATACGGGTCCAACAATTCATGATGTACTAGCTGCACAAATTACGCTTGTTTGTCCATTATTTAGAGGTGCTTAATGTAACTGATAAAGATTTTCGCAGCCGTAACGTCGATTGTTCTGCCATTGCACACAGCCGTACTTCATCAGATAAAAAGGGCGTTTCGGTATCAACCTCTCCATTATGCACAGACTGCAACAGCCAGTTACAGTACTGGCATGGAGGAACACAATCTGAATCTGTGAGTCGATGCACTGCCGTTCCTTTGTAAGGCTTCACTTTTAGTTTGTGCACAACTCTGTGAGTAAAAAGCACTGATGTAGAGTTTTGGTGCACGAAACTTGTCTCAAGTACGATACACTTGTAACGCAGAACACAAGTGCAGTACTCGAAACCAACTGCAGGCGGAGTCGACTGTGAGATATAGGTGTTAATACAGTCAGTATACAAAAATTCTTCAAGTCCAGTAACGCCGCAGAGGTCGTCGTGACTGAGCGAGAACAACGCGTAATCGGTCCTCCGCTAGGCGTGTTGGGAACTTCATTCTGAGTCGGAATTACACTCCTGGAAATTGAAATAAGAACACCGTGAATTCATTGTCCCAGGAAGGGGAAACTTTATTGACACATTCCTGGGGTCAGATACATCACATGACCACACTGACAGAACCACAGGCACATAGACACAGGCAACAGAGCATGCACAATGTCGGCACTAGTACAGTGTATATCCACCTTTCGCAGCAATGCAGGCTGCTATTCTCCCATGGAGACGATCGTAGAGATGCTGGATGTAGTCCTGTGGAACGGCTTGCCATGCCATTTCCACCTGGGGCCTCAGTTGGACCAGCGTCCGTGCTGGACGTGCAGACCGCGTGAGATGACGCTTAATCCAGTCCCAAACATGCTCAATGGGGGACAGATCCGGAGATCTTGCTGGCCAGGGTAGTTGACTTACACCTTCTAGAGCACGTTGGGTGGCACGGGATACATGCGGACGTGCATTGTCCTGTTGGAACAGCAAGTTCTCTTGCCGGTCTAGGAATGGTAAAACGATGGGTTCGATAACGGTTTCGATGTACCGTGCACTATTCAGTGTCCCCTCGACGATCACCAGAGGTGTACGGCCAGTGTAGGTGATCGCTCCCCACACCATGATGCCGGGTGTTGGCCCTGTGTGCCTCGGTCGTATGCAGTCCTGATTGTGGCGCTCACGTGCACGGCGCCAAACACGCATACGACCATCATTGGCACCAAGGCAGAAGCGACTCTCATCGCTGAAGACGACACGTCTCCATTCGTCCCTCCATTCACGCCTGTCGCGACACCACTGGAGGCGGGCTGCACGATGTTGGGGCGTGAGCGGAAGACGGCCTAACGGTGTGCGGGACCGTAGCCCAGCTTCATGGAGACGGTTGCGAATGGTCCTCGCCGATACCCCAGGAGCAACAGTGTCCCTAATTTGCTGGGAAGTGGCGGTGCGGTCACCTACGGCACTGCGTAGGATCCTACGGTCTTGGCGTGCATCCGTGCGTCGCTGCGGTCCGGTCTCAGGTCGACGGGCACATGCACCTTCCGCCGACCACTGGCGACAACATCGATGTACTGTGGAGACCTCACGCCCCACGTGTTGAGCAATTCGGCGGTACGTCCACCCGGCCTCCGGCATGCCCACTATACGCCCTCGCTCAAAGTCCGTCAACTGCACATACGGTTCACGTCCACGCTGTCGCGGCATGCTACCAGTGTTAAAGACTGCGATGGAGCTCCGTATGCCACTGCAAACTGGCTGGCACTGACGGCGGCGGTGCACAAATGCTGCGCAGCTAGCGCCATTCGACGGCCAACACCGTGGTTCCTGGTGTGTCCGCTGTGCCGTACGTGTGATCATTGCTTGTACAGCCCTCTCGCAGTGTCCGGAGCAAGTATGGTGGCTCTGACACACCGGTGTCAATGTGTTCTTTTTTCCATTTCCAGGAGTGTAGTAGACTGGTGCCACGTGATGCTACGCGGCGCCTACAGGCCTTTTCCTGGCTTGTAACGCCGCTCCTGGTTAACCATGGTGACTGCGTCTTGCTGGTGCTGCGATCAGGCAGACCCCATTTCACAGATCGATATCCAAATCGCTTGATTAAAAATAAATAACAAGGGACTAGAGCCCTATATCAAAAGACATTGTTTAAGTACTGACATCGTAAACAATTATTTTCTGCATTATTGAAAAATGACGAAACAAGCTTTCTCTCCCAATCTCACTCAAAACAATGGCAGTGTATGCGAGAACTGGTGTGACCACTTCTGGGCAAGCAGCAACGCTCTTCAAGCCAAAGATCACTTTTCCCGTTGTAGCCTTTCTACCAGACCTTCCCCTATCAATTTTACTATTAACTGATAACCCACATAAATTAGTATATTACATTAATTAATGACAGTAATTTCAGTATCAGACATGATCACAAATGTTTATTAATTATTCTGAATGTCATTTGGTTCTACGAGTTGCCTTCTATTACAATAGCATTAATTTGTTTTTGTTTCACTCGCCATACGTATGTACCACAGTTCGAGGCGGCCGTCTCTATGACGTGCATTCACGTATCGATAACGCTTCCGTTTGACATTTGTACTAAACGAAGTGATCGGAGGCGGTTGCGCACACTCGAGAGACGCCAGAGTTCGAAAACAAACAGTAAGATATTCACCTTCTCACGCCCCTTAACCCCTGCACCCCCCTCTCCCCCCCCCCCCCCCTTTCAGTGGAAGCTCTACCTAGAACACTACGGTTGACGTAGGCGGCAAACTTTACTTATCTGACGCCCGAATTCACCATCGTCAGTTAAAATTAAGGAAATCTGAAATTTTATTGTCTCTGAATTTTTGTTTGTTACTGAGCGAGTAAATTACTCCGTCTTCAGGCCACAAGTGTCCCATCGGGACCACCCGACCGCCGTGTCGCCCTTTGCTGAGGATGCGGATTGGAGGGGCGTGTGGTCAGCGCACCGCTCTCCCGGTCGTTATGATTGTTTTCTGTGACCGGCGCCGCTACTATTCGGTCGAGTAGTTCCTCAATTCGCATCACGAGGCTGAGTGCACCGCGAAACATGGCAACAGCACATGGCGGCCTGGATGGTTACCCATCCAAGTGCCGGCCACGCCCGACAGCGCTTAACTTCGGTGATCGGACGGAAACCGGTGTATCCACTGCGGCATGGCTATTGCGTACTGAGCGAGTAACCTACAGTCTTAAGAAGCTCTTAAAGTTAGTGGACGTTTTGGGATTCTGCTGTTAGTTGCTGGAAGCATATACAGGGTGAACAGTATTTAAACCGACAAACTTTGGGAGCTAGCAGGGGACATCAAAACAAATTTTTTCCCTAATGTCATTATTTCCTATGAGGATTATTTAAACCGGTGGAGGTCGTATTACGCTCTTCAGTTGTTAGGTGCCGTACTTCAGTTGTAGGAAACTGCTATCCACCAGTGCAGTAGTGCATTGTCTCTGTTTACTAATGGAGCGATACACCTGGAGTGATTACAATGATCTGGTTGGTTCATACTACGTAGGGCATCACAACGGTCGAGCTGCACACCGGGTTTATCAACAACAGTATCCTAATCGCCGTATCCCGCATCATACGACCTTTGCTACACTGTACCAATGTCTGCGTGATACTGGATCATTTAGAAAATTACCTGGAGAGGGACGTCGTCGCACGGTAAGAACGCTGCAATTTGAGGAAGCTGTCTTGCAGCATGTGGAGCGGGATTCTTCAATCAGCACTCGTGCGATTGCACGTAAAATGGGGACGATTCAGACGAGTGTAAGAACAGTTCTTCGAGAGCAATTGGTACGTCCGTTTTATTTACAGCGTGTCCATAACCTGGAACCGTTGATTATGCATCCAGAGCATAGTTTTTGCAGTGGTACCTGGAACAGTATGAAATGCATCCTACATTCCCATCCTCTGTGTTGTTTACCGATGAGGCAACGTTCCGGCGTGATGGAATCTTCAACATGCACAATTCGCTTGTTTGAAGTGAGGATAACCCGCATGCCACAGTTACTATCGCTCATCAAGCGAGGTTCAACGTTAACGTGTGGGTCGGTGTTTTTGGGGACTCTTTAAGGGCTGTATCTGCTACCTAGGCCATTAAATGTCAGCCACTATTACAATTTTCTCGCCAGAGCATTGTCAGAATTCAAAATGGTTCAAATGGCTCTGAGCACTACGGGGCTCAACTGCTGTGGTCATCAGTCCCTAGAACTTAGACCTACTTAAACCTAACTAACCTAAGGACATCACTCACACACATGCCCGAGGCAGGATTCGAACCTGCGAACGTAGCAGCAGCGCGTCTCCGGACTGGAGCGCCTAGTGGCGCACGGCCACCGCGGCCGGCCCCATTGTCAGAATTGCTGGAAGACGTCTGGTTCCCTACAAGACAACGCATATGGTTCCAACATGACGGGGCGCCGGCACATTTCAGTCGTCGTGTGCGTCGATTCCTGGACCGAAGGTTCCCAGACACGGTGATTGGCAGAGGTGGTGCTGTACCATGGCCTCCTCGATCCCCACTTTTTTGTGTGGGGAAAAATTCAGGACACTCCTGATGTTTTTGCCCGTGTCAGACAGAACATGATCCGGCAGTGTAATCTTTGTTTACGTGTCAATGGAGCCATTTTTCAAAATCTACTGTAATTGAAATTGGGTTGTGTTAATGTGTTGTCTCTTGGTCATTAAAAAAACTGGAAAAGTGTTTGTTGGTTTAATTAATTTGACGCCAGAGAAATCTTCCTGTGACGGTTTAAATACTCCTCATAGGAAAAAATGACATTAGGGAAAAATATTTGTTTCGTTGTCCCCTACAACCTCCCAGAGTTTGTCGGTTTAAATACTTTTCACCCTGGAGAATAAGGCACGGAACCGCGGGCCGCACGAACACTTGATTCTGGCCGCACGCAGTCTGCGGGTCGCAGTTTGCTGACCGCTACCCTAGCCGGTGTGAACTGAGCTACGAATACCGGAGTTTCGCTGGGAGTGACCACCGCAGGTGCCTGCAGCTGGCTGGCTGTACTGCGCGTGCTCCCGCGCCTCGGCTCCCCGCGGCAGAGAGAGGCGCGACGCTTCCTGGCAGCGGAGCGGCCCATTTATCACGGCGGGCAGCCTGCGGTCGGCGCGGTGTCGCCTCGCCCGTCCTATCGCAGCCCATCTGGACTCCCGCCGCTCCTGTCGGGGTTCAGCTGAAGCTGCGTGGGGCACCGCGGCATTCCTACACACCCGTCTTTCCAGGGCCTCGGGCGAAAGAATGCTGTTACATCGTGAACGGCCGAACGTGAACCAGTCGACTGTCCGTACAACACGAGTACAGTGGCGAACGTGGAAACAGCTAAGCTCCAAGAAACCAAACACGATATCTTGATTAGGCGTCCGTCTGTCTGTAAATTGAGACAATCAACCGTGGCTGTATTTATAACATGACAAAACACTTGTACGCAAACAGCTCCGTAAGCCTCCATTCCACAAAGCACACAGGCGAAGGGATTGCTGGAATATACACTACTGGCTATTAAAATTTCTACACCACGAAGATGACGTGCTACAGACGCGAAATTTAACCGACACGAAGAAGATGCTGTGATATGCAAATGATTAGCTGTTCAGAGCATTCACACAAGATTGGCGCCGGTGGCGACACCTACAACGTGCTGACATGAGGAAAGTTTCCAACCAATTTCTCATACACAAACAGCAGTTGACCGACGTTGCCTGGTGAAACGTTGTTGTGATGCCTCGTGTAAGGAGGGGAAATGCATTGTTGGTGGTGGTGGTGGTGGTGATCAGTTCGTCACACGGAGTTGTTAGGGCGAGCGGCCTGCTTTGTGTGATGTTAGAGGGCCAGCAACAGTTGTTACAGCCTCCTTTCGTTCATCTATACACACGCCCATTCAACACACACTACAGACACAAAGTTGATACACCACGTGAGTAGAGGAAGAGTGGTGGTGGTGGTTAGTGATTAACGCCCCATCGACAACGAGGTCATAAGAGACAGAGCGCAAGCTCGGGTTAGGGAAGCATTGGGAAGGAAATCGGCCGTGCCCTTTCAAAGGAACCATCCCGGCATTTACCTGAAACGATTTAGGGAAATCACGGAAAACCTAAATCAGGACGGCCTGAGACGGGATTGAACCGTCGTCCTCCCGAATGCGAGTCCAGTGTGCTAACCACTGCGCCACCTCTCTCGGTAGCAGAGGAAGAAAACCAACTCCAATAACATACCTTCAGTCCCCCCTGCCATCCCCAAGAAAACAATGCCACACAACTATCTCTTGTTGTAACACAAAGAAGGCCACTGATCTAAGGATTTACACCCGTTCTCTGATCGACATCGTCATTTGACTTCTTCACCTTACACATGTCAGTGTACATTATTTAATCAGGCAAAATAATTCACCATCTCGTTTTTCAGAGAAAATCATCGTCATGAAAAATTCTTATACTTCAGAGAACAGAACTGAATTGAGCACCATTGCACGTGGTATCAGTCGAGATGGTGTAAGAAGACACTGACAGGTGGCAGCGCTTTTACCAGTTTTCAACAACGAAACTCACACAGCTGCAGGTGAAAACAATAGTCGTCTGTGGAGCTGAGAGAACACTGAGACGTTGCCACTGAGACGTTTACAAAATCGCGTTACATGTTTGTTGATGTAGGCGTGCGAAGCAGCCGCGACCAGCTCACTGCAAGCGTCAGGGATCTTCTTACGCCGACTGGAGTACAGTGATTGACGGTCTTGATCTCCGCGTCGGGTAGAGCATACAGATTCCATCTTGTGAAAAATGCATTGTCACCAATCTGCTGTTCCATGTAAAAGATGTTCAACCGCATACATCTAAACAAATCTTTCAGTTCTATATTACCATGAAATCTGTCAGATGGCGTCAGTTTGGTGCCCTATTGTTGCTTTCGGTTGACTGAATAAAACCAGTTAACCCAAAGTTCGAAAAGAAAAACGTACTAGAAACAGTAAATGAAAAAATAGGCCAGCTTTCTGTTTTATTTTATTTTTTTTATTTTTGGCCTTTGCGCCCTGTCCACACCACGTACCTGGTAATCCCGCGGCGGTCGTACTGTTCTACTGCACACTGCTGCTGGCTTGCCTGAAACTATTTATCGAAATATGCAACCGAATAGGGGAAGCCACTCAACGTTAAAACACAACACTGTCCTAGGGCTGGTACGAACATATGTATTCTGAGACGACAAGAAACCACAGGTTGCATTGCTTACATTCTAAGTCTAAAATTTTGATGCCAACTTATCGGTGATTGTCTGTCCACAAAATCACTTGGATGAGCTTACGCATAATCGAATACAGCGCGGATGATTGTTGATGCGAAAGTCGAATAATCGAACGAAAGTTCTTACGCTCGCCACGCATACACAGATTATTTTTGGTACCACTCCTCTTCGACACTAGTAATGTTATAACACCGTTCGTAAAGTTAATTTTTCAGTTCTCAGTTCTCACTTGTACGAGCGTGCGCGTAACCGTCGCGGCGCGGCTGATTGTTGATAATGTGGAAACGCGATGATCGAACGCACGTCCTCACGCTCGCTACATGACACTTAGACTTAAATACTCTCTTTTGTGGTAAATAGTTGATATTGTACGGTACGACGAGCAACGAGAGGATACACAAATACGTTATCAGCAGCAATGCTCATTTTTTTAATTACTTATTGACGCACTTTCCTCTGAATCATTTGCTTATTTTATCACTTTACTGTAATAGCACTTAGAGCATCACTTCAACTTTCAAATTGACAATGCCTCTCACGTGAAGAGCTGCACACTACATAACATAACCGTTCCGTGTCCGGTGCTCGACTCTACAGGCGCGGCTGCCCGCAAACATACTCCACAACCTAGCCAGCGATATGACAGTAAGCTTATATTCCCACACAAAAAAGTTTTGGAATTGTCGAAGAGAATATCGAAATCTAGATAATTCCCTACTGCAGGGGGTTAAAGAGATGGTGTAAGGGGAGGGGTGGGGGTATACTGCCCCATCCCACGGGCATAGACCAATTGCCACATTGTGGACCAGACGTGATTTACTCACAATCATGGAAACATAAAGAACAGTTGTCAAATACGCAAAATTTTACATAATAAAAGAACCCTACCTACAGTGCAACTTGTATAGCAAAACACAGTTACAATACAGTGGATAAACAAGGAGTTCATACAATAAGACACTAAAATATTGTCCCTGAAATAGAAAGTTTACAATTACAAATACTACGGATTAGGGCAGGTGCCTGGGAGAAAGAGATAAATAAAAAACATAGTACAAAAAAACACAGTTTCACAGCTACTCCAAGTAGACAATATCACTGGTGACACTATTAGGCAGAAAACTAGAGAACCTTCATCTGCACTCCGCCGTCAAAAACCAGCAAAAAAAAATTATTTCACTACTCGCAACACTGCATCACAAGAGAGCGTTCTTTGCAGTGAAAGGAGTGGGGAGTGACTGTAGCGTCGTTGCTGCGCCGACTGGCAGATGTGCAGTATAGTTGCCAGCTCGCCACTCTCGCCTCGCTGTAATCCGTCCATTGGCGTACATGAAACCGGTTAATGACTCTCACAGTGTTGTCCTAGCAATGCCTATCCAACTTCCTCATAGTCCATTACTACTACAGCAAACATTCCAATGTTCTGTATGACATAGTATTAAAAAAACATACGCTAATATGTGTGTGTGTGTGTGTGTGTGTGTGTGTGTGTGTGTGTGTGTGTGTGGATCTCCACTAAGATGTATTTAGTTACTAAGTGTATGGTACACAAAAAAGCAATCATTTAGCATGAGTAGTAAGAAACTTTCAAATGAATATCTTTTGGATAGCACAACCTATAAACACTAGACACTAGTAATCACTCAAACCATAACACTATATGGGCCAGAAGGAATGCAATACATATAGTCTAGATTAAACAGATAGAAAGCGAAAAGAAAAAAAAATGATATTGCAGATGGTGGGAACACACCCTAATTAAATCTCACAAGATTAGAGTGTCCCCATAAAAACTCATTATCTGAAATTAATGTCTGTACTTAAGGACAAAAGCAGCTGACGCATATACAGATTCAGACAATTCACAGTATATCACTCAGTCATTAATTTTGCTCACTCTAGTATAGTTTAATTTTTTCCACTTGGTGTTAGCCCTTGTGGCATGTGGTATGCTGTTGATTACACCCTCAAAATGTGTTATATACGCTTTCCACTTGCTATGTTTCCAATTTCGCACCTGATCGTCCGATGCATCGTGCCTTTCGTTCTGATATTTGTAGCCGCCATGGTCGCCTCTGTGACCACCACGGCCACAGAAACCACCGTAATGTCTCTTGTCATTATTATTTTTCCAATGTCGTCCACTATGTCTATTGTCATGGCTTGAATGGGTATCTGTATTGGGTTCGTTGCTCCCTGATACTCTTCTATCATCTACTCCTCCTCCCCTTACCTGTAACTCATACAACGTGTCTAATTGTCCTGCGGCTAATTTCATTGCCTCTACGTCATCTTTAGGGATCGCTAGCAGCTTATTCTTAACTCTAGTTGGCTGTTATGATCAGAGGCATTATCGCGTCTGTCGCTATCGATTCATCTAAATATAACTTCCTCTCACAACAATAATCTTGAAAAAATTGCTCTAAGTTCTGGTCACGCCCTCTGTCAAACCTTCTACCTTGGTATAGACTGTTACGTACTGCATTTTGCTTCTGTCTCGACCAATATTGTTGCAAAAATTCCTTTTCAGATTCAGCAAAGGTTGTACACTTATATCATATTCTCAGTTTCACCTTCCAGTTTTGCTGCAACGAAGCGTACCTTTCTTTGCTCGTCCCATAATTCAGGTAGCACGCCCTTAAATTGATCTAAGAAATCCTTACGATGCCACCTCCCATTTGGTTCGAAGTTCTTTAAATTCTCTATGCCAATGGAGACCTCATCATATTGTATACTAATTAAGATACCTCCTTCAATGTTTCCATTACATAATAGTGATTTCATCTGGTTCTCCACCTGCTGACCAACCTGCACCTTAGTCTTTCCTACCTCACTGCACACCTCTTCTACTCGCCATGCATAAGCATCCTGGTTTAGAGCAACAGCCGTTATCATTGTTGATAATGCGGAAACGTGATGATCGAACGCACGTCCTCACGCTCGCTACAAGACACTGGCATTTAAATACTTTCTTTTGTGGTAAATGGTATTATTACTTCACATCAGCTCGTTCTTGGAGATCGAACACGGCGCGGTTGATTGATATTGTACGGTACGACACGCAACGAGAGGATACACAAATAGTTATCAGCAGCACCGCTCATTTTTTTTAGTTACTTATTGACGCACTTTCCTCTGAATCATTTGCTTATTATATCAGTTTACTGTAATAGCACTTGTAGCGTCACTTCAACTTCCAAATTAACAATGCCTCTCACACGCAGAGCTACACACTACACAACATAACGGTTCCGTGTCCGCTGCTCGACTCCACAGGCGCGGCTGCCCGCAAAGATACTCCTCAACCAAGCCAGCGATATGACAGTACGCTTACAAGTTGGACACAGCTAACTGACGGGTGGTATGTGTTCTTAGGTGTGGCGAGTGAGTACTGATTCACTGAAGTGATGCGTCACATACCACGAGAATAAATCGCCAGTACATGTATCTCTCTGCTGCTGAAGACTTTTAAACAGCACTTTATGCTGCAAAACTTTTATTGATACTCGTTGACGTACTGGATTGTCTCTTCAGCGTGTCGCAGTGTCGAAGCTGAAGGTTATTGCGGACGTCTCAGTGGACAAATGACTTTGTAAACCACCAAATGCAGCTACGGTTATTTGTAGTAAACTTATAAGGCCGCTATCGACAGGAGATCTCAAGTTGATTCTGTATTGCTAGATTTCGGAAAAACTTTCGACACCGTTCCTCACAAGTGACTTCTAATCAAGCTGCGGGCATATGGGGTATCGTCTCAGTTGTGCGACTGGATACGTGATTTCCTGTCAGGAGGGTCGCAGTTCGTAGTAATAGACGGCAAATCATCGAGTAAAACTGAAGCGATAACAGGTGTTCCCCAGGGAAGTGTCCTGGGACCTCTGCTGTTTCTGATCTATATAAATGACCTGGGTGATAATATGAGCAGTTCTCTTAGGTTGTTCGCAGATGATGCTGTAATTTACCGTCTAGTAAGGTCATCCGAAGACGAGTATCAGTTGCAAAGCGATTTAGAAAAGATTGCTGTATGGTGTTGCAGGTGCCAGTTGACGCAAAATAACGAAAAGTGTGAGGTGATTCACATGAGCTGCAAAAGAAATCCGTTGGAATTCGATTACTCAATAAATAGTACAATTCTCAAGGCTGTCAATTCAACTAAATACTTAGGTGTTAAAATTACGAACAACTTCAGTTGGATAGACCACATAGATAATATTGTGGGGAAGGCGAGCCAAAGGTTGCGATTCATTGGCAGGACACTTACAAGATGCAACGAGTCCACTAAAGAGACAGCTTACACTACACTCTTTCGTCCTCTGTTAGAATATTGCTGCGCGGTGTGGGACCCTTAGCAGGTGGGATTGACGGGGGACATGGAAAGGGTGCAAAAAAGGGCAGCTAATTTGTATTATTACGTTATAGGGGAGACAGTGTGGCAGATATGATACCCGAATTTGGATGGAAGTCATTAAAGCAAAGACGTTCTACGTCGCGGCGAGATCTATTTACGAAATTTCAGTCACCAACTTTCTCTTCCAAATGCGAAAATATTTTGTTGAGCCCAGCCTCCATAGGTAGGAATAATCACCAAAATAAAATAAGTGAAATCAGAGCTCGAACCGAAAGGTTTAGGTGTTCGTGTTTCCCCGCGCTGTTCGGGAGTGGAATGGTAGAGAGATAGTATGATTGTGGTTCGATGAACCCTCTGCCAAGCACTTAAATGTGAATTGCAGAGTAATCATATAGATGAAGATGTAGATACTTCCTATTCTGGTTGCAATTTGCAGTGCTGTGAGCGTCCAGGCAATTTGGTGGCGCAGCTCTCTGTTTTCGCGGATCCATATTCCGCAAGGTGCCGGTGAAGCACAGGGACTCCCTCGTTAACGGACATGCTATGTATGCAGACGAGGTCTGCCCCTCCGCAAGCTTCCTAATTCAATCAGGACGTCGAGGATTCAGCCCGGATTGCTGGTGACAGCTTGAGTGTTGCTGTCAGTCGTAGCGGGCTGTAATTTCATCCTAATGGCAGCCAGTTCATAAACTGCACTTGGCGCATGCTGCGGAATGTTAATTTCGTTAACCAAGAGGTCTCCCTTATGAATGTGTCATAGGTTTCTATTGCCCATTGTGAGGTGGTCTCTAAAGTGATGATACATCTTACATAAACAGTTACTGTTGTTCTGAGGAAACTCTGTTCTTTTCCTTGACAATAGCGTATTCTGCTAACCTATCGTGACGCAGAGTCTTTCTCGTTGTACAGGGAAAAATCATCACTTAGTATTTAAAACGTCCTGGGAACCTGCGTCGAAGCCATCCACTGCTAATCTGAATAAAAATCATCAGCAATGGTGGCCGAAGACTGCTGGCATAAAAACTCACCCTCGTGTCCCCAACGGCTTTCTTAAGGAGGACGGAGGAGGGGCAGCGTTTCAAGGCACTCTCTTCCCATTGGGTTGGGAAAATGCCTCTAAAAGGTGGAAGAATCATCGGTGATCAACGCTCTGAGGATGCAGCAGCCAGTAAAAATTACTCCCTTATGGACACATAAAGTTAATCCACAGGACATATGACCTGCTGCTGAAAAGTGTCGTAATGATCTCCTCAGCGGCAAAAATTCCTGAGTAGTGCGCCATTCGGATCTCCGGGAAGTGATTGCCAATGGGAGACGACCATGAGAAAAAAAAGCAATGGTCAACGACGGGATAACATTCCACGAGACGGAGCTTGGAATGTTAGAAGTTTAAACATAGTACGAAAGCCAGAGAATCTAGGATTCGTTATGAACGGGAAAGCACAGCAGTGAGTGGCTACTAAGGCCATTACAGTGATGGGGTTGTTCTCATCAGATTCGACAGCAGACACCGACAGCGGTAGTCCTGGCATACAGTGAACGTCGTAAGCAGAAGATGAGGAGACAGAGAAAGTATACGAGGTTATTGAGCAGGTACTTCAGTATGTAAAGGGACAGGAAACTCTAATAATCATGCAGGATAGGAATGCAGTTAAAGGGAAAGGAATAGAAGAAAGGTTTAGGGATGAATATGGTTTTCACAGTAAGAATGAGAGGAACGAAGACTAATTGAGTGTTGCAATGAATTTATCATGGTAATAGCGAATGCTCTTTTCAGAATCACACGGAGCTAATACAGTGGCAAGAGAGCAGAAAATGGTGAGCCATCTTGCGGCTCGCGTTTGTGCCATTGGTAGGTTGGCGTCGTGTAATAGAAATAGCGGCGTCTCGTTTTCTTCTCATGCTTGCTGGCGACACTACGCTTGCTAGCGTTGTCTGTCTGTGAGTGGCAGCAGCAGCAGCTATCGACATCTAGTACCCTAGTATTATTTTTGGAAGGGCGTCAAATGTTTTCCTGATTGCAGTGTGTCAGGTAGTTCGGCTGGGACGGAGCAGCAGTGGGGGCCAGCAGTGCGAGGCCATGCCCACGACGTATGAGCTGAGTGAACATTAATCCAGTAGTGAAACCACCACTACTTTGAGATCACGCCGTTTCTTTGCGTGTTGCTTCTCGCAGGGTCGCTGAGACGAAGAGCAACGAGTGGAGTGTTCGACGTTAAAGAAGTTAATTAGCCGTCCTACACCTTTTATTATTAATCATTGAATTTCTTGTGTTTACTGATGAAGTTCAACCAGCGGTATTTTTCTGTCTAGTGGCCACCAACGCCCCGATTACCTGCCCTGGAGGTTAGCGTATTTTCGTGGCAGTGTACCTTTCCTCGCCTTGCCGCAGCTGTCTGGTAAGGTGTGTAGTTCGACAGCCTCCTTGACTGTGGTATGGATATTTGTTTCTTTTGGACTACTTTGGTCGTAGTGGGTCCTACTGCTTCTGGACGTTCTAAACACCGGATTGTGAAGTCACACTGCTGTCAACCAGTTCCGCCTTGCCTGTGTTATTCCATTGCTGTATTGGTTATCAGACGTTAGGTAGACGTTGCAAGTGTGTTGGCCTGCGTTTAAACTGTGCCTAGTTTGAGTTGCCATCTGGTTAAGTGAATACAACTCTTGGCTGCCTGTCTCAACGTTTACGAAGTTGAGTGACTTTCCTGGATCGATCCTTGGAGCACTGTCTGAGGTCCACTTCTCTCTTGATTTGGTCAGATTGTGTTAATTTGAATTTCTGATCAATAAGGCCTTGATCCGTGAATGCAATTTGCCTTAAGACTTTTTAATTAGATATTGTCTTTTAATAATGAAATTTGATGATAATCTTTTTATAATATTTTAGTAGACAAGTTAACTCGTTCTTAACAATTTGCTGTCTAGGAATCCAGCCGTCAAATTGTTTTTGAGTTATTACTATTGGGGCCTTCAGCCGACAAATAAGTTTAATTTCTGGTCATCAAGGCCTTCAGTCATGAGTGAAATTTGCTTAAGAAATTTTTTATTTGACATTTAGTCTTAATAGTCAAATATGATAGTTGTTCCTTATTGTCAGCCTTATTTGCAATTGTTTTCAAATAATAAGTACGTGTTTAAAAAAACTACTTAATTACCTATCCGCTCTATCCGTCAAAGCTTCAGAATTATTATGTTGCACCACATTACAAAACCTCCCATTCACAACTTGTTTGAGCTCTGCTTATCGGCTATCTTTCAATTCCAAATGAAACTACACTCCAGACAAATACTTTCAAAAAGATACTCCGTAGAAAACAAATTTATGTTCGATGTTAACACAGTTCTGTATTTTATACTCTGTTTGCTTCTTCAATCGTTAATTACTTCGTGGCATAAGTATTAAAAATAATATACAATTTTTAGGGTCTCATTTCCTAAACTATTCCTCTCAGGATCCCCTGACTTAATTCGACTACACTCAATTACTCTTTCCTTTTATATACATTCAGTATCAAGTCACTTCCACCTCTGAAAAAGTAATTTTCCAAAACATATGCTATGTCTACAGAATTATGTAATCAACAATCGTAAAGTTTTTATTTTACTAAGACATATCATCCATAACTTTAATGACGTCTGGCGGAATTAATCCACATCTTGCAGCTGTCTCCGAAACCACGGTACCCATACCCTTAGCAGAAATCAGTGAAACAGGTCTACACCGATGAACTGAAACACTGACCATGTCACTGCTGACAAGAGGTTCGCACATCCGTGTACGGTCGGACACTCCACATGCCCATTCTAGCCGTACCGGGCACGATATGGAGCTGAGCATTGCACAGTCTGCTGCTCTGTGTCGTTATAATCGCAAGCTCTTCTGCACATATTATATGTATATTGAAATATAAACTGCTGGCCATTAAAATTGCTACGCCTCGAGAAATTTAACCGACGGGAAAAACATGCTGTGATATGCGAACGATTAACTTGTCAGAGCAGTCATTCAAGGTTGGCGCCGGTGGCGACACCTACAACGTGCTGACATGAGGAAAGTTTCCAACCGAGTTCTCATACACAAAGAGCAGATGACCGGCGTTGCCTGGTGAAACGTTGTTGTGATGCCCCGTGTGAGGAGGAGAAATGCGTACCATCACTTTTCTGACTTTGATAAAGGTCAGATCGTAGCCTATCGCGATTGCGGTTTATCGTAAGCGACATTGCTGCTCGCGTTGGTCGAGATCCAATGACTGTTAGCAGAATATGGAATCGGTGGGTTCAGGAGGGTAATACGGAACGCCATGCTGGATCCCAACGGCCTCGTATCACTAGCAGTCGAGATGAAGGCATCTTACCCGCATGGATGTAACGGATCGTTCAGCCACGTCTCGATCCCTGAGTCAACAGATGGGGATGTATGCAAGACAACAACCATCTGCACAAACAGTTCGACGACGTTTGCAGCAGCATGGACTATCAGCTCGGAGACCATGGCTGCAGTTACCCTTGCCGCTGCTTCACAGACAGGAGCGTTTTTTTTTCGGATGAATCCAGGTTCTGTTTACAGCATCACGATGGTCGCATCAATGTTTGGCGACATCGCGGTGAACGCACATTGGAAGCGTGTATTCTCATCGCCATACTGGCGCATCACCCGGCGTGATGGTATGGGGTGCCATTGGTTACACGTCTCGTTCACCTTTTGTTCGCATTGACGGCATCTTGAACAGTGGACGCTACATTTCAGATGTGTTACGACGTGTGGCTCTACCCTTCAGTCGATCCCTGCGAAACCCTACATTTCAGCAGAATAATGCACGATCGCATGTTTCAGGTCTTGTGCGGGCCTTTCTGGACACAGAAAATGTTCGACTGCTGCCCTGGCCAGCACATTCCCCACATCTCTCACCAATTGAAAAGTCTGGTCAATGGTGGCCGAGCAACTGGCTCCTCACAATCTTCCAGTCACTACTCTTGAACTGTGCTATTGTGTTGAAGCTGCAGGGGCAGCTGCACCTGTACACGTCATCCAAGCTCTGCTTGACTCAATGCCCAGGCGTATCAAGGCCGTTATTATAGTCAGAGGTGGTTGTTCTGGGTACTGATTTCTCATGATCTATGCATCCAAATTGCGTAAAAATGTAATCACATGTCAGTTCTTGTATAATACATTTGTCCAATGAATACCCGCTTTTCATCTGCGTTTCTTCATGGTGCAGCAATTTTAATGGCCAGTAGTGTACGTCGAAAATTGCTCATTGTTGACGTTCCTAAAACTAGATAACATTAGGAAAAAGCACACTTCAAAAAGTTTTTCTTGTGATTTATTTCGCAAGAAGGCACGGAAGCGTCCAACACCATACTGTTTTCAGCGGTAACGCCATTCCTTTCGTTTTTTTTTTTTTTTCTTCCTGCATGTGATGCATCCCTTTACATGTCCTTGTAGTTTCATTGACGATTCAGTGGTGCTTGTAAAATGCTTTTGTCGATGTCGCTATGAATTTTCCCCGTGTGTCGAAGACCTCTTGAAACTTTCCTTTGTTGGTGGTACGTATCAAAAATTTTAATAGTGAGCTGAGATGAAGTTCAGTGCCTGAAGCTTTTTTTTGGCTATGAACCTTGCAAATAAAATTGTAATTTAGCAGGCACGTGTCTTTCGAGTGAAAATGGAGTCTTTTGCACCATTTTTGTGTTTTGAGAACATATTACGCTGAGCTACGTAGCATGCCTTGTTTGTCCACTGTACTTACAGATTCATTGTAATCCAACACACTCATTAGTTTGACATTTTCGGTATCGATTTGGTTGTCTATTTTTCGCTGCTAATTTCATTACAGCTGTATGGTATGTCGTCGGCGTATACATCTTCCTTTTGTGCTGCCGCTTTAAAGTCGGAACAGCGTCGGTTGACCTAAATTCTATCTCACTTCTTTGCAGTGTGGCTTCAAATTTTGGCGCACCTTTCCTGTTGATGCAAACTTCGCCTACTTCATTTCTTTTTCTTACGCCCCAGCACTGGAAGAGAGACGAACTTGTGTAATAATAGTCCACGCGTGGAGTGTATTCATTTAGAAAACCTCGAAACGTACAAGTCCGATCTTAGCACCCCTGGCACGCTCAACTCTGTCGTATTCGTACGCACGACTTCTACGCTAGAATATATTCGTCTCTGGTAGTTAAAGGGTTAACGACCACAGTCCACGAGAGACTGAGTGCCGACTTGCGGCGTTGCAGGAACAGGAAGCGGTAAGTAAAGTACACTCCTGGAAATTGAAATAAGAACACCGTGAATTCATTGTCCCAGGAAGGGGAAACTTTATTGACGCATTCCTGGGGTCAGATACATCACATGATCACACTGACAGAACCACAGGCACATAGACACAGGCAACAGAGCATGCACAATGTCGGCACTAGTACAGTGTATATCCACCTTTCCCAGCAATGCAGGCTGATATTCTCCCATGGAGACGATCGTAGAGATGCTAGATGTAGTCCTGTGGAACGGCTTGCCATGCTATTTCCGCCTGGCGCCTCAGTTGGACCAGCGTTCGTGCTGGACGTGCAGACCGCGTGAGACGACGCTTCATCCAGTCCCAAACATGCTCAATGGGGGACAGATCCGGAGATCTTGCTGGCCAGGGTAGTTGACTTACAGCTTCTAGAGCACGTTGGGTGGCACGGGATACATGCAGACGTGCATTGTCCTGTTGGAACAGCAAGTTCCCTTGCCGGTCTAGGAATGGTAGAACGATGGTTTCGATGACGGTTTGGATGTACCGTGCGCTATTCAGTGTCCCCTCGACGATCACCAGAGGTGTACGGCCAGTGTAGGAGATCGCTCCCCACACCATGATGCCGGGTGTTGGCCCTGTGTGCCTCGGTCGTATGCAGTCCTGATTGTGGCGCTCACCTGCACGGCGCCAAACACGCATACGACCATCATTGGCACCAAGGCAGAAGCGACTCTCATCGCTGAAGACGACACGTCTCCATTTGTCCCTCCATTCACGCCTGTCGCGACACCACTGGAGGCGGGCTGCACGATGTTGGGGCGTGAGCGGAAGACGGCCTAACGGTGTGCGGGACCGTAGGCCAGCTTCATGGAGACGGTTGCGAATGGTCCTCGCCGATACCCCAGGAGCAACAGTGTCCCTAATTTGCTGGGAAGTGGCGGTGCGGTCCCCTACGGCACTGCGTAGGATCCTACGGTCTTGGCGTGCATCCGTGCGTCGCTGCGGTCCGGTCTCAGGTCGACGGGCACGTGCACCTTCCGCCGACCACTGGCGGCGACAACATCGAGGTACTGTGGAGACCTCACGCCCCACGTGTTGAGTAATTCGGCGGTACGTCCACCCGGCCTCCGGCATGCCCACTATACGCCCTCGCTCAAAGTCCGTCAACTGCACATACGGTTCACGTCCACGCTGTCGCGGCATGCTACCAGTGTTAAAGACTGCGATGGAGCTCCGTATGCCACGGAAAACTGGCTGACACTGACGGCGGCGGTGCACAAATGCTGCGCAGCTAGCGCCATTCGACCGCCAACACCGCGGTTCCTGGTGCGTCCGCTGTGCCGTGCGTGTGATCATTGCTTGTACAGCCCTCTCGCAGTGTCCGGAGCAAGTATGGTGGGTCTGACACACCGGTGTCAATGTGTTCTTTTTTCCATTTCCAGGAGTGTCTATAACTAATGCTGAGAAGGGCGGGAATCAAGCGAGTAAGCGAGTATAGAGCCGCAAAAGGGGAAATCCAATGACATATTCGGCTTAGACCAAGAGAACATAGCTATGCCCCCGTGCCTGGAAACGAAAACATCCGAAACGGCGAGTGTTGTGTGCTGTCCGTAGGTAAGATAGGTTTAAGTAGTCCTAAGTTCTAGGGGACTGATGACCATAGATGCTAAGTGGTAGTGGTGGTGGTTAGTGTTTAAGTTCCCGTCGACAACGAGGTCATTAGAGACGGAGCGCAAGCTCGGGTTAGGGAAGGATTGGGAAGGAAATCGGCCGTGCCCTTTCAAAGGAACCATCCCGGCTTTTGCCTGAAGCGATTTAGGGAAATCACGGAAAACCTAAATCAGGATGGCCGGAGACGGGATTGAACCGTCGTCCTCCCGAGTCCAGTGTGCTAACCACTGCGCCACCTCGCTCGGTTATAGATATTAAGTTCCATAGTGCTCAGAGCCACGGCGAGTGTAGTCGGCCAACCCTGTGCTACTGTCGTTAACGTATATGGAATGTAATCGGAGTACAGTGAAACCCAGAGTAGGCGAGAAGGCGATAGACGTCAACACCTCATCGCAGAACGTGGAGTTAGAAGGTTTTCGCCTTTGTAAAGACGGACTGGCATGGTCTTTACGGACGTAGGAGGAGCTGGTCGCATTTCGTGACCAGCTGAATACGCTTTTGGCTTCGGTCGCTCGTTCGAGGCGGAGGTTCAGTGTTGAGACTGACAATCTGGCGCAGCCTATTCGCCGAAGGGGAAGATAGGTAGGCGTTCTGTTGTGTACATAGTTCCGCGTAATCAGCGCGCACACAATTTTCCCACTAGAGCGCGCCTCGCTAAGGACAACAGCGCAGGCGCAGCGCTCGTCCGTCTCCGCACTACGAGATGGCGCTGTCTCAGAGACGGACCAAATTCTGCTTCCGCCGATCCGCGTATTAATATGTAACGCAGCCAATGAGATTGCTGCTAACGTAGAACCTTTTCTCCTCGCTGATCACACTCGCGCAGCGATACCTGAACGCGCGAGGTATTATAACGAGTGTACAGACCTCCGATTAGTCAGTCTGCGTTAGTCTGCATTTGTCTGCATTAGTCTGTAGTCAAGTTTCATTCTGCGCCTAATAAGATTATCATATTGCTGTAAATAGCCGTGAAGATAAATGAATATACACTTTGTCAAGTATCAGAGATATGTGAAAATAAGATTAACGTACCAATACCAAAGGAACTTCAGATTGTCAATTGTAAACAGCATCCAGAATCCAGTTCTATGTTTTCTATGTTTTTTTCTTACTTTAATAAATGCGTGTGAAAATTAATCAAGTTCTGTTTAAAGTTGGTCACCGTCAATCTGCTACTCTAAGCGTGCAAGTGGCATTTCTATCGTCTGACCTAATGGCAGAAGATAAACACGCCACGATAAGACCACGAGACATATTGCTGACACTCGCCTACTTCGCTAGAGCGACAACTCAAATGATCTGATGATGTGTGTACCGAAGGTCTTACAGTACGCACACCACACGTTCCATCAGCAGGGTCCGATCAGGCACTCGTGGAAAGGGATTTGTTGGTTATCGGGACCTCAACGTTAGACGAGTCAGGGAGCCCATTAGGGAAACTGTGTTCATTGTCGGAAAAAAGCCAATATGCGCTGAGTGTGTTTGCCGGGGACGCTCATCCGATATGTGGAGGAGGCCCTGTCTGCGGATCGATGCAGGGTGCAGTCGTCTGCAAACTGGAGTTCACATCGGCACCAATTACGCCTGTAGCTTGTGTTCTGAGGTCATCCTCAGTTCTTACAGGAGTCTGGAGGAAGTGGTGAAGACTGCTGGCCGTGTGCGGGATGTGCAATCAGAACTCGCAGTTAACAGCACTGTACTCAGAGTTGATCGAGATCCTGAGAGCACAGCCGGCTCTCACAAATTATGCTGGTTAAAGCGTATTCATGCTTGAGAGCATGTACGGAAAACAGGGAGACTTGTGCAACAGTCAGACAATGACCTCGTCAACTCTGTGACGGTCTTGGCCTGGGATGTCTGGACCGGCGCTATCGCGTGGGTACTGCAGGACTCTCTTTGATAGGTAACTACACGAAGCAGGCACCTACTCGGATAGCAGAGTACTTGTGGAGTGCGCTTGGGCAGTTGAGCTTTAACTGGACAATGCGGAGTTGCAGGTACTCTGATGAACACCCGCCAGAAGACATGCAGAAACCAAATCAGACCCCGTTTAGAGTAATGATGCTCGGACTGCCAACATTTTATCACTAAATTCTCGAGGTATTAGTAACAAATCTCCCGAATTTACTGCCCTTCAGGAAATTTCCCGCACTCAGATTATTCTCGGGACCGACAATTGGCTGAAACCTGCAGTGATAACTCCGGAATTTTAGCGATTCATGGGACGTATCTTGAAAAAACGTATTAGAAGCCATAAGAGGTGGAGTTTTCAGTGGAACTGACAAATAGTGCACACCAATATCGAATTTGAGTGTGACAGTGAAGGCCTTTTTTTTCAGTCCTAGCAGGAACTAAGTTATTGCTCTATGGTTTTACCCACCACCTGATCCCACTGTGACAGTTTTACAGTCATCCAAAGAAAGTCTACTGCGAGTACCGCGGAAGTACTCAGATCATGCAGTATGAATTGGAGGCATTTTTAACCTACCGAGAGTAGAGTGGAACGTCTATGGATCGGCTGCAGGGGGGACAGACAGACAGTCTCGCGACATACTTTTGAACACGTTTGTCTTGAGCAGCAAGTTTGGCAGCCAAATGGACATACAGCAACAAACAGGCCTGACTTTATCGATGGCGACGATATAGAGACAGGGCTTGGCGACCATGATGTCATCATAGAAACTATGGTTAATAAAGTTAATAAATCAATCAAGAAGGCTAGGAGAGCATCTCTGCTAGGAAGGGTTGATAAGCATTTGTTAGTATCCCACGTGGACAATGAACTGGCATCATTTAGTCCCACTAAGATGGATGTAGAGGATCTACGAGCAAAGTTTAAACGAACTGTAAATCGCGGGGGAAAACACCAGCCGATGCTTAAGAACGATATTCGGAAAATGCTGAGGAAGCAAATACTGTTCTACCCTCGATTCAAATGAAAACGCGCAAATGACAACAGGCAAAAATTAATAGATCAATGAGCAAAGCGTTTAACTACTGCCACCATTACAGCCTAGTAAAAGATCTTGCCGTTAAGCCGCGACACCACCATTACAACCTAGTAAAAGATCTTGCCGTTAAGCCGCGACAATTCTGGTTATATGTAAAATCGCTAAGAGGATATAAGGCTTCAATCCAGTCACTCGTTCACCAGTCTGGTGTGACAGTATAAGACAGCAAAAGGAAAGTCGAAGTTTTAAATTTAGTATTTAAGAAAATGCTCATGCAGCAGAATCCCACAAACATATTGACGTTTGGCCATAGCTCAGATTCCCGTACGGATAACATTTCAATAAGCATCGCCGGCGTAGAGAGACAACTGAAAGAGTTGAAAGCAAATAAGCTGCCAACTACAGATGGAAGCCCGGTTCTGATTTATGAAGGGTACTCTACAGCATTGGCCCCTTAATTAGATTCCACTAATCGCAAAGTCCCAAGCGACTGGAAAAGAGGTGACTGCGGTATACAGGCTGGTCCATTGATAGTAACCGGGCCAAATATCTCACGAAATAAGCATCAAACGAAAAAACTACAAAGAATGAAACTTGTCTACCTTGAAGGGGCAAACCAGATAGCGCTATGGTTGGCCCGCTGGATGGCGCTGCCATAGGTAAAAGGGATGTCAACTGCGTTTTTTAAATAGGAGCCGCCATTTTTATGACATATTCGTGTAGTACGTAAAGAAATATGAATGTTTTTTTCTCTTTGTGATAGATGGCGCTGTAATAATCACAAACATATGGCTGACAATTTTAGACGAACAGTTGGTAACAGGTAGGTTTTTTAAAGTAAGATACAGAACACAGGTACGTTTGAACATTTTATTTCGGTTGTTCCAATGTGACACATGTACCTTTCTGAACTTATTATTTCTGAGAACGCATGCGGTTACAGCGTAATTATCTGTAAATATCACATTAATGCAATAAATGCTCAAAATTATGTCCGTCAACCTCAATGTATTTTGCAATACATGAAACGACATTCTCTCAAAAACGTAGTTCGCCTTCCGTAATGTTCGCACATGGATTGACTATACGCTGACGCATGTTGTCAGGCGTTGTGGTGGATCACCTTAGCAAATATCCTTCAACTTTCCCCACAGACAGAAATCCGAGGACGTCAGATCCGATGAACGTGCGGGCCATGGTATGGTGCTACGACAACCAATCCATCTGTCATGAAATATGATATTCAGTACCGCTTCAACCGCACGTGAGCTATGTGCCGGGCATCATCATGTTGGAAGTACATCGCCACTCTGTCATGCAGTGAAACATCTTGTAGTAACATCGGGAGAACATAGGAAGTAAGCGTACACTGCACCATTTAGACTGCCATCGATAAAATGGGGGGCAATTATCCTTCCTCCCATAATGCCGCACCATACCTGCCAAGGTCACTGATGCTCCACTGGTCCCAGCCATCGTGGATTTTCCGATGCCCAATAGTACATACTATGCTGGTTTACGTTACCGCTGTTGGTGAATGACGCTTCATCGGTAAAGAGAACGGTTGCAAAAAATCTGTCATCGTCCCGTAATTTCTCTTGTGCCCAGTGGCAGAACTGTACACGACGCTCAAAGTCGTCGGCATGTAATTCCTGGTGCATTTGTTGCAGGTCGTGGTGGACGTTTCACATGTGGCTGAACACTTCCTGTACCCTTAAATGACGTAACTATCCGGCGAACGGCCTGGAGACTTGGATGATATCGTCCAGGATACCGAGCAGCGTACATAGCACACGCCCATTGGCCATTTTGATCGCAATAGCCATACATAAACACGATATCGATCTTTTCCGCAATTGGTAGACGATCCATATTAACACGGGTAATGCATCACGAGGCAAATACCGTCCGCACTGGCGGAATGTTAAGTGATACCACGTACTTATGCGTTTGTGACTATTACAGCGCCATCTATCGCTAAGCGAAAAAAGTGGTCCAACTAAAACATTCATATTTCTTTACGTACTATACGAACATGTAATAAGAAATGGGTGTTCCTATTTTTAATAAACGCATTTGATATCCGTTTGACCTATGGCAGCGCCATCTGGCGGGCCAGCCATAGCGCCATCTGGTTTCCCCCTTCAAGCTAGACAAGTTTCGTTCTTTGTAATTTTTTCGTTTGATGCTTATTTCGTGAGAGATTTGGCCCGGTCGCTATCAATGGACCACCCTGTATAAGAAGAGTAAAAGAACACAACCGCAAAATTACAGACCAATATCTGTAACACTGGTTTGATTCAGAATTCTGGAACATATTCTGAGTCCCAATACGATAAATTTTGTTGAGACGGAAAAACTTCTGTCCCCGAATTAGCACTGTTTAGAAAGCACTACTCTTGCAAAACTCAGCTTGCAGTTTTCACACATGATGTCATACACAGCACAGACATTGAGCAACAAGCAGTCATTCCTAGGTTTCTGAAAAGGATTTGACACGATGCTGCATTGCAGGCTGATATGTAAGTGGCTGTAAGGCTCGTTAAGTGACAGAACTCACTACGTTGCCCTTGACGGCGAGTATTCATCAGAGACAAGATGACTTAGACAAAGTTCTGGTTTGTGTGATGAATGGCACCAAGCTCAAAACGCAGAAAAATTTAAGTTAATGCAGATGAGTAGTAACAACAAATGCGTAATGTCCGAATACAACGTTAGTAGTGTGTCGCTTGACATAATCACGGCAGGCGTAACGTTGCAAAGCGATATGAAATGGAACGATCGTGTTTAGCATATTAGTGGGGAAGGCGAATGTTCGACTTTGGTTTGTTGGGGGGAATTTTTCGGAAAGTGTGATTGATCTGCAGAGGTGACCACATACAACACCATAGTGCGACCCATTCTTGAATACAGTTCGAATATTTGGAACACGCACCAGGTCGGATTGAAGGAAAACACTGAAGCAGATAAAGAGGCGGGCTGTTAGATTTATTACCGATTGATTCGAAGAACAGGCAGGTATTATGGAGATGCATCGGGAACTCGAATGGAAATCCCCGGAGGGAAGGCGACTTCCTTTTCGCAGAACGTTACTGAGAAAATTTAGAGAACCGGTATTTGAAGCTGACTACAGAACTAAGCTCCTGCCAGCAATGTACATTTCGGGTAAGGACCTCGAAGATGAGAGAATGTAGGGCTCGTTAGGAGCACGCAGATACTCGTTTCTCCCTCTCTGAGTTTGCGAGTGGAACATGAAAGGGAGTAGCTGGTAGTGGTAGAGGGTACGCTTCGCTATGTAACTTGTAGTGGCTTGCGGAGTCTGTATACAGAAGTAGAAGCGGACTATCTGTGTCACGTCTAACGGTGGATTAGAGCGCTGGCGCAAGCACATGTGTTGCGGAAAACATGTTTCAGCACATATTGTTAAACATCTCTTCACCAGACGAGCCCTATTTCTTCCCGCGGTGACAACTTAACGACAACGACGGATATGATTGGAGTGGACACGGGGTCATCTAGACTGTGTACGACGTGTATATTGTCTATTGTCAAAGCACAATTTATGAAAGATGTTTATATTTTATTAATAGGATTAAGTAGGAATAATTAATACTTGTCATGTTGGAAATAATTGTGGTAGCAGGGAATGTCTGCACCAAAGTATTGTTGGCAAGAGAGACCGCACATTTATATAATTTTAAAAAGGGCGGGAGAGACAGCGCATGGATACATTTAAAGAAAAGAGCGGGAAAGACCGCTCCTTGATACATTTTGTAATGGTAGCAGGGATTGTCTGCACCAGAAAGCATTGTTGGTAGTAGAGACCGCACTTTACCGTTCGTAGGAAGTCAGTAGAAAGCGAGATGTGAAGCGAGTCGGTAGCAGGTCTGAAGCCAGAGGTTGAGAGGAGCGGTGTGCCTGACAGCCACTAGCTATGATTTACAAGAGCTTTTAAACGGATGTACAGAAACATCAGCTAACTATTATCATAAGAGGAACTAATATTATTGACTTATTTTTTTGAGAAACTCAACACAACTGAAAGTATGTTTGCGCATTGCTAGCTGTAAGATTATTGTAAAAAGTAAGTCCCATTTGAACGTTTGTAAAATCATTTCATTCAGAATATAATTAATTTTTGTTCGCAATATTGCATTATTGATCACAATCCATCCCAAAAACCGTCAACGTAAAACTTTGCAAAATTTTATTTTCGTCAAGAAAAAGTTTAACTATGAATTACGTAACTTCAGTCAAATTAATTAAAGAATAACGCCAGCTTTGCTATTAAAGAATAACGTCAGCTTTGTTAATAAATACAGCTACTTATTATGACAGTCCACCATCTGCTAATAGAGTACAGTAAAACAGAGTAAGTATATTCATGTCGCATTTCGATGTAGCAGTCAGACTGCGATCCAGTAACAGTAAACAAGGTAAGGAAAAGTTTTGGGTAATTGCAGGTAACGACTGAGGGCCATGACGACACATTCTATGTTCCGTCGAAATAATCAGCAAATCGCTTTTAATAAGCAGCATTTAAATTTGTATGCGAAGATTGAGAAACAGAATTAATTTCAAAGGGAAGATTTCATTTGTTATTATTAAGCAAGAGATAGAAATCCTAAGGGAAGGTTTCATAGGTTATTGTAGAAGGGAATGTTGAGTAACAAAAGGGATACAGAGGAGACGGGAAGGTTTCAACTGGACCGTAGATCATTGGAAGAAACGTGTCGCCAGGTAGGATGGCTCTAGTTTCTTCTTATACCAGGTTGATAGTTGTGACCGAATAAGCAAGCTGCCCAAAGCATAGGCTACGTGTCATAATGGATGCAGGGCTTTTGGGGGCAGTGTTATGCTACAGTGCACATTCGCATGGGCTTCCATGGGACCAGTGGAAGTAATTGAAGGCACCATGACACCCGTCTACTTAGTGAACGTTTCGGCGAACCTCCATCACTCATAGTTGTTGCGTCCGCGACGTACGCATCTTCCAGTAGGATAATCGTGTCACAGCGACAGAATAGTGGCAGTCAGCTCAAGCCGGGTCATGGTCATCAAACTCTCCTGATTTGAATCCGAAGAAAGACATCTGTGACAGTAGCGGGCAGCAGCTCCACGAGCACAAATCACTGACATGTAGTTAACCGGAACTGCGTCACCTGTGCCCATATGTCTCGTCTCACATGGCGCTGGAAACATACCAAAGACGTATCGAATCCATGTCAGGCTGGATCGCGGGTGTATTGATTTCCAAACGTGGAGCAACACGCTGTTAAGCTATTTTGGCTCGTCTGTCTATTTTACACTCGGGTTGGTTCGTATTACATAGTCGATGAGTAGAATGCGATGCTTTCGAAGTCGAACCTGTGTGGGACGTGAATGACGAAGCTGCTACAGTGGTAAATAAGCGAATGTGGGAGCTTATGCAAAGTGGTCCGAAACAGTCTGAACACTTGTAATGCTGTTGCCAGAGAGGTTGTGGTGAGAAATAATTGTTCAGAAAAAAAAATTCGATACTTTCGCTGATTCGGAGATCTTGAGCGTTGACGTTAGCCAATCAGATAGTCACGCGCACAAATTCAAGCACTTACACGCGCTAAAACGCAGTAGTGCACAAATATCTGTGAGTCCGTGAGTTACCACTTGTTCAGACGCTAATCACAAATTAGAATGTACCTTTCCCGGAAGCGATGAATTTAAGCTAAGTGAGCTAAAGCTACGCATGTTCGGTTTGAGGAAACCAAACGAAGAATGTGTTTGGCGACACTGTCTCTGGCAGGCTGCTTGCATTCGCTTGCGCGACGACCTGGTTGGCTAACTTTAATGCTAAATAAAACGGAAACGGCGTACAGCATAGATTTTTTTTTCGTAATAGTTATTTCTCAACACAGCCTCCTCCGCAACGTCCTTACAAGCTTTTCATACTAAATCTGATCACTCTGTACTCAGTGCAGTGAGTCTCTACTGTACTGGATAGCCAGGTTGCGTTAGTGTGTACACCGTGTTCACATACACCGATAACTCTCGCTGTCCTCGATCTGTGTGTCAATATTTCTACACTTTAAACGCGGTACCTTCAAAATAGCTCTTTAACTATCCGTTTGCTAAGTAGAAAAAATGGCTCTGAGCACTATGGGTCATCATTCCCCTAGAACTTAGAACTACTTAAACCTAACTAACCTAAGGATATCACATACATCCATGTCCGAGGCAGGATTCGAAACTGCGACCGTATTGGTCGCGCAGTTCCAGACTGTAGTGCTAAGTAAAAGCAAACGTTCTCTACACCAGAGCATCTGTTCTGTAAAAGATGTCTCCCACTCGCTCTAGACGTCAACCTCTACTGACCAACTACATCAGTCGTTATGGACACATGTTTTCCTTTTGTTATGCTCAACACCGCACAGTTACAAACTTTCATAGCTAATATGCATCCATCTGTCAGTATACCCCATACATGTGGTGAAGTACGTATTTGACACATTACTGAACCAGACATAAATATAAAAATAAATACAATAGGGAATTATTACATTCGAGAAAGACGGAACTCTGACAGAAAATGTATCGAAACAGTTTTTTATTTATTTTTCGCCATCTGTTTTTCAACTAGTTACATGCCCTCTTCCTTTATTCCAGTCTTGTGCTTCTACCTACATATTTATACAGGGTGTTACAAAAGGGTACGGTCAGACTTTCAGAAAACATTACTCACGCACAAATAAAGAAAAGATGTTATGTGCACATGTGTCCGGAAACTCTTACTTTCCATGTTAGAGCTCATTTTATTACTTCTCTTCAAATCACATTAATCATGGAATGCAAACACACAGCAACAGAACGTAAAAGCGTGACTTCATACACTTTGTTACAGGAAATGTTCAAAATGTCCTCCGTTAGCGAGGATACATGCATCCACCCTCCGTCGCATGGAATCCCTGATGCGCTGATGCAGCCCTGGAGAATGGCGTATTGTATCACAGCTGTCCACAATACGAGCACGAAGAGTCTCTACAGTTGGTACCAGGGTTGCGTAGACAAGACTTTCAAATGCCACCATAAATGAAAGTCAAGAGGGTTGAGGTCAGGACAGTGTGCAGGAGCTCCTTCGTGCATGAATCACATGTTGTGTCGTACTTGTAAAGGCACATGTTCCAGCAGCACAGGTAGAGTATCCCGTATGAAATCACGATAACGTGCTCCATTGAGCATAGGTGGAAGAACATGGGGCCCAATCAGACATCACCAACAATGCCTGCCCAAACGTTCACAGAAAATCTGTGTTGATGACGTGATTACACAATTGCGTGCGGATTCTCGTCAGCCCACACATGTTGATCGTGAAACGAAGAAGTACAGTACATATTGACGAAACTAAAATGAGCTCTAACATGGAAATTAAGCGTTTACGGACACATGTCCACATAACATCTATTCTTTATTTGTGTGTGAAGAATGTTTCTTGAAAGTTTGGCCGTACCTTTTTGTAACAACCCGTATAAACACTGCACCCAACATACTCTGTAATATGTTTTGTGTATTGTAAACTTTCTACACATATGCATTTCTCTCCTCTACTATTTGTTCCGAGCTATGTTAACTATTCCTGATTCTGTAGCAGATGTTTCACTAATCTGTTTTTAGCTGACTTCCTTCATCCCCTCGTCGTTTATATACTCCCACTTTTAGTTACTGTTCTTTAATTCCATCAACATTTGGAATCTTTCCAGTGTTTTCATCCTTCAATATCTACATTGTCCACATTCACTTAGCAACGCCAGCCGGAGTGGCCGAGCGGTTTTAGGCACTACAGTCTGGAATCGCGCCACCGCTACGGTCGCAGGTTCGAATCCTGCATCTGCCATGAATGTGTGTGATGTCGTTAGGTTACTTAGGTTTCAGTAGTTCTAAGTTCTAGGGGACTAATGACCTCAGTAGTTAAGTCCCATGTGCTCAGAGCCATTTGAACCATTTGAACTTAGCAACGATGTTACGCTCCAGACATACATCACCAGTAAATTAACTCTACATTCTGTATCAATAGCTGATATCGGCAGAGACATGTTATTTAAGCAGATCTTCCTTTTTTTCAAAGTTACTGCATAAAATCTTCTATAGAAACTAAAATTTTTAACATTGATTTACTTACTCCATTGTATCATGCCCAGTTCCGAGGCATCGATACAACAAAAGTGACTTTCCGACTTACTACTACGGAACCCACTTTCATTTTCGATTTCTGTACCCTCAGACAATATTCTGTGTCACAATACTGTGCCTTCAATGCAACAGGTCATCTATAGCATGTTTCCTTCGGGCTGTAAATCTATGTCAACGGTCCGGCTCGTAGTTTTGTTTTTCTCCGGAATTGTTTTTCCCTTCCTCCATCGTTTCTTGATCGTTCGAGTGAAAACAGCTCACACGATGATTTTCAACCCTGACTTGCAGCATACAGTATCTGGTCAAAAGTATCCGGACATCCCTGTATAATACAGAACTGGCCACTAGATGTCACGACAGGCGGATCAGCCACTATGAAAAGAGTCCTGAAATATTATGTTGTCAGTAAAGAAGTAGTAATAGGTCGGTTAAGAGATCTCAGTGACTTCAAATGGTTCAAATGGCTCTGAGCACTATGGGACTAAACATCTGAGGTCATCAGTCCCCTAGACTTAGAACTTCTTACACCTAACTAACATAAGGACACCACACACATCCGTGCCCTAGGCAGGATTCGAACCTGCGACTGTAGCAGTAGCGCGGTTCCGGACTGAAGCGCCTAGAACCGCTCGGTCACAGAACTCGGCTCAGTGATGCCGAACATGGACTAGTCACTGGACGCCACTTGCCACTTGAGTAGCAAATCCATCAGGGACTTTCCAGCCATTTTAAAAGCTACACAATTCAACCGTTGGTGATGTGATTTTGAAGTGGAAACGGAAATCGACATGGACAGTCGAGCATTGGGGAGGGTGTTTGTAAAAAACCGCATTAAATCAGCGGAAGGGACAACTCGTCAGTTCCAATGTGGTACCAGCGGTCCAGATAGCTCGAAAACTGTGCACAGTGAATTAAAATGGAAGAGTGCAGTTTCTCGCAAGCGACATATTTCTGTAGTCATTGCTAAGCAACGTTTGAGATAGTGTAAAAAGCAACGCCATTGGACGGTGGTTGAATGGTAAAGAGTAATTTGAAATGAGAAATTATTCTGTATCCTGTGGCAATCCGATTAAAGGGACTTGGTTTGGCTACCAGAGAACGTTACCTGCCAGCATGTATAGCAGCCACAGTGGCAACAGTTACATTGACCTCCGAGCGGGCGCGCAGAGGTATCGAGTATCCTGTCGCGGCATTTCGTAGTGCTGTCGCGTAACACAGAACCCTGTGACGTGGCAGCTGTATGTTTACCTGACCCTCCTCCACTCCCCTTCTCTCTACCCTCCCTCCTCGACTCAAATCCCTCGGTATCACTTAGTTTCGCAAGGAAAACGGTTGTGACACACTACATATATCGCGTACCCTTTTGTATTATTCTTGATTCTTTCTGACAATTTTGAATGTGTGTGCTGCTTTCATTTTTATTCACTAACTTCTAACGGGAAGGTGAAAGCAGGAGTGAGGTAGAGAGAAAGTTCAGAAACTGAAGCTTGTTTTAGGAAAAGAGAAACTTTCGACATTAAGTGAAATACTCTAAATTAAAAAACTATGCAAAAAATTATTACAAAGCTTTCAAGCGGTCACACAAACATTTATCATAAGTGTACATAGATATTAACGTTTCTCTACATGACTGCTGTGATTATGCTGTGGAATGAGATAGATTATGTAGTAAGAGGCGATGTCACTTTGTGTATTGGTCTGCTGTTAATAAGAAATTTTTTGTACAACGCGACTGCTACGGTCGCAGGTTCGAATCCTGCCTCGGGCATGGATGTGTGTGATGTCCTTAGGTTAGTTAGGTTTACTTAGTTCTAAGTTCTAGAGAACTGATGACCACAGATGTTAAGTCCCATAGTGGTCAGAGCCATTTGAACCATTTTTTTTGTAAAACGATCACTCATTTCGTTCTTGCCTTGTGGCAGTCTCCTTCTGTGCTGAGCTACCTCTGTTTCCATGGCTGTCTTGCAGCTCTTCACAATTGTTCACAAATTACACAAGGGTGACTCTAAAAGGAAAAACGATAACACAAAACAAATCAACAGAGCAGTTTCGATTTGACTATCGATAAGTCGATCCCTGTGTTGTAAGTAGCAACGTTTCCTTCATGTCTGGCTGTCGTATCACTGATGGTGCTTAGCGTAACATATTGAAAAAGACTGACTGTAACAACTTTATAACACAAATGACAGTATAAAAAGTTTTCATTTTGAGAATTACAAATATATTTATGGAATCTATACTCGTATATAACCTTAACGCCATTTACTTAATATTTTAAGAGTGCTGAACTAAAATTCGTAAACAAGCGTAAATTTTTTAACTCTGTCATTTCATTTTGGATCTCGTTTTTGGAATTATGGCTATAGATGAATATTCCCATTTCTTCCAATACGTCCATTTTCCAGATCTTTTCCAAAGTATTCAGTACTTCGAGGTCGTTATCTATTCAACGCCGTGTCCTGTTTTATTTATATGCTTTTCTGTAGCTGACTTATTAGTTTTATCCAGTCTGAAACAGTCAATGTCTTCTTTGAAACAGGTTTTCAAATTTCTACCTGTTCGTTTAACGTAGTATTTGTTGCAAGACATATGTTTTTGGACAGGATTCTCCTTTAGCAAAGCCCAATTTTGTTTTTCAACCCAAACATCTTCCACTGCAGTTGCAGCATCATCAGTGAGCTTTTATTTTATGGCTGTTAAAGATAAACAATGTTCGTTACTGTTTGTATACGTGTAACTATTAGTTTTTAAATCGTAATTACAGATATTTGAAAAACACATAAAATTATGAATTCTTACCTTTTTACCAGATGGTGTGGTTTTTCTGATGTATTGTGTTTCCACAGTGACTGTTTTCTTTCACAGTTTGTCATCTGCCACCACTTATACCTTAAAGTAGATAAATTATTTAAGCCAAAATTACGATCTGAAAACTGTTATTTCTATGCCTCAAATTAATTAACACACACACACACACACACACACACACACACACACACACATACACACATACACACACACACACACACACACACACACACACACACACACACACACACACGCATACTCACACACAGAATTAATTAATTTCAGGCATAGAAATAACAATTTTCAAAACGTAATTTTGGCTTAAGCAATTTAGCTACCTTAAGGTGTAAGGGGTTGCAGATGACAAACTGTGGAATAAAATAGTCACTGTACAAAACACAATACATCAGAAAGGGTATAAATTCATAATTTTATGTGTTTTTTCAACTACCTGTAATTATGATTTAAAAACTAATAGTTACATGTATACCAACAGTAAATAACATTTTTTACCTTTAACAGCCATAAAATAAAAGCTCACTGAAGATGCTGCAACTACAGTGTAACATATTGGGGTTTAAAATCAAAACTGTGTTTCGCTAAAGGCGGACTCTACCAAAAACATATGTATTGTTAAAGCAAACACGAAAAAAAGAGATTCATCCCCAAGATGATTATTTATAACAAGAAACTGGTGTAATTTTATAAATACCGAGGACCAGTTGTATGATACCGAGGACCAGTTTCTTTCTTAAGTTGTCATTGGCGGCAAAAGTGCTCCTTATATCTGTGATTTTAAACAGCTTGACTATTTTGTCTGAGATGACTACTAAATATGGTATCGTTGTATACTTAAGTCTTTGTATGTTGTGGGGAACAGCCATATTACTTTGTTTGGTTTTGTTTTTTGTTATGCGTTGTGGAAGTGCATATATTTATGTCATAGATAGCTATTTCTGTGTGGAATGCATTTGGTAGTATTTATATCTGCCTCATAGGCAGAGCATTCCTGTGCTACGTTTAAGATGGATCTGGATGCAGATTTTTAAGTGAGTTTGGGTATGTGGAAGATTTATCATTTACAGTGTCCGTGTTTGTTGGATTTCTGTGTACGCTGAGATTCAGGATCTGGTTTGAGTTTTTGCAGCATTGTGTAGCGCACAGGAAAATTTCGGAGACGACCGTTCTTTATATCAGCATGACGGCGCACTCTGTCGAAAAGAGTATCTGTGAAGTTTTCTGGTCAGCAACACTCCTGAAACGGACTGACATGCGCAGAGACCCAACGTGAACCCAACTCAACGCCTTTCGTCGAGTTTCAACGTCAGCTTCGCTCTAGACCCCAGCGTCCTGAATTACTGCCTCCTCTGGTCCTGACTCTTCAAGAAGAATAGGCTGCCGTTCCTCCAGAAACTTTCACACAACTCCAATACTTTTCTTCTTTTTTTTGTAACAAAAGGCTATTCGCAACAGTGACCAAAACGTCGGAGAATTTGACACATTAACAGTGTGGTCGCATAAGAATTTTATTGACTGTGAGAACGTCAGCGGACGTCTACTCAAGCGTACAGACACCTCACTGAAGGTGTCCACAGCTGAATTCAAGCCGTATTAAAGGCGAAGGGCGGACACACCGCATACTAATGTTCACTAATAGGTGTCCGAACATTTTTGATTGGATTACATATTTATTGCAACCTTGTATATCTTGATGTTGAGTTTTTTATTTCACTCACTCTATCCACCTTTCGGGGAATTATTGTATATATTTGTACTTTAATCACCATTTGTGTGAGGTGCACGAAATCCTACGTACAAGATCACGATGAAGACGTTTCATTCCGTTTTTACATTAGATCAGTCGCATTACGTGGACTCCGTGGAGATGGTTCAGTTCGGTGTGTGAAACGAAGTTAAAAATATACATTTCTTACAAATGCTATACAGTGAAACGATTTAATGCTACGACTGATTGATTACATTAAATAATTGTTTTATTATAGTTATAATCCAATTTCGAGATGTAAATGGGACTATCGCTAACAATAACACGGAAAATTGCAAAATACTAGCAGTCTACTTTGAGAAACTCTTGAATTGTGAACCCATCCTTGAAAAATTTGAATCCATCCCAAACAATCGTGAGAAGCCGGAATCAGAACCACCGACGACCGTAGAACTACAGAAGGTCATTTCAGAACTTAAAAACAAGGCGTCCGGAGAAAACCAAATAGTGGCCGAACCATGGAAAAAGGCCGACAAGAATGTAATTACATCCCTTAAGTGTGTTTTCGATAAAATCTGGAAAGAAGAAGAGATCCCCACAGAATGGAGAGCAGCTCTCATCCACACTATCCACAAGAAAGGTTTGAAGACAGACCCCAACAGTTACAGAGGAATATCACTGCTGGATACAACATACAAGATTCTTCATAAGTCCTTTTGAACAGGGCAGAGCCGCAATTGGACCAGCAAATCGGGGAATGCCAGGGAGGTTTTAGAAAGTGTAGATCTGCCGGTTTCAGGATAGATCATGTTCGGAACAAATACTAAACCTCAAAAACATTATGGCATACCAAAAATCAAGGGCAATGCCATACGTAGTCTCCTTCATTGATTTACAAAAAGCATATGATTCGATTGATACAGAATCTCTATCATCAGTCCTGGAAGAAATGGGTTTGGATTAGAAAACAACTAATATTATAAAAGCGACCCTTACAAATACATTTTCGAAATTAAATTTATGGTCGAATTATCGGAACCCTTTGAAATAAAAACGGGAGTGCGACAGGGGGATAGGCTCTCACCGTTGCTGTTCAGTTGTGCGCTTGAGAAATTAGTCAGAGAATGGAACACAAATATTAAGAATGGTATAAGACTGAGTTGCAAAAAGAAGAACCTTAAAGTAAATTGCATTGCTTTTGCAGATGAAATGACCCTGTTTGTTCACACAATGGGAGAAGCACGGGAGCAAATCCTTGAACTGAAGAAACTAGCAGCTAAAATAGGTCTCCGCATTTCCTTAGAAAAAAAAAACTAAGGTATTGACAAACGTCAAGCACTCATGTAAATACCTCAAAGCTCAAGAACAGAATACTCAGACACTAAAAGAAGTCAAATATCTCGGAGAATGGATTGGTTGGAATGCTGGGGAAAGCAAAGCGATGGACTCCAGGAAAAATAAACTTGAATTGGCCTTCTAACTAACAAAAAATACATATAAAAAAATCCCTTTCATGGGGGTCCAAATGTACACATTACCAGACAGTTATTAAGCCAGAAGCACTGTATGCAGCAGAAACACTAAACATGGATTTCAAAGGTCAAATGGAGAAACTTGAGCTAAAGGGAAGAATAATTTTAACAAAAATCATAGAGTCAAAATTTCAAGACAATAAGATTATATACATAAAAAATGTAACTCTCTACAAGAAAATTGGAAAACTTTCAGATACCGGTACTATGCGAAAAAGGAGAATAATTTTTTATGGTCATCTTCTCACAATGAATTCCAACAGATTAATTAAAGAAATCTTTGGCTTTTTCCGTAATCGCAAAACGAAATCCAACCGCTTTCTTTTTTATGGGACTTAACTGCTAAGGTCATCAGTCCCTAAGCTTACACACTACTTAACCTAAATTATCCTAATGACAAACACACACACCCATGCCCGAGGGAGAAATCGAACCTCCGCCGGTACCAGCCGCACAGTCCATGACTGCAGCGCCCGAGACCGCTCGGCTAATGCCGCGCCGCCAACTGGTTTAAAGAAACTGAGAAAGACCTAATAGAATTAAAGATGACAGAAAATTCACTTACTGACTGAACAGCTAAATTAATTACTAAAGATGAAAACATAAGGTTCCGAGATAAATCTACACGTAAGTCCAATCCCTTCATCTCGGAAGAAGAGAGGAAGAGATGATCAGAAAGAATGAAGAAATGGTGGACCCTATGAAAAGAACAACGCACAAAGAAATGATTGATAAAGCGTACCCCAAAAAGGGTGAAACGAAAGAAGAGAAGAGAGATTTAATTTTAGATTATTAATGATGACACTGTTAATGTGTCTGAGTAGCTTCATAAGTTTCTGTGTAGATACTGCTCAGTGGAGATGAAGTTCTTTATTTCAGTCTTAGACTTCACAACATTACTGATATTCAATATCCCATGTAAAGTTGCTGGAAATGTGTGTATCCATGTGTTTTGTTTTTTTTTTTTTTTGTGTAATCATTAGGTGCAAGCTGAGATTTGCTTTTCTGTTAACATTGTTGTTGTTGTTGTTGTTGTGGTCTTCAGTTCTGAGACTGGTTTGATGCAGCTCTCCATGCTACTCTATCCTGTACAAGCTTCTTCATCTCCCAGTACCTACTGCAGTCTACATCCTTCTGAATCTTCTTAGTGTATTCATGTCTTGGTCTCCCTCTACAATTTTTACCCTCCACGCTGCCCTCCAATACTAAACTGGTGATCCCTTGATGCCTCAGAATATGTCCTAGTAACCAATCCCTTCTTCAAGTCAACTTGTGCCGCAAACTCCTCCCCAATTCTACTCAATACTAACTCATTAGTTATGTGATCTACCCATCTAATCTTCAGTATTCTTCTGTAGCACCACATTTCGAAAGCTTCTATTCTGTTCTTGTCCAAACTATTTATCGTCCATGTTTCACTTCCATACATGGCTACAGTCCACACAAATACTTTCAGAAACGACTTCCTGACACTTAAATCTATACTCGATGTTAACAAATTTCTCTTCTTTAGAAACGCTTTCCTCGCCACTGCCAGTCTACATTTTATATCCTCTCTACTTCGACCATCATCAGTCATTTTGCTCCCCAAATAGCTAAGCTGCTTTACTACTTTAAGTGTCTCATTTCTTAATCTAATTCCCTCAGCATCACCCGACTTAATTCGACTACATTCCATTATCCTCGTTTTGCTTTAGTTGGTGTTCATCTTATATCCTCCTTTGAAGACACTGTCCATTCCGTTCAATTGCTCTTCCAAGTCCTTTACTGCCTCTGACAGAATTACAATGTCATCGGCTAACCTCAAAATTTTCATTTCTTCTCCATGGATTTTAATACCTACTCCGAACTTTTCTTTTGTTTCCTTTATTGCTGGCTCAATATACAGATTGAATAACACCGGGGACAGGCTGTTAACATGATCTATTCTGAAACAAAATTCAGATTCCTCAGCAAATATTCAATTCTTCTTCGTCGTGTTATTAAAGACAGCTGCCGACGGGAACGAGTATCAGAATGCTACGACCACAGCTCTCGCAAGGCCGCGTGATCTGGGAACGGGCCGAGTGACTGACCTAGAAGACGTAACGACTTTCTCGCAGTGATGCAAATGAAGCCGGCCGGCGCGGGCAGGCGGCAGTGGAGGCGCGGCGGGCGCCTCGTGGTTCGAAGACCGCGCGGGCATAATTCAATTTGTCGGGCCGCGCGGCCACCTGGGTCGGTTTCTCGGGAGGAGGCCGGGGGATCCCCGCGGCGGCGCAGCGTGGCGCCGAGCGCGCCATCTGTATGCAAATGGCGGCCGCCGCGCCTCCCGCTGACCGCGCGCGCTGCGCCCGCTGGACTCCGGCGGCCTCCCTCCTGGAGATTTATTGCGGAACCATTCGTACGCGCATCCTCATCATTCTGAGATCTTCTGCGTTTGTGCCGTACGTCTCTGGAAAAACAACGAAAACTCATCCGAAATCCGGGATGAAACAGAACGTGCAGCTCCAGTTATTCAGATTTCTTTTCTAAATCTACAAATTTCTTGTTCTTACTCTGCTTCCCTTTATTTTGCAAGACAGCGAAATTTGCGTAAAGCTATTCAAATTCCTGTCCTGCTGAATTTTTATTTACTTTATCTCCAACGACGGATCTTTTATTCGGATATGCAGTTTTGATGCGAAAGCATTGCGTTACTCTGGAGCAGGCTCCAGTTATAATTCTTCAGCTCAGGAGTTCTCGACAAGTTACAATGTGAACGATCTCGCATGTCACAGCAGGGTAGTCTACATGTAGCTCTCCATAGTAGCTGAGTAGCTGAAAGTAATCTCATTCCCGTTATGTGTACGTTGTTGTATTGTTTAGTGTTCAAGTACCCGTCAAATTCTTATATAGCGGTCGCTACGTCCTCATTACAGAGTTTCCCCCTACTCTTTCAACAAATATAAAAATCAGTCTTGAATTGCACAAGAATTTTGTTAGATACAGTTCGCCGATTTTAGTAGATAATTCTGTCATCTCCAGAAGTTTAAAAACCGGCTCAGATCGGAGGTTAGCTCACAATCACACGATAGTGTACTACACAAAATGGTTGAAATGGCTCTAAGCACTATGGGACTTGACTTCTGTGGTCATCATTCCCCTAGACTTAGAACTAATTAAACCTAACTAACCTAAGGACATCAAAAACACTCATGCCCGAGGCAGGATTCGAACCTGCGACCGTAGCAGAAGCGCGGTTCCGGACTGAAGCGCCTAGAACCGCTCGGCCGCACGGCCAGCTGTACTACACAGAAACGTCAAAGAATCCATACGACCGGCTGTTAAATGAAAACCGTATATCTGCCACAACTGGACCAACAACGGTTCCCTTCAAAGTGAATCACAAAACGCATTCAGACATTTATCCCACTGAGAGATGAAACGATCTGTTGCCTTTTCACAGAAAGCGGTCGGCCGCTAACGGTCCGACGGGCACACGTGCTCTTGCACTGACAGTGAAATCGATGTCCAGTCGTGTCTTTCTTTGGGTTGCCAAAGATGTGAATATCACACTTTGAAAGACCTGCGCTGTACAGACGATGTTGCAACGTTTCGCATCCAAATCGCTGAAGCGCAGCCTTCGTCCGAATGGCAGCGTCGCGGAGGGTGTTACAGTGAAACAACGTCGGCGTTTTGACTTTATAGAGCGTCGCAGACTCTGCAAAGTGTCTCAATAGCGCTGAGCCCTGCTGGTGACTCCGCACTCGAGGACTGGACGAGCAGAAGTCCCTGTACTTGAAGAAGAAGGTCTCATGACCCTACTGGAACTTGTGTGAACGGTTTTGGCTTCGTTTGGCGGGGCAGGTGTGGAATGTTTCCGCTGTTGGCTTTGTCGTTCGTCCTAGGGTTCTCGGAATGCTGTTGGCCGGAATCATTCAGTTCCGTATTAACGGCCCTACCCACGCTGGCAGTCGGATGACAGTTACTCATCAGCGGCTGGGTTGGGAAACGCTGCAACATCCTCCGCACATCCCGCACATTTCACTGTGTCATTTTCACACCCGTAGTGAAGAAAGATGCGAGTGTACGTTGCTTTCAGTCGCACGAGGGAGTGTAAATGTAGGTGCGGTTGTGGATCCGTCAGCGGCAGACTGCGTACTGCGAAACCGTAATTGATCCTAGTGGGATATATGTCTTTACATCTGTGGTGATTACTTTTTAATCGAACCATTCCATAGTCCTGTTGCGGTAGGTGTTCGGTGTTCACTTGACCATTTCTCACATATAAAACAAGTAAGTTAAAAACCAGCGAAGTTAGAACATAAAGAGACGCCCTTAGGTCACATTGGTAAATCTTGGTGAAGCGTTTGTATTGCAGTGGTACTCTTCGATCTGACTTAAAACAAGAATAAAACGTTCGGCTGATTATCCGCGATGTACGCTATCCTAGACAAGTGAGAAATGGCGTCAGGAAAATCAAGCTTTTTAACCTCCTCGTTAAAAACAAATGCACAGGAACTAAACAACGGAAAAGTAAACAGATTTCTTGAAACAAATAATCGCGAAAGAACGCATAATATATGCAGTGGACGGTGAAATCGCAGCTCCCGCTTAATACACACTAAGGTAACGAAAGTCAAGGGATATGCAGAAATATTCAGTCATACTGCCACTACAACCGTCCATAATTGCGGAAGTGTTGCCGGTGCTAGATGTGACCTCTCGCATGTGTCACACAAATTATCGATTATATCCATGTCAAGCGCTCTGAGAGGGCAAAACATTAGCTCGACTTGTCCAGAATCTTCTTCAAACAAATCGCCAACAATTGTGGCCTGATGACGTGGCGCATTCTCATCCATAAACATTCCATCGTTGTTTGGGAACAGGAAGTCCATGAATGGTTGCAAACGGTTTTCAAGTAGCCAAACATAACCATCTCCACTGATCAGGTCAGACGGACGAGAGCACCTATTCCGTTCCATATAAGCAGAACCCACTACATCATGGAGCCACCAACCTTTTGTATGGTCCCTTGTTGACAACGTGGGTCGTAGCTTCTTGGAGTCTGCACCAGACTCTAACCCTACCATCAGCTCTTACAAATTGAAGTCGGGACTCCTCTGACTGGGACACAGTTTTCAAGTCGTCTAGGATCCACCGATATGGCCACGAGCCATGAGAACCCCATACAGACTTGCTCACAGTTTCTTGGGTTCTGCACCACACTGTAACCCTACCATCATATATTATCAATTGAAATCGCGACTCCTCTGACCGGGCCACGGTTTTCCAGTCGTCTAGGATTCAAGTGATATGGTCACGAACCAGGAGATCTGCAGACTTGGGCCACAGTTTACTGGGTTCTGCCCCACACTCAGACCCTACCATCAGCTCTCATCAATTGAAATCCGGACTCCTCTGACCGGGCCTCAGTTTTCCAGTCGTCTAGCATTCAGCCGATATGGTCACCAGCCAGGCGAAGTTCTGCAGGTGACGTCTTGTTGTTAGCAAAAGACTTTCACGTCGGTTATCTGGTGACACAACCCATTAACGCCAGATTTCGCAGCACTGTCCTAACGGATACGTTCGTCATACGTCTCACATTGATTTCAGCGGCTATCTCACGCAGTGTTGCTTGTCTGTTAGCACTGACAAATGTACGCAAACCCCGCTGATCTCACTCGTTAAGTGAAAGCCGTCGGCAACTGTCTTGACCGTGGTGAGTGGTACTGCCCGAAATTTGGTATTCTCGACACTATCTTGTCACAGTGGGTCTCGGATATTGAATTCCCTAACGATTTCCGAATTGAAATGTTCCATGTGCCTAGCTCCAACTATGTGTTCCACGATAAATGTATGTTAATACCCGTCGTGTGGGCATAATCACGTCGGAAACCTTTTCAAGTGAATCACATGAGACTATATGACAGATCCGCCAATGCAGTTCCGCCATCTCTACATTTGCATAATTAAGTATGACACGATAATGTCAACCAACATTTCAATACCTTGAAGACCATTTATCACGCCTATATCAAAAGCGGCAACGCGAGTGCGAAACCTTAATAAAAGTAAGCACAGTAGGAGCGAAAGTGTCCGCTGAATCCTACAAGACCATACGAATCGCTTAACATAAGTATTAAATCCGACAGTTAAACCTTGAATGAGTAGCAAGCACACTAGAAGTATAAAAATGTCATTACATGTAAATGGAAATTAACAGGGGTCCGTGGATCGTTGTGTTTTATTATCAACTGATGGTGGCGCCAGTGACCAGTGTAGAAGTGGCTATTCGTTAAACTTTTGTGTGTCTTGGAGACGGCGTCGGTGGCCGAATGCAAGTTAACAGAACAAGCAAGTAAGTGAGGTGCGCTTAGGGAAAGATGTGAACTGGTGGCCGCCGAAATGTAAACGTGATAGAGCCACAGCGTACTACAACAGCATACGTATTAGGGCGTAACGACGAGGAGAAGGCCATTTTCTCGTAGAAAATGTCAAACCTGCAACAACTGTAGCAAACAGCTACCTCCTCCGTGATATTTACAGTTTTCTTTCTATTTCCTTTTTTGCGCTTACATTGTCTGTGACTGTTGTTCTACGCACTGTGTACCTGATTACAAGTGTTTACAGATTTACACGTTAGTATATTTCTGAGAAATATCTTACAACTGTCTTGAGCTACTGGTAGAATAATTTATTTAAGAAGTCATTTTCAGTCGTCTGACCGTCACCCGCTTCATATATATATAACAATAAACTGCATAAGTAATGTTATAGGCGTGCAGTGCCACAAATATGTTAACCGATGTGTAACAAACTGTCATGCACTCCCAAGGAATTATTCAAGGCATCATGTTAGGCGTAATATAAAACCATTATAGTCAGGTGATAAAACCATGAACTATACACTGGAAATGAAAGTTTACCATAATACTGAAATGCAACTCGTTACGACATGCAAATAATGTAAAAACGTAAATGGCTCAAATTTGTACACAGTTGCTTGTTATCAGTGCCGTAATACATCACCTGTTATCATATCGTATTATAAATTACACCATCAATCAATAAAAGTCTATGCTAGGTCTTAGAACGGATCGTCGTTAATGGCTGGCTCTGAGCACTATGCGACGTAACTTCTGAGGTCATCAGTCACCTAGAATTTACAACTAATTAAACCTAACTAACCTAAGGACATCACACACACCCACGCCCGAGGCAGGAGTCGAACCTGCGGTCGCTCGGTTCCAGACTGTAGCGCCTAGAACCCCACGGCCACAACCGGCCGGCGTCGTTAATGCTGTAATTAGATCCATATTACAGAGAACAGATTGAACAGCTGATAATTGTTTAGTGGTACAGCAAATGATGGTCATATTGTGTTGCTTCAGTCCGATCTCCAAAGGTGAAGTTCAAATTTTACAATCAAAAATTGTAATTATTGTTAGTCTGGTGAAAGACATATGGAAATGTATAAAACTCTGTCTCTGACAAAATTGTAGTTTTCTATACTTTTGCTCAAAAAAACTGCAAGGCAGTCTAGTGAAACTATATTATCGTCATCATAAAATCTCATAGCTAGCCGTTCAACTTCTATTATGAAAACCCTTATTCTGACGTGTCAGTATTCGAACATTTTCTAGAACCTTCTACTATAGGGCATGTCAGTATTCTGACAGAGAACCAAAACAGAAATTAATTACTCTTCCTACAAATCATGAAATATCAGTTCTCTAGTATGCGACTGCAATTTTAAATATATTCTCTAACCTTTCGTATCAATAGTGCTGCAATGCTCCTGCAAGCAACAGCCAACTTACCTCGTCTTGCCGCTGCAACTGCATAAATATATTGCATTCAGCACGTGCTAAAATAAAGTAAGAGAAATACTGCATTCCATGCCGAGTGAAATGCATGGCCACAACTATTGGTATAACTATCATTTATTTTATTTTTATAGAAATTAAATGATCAGGAGAGGTTTAGTCAACAAACCGTAAGCAGTGAAAAAAAATTAAAGGAAGCAATAAAAACTTTTAATTTACTACACTGAATCGCCAAAGCAATTGGTATAGGCATGCGTATTCAATTACAGATACACCGGGTGATCAAAAAGACAGTATAAATTTGAAAACGGAATAATGTAGATAGAGAGGTACAAATTGAAACACATGCTTGGAATGACATGGGGTTTTATTAGAACAAAAAAAGAAGGTTCGCAAAATGTCCGACAGATGGCGCTGGACAGCAAAACGTCAGGGACTGCGCATGACAATCGTGTATAAAAGGTGCTGTAATGAGAGAGACAATCAGTTGTGCCAGCAGTCGCAGGATGTTGACGTTACCTAAAAAGGCGCTTTTAGTGAAGCTGTGTTATCAAAACAGGGAATGTGTTAGTTCAGCGCTACCATCCTTTCGCCATAGGAAGGGGATTCCAACGGGTAAAGGTCCGTTGAAAAATGCAGCTGTGGCGAGTATGATTTCGAAGTTCGAAGTCACGGGTTGTTTAGACGATAGGCCGCGTAGTGACCGACCGAGCAAAAGGCGCAATGCTTCCGAGACAGTTCAGGAAGAAATGGAGACTGTAGAGGGTTCGTCTATGCACGAGGAAGTCACCGCTCGTGCAGTCGCACGTCGCACCGGCATTCCATACGCTACAGTTTGGTTGGCACTTAGGCGTACCCTCCGATGCTATCCGTACAAAATCCATCGGCATCATGAACTGTTACCTGGCGATTTAGTGAAGCGGAGGGCTTTTGCGGTGTGGGCGTTTCAAAAGATGGCGAAAAATGACGATTGGTTGAGTAACGTGTTGTGGACCGACGAAGCTCATTTCACGCTCCGAGGGTCTGTCAACGCCCACAACTGCAGAATTTGCGCTATCGAAAATCCTAGAACTGTGGTGGAAACTCCATTGCACGACGATAAAAAAAAATCACGGTATGGGTTGGATTAACCACATCTAACGTTATCGGGCCTTTTATCTTCGAGGAAATGCGTCATTCTGGTTTTGCAATTGCTACCGTGACAGGTGAGAGGTACGCCGGTATGTTACAGAATGGCATCATCCCCTAGCCTGGCTGATAAACACTGGCTGGAATGCACAATGTCGCTCCACCCCATATCGCTCGATGCGTGAAAGATCTCTTGCGCGCGTCGTTTGGTGATGATCGTGTGCTCAGCCGCCACTTTCGTCATGCTTGGCCTCTCAGATCCCCAGACCTCAGTCCGTGCGATTATTGGCTTTCAGGTTACCTGAAGTCGCAAGTGTATCGTGATCGACTGAAATCTCTAAGGATGCTGAAAGATAACATCCGTCGCCAATGACTCACCATAACTCCGGACATGCTTTACAGTGCTGTTCACAACATTATTCCTCGACTACACCTACTGTTGAGGAATGATGGTGGACATATTGAGCATTTCCTGTAAAGAACATCATCTTTGCTGTGTCTTACTTTGTTATGCTAATTATTGCTATTCAGATGAAGCGCCATCTGTCGGAATTTTTTTGAACTTTAGTATTTTTTTGGCTCTAATAAAACGCCGTGTCATTCCAAGCTTGTGTGTCAATTTGTACCTCTCTGTCTACATTATTCCGTGATTTATTCAGTTTTCAAATTTATACTGACTTTTTGATCATAGGCAGAATACGGCAATGCGGTCGGCAACGCCTATGTAGGACAGCAAGTGTCTGGCGCAGTTATGAGATCGGTTAATGCCGCTATAATGGAAGGTTATGAAGATTTCAGTGAGCTTGAACGTGATGTTATAATCGGCGCTGGAACGATGGGACATAGCATCTCCGCGGTAATGACGAAGTAGGGATTTTCCCGTAAGACCATTTTACGAGTGCACCGTGAATATCAGGAATTCGGGAAAACATCAAATCTCCAACGTCCCTGCGGGCGTAAAAAGATCCTGCAAGAACGGGACCTACAACGACTAAAGAGAATCGTTCAATGTGACAGAAGTGCAACCCTTCCGCAAGCTGCCGCATATTTCAATGCTGGGCCATCAAAAAGTATCAGCGTGCGAACCAATAAATGAAACATCATCGATATCGGCTTCCGGAGCCTAAGGTCGGCTCGTGTACCATTGATGAATGCACGACACAAAGCTTTACGCCTCGCCTGGGTCCGTCAACAACGACAGTGGACAGTTGATGACTGGAAACATGTTACCTGGTCGGACGCGTCTCGTTTCAAACTGCATCGAGCGGATGGACGTGTACGGGTATGGAGACAACCTCATGAATCCATGGACCCTACATGTCAGCAGGGGACTGTTCAAGCTGGTGGAGGCTCTATATTGGTGGAGTGGGGCGCGTGCAGTTGGGATGAGAAGGGACTCCTGTTACGTCTAGATACGACTCGGACAGGTGACACGTACGTAAGCATCCTGTCTAATCACATGCATCCATTCATGTTCATTGTGCATTCCGACAGACTTGAGAAATTCCTGCAGGACAATGCGACACCCTAACGTCCAGAACCGCTACGGAGTTGTTCCAAGAAGACTCTTCTAAGTTTAAACACTTCTTCTGACCACCAAACTTCCCAAACATGAACTTATTGAGCATACCTGGGATGCCTTACAACGTGCTGTTCAGAAAAGGTCTCCACCCACCCGTGCTCTTACGAATTTATGGACAGCCCTGAAGGATTCATGGTGTCAGTTCCCTCCAGTGCTACTTCAGACTTTAGTGGAATCCATGGACCATCATGATGCGGCACTTCTGCGTGCTCGCGGGGGCCCTACACGATATTAGGCAAGTGTACCAGTTTCTTTGGCTCTTCAGTGTATATTCTTAAAATTGAAGATTCATACACTGACAAACTATGTTCAGACCTTTCTTTTCCTTGGACATTTGATTAGCAAAAACTTTAATTTTTCCACGTTGTCTCTAATCAATAATCACATATCTGGCCACTACAAAGATGTGAATATTAATGTAGGCATACACAAATCTGACAATATGCAGTTTGAAAGCAACCAACAGCTAAGTGCAACAAAATAGTAAATTACGAAAAATCCTCGAATAATACCAAGAATTCCTCTGGCGCTATTAGCACGGTCAGGGCAGTCTGCAACCTCTCTAGCTGCGGGTTTTCTCCATGCTACGCTGCATCCGATTACTACCACTCGCGACGATGATATGTCATACTCAGAGTCTGTGTATGAACGCAACAGCAGAATCAGTAGCCAACTTTACAAAAATAAAGTAAAATAAAAATAAAATAAATTAACGTCCAACTTTCAAGGTGAAGTGAAAATAACTCAAACGCAGAGTAAGAAAACGTGCAGAAAGGCAAGAACTGCCAAGTATATATGCGAAACGAAGTCCTTCGACATCAGCCTCTGATAACAAAGAGGGAGGAAGCAGTCGTTTGGAGAATATGTGAACAAGAGGCAGAAACACGGTAAGTACGGTGGAAACCAACTTTATAAACAAGAACGCTGTTTTTAGTTTAAAACGAACAAAAATGTACAAATACACGTATCCAAGTTGCAGAATAGCCATAGAAGATGCTTTATAAATGAAAGCGATGCGCCTCTCGTGTAAAAGTCTCGTTATTTAAATTGCAGTAAACTTAAGATAGAGAAACATTTAACTGTTGGACTTAGTGGCCTACATACATCAATAGTGACTATTATCTCATAATCAATAGGCTCTGTGCCGTCTGTGACGATAAGTACCTGAGACGGTCCTAATAGATGTTCATTGTGTTGCATCTTATAGCAACTTACATGTGTTATATGCGACATCTGTTCAAAAAATTCCAGAAACTTGTCTGGAAACGATCTATTTATGTGTTACATTAGAAACAAAAGCGCAGAAATAATAAGCAGAGTATGATCACACCTAAGTCACTGAACGGACGATGCAGGACGAATTAAAATATTTAAACTCGTGTTTAAAATGAACGTCTGGCACATCGACAGGCGGGCAGTCATTATTATGTGCAAAAAGCAAACGGAAATAATAAATGAAGCGAGGTTCACGTAAGAAGATCTACAAGCGGTATCTGACGCTTATCGGCAAATGTTTTAGCTTTTCTGTGAGAGAGGCAATATAAAAAAGAATAGGAAAATTTTAGGGCGCAATTAAATAGGGATGGAAGTATGCATCAACACTTTGATTCTCAGAGATGTAGATAACCTGATGAAAATTGCAGAACCCTTACATGAACTAAAGGGTTCAAAAGAGCCCACATAGCAGATAATTAAGAATGAACTAAGAAAATATTACAGTGCTGAAGGACATCGAAAATGGAATAACGACTTTTATAATTGGCAAAGCTTCAACAGAAGAAGTAAAACAACTTGACTACCTAGCGATGATATTTACTAGAGGAATAATACGTCTTGACTGAAGCGAAACATTGGCCAGTGAGACCACCAGATAACGAGTAATTTGTTCATGTAGATATTACAAATTAAATTTCAAAAAGAAGAGATGCCCGATATAAGAGGAAAGGAAAGAGTTATGCAGAAATCCTGGTAGAAAGACATACATGTTAGTTGGATATGGCATGCAAAAGAGATTGTGAAAGTGACGAGGAGATGGGATGGTGGGGTCTGTTCGAGATTACATTATGACACGAATACGTACAGAAGAAATCCAACATAGCCCTCAAATAAATTATACATTGCTGTCTCCAAAGTGATTAGAAAATCATTTATTTCCATAGACCTTGAAAGGCGCAAAACACTGAATCAGTCGGAAGGCCATTAATTGCAAAGAAAATAGACAGAAAGGGTCGAGCGTAAGCTATTATCGACTGTTCATCAACTAAACTGTTCTCTGTGCACAAACCGCCTTAAAAGAAAAGCTGCAACTTTAACAAGGGATTACTTTTCAAAAGGTTGGAAGAAAATGCTGATTGAGAGCAACACCGTGTCTATGGCCGTGCTCAAAAATGATTACACCGTGACACAGAGTAGCGACGTATAAAACTGAAAGTGCGTTCGAAGAGGGAGAATCAAGTCAGCAGCCCTCCCCCTTGCTTAAGAGAAAAAAAAATTATCATTTAACATTCAAGGACAATTAATGACGTTCGCTGTCTTATGTCATCTGAGAGCGCTACGTTATGATAACGTCTGCAAAATGTGAATGTAATGTGCTGCATGTCCGAAAAACGAAACATTCTACGCAATCATCACAGTTCGTGGAAGAAACACGTTCATGTTCAAGTGACAATTCGTTTCGTAGATCAGATTTTTACTTCAAATTACATGCAGGTTGTCTGTGAAGTCAGAGTGTGAACACAGTGCATATCTCCAGTACAACCACAAATGTTTAAGAGAAGCCTTCTTTTTGCTGAGTGCTTTACTATGTTTCTCATAATCTGACGCGCGTGTGGCCTATAGATACTCTACTGGATGACGAGACCTTCTGAAGCATCACTTACTCTCAATCGTCGTCGCAGCATCTAGAGTATTATATATTGCTGCAGAATGAACCGCGATCAGTCAGCTGCCACTGACACCTCTAGAAACATTATGGACGTCGAGGAAAGAGACCCGCCCCTCGCGGATAAGTCGTATATATATATATATAGCACAGCAATCGAGGAAGCGGAAGCAGCTGTCAGAGCTCCGTGATTGGTCGACAACGCCCCGGGTCTCGCTTTCGGGGAAGTCATTTTTCTCTCCCCCGGTAATCGGATAACCTGTCGGGTCGTTTTCTACTCTGTCGCGTGACGTGGCGGCTTTCGTCGCACGAGCGCTGATGAGTTTCCTCTGCCGCCCTCACCTAGCCAGGAGTTCGCTGTCTCTCAGTGTGGTGCTGTTTTGTTTTCTCTTCTAATACTGCCAGAGGTCGTAAATGAATATTCTCTCCCAGGTTGCTGATTCAAGCGACAAAATTTGTTCTAATCTTATTTTCGTTTATACATTATTGAGCAATGAACTTCCTTGCAGTACCAACTTCATGTGCTGTACCAGCAGTTATTGTGATCAATATTTCTTACACACCTCTTAAGGGGGTAGGACGTCAAACAGGCCGACTTGGAGCAGGAGAGACACCACAGGACATTTTAACTTCCACTGTTTATACTTTTACAAATAAATTCATAAAACGTTGTCAGCATGACCAGGAAGGATTTAGAATTCACACTAATAGCAGTCGAACTTCGAAAACATAACGAAATAATTTTCTTTGCATCTGAAATTTCATCATTTTTTCACTTGCTAATGGCAGCATTTGTTGTTATAGGTACACTTTTCTTCATAAGTAAGAGAGATTCTTCCATGAATTTTGCACAACATACAAACCGTATTTAAAAGTGTATGAAAATCTATAATTTTCCAAATCTATTAAAAACTGAGGTAAACATTTAGGTAATTAACTATAAAATTTGTGTTTTTTCTAAACATGAAATTTAAAATATAACAGCTCATTCGTTTTTTCATTAATTAAATAAATTCTAGTGTTTCATACTCCTGTAAGCATGGTATGTATGCTGTACAAAATTCATTGAAGAATCTCTTTTACTTATGAAGAAAAGTGTACCTATAGCAACAAAGGCAGCCATAAGTAAGTGAAAAAATGATGAAATTTCACATGTAGAAAAAATTATTTTCTTATGTTTTCGAACTTGCACTGAAACGAGTGTGAATACTGACAAAGTTTTATGACTTTATTTGTAAAAGTATAGACACTGGAAATTAAAATGTCCTGTGATGCCTCTCTTGCTCCAAGTCGGCCCGTTTGACGTCCTACCATCCTTAATTTCTCATATGGTGTACTTGTTCTGTTCTTCCACAGTTCACTTCTCTAGATATGGATGGTAGACTGGCGCGTAAGTTGTCACTGATAACTTTCAATTTTAACTCGGATTTTACCACGTAACTGACAACATGCTTTACGCTTCCCACAGAATACTGAAGTGTTACTCTTTTCCAGTCCAGTACAAAAAATTTATATTTCAAACTAAAAGTTTATCTAGTTTGACAGTAGTGAGCTGTTACTATTAGATGCCTTAGAAAGAAATACCCTGGGAATATTAATTATGCACTGTTGCCATTTTTCTGGGTGCACTCAGCCTCGTGATGCCAATTGAGGAGCTACTCGACCGGACAGTAGCGGCTCCCGTCAAGAATACCATCTTACGACCGGGCCAGCGGTGTGCTGACCACACGCCCCTCCTATCCGCATCCGTGCCGTTCTGGGGGCTGCAGTCCGGAACCGAGCGGCCGCTGTGGTCGCAGGTTCGAATCCTGCCTCGGTCATGGATGTGTGTGATGTCCTTAGGTTAGTTAGGTTTAATTAGTTCTAAGTCCTAGGCGACTGATGACCTCATAAGTTAAGTCGCATAGTGCTCCGAGCCATTTGAACCATTTGAACCATCCTATCCGCATCCTCCAACGAGGATGACACGGCGGTCGGATGGTCCCGATTGGCCACTCGTGGCCTGAAGATGGAGTGCTAAAAAGTATGACTCGGTCCTTAAAATACACATGTGACCACATAAATAGTTTCGACGATCCGGGCGGGCTCAGATGCAAAATAAGAAATACGAGAGCGTGCTGAAAAGTAATGCCTCCGAAGTTTTTAAGTGAAAAATCTTAGAGCTTTTTAAACGAAACAGACGTTATTAATAATCTACATCTTTGTTCTTCACAGCTGCATATTTATGTCTCAATATAGTCGCCCAGGTGACGAATACATTTCTCCCGACGAGAGACCTGTTTGTGGATGTCGTCACCATAGAATGTTTGACTTAGTTGAAGGAGCCATAACACCAGCTCTGCTTGCACCGCTCCATTACTGTCAAAGTGAAGTTCTCGGAAGTGTTCTCTTAAGTTCTGGAAATATGTGAAGATCCGATGGGGACCAGTATGGACTGTATGGAGGATGACCGATGGCATTGAACCCAAGGCGTCGGATTGTTCCAGATGTTATAGTGCTCGTTTGTGGTCTGGCATTGACACGTGGAAAGAGAACGTGCTCCATGCATGGACGAATTCATCGAATTCGTGCTTTCAGTTTTCTGACGGCCTCGCAGAACCTTGCAGAGCTTATGTTGGTACTTTTAGGCAAGAATTCTAACAACAGCTTTCATTCTTAAATGAATTACAGGCGGATGCCCGAGAACAGAATAAAAAATTCGGAATCATTACTTTTCTGCCCACCTTCGTTGATCTTTCACGTAGTTACAAGTGAAAAAAAAAAAGGATGCACACTCCGCAACTGATTGGAAATAAAAATAATTTCACTTGACTTTAGTTCAGTTTGTAAACGAAACGAATGTCTACTCACCGCAGAACAGCATAAATCAGGTTATCAGCCCCCTAGAACTTAGACTAGTTAAACCTAACTAATCTAAGGACTTCACACATATCCGTGCCCGAGGCAGGATTCGAACCTGCGACCGTAGTGGTCACGCGGTTCCAGACTGAAGCGCCTAGAACCGTTTGGCCACGCCGGCCGGCAAATAAACTTACAGGCACTCCCGCTCGTTGTAACTGATTATTTACTCCCTTTAGAAGAAATCTTTTAGCATTAACTGCAATAATCCCATCTTGGAGCAAACATAAGTACGTCAGACTTAAATGAATACAGATCTACGATTGGCGAATAAAACTTCGCACAAAACCTTTTTCTGTGACAGTGACGCCACCACTGCTTTCGCATCCGTCGTCAGTGTGCTGCAGTCCCGTGGGCTCAAAACTGGCTGGTGGCTAAGAAGCACTTTGAAGACGACATGGAACTGACTTCATTCAAAAATGTTAGTTACAGTATTTTTGCCCACTTGCTGCCCTATTCTCATCAGTCAACAACAACTTAAATGTTTTTCTCTTTCATATTTGAAATCGAAACCTTACCGAGGAACAAAATAAAGTACGCAACGGGACTTTACAGTACTAAAAATACGTGTACTCTTCCATTGAGTGAAATTCAGACATAATTGCATACATATTACCAGGTAAAAGGCAGTCATAACTTCAGATTCATTATGTCAACTGTTAAGGCCAAAGAAGGGAATTCATATGTTTAAGAATCAGGTAAGGAAACAGCAGTACTCGTTCAGTGTAAATAGGTACTTTCGAGTGCTCAGCGGAGATGTCGATACCATTGTATGCACAATATTTCGGAGAGACACCTACACCAACTTCTTCAGGTGGTGTGAGTTGTGTTGCTGTTTGTACTCTCTGCCTATTCTCATCTATTCTGAATTGATCCCGGACATGGAAAATTGAAATTGGCGTTTGGAGTCAATGGCAGGGAGGCCCCTTGCGGGGCAAATCCGACCGCCTTGGTGCAGGCATTATTACATTCGACGCCACAGTGGGCGACCTGCGCACTGGATGGGGATGAAATGATGACGAAGACAGCAGAACACTCAGTCTCTGATCGGAGAAAATACCAGACCTAGCCAGGACGGCAGTCCGTCACGCTGACCACTCAGCTATCGGGGCGCACATCCCGGACGTGGAGTACACACAGTAACACAGGTCGCATCAACGGAAGAGGAGAGCAGGGTCGGTCATTGAAACATTGTCCATAAAGTGGAATCTGCACCTCGTATGAACACTAAAAAGCACACAGTTATTCAATCACGCAGAGAAAACCTGATAGAGCAGCACGATACGATTAGAAATGAAGTTTATGGCGAGTAGAATGAAACTAAATACGAATAGGTGAGAGAAAAATAGAAATATATATCGAGAAAGATATGATTCTAGGAAAACTGACACTGGATAAAGGAAGATTATTCGTATTTTCAGAGAAGTAAAACGTGGAGATGTTAACTTACGAAGACCACATGACGAACCACTGTTGTTTGTTGTTGTCTTCAGTCCTGAGACTGGTTTGATGCAGCTCTCCATGCTACTCTAGCCTGTGCAAGCTTCTTCGTCTCCCAGTACCTACTGCAGCCTACATCCGTCTGAATCTGCTGAGTGTATTCATCTCTTGGTCTCCCTCTACGATTTTCACCCTCCACGCTGCCCTCCAATACTAAATTGGTGATCCCTTGATGTCTCCTCAGAACATGTCCTACCAACCGATCCCTTCTTCTGGTCAAGTTGTGCCACAAACTTCTCTTCTCCCCAATCCTATTCAATACTTCATCATTAGTTATGTGATATACCCATCTAATCTTCAGCATTCTTCTGTAGCACCACATTTCGAAAGCTTCTATTCTCTTCTTGTCCAAACTATTTATCGTCCATGTTTCACTTCCACACGTGGCTACACTTAGTTATGTGATATACCCATCTAATCTTCAGAATTCTTCTGTAGCACCACATTTCGAAAGCTTCTATTCCCTTCTTGTCCAAACTAGTTATCGTCCATGTTTCACTTCCATACGTGGCTACACTCCATACAAATACTTTCAGAAATGACTTCCTGACACTTAAATCTATACTAGATGTTAAAAAATTTCTTTTCTTCAGAAACGCTTTCCTTGCCATTGCCAGTCTACATTTTATATCCACTCTACTTCGACCATCATCAGTTATTTTGCTCCCCAAATAGCAAAACTCCTTTACTACTTTAAGTGCCTCATTTCTTACTCTAATTCCTTCAGCATCACCCAACTTAATTCGACTACATTCCATAATCCTCGTTTTGCTTTTGTTGATGTTCATCTTATATCCTCCATTCAAGACACTGTCCAGCCGTTCAGCTGCTCTTCCAAGTCCTTTGCTGTCTCTGACAGAATTACAATGTCATCGGCGAACCTCAAAGTTTTTATTTCTTCTCCATGGATTTTAATACCTACTCCGATTTTTCCCCTTGTTTCCTTTACTGCTTGCTCAATATACAGATTGAATAACATTGGGGAGAGGCTACAACCCTGTCTCGCTCCCTTCCCAACCACTGCTTCCCTTTCATGCCCATTGACTCTTATAACTGCCATCTGATTTCTGTACAAATTGTAAATAGCCTTTCGCTCCCTGTATTTTACCCCTGCCACTTTTAGAATTTGAAGTAGGGAATACCAGTCAAAATTGTCAAAAGCTTTCTCTAAGTCTACAAATGCTAGAAACGTAGGTTTACCTTTCCTTAATCTTTCTTCTAAGATAAGTCGTAAGGTCAGTATTGCCTCACGTGTTCCAGTGTTTGTAAGGAATCCAAACTGATCTTCCCCGATGTAGGCTTCTACTAGTTTTTTCATTCGTCTGTAAAGAATTCGTGTTAGTATTTTGCAGCTTTGGCTTATTAAACTGATTGTTCGGTAATTTTCACATCTGTCAACACCTGCTTTCTTTGGGATTGGAATTATTATATTCTTCTTGAAGTCTGAGGGTATTTCGCCTGTTTCATACATCTTGCTCACCAGATGGTAGAGTTTTGTCAGGACTGGCTCTCCCAAGGCCGTCAGTAGTTCCAGTGGAATGTTGTCTACTCCGGGGGCTTTGTTTCGACTCAGCTCTTTCAGTGCTCTGTCAAACTCTTCACGTAGTATCGTATCTCCCATTTCGTCTTCATCTACATCCTCTTCCATTTCCATAATATTGTCCTCAAGTACACCGCCCTTGTATAGACCATCTATATACTACTTCCACCTTTCTGCTTGCTCTTCATTGGTTAGAACTGGGTTTCCATCTGAGCTCTTGGTGTTCATACAAGTGGTTCTCTTATCTCCAAAGGTCTCTTTAATTTTCCTTACAACTAGTGAGATAAGCCTCTACATCCTTACATTTGTCATCTAGCCATCCCTGCTTAGCCATTTTGCACTTCCTGTCGGTCTCATTTTTGAGATGTTTGTATTTCTTTTTGCCTGCTTCATTTACTGCATTTTTATATTTTCTCCTTTCATCAATTAAATTTAATATTTCTTCTGTTACCCAAGGATTTCTACTAGCCCTCGTCTTTTTACCTACTCGATCCTCTGCTGCCTTCATTACTTCATCCCTCAAAGTTACCCATTCTTCTTCTACTGTATTTCTTTCCCCCATTCCTGTGAATTGTTCCCTTATGCTCTCCCTGAAACTCTGAACAACCTCTGGTTCTTTCAATTTATCCAGTTCCCATCTGCTTCAGTTCCCACCTTTTTGCAGTTTCTTCAGTTTTAATCTACAGGTCATAACCAATAGATTTTGGTCAGAGTCCACATCTGCCCCTGGAAATATCTTACAATTTAAAACCTGGTTCCTAAATCTCTGTCTTACCATTATATAATAAATGTGATACCTTTTAGTATCTCCAGTGTTCTTTCATGTATACAACATTCTTTCATGATTCTTGAACCAAGTGTTATCTATGATTAAGTTGTGCTCTGTGCAAAATTCTACCAGGCGGCTTCCTCTTTCGTTTCTTAGCCCCAGTCCATATTCACCTACTACGTTTCCTTCTCTCCCTTTTCCTACACTCGAATAACAGTCACCCATGACTATTAAATTTTCGTCTCCCTTCACTATCTGAATAATTTCTTTTATTTGATCATACATTTCTTCAATTTCTTCGTCATCTGCAGAGCTAGTTGCCATACAAACTTGTACTACTGTCGTAGGTGTGGGCTTCGTATCGATCTTGGCCACAATAATGCGTTCACTATACTGTTTGTAGTAGCTTACCCGCATTCCTATTTTTCTGTTCATTTATACTATTAAGTGTAAATGAAGAGCCAGGCACTGTCCCGAAGTGTGGTAGAAGTGAAAGAGGAAACCGATTTGGAGAAAGTACTTGATCCAGAAATGCTGCCTAAGTCTGGTAGAGAGCAAAAAAGGCTACTCGTTTATATGCCTTCAGGGTTACTGTAATCTGTGGATCATGTAGAAACCACCAGATTTTGAGCAGATGTTAAAAATCTATGAAACAGGTGGCTTAGGTAAACATTTCCAAAAAAGCATTTAGCATCACATGACTAATGAATTCAGGTGCAGACAAAAGTGAAAACTAATGGACACTTTGTCTCAAAAGGCATGCTTCTATCCTGATGACCGGAGTAATATACAGAAGCACAGAAAGAATAATTTAAGGCTTAGTGGGCGACGATTATTGTCTTTTCTGAAAGGTATCAACTTTTTTCCTCAAGAGAACCGGTAGCGGCATCTACTGTTACTATTGTAAATTTGAAAGATGATTTCTGTCGCTGAAATCCGCAGTGTCAGTGAAAAGAAATTGAAATTTAAGACATTCATGTTATTAAAATGAATCTTGGAGAAGGAAATAATGTGGTTCCGAGGAGGAGGAAAAGGTTAATAGTGTCTAACGTCCCATCGACAACTAGGTAATTAGAGACGGAGCAAGCGTTCAGATTAGGGAAAGATGGAAAAGGAAAGCGGCCCTAATCTTTCTAAGGAACCATCCTACCTTTTGCCTAAAGCGATTCAGGGAAAAGCACGAAAAACTTAAATCATAACGACCGGACGCGGGTTTGAATTGTCGTCTTACCGAATTCGAGCCAAGTGCATTAACGAGTGCGCTACATGATTCCGACCTTACATGATGATGTACTTGTTGTCGTATCCACATTTAAGTCAGTGACAGTATATTTCAAGGCTATTAAACAGAATATTACTTCCATAGGAAGGAAAATAATTTATTTATCTCTCGCATAATAATAAAGTGAGACTAGGTTCAAGGAAGCAATACAATATTACCTAAAAAAATAACGCAAGTGGAACACAAAGTTTATTGACTGGAGCGACACAGCGATGCAACAATACGTCGTTTAACTATGAGGATCTCATGGCTCTGAACAGAATGCTTTTCGAAGATCTAGAAATTCCAGATCTGCCAACTCACTTGTATCAATGTTCTTCAGTTACCGTAGGTGAATACACTAAGGTGGTTTCTTATGGTCAGTTGTAAGTAGGCTGTTTAGGTTTTTATATTGGTAACGCCACGTAGCGCTCTGTATGAAAATCACTGTTTGTGCTGTGTACAGTCTGTGACTGGTCAGCATTGTTGTAACATTCGCCATTGTAGTGTTGGGCAGTTGGCTGTTAACAGCGCGTAGCGTTGCGCAGTTGGAGGCGAGCCGCCAGCAGTGGTGGATATGGGGAGAGAAATGGCGGAGTTTTGAGAGCGGGTGATCTGGACGTGTGTCCATCAGAGACAGTACATTTGTAAGACTGGATGTCATGAACTTATATAAATGTAAATACATTGTTTGTTGTTTATCAAAAATCTTTCATTTGCTAACTATGCCTATCAGTAGTTAGTGCCTTCAGTAGCTTGAATCTTTTATTTAGTTGGGAGTAGTGGCGCTCGCTGTATTGCAGTAGTTCGAGTAACGAAGATTTTTGTGAGGTAAGTGGTTTGTGAAACGTATAGGTTAATGATAGTCAGGGCCATTGTTTTGTAGGAATATTTGGAAGTCAGAATGCGTTGCGCTAAAAATATTGTGTGTCAGTTTAGTGTTGATCAGAATAAGTAAAGAGCGAAATGTCTGCGTACGTGCACATAACGTAAGAGGTTTACCAGCACAGTAATTCAATAATTTTTCCAAGGGGCCGTTTCACAGTGTGCCGACTACTCTTGGCGCGTAACGGACAGATTTTTTTTATCTGTGTGATCATTCCAATTCAATTTTTCTACTAGCCCTGTAAAATGTGCTAAAGAGAGTACTATTATCTAACATAAACGCAAAATGGTGGTCATTACCTAGTAAAAGCCTCAGGTGAATAAACCTCAATATAGACGAACCAGCGAATACCATGCGCGAAAGGTGGGAAGATCAGGTTCGTCTTGTGGGCGGATGTTAACCTGTACGCTGTAATTCATCCAGCTGTTTGATGCTCTCGAGAGATAGTTAAGTCTCTTTTCCGGGAATTAGTGTTGACTAGTTTGTCGCAACGCTATTAATGATAGGCCTCGCGTGCTTATTAATGTCTGCTGCTCATGAGCAATTATCTTGATTCCAACTGACCTTCATTTCTAACAAGCCAGAAGACTCCAAGATTAGATCGCAAAACGTTTCTAAACTTCCGTTTTAGGCTCTGTAATTACAGCTTCATTTAGCAAAACGGACATATCTTTGCCTTCTTTTTATAGCTTCAGTGGTAAAAGACAGTAATCGCCTAATGTTTCGGAGAAAATTGAAACTCCTTGCGTCTGAGGATGACAAACAGTTTGCAGTGGAAGGGCATTACTAGGCGAATGTGGAATAGTGTTTAGTAACGACTGAGTCTGTCCATGGAGACAATTATTATGACAGGGAAAAGCATTCCAAGAGAATGGCGGGTAGAGTTTTTTTCTAGCTGGAAGAGAATGTGAATTAGTGGGACTACTTTAAACAAAAATGTGCGACTTCTGTACTGAGTCTCAAAGGCTACACACCCACTGAAAAACACGTTTTTAGCTTCTCTATCATTGTAACAAGTCAACAGAATTACCAGCTTCAGAGCCGCAAAGTACGGAAAGTACAGGAATTAGGGCCGGCGGAGCGGAACATCTTCTAAATATTGGAAAAAGTAAGATTTGACCTACAAGAGAGAGCAATATGATCTTATTTAATCAACGACTACTTTTAACAGGTTGTGGTTGGCGTAGTCATAGTGGTTTTCTAGGGAAATTCATTGTCATCATGATATGAAAGTCGTTCAGTGGTGCCAACAGCAGTTATGTTCATATGCACACTACAGCATGCAGATTTATTTAAATTTTTTCAGTAGTTAACATTTGCTGTAAAGGTTACAATCTATGTATTATAATGCAATGTCCTATTCAATTTGTACACGTGCTGTTATTGTTCTTATCTTGTTTAACGCACCATGGTACATGTGAAAATTTCTCGCTTTAGCAAGGCGCTACGACTGATTCCGTCGACAAGAAGATGAAAATGCTTTCAAAATTAGAAGTTTAATAAATGAAGTCACATCAAATTTTCCCTACGGTCATGACTTCCTTTTTGGAAGAACGTAACACTGTTTGTTTCATCTTGACCTACGCTTAAAGCAGAAATACCCGATCATACATAACGTCATTCACGCGAAATATCTAACCTTTTGCTTCATGTACGTTAGATGCTTCAGATCGGCGTCACATTATGCGGCTGTATTGATAAACAAAGGACACAGATGTACGCGTGCACTGATTTACTGATAGCACGGATACAACTCTCCAGTAACAAATGCACGTACTTCATCTTTACGCAATTAAACCACGTCAAAATAATGAGAAACAATAACGCAAATATAAATAAAAACAACAATAAACAAAGTAAGTGAGCATACGATGTCGTTATGAGCGAAAAAACTTCGATTTATATGCACTTTAGTACTGCAATACGTGTTTTTCTTCCACCAGTATTCTTTCATCTTCTCACTATGAATCCCTTTTCTCTTCTCAGACCATTTTCACCATGTCTTCTTCTCACTTTTGTCTTGGAATCATTCCACTTTTAACAGATTCTTCTTAAAAATCTCTCGTTCTGTTGCACCTTTTCTCGATTACGCTGTTGCTTTCCAAATCTTTCCTAAGTTCTTGAGTTCGTGCTATTATTGATTTCATGTTGCAAACATATTTAAAAATCTGTTTGGTTAACCTGTTGCTGTTCATCCAGTAGAAATGTCCAAAAAATGGCAGTCGCCTCTTCCATTATATTTCGGTTATATTTTCTATGCTTCGATGTAAGTTACCATTATTTCTTAATTTCTTTAGTTATTCATCAACATAAAATTTTCTGCCCTTCAAAGTAATCCCGCTCAAATTTAATACACTTGTGCCAGTGTTTTATCCAGTCTTGGAAGCACATCTGGAACTCACTTTTCGTCGTGAAGTTCAGCTCCTTCCCCGATTGTGTTTTTATCTCATCAGTGGTGGCAAAACGACTTTCATTTATTGTTTTATTCAGCCTTGGGAATAGATAGAAGTCACGGCACCCTGTTTACGCGGAAGGTTTTCCTTTTTGCCAAAAATAACGAACAAACATTGAAGTGTCAGCTGGAGCATTATTCTGAAACAATTTCGACGAGTGTTTGTGCCACCACTCAGGTCTTTTCTTCTTCTTCTTCTTCTTCTTCTTCTTCTACTTTCCGGAGTGCTTCACGCAGAGGACGGATAACTTCCAAGAGGGATTCCTTATTAACTGTATGACCATAAGTTGTCAGTTAAGAATTTTATTATTGATGGTGCAACCTGCTGAAGAACTTGAGCATGGAAGCTGTCAGGGCAACAATTTTCCCTTCCTTCAACTTGACAATTGCTGTAGCTACCTCTTCATACGTAAATGGACCGACTGCAGTTTCAGTATTATATTCATGCTGCATGTCCATTCGCATATTCATATGTATTTGAGAATCAGAATTTGCATCTTGCGCATCATCTCCGGCCGCGGTGGTCTCGCGGTTCTAGTCGCGCAGTCCGGAACCGTGCGACTTACGGTCGCAGGTTCGAATCCTGCCTCGGGTATGGATGTGTGTGATGTCCTGAGGTTAGTTAGGTTTAAGTAGTTCTAAGTTCTAGGGGACTAATAACCACAGCAGTTGAGTCCCATAGTGCTCAGAGCCATTTGAACCATTTGAACTTGCATCATCATCGGGACGGGGTTTCAAACGGTTCAAATGGCTCTGAGCACTATGGGACATAACTTCTGAGGTCATCAGTCTCATAGAACGTAGAACTACTTAAACCTAACTAACGTAATGTCATCACACACATACATGCCCGTGGCAGGATTCGAACCTGCGACCGTAGCGGTCGAGCGGTTCCAGACAGTAGCGCCTAGAGCCGCTCGGCCAGACGGGGTTTCTGCAACAGCATATTCTGCAGTGCCTCTCCAGCCCTGTGTCAGTGTCTTGTCAACTTTTTTCAAGGTTGCCAACAATAACGGTGTTTTGGCATCCTCTCTCACGATTTTATTGGGGGTTCCCCACATATTGTTTTGTAACTGTTGTACAGAATGATCCCACTGTCGTTTTTTTGGTCTCAAATAGAACTGTTCTGTATTATTCTGTAATTTTCATGTAGATATGTAGTCTTGCCAGCTTTTCCCTAGCGTTGTTTCCTCGCTGATAGCATTTACGATCCAACCTAGTACTTTTCCTCATATTAGTGAGTTCTCTTCTCCAAGCATTTTTCGAACGTTATTTTGTGGGTATGTTTTTACGTGGTTTTGCTAGTATTTGTGCATTTTTTTATTAATCCGACCAGAACATATATTTTATAGTCAATAGTTCCTGGAGTGTCAGCTAATGGGTATTCTGCGATAATTTGTCGCAACCTGCCCCAGTCTGCTTTTTTCAGTAAACATCTGTTATCATTCGCTTCATCTACTTTGTTATGAGTCTGTTTTGTTATCATGATCACATTGTGAGCACTTTGGGTGTATCCTTCGTAAATAGTCAAGTCTGTCACCAACATAATGCCCCGGCGTTAATTACAGATATTTTTTTGTTACTGTGCTGTCCACCATATGCTCGAAAGGTTGGTGGTTGTCCCTCCTTATTCAGCGTATAAAGTTTGTTCACATGTAATATATCATTAGCGACGCTACCTCTATCATTCGTTTCGTCTGAGTGCCACAGCACAGTTTATACCAACACATATCAGTAGGTTTTTATGTTTTGCATATTTTTCAGCCACTGCAATATATTGTACATACGGATGAACGTCTTCTGAGTCTTGGGCATACAGTGTAATTGTGACCCATTTTGTTTCTCTCCATGTCAGTTCTATTGTCTCTATGTGCTTATTACTATACTGAGTAACTTTAGTAACAGTAAAATTTCTGTTTAATACATTAATGGCTGCCATTCGAGTACGATCGCCGATGACGGTGAATGCGCCTGGAGGAATGTGTATTGGTCGTCTATCTCTGGAGTATAGCTCTTGAAGACATATCACATCCGTCTCTATTTCTGTTGCAGCTTTTATCCATTCGGTACTCACTAAGATACTCCTGCCTGCATTCAGCTGAATTATTCTAATAATAGACATCTAGTAAAGATACAAACGTTCGGCGAGGTTTGGTTATGACCAAAGTGAATTCTTCCATGAGCACCATCTAAGTCCTTATAGATTTTCTCTAAATTTAAATTCTCTGAACGACGTGTACACATATTATTCAACAGCTCTTTTAATGCTTTCGCATCAGTAGGTATATTTTCTGACCTTAAAAGTATCCCATCCATTTGTTCCGGTGTTGGATAATAGATTTACATCCTGTGGATGGATCAGCCTAATAAGCAGTCTCAGCGCCGTCTGTAGATTCTCATTGTTCTCCATCCTACTTAACTGTATACTCTCCTCCAATTTGTTGTAGTCTGTCGTGAGGTAAGAAGGGACGAAAGATCGCCATCAGCGGTGGCCGAGCGGTTCTTGGAGCGTCAGTCTGGAACCGCCCGACCGTTACGGTCGCAGGTTCGTATCCTGCCTCGGCATGGATGTGTGTGATGTCCTTAAGTTAGTTAGGTTTAGGTAGTTCTTCGTTCTAGGGGACTGATGACCTCAGATGTTAAGTCCAATAGTGCTCAGAGCCATTTGAACCATTTTCAACGAAAGATCCGTACACAAAGACTGGTAAGGTGCACAAGTCACACCAATACTCAAGAAAGATAATAGGAGCAATTCACTTAATTACAGGCCCACATCACTAACGTCGATATGCAGTAGGATTGTGGAACATGTACTGTGTTCGAACATTATGAATTACCTCGAAGGAAACGGCCTATTGACACACAGTCGTAATGGGTTTAGAAAACATCGTTCTTGTGGAACACAACTAGCTCTTTATTCGCATGAAGTGTTGAGTGTTATTGGCAGGGGATTTCGTATCGATTCCGTATTTCTGGATTTCGAGGAGGCTTTTAACACCGTACCAGACAAGCGGCTTATACTGAAATTACGTGCTCATAGAATATCGTGTCAGTTATGTGACTGGATTTGTGACTTCCTGTCAGATAGGTTACAGTTCGTTGTGTCGTTGTAATTGATGGAAAGTCATCGAGTAAAACAGAAGTAGTGTTAGAGGCTCTTTGATGTTCCTTATCGATATAAATGATTTGGGAGACAAACCGAAGAGCTTTCTTAGATTGATTGCTGATGACGCTGTCGTTTACCGACTAATAAAGTCTTTAGATGATCAAACTGCAAAACGATTTAGAAAAGATATCTGAACGGTCCGAAAATAACGGGAAGTGTGAGATCATCCACATGAGTGCTAAAAGGAATCCGTTAAACTTCGGTTCCACGATAAATCAGTCAATTATAACGGCCGTAAATTCAACTAAATACCTAGGAATTACTGTTACGAACAAGTTAAATTGGAAGGAACACACAGAAAGTGTTGTGGGGAAGGCTAACTGAAGACTGCGTTTTATTGGCAGAACACATAGAAAATGTATCAGATCTACTAAGGAGACTGTCTACACTACGCTTGTCCGTCCTCTTTTAGATTACTGCTGGTGTGGGGTCCTTACCACATTGGACCGACGGAGTACATCGAAAAAGTTCAAAGAAGGGCAGCACGTTTTGTATTATCGCGAAATATGGGCGAGAGTGTTACTGAAATGATACAGGATTTGGGCTGCACATCATTGAAAGAAAGGTGTTTTTCGTTGCGATGGTATCTTCTCACGAAATTCCCATTACCAAATTTCTCCTCCGAATGCGAAAATATTTTCTTAACACCGACCTACATACGGAGAAACGATCACCACAAAAAAATAAGGGAAATCAGAGCTCGTACGGAAAGATATAGGTATTCCTTCTTTCCGCGCGCTATACGAGATTGCAATAATAGAGAATTGTGAAGGTGGTTGGATGAACCCTCTGCCAGGCACTTAAATGTGATGTGCAGAGTAGATTTAGATGTAGAAGGGAGTGATTTTTCCTGCGCACTTTTACTTGCACTTAATTTGGACTGAACTAGTTCTGACTCAATTGCTGCTGGGATCACTATACACGTAGCTTTATTCTGTACTCTCACCTGCTCCGCATTTGTCTGTAAATAACCTCCTGACACAAATTTTTCTGAATTAACACTTTCCTTACGCTTAGTTGTGTCGTACTCACCTGTTAGTTCTTTTTCAGACAAGTATTTTACGATTTTATTTTCATTTATTAGTGTCTTCCGTGTTGAGTCTCCTCTCAAGTTATTGAGTGTGCAGTGTGATTGATTAATCCGCTCTGAACTTTCATTGCCACAATCGTAAGAATTACTAGCCTTAAATTATTTTTATGATTGCTTATATTTTAAGCATCCATATGTAGATATTTCCTCTTCTATAGCTTAAGCTCTGTTGATAATCTTTGACTCTGAGAATGCACACTCGAAAACTTGTTTTTTCAAATTATGTGCAACGAAGTCATCAATTGCACCCAGCACGGTCATATCATCAATGTAATCAGTCACTTCAAATATTTCAACTGAATTTCTTCTGTTGAAGGCACAGGTACGGTGTGTTCACCTCGAGAACTTGTTTATGTTCTCTTTGTTGTTACCATGCAGTGGCTCTTCGTCATGCATTTGCCCTCGTAGGAGGTGGTTCGTATTCACATTTTGATTTGTATGTGTTCTGTTCTATTCCTTCTTTATATAGGTGTCCAGACTGATACTATTATGGTCCATATTATTGTATGTCGTTTTATCCATAATCAGGAACGCCTGCTTTATCACACACGCGATTTCTCAGTTTACATGGGATGCATCCTGCTTTTCTCTCTGTTTCAGGACAGTTGGCTTTTCTGCGTACCTTCACACCACAGTTAATACATATAGATTGGCTCTCAGTACAAAATTTCTTGGGATGCCGTAAGTTTCAATACTTGAAACGTTTGACAACGTTGTTATAGTCTCTTGTTTTGATGGCATGGAAGCTGATTTGACCCGTTCTTGTCATAGTAATAGGTTGCGAACTCTGTAGCTAACTTCAATTACAGTGCTGACTGTACCTCTTCCCTTTTGCTCAGTTCTGAAGCGTAATCTGCTAATTCCTGCCCTGTTAAGTTATCACTAAGATTCAGAGCGTACAGCTCATTTAAGAAATCCGTGTGAGAAACGGTTGATGGTACTACATATACCACGAGCAATGGTCTCCTCTTTTTTGGACCTTCACACTTAATCTCTTTTTTAGCCTATGTTTTTTTTCCATTACTGTCTTACTGTCGTCTTTGGATTCTGATTCCACTATGACTACGCTTGGAGTAGTCCTCATTGACTTGATTTTATGTTTATCCACTCGAGGATTGACGTTTCGCCCGAATCTCGTGGTCGTGCGGTAGCGTTCTGGCTTCCCACGCCCGGGTTCCCGGGTTCGATTCTCGGCGGGGTCAGGGATTTTCTCCGTCTCGTGATGGCTGGGTGTTGTGTGATGTCCTTGGGTTAGTTAGGTTTAAGTAGTTCTAAGTTCTAGGGGACTGATGACCATAGATGTTAAGTCCCATAGTGCTCAGAGCCATTTCTCGGCCGGCCGGGGTGGCAGAGTGGTTCTAGGCGCTACAGTCTGGAGCCGAGCGACCGCTACGCTCACAGGTTCGAATCCTGCCTCGGGCATGGATGTGTGTGATGTCCTTAGGTTAGTTAGGTTTAATTAGTTCTAAGTTCTAGGCGACTGATGACGTCAGAAGTTAAGTCATAGTGCTCAGAGCCATTTGAACGTTTCTCGTTAGTATGCCCTCATATCTTTCGTATCTTGTTTTGTTGTTGACATAATAAACATAGTTGTCTCCTACTTTTCGTTGGCTTGATTAACATTTATTTGTGTCCTTGTTTTCTTGGCATCAACTACGGATGCGTGCGGGAGAACTAGTTGTTTCAGTACCATGTACAGCGTGCGGTGCACTATCAGCAACTGATTGGCCTCCACGGGTACACTTCTGCGAATGGTTCATCCAACAATGTGTCAAACCCCATTTCAGTGAAAATGTTCTCTTTACGAATGAGGCTTCATTCCAACGTGATCGAATTGTAAATTTTCACAATCAACATGTGTGAGCTGACGACAATCCGCACGCAATTGTGCAATCACGTCATCAACACAGATTTTCTGTGAACGTTATGGCAGGCATTTTTGGTGATGTATTGATTGGGCCCCATGTTCTTCCACCTATGCTCAATGGAGCACGTTATCGTGATTTCGTACGGGATACTCTACCTGTGCTGATAGAACATGTACCTTTACTAGTACAACACAACATATGGTTCATGCACGATGGAGCTCCTGCACATTTCAGTCGAAGTGTTCGTACGCTTCTCAACAACAAATTCGCTGAGCGATTGATTGGTAGAGGTGGACCAATTCCATGGCCTCCACCCTCTCCTGACCTCAACCCTCTTGACTTTCATTTATGGGGGCATTTGAAAGCTTTTGTCTACGCAACCCCGGTACCAAATGTAGAGACTCTTCGTGCCCGTATTGTGGACGACTGTGATACAATACGCCATTCTCCAGGGCTGCATCAGCGCATCAGGGATTCCATGCGACGCAGAGTGGATGCATGGATCCTCGCTAACGGAGAACATTTTGAACATTTCCTGTAACAAAGTGCTTGAAGTCACGGTGGTACGTTCTGTTGCTGCGTGTTTCCATTCCATGATTAATGTGATTAGAAGTAATAAAATGAGCTCTAACATTGAAAGTAAACGTTTCTGGACACATGTCCACATAACATATTTTCTTTGTTTGTGTGTGAGGAATGTTTCCTGAAAGTTTGGCCGTACCTTTATGTAACACCCTGTATATCAATGCTGATTATGAGCAGCTTCAGTGATTGCAAGGATTAAGCTGTCAATTCCTGCTTCAGCATTCTCTCCACACTGGGTAGCTTTTGCAAGAAAAATTTTCTGTAGCTGCATGACTTTGTCGCATAACGAGCTAAGGAAGGGACAGGCGAGATTCAGTGACTGCAGGGTAGTCCCCACAGATCGGTTCCGTTTCTACGGGAGGTGTAGCGGAGGGTCAGTGGGGCCCGTGCGTGGTAGGTAAGCGGCCATGGTTATTGTTTAGGCAGGGCGCTGACCAGATGTTTACACTGAATGTGGTGATCAATACAGTATGAGAGTCTGTTGACTACACCTTAAAACACCGTTACAATGAGCCTTGATCAAAATTTGGTCACGTACAGGATAACCCCTTTTCATCAAACCAAGACTATTCGGTCAGAGTGCGGATCTATAGAAATTGGTTTTCCGTGGGCGACAACCTTCCTAGGAAGCAGGAAGGTGGACCACACTTGCTGATAAAGGTCTTTCTCGTTGGATGAAGAATGGTTGAGTTCGCATTAGAATTTATTTTCTCCCTGGACGATGAGACGAGGTGGCGTCGGCTGGATGCCTCCTCCACCAAGTGTGAAACGAATTCTCGGGCTATAGAAAATATGGGCATAGCTCCACAGGCTCGTCACTAAAGAATTGTCAGGAAGTGGGAGACGGCAAGCTGCTTTCTGAGAACTATAGACGCGTGACTGAGTGAAGTAAAAACATGTTCAAGGTGTTAGGAATCATGCTCTTAGCTTTTAGGAGCTGTCCTCGCAAAAACACAAGTCATTGCATGGCTTATAAAACTTTTCCTTGCAGCAGAATCTAGCAGTTTTATTACGAACTATTTCGCTGGGCAGAGTTTAAACGGAGCATTGCCACTGGCGATAGACAATTCCTGTGAACTTCAGGAAGAGCATAGGGCATACAGTTCCGCCGAGAACACGTTGTTTCGACAGCTCTATGACACAAAGAGGCTCTACACCTCTGCTAGAGCATACTACTTCTCCAGCTCTTTCCGTGACTCTGGCTGGATGAGTGCTTACTTTTGAGGGAGGACACAGCATCAACTGGATAATCTCTCAGCAATGGACCACACTACTCTGTCTTACAGCTTAAATCATGGTGAGAATATGCACGACAGACGATCAGGAATGAGAGTTATCAGTCACTCAGTTCGCTTATGGTTCTGACTGAGTTAAATTCCTGAGTCGCGATACTTTTGATTAGGTGTTTCAAGCCTCTTTAAGGACCCAATTAGTTATGGAGGATGCATGTTTGACATGCCCCGTGGCAGGGTCAATGAAATCATTGTTTGGACATCACGGTAATTTCTTTCTATCAATGATTTGTAAGGTGACGACTGTTCCTCTTCCTCCTCATTCTTCTCGGTCATTGTCAGGTGACTACGTCATTAGCTTAGACCGCTCATCATCCGTGATTATTAGATCCTTACTTTCCTCTTGATATATTTTGGAAAATTTGGAAATTTGTGGTAAGTTCCTATGGGACTTAACTGCTAAGGTCATCGGTCCCTAGGCTTACACACTACTTAATCAAACTTAAACTGACTTACGCTAACGACACCACACATACCCATGCCCGAGGGAGGACTCGAATCTCCGACGGGGGTAGCCACGCGGATATATTTTTCTCAGAAAATTCGTGCTATGGGTGCGACAGAAGTTTAATAATAAATCAGGGTCAAACTGGACCGATTTTTATTTTAGTAGATAGATGAACGACTTTTCTTATTGAGATTGTAAATACTTTTTGAAAAAATCAACACCAATGACTCATTTCATCACGTTATGCTTTTGGTTGACAGTTGCCATTAGCACATTGCAGTCCATGGGGATCAATCTGCCTTGTAGACCATTATGACTGCCAGAAGGTATATCCAGTTAGGTTTTTGTCTTTCAGTTTATTCACTTATTTCCTTAACAAGGAACAGGATCATTCGTTTCCATAGGCGACCAAGCGATTGTATTTGGACTACACATCTGAATTCCTTTATTTATGAAGAGGCATGAAATTCATTTTTAGAACAAAGAGAGACATACACCGAGGTGACAAAAATTATGAGAATCTCCGGATATCGTGTCGGTCCTCCTTTTGCCCGGCGTACTGCAGTAATTCGACGTGGCATGGACTGAATAAGTATTTGGAAGTCCCTTACCGAAGTACCGAGCCACCTATATACCCGTCCATAGTTGCGAAAGTGTTGCACGTGAACGACCCTATGTACGAACTGGCCTATCGGTTACGCTCCATAAATGTTAGATGGGATTCCGTTGGGTGATCATGGTGGCCAGATCATTCGCTCGAACTGTCCAGAATGCTCTTCAAATCATTTCCGAAAAACTGTGGTACGGTAACACGGTGCATTGTCATGCATAGAAATTCCATTGTTGCTTGGGAACATGAAGTTGATTGCAAATGGTCTCCAAGCATCCTAACATAATCGTTTCCAGTCAATGATCGGATCAGTCTGACCAGCGATCCCAGTCCACTGCATGTAAACACAGCCCACACATCTGTGGGGTCACTACCAACTTGCACAGTATCTTGTTGACAACTAGGTTCCATGATTTGGTGGGGTCTGCGCCACACTCTAACCTTACCGTCCACGCCTACCAACTGAAATCGGGACCCATCTGACGAGTCCATAATTTTCTAGTCGTCTAGGTGCCACCGTTATGATCACGAGCTCAGGAAAGGTGCTGCAGGCGATGTCTCACTGTTAGCAAAGACACTCGCATCGGTCATTTGCCGAAATAGCTCATTACTGCCCAATTTCGCGCACTATTGTTTGGCTGTCAGCACTGACTACTCTACTCAGACGACGCTGCTCTCGGTCGTGAAGTGAATATCGTGAGCCAGTGCGTTGATCGTGGAGTGAGGTAATGCCTGAAATTTGGTATTCTCGCCACACTATTGACTCTGTGCAGCTCTCAATATTGAATTCCTTAACGATTGTCGAAACAGAATGTCCCAAGCGTCTACCTCCAACAATCATTCCGTGCTCAAAGTCTGCAAATTCCCGTCCTGCGACTATATTCTCGTCTGAAACCGTTTGACATGAATGTCCTGAGTACAAATGATAGCTCCGCCAATCCACCGCCCTTATATACTTTTTTATACTCGGTACTGCCACCATTTCTATGTATGTATATCGCTATCCGACGAATATTGTCACGCCAGTCGAAACGATTAAAGAAGGCTGAGAGATTCCGCTTCACTTTAAAAGTGAAGGAATATATACGAAGAGCGTTACGTAAATCAGCACATTTTCCGAAAGCAGGTTGGTTCGTTTCAGGATTCCAACACTCCGTATTATTCCCCACTCTTTTGGCTACAAAAATCCTGCCTTTCAACATAATCTTCTTTTAAAACCGACGGCCTTGATCCGCCTTACTAGGAGAGCCTGGGTGACCGTTGGTACCACTCTACTGGTCGACGTCAGAGCCAACGCTTTGCTTCATCAATAAACTCCCTATCATCTACGTACTGCTTCCCGAGAGGTGCATCTTTCCTTAGACCAAAGAAATTGAAATCGGAAGACGCGAGATCCGGACTCTGGGATGGATGAGGGAGAACAGTCCAATGAAGTTTTCTGAACTTGTCTCGAGTGCGCGGACTTGTGTGAGACATTACGTTCTTATGGAGAAGAACAGGTTAGTTTGCATTTTTGTGACAACCGGCACGCTGAAGTCATTTCTTCGATTCCCTGAGGCTTTTTCACTTCAGAGTTGACCACTGTACCATAAGGAATGATATGAAATGGAATAACGTCTTTAGCGTGTAAGAAGACCATTGCCATAACTTTGCCGGTTGAGAGTGCGGCTTTGAACCTTTTTTTCTGAGGCAAGGTGGCGTGTCAGCATCCCATAGGTTGCCATTTTGTTTCAGGTTCAAAGTGATAAACTCATGTTTCGTCGCCTATGACGAAGTTCGATAGAAAATTTAATTTACTTTTTTTTTCTTTGTATGCCATGTTCAGTAGGACAAAACTGAGGAGCAAATCTCTCTATTGTCATGGAACGAATCAGTACATGAAATTATAACAGACGAGTACTAATAGATAGAATGGAAGGTATATCAGGAATCATCTTCATTTTTTAATTGTTCTAGCAGTTCCTCGACACAACTGAAGTACTGTGCGATGAGGAAATTCTTCAGTTTGGACTAGAAAGTGCGTGGATTACTGTTAATATGTTTGAATTATGGTGGCAGCTTATCGAAAATGGGTATAGCAGAATACTGCACACCTTAATGCAATGGAATCAAGAGGGTGCGTTGCAAATGCAGACTGGATTTCCGCTTAGAGTTAACTGAATAAAACTTGCTAACGGGAATAAGTTAGCATTTTTAACAAAAAATGAGATTATAGAAAACGTGTATTGAGAGGCCGGTGTCAGAATTACCAGTCTGCTGAACGTGGGTCAGCAAGAGGTTTGAAAACTTACACCGCACTCTGCTCGAACTCACGTTTCTGAGCCAAAAATTTTCTTTTTGAATCAGAAAAGGTACCCCAAAAATAATACCACATCTCATTGCGAATGAAAATACGCAAAGTAGACAACTTTTTGTGTTGAACTATCACTAATTTTATGTACTGGTCGAATCGCAAATAAAGTAGCATTTAGTTTGTGAAGAAGACCCTGAAGATGAGCTTTCCACGTCTCCTTACTGTCTATATGAACGCCTAGGAATTTGAATTGTTCAGACTTACTACTTATATGCCCATTCTGTGTAATCAAAATGTCCGTTTTTGTCGAACTGCATGTTAAAAACTATAGAAAATTTGTCTTACTGTGATTTAGCATCAGTTTATTTTCTACAAGCTGTGAACTTATGTCTTGACTGCACTATTTGAGGTATCAGTACTGCAAACCAAATCATTCACTACCAAGCTGATGTCATTAACAACCAAAAATATTTTAGAACCACTTGTAATACTTGAGGGTATATCATTTATACAAATAAGAAACAGTAGTGGCTCCAGTACTGACCCCTGGGGCACCCCCACGTAACTGTGCGCCATCGGGACTGCATGCCGTACTCATTCTCAATACTACGAAGAATGACTTTCTGCTGTCCTTAAGGTAAGAGGTGAACTAAATGTGAGCTACTCACCTTATCCCATAATGGTCCAATTCCTGCAGTAATATTTTGTTATCAACACATTCACACGACTTAGTTAAATCAAAGAAAACGCCTGACGTTCGAAACCTTTTATTTAATTCGTTCAGGGCCTTATAGAGAAAAGAAAATATAGCATTTAAATAGTTGTTAGACCACTTGGAACTTCTAACTGTCCATTTGATAGCAAATTATGTCAACTGAAATGATCATTTATCCTTGTATATTCAGCCTTTCCAATAACTTTAGCAAACAACGATGGCATATAAATATGTCTAAAACTGCCTACATTATCGCTTTCTACTTTTTTATAAAGTTGCTTCACTACTGAGCACTTCAATCGGTCAGGAAGCTGACGATTTTTAAAAGTTGCAGATATACCTAAATATTGGGCTAACATACACAAAAGAGTATTTAAGTATTCCACCAGGTACCCCTCATAACCATGATACTCCATAGTCTTTAGTGATTAAATTACTGACTCAATCTCTGCCCTGTCAGTATCAGAGAGGAGTATTGCAGATAGTGTCAAAAGCTATTTTCTGAGGGAGTTATATGATTCCCTGTAGGAACTAAGCTTATATTTAAATCACTTGCTACATTTAGAAATTGATTATTAAATGCTGCACATACATACCACTTACCAGTAACATTTCTACTATGCACTTACATTGTATCCTGAAGCTGGTGCTGGTAACGAGGCACTTCCTTCACTACTGATCGTATGGTTTTAATTTTATCCTGAGAATTAGGCGTTCTATTTGCGTACCACATGCGTTTTACATTACTAGTAACGTTTTAAGCACCTTACAGTACTGTTTGTAATGAGCTGCTGCAGGTCGAGTATAACTGCTTATAACATTTTGATGTAATTCTAATATATTTATATATTCATATTCCCCTAGTCAGACACTCAGGCTACCTGTTAGTGTCAGTACCCTATTCCATAATGGAAAGCAAGTTTCAAAAAGCGTGAGAAATGTGTTAAAGAAGGCATTATATTTATAATCCTGGTTATCAGAAATATGATGGACGAGTGTGTCACCACTACCAGCAGAGATTTCCAACTGAGCAGCGAGGTGTTTGATTACGATCGGTCCATCAGTTCCAATGAGTTCAAAGCTTAATGAACAAAGTAAGAGCTTATGGACTATCAGACCAATTGTGTTGTGGGATTGAAGAGTTCCTAGATAAAAGAACGCAGCATGTCATTCTCAATGGAGAGAAGTAAGCGTGATTTCAGGTGTGCCGCAGGGGAGTGTCGTAGGACCGTTGCTACTCACAGTGTATATAAATAACCTTGTGGATAACATCGGAGGCTCACTGAGGCTTTTTGCGGATGATGCTGCAGTATATCGAGAGGTTGTAACAATGGAAAATTGTACTGAAGTGCAGGAGGATCTGCAACACATTGACGCATGGTGCAGGGAATGGCAATTGAATCTCAATGTAGACAAGTCTAATGTGCTGCGAATATATAGAAAGAAAGATCATTTATCATTTAGCTACAATATAGCAGGTCAGCATCTGGAAGCAGTTAATTCCATAAATTATCTGGGAGTAGGCATTAGCAGTGATTTAAAATGGAATGATCATATGAAGTTGATAGTCGGTAAAGTAGGTGCCACACTGAGATTCATTGGAAGACTCCTAAGGAAATGCAATCCGAAAACAAAGGAAGTAGGTTACAGTGCACTTGTTCTCCCAGTGCTTGAATATTGCTCACCAGTGTGGGATCCGTACCAGATGGGGTTGATAGAAGAGATAGAGAAGATCTAACGGAGAGAAGCGCGCTTCGTTACAGGATCATTTAGTAAGCGAAGAGATATGAAGATGATAGATAAACTCGAGTGGAAGACACTGCACGAGAGACGCTCAGTAGCTCGGTACGGGCTTTTATTGAAGTTTCGGGAACATCCCTTCAACGAGGATTCAAGCAGTATATTGCTCCCTCCTAGGTATATCTCGCGTAGAGACCATGAGGATAAAATCAGAGAGATTAGGGCCGACACAGAGGCAAACCTACAATATTTCTTTCCACGAACAATACGAGACTGGAATAGAAGGGAGAACACACCGTCAGATGGCTTGCGAATATGGATGTAGATGTAGAACACAGTAGGATTCACAGCTGCGTGCGGCCGGCCGGCTCGTGGGAGATGGGTCAGATTTTCGCAACCTTGTTGCGATGAAGACATGCGCCTCACCTAACAACTCATCGTGCTTTTGTCCCCTGCCATGTCTCCGTCGACATTCTGCAAGCGCCTATAGATATCTGACATGCTATGATTTTCCATCGAAAGAAATTCAACGATAGCTCTCTACTTGGTACGCACCTGCTTTACAGGTGCCGTTTTGGAGACTATATATAGCGCCGTCACCTAAGGGAACTTCGTGAAACTATAGGGGCCTAAGCAGGAATATTCTACGATGTCCCACAAGAAATTACACATTTTTTCGGGGGAAACTGGTCGAAACAAAAGTGTTGCATCATTTATTGAACACCCATAGCAGTAATCAAAATGGAATTTACTTTATGATTACTTTTTTCAGTTCCACGAAAGGAAAAATTTTGCTTGTATATTAAATTCCAATTAAGAAGAAATTTAATATAAGTTAGTAATAAGAAAAGAAGTTGCCAAGATTTGTCACGAACGAGCCGTTGTTGAAATTCTACGTTAACCTGTAGCTCCTGTTTCCCCAGTATGATTTCTGGGTTAGGGCATGGACATGGAAGACACCGAGGTGGCCTCCAATTGCAAAGCCTTTGAGCCATACTGAATTATCATTGTTATCGTTTTTTCAGCTGACTTAATTATTTGTGTCTTCTGTACCTCAGCACCTCTGGTTAACTTATTCAGGAAAGCTAAATACGAAAATTTCTAAAGCAATAAATTGAGAGCTAACTAAACCGCTTAACTGACAAAATGACTTTGTGCCCAATGCCTACTTTCCTTTATTTGACAATGTTTTGCCCTAATCACTGCTCGCCTCTGTTATATATAGTGTGTTCGTAAGTTCACCTAGTATTGAATGCATCACATACTTACTTCTTTTTCATACGTTTTACGCATGACTCTAATATGTTCTTGTTACTTCTTTATTCGTTTCATAGACTGCATTAACCAGATAATGTGGATCATGCAATGTTACGGATTTTTATCATTGTTTTCTTACAACGGAGTGCTGCAAGGTACAAGGGGCCCTCTGCCCTTTCACGTTCCTCCAACTACTTCTCGCCAGTGCGGAATTCTGGCGTTAGCGTTAGCAGAGGGCGCTGATTATGTGCAGCACTATGGTTTCTTTCATTTGTGGTTCCTTTAGCGATTTATTTCATGTTGTTTAATATCACCCGGTGCACTAGCAACGGTGTTTAATATTTATGTCATTGTCTAGAATATTGGCACTAGAGCACATGTCAACCACTGTTTTTTAACTCTTCCTCTTTTTAACAATATTACTTTTGTTGTGTTCTTCTTTTTATTTCTTCTTAGCACTGTAATGCCTTTTATATTTTATAAGCTTATTACAGACTTCAACTATTGTATCCCCCTTTATTTTCGCTGTGTCAATTAATTACTGAAAACTAGTCTATGCCGACATTAGCGACATCTGGTGAACGTACAACACAAACATCTTGTGGCTGCTGTACGGCAGCTTGTTTTAAACAGTAGTACTACCTGACAACATGACTCGTTCATGTGATGTGATTTATATGTATTTGACGATGCTGGTGCTGATTCCGCATTTAGCATTTGACGATGCCACTATGGGTGCAGTAAATTAGGGCTTCGTTTTTGTGAAACGGGTATGCCTCTTCCTATTTAAAGGGCACAAATGTAAATTTTGTCGGTACTACTTTTCATTATGGTCTACGTATTGTTCTTAAGCTGTATACAGTTTGCGAGTGAATATTTTTCCCATTTTTGCTGCAGATCTGATGATGGTCATTAAAGACCGAAACCGGTAATCTGTTAAAAAGACTGTGACTATAGACGTAAATTAAAGGAAAGTTACTAAACACGAAAAGTCGAGTAGAATTCGGAACACTGTCCAGAAATGCGAGCTTCCTTGAGAGCTCCACCACCATACAACAGCGGCGTGTCACCGACACGAATCCTAGCAGGAGTATATCTTGGGAGATCGGATTCCGCTGTAGCCTATTTTGCTACAAAACAGTCCTGTCTGCGGCTAAGCTAAGGACGTTGTCGCCTTTTTTGCTGCAGGTGTCGCTGGTGAGGATAGCAGCGGACGCCGAGGAGCGCGAGCGCGCCGTGTCGCGGGTGTCCGCCGTCTGCCCAGACCAGCTGGTGAGTGCAGCTGCAGGCGCCCCGCCTCTGGTGTTCGCACCGGTACACTACTCTAGTGCCAACACGAGTTGACCATTTATTGTGTACGCACAGCTCAACACAACCAAATGGAAGAATTGCAGCCCAAGAAAATGTTCCGTAATTGCTTATACACGAAGTCGTAGTTCAGACAGGCCACCCAAAGCACACTGCTAAGAAGAACTAGGGCCACACGAAATTGGGCGTGTGGAGAAATAATTGAAAGCTGGGTGTGCTATCATAGTATACCTTTGTCTTTCAAACACCAAGCACATCACGAAACATCATTACATCCTCGATCGCTTATAAAAAAGAACTCAAACGTCCTAAAAGTGTCGAAAACAAAGCGGAAACAATCAATCATCCCGTCATCCTGGATGCTTTTCATTGGACTCCGAGAGCTTGTATTCCCTTCCTGAATGTTTATCATTGCCTGATACCTACCTATTGTGCTCCGTTTAAGTCTACGTAGGTCTCCAAATGGAGTCGGTCTCCATTCTTCAGAGAAAGCCTCTGAGAATTCTTTGAGGGTTTGTGCTGGAACAAGACGACACGAACACGTCTGTCAAGTATGTCCCACGTTCACGATGGGTTTCAGCACCAGTCATTCCATTACTTCAGTGTCTAGGCTTAGCAAGATATCCCTGCTGACGCCTTCCACGTGGTCCCTGGCATTAGAAGGAATTCAGGACTTCCACCGCACTCACCACCGATCACATGTTCCAGCAGAATCCGTTCGATGTGCTACGTGGCGGTAAGGCGGCGATGGAAACGACAAGATCTGTATGGCTGTCAAAACTGATGCCTCCGCACAACAGCTCAGAACCTTAGAAATCTGTCGATTTCCTGGACACTACGTGGGAGGCACCGCTCACCACGGGTCTCCACACACGAAACGGCGGTCACCGTGCGTCAGAAAATATCTGTGAATAACATTTCTCGCCAGTGACGAAGTTGTCAGTTGACATGGGAGCAGCAGAACTGAAAGCGAGTTGCAAGATGTTGTCATATGATGCAGGGTACTGGAGTAGATTTTTGGGACGTACGGTCCTTTATCGCAGCCTGTTCGTTACAGTCTGAACAGATACAGCTGCTCCAGTGGCATTCTGAGATCGTCTTACAGTATTCTGGCGGTATACCTGCTTCAACGTGAAACACAGGCGGCCAAGTATCGGTCTTCACGTGTTGTAGTGCGTCAGTGTCCAACTCGCCTTGTGTACTGGCCTCTCTCCACAACCAACTGATGACACACGGAGAGACATTGGCGCCTGCAGCAACACGACGGAAAGTCCATGGTTTTCTGGATCAAACAGACCGCCCTTGAAACTTGCATTGTATTAAGACGCCGCCTTGCTTATACTTGGTTAAGTCCAACGAGCGCGAGAAATGACGACTGCCATTTGTGTAAATCACTAGAAAACGCTGGGATACCGGTCGTCACTTCCTTCTGAGAGGGTCACGTGACACAGTAACGCATGACACAGCAAATACATACCTAATGATTTTAGTTGTTGCATACATTGAAAGCAAAGAACTCAAACCATGCATTAAGACAACAGGTTCCGTCTATGTCAAAATAGATTAAACTTGCCGGCCGTTGATTCACGTACTCTCTCATTCCCTTTGAAGAGTATATATTCAATATCAAAGTTTTCGCTAAGCTATTGCGTACAATAGGACTAATTTACCTACATGCGCAAGTAAGTGTTAACATTTATAGTTTTCAAACTATGACAGTTTTCTCTTAAATGCAACTATACTTTCCTCTGTGGCACTGGAAAGACCTTTCGGGGAGACCATAAACGCCACGGCCTGTGGATCTAGATCAAATAGTAACAACATACCACAGCCGCAAACCACTGTCCCGCCAGCAGGAGAAGTGGTCCTAGAAACGTCTACCGTACTGTAAGCATACAGGTAACCCAGGTCCAGCTTCCTTTTTTTTTCTATGACTGTCATATAAAATACTGAAACTGTTGACCATGGGGACCGACACATGCTATAAAGCGATTCTAACAGAGAATACTGCACCCTGAATTTCGTCTACACGTAACGCAGAACGGGCCAGTGTTACACAGCAGTTCATATCTGTGGGAGCCATCGATGTTTCTCTGTAGACTTCTAGTTTTAATTTAAAAGTCTAGAGATACCAACCGTTTTTGTTTCCTTAAATAATTATCCAACGATCTGTAAATATTCTTCTAAGAAAGTGTCTATAATCGTCTATTCGGAAAGGGCAGAACATCCATTGTGATGGCATCCCACGGATTGCCTTACGTCCTAGCGATGTCCAACAATAACTAAGACAGCAGTTCCTAACTGTAGATACTTTTGATTTAGAATTCCTTAAATAAAGGCGGGCTGAAGATGGGGATTCTTGAGAAGCTCTCATTGTACATTCACAACATAACGTAGTTGTTTATTCACTTCTCACAGCCAGCGTGACTTCTCAACCGACCAGTATCGCATTTTGCAAAGATCGATTTGCCCAAGGTTTGCGAACGAGGCTTCATCTGTAAACAAATCTTGCATACAAACTACGCACCACTTTGCTGCTTTCGTAGACGCCATTCGGTGAACATTAATCGATTCGAAAAGTCATTTGCGTGAAGCCACTGATGGAGTGAAATGTAGAGAGGATGAAATTTTTTGGTAGAACGCTTTCACACAGAGCAAGGACCAATGGGCTTCAACAGCACAGGTAAACACACGATTCGAATCCCACTGAAGAGTCTGCTTACATTTGGTAACATAACTGCAAACGTTTGATTGGTTGATGTGAGAGAAGCTACCAAACAGCGAAATCATCGGTACCATCGCATTAGGAAAAGGTGGGGAAGGATGTCGGCCGTGCTCTTTCAGAGAGCTATCCCGGAATTTGGGTGAAGCGATTTAGGAAGTACTTAAACCTAACTAACCTAAGGATCTCACACAATACCCAGTCATCACGAGGCAGAGAAAATCCCTGACCCAGCCGGAGATCGAACCCGGGAATCCGGGCGTGGGAAGCGAGAACGCTGCGGACTGGTAGACAGTTGTTCCTGGAGGTGTTGTCTGGTTACTATTTGTTTGAATTCTACATATATATGTTATGACATGCTGTTAGAAGGTTCTTCCCAACGGCACAGAAAAAAGTATAGAAATTGAAAAGTAGGCGAAATAATTCATCAGCTACAAAAAATAAAAATAAATTACGTACGACAGCAATATTGCCACGTTGTCCTCTATAACATAGTGGAAACATCACCTTCATGTATTTACTCGCTCTGGCTATATTTCTGGTGGCCACAATCCAGCTGTATCATCGAACACAGTTGCGTCATTAATTTACATTATTTAGTAATGGGCAGTTAAAGTCATTGCATAACCGACTCTTTTTTAATTTCTGTTTAACAGAAGTTCTCTTCAACATCTATAATCAGTTACTTAATTTAAAGAAGCACGGCAGCCAGAGATATTGTCAAGGAGCTACCAGAAATCTGAGCGTGTTATAGTTTTTAAAGTGAAAACGCTTGACCGCGGGTAGAACCTCGATTTTCCTGAAGCTTTAGCAAGCCTTAGTTAATTGTTTTTCTGTTTTATGGAGCAGCTCTGTTGTTGATAAGCTGGATGGTGAAAATGTCTGAAGCCCACAGCTACAATAAAGATAAAAAAATTGTCGTAAGAAGGGTAAATGAACGGGCTTCCTACATTACAGATCAATATCCTTAACGCCGGTTTCCAGCAGAACAGTTAAACACATTGTGTGTTCGAATAAGTTGAATATTCTAGAGATGGAAATGCATCTGTCCACAGCTCAACACGGATTTACAAAGCATAGCTCTTCTCACATGACATCCTGCGAACCACGGATGAAGGGCAACAAGCAGAGTCTACATTTATCGATTGACGGAAAGCGTCTGACAAGGTGTCCCACTGCAGAATGTTCACGAAGGTCCGAGCGTACAGATTAAATTCCCAGATATGTGAGTGGCTCGAAGACATCCTCTGTAACAGAACACGGTGGGTTGTCTTCGACGGTTAGTGTTCAACGTGTTCACCAAAGACACGAGTATCGTCATGGTGCCGCAGGGAAGTATGATAAGACCGCTCTTGTTCCCTATACAGGGAGGTCACAAACAGACTGAAAAGCTTGTAAGATTGTTGCACTATAAGTCGAGCTGCTAGATAACTGATAAGAAAAAAGATCGATTTTTTCTGCTGTTTCCAATAAAATTAGCATTGAATTTAGCCGATCAGGTCGTTGGGAGCGTAAATTAAAGTGGCCGCCGCATACATTTAACGTCAGCTGTTCATATGGCGTAGATGACAGTGCACGAGACTGCTCAGCATTAGCTCGTATTCGATCCGTACTATCCTACACGCCCAATTTTTGTATCGCCTTCTTGTTCAGTTTTAGGAAACCAAATGTAGAACACGTTTGGTGACACCGTCAATGACGGGACCCTTCAATTTGCTCACGCAACGGCGTGACTGGCTAACTTCAATGCTAATTAAACCGCAAACGGCATAACGTATTGTATTTTTTCTTATCAATTATTTCTCAGCGCAGCCTACCCTGCAACATCCTTTTCAGAGTGTTTCTGACAACCTAATATATACATAAAGACCTGACGTACTGGGTGAACAACAATCTGTGGCTGTCAGGGATTTTCTCTGCCTCGTGATGGCTGGGTGTTGTGTGATGGCCTTAGGCTAGTTAGGTTTAAGTAGTTGTAAGTTCTCGGGGACTGATGACCATAGATGTTAAGTCCCATTTGAATCATTTTTCTTTTCTTGATTTTTTGTTGTTGCTAGTATTCATCTGTCTACTTCCATTGTTACGGACACTTGGTGCCATATCACATGCTTATACACGACATGTATGCATATACACTGAGATAGCGGAACTGCCAGCATCCGGCATGTGCTATACAACTGTTACGTGTTACAAAGATCTTGACACAAAGATGTAACATAGGTCTGCTTCACTCAGGGGTATTATTTGTATTTGTTTGCGTGTATTAAAGTCTACATATGGGCAGATACTTAATCAAAACTCACGTTAACATGAGAGGCCAAAATAAATTTAATAAAGAAATAATTTACTACAAGAACAAACTTCAAGTGATCTGAAGACCTATTTCTATTTGGATATTAATGCATAATAAAGTCAATTTATGAGCAAATACTTTAATCAAGACTGGCATTAACAAGAGTGCCCAGGAAAAAATAATACAGAGTTATAGTATTTGCAATGAACTACAGCTGTTTGTATGACCATGACTACTATATTTAAATTTAAAAACAGGAACAAAACCTTAAATGACTTACTGACTTATTTCTGTTCTTGCATTAACGTGATTTGGAATATAACTAAAGGCAGATTCTGTTTATTTCAGCTAGAGGTTATATGTATAAAATTATAGTATCTGTAACGAACTAAAGCTGTTTGTATTACCATGAACTTTATATCTAGAAACAAGAACATACCTTGAAATGAACTGTTGACTTATTTCTGTTCTTACATTAACATGCCCCGGCATATTATGAAAGTCAGAGTCTGTTTACTTCCGCTAGAGGCAATATGTGTGAAAGTTACAGTATTTGTAATGAAGTATTTATATGTCCATGAACTTCATATTTAAACTGTGAACAAAATTTCAAAGGAACTGCTGACTTATTTCCTTTCTTCATTAGCATAATCTGGAATATTAGTAAATGCAGATTCTGTAAATGCAGATTCTGTAAATGCAGAGTCTGTTTATTTCAGCTAAAGGTAATATGTACAAAAGTACTGATTTATGTTAACATTAGATGACTTCGACATTTAGGAACATAGTACAGGATTTATTCTGTGGTAGGTTATCTACGTTGGCACCAGTGTAGTTAGGAAGTGAAGAGAGGGATAGAGAGGGTTTTGGAGGAGAGAAAGTTTTGGGAGGTGAGGATAGTGTTGCTAATTGATTACCTGTTTCAAACTAGTAAGTCCTCAAAATTCTGAAGGAAAAATCGGTTTTTCAGTTCAGTTTGATCACTGAGTAAGTAGTTAGATACAGTAATAGTGTTGGTAAAGTGTTCATTTCATAATAAGGTCAAGTATCAAAATTGAGTATTTGGAGGTTTTTCCTAAGTTGTTTGCAGAATGATTGTGTTGGGGAAAATTTAAGGCAAAGCTGAATTTGTTCACGTTATTAAGACAGAGTCCACCCATGTACTCTTTAAATACACTCCTGGAAATGGAAAAAAGAACACATTGACACCGGTGTGTCAGACCCACCATACTTGCTCCGGACACTGCGAGAGGGCTGTACAAGCAATGATCACACGCACGGCACAGCGGACACACCAGGAACCGCGGTGTTGGCCGTCGAATGGCGCTAGCTGCGCAGCATTTGTGCACCGCCGCCGTCAGTGTCAGCTAGTTTGCCGTGGCATACGGAGCTCCATTGCAGTCTTTAACACTGGTAGCATGCCGCGACAGCATGGACGTGAACCGTATGTGCAGTTGACGGACTTTGAGCGAGGGCGTATAGTGGGCATGCGGGAGGCCGGGTGGACGTACCGCCGAATTGCTCAACACGTGGGGCGTGAGGTCTCCACAGTACATCGATGTTGTCGCCAGTGGTCGGCGGAAGGTGCACGTGCCCGTCGACCTGGGACTGGACCGTAGCGACGCACGGATGCACGCCAAGACCGTAGGATCCTACGCAGTGCCGTAGGGGACCGCACCGCCACTTCCCAGCAAATTAGGGACACTGTTGCTCCTGGGGTATCGGCGAGGACAATTCGCAACCGTCTCCATGAAGCTGGGCTACGGTCCCGCACACCGTTAGGCCGTCTTCCGCTCACGCCCCAACATCGTGCAGCCCGCCTCCAGTGGTGTCGCGACAGGCGTGAATGGAGGGACGAATGGAGACGTGTCGTCTTCAGCGATGAGAGTCGCTTCTGCCTTGGTGCCAATGATGGTCGTATGCGTGTTTGGCGCCGTGCAGGTGAGCGCCACAATCAGGACTGCATACGACCGAGGCACACAGGTCCAACACCCGGCATCATGGTGTGGGGAGCGATCTCCTACACTGGCCGTACACCTCTGTTGATCGTCGAGGGGACACTGAATAGTGCACGGTACATCCAAACCGTCATCGAACCCATCGTACTACCATTCCTAGACCGGCAAGGGAACTTGCTGTTCCTACAGGACAATGAACGTCCGCATGTATCCCGTGCCACCCAACGAGCTCTAGAAGGTGTAAGTCAACTACCCTGGCCAGCAAGATCTCCGGATCTGTCCCCCATTGAGCATGTTTGGGACTGGATGAAGCGTCGTCTCACGCGGTCTGCACGTCCAGCACGAATGCTGTTCCAATTGAGGCGCCAGGTGGAAATGGCATGGCAAGCCGTTCCACAGGACTACATCCAGCATCTCTACGATCGTCTCCATGGGAGAATAGCAGCCTGCATTGCAGCGAAAGGTGGATATACACTGTACTAGTGCCGACATTGTGCATGCTCTGTTGCCTGTGTCTATGTGCCTGTGGTTCTGTCAGTGTGATCATGTGATGTATCTGACCCCAGGAATGTGTCAATAAAGTTTCCCCTTCCTGGGACAATGAATTCACGGTGTTCTTATTTCAATTTCCAGTAGTGTATTTTTGGGAAGCTTCCAATGTAGAAACTTAGGCATGAGTAGCAAATGGGTTTGTAAGCACCTGACTTCTCATACTGTTGTATAGTGGTTTTGGTACTGTGTATGATTTCATTTTGCATTTTATTGTTAGTGAAAAAGCTTATGTTTATGTTGTATGTCTTGAGAGGTTGGAAATTTTATGATAAATCTCCCTGCGAAGTACTGGTTTGTAAATGTGGTCTTCTTGTTTATGAGTGGTAGTTATTCCATTGTTGAAGGCAATTCAGTTAATAATTTCCGTCTCTGATTATTCTCGACGTGGTCATTTCAGGAGATCTATGTGGGAGGAAAAAATATGTTGTCCGACTGTTTTTGGGAAATACTCTCTCAAAATTTCACTACTAAACCTCTCCATTATGCACAATTCCTCTCTTGTAACGTTTGCCACTATCTTCGTTCTTGCTTTGCCGATCTGGTTTTTATTAACGTCTGTATTCATTTATGCCTGTTTCATTTGCTACATTTTTAGGTTTTCTCCTTTCACAAATTACGTTTTTTTTAATTCGTGAGTTTTACAATTTCATCTCTCAAAGTCACCCATTCATATTCTGTTGTTTTTCTTTTACCTTTTTCACTCCAATACTGCTTTTGAAACACTAAAAAATTCTGGATGCTTCAACCAATCGAGGTCTTATTCTTAATTTCTTACTTTTCATTGCTGTATAAGCTCTCAACTGGATTTCATAAGGGATAAACTATGGTAATACTCCACATCCTTTTTTGTAGTTTAAATCTGGTTTCTGAATAAATGTCGTATCATTATACAATTTACTTCCAAGAATATACTCTTCTTTCATGATAATTAAACGAAAATTTTATCACGTTGCATCCTCTTCAATTCCTTTCCTTCCCCCCTCTCCCCTCCCCAATCCCCAACCAACGTCATGTTCTCTCAGTACTTTTATTTCTTTTCTTTTTATAATTATCGAATTCTCTTTTCCCTGTTTTATTGCAATTTCATCTCCTCTAACCTACTAATTTATTTCTCTGGTCACATCATACTTTTTCCGCCACCTGCAAAACCAAAAAGTAAATCTGAAGAACAATGGTGGCTCGTATATTTGTGGCTGTCTTGGCTACGATTATCCATTTACTAAGCTGTAACAGAGAAGGAACTTGGTAATAGACGAAATAGTTGCAGTGACCGACAAAAAAAAAAAAAAAAAAAACACAAAAATGCTGGGGAAAAGATAGGAAGGCAGGAATGTAAATAGCTCAGCCACCAATAGTGGTAACCACTACGCTACCCCTCTCGGTAAACGTCTGGGATTATAGCGCACCTCACTTGTTCATTTATCCAACCCCTGGACTGTATACCAACTAATATGTTTCTAATAACGTCTGCCAGATGCGTCGGTCTCCAAGAAAGATTGACCGAGACCGCAGATACGGAACACAAGAACACTTGAATCACGTGCAAAAGAATTATATATAAGTGAAACATATAAACAGATACAATATCAACAATTATTATTCAGCATAAGCTTATAACAGTATTGTATGCTACTGCTATACCGTAACCTTAAAGTAGGAGGCCGGTCGTGAAATAAAACTATCTATTTAAAGCAATAGTGGTATAAAACAACAGAGCAGTGTTACCCTCTGAGAGGAATTTTGTTATGTTGACGGTGTTGCACCTATCGCGAGTGGCTTATCGGAAATAAAAGTCAGAATTACGTAAATATTTGAACAGTACAAACAATATTTTATCTATCTACACTGTTCAAAGAACAAGGAAAACGGTCGCTAGCCTAATTAGGCAAGAGGATGATTGGCATTCTTGTTCAAGAAATTAAGTTCGAGTAACCTTAACGGACAAACACAACCTATATTTTGCCACACTCGAGTGCAACGAACTCTGATACCTGCATATGTTCACGGTTAAGACTGGAAGCTAACAGAGCAGAACAAACTATTTGCATAAATATAACAGATAACAAAACACACTATTACTTTCAGGGCTTATTCAAACTAAATGGTGTTTGTAACATTACTATTAATATTCACTGCAGTATCATTAATTGGACATAGGTTCAGTATTATTGTTCAAATATTTCCCTAGTTGACATAAAATTTTTAATGTGGTTCACTGCAAAATTATGAACTGGTCACAGGTTAAATATCTCTCAACTAAATATTATTCTATTTAGAATGAAAGTTAAATGGAATTCACTAACAGGTTACTTCTCACTGTCTTTTGAATAAAGAAATTATTGTTTTCATAAATAGAGGTAAAGGATAACATGTGGATCTTATTACACTATTAATATGCACTTTCAATACCCAAAAGGAACAAGTGCTTAGCAATCGTGAGTATATAACTTTCCACAACTGCAATTCACGGCTTTTACTGCAGTGAGACACAATGTTGACAAATTTGCAAGAAACTGACTCATCTTTTAAAATTTACTACAGACAGCACTATGATCATTAACTAAGCTAACCATTATAAGCCTCAGTTTTAGGAACTTCTAATTTTTAAAAGAAACAGCTAATTGTCTGTATTACCACAGTCCTCTACTTTCAAATAAATGATTAACTAGGTGACTTTGAAACTCCAAAAGAAACTTTAAATTGGACTGTTTCCATTACTGAGAGGCTTTCACAAAACTACATTTACTACCTCCCACAATTTCACTAAATCCACAGTACATCTGAATACTATCTTCTTACCAAAGGTCAAACAACATTATTTGATTAAATATTCGGCTTTGAGGCTTTCATTTTTTCCACAAACTAGGACACTCGGTAATCATAGTTCAAATGGAGAGGAAACTGAGAGGTGTTGTGACAGGGAAAAAAAATCAAGGTAGGTACATGAATTCAGTTATAAGTTACCTTATATTTGTGCACACTAAGACATCCAGTGAGCTGATCCTTCACTATACGTTACTATAGTGCTCCATTATAATGTTTGCGCAATGTGGTGGAAGCTGCATAATGATAGGTGGATTTGCAGGCAGAATTGCTGGACTCTGTCCCTTCTTGGTGGCGATGACAGATACTAATTCCAGAATAGTTCCAGCTATTTATCCATCCATCCGAGGCATTGGTAAGCGGCAGGAAATGCCTGTCTCGGAATCAGCACAATATACAACTTTTACATGGGCAGTGCACAATTTGGTAGCTCGTCCGCGACTGACTCTTGGTTCCACCTTTTCTACCTAGGGTCAACCACAATTTGCGCGCGCTACTGAGTTCCATTCCCGAGGGGGACCACATTATCTCTTACACGCATAATAATTAAGAACCCTAAGTGAAGGTCAGCAGTTTACATAACAGCAAACAAGAATTTTAAATAAAACAGAACATTTGCACATATTGTCATTTCTACAAAAAAATTATTCACACAGAAATTAGAGTTCCCTCCAAATGGGACAAGGAATTTAAATGATAGGTACACTACATAGCATAGAATCAATCCATGACACCAATTTTTTTTTTTTTTTACAGAGAAAGGAGTATACAATTTTGTGTTATCGATTCAATCAAACAACATTTACAGATACTCAATGTCCTTGGTAGGAAATTTCAATTGTTAAGCAGTGCAATCAACAGAAAGTAAATGATCCCTGACTGGAATTAAGTTAGTGTCAGCACTGAGGGCGACCTGGTTTGAAATGATTCAGCTATAAACAATTTCGACTTGAGCTCCTTGTTAACTGATTATATATGCCTATATTGTTTCACGAACACTGTAATTATGTGCGTTCACAGCACCAATAGAACACAATTGTTCTATCTTTATCCCTAATGTCTTTCAAATATCGTTATTTAAGTTGTAACCGTTATGTCAACTTAATTTGAAATGTGACAACTACATAAAATTCTGACACTGAAACTGCCCTTAAAAACACAAATGTAGTTTTAAATTGAGGTGTCAGTGAAGAAAAACTGTTAAAACTAAAAAGCTCCGTCATAACAGGCCCGCAAGGGTGACTCTTAAATGATCAATTGAAAATTGTCTTCAAAGTATGTCAGATACTGTACTAATATTTGTCTATAAGAGATTGTATTGACACTCGGCAACAATGAAATGTCAGTTGACTGTCGGCATTGTGTTTCCAGAGATTTGCGTGCAGCTGCTTTTTACTTAACAGGGCTGCTGCAACATATCTGATGTCGATGTTCCGTTTTCTCGTCGACCAACGATCCGTCAGAATACACCATAAATAAAACCTCACTGATCCAAAACAAGAACGGGACTAGGTCAGTCACTTTAACTTAATATCAAGAACGCAGATTTCCGGAAACAAAATTGGAAGGCCTGACGGTCGTCAACCCCAACGCACAGTCCGTCCTTTTATTTTTCACTTCACCAAAATTAAAGCGTGCAGCACCTCGGCCCTCCCTCAGATTCCAGAACAGTTTTGAGCGTACCAAACCAGACAATAGACATCTAGTTGCGCCGAACAAAAGCAGTCCTTTTCGCTCACAGTATTCAGCTTGACTAGTAGTTGTGACATAACGTAGCTCACCGTCACTTCTTGATTGTCTCTTAGTAATATTATTCACAGATATTTATCTTCTAAAATCACAACGAAATTGCATAAATGAATGGAATTAACATTGTACAATAAATAATTGATTATACATAATACATTGCATTGCATCTTAACACAAAAGTCATTACAATCCAAGATAAGCAACAATACAATTCGTAAGCCAAATAAGACCATTACAAGATGACGAACATGAGTGACTTTTTTACCTCTTGAATACTTTACCCAGAGGGCTACCACAATCAATGAACCTTCCGGTACAGCTGTGTGTTCCTCGGAAATGTAACGGCTGTAGTTTCCCCTTGCGTTGATCGGTCGCGATACCAACATTGCAGAAACGTCTTGGCTATTGTTATAAGACCATATCAGTGAACAATCCAGCACGTTTCCCCTACATCCACCGAAAAGAAACCTATGTTATCTCGCCACAGCCCTCCGACGTATCTGCATCGTTGAGGTATGGAAACTGTGACGTCCATGATTCGTCTAGGGAGTGGAGCACCAATTCTGTACTTACAAATAATAACATGTGTGACTGAGAGTCTCACATAGCGTACAATGTTTCCCTTCCCTGACGATCGTTGCTGACGCTCTTGAGCTTTGACCCACTGCACCATTTCGGTGTTCACTTTATTGTGAGTAAATAATCGTATTACCCGTACATTTCTACTCATTTTCTTGAGTCGACGAAAATTCGAATGTGGCGACACCGAAATGTGCAGCGGGTGGTTAACACTGTCAGCGATACGGGTACAATTTGTCTCAAGTATCCGCGACAAGACGTATTGTCATTCGCTAACTACGAGCCTCCTAGGCGTCAGTCAGACGTTGAACAGCGGATGCTTCTGTTGTATCGTTTACTGCCGGCTCTGACGACCAGCCACCCTAATACCCTGACAGGTACTTTGAGTGTCAGAGTAATTAGTCGAAGATGCCATAATATCAACGAAGCTCTCCTTCTAGTAAGTTTTTCCGATGCACTTCTTTCTTCGCTTGCTCTACATAGCGTCCCACAATTCCGTGGCTGCAACTCTCAGATTCTCTCATTTCTTATCTTGTATTAGGTCTACGACTTTGCTTCCGCCGCTTTTCTCTCGAAGTCCGAGGCTTTATTGCGAAAAACGTACGAAAAAAATTGTGATTCAAAGCATTGCCCAATCTTTCGAGTAGAATGCCAATCCCGTGGCGGAAGAACAGGGCGTCCTTTGAGAAGTTCCGTGAATTTTTCCAGTTTTGCACCTGTTCATATGACCGGAAGTGGTGGTCAGCCAGGCTGTGTGCCATTGATCTAAAAAGGTGATGGTCAGAGGGAGAAATGTCGGGAGAATACGGCGGGTGGGGTAGGACTTTCTATTTCACAGGTATGTTTTGATGAGTTTTGTGACATGGCGTCGAGCAGTGCAAAATCAGATTTTCTGGTCTATCGCTGTATGAAGCCGTTTTTCTCTCGGCATTCGGTTCAAAAGCATCAGCTGCTTTCGATAACGATCTGCTGTGACTGTTTCCACCGTTTCAGTAGCTTCATAAAACGTCTCTGTTCCACCGCCAAGTCCGTCTTAGACGTCAAGATCAACGTCCTTCAGGCGCTGAAACCTTTATTTGCACATAATTTCACCAATATGTGCTTCACAATAGTTCTTACCCAGCACTTTCTGACTATAAGCCGCTGATTTCTGCATGTTACAGCAGAAAATTTAAACTTTCCGCAGATACCGAGAACTGGGCTCGTAAGATGACATATTCGATATAGTAACCTTTAGGATGCAAATAAAGACAGACGAAGATTATCTTCACTTTCTAACTGCTACGTGCAAAACAACCTGGCGTTACTGCCATCTATTGCAAAACGGCGGAAGCGAAGTTGTAAACCTGATACATTCCAAACATCGAGACACGTTTTTACTAACCTAATTCATCTGTTTAAAGAGTTATTTCATCTCAAACTATAGTATGTTCTACATATCTGCTCTTAACTATGTCGTACACGGTGATCCTGCGCGACTACGACTTTCTCCGAGGGACACAGGGACCCATTGAGGAATATCAGCCTGGTGAAGTCAGCCACGTTCTGAAGCGGACTGTTTTGATGAGCAGAGGAACCGACATTTTTTTTATCAACAATCTCCTCTGAGGACCCTTCCAGTATGGCGGACACTCCTTGTCAGATCAGTGGCTGATATTCTGGTGCTCTAAGAACGCCACTCTCCTGAGATCGGTCGTCACAGAACACTTTACAAATAATAGCAACTGCTGAACAAATAAAACATTTGCATAGAATCAAACAATGGAAACAGAGCACGGAATGTAACATTATTAGCTACTCACCATATAGGGAAAATGCTGAGTGACACTCAGTGTGGTTTCAGCTGCGAGAGTGTGTGAGTTGCATTTGCGTGTCTGTTTGCGATGTGTTTGTCGTCTATTTCCGACAAAGGCCTTGATGGCCGAAAGCCTGCATTGTGAAAGTCTTTTTGTTTTACCTATCTGCGATTGAGATCTCCGCTGCATGTCCACGAAAACTATGTTCATTTTTCCAATTTTGTATGTCGTTGAAGAAACAGTGAAGCCTGTTTTAGAGACTTTTTCAAGTTCTCATGTGATCTTTTTAATTGCTTATCTGTTTTTGTAAAAGCAAACAGTACCTTGGTGAATCTTCCATTTAAAGTGTTTTAATCATTACTTTCAGAAATATATTTCATTTCAATTAATAGAATTGGTGTTTATAAACTGTAGCCAAAAGTCATAGGAAGGATTGTCCCATCTGAAGATGAAGACTTTCAACTGCGATGCCCAAACAGCTTTAAGCGAAGTCAATAGCCCTCTATAGAGCTCTGAAGAGGTGTTGCCATAGAAACGTTTAAAAATCGTGTAGTAGACAAAGGAAGCAGCTGTCGTTGTACATTTGTACATTATACATATTTCTTTGTACGGATGTTTCATAATTTCGAAGCTGATTTCACGAACACAATGAAATGAAACTTTTCAATATTACGCTACAAATATAATTAATTTTTTGTTTCCTTTTCTAACAGAAAATTGTCGAAATGAAGAACCGCACAATGCCGCGTTTGTCAGCTAGTGTATGAATGACAGTTACACAACAACGTCCGTAGTAGAACTTACGAATATACAAATCGTGAGTACCAAACAAATTGCATATAACCAGCACAAATAACATTCATAAATTCCAACACAGAAGTTTACCAACAGACAGCAGCCAAAGAACCTGTCCCAAAGAACTGTGGGATAAACAATTTTAACAATGTAAGTTAGTCACGCTGGAGCCGGTAAACTCTTTAAACAGAGTTGAGGTTAACTCAAACCTCAAACAATACAATACACATAGATTAAAGAATACTGTGGCGCAGCAGATATCTGTGAATAAGTGCTCATGGCGACCGCGTCTTCCAGCAGGATAATTTTCCGTGTTACAGGACGAGAACTATGGCGCAGTGGGTCGAGGAGCTTGATAGTGATATCATGCTGATGTTTGGCCACCAAACTCTCCTAATCTGAACCCTAAGGAACACATCTGGGACGTTATCTGTCGCCAGCGGCTAGCCCACATACCATCGGTGCGTAATTTATGGAAACTGTACAGTCTGTGTGTCGAATCCATACCACGGAGAATCGCTGTTGAGTCACGTTCCAAAAGTAGACCAAGACCTTAGTAAAGTCGGTGGTCGTTGTGTTTTACCTCATCAGTCCTTTTCCGAGGTTCGTGGCGTTTAAGGAACAAGTTCCGATTGCGCAAGAAAAATGAAAATAAGTGATTTGTGTCCCTTGTACACAAATCACATCTAAATTCATTCAAAATAATCAAACAAAAATACAGAAAAGATATATGTGAATGACAACGAGTATTTTTGCTCCGCTCCTCCCAGGTGTTAAGTCCAGTGCCCCATGGAATGTTCCATCTCGCTCCATGTCAAGCCATTAGATGACGACAAAACAGACATTGACGACATTCTTCAACTTGACTTTGCCAACGGTCAATTGACTTCTTTTTGACTGTGATAGAAACGAGGTCTGTAAGGGATACTTAGGAACAGTAGAATTATACGAAGTGAATGGGCAAATAGGTTAAATGACGGTAACTGCAGTCATTCATCTATCATGGTTGTAAATTTGTGGACATTTTGGGAACAAGTAAACTGTTAGACTCCGAAAGGAGTTCAACACGATCACTTCGTCGACTGCCAAAAAGACGTAGTTCTGCAGAAACAGAAGTAGCATTTGATGTGCCCCAAGGAAATGTAATACTACCTCTATTGTTCTGAACATAAGCAAATGATTCCTTTGGTATGACCGGCAGCAGTTGGAGACTGAATATACAGAACAAGTGTCGGTGTTGGACTAGCGTAAGGTAATGCTAGAAGACTTGGGCAAAATTTCTGCTCGTTGGAATGAATGGCAACTCTATTTAATTGTGGGCCAAAGAAAGATAACGTCAAAAAAATGGTTCAAATGGCTCTGAGCGCTATGGGACTTAACAGCTATGGTCATCAGTCCCCTAGAACTTAGAACTACTTAAACCTAAATAACCTAAGGACATCACACAACACCCAGTCATCACGAGGCAGAGAAAATCCCCGACCCCGCCGGGAATCGAACAAGGGAACCCAGCCGCGGGAAGTGAGAACGCAACCGCACGACCACGAGCTGCGGACGACAGATAACGTCCACAACAAAGAAAGTGAGAAGTGGATATTACCCAATTAAAAGACTTTAGATTAATGTCTTAAGCACCTAGCATTGTAAAAGTATTCACGGGTAGTTCTAAGAGGCGATAATCATTTGATCATTTCGTAAAATTAGAGAAGAGGAATCGAAAACTTATATTCTTGGAAGAGTTCTGGGAAAGGGTAGCACATATGCAAAGAAATCGCTTACAAGATGGTAGTGCGATCGATTCTATAGCAATGTTCCAGCGATTGGATTCCTTATCAGGTAACAGGCAAACAACTGATTCAGAGACGTGCTCCTAGAATCGCTGCTCGTCCATATAGCGACTACAAGAGTGTAACAGAAGCACACTCCGCTGCATAGTGATAATTCTTTCCGCAAACAACCCTCTTCCAAGCCCAATCCATCCTCCCCCCCTCCCCCACCGGAAGGTTTTGGCCAAGACGGGTCTCCGCAATATCCAGTCCTCCAACAAGACAGCTGGCTACATAGTGATAATTCTTTCCGCAAACAAACCTCATCCAAGCCCCCTCCATCCTCCCCCACCCCCACCCCCTTCCCACCGGAAGGTTTTGGCTAAGACGGGTCTCTGCAATATCCAATCCTCCAACAAGACAGCTGGCTGCATAGTGATAATTGTTTCTGCAAACAACCTTCTTCCAGGCCCCCTCCATCCCCCCTCCCCCCACCAGAAGGTTTTGGATAAGACGGGTCTCCGCAATATACAATCCTCCAACAAGACAGCTACTGCCGCAAGATAGCAGGAGAACGTCTGTCTAGTATGGAAGGTAGGGGATGAGCAGCTGGCGAAAATACAGCTGTTAGGTGCGGGGTCCGGAGTCAAGCTTGGATAGTTCAGTCCGTAGAGCACTTGCCCGAGAGTGGTAAAGGTCCCATGTTCGAGTGCCAGCACCCCACACAGTTTTAATCCACCAGAAAGTTCAGTTGAGCGCCCAATCCACTGAAGAGTGAACATTCATTCTAGAAAATAATTGACTGGTACGAAGGACCCTTCGCCATGCAATACTGTGACTTGAGGATAGTTGGCTCTGAGCACTATGGGAGTCAACTGCTGTGGCTATTAGTCCCCTAGAACTTAGAACTACTTAAACCTAACTAACCTAAGGACACCACACACATCCATGCCCGAGGCAGGATTCGAACCTGCGACCGTAGCAGTCGCACGGTTCTGGACTGCGCGCCTAGAAACGCGAGACCACCGCGGCTGGCACTTGAGGAGAGAATCTGTAGATGTAAAATAGCTATAAATATTGTGTATTCATTATTAACCAGACATGTAAACGGAGGAATAAATTAATTTTAACAATATTTTAGTGAGAGACAGTGAACTGTAAGAAACTATGTTTGTAAAATATATTTTGTAGATACTTTCAATTATAAGCAAGTAAGCTACTAATATTTTAACTGAAATTATACGAAGTGTAATTCATATTATAAAAACGTTGCTCAGTGAAGAAAAATTGTAAACCTACATGCACCATAGAGCTATAGAGCGGATCAGAAGACTAGACAATTCATATACTGTTTAATGATTTCTAGAGTTGAATTACAGGAATGATGTCCATTTACTTGGATTTGGCCGCATTTTTTAGGTTGTAATGGTTTTACAGAACATGCTTTAATCTGCAACATTAGTTCTTCTCTGGCACGTGAGTGAAGTTAGCTTTCACTGCCGTTGACGCTACTCTCTGAGTTCTTGGATCTGTCGATAGCGGTTGTAATATCTAAGATTTTAACCGTCCGCTGGCACGTGCAGTGCACTCGTTTACGTTACGGCTATATGGCCTCTACCCCGCGATTTCAAATTTGGTGTGTGCTTGGCAAGGGCCTGATAGGTGTGTATACGGTATTGGAAAGTTGTAACCATTACTAAGGAGTCGCATAGTGTATTCACACATGCCTGCAGGTTCACAGACTATGTACTCCGTTTCTTGCTCATTTCAGTGTTTCAAAGACCGCCTGTCCAACTGTATGCGGAAGCACGTTTGGCACACTTTTAAATCCGGAACTTTGTAATTTTTTGAATTGGTTTGGGGAGAATTTTCTTTTGAGTAATCAGTCCTCTGAGTGGTTTGATGCAGTCCGCCACTAACTGCTCTCCTGTGTACAACCTTCTCATCTCAGAGCAGCACTGCCAACCTACTTAGTGAATTATTTGCTGGATTTATTCCAATCTCTGTCTTCCACTACAATTTTTGCCCTCCAAAGCTCCCTCCAGGACCGTGGAAGTCATTTCCTGACGTCGTAAAAGATGTCGTATCGTCATGTTCCTTCTCCTTGCCAGTCTCTTCCACATATTTCTTTCCTCTCCGATTCTGTGCAGAACCTCCTCATTCCTTATCTTATCAGTCGACCTAACTTTCAACGTTCGTCTGTAGCACCACATCTCAAATGCTTCAATTCTCTTACACTTATCTTTCCAATTTCTGTGATAGTCCGTTTTACAGATGTCCATTCTTCTCGAACATTACTGCCTACTGAGCTATTCCTCATTACTGTGTCTATAGCCTTAGAGAACTTCAAGCGCATCTCGTCATTCCTTAGTATTTCCGTACCCCACTTCTTTGCGTATTCCAGTTCCCCATGGCTATTAGACTGTCATCTCCCCTTACGTACTCTATTACTCTTTAAATGTTCTCATATAGTTCTCTATCTCTTCATCTTCAGCTTTTGACGTCGGCATGCATACCTAAACTATCGCTGTCCATGTTGGTTTGCTCTCAGTTCTGATGGGAACAACTCTATAACGGAACTGTTCACTACAACACATTGTTTGCCTACTTTCCTATTCACAACTAATCCTACTCCATTTATACCATTTTCTGCTGCTGTTGATATTATCCCATACTCACTTGACTAGAAGTCCTTGTCATCTTTCCATTTCGCTTCACTGAACCCTAATATATCTAGACTGAGCCTTTGCATTTCCCTTTTCAGATTTTCTAGATTTCGTACCACGCTCAACCTTCTGACATTCCACGGCCGGACTCATAGAACGTTATGCTTTTGTGGATTAAATAGTTTTTATTTTTTCTCATGGTCGCCCCACCTCTTGGCAGTACCCTCTGGGAGATCCGAATGGGGTACTATTCCGGAATCTTTTGCCAACGGAGATATCATCAAGACACTTTTTCAATACAGGCCACATGTCATTTAAATACACGTTACGTGTCTTTAATGCAGTGGTTTCCTTTGCCTTCTGCTTCCTCATGTCATTGATCAATGCTGATTTTTTCGCCTTTAGGGGTAACTTCCCACCCTTAGGATAAGAGAGTGCCCTGAACCTCCGTCCATTCCGCTGCTTATTTGACAAGAACATTGGCAGAATGACGGTGACTTCTTATGCCGGAAGTCTTCGGCAGCCAATGCTGATTATTAATCAAGATTTAAGCAGAGGTGGGTTTCGAACCCGGGATCAAAGACGTTTTGTATACTAATCAAAGACGGTAGGCCTACCACTAGACAATGGGTGCAAACGCGCGTATGTCCTGGGGACCTATGTGTTTTTATGTAGGTCCTGCTCTGCGAGAGGCTTCCCGGAAGACCTACGAATTTAGATGCTCTCCTGTTTTATGGCATGTATCACTGTTGTACTATTTAACCTCTGTTATTCGACTTTTATTTGCTCACATTTTATGTATGTACATCGATTTTTATCTCGGGAATTTTGATATAAGTTCTGTTTAGCTTTTTTAATGCTAACAGTTTGGATAGGTGCAATTATTTATTTATAGCTTTGCAGGAGCACCTGAAGATGGGATACAGATCAAGGAACAGGCTTGTTCTTTTTTTTGGGAAATAAAAGAAAATTACAACTGTAGCGGATCGTATCACTGATGATGACAGCGTGTAGCTGATCGTTTGTTATTGCTGTTGCATCTCTGGCCCGAGGGTGGGTCAATTGGAGTACAGCCTGATTTAAACTGAAATTAAATCAACATGAGACGATTAATGTTACATGTTGTGTTGTGAATGTATAAATATAATGACAAATGTCATCACGAAGAACAGCTTATGTGCGATATACATAAGGTGGATACCAATTAAAAATATTATGGCAAAAAAGAAACGATATTTTAATTTAATATAGACTCGACATAAGATTATTTTAAATAGAAAGATTTTCTACTGAACTGATTAATTGTAATTATTTCTAAGTGATCGTTCCTTTTTTTCCAGGTTTCCTTCTGGGAATGTATGAACAAGACAACTGAAGGTAAGAGCATGACCATTATATTCGAACAGTTGCTATCTCGATATAAAGTATTTATTTCACACAGTTGTTGACTGTTACTACGACGAAAGAAGTGTAGAAGTTTCTTTTCATTCCTCAAAGCTGGCACTGAGTTGTGCGGTTTCAGCAAACGTTTAAAAAACCAACAAGGAAATGCGTCATGAGTAAAATCACACGAAAGAAACGGCACATAACAAGCAGCATTTTGAAACTGGGAAACTACCTACCAAGATAACCTAAAGCGTGGCCGGCAAACTTCCCAAGATGGGCAGCGTTATCGAATCGGCGCGGTGCACTAACTACCGTGGGCTGCAAAACCGGCCACACTGAGTGTGGTTTTTTGGCGGTTTCCCACGCTACTTTAGGCAAATGCATGGTTGGTCACCGAATTTTGCTTAAGAGACAATGGTATACAAACAAGTAAAATAGGACAACACAAAGAACACACGATTCACAGACAGATGGTGCATACGCCTTCCCTCCCTTAGGCCCAATTCAGACATACCCCATGTGTTCAAAAGGATCCTGACACCTGGCTGAAAATGAGAGGTTCGTGGCGCCCTCCATTTGTAGTGCTGGAATTCAATGTGGTGTTGGCCCAGCCATAGCCTTTATGACAACTTCCTCTCTCGCAGGTATACGTTCAAACACGTGCTGGAAGGTTTCTTCGGGAATGGCAGCCCATTCTTCACGGAGTTCTGCTCAGAGGAGAGGTATCGATGGTCGGTCGGTAAAGCCTAGCACGAAGGCATCGTCCAGAACGTCCCAAAGGTGTTCTGTAGGATTCAGGTCAGGACACTGTGCAGGCTAGTCCATTACAAGGATGTTATTGTCGTGTAACCACTCCGCCACAGGACGTGCATTATGAAAAGGTGCTCGATCGTGTTGAAAGATGCAGTCGCTATCCCGTAACGGCTCTTCAACAGTGGGAAGCAAGAAGGTGCTTAAAATATCAGTGTAAGCCTGTGCTGCGGTAGTGCCACGCAAAACAACAAAGGGTGCAAGCACACTCCACGAAAAACACAACCACACCGTAACCCCACCGCCTCTGAATTTTACTGTTGGCACTACAAGAGCTGGGAGATGACGTTCACCGAGCATTCGCCATACCCTCACCCTGCCATCGGATCGGCACATCGTGTACCGTCATTTGTCACTCCACACATCGTTTATCCACTGTTCAATCATCCAATGTTTACGTTAATTAAATCAAGCGAGGCATCCTTTGTCATTTACGGGCGTGATGTGTGGCTTATGAGCAGCAACTCGACCACGAAATCAAATTTTTATTACCTTTCGCCTAACTGTCATAGTACTTGCAGCGGTTTCTGATGCAGCTTGGGATTCGAGTGTGACAGTCTGGATAGATGTGTGCCTGTTACACATTACGACCCTCTTCGACTGTCGGCGGTCTATTTCAGTCAACAGACGAGGTCGGCCCGTAAGCTTTTGTGCTGTTCGTGTCGCTTTACGTTTCCATTTCACTACATCGAGAACAGTGGACATAGGGATGTTGAGTAGTGTGAAAACCAACGACCAAAATTTTAAAAAATTCTACCGTGCCTCCCAAATCCCTGATTGTTAACCCACTCGAATGTCTGCAGAGTCATCTCCACACACAGTCATCTCTATCTGTGGAAAGCAGTGCAATCATCATGACTTCAGATGCTAGTGAAGACACATTATCACACTCAGTGACTTGCAGCTTGAGTAGATTTGTTGTGTGTTGCTTGTGTCGGCTCCTCTGGATATTAACAGGTGGACAAGGAGACAAGGTGGAGAAATGTCTTTTTTATTTTATTTTCTCCTAGTATTCCTGTTAAGAAAATACTTCAGCTGAACATGCAGAGCATGTACTGTTGGTAAAATCAAAGTTCCAGCTCCTCTTATACTTTACAACACATGCGAAGCAAACCATCTCAACCATAGTTAGTGGTTAGCCGTATTAACGTGACCATATACATCATCAGATCCACCACTGCTTGATTTTGAAAGTCAATAAATACACCAGCGCACTGTATAAATATCGACACGCTAGATGAACAGCTAGAACGCATCACTGCCACCGTAACGTCCTTTAAAGGAGGTAACGATAAACCAAGACAAGCAATGTATCATGTTTTCCTAAGAGTGTTGTTGTTGTGGTCTTCAGTCCTGAGACTGGTTTGATGCAGCTCTCCATGCTACTCTATCCCGTGCAAGCTTCTTCATCTCCCAGTACCTACTGCAGCCTACACCCTTTTGAATATGCTTAGTGTATTAATCTCTTTGTCTCCCTCTACGATTTTTACCTTCCACGCTGCCCTCCAGTACTAAATTGGTGATCCCTTGATGCCTCAGAACATGTCCCACCACCCGATCCCTTCTTCTAGTCAAGTTGTGCCACAAACTCCTCTTCTCCGCAATTCTATTCAATACCTCCTCATTAGTTATGTGATCTACCCATCTAATCTTCAGCATTCTTCTGTAGCACCACATTTCGAAAGCTTCTATTCTCTTCTTGTCTAAACTATTTATTGTCCGTATTTCACTTCCATACATGGCTACACTCCTTACAAATACTTTCAGAAACGACTTCCTGACACTTAAATCAATACTCGATGTTAACAAATTTCTCTTCTTCAGAAACGCTTTCCTTGCCATTGCCAGTCTACATTTTATACCCTCTCTACTTCGACTATCATCAGTTATGTAGCTCGCCAAATAGCAAAATTTCTTTACTACTCTAAGTGTCTCATTTCCTAGTATAATTCCCTCAGCATCACCCGACTTAATTCGACTACATTCCATTATCCTCGTTTTGCTTCTGTTGATGTTCATCTTGTACCCTTCTTTCAAGACGCTGTCCATTCCGGTCAACTGCTCTTCCAAGTGATTTGCTGTCTCTGACAGAATTACAATGTCATCGGCGAATCTCAAACTTTTTATTTCTTCTCTATGGATTTCAATGCCTACTCCGAACTTTGCTTTTGTTTCCTTTACTGCTTGCTCAATATACAAATTCAGTAGCATCGGGGAGAGGGTACAGCACTGTCTCACTCCATTCCCAACAGCTGCTTCCCTTTAATGCACCTCGTCTCTTATAACTGCCGTCTGGTTTCTGCACAAATTGTAAATAGCCTTTCGCTCCCTGTATTTTACCAGTGCCACCTTTGGAATTTGAAAGAGAGTATTCCAGTAAACATTGTCAAAAGCTTTCTCTAAGTCTACAAATGCCAGAAATGTAGGTTTGCCTTTTCTTAATCTATTTGCTAAGATAAGTCACTATTGCCTCACGTGTTCTACATTTCTGCGGAATCCAAACTGATCTTCGCCGAGGTAGGCTTCTACCAGTTTTTCCATTCGTGTGTAAGAAATTCGCGTTAGTATTTTACAGCTGTGACTTATTCAATTGATAGTTCGGTAATGTTCACATCTGTCAACACTTGCTTTCTTTGGGATTGGAATTATAATATTCTTCTTGAAGTCTGAGGGTATTTCGCCTGTCTCATACGTCTTGCTCAACACATGGTAGAGTTGTGTCAGGACTGGCTCTCTCAAGGCCGTCAGTAGTTCTAATGGAATGTTGTCTACTCCTGGGGCCTAGTTTCGACTCAGATCATTCAGTGCTCTGTCAAACTCTTCACGCAGTATCTTATCTCCCATTTCAACTTCATCTACATCCTCTCCCGTTTTCAATATATTGCCCTGAAGTACATCGCCCTTGTAGAGACCCTCTATATAATCCTTCCACCTTTCTGCTTTCCCCTCTTTGCTTACAACTGGATTTCCACCTGAGCTCTTGATATTCATGCAAGTGGTTCTCTTTTCTCTAAAGGTCTCTTTAATTATCCTGTGGGCAGTATTTATCTTGCCCCTAGTGAGATAAGCCTCTACCTCCTTACATTTGTCCCCTAGCCATCCCTGCTTAGCCAATTTGCACTTCCTGTCGATTTCATTTTTGAGACGTTTTTCTGCCTGCTTCATTTACTGCATTTTTATATTTTCTCCCTTCATCAATTAAATTCAGTATCTCTTCTATTACCCAAGGATTTCTACACTGAAACTCTCTACAACCTCTGGTTCTTTCAATTTATCCAGGTCCGATCTCCTTAAATTCCCACCGTCTTGCAGTTTCTTCAGTTTTAATCTACAGTTCATAACCAATAGATTGTGGTCGGTGTCTGCCACTGGAAATGTCTTACAATTTAAAATCTGGTTCGTAAATCTCTGTCTTACCATTATATAATCATCTGAAACCTTTTAGTATCTCCAGGGTTATTTCATGTATACAAGCTTCTTTCATGATTCTTGAACCAAGTGTTAGCTATGATTAATTTATGCTCTGTGCAAAATTCTACCAGGCGGCTTCCTCTTTCATTTCTTAGCCCTAGTCCATATTCATCCACTATGTTTCCTTCTCTTCCTTTTCCTACTGTTGAATTCCAGTGACGCATGACTATTAAATTTTCGTCTCCCTTCACTATCTGAATAATTTCTTTTATCTCATCATACATTTCATCAATTTCTTCATCATCTGCAGAGCATATAAACTTGTACTACTGTAGTAGGCGTGGGCTTCGTGTCTATCTTGGCCACAATAATGCGTTCACTATGCTGTTTGTAGTAGCTTACCCGCACTCCTATTTTTTTATTAATTATTAAACCTAAACCTGCATTTATTATTTATAACCCTGTATTCACCTGACCAAAAGTCTTGTTCCTCCTGCCACCGAACTTCACTAATTCCCAGTATATCTAACATTAACCTATTCATTTCCATTTTTAAATTTTCTAACCCACCTGCCAGGCTAAGGGATCTAACATTCCACGCTCCCATCCGTAGAACGCCAGTTTTCTTTCTCCTGATAACGACGTCTTCTTGAGTAGTCCCCGCCAGGAGATGCGAATGGGGGACTATTTTACCTCTGGAATATTTTACCCAAGAGGACGCCATCATCAATTAATCATACAGTAAAGCTGCATGCCCTCGGGAAAAATTACGGCTGTGGTTTCCCCTTGCTTTCAGCCGTTCGGAGTACCAACGCAGCAAGGCCGTTTTGGTTAGTGTTACAAGGCCAGGTCAGTCAATCAGCCAGACTGTTGCCCCTGAAACTACTGAAAAGGCTGCTGCCCCTTTTCAGGATCCACACGTTTGTCTGGCCTCTCAACAGAAACCCCTCCGTTGTGGTTGCACCTACGGTACGGCTATCTGTATCGCTGAGGCACGCAAGCCTCCACAACAACGGCAAGGTCTATGGTTCATGGGGGGGGGGGGGTTCCTAAGAGTACAAAAGTTTATTGACGATGTCGGTTGACTTCATTAAATGCTTAAAATGTATCGGGAACCGTTCTATATTTTTCGAGGTCTCTCGACTTTTTCTATATGAAGCGATGTACATTTATGACTTGATGATTAAATACTATAATATTAAGAAACACATAAAATAAATAACTTAATGAAATGCTCCCGTAATGATAATAAGCAGCTTATAAAGAATTTTGTCATACTTGTAAATTGAGGAAGCAGCAAAGCAATTTAAGAAAAATTTCGCAACAGGAATAGAAAATCATGGAGAACAAATATTAATGCCAACGTTCGGGAGGAAAACAGCCGCATCCAGAAGGTTTTTCGAGAGCTTTTGAGGGGAATGGACAACTTGCTTCACAAGGAATGTTACGTAAGGACAAAGGCAAAGTTGAAGGACTCTAGCAGAAAGGGGGATTTCAATTATTTAAGGCCAAAAGCGGGATAAGTGAAATATTTCTTCCTAGGAAACAAGATTACACAGGACAGCCGAAGCAATGAAGATATCAGGTGAATACTGGAAAAGGTGGAGGAAGGAAGGAAAGAAGGAAGTCAACAGTCGTGTTGGACAGTTGTACTCTGCAAGCGCTCCCTCATCACAAGAAGTTGCGAAAGACTACGTGTTGTTCTGAATACTTTGCAGTGCTTTTCGTGATTTTTGAAGAGTATCTCATAGTGACTACTGTCAAGAAGATCGTGCCTTTCTAGTTTCATTCATTTCGTGTATTATGTGACTTAAAACTTACGTTCGGTGGGTATTTGTGGGGGTTTCTATTCTAGGGTTATCGTAAGACGGCCGTTTATTCGTTACGTGTTATTTCGACAAGTTACAGTGTTTTTTACAATTTCCAGATAGTGTCAGTTATTGTTAGTTTTCATTCATTTCGTGTGTTCTGCTACCAAAAAAATGTTCATTGAATATGTGTGTCGTGTTTACACGTAAGCCAAAACAGTATGGTCACTTTCTACCACAACTTTGGTTGCCGCCTGGTGACGCTGCGACCACGAAACGCTGTAACAAAAGTGTGTGAACGGAGCAGACACGGGCGGGGATTAACCAGGCGAAGATATGGGCTGAAAATGGGAAGATCCATTGAGATAGACGGCTTTGACAAAGGGCAGGTTATTATTACGCAGAGACTGTGAACGATTATCCCGAAAAAGGCGAGGCTGGTCGAATGTTCACGTGCTACTGTCGTAAGATCGTAAGGAGAGAGGTACAAGAACAGTGAAAATACCACTAGATCCTACGTCGTTGGAAGTCCACGACTCTTTACAGGCTGTAGAGTTCCGAGGTTTCTCTGCTCTGTAACGTAGGGTAGATGGTGTTCCGTGGTACCTTTACCGAGAGAGCACAATACTGGTGCACGCACAAGTGTTTCGGAGTACTTCGTACATCGTACATTGTTGAACATGGAGGTCTACAGCAGACCACCAATAGGTGTTTAAATGTTGACCCAACGATATCGTCAGTTCTGATTTCAGTGGGCACCAGACTATCGGGATTCGACCGTCGATCAATGGAAACGTGTTAGCTCTTAGGGTGAAGCACATTTTTGCTACACTAGGTTGATGGTCGTCTCCACAAAAGCCATCATCGAGATGAACAGCTACTCGAAACGTGCAGCGCTCAGTGGACGCAGGCTGGTGGGAGCAGTATTATGCTATGGGAGTTATGGAAGACACGCTGACAGCTGCGAACCACCTGCATCGCTTCATGTTTGGTTTCTTCCCCGAGGGCTACGTGTCTCGGAGCCACAGCGGTGCAACAGTGGTTTGAGGAGCATTGTGGTGTACTCTCGTTATTGTCTTGTCGACTAAATTCGCCTGATTTAAATCCTATGGAACTCGTCTGGGTCGCTGGTACCGCCACCCAGTACGCAAATAAGCAGCCTGTTATTTACGCGAAATACATCACCAGTGTGTAGACCTCCACCAACATATCAACAAACTGTCTGATCCCTGATACGCATAATCAGATATGTATTTCGTTCCAAAGTCGGAGAAACAAGATATTATGCAACTATGTTTTGATTCGTCAGGATATATTCTCTTGCTTTTACGTCCGCCTGCCGCAGGCAAGTTAGCTGCGAAGCTCACCGAAAGATAAATTTTCACCAAATTTTACTTCACTCCATTTTAAGCGAGTGGGTAATCCTTAGGTTACGGTAAAATTGTTATCGTAGGTTGGGTAGTATAGGAGAAACTTATCAGGACTGTGGGCTGATATTTCACTGGGGTGATAGTGGTGAGGAAACCAGTACAGTATCAGATAGGGCTCTCCCATGGAATTATAGATTACAGCTTAGAGCATACTATCAAAAGCGACCTGAAGGAAATACCAGGTACGCATGTACGGTTTGTAGAGGTTTTGAAGCGAGGTAACTAGGCCTTGAATGATACACCTGTCACCCGTGTAAACAAAGAGCTCAGTGGGTTGCTTTGGAATCAAATCAAATATCATTTCTGTGCTGTACCTGTTCCTGCAATGGGGAGATGGGGATACAAAAATCATGGGTTGCATCGATTAGGAGAGGAAAGCACGGAGTAGCTGGGAATCTCACAGAAATTGTAAGGTTGTCCACAAGGACGTAAGACCAACTCCCTGTGATTACTGAAGGCAGAGGGGCGCATTGTTTGTGTAAGAATCAGGTTATAGACAGCAGACATTCTTGATAGACTTTAAAACAGAATTGTAATATATTTCATACTTTCCAGAAAAGTAAATCTAATTTCTGTCACCAGAACAAGCAAGACGAGCTTCTTGTACGCCACAAAACTGAGGAAAATTGTGGAGTGATAGAGGTTCTTTGCTTCTCTAAACATCATATAACAACATGAATGAAGAAGTTAAATACCAGGAATTATAGACATCGTCATTTTCGTGTAGAGTTAGCATGGAAAAAGGAGTTGCAGCATATGGTATGTAAGAGTTTGACACAAACTCAAAAATACTGAAACAGCTTTCGTGTAGATCAGAATGTAGAGGCGTGTGGTTGTGAACTATTAATTGTAAAAGTATAAAAATCACCCCAGACTCTTTCATCTGTTTATGACAGCTATAGATGTATTGCTGAGTTATCTGGCAGACAAGACGAAACATTACTTAATCGTCTGTGGAGATTTCAGTGTAGATTTATTAAAATATACAGACAGGAAAAATGAACTGGGATAATTACTTCTGTGTTTCAATGTAATTTCAGTAGTCAATTTTCCAATTCATATGCAACGAGATAGCAGGGCTCTGATTGATAACATACCTATAGACAGTATTCAGACTGATACGATTAATATGTACCCAGTAGGTAATGGACTATCTGATCATGATGCACAATTGGAGGAAACAAAAAATGTAGCACTTTACAGGTAACACTCAGGTTCACAGAAAGCAGCGAACCTTATTAATGAGAAGGTTCTACAGTGTTTTAAGATTAAGTTAAAAAAGGGGCATTGTGATGAGGCATAGATAGTAAGAGTCGCTAACGTCAAATTCAATTTATTACGTAGTAAATTTATGGCAATACTTGAAAGTAGCTTTTCTAAAACGACATCCAGAAAATCTATTAAAAAGCAAGTAAGGCATAGATATTTAAGGGAATTAAAACATCATTTAAGGGGATAGAGAACTTTACATACAGTCCAGGGTAATTGACGATCTAAAGTTAACTGCATCATACAAAAAAATACTGTACTATTTTAAGGAAATTGATTAAAATGTGCAGAAATATGCATGTCCCGGTAGAAATACGAGGGTTGGAACTTAAATAGTGACAACTATTTATTCACAATCGATACAAAAGAGTTACATGTTCACACCTGTTATTGTCCTTCAAAGTAGTCACCAGCGTTGTGTAGAACCCGTTGTCAGCGATGTGGAAGGCGTAGTACAGCCTGTTTTGTTGATGGTGCGACTGGAGCGGTCTAAAGTTATGGTGATTCTCGTGTACGACTGTGATGGTGTTATCCTAACGCATTACGTTCCTCCACGGCAGACCGTCAGTGCACAGTATTACTGTTCGTTTTTGGAGCATCACCTGCGACCTGCTTTGCGAGAGAAGCGGCGACACATTCTGTACCACCCACCCATCATTTTGCACGGCGATGCGCGGGCGCATACAGCGTAAGCTGTGGCAGCCCTGTTCGGTCGATGGGACTGGGAAGTACTGTGTCATCCACCATACTCCCCGGACTTAAGTATTTGTGACTTTGATTTGATACCCAAGATGAAGGAACCGCTTCGTGGAATTCGCTTCAGAACTGTTCCAGAGATTCGACAGGCAGTAGACCGCCCCATTCGCACCATCAACAGAACAGGCTCTGCTAACGGTATACTACGCCTTCCACATCGCTGGCTATGTGTTCTACACAAAACTGGTGAATACTTTGAAGGAGAGTAACAGGTGCAAACATGTAACTCTTTTGATTCTGTTGTGAATAAATAGTTGCCATTATTTAACTTCCAACCCTCGTAAATACTGTGGACAACAAGATAAAAACCGTACGCAATATTATCCAATGGGAGACAGGACCGATAGTGAACGTACAAAATATGATACCAGTTAAGTGCTTTTAACACTCACTTCCCAAATGTAGCAGCAAAATATTAAATTAAGTGTTTCAGTTGGAATAGTACGATTATATATTTAAAAATGTCAGTCCAGAAACTTTTGAACAACTAGAAGTAGCACCAACGTCTTTCTCTGAAATTAACAGAAATATAAACATTCTACAAAATAAAAGATGATATAGTACTGATAGAATTTCAAAAAGAATTCTGGTTATAAGGAAAGTGAAAAGAAATTACTGACCAAGTTGTCTAGTGACATCTTTTTCCAAAATATTCCAGAAAAAACTACTCAAAAGTAGTATCACGCTTATCTGGAAACAATTCTTAGCACATCACAGTTTGAATCCCAGAAGTGTTTCTCGACTGAGAATGCTAATTATAAATTCACACACAAAATTTTACAAGTCTCGAATAAAAAATATCTCCATTTGATACTTTTTGTAATCTTTACACGGCACTTGATTGTGTAGACCATCTCACACTCTTACATAAACTTAAGTATTATGGAACTGATGGCTTTACGCTGGTATGAATCACATTTCATAAGTAGAATGCTATACATTGTGGTGAATAATGCGAACCGTGCTGCAAAATTAGAAAATTTTAATGACTGGGGAAAAACTACAAAGCGAGTCCCTCAAGGCTCAATTTTGGCCAACTTCTGTTTCTTATTTATGTGAACAATCTTCCACGTAAAATTCAAGGAGAATTGGTACTTTTTGTAGCCAATACTAGTGTTGTGATAAATTCCATTACACAGAAGGCAACAGAAGAGATTGTTAATGGTGTTTCAAGGAGTTATTATGTAGCTCTCTGATAAATGGACGCCCCTTAATTTTGATAAAAACACACTGTATTTAGTCCTGTACAACTAATAACATGTGACAATGATGTAGCACATGAACAGGAGTCAATAAATTTTTTGAGTCCTTCACATTTTAGGTGTCCATATTGATGAAAACTTGAACTGAAAGAAGCATAATAGTAAGTACTCATGCAGTTCAGCTACGTCTGCCCTTCTTATACCTGCTAGTGTTAGAAATAATCGAATCAATCTCCTGATAAATTTTGCAATATTTCCACTCAATAACGTCATGTAGAATAATCACTAACCTTTTAGACAGAAAGTACTGATTCCACAAAAGCGCACAGCAAGAATAATAAAAGGTGTTCAGCCACTGTCGTCATGTAGGTACCTCCTCAAGGAGTTAGCTGTTTTAACAGCACCATCACACTACATATAAATCGTCATACATAATCCATGACAATTTGAGAAAATTGTGTTGTCATAGTTAAAACACTAGAGAAAAAAGTGATCTTTAATACCCATTAGGCCGGCCGCAATGGCCGAGCGGTTCTAGGCCCTTTGGTTCGGGACCGCGCGACTGCTAAGGTCGCAGGTTTGAATCCTGCCTCGGGCATGAATGTGTGTGATGTCCTTAGGTTAGTTATGTTTAAGTAGTTCTAGGTTCTAGGGGACTGATGACCTTAGATGTTAAGTCGCATAGCGCTCAGAGCCATTTGAACCATTTGTTTTACTACCCATTAAATCTACCATTTGTTTGTATTGTTTCAAGCATGAGGAACAAAATCAGCCGCACGCTTTCGAAGGAACCATCCTGTCATTTGCCTGGAGCAGTTTAGGGGGACCACGGGAAACCTAAATCTAGATAGCCAGACGCGGAATTGAAGCGTCGTATTCCCGAATGCGAGGCCATTGTGCTAAAGTAAAGCCAGAGGAAGGTTTCCTAAAGAAAAATTTTGCTATGAAACTGACAAAGAAGTTCCTGATACCTTATCTCTGGAGCATAGTATTCTGTGGAAGTGAAACGCGGACGGTCAGAAACAAAGGGAATAAATGGCTTGAAGCATTTGATGTACGGTGCTATCGAACCATATTAAAAATTATATGGACAAGGTAAGTACGAAATTAACAATTGCCGAGGCTCAAGAAAATAATTAGCGGAACAAGTGATAAGTTAGTGGGACAACTACCTCGGCATAAGCATACAGTTAACCTTCTGTTGAAAGGAAGAGTAGAGGGGAAAAACTGAAGAGGCAAACCAAGACCAGGATATGCAAAACGTATTACAGGTCATACTGGATGTAAGAGCTATGCAGACATGAGAAGTTTAGTAGAACGTAGGAAAATGGAACATCACACCACTCAAGAAAATTACGACTTCAGAAATGCATTAATCACGGGAGCCATTGTAAATTAACTGTTTACACAAACATCTTTGCATCGTGTGACATTAATGTCATCTCTGGGAATATTGACCTTGTTTTTCGGGGTACCGTCTATAAACTGTTTTCGTCTCTGTCTTCGCGAATTCTAGTAAATACACAAGTTAGTTTAAGGTATGTGTGCCACGTACCTTCAAAAGGTAGATTGTCGGTGTGTTAAACCGATAGCATGTATGAATAAAGGTTGAACCGGAACTCCACCGACAAACTGTCAAAGTAAATAAAATATTCCGGGCTATTATGCCGAGGTCGAATGGATTTCACATTTAAACGCAACGTTTCGTCCCCATCTGAGGAGGGCATTTTGAAGGGGGACCGTAACTTCTTTGAATGTCTGCTTCACATCCTGGCTCGCTACCGATTGCAGCAAAATTCCGTTTACGGGTGCTTCCGTGCAGTGGCGTGACGTCACATATTTTGAACTGCCGAGCGCAATTGGCTGTTGCCGACTGGCGTCGTCTACCATAGCTGTGATCCCTTGGTGGAAGACTGGGACATATCTTCCTCACTACCAGGATCCCACTGTCATTTATTTTCACGCCCTCCTCCTTACTGAAGTTCCGGAGGTGTTTTACGATCTCTGTTGCTCTCCGTGTAGCCGTTCATGGTATCCGGTTGTGGCTGCCAGTATTTGGATACTATCAAAAAGAAAGTGGCGTTCTCCTGGCTGCAAAGCATGTTCCGCAGAGGGGACGAAACTTCCGGTTTAAACGTGACGAAACATTCGATTTAAATGTGTAATCATTTCGACCACGGCGTAGCAAAAAGTGGTTCAAATGGCTCTGAGCACTATGCGACTTAACTTCTGAGGTCATCAGTCGCCTAGAACTTAGAACTAATTAAACCTAACTAAGCTAAGGACATCACACACATCCATGCCCGAGGCAGAATTCGAACCTGCGACCGTAGCGGTCGCTTGGTTGCACACTATAGCACCTAGAACAGCACGGCCATTCCGGGCGGCCCAGGGCGTAACAGCTTGGAACATTTGATTAATTGTGACATTGTGCCCTCCAGTTTTCGTTTAGTACAGCTCGTTTATGTCTAGAGTTTTGTTTTCCGACAGTGTTACAGTACACAGCTCAACAGTGATCCACAGCGGGTACTATGGGTAGGTTTACTGTTGGAGGGGTGACAATGGGCACCTCATGACTGGGTTCACTGTATGTTATGGTAGACCGTCACAACGACGCTGTGCTGAGCCATTCCTGCACCGACGGTATCCACACAGCATTAATTTTGCTTCTGTTATTAAACTTCACTGTAGAATACCGTCAGCTGTTTATTTTTATGTTCAGTGCTACCGGTCTCGATGAGCAGACCACTATCAAGTCGAAGCAAAGCGTAACTAGCTTGTCACTACAGTATTTGAAATTCTGCATTTACCTGACGGTTGTTGCACTACTCTATGTTGTCTACTCCTCGTTTCAGGTACTGCATATTACAGGTTTCTTCACTGTTGTGAAGCTTTTTTCGCAGAATCAAAGGTGATTCTGGTAACAAACCAGATGAATCATAATCACATAGTTACTCTGTATTGAGCCGCCCGAGACCTTGGGTCCGTTGTATCAAAATACTCAGAAGACATCCGTGGACAACCTCTGAAAGTTGGCGTTGAATTTCTGTTTCATCAGCAGTCTGGATGAACACTTTACGCTTGCGCTGTGCAGCAAACCGGGAACAACAGTTCCAAGCTCCGTCTGCACGGCAAGAGGCCGCACTTTCGCTGTGACACTCAGCTTTCGATTTACTGTGCGCGATAAAGGCAAACGATACGGGCGACCACACTGACTCCCTCCCTACCCTCCCCCCCCCCCCCTCCCTCCACAACCACACCAGCCACTGCCAAGGCAGGCAGCTTCAAAACATAAATACCACGGAGAGCAGTCGCAGCAACGTGTTTTACGGTTAGCTGCAAGGCCATGCAAATGCGGCCCCAGCCGACGGACCTGTTTATTCGCAGCAGCTGTCCAAGACCAAGTAGGCGGGGGAGACTGAGTTTTGTAACCTATATATTTGTTTGGACTCAGCTGTAATGATACGTGTGGTTAATGCATGTGCCTGCTGCATTTTGCGTCTTTAGAAAAAAGATGTTCATGGGACAAACATTTCTTCTACACTGAAGCACCAAAGAAACTGGTATAGGCCTGCTTGTTCAAATACAGATATATATAAACAGACAGAATACGGCGATGCGGTCGGCAACGCCTATATAAGAGAACAAGTCTCTGGCGTAGTTATTAGATAGGTTACTGCTGCTACAATGGCAGGTTATCAAACTTTAAGTGAGTTTCAACGTGGTATTATAGTCGGCGCACGAGCGATGCGACACAGTATTTCCGAGGTAGAAAGGAAGCGGAGATTTTCCCGTAAGACCATTTCACGAGTGTACCGTGACTATCAGAACTCCGTTAAAACATCAAATCTCCGACATCGCTGTGGCCGGAAAAAGATCCTGCAAAAACGAGACCAACGACGACTGAAGAGAATCGTTCAACGTGGCAGAAATACAGAAGTGCAACCATTCCCCAAATTGCTGCACATTTCAGTGCTGGGCCATCAACAAGTGTCAGCGTGCGGACTACTCAACGAAACATCATCGATATAGGGTTTCGGAGCCGAATTCCCACTCTTAGAGCCTTGATGACTGCACGACACAAAGCTTTACGCCTCGCCTGGGCCCATCAACACCTACAATGGACTGTTGATGAGTGGAAACATGTTGCCTGGTCGGACGAGTCTCGTTTCAGACTCTAGCGAGAGGATGGACGTGTACTTGTATGGAGAAAACATCATGACTCCATGGAACCTGTATGTCAGCAGAGGACTGTTCAAGCTGGTGAAGGCTTTGCTATGGTGTGGGGCGTGTACAGCTGGAGTGATATGGGACGCCTGATACGTCTAGGCAGACTCTGACAGGTAACACGCACGTAAGCAACTTGTCTGACCGCCTGCCTCCACTCATGTCCATTGTGGATTCCGACGATCTCGAGAAATTCTAGCAGGACAGTGCTACACACCACACGTCCAGAATTGGTGCAGAGTGGCTCCAGGTACACTTTTCTGCGTTCAAACAATTCCGCTGGCCATCAAACTCCCCAAACATGAACATTATTGAGCATTTCTGAGATGCCTTGCAACGTGCTGTTGAGGAGAGATCTCCATCCTCTCGTACTCTTACGGATTTATGAACAGGCCTCCTGGATTCATGGTGTCAATTGCCTCCAGCACTACTTCAGAGATTAGTCGAGTCCATGCCACGTCGTGTTGGGGCTCTACACGATGTTAGGCAGGTATACCAGTTTCTTTGGTGCTTCGTTGTATTTGGAATATGGCTCTTCCTCCCTGCCTCGTCCTCTTTCTAAACAATACCATATTTCCTTAAGAATCCACTCGCCGGCTCCACTGATAAAAAACTATCCCAGTTAACATTCTTCATAACTCATAGGTTGAACACTAAGGTCGCCAACGTCACGTTACCTCAAAATCCCGTAGACTCACTTACCAGAGTTTCTTGGCTTCTCTCGAAGCTCTGGTTCTTGTTCGTTCACCCGGATGCACACAGAACTGTTAAGTGGACAAGCTTGTCTACAATGAAACACGAAATTACTTACCAAAAGGACAGACAGGCTACAGTTAAGAAAACACATGAATGCCAACAGAACCATAGCATAATCCTTACTTGCCTAAAAGATAACATTAGCACTACTTGAGAGTTCTTTTATTTTTTTGGAACTATTGCAATTTTGGCTCTGTAGCTCTGTCTATTTACAAGTGATTCATTATTACTGAGAGCTGGTTTCTCAGAGTGGAGCAGGATAAGGTTACGATTGTGGATGGGGCCGTAATCAGTTACTCTAGTATGCACAACAAATACGTAAACTTTATTTAAGGAGCCGGCCGGCGTGGCTGTGCGGTTCTAGGCGCTACAGTCAGGAGCCGAGCGACCACTACGGTGGCAGGTTCGAATCCTGCCTCGGGAATGGATGTGTGTGGTGTCCTTAGGTTAGTTAGGTTTAATTATTTCTAAGTTATAGGCGACTGATGACCTCAGAAGTTTTGCCGCATAGTGCTCAGAGCCATTTGAACCATTTTATTTGAAGAAATTAAAATTTTAAAACAATCTGTTAAAAAAACACAACTGACTGTATGACGGCTGAAGGCCTTATCACAGGACCAAAATTCCACAATTTTAGGACAGAAGGTCACCAGCAATAACCTCAAGCAACAAACCGCTGAAGGCCTGAATTAGAAGTCAGAAGGACGATTGCAAAAAGCACATATTAAGAAAAATACTTCGTTTTAAAACAAACTGTAACACGGCTGCAGACCTTATTATGAAAGAAGTGAAATTACTGCTCGGCTGAAGGCCACAGAGAACTTTAAATCACGAACGGCTGAAGGCCTGAATTTGAAGTCAGGAATAAATTTCATATAGCAGTTTTAAAATAAATCCCTTGCTTTTAAAACAAGTTTACCTAAAAAAAATCTTACTGTAACACAACTGAAGCCCTTATCACCAAAGAAGTGAAATTATTGCTCAGCTGAAGGCCACACCAACAATAATTAGAAAATTACAAATATCCTCAAAACAAACATCGCAATCTAAGGAATATGGACAAGCGGTTCTCAGCAAGTGTTACAAGGGTCGACCTGGGAAGGTAACTCAAACATAAGGTACGGTGAGGCAGGCAGCCAAGAGTCGTACTTACATAAAAGGATGGCAACTTAAACTAGGGGCAGCTTAAGTGCCGACCGACCCACTAATCAATCTGCCTAACGTCCGATCACCGGTACAATGATGAAATATTTTTAGGCAAGGGTGAAGAGACAGAGAGCACTACGTCTTCAGAAAATACTCAAGGCCGAAGGTAACACTAGAACCAAGGTAGACCTCCCAAAGAAATATGCACAGTAGAAACCAAGAAGCTGTCGAACTACACACCGTGTCGGACAGCATCAACACGACGAGGAAAGGTACACTGCCGAGAAAGTATGCTAATCTCCGGGGTACGTAACTGAGGCGTTAGCAGCCACAAGGCAGAAAATACCGTGGTTGCACTTCACTAATAAGAATAATACTAAATTCAATGGCCCTACCTACCAAACAGCATCAAAAGCCTGACAGATAGTCAACCAACATTTCAAAATTAAATTAAAAGAATTTCTAGATGACAACTCCTTCTACTCATTGGCTGAATTTTTAGATATAAATTAAGGGAGGGAAAAAGAACTAACTTAAACATTAGTGTCATGCAATATTTTGCGTAATGTAATATTGTGTACAGACGTCTTTCATTAACCGGACACGTTCCACATCATTACGAAGTGTCGTATTCATGATCCATGGAACAAGTATTAATCTAATCTAATCTAATCTAATCTAATCTAATCTAATCTAATCTAATCAATCCTTTGTCTTGGTGCCACTGGACTGTTTAATCCAGTGTCCACAACTCTAAGATAGTTGATACCAAGTATTGTTTGATCCGTCATATCGAGTGGAGAATTGTATCATTGTCTGTATGTATCAACGAGGGATTTGATTAAGTAAATCCACTACGCGGGTATTACACTCGCATTTCTTTTTACAGGAAGGGAGCTAGAGCTTTACAGAACTGATGGGTTGTCTATTTCAGTTATCAAGGGTTAATACACAAGAAGTAATTCGTCCGATTAAGTGCGGGAACTAAAAGCTGAATGATATGTAACATCACAATATATATCTTTACATGATTAAAAAAAGTGAGTGATGCAACTAATTAACCGCATGCCTGTAGAAACAATATAGGTCGGAACATTCATTTTTCATTCTGATGCGCACGTCTTGTGTCCTCATTTCCATTCTTCACCCTTGCAGAAAGTGTGTGGTCAAGTGCGAATGATTTGAATGCAGACGAACCATTGAAGTGATGGGTTTCTAAATCCTCTGCCAACCTAAACGGTGTCGGTGGAAGGAAGGGAGCGGAACAGGAGGGTTTGGCCCAAGATGAGTAAAGCAAAACGTTTTCCTAACAGAGTTTGGTCACGGGCCTCCCACACCACCTCGGGCGTTTCGGAGAGAGCCCTGCACGACTGTTACACGTGGAGTTGTTATGAACACAGGTAAGCGATCAGACGTTCCCTCAGAACGTCTGTGTTGAACAAGGGACAAACGGTATTTCAATATGTTAATAATAATTTGTTAATCTCAACAATTTCTTCTTCTAGCCATTTTTTGAATTACCATTTAGGTTCTGGTTACAATTTTTGGTTCAGGTAATCAGTGTCCTAATAGTGTGATTTCCGTTAGACGCGACCATACGGTTTATAGATTCAATGAGCAGCCCAAGCCTAAAAAGTTGCCATCTGCCACTTTATTTTATTTGTGCGGAACATTTTCATTTATGAATAAAACTGTACTGAGAGTATATATTCAGCAGGATGAATCGATTTGGTTCCAAGTGCTTCACGCAAAGATATGCAGCCACCAAAATCCTGCTGAATGCCAGCCACGAGGTGCATACAATTCTTCCCACTAATAAATGCTGTCAACATTTTGTTTGCGTGTGCATTATTGCATGTGAATGTCTGTGTTACAAACTTGAGCAGTGACCACGTGTTTCTCAGATTTTCCCACCCCACAGGACTCTACAGATTAAGGCCAACGTGGCCTGTTATTCTCATATGAGAAAGCCATAGGATTATATATAAATGTACCAGGAATGTTTTGTCCATCTATTAAATTCAAATAGATTACTGTTAGCATGCGAAATATTAGTCAAAAATAAATATTTTATCATTTGAAGCTATTTCCGAGATCGTTACTTTATTTTCAATTCATCTGTAGTATTGATTATTAAGCTCCTAAAATCCGAAATGCTTGGTTCAGCACATAGCTTTCTCTGACTTCAGCATAGAACAACATAGCGTTATCCGTTGCGACCTTAAAATAAATTCAATCAGTGAAGGAATTGTTCCTAAAATTTAGATGGGCCTAAATCTGTTTCAAATAACGGGCAAAACTGTTCAGAGAAGGTTAGGTCGCGAAAGAAAAATAAGAGCGAATGTGGACAGGATATGCCATCATAGCAGGCTGGAACGAAAGAAATATTCAAAAGAAGCTCTTGCTAGTGAAAGTAAGTAATCCTCCATAGGCTGTCACTCAGTGAATAGTAAGAAATTCAATGATGAGTTACAATACTCAAAGTGATTGTGAGGTTAAGCTTAAATGTGGAGTAGAGTACATCGCAACCAAAGAGTGGAGTCCAATGGTAGTTGCTTTTTTTGGTCGTAGAGTACTCGACGGGAGAGGGAGAGGGGATAGCAGATGCCATGGGCAGGGGAGATAGGGGGAGGGGAGGAAGGGGGGAAGCCCGGGAGAAGAGGGGTGGAGGAAGGGGACGGGGGAAACGGAAAGAGAAGGGAGGGAGGGTGCATAAAGGAAAGGACACAGGAAGTGCGGCCAGGAGGATCAAAGCTGATAAGCGGGATAGATGGAGAGGAGGACATCAGGGAGTGGGGAGGTGGCGGAAGCATCCTTGGGAGAGGATAAGGAGGGTGGTGAAAAGATGGAGACTGGGTGGGACATGGGAATACAGGTGCGGCAGTGGGCGGGGGTGGGAGAGGATGGGCGAGACAAGCGGGTGAGGAGAATCGAGTTTGCAGGAGGTGTACAGGATCCGTATCGTTTCAAGGAAAAGGAGGAAGTGGGGGAACGGAATGAGATCGTACAGGATCCGCGTGAGGAGGGGAGACGGATGCGATAGGCGAGGCAGAGAGCATGGCGTTCAAGGATTTGAAAGGATTTATAAAAGGTAGGGGGGGGGGGTGGAGATACAGGCTGGATGGGCGTAATAAAGGATAGGGCGGATGAGGTATGTTTAGGTGTGGAGGATGGTGGAGGGGTCCAGACCCCACGTACAGCCCGAAAGGTGCTTGAGGAGATGGAGTCGGGAGCGTGCCTTGGCTTGGATTGTCTGGAGATAGGGGGTCCAGGAGAGGCGACGGTCGAGGGTGACATGAAGGTACTTGAGGATGGGGGTGAGGGTGATAGGACGGCCATAGACGGTGAGATAGAAATCAAGGAGGCGGAAGGAAGGGGTGGTTTTGCCTACAATGATCGCCTGGGTTTTGGAGTGATTGACCTTGAGCAACCACTGGTTGCACCATGCGGTGAACCAGTCAAGATGGGATTGGAGAAGGTGTTGGGAGCACTGCAGGGCGGGGGCAAGGGCAAGGAAGGCGGTGTCATCGGCAAACTGGAGAAGGTGGACGGGGGGTGACGGCGGCGGCATGTCCGCCATATACAAAAGGTACGCGAAGGGGGGAGAAGATGGAGCCTTGGGGCAAACCGGCGGAGGGAAAAAAGGTGTAGGAATCCGTGTTATGGATGGTGATGTAGGAAGGACGGTGGGAGAGAAAGGAGCCGATCAGACGGACGTAGTTAATGGGAAAGGCGAAGGTTTGGAGCTTGAAGAGGAGACCGGAATGCCATATGCGGTCATAAGCCTGTTCGAGGTCCAGGGAGAGGAAGATAGCGGAGCAATGGGAATTAAGCTGGTCAGAAAGGAGATGAGTGAGGTGAAGGAGAAGGTCGTCAGAACAGAAGGACGGCCGAAAGCCACACTGGGTAACGGGAGGGAGGCGGTGCTGGTGGAGATGATCGTGGATGCGTCGGGTGAGGACAGATTCCAGGACCTTGCTGAAGACCAAGGTAAGGCTGATGGGACGGTAGGAGGTGACGGCGGACGGCGGTTTGCCAGGTTTAAGGAACATCAGGATACTGGAGGTTTTCCACAGGTCGGGGTGGTAACTGGTGGACAGGACTATATTGTAGAGCCTGGCCAGGGTGGAAAGGAAAGAGACAGGAGCTTCACGAAGGTGACGATAGGTGACACGATCATGACCAGGAGCGGTGTGGCGTTTTGTGCGGAGTGTAGCAATGAGATTCTTTGTAGTGATAGGGGCATTGAGTTCCGTGTGTGCAATGTTGTCCAAGAACTGGAAGCCAGGTGCAAGGGGAGGGCAGAGGTGTCAGTTCGATCGCGGACACCCGGGAAGATGGTGTAATCGAACTGGGGATCATTGGGGATGGAAAATACATCGGAGAGGTAGGAGCCAAAGTGATTGGCCTTACTAAGGGTGTCAGGGAAGGGATGATCATCATAAAGAAGAGGATAGTAGGGGGAGGGTTTAGTACCTGTCACCAGTCCCGGCGTTTCTTAGCCGCGAGCAAATTACGAATGTGTTGCTGGAGTTGCCGGTGGCGTCGTAGTGTGTCCGGGTCACGTGTGCGGAGGAAGGCACGGTAGAGACGGCGGGATTCACGGAGGAGGATGACGGCCTGTGGGGGTAAGGTAGGACGGTGGGGGTGGATGGCGACAGTAGGCGCGTGGGCCTCCACGGCCTCAGACAAGGTCTGCTGGAGAAAGGGGCGGCATGGGTTACATCTCTGATCGAACACGCTGAGCTACCACGCCGGCGACATAGACCAGGAATCACATGTTTTTTAATCTATGATACATCGTCTAACATCCATCGCCACAAGTGAACACAACTTCCAAGTGTAATTAGATGCAGTCAATCAATCAGCGTCAAAAATGGCTGCTCTCCAACCTTGATGGAGGACATAATGCACAAAAAGCAGAAACTACAGGTGTACTCTCTTTTTTACATTGTTATCCACCCATATCCAAGAACAAGACAAGTGGTACACAATTCCTTACTTAGGAAACGTCTTACTGGATGAAGGCAGAACGCTTAAATCCAGGTACTTAAAAAAAAATTTTTATGTTCACAGCACTGATGGACACCTTTTTCCCAATGGTAAAGACAGCACTCCAACTTTTGGAAAGAGAAAAATATATAAAATCGCTTGTAATTGTGGCAAATTATATATATATATATCTGGCAGGGCAATACACACCCGCTTGAAGAAATACCACAGAAGATGGACACAGAGAAAAGGAGACACTACTTTTTCAGACCATCTGCTTAAAGAAGACCACTGTTACAGTCTGAAACATGATGTGTTACATCATATCCATAAAAGGACGACAAACTATTTAGAAATAATGGAAATTAATAAACATATGTTCATCAGCACTAGCTTACTACCTAATGACCAGACACAGAACCCTTGCTCGCCACTTCCAACTGCAATATAACTCTTAATCCCATCTATACCACGATGTAAATTACCCCCCCCCCCCCTTACTCACATGCCCATTTTCCTTTATATCAGTTACTATAATTTCTCTTTTTGTGTTAAAAAGTTTTACTTTGCATAATCGCAGCTGCTTCACTTACCTGCTAAATCTCACTAGCATACCTTATCTATTTGTAATTTAGGATCTATTAAATACAAGATCACTTTGTTCAGCTATACCTTTGGAGTATGTCACTAAATTTCATTGTTCAGTTGATTTTCCTCTAGAAACAAATGTTGTAATTTGTATATAGTTCACTAAGTAATGTGTCACATACTTAGTCTAAAAATCTTTGAATCAACAAGATGTTACTTCACCCTGTACTTACGTTTGTCACTGATGTGTCGTAACAGCCGTAAACCGTTTTTTGGAACGAATAATAAATATAGTAGAATATTACGCCAGTGTAGTGTGTGTTATCATTCATAAAGTGTAAAATATTCCACCAAGAACCGATGTAACAGTCAATCCATACAATACCTAAGATGCTTATTGGTTTTACTCATAGTATCTGCCATAGTCAGCAGTAACCAAAGAATGTGGGATAAGGCGCCACCATAACCCTCACATACCTATTATCCTGTTTGGTAATGGGTAAGGGTCCAAGGTCATTACTGAAAACTGTGTCCATAGGCAGCGCTCCACCCTATCACAGCTAAGCTTCCTCACCCAGATTGACGAACAGAGAGATGGAGCCATCGTAACCAACACATACCTATTACCCTGTTAAGTATAAGGTAGAGAACCTAGGTAATCTAAGGAGACTTTGTCCATAAGCTGCTCCACCACATCGTAGCTAAACTTGCCCACCGGGGTGTTGCGATAGTATTTCGCACTCAAACATTCCTCACAATGACCCACTATTTTACAGACATCACCATCTAAAGTGGAATAGGTAAGGTACTCCTTAATACTCATAGTGGTCTCATACAACCCCCACCCGCCTTCCATACCAAGGATCCAGGGATATGAAAGAAGTATTGGAGGGATGAGTTTCTAGGGCAGGTAGATCTTATCCTTTCCGTCATAGTGTTTACGGAAGCAAAGCAATCCCTTTTTGATCTAATACCCTGACACCTTCCTTTTCCCCCGCCCCTCCCTCATTTTAACTATTGTTTCGTTTTGTGCAAAAGAGGATCAGCATCCCTTTTTTTGCCCAGCTCTCTGAGCAGCTCCAGAATCTCCCCGAGGACTGTCCCCATGCAGGTCACCCGTTCTTCACCTTGTGGGAGATCTGATGCCTCAGATACATGATGGAACATGCGGCTGAGGGCGTCAGCCATGCTTTTATCCGTACTCCTTGCATAATGAACGTCAATTTGTAGGGCGAATATCCGCAGAGCCAATGTGGCTATCCTCCTTGTCTTCCGCGGCCTAGCTGGCACCCTCGTTATGGCCTTGTTGTCGATCTCTGAGAGGCATGGTTTATGTTCATGGTAAAATATGAATCAGTCTAATCCAAACAAAACAGATAGCGCTTCTAGTTCATGTACCGAGTTCTGCTTTCCACCATGGACAAAGACCTGGAGCCATAGCCAATAGCCTTTCTCCCTTCTTCCTTCTCTTTGATGAGGACGACTGCAATACCAGAATTGGAGGTGCCTGTCTTAGAGATAACTCTCCATCGGAATGTGGTCCAGTTAGGATGAGTGTACTAGACAATGCCACCTTCATTGGACTGAAGAGGGCTTCCTGAGAATCAGCCCTCTGAAAAGGCTCATGCACTATATTTTCCTTTTTTTTCGCAATTGCCTAAGAAGGCAGCCAACTGTGCCAAATGGAGACAGAATTTTCGGAAAAAAGTCGCCATCCATATAAAGCTATCTATATCCTTTTTATCCTTGGGCATGGGGCACAGATGAACAGCTCTGGGCACAATATGGCCGAAGAACAAGAGCTCTTTTCTTGCCAGGTTGACCGTAGCAGGTTTTACTGTCAGCCCGGCTTCCCAGATACAGTGAAGGACTTAACCAATATGATCCAGCTGCTCACTGAAGGTTTTGCTATAAATAACCATATCATCTGGGTAGTTGTAGAATTACTTAAATTTTAAGTCGCCCTCACAGAAACTAGTAAGAGTGACAATGTGGCTGCTAATGTTGCCATCCCTAACGGAACTCTTATATTCAAACATGTCCCAATCCGTGCAGAAATCAGTAAGAGGCTGGGACTCCTCTGCGAGCGACGCCTAGTGGTATGTCTTATTCAGGTCAAAAACAGCGAAATTCTCAGTACCTGTAAACCAAGGAAGAGTGTTATGAAGGTCAGGCAGTGATACAGATTCCTGTATTATGTTTTGACACTGTGCCCTATAATGCAAAATTGGCCGGAAACCTTCCCAACTTGATTTGGGAACAAAGAAGGTCGGTGACGTGTAGGGCGAGATTGATGGTCGAATTACACCATCAGCCAAAAGTTGATCAACATTTTATCTTAATCTTATCTTCGGTGTCAACAATTGGAAGGTGACTGCCGAACTGGAACCTGGTCTGTCAACAAGTTCTTATCCTGGGTTTTGTCGGTAACCCACCTTCTTGAGGTGAGTACTTCTGGATATCGCCCGAGACCTTCAATAAGGCGCGTTCTTTACTCAAGTGGGATACACCTGACGGGAATGTTCTACCTCTGCAGAACAGACCGGTCTTCTGTCAGCGCCTGCAGAAAAAAAGACATCTCCTGTGGGCTAAATTTAAACTTCATTTAATATACACCTCATGTGCTCAAGGAAATTCCACCGTAGGAGTACGCCGTTGCTCAGTTCTGCAATGGTGGTAAATTCAGTATGCCAACAAAGCGTCCGAATCCCAAATTCAGTCTTACCCTGGCCACCCAGATAACTTATAAATACGAGACACCCTGCTGTCCCATTGTCAATTCACGAGACATGCATTACAAACAAAATCTCACAGTGCGGAGTCCATTGCATGGTTCACGGTAGCGTACATGATCTCACCGTAACGTGTTATTAATCCTGGCAGCCTCATGCAACGGATTGTGCCCGAACGGCATCAACTCTGTCCACACTTTTCCTGTGGCATTGGGCAGCCCCGTACCAAATGCTCGACTTGTTTGACCTGAAAGTATGCCATCTCATTATTAAGTTTGACATTGGATTGTTCTTATTTCTCTTGGGTTCTAGAGGTATAAGACACCGGAGCACGCTTCTCGTCACTCATGCGGCCACATCAGTGCTGTACCAATACAAATGTTTTATTCCACCTGTGAGCGTATTTACATGCAATTGGTGTAGTCACTGGTAATACAATAATAATAACAATAATAGTAATATAAACTTGGACATACACCATTAACTACAATATAATAATCAAAAATTGATACAATACATATTTATGCAAATGCCAATAATAACAAAAACTTTGTTAACAGATCCATTATAAGATAAATCAACTACAATGAGTACATGAAACAGAATAAAATAGTTGCACAGTTTATTCTCATAGGGCAAGTAGATAATTTGTCACATATTCAAGGAACTCTTGAGCAGAGTAAATTACTTTACTTTTCATCCACAAAGACTACAAGAGTTGTCCTGAAAGTAAGTTCCGATCGGTTGCGAAATGGAAACCACTGGGAAAATACGGTAAAACTTTGCACAGATGTGTTGGGCAGTGTCTCTAGTATGCCCGTCGATCGTGTCGCGTTACTCTTTTGAGTTCTGAGAGAACAGCAGTCAGCATGTAAAGATACGTAGGGAATAGCGTCTCCCACAGAGTATGAGGGCGTGGTTAGAGATTGCGCCTGTGTCATGCAGCCCACATAACACAACTGTCGAGCAGTTCCTTCTTCTTGCCATTTCCCGGCCGCACACAGCAGGGGCAATGAAGACGCTCGTGCAGCGTTTCCGACGAGAAGTGTTTGATCACCCACAATACAGTTCCCCCTGAGTCTCATCTCTGCTCAGAGGAACCGCTGGCTACGAAGACCAAATTTTTAGACAGACAATGAGCTACAGACCAGACTAACTGTTGCAAATAAAACGTCTCTGGTCTTCACTGTGGTTTCCATTTCGATACCTATTGGAACTTAATTTCTGGACAACCCTCGTACTTTTAAATTTATTTATTGGCCCTGTGTAGGTATTTTCAGGTAATTTGTTGAAGTAGACAGGACCAAGATATTTGTAACTGTTATGTGTCTTTGCAAACCTAACATATGGCATACTTATATGTCCACTTCTTATGTTTTGGTCATTAACTGTCCTCAGATTCTCTTTAACGAAGACAAGGTATTGTAGATATACAGGCCACACACTGTCATCACACTTAATCTCGACAAGAGTCATATGGGCCAACTCCTGCAATGCACATTATGACTTTCTTTTGTCATTTAAACACTAATTTAGAGCCTACGGAATTGGCCAATAATAGTGTTCCGAAACGCAGGTGGGAATGGAAGAAAGCAACACATGTATATAACAGAAGTTCCTTACTGACGCTGCTGCTAAGCAGATACCTGGCACGTACTAATTTGCCACTTAACTTCCCTGTGTGGGTATCCCAGCTGAGCTTTTGAGTTACATGAAATCGTAATAATATTATTGTTTCGTTATCATGACTGAAGACAATAGCTTCAGTTTTATTATCATTCTTCTGCAGTATATTTGCCTCAAACCAAGTAGTGCATCTCTCCATTGTCACTGCCATGCTGTGTTGCACATTATCAACGTTGTTACCAAACGTGATTAGCGTCGTATCATCAGCTTATAGCACTGCATCACATGGTACAACTGCAGGTGCATCATTTATATAAATAACGAAAAGGAAAGGTCCCAGAACAGATCCATGAAGTACAACTGGGAGACATTCTGACATTTGATTATTTATCTTAACTATCTGTTTTCTGTTGTCCAAGTAATACTGGATTAGACATAGAGCATAGTGGTAGAGCTTTATTATGAGAATATTGTGGGAGACCCTATCAAAAGTTTTTGTGAAGTCCAACACTGTTGCACAAATAATATCTTAATTTTCAAAACAATTGTATATTGCTACCATACTCCCAACTGCTTTGACTGTAGAAAGGCTGCATCTGAAACCACAGTGTGAGGAGGTTATCATTAAGTTCAAAACATTAACTCATCTGTTTATGCATGCAGTATTCTATTATTTTTGATATTATGGGTATAAGTGAAATTGGTCGATAGTTATCTGGAGATGCTATATTTCCTTTCTTATGTACTGGTTCAACTACAGATATTTTTAAACATTCTGGATAGTTACAATCATCTAAAATTTTGTTGACTTTTTTAGTCAGCAGCGTTAGAATGTGATCTCTGATATATTTAATAGCATAATTTGAGAGACCATAGTAATCCCCTGTTCTAGAATTACTAAGCTTAGCTACTGATTCATTGACCATCCGCTTCTCAATTACACGATTCCAGTGAAATCTGACTGTCTGCTTACTGTTTATTTCTGGCAGTAGTGCGTCTGCCTTACTCTCATCCTCCACTATGCTGTCATCTGATTAGAATATCAGGTGGAATTGCTGTCTGGTATACTTTCTCATCACTGTTTATTTCTGTTTTAATAATTTCACATGCAGCTTTGCATTTATTCACTGAGTTCAGTATATATGGATCATTAGCACATTTGCAATTAGCTGCCTTGATTTAAGACCAATCAATTTTTTTTCACTTTCATATGCATTTCCTTGCCAGTAATATTGTGCTTAGACATATCACGATAGAGTATCATTATAATTCTTATTCTACTTAGATGTGGGGTGTACCACATTTTTAGATTTCGGGTGTACTGGCTTTTTAGATTCTGTGGTTGGCTGTAACGATTTTGCTTCGATATTTTCTTACAGCCTTAAAGACATGCTTCAAAATTTTCAGTTAACATCTACATCATAATCCGCAAGCCACCTAATGCTGTGTGGCAGAGGGTACTTTCAGTACAACTTTCTGCTCTCTCCAACCCTGTGCCAATCGCGAATAGTGCGTGGGTAGAATGATTGTCGGTAAGCCTCTGTATTGGCTCTAATTTCTCGAATTTTCTCCTCGTGGTCAATACGCGAGATGTATATGGGGGGAAGTAATATGTTGTTTGACTCCTCCTGAAAAGCGCTGTCCCAAAATTTCAGTAGTAAATATCTCCGTTATACACAACGTCTCTCTTGTAACGTCTGCCAGTGGAGCTTATTTAGCATCTCCGTAACGCTATCTCGCCAGCTAAACGATCCCCTGATGAAACGCGCAGCACTTCCTTGGATCTTCACTGTCTCCTCTATCAGACGAACCTGATAGGGATCCCAGACCGATGAACAACACTCAAGAATCGGGCGAACAAGTGCTTTATTAGCCACTTCCTTAGGGGATGACTTACATTTCCTTAAGATTCTTCCGATGAATCTGAGTCTTGTGTCTGCTTTTCCCACTATCTGTTTTATATGGTCAGTCCCTTATCGCTCCTGATAGTTCCGCCTAGATATTTTACGGCAGACGCTGTCTCCAGCTGTTTGTCATAAATGGTGTAGCTGTACAGTAGTGGATTTCTTTTCCTACGTATGCGCAATATGTTACACTTATTTACGTTCAGGGTCAACTGCCAGAGTCTGCACCATTCATCAGTTCTCTGCAGGTCGTTTGGCAAATTCTTACTCTCTTCTGGCGTTGTTACTTCCGTATAAACAACTGCATCATCTGCGAATAGCCTTAAAGTGCATCCGACGTTGTATACTAGATCATTTATATATAATGTGAACAGCAAAGGTCCCATCACACTTCCCTGTGGTACTCCGGATATTACGTTTACATCTTTCGATTTAGTTCCGTTAAGAGCAACGTGTTGACTTCTGTCTGCAAGACAGTCTTGAATCCAATCTTAGGTCTGCTCCGATACTCCGTAAACTCTTTTTTTTTCGCTAAACGTCAATGTGGGACGGTGCCAAATGCCTAACTGAAGTCAAGGAAAACGGAATCAGCCTGGGCGCCGTTGTTCACTGCGCTGTGGATCTCAAGGAGGAACAGAGCGAGCTGTTTCACAGGATATCTGTTTGCGGAATCCATAATGATTTTTATAGAGAAGCTATTTATTTTCCAAGAACGTCATAACTCTTGAGCGTAAAACAAGTTCCACAATTCTACAACAGATTGACGTCAAGGAAATAGGTCTATAATTGTATGGCTCTGTCTTATGGCTTTTCTTAAAAACGGGAATGTACTGCACTTTTTTCCAGTCGTTAGGTACCTTTCGTTGCTCAAGCGATCTACGATAAATTATTGCTAAAACGGGAGCAAGTTCTTTCGCATAATCTTTGTAGAATCTTATAGATACCTCATCTAGTCCTGTAGCCTTTGTACTACTAAGCGACTGTAGCTGCTATTCAATTCCGCGATCGGTTACCTCATTTCGACGTTCGCACGACGATTGAGAGGACGGACAGTGTTACAATCTTCGATGGTGAAACAACTTCGGAAGACAGAATTCAGTATTTCGGCTTTCTCTCAGTTATCTTCCGTTTCTGAGCCGGTGTGGTCACTGAGAGAATGACCCACTTGCTATTTTTTGCATACGACCAAAATCTCTTAGGATTTTTCCTCGGGTCAGTTGATAACGTCTTACTTGAACAGTTCTAAAAAATTGTTTCTAGAGTCATTTGCACCTGCAGTGCCTATTATTTTATCTCATTTTATTAAATTCAGTTTACTTATCAAAGTGTTTAGATTTGATCCATTAATTGGTCTCATAATTTTTCTACAGCCTGTGGAAGCTTCAGTTGCATCACTGTTAAGAGTCTGTCTGAGTCATAGTGCCTCATGATCTGAAATGCCTAGCTTGACTGTGTTGAATTCTGTTTTGTTTAGATGATAGCTGCATACTATGTTATCTAGACATGCTTGCTGTCTTGTGGGTTTCTGATCTATGCAACTGAAGTTAAGGGATCTTAATGTACCGGGTCATCAAAAAGTGAGTATAAATTTGAAAGCTCAATAAATCACGGAATAATGTAGATAGAGAGTAACAAATTGACACACATCTTGGAATGACATGGTATTTTATTACAAAAAAAATACAGAAGTTCAAAAATTGTCCAACAGATGGCGCTTCATCTGACCAGAATTGCAATAATTAGCATAACAAAGTAAGACAATGCAAAGATGATGTTCTTTACAGGAAGTGTTCAATATGTCCACCATCCATCAACAATAGCTGTAGTCGAGGAATAATGTTGTGAACAGCACTGTAAAGCATTTCCGGACATGTGATGAGGCATTGGCGTCGGATGTTGTCTTTTAGCATCCCAAGAGATGTCGGTCGATCACGATACACTTGCGAGTTCATGTAACCCCAAAGCCAATAATCGCGCGGACTGAGGTCTGGGGACTTGGGAGGCGAAGCGTGACGAAAGTGGCGGCTGAGCACACGGTCATTACCAAAAGACGCGCGCAAGGGATCTTTCACGCGTCTAGCAGTATGGGGTGGTTCTAATAAACCCCATGAGTTTCCAAGCATGTGTGTCTATTTTTACCTCTCTATCTACGTTATTCCGTGGTTTATTAATTTTTCAAATTTATACTGACTTGTTGATCACCCGGTATTTAGCAAGTGATCAACATTTTATTCTTAAACCTAATGTCTAAATTGGTATCATCAAATATTAGTATTCTGTAATCCTTGTGTTTGAGCAGCGAGAGTATCAGTTTCTCCAGAAGCTCCACAAAGATGTCTTCATTGTGTTTGGGGTCGCGCGCACACGTCACACCACTGCCAGAGAGAACGCCTTCCACACTCGTATTCGACATTTTTTGTCTGTTAGTCTCGTCCCTTGCCGAAGCAGGTTTTGTGGAGCAGGGCCGGCGCCCCGTGTTGCAGACATGGTCCGCGGGGAGGCGTGGTGGGGCCGGGAGTGCTGCGGGCTGCCGCAGTCCGCGGGTTGCCAGCAGGCGTGCGTCACGGCCGCGGCTCGCCACGACCTGGCCGCCAGCTGCCGCCACAGCGACGAGGTCGCCTTCTTCGCCTGCCTCGACCGCCAGCAGGTGAGTCGCGGCGTCTCCCACCGCCCACGGTCACACGTGCGGGCGTGAAGGTGCGGGCGGTCCGCGCGTGTTGCGACCACAGCGTGCCGCTCGGCTTCTGTTGCACCCCGGGACGCCGAACAGGTGACACACACCAGGGAACCGCGCGCGTTGGACCGTTCTTGCCCGCGGCGGGAAGTGGGTAGTTTCTGTTTTTATACAGACACGACGCTAGCCGAGTGATGAAAAATAATGTCAGAACAAACTGAAGCATTTGATATTGGCGAACGTACACTACTGGTCATTACAGTTGCTACACCACGAAAATGACGTGCTACAGACTCGAAATTTAACCGACAGGGAGAAGATGCTATGATACGCAAATCATTAGCTTTACAGAACATTCACGCGAGGTTGGCGCCGGTGTCGACACCTACAACGTGCTGACATGAGCAATGTTTCCAACCGATTTCTCATACACAAATAGCAGTAGACCGGCATTGCTTGGTGAAACGTTGTTGTGATGCCTCGTTTAACGAGGACAAATGCGTACCATCACCTTTCTGAGTGTAGCATATCGCGATTTGTCGTTTATCTTATCGCGACATTTCTGCTCGCGTTCTGTCAGCAGAATATGGAATCGATGGGTTCAGGAGGGTAATACGGAACGCCGTGCTGGATCCCAACGGCGTCGTATCACTAGCAGTCGAGATGACAGGCATCGTATCTGCGTGGCTGTAACGGATCGTGCAGCCACGTCTCGATCCCTGAGTGAACATATAGGGACGTTTGCAAGACGACAACCATCTGCACGAACCGTTCGACGACGTTTCTAGGAGCATGGACTATCAGCTCGGAGACCATGGCTGCGGTTACCCTTGCTTCATCACAGACAGGAGCGCCTGCGATGGTGTACTCCACGACGAACCTGGCTGCACGAATGATAAAACGTAATTTTTTCGGATGAAGCCAGGTTCTGTTTACAACATCATGATGGATGCATCCGTGTTTGGCCAAATCGCGGTGAACGCACATTGGAAGCGTGTATTCGTCATCGGCATACTGGCGTATCACCCGGCGAGATGGTATGGGGTGCCATTGGTTACACGTCTCGGTCACCTCATTTTCGCATTGACGGCCCTTTGAACAGTGGACGTTACATTTCAGATGTGTTACGACCCGTGGATCTAACCTTCATTTGATCCCTGCGAATCCCTACATTTCAGCAAGATAATGCAAGACCGCATGTTGCAGGTCCTGTACGGGCTTTCCTGGATACAGAAATTTTCGACTGCTGCCCTGGCCAGCACATTCTCCAGATCTCTCACCAATTGAAAACGTCTGGTCAATGGTAGCCGAGCAACTGGCTCGTCACAATACACCAGTGACTACTCTTGATGAACTGTGGTATCGCGTTGAAGCTGCATGGGCAGCTGTACCTGTACACGCCATCCTAGATCTGTTTGACTCATTGCCCAGGCGTACCATGGCCGTTATTATGGCCAGAGGTGGTTGTTCTGGGTACTGATTTCTCAGGATCTATGCACCAAAATTGCGTGAAGATGTAATCACATGTCAGTTGTAGTACAATATATTTGGCCAATGAATACCCGTTTATCATTTGCATTTCTTCTTGGTGTAGCAATTTAAATGGCCAGTAGTGTATTTTTCTTCACTACAGACCATATCGAGCACAAAAATGTCCCGAAACAGATGGTAACGCGGAAGCGCTAGCCCAAAACGAATAGATATTCTATTATTTCACAAACACTGTAAGGAAAAAAAAATCACGACGCAACACGAAGGAACTACCCGAAAGGAAAATCGGTATGTGTGATGTGCATTTACAGACAAACAAACGACTGCAATTTCAGAAAAATTGGATGGTTCATTCTAGAGAATAATGCCACCCAAGTTTTCCTCTTGGAAGTGGTAGTTAGCTTGAATATACCGGATCTCCTTGAAGTTGCTCCTGAAAGCTGGTGGTTGGCGCTGCGTAACGGACGTAATCCATACCGAACGACGTAGTGTTTACGAATATTGTTGACCAAATGAACAAAGCCAAGACCATAATTGAATCTATTCCTGTCACGATACAATTTTCTTGACTCGCAGCATTTATATCTTCTTGAGGAAGAGGACCGAATCTCATGCCCCCGTTTGCTCGAAAGAACATAAACCAGGTTGGATCAAACCACGCTACACGCCGCCATAGTGCCATGACCCACTGAAAATTGACAATGTGCACTCATTCACGCCGGTAGTAGAGCTCCATGGGGATAGGTCAACGAATGGACACAAGTCGGTCGTCGCCTGCTGTAACTGTTCTGGTGCACTCCTAACGATAGAATCATCACACAAATGTTTTCTCGACGTCCCATACATGCGATCTAACAGCAGACCGTCACTCATGAGAGTGCGTTATGGCTTTGCGTAGGCTGCACGCCGACCGTCGAACATTTGTTGCCTTCCGGTACGGCGGTTTTCGCGTGTGGAAACATCTGCTAAGTGATATTGAAAATTTCACCCTTGACACTCTCAACTCGAAACTCAAATCCTTGTGTAATTTTCGATTTGTTGTAACCCATGTGTCTTTTGCGATTATCATTGCACTTCCAGAGTCGGTTGAGTTGTATCGTGCTATCATGATCACTAAACACGTCTTCGTGGCAGAGTGCTCACAAACCGCATCTGCACTCGCTACATTCGGGCGTCACAAATGGGCAACTCATTCCGTGACTTTAGTTCATTCAGTTTTTCTAAGGCAAAAAGTTCCAGTATCTGCTTTGAGCTACTCGAAATGTTACTTCGTCTCGTCCTCAGAATGGTCGTGGTTTCGTTCGAAGAATCGCTCGCAAGGTTTTCTTCACTACTACGCTCACAGAATATTCCAAATAAGGGTGTAAAGCTCCACCATAGCCCGTGAGATGGAGATAAATTGGTCACTGATCCAAAAAACAATGTTTAAGGCACTGTACATACCTAACTGCATTCAGAAATACTCCAAGATTCAGTTTTTTTGTATATAACGTGTATACCGCGAATATTTAGTACAGAGTCTCAGTAGCTGCTTCTGCCTCAAGGTGATATTAAACGCCATGTACCAGCCTTAAAATCTCTTCATTCACTTTTGTGCTGACAATATTATACGTACTGCATTAAAGGCATTCACCAAAGACAATCAACAACGATGTTTCACCGGATTTAGTACGTGTCTTTCTTAAATTACTTCTGTCGTAGTAATTTATAATGCTTTTCTAAGTTATATTTTGCCGGCCAGTGTGGCCATGCGGTTCTAGGCGCTTCAGTTTGGAACCACGTGACCGCTACGGTCGCAGGTTCAAATCCCGCCTCGGGCATGGATGTGTGTGATGTCCTTAGGTTAGTTAGGTTTAAGTAGTTCTAAGTTCTAGGGGACTGATGACCACAGATGTTAAGTCCCATAGTGCTCAGAGCCATTTTTTTAAGTTGTATTTTAAGTGTATTTGGAGCTCTTTCATTTAGAAATTTCACCTAATATTGTTTCAAGAAAAGCGCTGACTTGATATTGCTCTTCTGTTCTGTTACAAAATTTGCTCCTTCTAAATACGTATGTGACATGAATTTCGTAACCTCATATTTGAGATAAAATATCTCTCCGAGTATTCAGTAAATAAAATGCATTTCCGCCATAACATGTTTTCTTAAGGGCAACTGGTTTCGTACGATTAATCCTCCACTTCCAGGCATAAAGCTTGGGGAAGGCCCTCTTTATCATTTATGCAGCCATATTTAGCATATTGTGGACCAGCTTTCGATGTTGCTGAAAGCGACTGGGTGCCTCCGTTTCTCAGACCTTCATTTTCAACGCATTTATCCTTGATTAAAGTTGACAAACTTGGTGCAAGAGATGAACAAAAACAAAAGAGGTACTTTACACAAAATTAGGATATTCCTTCAGCTGTGCGTAGTGTACAGGCGAAAAACATTTGCCTTTAATATGGCTACTCGCTCTCCCTTGAAAAAAGACTAAACCATTTTTAACTTTTTCCTGTCATTGCTTTTATGGCAATAACACCCAATGGTGCTACTCACGCTGACATAGATGACGAATTTGAGGCTGACAACGCAAGCTTACAGTTCTTTCACTCCTTAGTAACAATAAACGAAGATGCAGATACAAAACAAAACAACGTGGTATTCGTGGTGAACTTTAAAAGAATGGTTTTCTACACTCCTGGAAATTGAAATAAGACCACTGTGAATTCATTGTCCCAGGAAGGGGAAACTTTATTGACACATTCCTGGGGTCAGATACGTCACATGATCACACTGACAGAACCACAGGCACATAGACACAGGCAACAGAGCATGCACAATGTCGGCACTAGTACAGTGTATATCCACCTTTCGCAGCAATGCAGGCTGCTATTCTCCCATGGAGACGATCGTAGAGATGCTGGATGTAGTCCTGTGGAACGGCTTGCCATGCCATTTCCAACTGGCGCCTCAGTTGGACCAGCGTTCGTGCTGGACGTCCACACCGCGTGAGACGACGCTGCATCCAGTCCCAAACATGCTCAATGGGGGACAGATCCGGAGATCTTGCTGGCCAGGGTAGTTGACTTACACCTTCTAGAGCACGTTGGGTGGCACGGGGTACATGCGGACGTGCATTGTCCTGTAGGAACAGTAAGTTCCCTTGCCGGTCTAGGAATGGTAGAACGATGGGTTCGATGACGGTTTGGATGTACCGTGCACTATTCAGTGTCCCCTCGACGATCACCAGAGGTGTACGGCCAGTGTAGGAGATCGCTCCCCACACCATGATGCCGGGTGTTGGCCCTGTGTGCCTCGGTCGTATGCAGTCCTGATTGTGGCCCTCACCTGCACGGCGCCAAACACGCATACGACCATCATTGGCACCAAGGCAGAAGCGACTCTCATCGTTGAAGACGACACGTCTCCATTCGTCCCTCCATTCACGCCTGTCGCGACACCACTGGAGGCGGGCTGCACGATGTTGGGGCGTGAGCGGAAGACGGCCTAACGGTGTGCGGGACCGTAGCCCAGCTTCATGGAGACGGTTGCGAATGGTCCTCGCCGATACCCCAGGAGCAACAGTGTCCCTAATTTGCTGGGAAGTGGCGGTGCGGTCCCCTACGGCACTGCGTAGGATCCTACGGTCTTGGCGTGCATCCGTGCGTCGCTGCGGTCCGGTCCCAGGTCGACGGGCACGTGCACCTTCCGCCGACCACTGGCGACAACATCGATGTACTGTGGAGACCTCATGCCCCACGTGTTGAGCAATTCGGCGGTACGTCCACCCGGCCTTCCGCATGCCCACTATACGCCCTCGCTCAAAGTCGGTCAACTGCACATACGGTTCACGTCCACGCTTTCGCGGCATGCTACCAGTGTTAAAGACTGCGATGGAGCTCCGTATGCCACGGCAAACTGGCTGACACTGACGGCGGCGGTGCACAAATGCTGCGCAGCTAGCGCCATTCGACGGCCAACACCGCGGTTCCTGGTGTGTCCGCTGTGCCGTGCGTGTGATCATTGCTTGTACAGCCCTCTCGCAGTGTCCGGAGCAAGTATGGTGGGTCTGACACACCGGTGTCAATGTGTTCTTTTTTCCATTTCCAGGAGTGTATTATTTCTTAAGTAATGCTGCTCTTATGAACAATATCACTAGAAAACGCTGATTACTTACACCGAGGCGACCAAAGTCATGGTATAGTGCTATGCACATATACAGATGGCGGCAGTATTGCCTACAGCAGGTATAAAGGAAAGTACATTCGTGGAGCTGTCATTTGTACTCAGATGATTCATGTGAAAAGGTTTCCGACGTAATTATGATCGCAATCCGGAAATTAACAGACTTTGTACGTGAATGGTAGTTGGAGATGGAAGCAGGATTCAGTGTTCCGGGGTCCACCGGATCAAGAGAGAATCATGAATACCAAAACTGACGCATTACCTCTCACCACGGACAACACAGTGGCCGACGGCCTTCACTTAACGACTGAGAGCAGCGGCGTCTGCGTAGAGTTGTCAGGGCTGACAGACAACACTGCGTGAAATAAACGTGGAAATCAATGTGGGACGTACGATAAACATATACGTTAGGACAGTGCCGCGTTAATGGGCTATGGCAATAGACGACTGACGCAATTGTCTTCGCTAAGGTTCGATGTCCCAACCTTCTAATTCGGTGCACACATTGTACCTACGACTTATGCTGTGATGCACACGTTCCATCACACCTGGTGCACTTGCAATCTGTCCTACAGCGACCACGATTTGTGCCGCCAGATCTTCGTCTGTGTCTGCAGGATTCTCTTCTTTCGAGCCCAGGGGAAAATGGGCAATGGAGTCAAATCCGGTGATCGTGAAGGCCATGCGACTGCACCGTCTCCGCAGATCCACCTGTGTCCGAATCCTTGGTCCAGTTGTTTCCGATAATGACGTGAAAAGTGAGGGGATGTGCCGTCATGATGAAACCACATGTCTTGAAGGACGGTTCAACGGCACAGCATCCAACAACGCTCCAATAATTGTTGTAGGAAGGTCAAGTAGTTGGGACCCGTAAGCTTGGGGGAAGATCCTGTCACATGACTATCCGGAATACCTGCCCAAGCATTGATACCAAATTGGTAGTGGAATCCCTGGACATTCGTGGTATGTGGGCTTTAGTCTGCCCAGAAATGACTGTTTCTGGAACTGAGGAAAAAATCCCTAGTAAATTTACATATATCTATGAAGAGAATGCGCCGTGGAAATACTAGGGGCTTGCTGATGCAGCGGCGTAGAAACTGCCAAAGAACTCAAAGTATTGTGCAAAATCGGCTGGCACTGATGACTATCCTTCGGACGTTGTATGGACGTAGTTGTTGGTGACGCAGAACATACTAGACGGTGCCGGGACAACACCCATTGCACATGCAATTGCTCTTGTGCTCGTTGTTTGATTCTTTCAACGTGATGCAGTACGGTCTCTTCCAATTTGGGTGTGTGGCGTCTCTGTGGAGCACCACATCCATGCATGCTGACGGTGAAGTTACCTGTTCTGGAAGCCGTTGCGTAACATTGTTGAAAAGGGTATGCAATGGAATCGCACGTTGTGGATAAAGATCTTGATAAAGGCGATGAGCAGCTCCTTCATTATCACAAGCTTTACCATACAGAGGGTCATGTTGACGTATTCTGTGAGCGTGTACCGGTATTCAACCGCGTTGCTCTGGTATTAACAGACAAGCGAATGAGGCTCGACACAGTTTAGAGAGCCAGGACAGACGTCAAATGACATCAGATAATCCGACTTAAGACCCCCTTCCATAACTACCATGTTTTAAACTTGCGTACCATACGTGTTATTAGACAGTTGCACCACGGAGGTGGTAAGTTCACCGACAACGGTGCCAATTCAAAATAATGCCAACTCAGTCCAAAAAGTTTTTAAAGATGTTTTAGAGCACACTGTACGAGGAGAAATCTTATTCATGGCAGAAACGATTTTTGTAATGCCCTCCTATCGTAGCTGAAGCTGCGAGAAGGAAGTTTAAATCACACATTTTCACAGTCCAGTATTTTCTACGTCGCAATTAGTTTTAAAAGAAAACCTGTATGTTATCTTTTGATGATGTGGCTCGCTTGGTTGATTTGGGGGAGGTCGTCGGGGAAGGCAGCCCAAAGAAACTATCCCGGCATTTACCTGAAGCGATTTAGGGAAATGTCGGAAAATCTAAACTCAGGATGATCGGACGCGGGCTTGAAATTTCGTCCTCTCGAATTCGACCCCAGTGTGCTAACCACTGCGCCACTCCTCTTGGTAATGATGCTGCGTATAACTTCGTCATTACGTTGACGCAAATCGTCGAGAAATTTTTCCGCAGCAACATATCTGCACATACGTATGTAAATTGAAAATATGTAGGCCACGTCCGTCAGAAATTTTTGGTACTAACATAATTGTTCGTTACACTATGGTGTATAGATTTAAAACAAATTGGTCGTGTATTTTTCGTGTTTTTTGGTAACAACGTCTTTGCTTTGTATAGTAGTACAAATACACTGAAGAGCAAAAGAAACTGATGCACCTGCCTCATACCTTCTACGGCGAGCAGGCAGAAGTGTCGCAACACGACGTGGTAAGGACTCCATTAACGTCTGAAGTAGTGACGGGAATCGACACGATGAACCCTGCCAGGCACCCATACATCCGTAAGAGTACAGGGGAGTGGAGATCTCTTCTGAACAACACGTTGCAAGGCATCCCAGATGTGCTCAATAATCTTCATGTCTGGAGAGTTTGGTAGCCTGCCGAAGTTTTCAAACTCAGAGGAGTGTTTCCTGGAGCCGCTCTGCAGCAATTCTAGACGTGTGGGGTGTCACATTGCCCTGCTGAAATTGCCCAAGTCCGTCGTATTGCACAATGGACACGAATGGATGCAGGTGAGCAGACTGGATGCTTACGTACGTGTAACCTGTCAGAGTCGTATCTAGATCTATCAGGGTCCCGTATCACTCCAACTGCACACGTCCCACACTATTACAGAGCTTCCACCGGCTTGAACAGTCCCCTGATGACATGCAGGATCCATGGATTCATGAGGTTGTCTCCATACCCGTATACGTCCATCCGCTTGATACAATACATGTCCAGCGTATTACATAGGACAAACAGGTCGAGCAAGTACTGTTAGGTACAAAGAACTTTCTTGGGGTAAAAAATACCAACATTTACAGTGTGTATCTAAAAGGATGGTGCAAACGTTCACGGCTGAAAGTATACGAGAGTAGAAGCACAAATGTCCCAGTAAACGCAGGTCCGCAAATGAGCCGCTTGCGAGATAATCACGACTCTATCGTTCCACGCCGCCACTGACGTCATTGTTTGTAACATCGTCCAGTTTCTCCCTTGCGCACTTGAGGCCGTCCTGTGTTCGCTGTTTACACAACGGAACATTGCCGAGAGGAGGAGTTAGAATCACACCATGCACTCAGAACGTACAAGACGGATACAGTACACACAGTCTGAAGGGGTATTAGTCGCTTCTGAGGAGTGCCAGGGTGTGCTGGGTTGTAGTTACAATGGAACCGTACCGTAACTAAGAGTATGCGGATATGCATTTCACGTACGGTAGGGCTAATGGCAATACACGGGAGGCTGCACTCTTGTCCTGATCGAAGACACCCGAACGTCGAACATTTAGAAGGGTCTATCAGCGCCTGAGAGAACACGGGGGTTTTGCAGAGCTAGAGGTAGGCCTGCTCGCATTGCGCCTGAGGTTGAGGATATGGTATTGGAAACAGTACAACGCTCTCCAGCAACCTCGACGAGAAGAATTGCCACAAAAACGCCTGTACTGAGCCACAGTAGTGTATCGAGAATTTTACATCTCAATTTACTGTAGTCTTACCACCTACAACAAGTTCAATGTCTCAATTATGCAGAGTTTGTTGCTAGAGTGATGTTCTGTCAGTGGCTGCAACAGCAGGCTGTGGTCGACCCTCGTTTCGCGTGTAACATTTTATTTACAGACGAAGCAGGATTCACACGCGACGGTGTGTTTAACTATCGTAATACACACTTGTGGTGTGAAATAAATCCCCATGCTGTTCATGAACCGCGCGGGATTAGCCTAGAGGTCTTTGACGCTGCAGTCATGGACTGTGCGGCTGGTCCCGGCGGAGGTTCGAGTCCTCCCTCGAGCATGGGTGTGTGTGTGTTTGTCCTTAGGTTAATTTAGGTTAAGTAGTGTATAAGCTTAGCGACTGTTGACCTTATCAGTTAAGTCCCATAACATTTTACACACATTTGAACTTTTTTGTTGAGCTGTTCATGAGTCACCACATCAGCAACGTTTCTCACTGAATGTGTGGTTAGGGGTACTGGGCGATCAACTCATTGGGGCACATATTCTTCCACCACAACTTATTGGTCGGAGGTACCTTACCTTTCTGCGGCGTCATCATCCAGGATTGCTTGAGGCTGTTCCCATTCAGCAACGTCAGAGTATGTGGTACATGCATGACGGAGCTCCGGCACAATTTGCTGCTGGTGTAAGACCGCATCTAACTCGCAGATACGGCCAAAGATGGATAGATCGAGGCGGACCTGTACCGTGGCCTCCAAGCTCACCTGATCTAAATCCTTTGGATTTTTGTGTCTAGGTTCACATCAGGAGCCAAGTTTACAGCGCACCCGTTAACATTGTCGAAGAACTGGAGCAGAGAGTTCTATGTGCTTATCAAGAATTGCGGAATGATCCAGAGGATTGCGAAAGGATTCGAATTTCATTGCAGAGACGAGGACAGTGTTGGATCCAGATGCAAGGAAAACACTTCGAACACCTCCTTTAACAGGTACCTCATACGTGGAATGTGAATTAATTGAAATGTACAACCCAATAATAAAGTCTAAATTTCAAATTAATGTGTACTAACTTGGACGATGTTTACAATGACGTCAGTGGCGGCTTGGAACCTTACAGTTGTGATCATCTCGCAAGCGGCTCGTTTGCGGACCCGTGTTTACTTGACATTTGTGCTTCTTCTATCGTGTACGTTCAGCCCTGTAAGTTTGGGCCATCCTTTTTGATACATCATGTATAATTCGTCCTTTGCCGATCATTTATTAGTTACAGACCATAACCCCAAAAAGTTCGTTACGTCAGGATCCTACGTACAAAGAGAAAAGGCTTTAGACTTTTCACGAAACGTTATAAACTTTCAAAGACCTTTTTTTTCAATGACGGCTTCACTCTTAATTAAGCCTTGAAATTAAGTAACAAAATTTTTAGTGTTAGAACGACGTTACTTAGAAATGCCTAAAATTTACGCTTCTTTTTTTTTCTTCGGAGTAGACTCTAAGATATCGTTTTTCTTTTTCTCTTTCATTTATCATATTATAATAATAGGTAGAAAAATATATCTGCGGTTTTCTGTTGCACTGTCCTATACAGTTTTTCATTTTGCATAATATTGGCTATTGATGTCTGAGATGGAAACTTATATGCCATTTAAAATGTCTTTCAAAATGTAGACGACACTTATCTTCTACGCTATTTAAAATGTCTTTCAAAATGTAGACGACAGTTATCTTCTACTGTTACTAGACAGCACGACTTGTTTAATGTCCACGCTGAGGCAGCTTTGGGATGTGAGCCTCTTATACTGAAGCCAACTCCAGTGACCGTCATCTCTCGCAGCGCCTAGCGGCGCGCACCGTGTTACTCCATGTAGCTATAGTTTTACTGGCGATTACCAGCTTTATGTCAGTTCAATGTATTTAATTTTATGTGGTCTTAATATTAGTTTCTTAATGACGTATTTTATCTCACGAGAGCATTATTGCTCTTAAACTCATTCGTCTGTTAGTACTCCGTCTTCAGGCCACAAGTGGCCTCCCGGAACGATCCTAGCGCCGTGTCATCCTCAGTGGAGGATGCGGATAAGAGGGGCGTGGGGTCAGTACACCGCTCTCCCTGCCGTTATGATGGTATTATTGACCGAAGCCGCTACTATTCGGTCGAGTAGCTCCTCAATTGGCATCACGAGGCTGAGTTAACCCCGAAAAATGGCAACAGCGCATGGCAGCCTGGATGGTCACCCATCCAAGTGGCGGCCACGCCCTACAGCGCTTACACTCGGAAATTCACGGGAACCAGTGTAACCACTGCGGCAAGGCCGTTGCTGCGAGTGAGTGCAGTGTTCTTATAAATATCTTCGGAATAAAACTGGTTATTCTTTAGTTTTCTCCATGTTAATGTTTATTTATAATCTGTTTTAAGTAATAATGAATTTTCTGATGAAGACACTTGTAGTCGGTGTGGCAAAAGTATAATTTTGTTGCAAATTATTGGCTGTTTTACACCTCTCATAATATAGAAGCATTCGTAGCGGCCACAGAATCACAATGGCTACGCTATGGAGAGTGTATGAGGCTGCAGGAAGATAACGTTGAGAAATGAAAGATTTCAAATTTTATGTTTGAATATATTGTGAAAAAGAAAATAGGATACCATGGAGCTTGAACACTTACTCAAGAGGGTCTGAAGGGACTAATCTTTGCCAGTTGAAATAAATATAAATAAAAGTTTGTTGTCAGTAGCTTAACTACTCTGTAGATTGATAAATCAGTGCAGAAACATTTTGCTACTGTAGTTCAACTGTTGGCGCCTCAGCGACCTTTTCCGAGCGCAGCCAGCTGTAGCAGCGTGACTGCTGTTCCAGGCGGGCGCCGCGTGCTGTGCCGACGCCGCGCCGGAGACCTGCGCCTCTGCGTGCCGCGACGCCTTCCGGGAGTCGGGCGGCGCGGGCGGCGTGTCCGCCGTGGAGCGCACGTGCGCACAGCACAGCCCGCGCGTGCTGGCCTGCGCGCGCAACCACACGGCCGCCGCGCCCGTGCTGCAGCCGCACAAGTGTGAGTACCGGACGAGTGCAGTGGAGAGGCAGCGACAGCAGCAGGGGTCTGTCGGAGAGGCCAGCGACTGCAAACGTCGACTAGTCACTGCGTGTCATCCGAGTAACAGGTCCATCTGTTGCGTTTCAACCCTTCTAATGCTACCCGGCTCCACTGTTGGTGATACGATTGTGAAATGGAAAAGATTAGATTAGATAAGATAGATCGAGAATACGACACTTCGTAATTATGTGGAACGTGTCAGGTTAATAAAAGGTGTCTATACAAGATATTACATTGTTTTTGTTGTCGTTGTCTTCAGTCCTGAGACTCGTTTGATGCAGCTCTCCATGCTAATCTATCCCGTGCAAGCTTCTTCATCTCCCAGTACTTGCTGCAACCTGCATCCTTCTGAATCTGCTAAGTGTACTTATCTCTTGGTCTCCTTCTACGATTTTTACCCTACAAGCTGCCCTCCAATACTAAACTGGTGATCCCTTGATGCCTCAGAATATGTCCTAGTAACCAATCCCTTCTTCTAGTCAACTTGTGCCGCAAACTCCTCCCCAATTCTACTCAATACTAACTCATTAGTTATGTGATCTACCCATCTAACCTTCATCATTCTTCTGTAGCACTACATTTCGAAAGCTTCTATTCTCTTCTTGTCCAAACTATTTATCGTCAATGTTTCACTTCCGTACATAGCTACACTCCATACAAATACTTTCAGAAACGACTTCCTGACACTTAAATCTACACTCGATGTTAACAAATTTCTCTTCCTCAGGAACTTTTTCCTTGCCGTTGCCAGTCTACATTTTACATCTTCTCTATTTCGACCATCATCAGTTATTTTGCTCCACAAATACCAAAACTCTCTTACTACTTTAAGTGTCTCATTTCCTAATCAAATTCCCTCAGCATCACCCGACTTAATTCGACCACATTCCATTATCCTCGTTTTGTTTTTGTTGATGTTCGTCTTATATCCTCCTTTCAAGACACTGTCCATTCCGCTCTACTGCTCTTCCAAGTCCTTTGCTGTCTCTGACAGAATTACAATGTCATCGGCGAACCTTAACGTTTTTATTTCTTCTCCAAGGACTTTAATACCTACTCCGAATTTTTCTTTTGTTTCCTTCACTGCTTTCTCAATATACAGATTGAATAACATCTTGGACAGGCTGCAAACCTGTCTCACTCCCTTCCCAACCGCCGCTTCCCTTTCATGCCCCTCGACTCTTATAACTGCCATCTGGTTTCTGTACAAATTGTAAATAGCCTTTCGCTCTCTGTATTTTACCCCTGCCACCTTTAGAATTTGAAAGAGAGTATTCCTGTCAACATTGTCAAAAGCTTTCTCTAAGTCTATTATTACATTACACAAAATATTACATGACCTTAATATTTTTAATTTCTTTTTTTTTTTGGGGGGGGTGGGTGGGAGGGGAGTTGGGGATATTGCCCACTTATTATATCCAAAAATTCATCTAATGAGTAGAAGGAGATGCCATTAAGAAATTCTTTTAATATAATTTTAAATGCGATAGGGCTATCTGTCAGACTTTTGATGCTATTAGGTAAGTGACCAAAGATTTTCGTGGCAGCATAAATTACCCCCTTCTAAGCCAGAGTTAGATTTAACCTTGAGTAGTGAAGATCATCCTTTCTCCTAGTGTTGTAGCCAGATACACTGCTATTACTTACGAATTGGTTCGGATTTTTAATAAGAAATTTCATAAGTGAATATATACAGGGTGTTACAAAAAGGTACGGCCGAACTTTCAGGAAACATTCCTCACACACAAATAAAGAAAAGATGATACGTGGACATGTGTCCGGAAACGCTTAATTTCCATGTTAGAGCTCATTTTAGTTTCGTCACTATGTTCTTACACTACGCTCAATGGAGCACGTTATCATGTTTTCATACGGGATACTCTACCTGTGCTGCTAGAACATGTCCCTTTACAAGTACGACACAACATGTGGTTAATGCACGATGGAGCTCCTGCACATTTCAGTCGAAGTGTTCGTACGCTTCTCAGCAACACATTCGGTGACCGATGAATTGGCCGAGGCGGACCAATACCGTGGCCTCCACGGTCTCGTGACCTCAACCCTCTTGACTTTCATTTATGGAGGCATTTGAAAGCTCTTGTCTACGAACCCCGGTACCAAATGTAGAGACTCTTCGTGCTCGTATTGTGGACGGCTGTGATACAATACGCCATTCTCCAGGGCTGCATCAGGGCATCAGGGGTTCCATGCGACGGAGGGTGGATGCATGTATCCTCGCTAACGGAGGACATTTTGAACATTTCCTGTAACAAAGTGTTTGAAGTCACGCTGGTACGTTCTGTTGCTGTGTGTTTCCATTCCACGATTAATGTGATTTGAAGAGAAGTAATAAAATGAGCTCTAACATGTAAAGCAAGCGTTTCCGGACACATGTCCACATAACATATTTTCTATCCTTGTGTGTGAGGAATGTTTCCTGGAAGTTTGGCCGTACCTGTTTGTAACATCCTGTATGTTGTGAGGCTACAGTGAAGATCTCTAGCAAATAAATGTCTGCAGGATGATCTTGGATGAGCTCCAGCAATTATTCTAATTACACGCTTTTGTGCAATGAACACTCTTTTACTCAATGATGAGTTACCCCAGAATATGATGCCATAGGAAAGCAGAGAATGAAAATAGCCGTGGTAATCTAATTTATTCAGTTGTATATCGCCATAATTTGCAATGACCCTAACAGCATAAGTAGCTGAACTCAAACGTTTCAGGAGATCCTCAGCGTTTTTTTCCATTTCACCCCTCATCAATGCATACACCTAGCAATTTTCAATATTCTACCTTAGCTACCGATTTCTGATCGAAGTCTATATTTATCAACGGTGTCATTCCATTTACTGTGTGGAACTGTACATACTGCGATTTGTCAAAGTTTAATGAGTGCCCATTTGCAGAGAACCACTTAATGATTTTCTGAAAAACATCGTTTACAATTTCACCATTTATTTCTTGTCTGTTGGGTGTGATAGCTGTACTTGTATCATCGGCAAAAAGTGCCAGCTTTGCATCTTCGTGAGTATAGAACGGCAAGTCATTAATATATATTAAGAAAGCGAATGAATAACCAGACATAAACTAAGAGGGGCCGTAGAACATTTCAGAGGGTGGCTGTAAAGTACCGCATGAAATCAGAAGGAAGAATCGCTCTTGAGTCCCAGAGTGCTACCAGCAGTCCAGTAAGCATAATCACTGTGGGACCTGATAGTAAAGGGAAGGCAGGATTCGGTTACGATTGTGGACGGGGCCGCAATCAGTTACTATTGGTTGTCTTTTATAGTTACACACGTTTATTTTTAAAACAGTAATTCCAGACTTAATAAATAAAAAAGACAACACGTTATTAATAAAGGAATAAACAACTGCGTAAATAATAGTACAATTTCGCAAATCACGATAAAATACAGATACAGATAATTTTTAAGAAAACAAGTCACTGTGATCATGGCTGAAGGCCTTACACACCAAGAATGGCAATAAATTAAGAATGTTTAAGAACTCGCTCCAATTATAACTTACAGTTATTGAAATATTAGAAAGTATGTGGCCGCAAACACAGCAGAAGGTATCAGACGCCACAGGAATGGCAGTAAATCAGGTTTTAAGACTTACTGCTAAAATACAAATATAGAATTATTTTTTAAAGCAAATGACCAAAATCACGGCTGAAATCTTTACACACCAGGAACGGCAATTATATCAAGAAAATTTGAAACCTGCTGTAAAACAGCAAATACAAGCAAAGGTTAATTATGAGAAACAAGCAACTGGCCACCAAAGGACTGAAATAAGATGATGGTAACCTTATAACACAACACTTACACTGCTGGATTTATTCCAGAAGGCGACTAGAACTGTTAACTAGACACACATAACCTTTAATGTAGGCATTGCAAGGTATGGTAACAAGTAATACTGTAATAAAACACAAAGACCAATCACAGACGGTGCTCCAGGAATCGACCTCTGAGAAGGTCTGGCAACAAACATTTTCGCGCGCGATGACATAGGCAGCCAATGGATGCCATCACTTCACAAGATGGTAACTGAGACTAGTGGCAGTCTAACGAATGACTAATAATAATCTTGCAGAAGCTACCTGACCTCCAATAAACCAAATGAAAGAATGGAACAACACGCCAAAGCCGGAACCCGCGGACTGCACTACGCCCCTGAACACTGTGTTTAGAGCGCCCAGAATGAGAAAGAAACCACTACCAGATTTCCGTCAGGTTCCACAATCCCGAAAATCCGAACAATCCTGTCACAATACAGAACACCAGACAGACTAACAGTAACTAAAGCCCCACTTGAGTTGCGTGCGAGGCAAAACCGAAATGTAACCTACCAGAAGCAGCAACCACACGTCATTGCCGAAACAATCACAAAGAGAGACAAAACCAAGTACCAAATGAGTGACATCAAATTCATTACGCGCACAGACGCACACTGAACTCACTGTGACAACTCTGACGACGGTTGGCGGAAAGAAACAAGTATCTACACTGCACCTTTAATTCACAGTTGCCTAACCGCACCGTCTAACCTCTGAGCCAAGCGCTTTTAACACAGTAGGGTCTTCAAATACTAAGCAGTACGCAGATCCACAAAACTGCACATGACGGCGTGATGATAGTCTTCCACCCAAACGGGTGACTGATTCTGCTCTGCTTGGATTGAAATGCACTCATCTTAAAGCTTGATGGATCCGGTTTACGACGAGGTCGTGCACCCTCGTAACCACAGCCCTACCATTAGGCAATCCGTGTGTGCCGCCAGCGGTCCCAGCGTGTTCTGGCACTGCGCAGACCTGACTCCTCCTGAGTCCCCAACTGAACTGACCCACTCACACTGCCTAGAAAAACAACGACATCGGCACAAAGATAGGGCAAGAGTTACTACATATCGACAACCACCGCTGCTGCCACTAGCGGCCAGACAACGCTTGTGAAACGCGAGAAGAAAGCAAACAACCGAAACCATGCCAACCAAACGATACCACCTGGCCTCCATCAGAGGGTGGAAACCTGCAGACAGAACCAACGTGAGCAGCTGCACGTCGCACAGTGTGCCTAGGGTGCAACCGCGGTCTGGGGTTGGAGTTCCTGATTAGCAACCAAAACGTCCTGGGTAGCGCATTAGAATCCCCCTACGGCTTAAATTTCAAATGAAGATCAACAGCGATGCTGGTCGAAGACTACTGGCACATGGAAGCACTCTCGGTCTGTCAGCAGCCTTGCCAAAGAGGCCGGAGAAGCGGACTGAGGTTCAGGGCACTGTCTTGCCATTAGGCTGGGAAACTGCCCCTAAAAACCAGAAGAATCAGTAATGGTCAACGGCATGAGGATGCAGAAGGCAATGGAAACCACTGCATTAAAGACACATAATGTGTATCCACAGGACATGTAGCCTGTAATTGAAATAAATATCATGATGATTTCACCACTGGCAAAATTTTCTGGAAGAGTGCCCCACACCGATCTCCGGGGGGATACTGACAAGATGGAGGTGACAACGACAAAAAGATTGAATAACCAAAGAAAGAATAACGTTCTAAGAGTCGTCCCGCGGAATGTCATAAGTTTGGGCTTGTTAGGCAAGCTAGGAAATATGAAATGGGAAATACTAATGCTCAATCTACATAAAGTGGGCGCCATTTTCCTGTTGATTTCCAGTTTTTAGTTTTACTCAGGGCTTCGTTTATTTCTTTGATCGTCATGAGTTCGCCTCCATATGGTTTATCAGTTCAGGGGGAACAGAGGTTCTCCTCTAATGCTTGGTTTCTATTAATAACATGCTATCCATTTATCTTCGGGTATTATATTTAACTTTGTTGTCTCTTTTCGAATTTTATTCAAATGCTTTTTAACCTGGTAAGTTATAATCTAGCTAGTCAGTCATCAATTAAATTATGAAACACCTTATATTATCCGTAAGCACACAGTTTACTTGCTAGAAAATATTATCGACATGTATCTTTCCTTGGTGGTCTTTCCGCGAAATGTAAGTTGGCGGCAGTAAAACTGTACTGCAGACAGCCTCAAATGCTGGTTCTCTAAATTTCCTCAGTAGCAATTCACGAAAATAACGCCTCCTTTCCTCTAGGGGCTCCCACCCGAGTTCCTGAAGCATTTCCGTAACACTCGCGTGATGATCAAACCTACCAGAAACAAATCTACAGCCCGCTTGTGAAATGCTTCTATGTCCTCCATCAATCCGACCTAATAGGGATCCCAAACACACAAGCAGTACTCAAGAATAGGTCGTATTAGTGTTTTATAAGCGATCTCCTTTACAGATGAACCACATCTTCCCAAAACTCTACCAATGAACCAAAGACGACTATCCGCGCTCTCCACAACTGCCATTACATGCTTGTCCCACATCATATCGCTCTGCAATGTTACACCCAAATATTTAATCGACGTGACTGTCTGAAGCGCTACAGTACTACTGGAGTATTCAGACATTACAGGATTCTTTTTCCTATTCATCTGCATTAATTTACATTTATCTATATTTAGTCACCTTCCCGTACACCACAGCATCATCAGTAAACAGCTGCACATTACTATCCACCCTATCCAAAATATCATTTATGTAGGTAGAAAACAACAGCCGGCCTACCACACTTCCATTGGGCACTCCAGATGATACCCTCAACCCCGATGAACATTCACCATCGAGGACAATATCGAGGTTATTAGAAACTTCCCACTATCAACTACTTTCTGGACGTCATAAGTAAACATAGCTTCTAGACCGTTGCTGGCCTAGTACTCTGTCGTTAACGACCTCAACATCGATAAGGCTCTAAATGTTTCTTCCTTACTTTTACTGAGTAACTGCACAGTGGTGTCATAGGCGAACTGAAAAATGCACTTACGTGCTCGCTCTGTACTTTCGCAGCATCTAAACGGCAAGCTGTGCTCTAACGATCAGACTTCATGGGAGTCATTGGTTGATAATGATTTTCGTTTGGACAGATGTGCCGTGCTGTGAAGCGGCGGAGGACGCGGGGTGCCGGGAGGCGTGCAGGCGGCTCCTGAGGACTCGCGCGCCCGCGGAGGACATCGTCGACGGCCTGCAAGAGGCCGGCTGCGGGCCGCCACTGCCACATGTGAGTACTCGCTGTCGTCAGGTAACGGCCTGCTGTACGAAACTGACGAAAACTAAAAATAGTACAAAGTCTCTGTAAGCAGAAAAACAAGTAGTTTGTTCTGAGGATAACGACAAGCCGGCCGGGGTGGCCGAGCGGTTCTAGGCCCTACGGTCGCACGTTCGAATCCTGCCTCGGGCATGTATGTATGTGATGTCCTTAGGTTAGTTAGGTTTAAATAGTTCTAAGTCCAGGGGGCGGATGACCTCAGCAGTTAAGTCCCTTAGTGCTCAGAGCCATTTGAACCATTTTTTTGATAACTACAAACTGTACAACTATAGAGATGAGGGGACTGGAACAAAGGATAACCTTGAGTTTGTTCATCCCCCTGACTCTGATTCAGCAGGCCAAACTGTGCCCCGAACCACTTGTTTCCTCCTTCCTTTACTTCTCCGTGGCCCAACGCCACCACTGAATAACTCAAATCAAATGACTCTGAGCACTATGGGACTTAGCATCTGAGGTCATCAGTCCCCTAGACGTAGAACTATTTAAACCTAACTAACCTAAGGACGTCACACATATCCATGCCTGAGGCAGGATTCGAACCTGCGACCGTAGCAGCCTCGCGGTTCCAGACTGAAGCGGCTAGAACACCCCAGCCACAGCGGCCGACACTTCATGATGACAAACATACCTCAGGTGATCTCACATCTTGGTTTGTAGACTGAAGTATCTGGGTTCAGCTTCTAGAGAGAACATTTTTCGACCTGATCTGTAACTTGCGTGCATGACAGGCATGTTATGGCAGTAATACAGGCCTCTTTTATTGAGCTGTATTGCAGGGTCTACATGTGCAGACGAACATGGCTGGGAACACGTTCAGATGGTGAGGAGAGGGAGGAATGGACGGAGAGAGAGTAGGACGAGAAGATGTGTGAGGCAGGTGGAAAGTGTAAAGGAAAAAGGAAGAGTTGGAGGCGGAGATGTAAAGTGGGAGGAGGATATGGTTACAGGGTGGGGGGAGGAAGATATGGTCAGAAGGAGCGGGTGGAGGAGTTAGAGCATAGCTTCTCCATCGGAAGGAGGTTAATATACACCACGTCTTCGCTGGGTCAGTCAGTTGCTGCAGTTGTCAATTAGTAGAATGTCATCGTAGAGAGGGAAGTAATCGTCAGGCTAAAGTCTAGGGGCCATGAGAAAGAACGAAATATCGCTCATTCGCGATAATGACAAAGCTGAACAAGCAAGCGAGAAGCTCTTGAAACAGGAGTTGTGAAATATTACAGTTCCTACAGGACTTCTGGAGGAGCTGGTTTAACGATCTGCTCTGAGTTCTCTCGAGGAAGTGTTTACATTCGAGAATCACTAACTAGCCGGCTCACATATATATACCTCCACTCAGACTGTCACTATCAGATGTTCGTTATATCCAGTAGAAACCGGGCATGTAGGGTCCGCCATGCAAGACAGTCTATACCATCACATGAAAACAAGATGGAGACCATTTACCTCGTATGATGACACAGCCATCCACCGTCCACGGACTTTTCCTCCAGTAGCTCCAGGTTCTCACCTAAGCTGAAGTCTGCAAATGGTCAACTTGGTGTCACCATTCCACCGGGTAACCTACAAGGTGTCTACCTTCCGTTATCAGCCTCCTCCCTGATGGGCTGCCAATGTAAACCTGGGCTGGCTTGCTGAACAGCTACACTGTAGTTGTAATGCCAGCTGTGCCGTCCTACATTGTCATTGACCATCACCCTGGGTGGCGCACGCTATCATCTTTGATCATCTCAGGCTCCAGTTTAAATACCATGTATCCGAGCATGTTAGTGCTGCAGTCACGAAGCGGGCTTAGCCACGAGGAGCTGCCTTTGTTATCCTTCACCATTCATACGGCCCTTGTTTCAGCCTCACTGACAGCAGCAGCTACTAAAAATTTCACATATTGCCTGCCGGGTTTGCAGAACACTAACGATGGAATACTTTGCACCTGTGGAAATCTGTGACACCAAGGCCTGTAACTGACACGAATAGAAGGCTGTTTTAACAAAGGATGTTTTACTGATGAGTCGCCATACGACTCCATTCCCTACTCCCTACACACCTCGCGTCCAGCCGAGGAGATTTGCTATCAGCTAATCTACCTGCCAATTTAATGGTCGCGTCCTGAGCCCTACATTTTGTTATAAGAAGCGCCCGCTGCAACTATGGTAAGTGCAAGCTTGGGATGAAAATCTGGTTTCTGACACCTCCAGACATTGTTGTCAGGTTTTCAACACCCACGGCTGGTATTTGTCGAGAGGTCGCTCCAACTGGGTGGTCATCTCCAGCTCTGGTTTGCAGCTTCGACAGTTCGAGTTTTTTTTTTTAATAAACCTTATATTTTTCAGACCCTCTTCTGTTCCCTTGCATGGACATACAGGGTGGCGCACGAAATGTGTTACCATTTTGTTCTTGAATATATACTTTATTGTCAATACAATCTGAAAGGAACATATACTACAATGAAGAGCCGTCCATGGAGATTTGTTCTACCACAACACATACGCAATATGTCCACCATTTCGTTTCATAACTTCCTTCAAACGGACACTGAAGTTAGTGATTACCCTACGACACATGTCTTCCGTAATTTCACTGCAAGCTTGAAGAATAAGTCTTCTGAGCTCCATTAAATCACGTGGACTTGCGGGAAATTTTTTTCTTTAGGTACCCTCGAAGAAAAAAGGGACTATTGGGATGGGGGGCAATTTTGTCCGTCATTTACGCGACCTGGAAGCCGGAGTGAAATGATCCGCATGTCGAAAGGTTCGTGTAAAAACTCCAACACAGTGTTTGCAGTATGTGACGTAGCCCCATCTTGCATAAACCACTGCGTGTTGAAGGGCAAGGCAGTAGCAAGAAGCTGTGGAATGAAGCTATTGCGAAGCATGCTCAAATAACGCTCGCTGTTCGCAGTTTTTTCAAAGAAAAAGGGTCCAATAAGTCCATGACTGGAAATTGCATCCCACGCTGTAATCCTCGGAGCATCATGTTGTCGTTCATGAAGCACTTGTAGGTTTTTAGTGGCCCAAAAGCGAACATTTTGTTTGTTAACCACACCGTCTAAATGAAAATGCACCTCGTATGAAAACCAAACGTTGTTGAGAGTTTCTTCCCTATCCTCCACTTACTGAGCAAACAGTAGTCTCTGCTGCTTGTGTTCTTCAGCGAGCTTCTGTGCACATGTCATCTTGTATGGGTACATATTGAGGTCACTATTAAGAATGCGTTGAACGGAGCATCTGGATATTCCCAGTTGCACTGCTGCCTTTCTACACGATTTCCCGGGACTTCTCTGTACAGCACCTCGTACCGCTTCAATATTCTCCGGCGAAGAAACAGGCTTAGGCCGAGGTCGCTTCGCTTCCAATACTGTTCGTTCCTGTACAAAGTTATCGTACTACCTGTGATGGTCTTCTTGCAAGGGACCCATCGTGTGTTAAACTGCTGTCGAAAACGCCTCTGAGTCACAGCAACGCTTTTCGTTTCATGAAAATGTAACACAATTGCCAATCGTTGCTGTGTCGTCAGTCTTCCATTGTCAGCCATTGCTGCTTACTAGTCTCCTAGCGGCAGTATCGTGAATTCCATGTCATTTCGTAAGTCATTTAATTTTCCAAGCTCTGCTTGTACTTGTGTAGAGATCCCAGAGGGATATCTAATGTGCATCGTAAATTGTGAAAGAAACAATTGGAAACACATTTCGTGCGCTACCCTGTAGTAGGGTGAATTTAATTCCATAGCAATCTGTGTATTTTTGAAAGCAGAAGGACTTTTGAATTTGGCTCTATTTAAGCGCAGCACTGGAGAAGACTACATACGGCCGGAGAGATGCAAGCAGTGCAGCCTGTCAGGCCACGAGTGCCTTGTACTAGTGTCTGTGACATGCAGTACATGTCAGCGCTGTGAGTAAAAGGTACACCAGTGTTCACAGTCGAAGTGGCTAATGATTCGTTATAAGAACTGAGAATATTTTTTGTTGTTATGTTTGAGTGCCGGTAGTGGCTATAAATAATTTTTTGTACATTATTTCATTTTAATTTATTTTCTCGGTAGGCGAAGTTTTCTTAAAAACAGCGATGACTCAGGAAGTGATTGATTCATTCATTAAACTTCTCAGTTCAGTAACGGTAATACTGATTTGCGAAATCAAATAAACATTTTGTCAACCAATAACATGCGTATGCCTCACGAGCTAACGGAAGTAAAGGAAACAGTAGCTTCATCCACTATCGTCACACCTTCATTGCGTACAACTGCAACTAGTCTGATTACATCTATCTGGGCAAGATTTTGGAGTATGTATCAGTGTTCATGCATTCTTTAGAAGCTGCCATGGGTTTTGGTGGCTGGGCAGATAAAGTGGCCAAATGACGCTTAGTGGCCAGGGTGAAATCATGTGTAATCTTAAATTAGGAACTAAATAAAGGGTGTACATTTGCGGAGTCGAAGAAAAGGGCTTGTTCAACGCTACCACAAGCAGAATAGTATCAGATTCTTTCGGGAGCAGCACGATGGCGCACTCGAAAAATGGAATGGTGGTAATGTTACTGGATATGATCAGGAAAATAAATGTCGGTGGTGAGTCTAACAGGGTGAGTGGTAAGAGACAGCATACTCCACATTATAGGGTAAACAGAGTGGGAGACAATAATGTGGCGCCACCAGGTTCAACGCTGCTAAGTTTTCGCATTGGAGTGAAGTATTTTCGAGGAGATATTGAAATGTTGCTCAATATAGGTGTGGATTGTTGCGCAATCCTCGGGTTGTATTTCTTAAATAAACAACACACAAAAGCAGAACTTTCGCAGAACATCGTTGAACTCAGTAGGACATTGTTCCTACTGGGAGAAAATGCTGCAGATGACAGAATGTCGCAAAGTTCTTCTGCAATGAGTGTACATCCGAAGAAATTTGGTACACAATAATCAACGTTCATTTCACGTGATAGAGTGCCGTAAGGAACAGGGAAACTAATCTGGGTCAATGTGAGTACCGACCTACCAAGTAATATTTAGTGTGTAGTAGAGCCATTGGAAGACAGTAAAAAATTGGATAGTTACATTGTCTTCTATGTATGAGCATGGCAAGCATACAGGATAGGAGTTGAGAATATATAGTTCTGATTAGAGTGCATATTTTTTGGCATTGGTGACGTGGTTTTGGCAAAAGGGTTATTAGTCGCTAATTTGGACATTCAGTATGACAGTCATTTGAAAAAGTTGATCGTGAACCTCTGCCATTAACAAACCGTCAATACGTCTGCATTACGCACGAAAGTACAGTTTTGAAGAGAGAAGATAAGATAGCGATGGAGTAACAGTTTATACATTTCACGGATTTGTTCAACCCTAGTGACGGCGGCATCCCGACAGGGGACAAAAATCTGCTTTATAGGAATCTGCCACACTTTGCCTCCTCTTCACGGATGTGCCGCTGTCAGTTGACATCCATCCACTTGCTCCGGTATGCCGACCAAACCACCTTCTTTGGCCTCCATTCAAACACTGAAGCCTCTCAATGGGCCAGCCATATACACTTCAATGTCCCTTTCTCGTGCTGTAACCTATGGAACCTCAAAATCAACCGTCTGAAAACCCAGGATCACAGGACAAACTTCTTGTCACTTTCGTGCCACTCCACCATCCGTAAGAGTCACAACCATCTCACTGACACGTTAAATTGTCTTCAACTATCAGTAAACACCGAATTGTTATTTTCCTTCATCTACTAACCACACATCAAAAATTCCACAGTACACTAAAATTACTAAAGCTATTACCTGCCGTGTACGTGGGTTACAGCCTTCCATACAAAGGCCTTACCTATCCCATTCTCACCTTTGTATTCGTAGTATGGATCTCTGCACCCTCAAAATATTGGCACTCCCTGCAAGTACTCGAACGCCGTGAACTTTGCCTAACCTTCCATAGTCACCTTCCCTCCTGGTACATGTATTCTCCACTATGTAATAAAGTTCCCCTTTCTCCACCAATTTCTCAAAAATCTACTACATCCTAAAAACATAACTATCTTAAGTCAAATGTCTACAAACTTTTCTACCACTGCGCTGTACGCACACATCCCACCATCCCTCCGTCTCCATACCCTCTATCTCTTGTGGAAAGAGAACTTCAACTGGGTCCCTTTTCCCGATCTATAAATTCACGGGTGGCACCTGCCCATTCTACTATAGCGCGTTACTCATTCCCACTCAGACGTTTTATACGTCCTCCTTTTATCCCCCCCCCCCCCCCCCCACTCACAGATATAGCCGCCTCCTTACCTCTATTGCCCTTCCGTCCCTCTGTCTTCCTTCCCTCCTATCTACGTAGCATCTACTTGGAGCTGACCACGGAGGATATGACCGTATCACTGACGTTGTGACAATGACTGTCGTATTATGAAAAACATCGTCACCATAACCGGCGTAGCATGAGCCACATCATCACCGTCTGAGGGCTGGAGAAAAATCATACAAAGAGATATTTTAACCTAAAAAACACTATTTGTATGTATTTTAAAGCTACAATCAATGAATTTTATGTATCAAAAATGTATTAAGTTATTTAAGGAATAATGCATTTATGTAGCAATGAACTATTTTCTATTTCTACTAACAAGTTACGAACGTAAGAGTATTTCTCATGTGAAGCTAAAATTAATGTATTCCATGTATGAAGTGCTCAATCAGCATTTAATCTGTATAAACTGTGTAAACATACCTTAACGCAAACCATTTCAGTTGAGAATAGCTCGAGGTTGTACAGAGACCTTCTCATTTGAAATAGGTAGAAATAGGCCGTTATTAACCAATGTGCTACTTAGACTGTATTACACATCCAAATACAGGATATCACTTCCTTCTACATACTACAAATTATTTTCACCACGCCCATTGCGTTACATTTTCTTTTTTCTATATTATTGTTTGACATTTGCATTATATAAGTTATATTGTCATCAACTAGGAAGTAACAAATTATATGGAACCATTTTAACAATTGTTAAGCATTTCATTCGGTGTAACCTTAGAAAAATCTTTATATGTTATGTTCTCCATATGATTAAAAAAAAAAGAGATTAACAACTACACTTCTGGAAATGGAAAAAAGAACACATTGACACCGGTGTGTCAGACCCACCATACTTGCTCCGGACACTGCGAGAGGGCTGTACAAGCAATGATCACACGCACGGCACAGCGGACACACCAGGAACCGCGGTGTTGGCCGTCGAATGGCGCTAGCTGCGCAGCATTTGTGCACCGCCACCGTCAGTGTCAGCCAGTTTGCCGTGGCATACGGAGCTCCATCGCAGTCTTTAACACTGGTAGCATGCCGCGACAGCGTGGACGTGAACCGTATGTGCAGTTGACGGACTTTGAGCGAGGGCGTATAGTGGGCATGCAGGAGGCCGGATGGACGTACCGCCGAATTGCTCAACACGTGGGGCGTGAGGTCTCCACAGTACATCGATGTTGTCACCAGTGGTCGGCGGAAGGTGCACGTGCCCGTCGACCTGGGACCGGACCGCAGCGACGCACGGATGCACGCCAAGACCGTAGGATCCTACACAGTGCCGTAGGGGACCGCACCGCCACTTCCCAGCAAATTAGGGACACTGTTGCTCCTGGGGTATCGGCGAGGACCATTCGCAACCGTCTCCATGAAGCTGGGCTACGGTCCCGCACACCGTTAGGCCGTCTTCCGCTCACGCCCCAACATCGTGCAGTCAGCCTCCAGTGGTGTCGCGACAGGCGTGAGTGGAGGGACGAATGGAGACGTGTCGTCTTCATCGGTGAGAGTCGCTTCTGCCTTGGTGCCAATGATGGTCCTATGCGTGTTTGGCGCCGTGCAGGTGAGCACCACAATCAGGACTGCATACGGCCGAGGCACACAGGGCCAACACCCGGCATCATGGTGTGGGGAGCGATCTCCTACACTGGCCGTACACCTCTGGTGATCGTCGAGGGGACACTGAATAGTGCACGGTACATCCAAACCGTCATCAAACCCATCGTTCTACCATTCCTAAACCGGCAAGGGAACTTGCTGTTCCAACAGGACAATGCACGTTCGCATGTATCTCGTGCCACCCAACGTACTCTAGAAGGTGTAAGTCAACTACCCTGGCCAGCAAGATCTCCGGATCTGTCCCCCATTGAGCATGTTTGGGACTGGATGAAGCGTCGTCTCACGCGGTCTGCACGTCCAGCACGAACGCTGGTCCAACTGAGGCGCCAGGTGGAAATGGCATGGCAAGCCGTTCCACAGGACTACATCCAGCATCTCTACGATCGTCTCCATGGGATAATAGCAACCTGCATTGCTGCGAAAGGTGGATATACACTGTACAAGTGCCGACATTGTGCATGCTCTGTTGCCTGTGTCTATGTGCCTGTGGTTCTGTCAGTGTGATCATGTGATGTATCTGACCCCAGGAATGTGTCAATAAAGTTTCCCCTTCCTGGGACAATGAATTCACAGTGTTCTTATTTCAATTTTCAGGAGTGTATATACCAATAGGATTGTAACAATGGAAGTCTTTGCTATTAGATTCAGAAGCATCCGACCCACCTTAGTTTTCAAGGTGGTGGGTTACTCTGAACTGTTAAATAAATTAATATATTTTAACTCGTTTAGCAGAACAGGACTAGCATAGTTGATACTGTCCAATCCGCCCCTTCCCCACTCCTCCCATGAGATGGAATGAAGTGGAGAAAGAAAGATAAAATAGGCTAAATTGTTCACTGTCTTGGGGAAGCAGCTGGAAAAAAAGCCGAAACGTCTCTTTAGTCTTTTAGAATGTTAAGGATTTAATTAGATGTTGTGTTTGTACACCCAGAGTGATATTAATGAGATTATGATGATGTGTTATTGCATAGTCTGCAATCAAGCGTTGCGACACGTCTAGCAGGAATTATTTATTGTAGCAATCAAAAACGTCAAGCTCTCAAGGCATCCGACGACGGAAGTATAGATACCCGTTCTTGCTTTCCAACAACACAACTGGCTAGTGAGCATTAGGATAAGTGTCTTCACTGGCAGATACTGTATTTGAATATCACTGAGGCATTACTGTCTGTACTCGGAAAAGTTCTCAATGCCCCTGAAAACGATTGCGAATAGTAGATTTCTAGTAACAATCACATTGACTTATTAATATTTATACAAGATGTGTCTTAAAAGTTCTCTGACTCGAACACAGAACAAAGAAAAGAGAAGAGAAAAACAAAACACATTAATTAACCTAAAAGTACGCCTATTTCCAACCTTCCGAGCGGATCCACAGGAAATGATGCTGCTCTGTCCCCTCGTGCCTCTTTAAAGTTTTCTTTCTGCTCTGTGCCAATGTTTTTCAATCACGTCATCGCATCTCTGCATTGCACTTCGATGACGAATAACACAAACACGTACGCAACACAGAAACTTCTGCTCATTAAATTACTACTCTGTAATTTCTCTGTCTCTTAACATATTTTGTTTTAAGCAAAATTTAGCGTTTTCAGAAAGAATCTTTCCTTCTGAAACGGAGTGTGCGCTGCTTTGAAGCATCCTGACAAATTTAAAGCGTATATTTGACCAGGACTCGAAACATGTTCCTTATCTTTCGCGGGCAGTGCTCTTACCGACTGAGCAATGAGGGCACGATTCACGCCCATCCCCCCGCCCCTCTTACAGCCCCATTTCTCCCTGTACCTTTTTCCTACTTTCTGGACTCTCCGCCTGTTGTCCGGGTCTAGACCGGATGGCTTCACCACAGAATAGATTATTTGTAGCACTAATCTTTTGCTCTATAGCGGAGCGTGCGGTATTTTGAAACTTCCTAGAAGACTGAAAGTGTTTGCCGGACGCAGAATTGAATCCAGAATCTTACCTTTCGCAAGCAATTCGCCTACCGACTGTGCAATGCAGAAATTACTCACAACCCCTCCTATGGATTCACTTCTGCTGCTGCTATCCGTCTCCTACCTTGCAAACTGCACAGATATTTTCCTGCGTACAAAGAGTATTTATCAGGCTTGGATTAAAGAGGCAAAGAATATTTAGCAGCTTTCAAATGATATCTTACTTATGATTCTTATGAATCTGTCGATGTTAATTGTTGCTGCGCGCTATTGTTTACGCAATGATTTGGGCATCTGTAGCCTCCGGAGTACCTTTCAGGCGTCGATTCAACACGAATACAAAGTTTTACAAATAAATGTTTTTGATAGATGCTCGAACAAACACATCTCATTATTTTAAAATCTTATTTAGTCCATTTTAAACGAAACAGGTGGGCCAAGTCCCTCGTTAGCACTAACTCTAAATACTTGCACCAAGTTGTATGCTCAACATATTCAACACTAATCACGATTTTACTCTTCATTATAGGAATCACCGACCAACCATCTAACCAAATCCCTTCCGCCCGACCAACGGCATAAGAACTGAAAATGTCAGCGAGGACGAAGATACCATTAGCATTAACTCTTCAAATATTGGGGTCTAAATACAGCCAAGGCACAATAACCACTCAAAAATATTCACAAACACCAAAGGCTGTCGAACCACACGCCGTGCCGGACAGCATCAACACGGCGAGGAAACACACACTCGCTGCTCTAACCCAACCTACCGACTGCCTACTCCAATACGGAGACTGTATTCATAACTGCTCAGCGGAAATCACAGAAGCTACACACAGTAAACACACGTAAACAGTTGCACCAAGAACTCCGACAATCATAAAACCAATCACTGTGGAACCACAAGGAGAAATCACAAGTCGGCACACACACACAGTTTCCATAAGCGGTCGTCGACCAAATACACGTCATCAGATGAGACGACCGACCGAACGACCAACCAAGGTTTGTTCCCACTCCAATCTCCTTCTGTCGGACAGCGCATGTGTGCCGCCAGCGCTCGGCGAGCACTGGCTATCCGCACCTCACTGGCGCTCCGTCCCGACTGAATTCCCTCAGAGGACGACTCCAAAATACCAGCGGTCGCTCCACGGATAGTACGACAGTGCACTTACCGATAAGCGCTCCTGCAGCCACTCACGGTCAAGGAAACCAGCTACTTAGTGACGCGAGTAAATCGGATAAGAAACGAGGCGGCAGTACCGTAAAGACAAGATTACAAGAAATAAACGGCATGAACACGAGCAGCTCACGGATCACATATTTTTCATATTTTCATTCACTGATGTCCTAGAGGATAATATTCCAAGGTAATTCCTCAGTTCACTGCAGAAGATGAAGTATTTACATTTACAGTGTCCATTCGTGTTAATGTGAGCTTTGTTGGGTTTAAATCCGAAGAGTTTACAGGCCAGGCGAATACGGTAAGTTTATCCTGGTTTCTTCGAACCACGCACGTACACTGAGCACTGTGTGACATGTTGCAGTGTTCTGCTCGTAGATCTCATCTTGCCGAGGAAAAAGCAAACAGCATACAAGGGGAGGACATTGTCCCAAGGATAGATGCTTACTTATTTTGATCCACTGTGCCTTCAAGGAAGACGAGGTCGCCCGGGGAGTGCCGCGAAAACTTTTTACAGACCAAAAGGCTCCCTTCTGGTTGCAGTGTGTTTGCTTTCAGACGTTGCACGCCATATACGCCAAAAAATGGCTCTGAGCACCATGGGACTTAACATCTGAGGTCATGAGTCCCCTATAACTCAGAACTTCTTAAACCTAACCAACCTAAGGACATCACACACATTCATGGCCGAGGCAGGATTCGAACCTGCGACCGTAGCGATCGCGCGGTTCCAGACTGTGGCGTCTAGAACCGCTCGGCCACCATATACGTCAACGACCATCACTAGGACGCATCATAAAACGTCACTCATATAAACGGCCACCCGTCGTCACTCAGTAGACGTCCAGTCACGGTAATGGCGTGAAAATTCCAGCAATCGTCGGTGTTTAACAGCTGTCAGGCTAGTATGGAAGCTCACATGCAACAACGTTCGCTGAACGGTGGTTTAGGAGACACTGTGGTAGCCCCGTGGTTTGCATAGTTGCTCAACAGCTGCACGTTTCTTCACCCTCGGTGCCGGTTTTGGATAGCGCTATTTTGCCATACACGGTGTGCTTTAACCAAGGCGGCACCCGAACCGTTTACAAACTTGGCCCTTTAAGATAAGCTTCCACCCTTGTTCCGAAAGCTTATGATTATTCTCTTTCAGTCGGAAAATAAATCCCTTCGTTTCCGCATTACGACAAGGACTGCACCGTTTTCCGCGTCCCCCCGACACGTTTTACGTGCCCTCCACGCTAACACTGACACCTACTGTCTGCGAATCATTACTGGATTAAACGAGACAGTGACTGAATGTTCACCTGTCGAAACTTCGGCGGTTGTCGAGGACGTTACTCGGCTGCATTCTACATCTACATCTACATCTACATGACTGCTCTGCAATTAACATTTAAGTGCTTGGCAGAGGGTTCATAGAACCACAATCAAACTATCTCTCTACCAATCGACTCCCGAACAGCGCGTGGGAAAAACGAACACCTAAACCTTTCTGTTCGAGCTCTGATTTCTCTTATTTTATTTTGATGATCATTCCTACCTATGTAGGTTGGGCTCAACAAAATATTTTCGCATTCGGAAGATAAAGTTGGCGACTGAAATTTCGTAAATAGATCTCGCCGCGACGAAAAACATCTTTGCTTTAATGACTTCCATCCCAACTCGCGTATCATATCTGCCACACTCTCTCCCCTATTACGTGATAATACAAAACGAGCTGCCCTTTCTTGCACCCTCTCGATGTACTCCGTCAATCCCACCTGGTAAGGATCCCACACCGCGCAGCAAAGTTCTAACAAAAGACGAACGAGTGTAGTGTAAGCTGTCTCTTTAGTGGACTTGTTGCATCTTCTTAGTGTCCTGCCAATGAAACGCAACCTTTGGCTCGCCTTCCCCACAATATTATCTATGTGGTCTTTCCAACTGACGTTGTTCGTAATTTTAACACCCAGGTACTTAGTTGAACTGACAGCCTTGAGAATTGTACCATTTATCGAGTAATCGAATTCCAGCGGATTTCTTTTGGAGCTCATGTGGATCACCTCACACTTTTCGTTATTTAGCGTCAACTGCCTCCTGCACACCATACAGCAATCTTTTCTAAATGGCTTTGCAACTGATACTGGTCGTCGGATGACCTTACTAGACGGTAAATTACAGCATCATCTGCGAACAACCTATACGTTATTTGAACATTCAATACGCTGGAAGAAGCCCAAGTTTGTTTTTGTATTTTTTCACGAAGTCCGACGGCGACATACAGCAGACCGCAGTGAAGTCAGTGAACAGTCTTTTAAGTCTGGTGACGCTGCTGAGAAATTATTTATACCTCTTGAGAATTAGGTAACTTATATCATGCGTACCTGGGGCATATTTTAATTTTAATTTTTAATTTACACGTCTGCTTCCGTTGGACCAAACTTGCGAGATAATGCCCATTGTCATGGAACGCATCAGTCCATTAAATCACGTCAGGAAAGTTAATGATAAATAAAATAAAATTTAAACGAATTCTGTGCATACAAAAAAGCTGTTGAACATATGCTAGCATAATCAACAATACCAACCTCGAATTTGCTTAACATTTTTCCCGAAACGCCCCAACAGAATAGAAGCGTGTCCAATAGGAAATACTTCATATTACACATGTAAGTGCGGGGATTGATCCTAAGATTGTAAAGTTCTTGCGGTAGCATATTGAAAATGGATGCAGCAGAATATTGTACGGTTTTCTGCATAAGATTGAAAGAGACACAAGTCAAATGTGGCTTGGGTTTCTCCCTAGTATTAACTGAATGAAAGCTGCTATTTCTTGGGGACAAGTTCACATTGTAAACAACAAGTGACATTACAGAAAATGTATATTGAGAGGCCAATGTCAAAATTCACAAGTCCTGAACAGGGGACGGCAAGCGGTTGGTGAACTTACGCATCGTACTACTCGTAGTGCCAAATACTTATGACGAAGGCGGTGGCTTGATATTGTCCGAAACGAGTTACTGAAAATGAAGTATTTATCTCACCGCAACTTCGACAGAATTAAAAATAATGATTTTAACATCATATTTAGTTGAACTATGTGTTAGAAACTGTAAATAGTGAATCTTACTGTAATTTAACATCACTTTATTTTCTACAAGCCGTGAACTTATGTACTGAACTGCACTATGTAGTGTATTTGGTGTATCGCCTATGTTGCTCTTCATAACTTTCACTGCAAAACTAGCGTCATCAGCAAACAGAAATGTTAGATATACATAAGCAAGAGTGGTTTTCCAAGCTCTGACACCTGAAGATCCCCTCATTTAACCACAACTTTAACAGGCGCCACCTCACAGCCGTTCACATTACTCTGGGGAACAACCTTTCGCTTTCTTGAAGTGCGAAAGACAACAGTTGTGAGAGCGGTTAATAATGCTCCAACATTTGCAGTAACATTGTGTGATCAACACAATCAAACGTCATAGTTACAGATTATTGTTTAAACCGTTCCGTACATTACAGAGAAAACAGCGTACACTGTTTGATTCGTTAAACCACTTCGAAACGAAACTACAGTTTTACAGTTCGACACTTAAGTACTTGAATTGAAATTATCAAGTATGTATGTAGACTTGTTAACAACTTTTGTAAACACCAGTGACACAGAAATGGTTTAAAATTGTTTGCATTATCCGTTCCTTCCTATTTGCTGCTTGTACCTCTATCGGTAAAATAGGAACCCTTTTACGATCGCTCAGTTGTCCGTCTGCCTGCCGGTTTGTCTGTCTCTCCAACTGTTAAGACCGTTTCTTTCAGGAACGGGTGGCTGGGTGGAGTTCAGATTTTTGTCTCTTACTAAGAACTACCGTCCTTTGACAGACTAAAACATTTAATCTTCTAAAACAATGCATTCTAAAGAAACGGTCATTTATGTCATATATTTTCATAATCACAAAGTGACTCTTCAAAACTTGTATGGTATTTCCCGTTGACCTATAATCGTGAAATTCGGCAAGTAGCAAGTTTCCACAGCATAAGCAAAGGAGTGAATCTGAAAACTGTTGGTTTGTAATTGTGTCGCAGGACAATAATATTTGATTAACAATTGTGATCCGATTGCCTGTGTGACCGTTTGTTACAAACTCTTTTTCTCAGGAACGGTTAGACGTATCAAGTTGAAATTTACGTCACGTACAGTGTCTGATGGCAATCGAATATCAGATTCGCGTGATATAATTACAGATGAACAATTTTCGGTTTGTTTCCTTTCCTTGTAGCGTGAAAACTCGCTTCCTGAAAAATTTCTTGATTCTAGGTCAACGAGGAATAACGCATGGGTTTGCACAAGTTTGTTTGCGAATATCAAAGTATATTACATTAATGGCCGAATCTACTGATTTCAATGACTTAGGAGCTTCAATGTTTTACACCGCCAACGGAACGTAGACCTTAGTATGTGACATAAATATCAATCTGATACGACCAGCCGTTTCTGAGAAAATGGGACATTAGTAGTCGGACGGACAGACGGACAGATCAACAGACAACAAAGTAATCTTATGAGGATCCAATTTTTACCAATCGAGATACGGAACCATAATTATAAATATGGTTATCTGAAAGGCTGACCTGTGTATCAAAGTAAGAGTGATTTCAGGTGTGTCACAGGGGAGTGTCGTAGGACCGTTGCTATTCACAATATACATAAATGACCTTGTGGATAACGTCGGAAGTTCACTGAGGCTTTTTGCGGGTGGTGCTGTGATATATCGAGAGGTTGTAAGAATGGAAAATTGCACTGAAATTCAGGAGGATCTGCAATGAATTGATTCACGGTGAAGGGAAAGGCAATTGAATCCCAATGTAGACAAGTGTAACGTCTTGCGAGTACATAGGAAGAAAGATTCTTTATCATTTAGCTACAATGTAGCAGGTCAGCAACTGGAAGCAGTTACTTCCATAAATTATCTGGGAGTGATTTAAAACTGAATGACCATATAAAATTGATCTCGGTAAAGCAGATGCCAGATAGAGGTTCATTGGAAGAATCCTAAGGAAATGCAGTCCGAAAACAAAGGATGTAGGTTACAGTACACTTGTTCGCTCACTGCTTGAATACTGCTCATCGCTGTGGGATCCGTGACAGATAGAGTTGATAGAAGTGATAGAGAATATCCAACGGAGAGCAGTGCGCTTCGTTACAGGATCATTTAGTAATCGCGAAACCATTATGGAGATGATAGATAAACTCCAGTGGAAGAGTCTGCAGGAGAGACGCCTAGTAGGTAGGTACGGGCTTTTGTTGAAGTTTCGAGAACATACCTTCACCGAGGAGTCAAGCAGTACATTGCTCCTTCCTACGTATATCTCGCGAAGAGACCATGAAGGCTGGCGGGAGTGGCCGGACGGTTAAAGGCGCTACAGTCTGGAACCGCGTGACCGCTACGGCCGCAGGTTCGAATCCTGCCTCGGGCATGGATGTGTGTGATGTCCTTAGATTAGTTAGGTTTAAGTAGTTCTAAGTTCTAGGGGACTGATGACCACAGCGGTTAAGTCCCATAATGCTCAGAGCCATTTGAACCATTTTTTGGAGACCATGAAGATAAAATCAGATTAGAGCTCAGACAGAGGCCTACCGACAATCTTCGACATCTTTCTTTCCACGAACAATATGAACAGGAATAGAAGGGAGAACCGATAGAGGTACTCAAAATACCCTCCGCCACACACCGTCAGGTGGATTGTGGAGTATGGATGCAGATGTAGACAGTGCTTTCGTAACCTGGAAATAGCCCATCATACCCATGGGATTCCTCAGTCTTCAGCGGTTCAGTTATTGAACCAATCTCCCCCATGTCATTTGAGATATCAGTGTTGGATAGTTGTGAAGAGAGTTACTTCATTTCACCCTCTATATTCATAAAGAGGTTATTGAGTACTATACAGAGGCTATATCAGAGTAGCAAAAAACACTGATAATACATGTTGACTTAATATCGTCGACCTTGTGCTGTTGCTGAGACATTCGTTTCACAACTGCCCATTTACATTTAATTTAATATTATACTGGGAATTAGCTATTGTATCACTATGTAACTTTTTTTGCATTCTTAACATCTTTAAGCACCTTGCATTACTCTTTGCAATACGTTCCTGCAGCTCGATATTGTTCTACATTATATCTGTAACTGGGAACCTCTTTTGATATCAGTCAATTGTCAGGGTGAGCATTACTGCAAAGGGCATTTGATTCTAAAGCATTATGTCAGGATGAAAAACACTAAATAATTTTTTTTTCCTCTCTTAACAACATGTGGGCAGGGTGGGTTCTTCCTTGGCTGGGGTATGAGGTAGGATGAAACAGCATTTTACATAAGATAACTTTTGTTGAAAGTTTTGTACTACGGTTTCCTTACTGGATTGTTCGGGCTGGGAGAGCGGCAGCTGTGCCGTCTGCGAAGCCTCCTGCTGCGTGGGCGGCGGCGTCTGATTACACCTGGCGGTGTATATCTCGTGGCGCTGTTTCGCCCAGTTGATTGGAGACGCGCATCGTTGAGGTGTCCCGTTTAATTATTAAGAACGAAGTCGTGAATCGGATGGTGATACCTTGGATGTGGCGTCCCAGTGTTTCTCTCTCTATACGGCCGCGCGTGACTGTGTTGTGCCCGGACTCTAACAACGGACTCCAGCTTGCCAGTCTTCGGCTGTCAGATCTTCACCACCAGCTCACAGGTGACTGCTGATGTGAGGCCGTCTCCTTCCCGTCCTCATGAGTCACCCGGGTACGTAAAAATCTGTCATCAAATACCTTCTAACTTCTGTCTTCTGGTGGCGAGGCTGCTGCTTGCTATTCCATTACAGCGGGGACTTGGTGCTTCTGTGTACGATGTAGTCTCTTCCTGCATGACGGTCTTCAATACCGAAACTGAACTGAAAACTACTGTCGGGCCCACTGCGTCTCACGTATTTATTTACTTCAGTTCACTGGAGGTGAACGACTTCACGGTCATTGCCTCTTCTGTCACGTTGAAAAGCTCTTGGAATGTATGCGAGGGCCTGTGATCACATGTGACAATTGAGAAACACGTAAGCCGATCGGGCGATGCCATGACGGCTGAATCGACAGCTTCCGCTTACGTGGGGAATACGATGGCTTCTCCTGAACGCTCTGACTTCACGGTCGTTGCCTATTCTGCCCTGCTCGCTGTTTGCCAGGTGTAACTCTTCTAAACTAAACTGAGTTTTTCATTTATTTTCTAATTTCTACTTCACTTCACTTTAATTTCACTAATTTGTTTACTTATGTTAAGTACCACTCGACATATCCTTATCCTAGTAGTCAGCCATGCTGGTTGGCTCTCACTTCCGTTACCGCCCAACTTTGGATGCGTGGTCAGCCGCGGTTGTGCGAAAGTTGCTCTCGTGTCTTGCAGGACCGACTGTGGCAGTGCTTCCTGCAGCGTCAGCAGGAGCCGGCGGCTGGGGAGGCGGCGGCGGGGGCCGCGCCGGGGCTGGGGGCGGTCGGCGCGGGGGCGGAGGAGGCGGCGTCTTCGCGCATCGACCGCGCGGGCATGGACGCCGCCAAGCTCCACTGCTGCGCGCGCGCCGCCTCCGCCGCCTGCCGCCGCCTCTGCTTCCGCACCTACTCCAGCGAGTGGGTGCGCTTCTGGCCGCAGTTCAGCGCCCACTGCCTCGAGGACTCCTCCGAGGTGGCGCTGCTCACCTGCGTCCAGGAAGGTAGGCCGGCGCCTCGCCTCACCGCCTTATTTGTTCATGAGACCCAGAAAACATTAGATACAGGCTCCCAGGTAGATGCTATTTTCCTTGACTTCCGGAAGGCGTTCAATACTGTTACGCACTGTCGCCTGATAAACAAAGTAAGAACCTACGCAATATCAGACCAGCTGTGTGGGTGCATTAAAGAGATTTTAGCAAACAGAACACAGCATGTTGTTATCAATGGAGAGATGTCTACAGACGTTAGAGTAACTTCTGGCGTGCCACAGGGGAGTGTTATGGGACCATTGCTTTTCACAATATATATAAATGATCTAGTAGATAGTGTCTCAAGTTCCATGCGGCTTTTCGCGGATGATGCTGTAATATGCAGCATTAGAAAATTCTAATGAAATGCAAGAAGATTTGTAGCGGATAGGCACTTGGTGCAGGGAGTGGCAACTGACCCTTAACATAGACAAATGTAATATATTGCGAATACATAGAAAGAAGGATTCTTTATTGTATGATTATATGATAGCGGAACAAACACTGGTAGCAGTTACTTCTGTAAAATATCTGGGAGTATGCGTGCGGAACGATTTCAAGTGGAATGATTATATAAAATTAACTGTTGGAAAGGCGGGTACCAGGTTGAGATTCGTTGGGAGAGTCCTTATAAAATGTAGTCCATCAACAAAGGAGGTGGCTTACAAAACAATCGACGACCTATACTTGAGTATTGCTCATCAGTGTGGGATCCGTACCAGATCGGGTTGACGGAGGAGATAGAGAAGATCCAAAGAAGAGCGGCGCGTTTCGTCACAAGGTTATTTGGTAACCGTGATAGCGTTACCGAGATGTTTAGCAAACTTATATGGTTCAAACGGCTCTGAGCACTATGGGACTTAACATCTATGGTCATCAGACCCCTAGAACTTAGAACTACTTAAACCTAACTAACCTAAGGACATCACACAACACCCAGTCATCACGAGGCAGAGGAAATAGCAAACTGAAGTGGCAGACTCTGCAAGAGAGGCGCTCTGCATCGCGGTGTAGCTTGCTCGCCAGGTTTCGAGAGGGTGGGTTTCTGGATGACGTATAGAATATATTGCTTCCTCCTACTTATACCTCCCGAGGAGACTACGAATATAAAATTAGAGAGATTCGAGCTCGCACGGAGGCTTTCAGACAGTTATTCTTCCCGCGAACCATACGCGACTGGAACAGAAAAGGGAGGTACTGACAGTGGCTCGTAAACTGCCCTCCCACACACCGTTCGGTGGCTTGCGCAGTATAAATGTAGATGTAGGAGAGGGCTTTTCGGCAGAACGCCATAACCAGAAGTGTGTGCCGATGCGGATACCTATGTGTATAGCTGTGAAAGAGGAAAATTAAAGTACAAAAAATGTTCCGAGACTGTTAGTATTCTTGCTGTATAAACGACGTCAGCGCACTAACTATGGTGGTAACTTGAGCTAACTATGAACAATATGTAACACACCACCCGTCCCTTATCAGGTTTTGGCGTGTGTTCACACCAGCTAATTGACTAACAGATCAACAGAGAGTGCAAAACTGCCGCAATATAGGATAACGCAAAGAAAGTAATAAGGCCCTTTGACTCCTGATTGAACTGCGGTGGCAGTGTTGACATTAATTGATTCTGAACTCATCCCTTTTAATTAAAAAGGGGTGAACATTGATGTTATATTCAGCTATTGAACACTAGATGCAAATGTTGAACATAAAATTAATTAGGAAAATGACTTGGGATTTCAGCTACTTGATTGAAAACAGATGCAGTCGATTAGCACAAATGTATTTTAACTCACGACCTTCAATCATCACATTACATGACTCTCCTAACAGGCAGTGGGAATAAATTGCGTATACGTGGAGTAAAGAGCGACAAATCAAAATTAATTCTGGACTGACTTAGGCGTAATTCGAAGTGCGAGAAGAATTCTACAGTACACGGCCCATGAAACCCTCGTGGAAACTTTGCCAACGTGATACTACAAATTAATCAGCGGCCTAACTCAAGCCGGAGTGAGCGCAATATCACCGAATTCAGCGCGGCGGGACGGTGTCATTATGCGGACGTCGGCCGACCTCATGATGCCTCAAGGCTGTGCTCATCTATTCACTCCTAGCTGTCTTGCCCGGTACATACCTGAACGGAAACTTTCTATCTCCAAGCTCAATCGTTCCGTCTGCTAAGTCCTAAAATGCAGGGATGCTCAGTCTCTCTCAGGCAAGCTGAATAAAGAGCGCCACGTCTGCACTCTAGGCAAGCTGGGAATGGAGAACCTCCACGGAGACTTCTGCCAGTCTGCTCTTCACCTCGGTTTCCCCTCCAGCAAAATCACTTACGCCAATTGCAGCGCAAGTCGCGTTAATTATGCATCGCTTCCCTGCGCCGAGCAATGCCTGCTCTGAGAAGTGAACAAATGCCCACAAAATTTCCCTTCCTCAACTTCTGCTATTTAGCTCCTCCCAGGCCACCCATTGAGGTTAGCATCTGCGTAAAACACCAATTTTTCCGAAATTCTGACTCCCACGAGATTACTTCAGATTCCTTGGTCCTACGTTCCCATCGGAGGCCGGCGTATTTCATTCTGTCGCTCTTCACCTGATTTACTTCAGACTCTGCGGACTGTGAATTCAGTGTGAAGTTGCTATAGTCACGAACACGCATATTTCGGCCTTTGTTGACCGCTCCACCGCAGCTTTGCGCGGCTTTCTCGCATGTTTCACTGAAAACGAGACGACGGCTATTTATCAACAGGTGTACAAGTTCTCCATCTGCTTCCCAGTACACCAGCATGGGGTCAAACACCCTCTCACTGTCACTGCTGGAGGCCGCGCCCCGTTACCACTTTCTCAGTGTTCGAGCCGCCCTAAGCCACAAAGGTTTCATGTCGCGTGAATTACTTTGAAACTATCACCCAACATTAACTAATCCAATATGTCCATACTATACCATCTACAAGATGCATCATGCCTTGTTAGTCATTTTTCTTCATCCCTACTGTTCGTTCAATGTGAGTTCGGTGATCTTTAATAACTTCATGTAAGGGGCATAGTTCTTGCCATATTACAAATAGATGTACGAAATTTCAAACAATTTCGACAGATAGTATTGTTCTGCTGCAAATACCACATGTACGCTGAAATCCCAGAGTTGTTGTATCATGACATTGGTGGGAGAGGGAAAAAGGGGCTGCTGGTCAGTCTCTGCTCCGGAGCGGTACAGAGCAGAAGGCAGAAGGACAATTCACAGTGAAGGCATCTGTTTTCTTCTATCTGATCCAACGCTGGTACAAGCATTTACTAGAAATGCAGCTGGTGAGACTCGGTAGGGAACTCCTTGTGGAGACTCTTGGACAAACAGGATTTCGAAATAGTTATTTATTCCAGAGAGGACTAACCAATACACTGCAGGCTAGTTCTAGGGTTAAAAAAAGCATGAATAACACTGTTACAACAGGAACCAGTCCAGAAGTCCCAGGAGTGGATGCTAACCACAGTAGCATACACTAGCAGCATCTTAAGGTAACAACTTAGTTGCAAAACAAAACATTCTGAATGTGACGCTGTTCACTATGGCACTCCAAGTAAGACAGCAAACGTATGCGGATCTGGACCGAGGTTGGAATCGAAGGACGCGCTTCGGCTCCCAGATCGTCTGACTGAGAACTCTGCCAACATTCGGAATCTAGGGTTTTTAAAGAGTCACGTGTAGGCACTGTTTTTCCCACTTAAAGCCGCTCAGCCAATCCCGTATGTCTCTTGCAGGTGCCTGCCAATCACGGATTAGTTACGTCTCCTCTACTGCTTCTAAGTCCGTATTTGGTATCAACATTGCTCAGCTGAGAGCTAAACGTATCTGCTCTGCCAAATAAGGCTTGCAACATTATTGTTATACATTTAGCCCCGCCCCTCGGGCTCCTTGGAGTAGGGACTGCTAGGTCAACAGTTTTTGGCGTTTTCGCTTTCTTTCTAACCCTTGTGAGCGTACTGGCATTGCTGTTCTCAGGACTGGTATCAAGCTGGCTTTATAGGCTAGTACGTACCTGTTGGTTACAAAGTTTAACGGAGGCAACCTACTACAGTGTCAAGACGAGGTATGAAGTTACATGTTAATTCTTTGAAGAGTAACTTACACCCTGGGACCGTGTCTGGGGGCGTCTGCATTTTCGCAAGGCTCTCCCCCTACGGTTTACTTCATGTAACAATATCTCTCCTAGTTTCGTGTGCCCTCAGCATCGGCTTGGAACGCCTGTCCTGCTTCCTCACAGCTTCAATATAACACTTCAGTAGGAAGGAATAATCAATATATTACGGAGTTGTATCAAACTGCAAAACCGATAAACCTAGAAATTGCTCTCGAGAATCTGAATACCAGTCTGTGTGCGCTATCAAAATGGGTGCAGAATATAGTGTTAAAGCTGAACCCGTCCAAAACCCAAGTGGTACCTGTTGGTCATTCTAGACTTATTAACCCTGTATATCGGGAATCATTACCATGTTAAACCTTAAATGGGACAAATATCAACTTCTCTCTTTCAGCAAACTGTCTGGGAGTAATAATAGATTAAAGTCTAAACTGAACTGAGTGCATAACTGCAATGTGCGAGAAGGCATCAGCATCTCTCCACGCTCTAAAAAAATATAAAAAGCTGTTTTATGTTATATGAATGTGTGGTGTATGTTCTTTCGGACATGTCACAGTTAAGTTCGACCTCCTGTGGGAATCTCAAAGTAGCGAACACGGAGGACATGGTTAGGACACCACAGACAGCAGGCGTTAGGTGGGAATGTGTATCGTCTGGGAGCCCCACAGAGATAGTCTGCGCAGCCGCAGTGAATACTGTGTCCAGCTGGCGCAATGGTTAACACAGCTGCGTAGTAAGCGGTTTATCCCAGGTTCGAATACAGGGTCGGTATGCATGTTCACTCGTAGGCGCTGATTCCACGTAAAGCCCCAAAGCAACTAACATTTACAGCTCCTTCCGGTTTTCCTTCCTTTCTCCCTCCTTTTCCTTAAATTTATACAGGGTGGTCCATTGACAGTGACCGGGCCAAATACCTCATGAAATAAGCATAAAACGCGAAAAACTACAATGAACGAAACTCGTCTAACTTGAAAGGGAAACCAGATGGCGCTACGGTTGGCCTGCTAGATGGCGCTGCCATAGGTCAAACGGATATCAACTGCTTTTTTTTTTTAAATAGGAACCCCCATTCTTATTATATACTCGGGTAGTACGTAATGAAACATGAACGTTTTAGTTGGACCACTGTTTTCGCTTTGTGACAGATGGCGCTGTAATAGTCACAAACGTATAAGTACGTGGTATCACGTAACATTCCGCCAGTGCGGACGGTATTTGCTTTGTGATACATTAACCGTGTTAAAATGGACCGTTTACCAATTGCGGAAAAGGTCGATATAGTGTCGATGTATGACTATTGTGATGAAAATGCCCAACGGGCGTGTGATATGGATGCTGCTCAGTATCCTGGACGACATCATCCAAGTGTCCGGACCGTTCGCCGGATAGTTACGTTATTTAAGGAAACAGGAAGTGTTCAGCCACATGTGAAACGTCATCCACGACCTGCAACAAATGATGATGCCCAAGTAGGTGTTTTAGCTGCTGTCGCGGCTAGTCCGCACATCAGTAGCAGAATCGGGAATTTCAAAAACGTCGGTGTCGAGAATGCTACATCAACATCGACTGCACCCGGAATTGCATGGCGACGACTTTGAACGTTGTGTACAGTTCTGCCATTGGGAACAAGAGTAATTAAGGGAAGATGACAGATTTTGTGCACGCGTTCTATTTAGCGAAGAAGCGTCATTCACCAACAGCGGTAACGTACACCGGCAAAACATGCACTATTGGGAAACGGAAAATCTACGATGGCTGCGACAAGTGCAACATCAGCGCCCTTGGCGGGTTAATGTATGGTGCGGCATTGTGGGAGGAAGGATAATTGGCCCACAGTTATTGATGGCAATTTAAATGGAGCAATGTATGCTGACTACATACATTATGTTCAACCGATGTTACTACAAGATGTTTCACTGCATGACAGAATGGCGATGTACTTCCAACATGACGGATGTCCGGCACATAGCTCGCGTCCTGTGAAGCGGTATTGAATAGCCTATTTCGTGACAGGTTGATTGGTCGTCGAAGCACCATACCATGGCCCTCACGTTCACCGGATCTGACGTCCCCGGATTTATTTCTGTGGGGAAAGTTGAAAGATATTTGCTATCGTGATCCACCGACAACGCCTGACAACAGGCGTCAGCGCATTGTCAATGCATGTGCAAACATTAGGGATGGGGAATTACTCGCTGTTGAGAGGAATGTAGTTACACATATTGCCAAATGCATTGAGGTTGACGGACATCATTTTGAGGATTTATTGCATTAATGTGGTGTATACAGGTAATCACACTGCAACAGCATGCGCTCTCAGAAATGATAATTTCACACAGGTACATGTATCACATTGGAACAATCGAAATAAAATATACGAACGTACCTACGTTCTGTATTTTAATTTGAAAACCTACCTGTTACCAACTGTTCGTTTAAAATTGTGAGCCATATGTTTGTGACTATTACAGCGCCATCTGTCACAAAGCGAAGAATGTGGTCCAACTAAAACATTTATATTTCTTTTGGTACTACACGAATATGTAAAACAAAAATGGGAATTCCTATTTAAAAGAACGCAGTTGATATCCGTTTGAACTATGGCAGCGCCATCCAGCGGGCCAACCATAGCGCCACCTGGTTTTCCCCTTCTAGCTAGACAAGTTTCGTTCTTTGCAATTTTTTTCGTTTGACGCTTATTTCGTGAGATATTTGACCCGGTTACGATCAATGTATAGAAAGCTCTTATCTCTTAACCTGAAAAAGAAAGTTTTACATAAACTTATGCTTCCAGTTGTTGATTGCAGCAATGTTATCGTGCAGGGCCTTTCTCGGGAGAGCTCATGGCCCTTGTAACTGGTTACGAATGCTTCTGTTCGTTATATTTGTGGTGTTCGAGTCTTTGATCACATTTCATCACCATACGCACAGATACCAGGCAAACGCAGAGATTTCCGTACCCTATGTCTCCTTTAATGTTTTTTCAACGAACGCTGTCCCTCATAGCTCTCCTCGGCCTTAACGCTTTCATCTGAACACCATGGCAGAAGCACCAGTTCCCATCAGAGCAGACTCCTTTGTGTCCCACTCACTCATTCAGCCACTTTCTGGAAGCCCTCGTCAGTAACATAAACCCGTCTCCGGAATAGCCTCCCGCATTATATTAGACAACTAAATAACATCTCGAGCTTCAGAATAAACACATATATTAAAGCAGCAAGAAGGATTGTCATTGTCGCTGTATGTACTCATTACCCTTATACAACCTTCATTCGAACCTTATCTTCCTCTTTACCCAGTAATCTTCGTTGGTGCAGTATCCTTAAGTTTCCTCTCCCCAGGGCTCGCTATTGCAGAAAACATCTATTTTGTTTACCTGTAATTTCTTTTTATATCCGCTACTATCGCTATTGTTATTATTCCCATTATTATTATTATTATTATTATTATTATTATAGCTATTATCACTATTAGTTGTAGCTGCTGCAGTAGTACACGTACTGCCAGTATTAACTTTATTAGTTCGTAGTCAGTGTTTTCACTCACATTGCTACTTCGTACACTCAGATCGTTTTAATATTATATGTCCCATTAGAACTGTTGTTTCTTAGGAAAATTATGCAAAAGGGTACCGTATTTTTGAAACCGTGGACAGATTTAAGAGAGATCATACCCAGTTAAATAAAAAAGTGAATATAAATAAGATAGCCGTTCGCAATGACCCATCAAGATGGTGCACCGGAAAAGACTTGTTACAGACAGTGGGCTGTAATTCAATTCATGGATGACGACACTTGTTTTTATCAATACGAACTTAACCGCACGAGTATATAGTGTAGAACAGTTCGCAAATACCGAAGAAGATGTGGTAATGTTGTGAGCGTCAAAAAGGCGTTGAGTAACGTCTTGACTTTCGATCTATCTTTCGCACCTGCCTCGGTCTTGGCGGACCATCAGGGACCCATTCCGCACTTTGTCATTATGTTGTAGATTCATGCTCCTAACACCAAGTCTCGCCACCCACGAATTTAATTACAGCACATCGCATGTAACGACTGTCTTCCATCGGCACCATTTTCATGGTTCAATACGGCTGTGCCATCTGTCCGAATTGTTTGAAACTTCGCATCTAGGTTGTTAAAAGTTATTAGTTCAAGGTGCCACTGTAGCTACTAGCTACTGCGCTGGTCTCCCTAATACACCAGGAACAAAATTAATCTCGGAACTTTTTGTATAAGTAGTGGATAATGATCTTTTGGATGCTGTAGCTCTTCCTACTTTTCATAACTGGCGAAAAAAGTTGGGGCGAAAGTCCATCTTAAGCAAGAAACCGTTAAGTGCTGTTGCTGTACCTGAACGTGTTTTAGCACTTTCCGTTCTACCTTCAATGGGTTTTGTTGATTTTCTTTCTCACATGACGCTGTCAGTTATGACTGCATGCTTTGCACATATTCTCTTACTTTTCTGTTGCTGATCTTGCCTTCTTGTTTGTGGCGTATTAGAACAAGTATGTCTTTGGCTATTGGTGATTTTAACTGTTGTACACGCATTTGATGCACAAGGTTTCTGCCCCCATTTCAAATGCTGATTTTCTGATACCAACTTATAAGGAATATTGCTACCGATAGAGGTATGACGTGGTAAATCGTATCCCTTGCGCGTCGCTGCTTGTCTGCAGATTTCAGAGCTTAGCGCGCCTTTTTCCGGCAAGAGCACCGTCTTGGTGTTACGTTCACCAGTGTGCAAACACTGATAATCACGCGCCAGAGTGCGAGCAGGGAATCGTTGTTCGTGTATCGTACGGAAGTTTCACGTGCAGTTGAAACGGTTCAAATGGTTCATGAGCACTATGGGACTTAACTTCTGAGGTCATCAGTCCCCTAGAACTTAGAACTACTTAAACCTAACTAACCTAAGGACATCACACACATCCATGCCCGAGACAGGATTCGAACCTGCGACCGTAGCGGTCGCGCGGTTCCAGACTGTAGCGCCTAGAAACGTTCGGCTACTCCGGCCGGCCGCGTGCAGTTGAGTCGCATCAGAATTCTATGGACAGTTTGCAGATGTGATGCAATATGAATTTCGAAGGCTTCTTCCGCCTGTTTGTAGAGCAACAGTGAATAATTATTGGGTTTATTAGCGTAGGTTGCACGAAATCAACGTACGAGTATAAATCAGTATCGTCGCCCCGAGGACTGAGTGTTTGTGATGTCCTCGTCATTTCATCATCATTCGTGAACGTGGCGAGACTGGACTGCGTAAAATTGGGACTTTGTACGGGCGCTGATGACCGCGTAGATGAGAGCCCCAAAAACCAAAAATCATCATCAGTATCGTCGTTCTTAATGAGTAGCATCCGATGCCGAGATATGATATATCATATCATGGTCTATCATAGAGGTTAATTTGGGAAAGAAATATAGCAGTGGCAGACTTCAGTCTAAAAGTAGAATAAATTTAAGTAATACGAACGTGGTTCCCCCTGCAATCTCGATGTCTAAAATCGGGCATGCGGTAGTTGCTGCCTTGGGTACATGGAAGAAACCTCCGCAAATAATTGCTGTAGAGGAACGCAATCAGGCACACCATGGAAACGTTGAACTAGTGTCCACAGCTAATCTTTCTACCATTGGCGGACATCGGAGAAAGAAGACAAACACACATAACTGGACCTCCGCAAGACCAAAACTGTGACCATTAAATAGTGGAAAAAAAATATTAATGTGTGTGAAATCTTATGAGACGTAACTACTAAGGTCATAAGTCCCTCAACTTACACACTACTTAACCTAAATTATCCTAAGAACAAACACACACGCCCATGCCCGAGGAAGGGCTCGAACCTCCGCCGGGACCAGCTGCACAGTCCATGACTGCAGCGCCCTAGAGCGCTCGGATTATCCCGTGCCTCATTAAGTACTGAAGGACTGTCAAGAGAAAGCAGTCTTACCATCAATGCAAACAATGTTCATGGGGCATTTTCACATTTCAGGAAACACTCAGAGGGGTAAGAGACCGAAAACCAAAAATTGAACGAATTGATATGGTATTATAAAGTTATCGTGAACAGTATGATAGATAAGGCCGGGTATAGACATTAAGTCAACAAGTATCATGGAGAGAAACTACAATGAAATTTTAAATACTGAGCTACAGTCGTATACTATTCCTTCAGGGTACAAACCACTCTACATATATTTCATGTTCCATAGACGAAATAATTTTCATAATCAGAACATTACGATTTTGTTGGGAGATTTGAGTACCAAAGTGTCGACTGGGGATGTAACTGAACTGATAAAAGTGGGGAAGAACTGAAAGTGGGAAAGAAACAGAGAAACTGAAGCTTCTTTGTGATCCTAAAATAAGACCATCATTTAATCGCAGCAGATGACAGAGAGGGTATAATCCTAACAACATCTTCGTTACTGAGAACACTGCTCATCATTTTACAAAAACAGTAGAAGAAACTTTCCGCAGGACGCTACATTGCCCTGTATCTTGTATAGCTTCTGGGGCTGTCCGAGCAGAGAGTACCCTCGAAACACCGTTTTAAGTTCAAGAAACCGAAATAGAAGGCTTTCTGTGAACGAACTGGATTTCTAAGTTGAAAACATAAAAGCAGACTCATAAAACTACAAAGATTCTGTCGAACGTGTAAGGAAAACGTCAACGAAACATATTTCGCGTGAATGCAGGATCTAGTTTGTATCTAGTCTTGACCTAAGCTTGCAAGGCTCTTGAGCGACTATCGTCGCAAATAGAACGCAAATCTTCTCAGCAGATAAAACTGAAGCGGGAGAAGAATTACTCAGATATATAGCTGAACAAACGGAGGGGTGATTGGACAAATTACTATCCGATCTGGAAATGAAACAGAACAGTAGAAGTTCAGGGAAGTGACAAAAAATCTTAGTAACGATTCTACAGGCCTGCCCTTGAATACAGACGTCACTCCAAACCAGATTGCTCACCAACTGCTACTGAATGGTAAGACAAGACAGACGGTTACCAGACTGAATCTCAATCGGCACACATAAAGTGAGAGTGTATCTCTAGAAACCACATTTTTACCTCAAGAACAGGGGAGAACAGTGCGAGAACCGAAAGAAAATAAAGCAGTGGGGTCTGATGACACAAGAACTAAACAAATAAAGCAAAATGAATGGCTATTGAGGATAGCGAACAGATGTTTGGAAGCATTTCAGCTTCCCAAACTGTGGAGGAAAGCACAAGTGGTAGCATTACCAAAGCCTGGCAAAGAGCCGACTGAGCCAAAAAATTTCCGTCCTAGTTCCTTAACCTGCCACCTATATGAGTTATTTAAAAAAAATGTTTCTGTCAAGGATAGCAACCAAAATCGATACAAAACTAATCCATGAACAAGCTGGATTCAGACTAGGGAAAGAATTTTGTAGCCAAATACTAAATCTGACTAACTCAATTGAAGACAGTTTTGAGGGGAAATTGATAACTGCTGCTGTCTTTGTTGATGTTATTGCTGCGTATGGTACAGTAAACCCTCAACGACTCCTCGCGAAAGTCTACAAAGTAACAAAGGACATACGACCAACTTCCTTGTTAAAAGGCTTGTTGCAGAAATGATGAGTCTACTTAACTGTCCAAGGTAGATACATAAATGAAGAGAATGGATTATCACAAGTGAGTGTTCTTTCCCCTATTTTGTATAATATGTACACAAACGACCAGCCACATAATCAGGAAATAAAGAGATTTACATATACAGACGACACAGCCGTTACTGCACAAACAAGAATATCTGAAGATGTTGAAAGAAAACTGACAGAGGCTTTGCATACCTTTGGGAACTGCTATGAAGAAAATTGTCTGCAATCTAAACGAGAAAATACGCAACTATGCGCATTCCACCTGCGTAAAAGAGAAACCTCACGACATTTGGAAATAGAATGGAGAGAGATTACACTACAATACCACACCAAAACAAAATACGGGGAAGTCACCTTAGACCTAACGCTGTAATTTAAAACACATTTAACTGGTCTAAAAGAAAAAGGTATGCAAGAAACGATATTATACTTAAACGGACTGGTTCAGCGTATGGAGCACTAGCTGATGATTTTGATCATTAGCAACACGACTGTGTTTCCACCGCAATTAGATGGATGAGGACAGGAAGTGTAGAATTTTTTTCTTTTTCTGCGATTTAGCGTAGCACCTAAGGAAGTATGTGGAATGGGGCTCATCTCAGGTATTACACGTTGGAGGATATTGCAGATTAGGACTACTATTGTGCAAGGGTACAGGTGGGTAGATTTTTATATTTGATTGTGTGATGATTATTGTGCTGGGGTTGGTGGAGGAAGTGTATGGCTTCCGGAGGCTCGAGTTTAAGGTGTTGGAAGCAAATAAAGGCCCTGCTTTTTATTAGCATTATTATTATTATTATTTTGGTGCACAATGCTGGTGGAGAATTCAGTAGCTGACGAGTGTAGTCTGTGTACTAAGAAGCCGTCACAGTAGTGATGTGGAGAGTTGCGCCCGCTGCCCGCAGTGGAGGAGCCGTGCGAGCTGGGCTGCGGCGGGCTGTCGTTCTGCGCGGCTGTGTCGCGGCCGCTGCAGCTGTTCCGCAGCTGCGACGCGCGCGCCGACGCGGCGGCCCGCGCCGCGGTGTCCCTCTGGGCCCGGCGCGGCGCCGCGCCACTGCCGCTCTCCCTGCCGCTCCCCCTGCCGCTGCTGGACGTCCGCGCCTGCCGCCCGCACCTGTGGCGCGCGGTCGCCTGCGCGCTGCACCTCGCTCCCTGCCACGCCAACACGCGCCCCCTCACCATCTGCAGGTCAGCAGCGCCGCGCCAGCGTCCAGTCGCCTCACTTCACACTATGTCTTTCCCCGACACGACAACCTTATCCCCTGCGTCCCTGTGCCTGCGTTTTCTGACCTGCCTGATAAGTTACAGAGGGCAAACCAATTGCGTCTGAGTCAACCTAGTTAGATTGCTTGGGGATGGTACTACGCCGTGGTTGCAATGAACGTAACTTGGGAGGGGAATATAAACGTAGATCCGACTTACTTCGAACGACTCGTCTGCTGTATTTAGAGACTGATCGCCTACTGTTCTTAAGCAGTTCCTATTTCAAAAAGAAGACAAAATAGAATAGAAGTCACACACCGTCAGTTCAGCACAGATTTAATTACACTCGTAGACAGGGTGGTCCGTTGATCGTGCCCTGGCCACATATCTCACGAAATAAGCGTCATACGAAAAAACTGCAAAGCTAGCTTGAAGGGGGAAACCAACTGGCGCTATGGTTGGACCGCTAGATGGCGCTGCCGTAGGTCAAACGGATATCAAATGCGTCTTTTAAAATAGGAACCCCCATTTCTTTTACATATTCGTGTAGTACGTAAATAAATATGAATCTTTTAGATAGATCGCTTTTTTTCGTTTTACGATACAGGGCGCTGTAATAGTCACAAACATATCGGTCACACTTTTAGACGAACAGTTGGCAACAGGTAGGTTTTTTAAATTAAAATACAGAACGTAGGTACGTTTCAACATTTTATTTCGGCTGTTGCAATGTGATACATGTACCTTTGTGAACATATGATTTCTGAGAACGCATGCTGTTACAGCGTCCTTACCTGTAAATACCACATTAATGCAATAAATGCTCAAAATGATGTCCGCCAACCTCAATGCATTTGGCAATACGTGTAACGATATTCCTCTCAACAGACAGTAGTTCGCCTTCCGTAATTTTCGCACATGCATTGACAATGCACTGACGCATGTTGTCAGGCGTTGTCGGTGGATCACGATAGCAAATATCCTTCAACTTTCCCTACAGAAAGAAATCCCGGGACGTCAGATCCGGTGTAGTTGCGGGCCATGGAATGGTGCTTCGACGACCTGTCTTTAAATATGCTAATCAATACCGCTTCAACCGCACGCGAGCTATCCATCATGTTGGAAGTACATCGCCATTCTGTCATGCAGTGAAACGTCTTGTCTTAACATCGGTAGAACATGACGTAGTAAACAAGCACACATTGCTCTATTTAGATTGCCATCGATAAAATGGGGAACCAATTATCCTTCCTCCCGTAATGCCGCACCATACATTAACCCGCCAAGGTCGGTGATGTTCCACTTGTCGCAGCCATCGTGGATTTTCCGTTGTCCAATAGTGCATATTATGCCTGTTTACTATACCGCTGTTGTTGATTGACGCTTCGTCGCTAAATACAACGCGCCCAAAAAATCTGTCATCGTCCCGTAATTTGTCTTGTACCCAGTGGCAGAACTGTACACGACGTTCAAAGTTGTCGCCATGCAATTGCTGGTGCATAGAAACATGGCACGGGTGCAATCGATGTTGATGTAGCATTCTCAACACCGACGTTTTGGAGGTTCCAGATTCTCGACCAATTTGTCTGCTACTGATGTGAGGATCAGCCGCGACAGCAGCTAAAACACCTACATAGGCATCATCATTTGTTGCACGTCGTGGTTGACGTTTCAAATGTGGCTGAACACTTCCTGTTTCCTTAAATAACGTAACTATCCGGCGAACGGTCCGGACGCTTGGACGATGTCGTCCAGGATACCGAGCAGCATCCATAGCTCACGCCCGTTGGGCATTTTGATCACAATTGCCATACACCAACACGATATCGACCTTTTCCGTAATTGGTAAACGGTCCATTTTAACACAGGTAATGTATCACGAAGCAAATATCGTCCGCACTGGCGGAGTGTTACGTGATACCCCGTAGTTAAACGTTTGTGACTATTACAGCGCCATCTGTCACAAAGCGAAAAAAGTGGTCCAACTAAAACATTCATATTACTTTACGTACTACACGAATATGTAATAAAAATGTGGGTTCCTGTTTAAGAAAAACGCAGTGTTGTCGAGCACGGCTAGCAACTGCATAGATAACTGCCCAGGATGCCGAGCGCTGTTGGCAAGGAGGGTGCACATACGTCCCGTGAGGTCAGCTGAGGAGCCACTGAGTGAGAAGTAGCGGCTCCGATCGCGAAAACTGGCAGCAGCCAGGAGAGCGGTGTGCCATCCACATGCCCCTCCATATTGGCATTCAGTGTCGCCCGTGGGCTGCAGATGACACAGCGGTCGGTCAGTACCGTTGAGCGTTCAAAGCCTGTTCGGACGAACATTTTATGAACGTGTTCTGCAAAATCGCAGTTGCAGATGGTTTGACTTCGTCTGCTCCAGTCCCTGTTGCAATAACTGGTAACATTTGACGAAAGTCTCCAGAGCTGAAAGTAACCTACTATAGGGCTATTGTTGTTCTGCAAATGTCAAATTGTTCCTTGGAATGCTTAACGGATGTCATAACCTCATCCTATATAATGTAAGAACAAATGTGCATCAGTTACCAGTATTACTTTGCTTCGAAGCATTGCAGAGACTCTATGTGTTGTAGGAATATACCGTCAAGGGGTAATTGTTTCTAGAATGAGCAGTTGGACCTGTAATACAAGTACCAAAATGGCACGGTAGTCGGACGTCGTTACGCCCATTAACGCTAGATGGCGAAGGCATCGTTTTCACAGTGGGAAAGAACTTAATTTCGCGCACATCAGCCAGTTATTACGCAATATTAGTAAACTATATTACACACAAACCTTTCTCGTGGTCACTCTACCTATTACTGGAAACCAGATGAAAATCCTTTAAGTAGCTCCTAAAAGGTCTGAAGTACTACGAATGTAATTTAAGTGTGGAATGGCAAACAAGTATTTTTGTGGTACAAGTACATAGTAATAATTTTCTTACTTTTCGCCTGTATTTCTATCCGAAAGCCTTGCTCCTTGCCTAATTTCATGATTCTCGGTAAGAAGAATACTCACTATAGGTCGTTATGAGTGAGTTTGCGAGTATCAAAAAAAGGCTGTATCTTCTGATTGCACTGACTTCGGAGTTTATTCTATTACAGCGCCAAGGGACCGTAGACATTAGTATGTGACACACATTTCAACTTTATGCAGCTACTCTTTCGTAAGAAAAGTGGATCTTAACAGCCGGGCTGAGGGATAGGCGGACTGACTGACGAACGGGCAACAAAGTGACAAGTTTGTGAAGTTCTTTGTAGAGTTGGTAGTCACTACATTGGGTGAAGAAAAATTTGCACACTCGGACTTTGCAGTGAGTTTCCTCACATACAAGCAATACAAAAATGTCTCTCACAAACTTCCGATCAAATGATTGAAATGACTCTGAGTACTACGGGACTTAACATCGGAGGTCATCAGTCCCCTAGAACTTAGAACTACTTAAACCTAACTAACCTAATGACATCACACACATCCATGCCCGAGGCAGGTTTCGAACCTGCGACCTTAGCGGTCGCGCGGTTCTAGACTGACGCGCCTAGAACCGCTCGGCCGCAGCGGCCGGCAAACTTTCGTCCTGTGCATCTTTCCGGCAGTAAATGGACCTTGATTGCCAATCTGCCAACACCGTAATCACACGTACTGTAACTTTCCTTGTCAGAATATAGCACAAGTACTAGCCAGTTGGTGCAGTGGAGAGTGTTTTTGGTTAACTTGCAGGAGGTAGAGGGTTCGATTCTAGGTCGAGGCTTATGCATTTGTATTTGTGAGTTTCATTCTGCTCTGTTACAATGTAGTACACACCGCTTCTTAAGCCTCATGTTTCCCACATTTGCATAGTACATGTTTATAAATTATTTGCAAAGCACGTTGCTGGCCTTACTGGTGACGTAAGGTCATAAATAATGAAATGGACCCGAACGTGGCAAAAAAGGTGTTGGTACTAAACTGATGGAGCCTTTGAAATCCAGTGGAGGCAGTGGGGTGAAACAATTCGCGTCCACGACGTGCAAAGGCTTCTTTAAAAGCTGACGAATGAAAAGAATTGTACTTCTATTTCCGTGTTCGTAGTATGTAAGCGCAAATGCTTTGTAGACGATCCAATGTAACCGCTGTGTGGCAATTAAGACACCAGACACTGTACCACGCAGACTACATTTAGCAAATAAAAACACATTCGTCTCGACTTGGAATCGAACCCTCGACCTCCTGCATGCTAACCCAAAACGTTATCTACTACATCAACTGCATAGCGCTGCTCTTATTCGCAGACTGAGATAGCTGCCGTACATGTGATTGCAGTGTTGCCAGATTGGTAGTCTTTAACGTCCACTTACTGCCGAAAATTTGTGAGGGACGAAATTTTGTGAGTGACATTTTTGTACTGCGAGTATGTGAGGAACCGTGCTGCGAAGTCGGAGCGCGCGAATTTTTCTTCAGGTTGTGTAAATAAGTAAACGACTCTGGAACTGATTAAATAAATAAATGTCGCTGGAAGTTCTGTTATCAAATGAACTATATGACACAAGGAATTACTTTTACGTTGAGTAGTTTATTCACTAAAAACACAGTTATGTTGCAGGAGTACTAGTTGTTTCAGATATACACTACTGGCTATTAAAACTGCTACACCACGAAGATGACCTTCTACAGACGCGAAATTTAACCGACAGGAAGAGGATACTGTTATATGCACATGATTAGCTTTTCAGAACATTCACACAAGGTTGACGCCGGTGGCGACACCTACAACGTACTGACATGAGGAAAGTTTCCAACCGATTTCTCATACACAAACAGCAGTTGAATGGCGTTGCCTGGTGAAACATTGTTGTGATGCCTCGTGTAACGAGGAGAAATGCATACTATCAAGTCTCCGACTTTGATAAAGGTCGGATTGTAGCCTATCGCGATTGCGGTTTATCGTATCGCGACATTGCTGTTCCCATTGATCGAGATCCAATCACTGTTAGCAGAATATGGAATCGGTGGTTTCAGGAGGGTTATACGTAACGCCCTGCTGGGTTCCAATGGCCTCGTATCACTAGCAGTCGAGATGACAGGCATCTTATCCGCATGGCTGTAACGGATCGTACAGCCACATCTCGATCCCTGAGTCAACAAATGGGGACGTCTGCAAGACAACAACCATCTGCACGAACAGTTCGACGACATTTGCAGCACATAACTAATGAGGAGGTATTGAATAGAATTGGGGAGAAGAGGAGTTTGTGGTACAACTTGACAAGAAGAAGTGACCGGTCGGTAGCACATGTTCTGACGCATCAAGGGATCACAAATTTAGCATTGGAGGGCAGCGTGAAGGGTAAAAATTATAGAGGGAGACCAAGAGATGAATACACCAAGCAGATTCAGACGGATGTAGATTGCAGTAGGTACTGGGAGATGAGAAAGCTTGAACAGGATAGAGTAGCATGGAGAGCTGAATGAAACCAGTCTCAGGACTGAAGACCACAACAACAACAGCTCGTGTCTTGCCACGCAGGAGAGTGCCCGGCACCTTTCTAGGCTTTAACGCTTCTGTCCGTGTTGTGGCGGTGACGTGCGTTCGCCCACAGGGAGGACTGCGAGTCGCTGCTGCAGAGCTGCGTGGACTGGCGTCGCGCCGCACCCGGCCTCTCTCCCGCGGCGGTGTGCGCGCAGCTGTCCGCCGGCGACCGGCCATGCGTGCCACTAGAGGCGCTGCTGGCGCCAGCGGGCTCCGAGGCGCGGGTGGCGCCACAGGACGCGCTGACAGCGCCTTGTCGCGGCCGGCCGTGCAACCACAGCCGCGCCTGCCTGCCCAACAGGGACTGCGCCGCCGGGCGGCCCTGCCACACGCATCGCTGCGTGCCAGGTAAAGCTCTGGCATTTTCTCAACTTTTATTCACACTCTGATAAGCCTCATTCAAAAATCTTCTAACTGGGCAATGTTGTAGTACACTACTGGCCATTAAAATTGCTACACCAAGAAGAAATGCAGATGACAAACTGGTATTCTTTGGACAAATATATTATACTAGAACTGAAATGAGATTACTTTTTCACCCAATTTGGGTGCATAGATCCTGAGAAATCAGTACCCAGAACAACCATCTCTGGCCGTAATAACTGCCTTGATACGCCTGGGCGTTGAGTCAAACAGAGCTTGGATGGCGCGTACAGGTACAGCTGCCCATGCATCTTCAACACGATACCCGAATTCATCAAGAGTAGCGACTGGCGTATTCTGACGAGCCAGTTGCTCGAACACCATTGACCAGTTCAATTGATGAAAGATCTAGAGAATGTGCTGGCCAGGGCAGCAGTCGAACATTTTCTGTATCCAAAAAGGCCCTACATGACCTGCAACATGCGGTCGTGCATTATCCTGCTGAAATGTAGGGTTTCGCAGGGATTGAATGAAGGGTAGAACCACGGGTTGTAACACATTTGAAATGTAGTGTCCACTGTTCAAAGTGCCGTCAATGCGAACAAGTGGTGATACGCCAGAATGGACGAATACACGCGTCCAATGTGCGTTCACCCCGATGTCACCAAACATGGATGCGACCATCATGCATCATGATGCAGTAAACAGAACCAGGATTCATCCGAAAAAATGACGTTTTTCCATTCGTGCACCCAGGTTCGTTTTGAGCACACCATCGCAGGCGCTCCTGTCTGTGATGCAGCGTCAAGGGTAACCGCAGTCATGGTCTCCAAGCTGATAGTCCATGCTGCTGCAAACGTCGTCGAGCTGTTCGGGCAGATGGATGTTGTCTTTCAAACGTCCCCTTTTGTTGACTCGGGGATCGAGATGTGGCTGCACGATCCATTACATCCATGCGGATAAGATGCCTGTCATCTCGACTGCTAGTGATACGAGGCCGTTGGGCCGTTGGGATCCAGCATGGCGTTCCTTATTACCCTCCTGAACACAGTGATTCCATATTCTGCTAACATTCATTCTCGACCAACACGAGCACCAATGTCGCGATACGATAAACCGCAATCGCGATAGGCTACAATCCGACCTTTATCAACGTCGTAAACGCGATGGTACACATTTCTCCTCCTTACACGAGGCATCACAACAACGTTTCACCAGGTAACGCCGGCCAACTGCTATTTGTGTATGATAAATCGGTTGGAAACTTTCCTCATGTCAGTACGTTGTAGATGTCGCCACCGCGCCGACTTTGTGTGAAAGCTTTGAAAAGCTAATCATTTCCGTATTACAGCATCGTCTTCTAGTCGGTTAAATTTCGCGTCCGTTGCACGTCGTCTTTGTGATATAGCAGTTTTAATTGCCAGTAGGACAGATGTAAAATGCGGATCTCTCAGCTCGTCCGCCATAATTCTCTCACAGCTGTCATGAATACAGTAGCGTACCTATACAAGTTGTGAACTCGGACAAACGTAACTACTAATCTCCCATCTTTTGTGTCCATTCACCTTGACAAAGTATATGTCCGCATCTAGAATTCCCATCTCCTTTACTAACTGGAAATGAATGTTCTTCCAGTTAACATCAACCACTTTATTGACTCCTTCCCAAAGGTCACCCATCCTGTGTAACGATAACCAACACTACCTGCCGTATGGAAATGCAGAATATCTTGGTGATTTTCGATAATGATGCCAAAGCATCACTCTGTGGCAAAGTTTTCGCAGAACAACAACTTAAATCAGAGGATAGTCCGAGAAGACTTCATCAACTATAGTGCACGTTTAGGTTCGTTCTGCGCATCTGATGTCACAAAGAACAGTCAGCCAATGAACAGAGAACGACGTTACCTGATCTCGACTGCAGTGCAGAGTGTCTTCAGTTTTAGGAACGTTCAGTCATAAATAAAGTAATAGAACAAAAGCAATATCTTGATACCAGACTTTATTTTATAGAAAGTTGGGAAAAACCATTCTTTATACCAATTGCTTCATATTCTATTAATTAATTAAACCAAACAAACAATAAGCCTCCTAATTGAGGCGATAGGAAGGAAAAGTGTTTGTATCAATCTCACGAACTGCTTGTTTTCAATAAAGAACAGCGGTAATTGTTTATTTCCTATTGTACTGACACGAAGCCTGAGTAATTCATAGTCATACCAACAGTGTTTTTCAATACTTAGTGAGACCTTTTAGAGTCCTGAAGGAGTTTTGTTGCCAGATGAGCTGTGCTAATGTAACGGTTAATGTGTTGGGCCGCTACGTGAAATGTTATGATTTCAAAACTTGTGTGGTGCTTAATATTTTCTTTATTTAAAAACAATATCGAAGTGTCTTACTTTATGAATTTTATTCGTTTGAATGTAGTTTTTTTGAAATTTCTAGTACTTTGTCTCTTCATTAACCATTTCGCTGCTACAGAGACGTGTTCCTCATGTATAACAATATCTCATTTAATTGAAGTACCACTTAGGTGTCGTATGTAATATTGAAAAATATTTCGTCTTTCGCGACTGTAATAAAAGTTTGATTTACACCGGGAGCGTTTGGCTTTATTTTAAAGCACTTCAATCAATGAAAAGTACGGCACATACACGATGTTACTCATGTTCTCTTCCTTCTTTTTGTTCCACAGTCGCAGTTTTACCAATGGTATTGAAATATATTCCTTTTCTGCAACTGTAATAAGCGTCTTATTTAGACCAGACGCGTATTTCTGTTTTGAAGCATCTTTAGTGGACAGTATTTTGTCTCCTCCATTGCTAAGTCACCTTTCGTAGTTTTGTGCTGCAGTAACAAAATGTCCCCCCCCATGAACCATGGACCTTGCCGTTGGTGGGGAGGCTTGCGTGCCTCAGCGATACAGATGGCCGTACCGTAGGTGCAACCACAACGGAGGGGTATCTGTTGAGAGGCCAGACAAACGTGTGGTTCCTGAAGAGGGGCAGCAGCCTTTTCAGTAGTTGCAGGGGCAACAGTCTGGATGATTGACTGATCTGGCCTTGCAACATTAACCAAAACGGCCTTGCTGTGCTGGTACTGCGAACGGCTGAAAGCAAGGGGAAACTACAGCCGTAATTTTTCCCGAGGACATGCAGCTTTACTGTATGATTAAATGATGATGGCATCCTCTTGGGTAAAATATTCCGGAGGTAAAATAGTCCCCCATTCGGATCTCCGGGCGGGGACTACTCAGGAGGATGTCGTTATCAGGAGAAAGAAAACTGGCGTTCTACGGATCGGAGCGTGGAATGTCAGATCCCTTAATCGGGCAGGTAGGTTAGAAAATTTAAAAAGGGAAATGGATAGGTTAAAGTTAGATATAGTGGGAATTAGTGAAGTTCGGTGGCAGGAGGAACAAGACTTCTGGTCAGGTGACTACAGGGTTATAAACACAAAATCAAATAGAGGTAATGCAGGAGTAGGTTTAATTATGAATAGGAAAATAGGAATGCGGGTAAGCTACTACAAACAGCATAGTGAACGCATTATTGTGGCCAAGATAGATACGAAGCCCACACCTACTACAGTAGTACAAGTTTATATGCCAACTAGCTCTGCAGATGATGAAGAAATTGAAGAAATGTATGATGAAATAAAAGAAATTATTCAGATAGTGAAGGGAGACGAAAATTTAATAGTAATGGGTGACTGGAATTCGAGTGTAGGAAAAGGGAGAGAAGGAAACATAGTAGGTGAATATGGATTGGGGCTAAGAAATGAAAGAGGAAGCCGCCTAGTAGAATTTTGCACAGAGCACAACTTAATCATAGCTAACACTTGGTTTAAGAATCATGAAAGAAGGTTGTATACGTGGAAGAACCCTGGAGATACTAAAAGGTATCAGATAGATTATATAATGGTAAGACAGAGATTTAGGAACCAGGTTTTAAGTTGTAAGACATTTCCAGGGGCAGATGTGGACTCTGACCACAATCTATTGGTTATGACCTGTAGATTAAAACTGAAGAAACTGCAAAAATGTGAGAAATTAAAGAGATGGGACCTGGATAAACTGAAAGAACCAGAGGTTGTACAGAGTTTCAGAGAGAGCATAAGGGAACAATTGACAGGAATAGGGGAAAGAAATACAGTAGAAGAAGAATGGGTAGCTCTGAGGGATGTAGTAGTGAAGGCAGCAGAGGATAAAGTAGGTACAAAGACGAGGGCTGCTAGAAATCCTTGGGTAACAGAAGAAATATTGAATTTAATTGATGAAAGGAGAAAATATAAAAATGCAGTAAATGAAGCAGGCAAAAAGGAATACAAACGTCTCAAAAATGAGATCGACAGGAAGTGCAAAATGGCTAAACAGGGATGGCTAGAGGACAAATGTAAGGATGTAGAAGCTTATCTCACTAGGGGTAAGATAGATACTGCCTACAGGAAAATTAAAGAGACCTTTGGAGAGAAGAGAACCACGTGTATGAATATCAAGAGCTCAGATGGCAGCCCAGTTCTAAGCAAAGAAGGGAAGGCAGAAAGGTGGAAGGAGTATATAGAAGGTTTATACAAGGGCGATGTACTTGAGGACAATATTATGGAAATAGAAGAGGATGTAGATGAAGACGAAATGGGTGATACGATACTGCGTGAAGAGTCTGACAGAGCACTGAAAGACCTGAGTCGAAACAAGGCCCCCGGAGTAGACAACATTCCATTAGAACTACTGACGGCCTTGGGAGAGCCAGTCATGACAAAACTCTACCAGCTGGTGAGCAAGATGTATGAGACAGGCGAAATACCCTCAGACTTCAAGAAGAATATAATAATTCCAATCCCAAAGAAAGCAGGTGCTGACAGATGTGAAAATTACCGAACTATCAGTTTAATAAGCCACGGCTGCAAAATACTAACGCGAATTCTTTACAGACGAATGGAAAAACTGGTAGATGCAGACCTCGGGGAGGATCAGTTTGGATTCCGTCGAAATGTTGGAACACGTGAGGCAATACTGACCTTACGACTTATCTTAGAAGAAAGATTAAGAAAAGGCAAACCTACGTTTCTAGCATTTGTAGACTTAGAGAAAGCTTTTGACAATGTTGACTGGAATACTCTTTTTCAAATTCTAAAGGTGGCAGGGGTAAAATACAGGGAGCGGAAGGCTATTTATAATTTGTACAGAAACCAGATGGCAGTAATAAGAGTCGAGGGGCATGAAAGGGAAGCAGTGGTTGGGAAAGGAGTGAGACAGGGTTGTAGCCTCTCCCCAATGTTATTCAATCTGTATATTGAGCAAGCAGTAAAGGAAACAAAAGAAAAATTTGGAGTAGGTATTAAAATTCATGGAGACGAAGTAAAAACTTTGAGGTTCGCCGATGACATTGTAATTCTGTCAGAGACGGCAAAGGACTTGGAAGAGCAGTTGAACGGAATGGACAGTGTCTTGAAAGGAGGATATAAGATGAACATTAACAAAAGCAAAACGAGGATAATGGAATGTAGTCAAATTAAATCGGGTGATGCTGAGGGAATTAGATTAGGAAATGAGACACTTAAAGTAGTAAAGGAGTTTTGCTATTTAGGAAGTAAAATAACTGATGATGGTCGAAGTAGAGAGGATATAAAATGTAGACTGGCAATGGCAAGGAAAGCGTTTCTGAAGAAGAGAAATTTGTTAACATCAAATATAGATTTATGTATCAGGAAGTCGTTTCTGAAAGTATTTGTTTGGAGTGTAGCCATGTATGGAAGTGAAACATGGACGATAACTAGTTTGGACAAGAAGAGAATAGAAGCTTTCGAAATGTGGTGCTACAGAAGAATACTGAAGATAAGGTGGATAGATCACGTAACTAATGAGGAGGTATTGAATAGGATTGGGGAGAAGAGAAGTTTGTGGCACAACTTGACTAGAAGAAGGGATCGGTTGGTAGGACATGTTTTGAGGCATCAAGGGATCACAAATTTAGCATTGGAGGGCAGCGTGGAGGGTAAAAATCGTAGAGGGAGACCGAGAGATCAGTACACTAAGCAGATTCAGAAGGATGTAGGTTGCAGTAGGTACTGGGAGATGAAGCAGCTTGCACAGGATAGAGTAGCATGGAGAGCTGCATCAAACCAGTCTCAGGACTGAAGACAACAACAACAACAACAACAAAATGTTCAACGTTTGTGTCGGCTGATCAGTGGTTTAGCAAATAAATGCTGTTTGTGTGTGATACACACAAAGAATATATTTGACATAGCTGAGAGCACTTCACTGATAGACAGTATATTCAAGTCCTAATGTTTTTGTAAGTCCACAGTTTTGTTTAATGCATTTTGTCTACTTGTTTCTGATCGATTGAAGTGCTTTAAAATAATGCCAACCACGCCCGGTGTAAATAAAACTTTTGTTACAGTCGCGAAAGATGGAGAATTTCTCAATATTCCATATGACACCCATGTGATACTTAAATTAAATGGCATATTGTTATACAGTAAATTTTATATGAAATTTAGGTATCTTGTCCACATTTCATTCTCAACATGGTGGCGACTAAAATCGACCATACGGAAAGTATCCACTATGAACTTTTACCCCTGCAAATTCTTCAAACTTTCGTGCAATGGTTTGATACATTTAATGCTGCACAATAACTGCGTTGAACATCGAAACAAAATTAAGTAATTTATGGGGGAAGGTATCAATCAAGAAGATGTTTAAAAATCCAATTTTTGGGCCAAATAGTTTTTGTTAAATCGAATAAGTGTGTCAAAGCAGTCGGAACACCATGTGTCCGCACAGGAGAGCAGTGGAGTGACAATATCGCGCACAGCGCGGAATGCGGGGAGCACGTCTCTGAAGCAGCGAAAGGGTTAATGCGGCCGCGATGGCTTTACTTCATAAACTGCGCGCTCCCCCCTAAACGTAAGTTTGCGTACTATACTATACAATGGCGCTGCTTCTCTTGGCGCGTGCGTCGTGTGCAACTGGCAACGGAGCAATCTCCCGCGTCTCGGCGGGCATGCGCGAGCCGCCCAGATAAAAGAATCGAACTATAACTGCAGTATCCCCCTTTCCTCTGCATGTGTACCTCAAGGTTCTGCCTTTTGTCCACTTTTGTATTTCCTCTTTCTGCCAGTGTGCGAGAACTCGCTCCTCTCATCAACCCGCTAAACTACGCCAGTTTACCTTCTGGTGCATCCAGAGATTCCTCATCAACCCTCTAAAATGCAAGCAATGCTCACAGAAGGAACCACCTATAGCTTACACTCCAGCACATCTATGTCTACAACAGTTGTATCTAACAGACATACTGAAGTACAATAGACCATGCGTTCACCTAAATTCAAGTTGGCAACTGCAATAACTAACCACTCAACTAAAAGCTTTCAATAAACTGAAAAATAGTTTCTGTCAAAACAGCTAACCTCCAAGCACTGGTATTACATCCCTGCTCCATGCTCCACACCTACAAAGCCGTAATCCTACCAAACCTCTATTACTACAATGTCAGGTGTATTTACACTCCACCAAAATTTTACCACTCCCCCCAAATCCTCTACCATCATGTGCTCAACCTCACCTTCTTCATCCGTCTGCCTTCCCCCAAGTATCACCTTATTAATTTCCGCTATCTCCTTTCCCACAATGTACACTGTAATGTAATCTGTTAACAAAGGTAATACCAACCACGCCCCAGTTTCATTCTTGATTATTAACTCTGGTTCTCTTTCGGATTTGTACCATACATCGCATCAACAAATACCCACATACTCTCCACATCCTGCCCGAACTAGACTTTTACCCTCTCCCACGTAACTGATTCATAGACATACTCATACTTCCACCTCAACAGAATATTTCTGTTCGTTTCTTTGTCGGGGCATCTCTTCACTCCTTCCTCTACTTTTCTCACTTCCTCCGCAACAAGTACTTTGGACTCCCCATCTCCAGTTTATTTATACCACACCTTTTCCAAAACGCTCGCTCTCCAACAACTCTCCTCTCCTGCTCCTCACTTCCAGCGACCTAGTCCAGTGAAAGACGCCATTTTCGTACAGACTATCGTCAGCTTTTTCAAGGAAGACAACTACACTCGTCTTTGAATCTCCAGTGTACAACCAGCCATGATACCACATATAAACACATATAAATGGCACATTTTTAGCATTCTTATACAAATTCCGTTTATATACTTCATTAAAGAGGGACGATGGTTACAAATATTTTAATCAATGTATTTGTCATTGTTGAACGTGTGGGTATTGCCTACAGCATTGTTTACACCCTCAAGCGAAATCGAATTAGTTATTTAGGATTAAGATAATCACCGACTTACAGAGAGAATCAATGTAATTTCAACTGATTTCTAAACACAAAGGCCTGTCTAACAGTTCGTGTGATTTCTCATGGAGCCGGCAGTAGGACACGTCGCAGTACGTGGTGCTGGGTGACACATAGGTGCTGCAGAGCTCCAGCTGTGCCACTGTACTGAGGCTGCCCTGCTTAACGTTTTGGGCGCTGCAGCAGGGTGCCGGGTGGGGGAGGTGTCGCAGTACGTGGTGTCGGGTGCCACGTTGGTGCTGCAGAGTTCCTGCTCTGCCACTGTACTCAGGCTCCCCTTCATAATGTTTTGGGTGCTACTCCAGGTTTCCAGCTGGGAGGACGTGTCGCAGTACGTGGTGACGGGTGACACGTTGGTGCTGTAGAGTTCCAGACGTGCCACTGTACTCAGGATCCCATCCATAATGTTTTTGGTGCTGTACCAGGGTGCCAGCTGGGGGAGGTGTCACAGTACGTGGTGGCGGGTGACACGTCGGTGCTGCAGAATTCCAGCTGTGCCACTGTACTGAGGCTCCCCTCCATAATGTTTTGGGTGCTACTGCAGGGTGCCAGCTGGGGGAGGTGTCGCAATACGTGGTGCCGGGTGACATGTTGGCGTTGCAGAGTTCCAGCTCTGCCCCTGTACTCAGACTACCCTGCCTAACGTTTTGGGCGCTGTAGCAGGGTGCCGGGTGGGGGAGGTGTCGCAGTACGTGGTGTCGGGTGCCACGTTGGTGCTGCAGAGTTCCTGCTCTGCCACTGTACTCAGGCTCCCCTTCATAATGTTTTGGGTGCTACTCCAGGTTTCCAGCTGGGAGGACGTGTCGCAGTACGTGGTGACGGGTGACACGTTGGTGCTGTAGAGTTCCAGACGTGCCACTGTACTCAGGATCCCATCCATAATGTTTTTGGCGCTGTACCAGGGTGCCAGCTGGGGGAGGTGTCACAGTACGTGGTGCCGGGTGACACGTCGGTGCTACAGAATTCCAGCTGTGCCACTGTACTGAGGCTCCCCTCCATAATGTTTTGGGTGCTACCGCAGGGTGCCAGCTGGGGGAGGTGTCGCAATACGTGGTGCCGGGTGACATGTTGGCGTTGCAGAGTTCCAGCTCTGCCCCTGTACTCAGACTACCCTGCCTAACGTTTTGGGCGCTGCAGCAGGGTGCCGGGTGGGGGAGGTGTCGCAGTACGTGGTGTCGGGTGCCACGTTGGTGCTGCAGAGTTCCTGCTCTGCCACTGTACTCAGGCTCCCCTTCATAATGTTTTGGGTGCTACTCCAGGTTTCCAGCTGGGAGGACGTGTCGCAGTACGTGGTGACGGGTGACACGTTGGTGCTGTAGAGTTCCAGACGTGCCACTGTACTCAGGATCCCATCCATAATGTTTTTGGTGCTGTACCAGGGTGCCAGCTGGGGGAGGTGTCACAGTACGTGGTGCCGGGTGACACGTCGGTGCTGCAGAATTCCAGATGTGCCACTGTACTGAGGCTCCCCTCCATAATGTTTTGGGTGCTACTGTAGGGTGCCAGCTGGGGGAGGTGTCGCAATACGTGGTGCCGGGTGACATGTTGGCGTTGCAGAGTTCCAGCTCTGCCCCTGTACTCAGACTACCCTGCCTAACGTTTTGGGCGCTGTAGCAGGGTGCCGGGTGGGGGAGGTGTCGCAGTACGTGGTGTCGGGTGCCACGTTGGTGCTGCAGAGTTCCTGCTCTGCCACTGTACTCAGGCTCCCCTTCATAATGTTTTGGGTGCTACTCCAGGTTTCCAGCTGGGAGGACGTGTCGCAGTACGTGGTGACGGGTGATACGTTGGTGCTGTAGAGTTCCAGACGTTCCACTGTACTCAGGATCCCATCCATAATGTTTTTGGTGCTGTACCAGGGTGCCAGCTGGGGGAGGTGTCACAGTACGTGGTGCCGGGTGACACGTCGGTGCTGCAGAATTCCAGCTGTGCCACTGTACTGAGGCTCCCCTCCATAATGTTTTGGGTGCTACTGCAGGGTGCCAGCTGGGGGAGGTGTCGCAATACGTGGTGCCGGGTGACATGTTGGCGTTGCAGAGTTCCAGCTCTGCCCCTGTACTCAGACTACCCTGCCTAACGTTTTGCGCGCTGTAGCAGGGTGCCGGGTGGGGGAGGTGTCGCAGTACGTGGTGACGGGTGACACGTTGGTGCTGCAGAGTTCCTGCTCTGCCACTGTACTCAGGCTCCCCTTCATAATGTTTTGGGTGCTGCTCCAGGTTGCCAGCTGGGGGAGGTGTCGCAGAACGTGGTGCCGGGTGACACGTTGGTGCTGCAGAGTTCCAGCTGTGCCACTGTACTCAGGATCCCATCCATAATGTTTTTGGTGCTGTACCAGGGTGCCAGCTGGGGGAGGTGTCACAGTACGTGGTGCCGGGTGACACGTCGGTGCTGCAGAATTCCAGCTGTGCCACTGTACTGAGGCTCCCCTCCATAATGTTTTGGGTGCTACTGCAGGGTGCCAGCTGGGGGAGGTGTCGCAATACGTGGTGCCGGGTGACATGTTGGCGTTGCAGAGTTCCAGCTCTGCCCCTGTACTCAGACTACCCTGCCTAACGTTTTGGGCGCTGTAGCAGGGTGCCGGGTGGGGGAGGTGTCGCAGTACGTGGTGACGGGTGACACGTTGGTGCTGCAGAGTTCCTGCTCTGCCACTGTACTCAGGCTCCTCTTCATAATGTTTTGGGTGCTGCTCCAGGTTGCCAGCTGGGGGAGGTGTCGCAGAACGTGGTGCCGGGTGACACGTTGGTGCTGCAGAGTTCCAGCTGTGCCACTGTACTCAGGCTCCCATCCATAATGTTTTTGGTGCTGTATCAGGGTGCCAGCTGGGGGAGGTGTCACAGTACGTGGTGCCGGGTGACATGTTGGCGTTGCAGAGTTCCAGCTCTGCCCCTGTACTCAGACTACCCTGCCTAACGTTTTGGGCGCTGCTCCAGGGTGCCGGCTGGGGGAGGTGTCACAGGACGTGGTGCCGGGTGACACGTCGGTGCTGCAGAATTCCAGCTGTGCCACTGTACTGAGGCTCTCCTCCATAATGTTTTGGGTGCTACTCCAGGGTGCCAGCTGGGGGAGGTGTCGCAATACGTGGTGCCGGGTGACATGTTGGCGTTGCAGAGTTCCAGCTCTGCCCCTGTACTCAGACTACCCTGCCTAACGTTTTGGGCGCTGCTCCAGGGTGCCGGCTGGGGGAGGTGTCGCAGTACGTGGTGCCAGGCGACACGCTGGTGGTGGTACCGCAAAGCACCGGCTGCGCCAGGCTGTGCCGCTGCCCCAGGCACGGCGGCGCCCTGCACCGCTGCGAGCCGCTGCCCTGCGCCCCGCCGCAGCCGTGCTGGATAGGCACCACGCGTATAGGTAAACACTCCACTCACCTTCTGTCCACACTGTTACTTGTCACTCGACAATTTCTGCTTGACAGTCACGTAGGCTTCCGATAGTTATCTTTATTTCAAACACACAGATTACATTTCTGGCGGTATGGCGAATTCTAAGTGAAAACCTTTCATAAACACAGGTCAGCAAAATAATTTGATATGTGCTGAAGTACTAAAAGTACCTTATGATTGAAACTGTAGTCGTGGTGATTGGACGCAATAGAGTTAAAATAACACTTTCTCGAAACCCTGTGTTTCCTGCCTATTCCGACGCTTAAGTCTGAAATTTGGCCCAAAGGTGAATATGACTTTCCTCTTTAATAGCGCATGGGGCGACACTACACGGCATAGCACTCGGGTTCGACGACACCTCATGCAGCAAGCTGTCGACACTTCAGACAAAAAGTAAACAGCTCAGACTTTCATGTCAGGGGTAGGGTGGGTCACTGATGTCACATTGGCACCAAATTTCGCCACAATTCTGCCCAACTAAACTGTAGATATATCACACGATCAGAAAATTGTCACAGCTCGTCTTAGCCACATTTCACCCATTCTTTTGGCGTCTCTGCGATGGAGGTGAGAACCGCGACTCCCAACGTTAAAATCGCGCAGTTTCCTAATGAGTAGCCGAGGGAAACATTACAAACACAGGGACGCTAATATCGGTAGGAAAAGGCCGCAGTGGGTGACATTAGGAGCATCAGTGGAACGACCCTCTTCCATGGGGCTTTGATTCCCACACGTTTCGCGGCTGAAAACGAAAGTTGGCAGTGTGATGATCAACAGGTAGACTTCTTTACAATATTTGACACTACTGACACACACTCGTGAATTTCGACCCTTTTCTAAGAACACTGTCGGGCTGCATCCCCGTTGAACCTGATCGCATCCGCTTGGAGCTCAGGGAGACGGCAGTTTTTTCTCTCACGTACTGGTTGGGACCACTGAGGACGTTCCAGACCAATCGACTAAATTTGAACGTGACCGAAAGCAGCTTTGGGTGCTTGTACTCTTTCAGAGCTACTATCTGCCCTTCTATGGCGTCATAAAGAAGGGATGCGACTTTAGGACCCATGACGATTCCATAGGCACTTGCAGATTGACAATCCCTTTTAACACTCTCCAATTCCGGATGGCCTACTATAAGACGCAAGAGCTGCATTGTAGCGACGGACGAGCAGCAGCGTACTCTGCCTGCTGGCGCCTCCTGCTCTCTTCGCGGTTTCTGTCTGTACAGGTGCATTTTTAAAATTCTCAGTAGATGTGGGAGAGAGGGATCTTTCGCGATTTTATTCAAGCATGTACCAATTTCGCAACCCTCCATGATCACGCCACAAGAGGACCAAAATAGGAGCACTGAAAACTCGTAAACATCCTTAGTTCCTTCGGATCACGTTCAGATTTAGTTGAATGGTTTTCAAGAATCCCTAGTCGTTCCAGAAAAAAATTGTGGTCGCCCTGCGCTCCAGACGGTTGCGATCACTTTCGATGGGGCAATGTTCTTAGAGGAAGGTCGAAAAGCCTGGAGGCTCAAATGGCTCTGAGCACTATGGGACTTAACATCTTAGGTCATCAGTCCCCTAGAACTTAGAACTACTTAAACGTAACTAACCTAAGGACATCACACAACACCCAGCCATCACGAGGCAGAGAAAATCCCTGACCCCGCCGGGAATCGAACCCGGGAACACGGGCGTGGAAAGCGAGAACGCTACCGCACGACCACGAGATGGGGGCAAACCTGAAGGCGTCAGCAGCGTAAAAGATTGTGGAAAACATCTTCGTGTTGCTCATCATACAGAGAACTTTCGTTTCCGACCTTGAAATTTGTGGAAATCAATGCCCCAGGGAGAAGGGGTGGTTCCATTGACACCCTTTATTCCACCCACTGCGGCCTTTTCGTGCTGATTCTTAGCGACGGGTTGTCTGTAATGTTTTCCTCGGGCACTGATAAGGAAACAGCGCGACTTCATCGCTACGTGTCGTGGTTCTCACCTCCATCGCAAAGGGGTCAAAAGAAGAGGTGAAACGTGGCTAAGATGAGCTATGACGACCTTCAGATTGAGTGACATGTTTGCAATGGAGTTGGACAGGATTGTGGCGAAATTTGGTGCCAATGTGATATGAATGACTCACCCCACATCTGACACCAACTTCTGAGCTGCGTCCTTTTTGCAGCGAGTGTGACATCTTGCTGAAAGAAGCGTCGTGGATCCAGAGGCTGTCGTAGTATGGCGACACGCTATTGCACCGTGACAGAGGAACGTTGTACGCACCTTTGAGCCACATTTCAAACTCAGTTGTCGCAACGAGTTTCAAAAAAGATGATACTCCAACTCTTTTGGGCAGTGTAGGTTACATTCAATGGTCAAAACTTACCTTAAAATACAAGTAGCTCCCCTCCCCCCAAAAAAGAAAAAAATTCCTAATTTACATAGGAAATAATAGGAGTAGTAGCAACAGTAGAACTATAAAATTGTAGTAGTAGTAAAAGCAGCAGTAGATTTCTTTTTCAACCTCCATTCGGTCGCGAAATGAAAAACACAATAAAAATCAAAAATGTTTCATTTGCAACATTTAGCTACATGTCTGCATAATAGCTGCTCCGACTTAGATATCTGTCGTTGGGTGGTACCAACCTTCCAAAACGGTCGCCATAAAGGGATGTGATTTCCGCCAATCCCCTACGCTGGTCTGGTGCTCGTTGTCTGTGCAAAAATTCTGTGTTCATAGCCAGCGGTTCATATGAGCGAAGAGATGAAAATCAGAGGGAGCCAAGGGAGTATGGTGGATGATCACACACTTCTCACCGAAAGCGCTGTAGGAGCATCTTCGTTGCATCTGCAGCGTGCAGCGCAGAATTATTGTAAAGAAGGAAACATGGAACTTGGGTTAGGTGTCCTGAATGATATCAGGCGAAATTCCTCAGGAATCACGCCACACTATGTGGGAGGTATTACTTTTCTAGGATTCTTTACTTGCTCACTGTGCACTCGCTGCCTCAATGTGCAAAGCAACAGGTTAGTAAATACGCTGTGCAACGAATCTGCATAAAGCCTTACCGGATTTTTACTGTGCTTTTCATTTTGTAACCGTCGCAAGTGGAAAGACATGGCCATTATAAATTATATCAGCTTACGTCCAGAAATAAATACTTATTGGGACACAGGTCATTGTACTTATGTACAGCAAGTAATCAGCGGAGGAGGCTCTCTTCTGGTTCATTTCTTATTGGTTGTTTTTGTCTGTGAACTTCGACTTCTTATTGAAATTCTGCTGATAGTCGTAGCACTTGAAAGTTTCTCCTACATCGGTTTGGTGTGCTGGTTCCAGAATGAGCATGTCGAGTGTCAATAATGTAAACACTGAGATGATATTCTATTTTCGTACAATGGCTGTTTCCATGAGTATATAATTGGTAACGGATAATGGAGAAAGCATTTGAGGTGTAGCTTGTGAATTTTTCGATTACTTTTCCAATGAGAAAGCTTTCGTCATCAGCACAGGTTTTCAGTTGTGAGAGCGCATTGTCAGAGAGTAATTAATAGGTTCTCTCGTGACAGAATTTCATCTACGTTTCTGTGATACTATACTCCGTACTGTTGTAGGATATCCCACTTGACCTTCATGAAAATGATGGACTCCGGAACATTCACACACCTTAATCGTGAACACTTGCATCAGATGTTGCATGAAAAGAAGATAGGAATGTGACGTGTATAGCTCGTTCTCTTGACATTTGATCTGGTACATCCAAATTTATGTCATGTAAGAGCGATGAGAATATCCCTGCAAGAATTTTCTCTGTCTGTAACTTTGTTCGAATAACACTAGGGTTGTTCAAACATGTACTGCAATCGCACGTTTGCGTAGAAGCTGGGTAACGTCTTTGAATGACCGATACGATAGTGGCACCCCCTGTATGCTATGTAGATAAAAAAAACTACCAAGATTGTAATTGTTTGGATTTTTATCATCAGCAGACCGAGGGAAAATTTGAAATTTATCATTTTTGCGTGCAAGATTCGTCTTTCCCATTTCTGCATCAAGGTTGTTCCTTCACAGGAGCAACCCATAGATTGCGCTGTAACGGTAATTCTGAACGTGTATCCGTTTTACCTTGCTGCACACTTTCCATATTAGTTAAAGTTTTTTTCTAGGGCGTCTACTAGATCATCATAGAACGACATGTGCTTTCGGACTTCAGGAATTGCCGTCTCACACTAAGATTGCTGCGCAACAAGAGTAGCGCATGGTCGCAGGAGAGTACATGTTTTGGACTTCCTGCAAACGTGTGGGTAACAGATGCATCACAAAGTGTAACTGAAATTTCGCAGAATTCGGAAGTTACTCTAAAGTTGAACTACTTGGGACAGCACGATTCTTATTGACAACCGCCTAAATTGTCCACAGATTCACCGTGAAATTCTGGTGGTTTAAGGACCAAATGCAATGTCTCTTGAGCCATAATGAAACGGTGCCTACAATTTAACCAAGGCCACAAACATGTGGACGATGCTGATGGGAAAAAATCCAGGTCTTAAACTATGCAATTACTATATTTTCGGCAATCAGAAAGACCATACGGGGAGGAAAGAGATTTTCCAACGACGAGGCCGTTCAGACACCAGTTCTCTTGTGACTCAGTGACCAATCAATGGATTCATTCCATCGAGGAATTGAGTGATTGGTAGAATGTTCCAACTGTTGTTTACAGAGACTTAGTGACTACATTGGAAAATAGTGTCATGCATATGCGTCACTTAGAAGGGTAGTGTAGAACTGCATAAAAGACGGCTTGACTTAATAATACCCTATTTACTCTTTGAAATCACCTCATAGGTAGGGAATATTCTGTTGGGATTAACACTGTTCAGTTAGAGTTATGTACCGTTCACTGGCTAAGGCCAACAAAAACAGAAATCGTTATATTCCAACGAGTAATGTACGATGGCAATAATTAACAAATCACGTTTGACAGTCTGTGGCTTGGAGAAGATTGGTTTTAGGCTACTTCAGTAACTCAGACTGGGATGCCAAAAGTACTCCGACAGCGATATACACATACACAGGACGCTACAGGAACGCCTACACAACGTATAAAATGGCAGTGCATTGGTGGAGCTGTCAGTTGTACTCAGGTGATTTATGTGAACTGGTTTCCAAAGTGATTATGGCCGCACGACGGAAACTGACAGAGTTTGAACGCGGAATGCCATCTGGAGCTAGACGTGTGGAACACTCAATTTTGGAAAGCGTTAGGGAATTCAATATTCCGAGATCCACACTGTCAAGAATGTGCCGAGAATACGTAACGACCGAGAGCAGCATCGTTTGCGTAGAGTTGTCAGTGCTAATAGACAATCAATCCTGATGCAATAGCCGTATAAAGCAATATGGGACGTACGACGAACGTATCCGCAGGACAGTGAGGCGAAAAGCCGCGAAATTGGGCGTTAATGGGCTACGGCAGCATGCGACCGACGCATGTGCCCCGCCCGCAGCGCCTCTTCTGAGATCGTGGCCGTATTGGTTGGACCGTAGACGACTGGAAAACCATGGCCTGATCTGATGAGTCTCGATTTCAACTGGTAAGAGCTAATGGGGTTCGAGTGTGGCGTAGACCCCACTGAGACGCCCCGCTAATCCCGCAGGACAGGACAGATAGTACAAATTGTGGAAAGGGGCCAAAATAAGTGGCTGTCAGCTACACTCGAACATACAACTTTATTATTTGATCAAACATTACATGATCCCAATTTTTTTTAAATAGACTACTTTAATATTTCAGACTTAATTACCGGCTGGAAGCCACTTTAGTTTAAAAACAGCTCAAGGCCAATTACTTAAAATGCAAGCATAATCAGAAATTTAAAAGACAAGCCTTATCTTAAAACAGTTCTTGAGTTAGGCTTAAGTACCAAGTTAAATTCAAATCGACTAGAGGCCGAACACTTAAACCTCCATAACATTAATTTTTTTTAAATACCAATGGCCTTAAGTGAAACAGTTCTTTAATTTAGGCTGAAGGCCCAAAACTTAAAATTCAACATCAAAACTTTTTTAAATGTCAAAGGCCTTATGTGAAACAGTTCTTTGAACTAGACGGAAGGCCTGCAGAGCAAACAACTCTAATTTAAAACAAAATCGGCTAGAAGCCATACAAGTACAAACAACAAGAACAAACTTCCTGGCAGATTAAAACTGTGTGCCCGACCGAGACTCGAACTCAGGCCTCTACCAACTGAGCTACCGAAGCACGACTCACGCCCGGTACTTACAGGTTTACTTCTGCCAGTATCTCGTCTCCTACCCTCCACACTTAACAGAAGCTGTTCTGCTAACCTTGCAGAACTAGCACTCCTGAAAGAAAGGATATGGCTTAGCCACAGCCTGGGGGATGTGTCAAGAATGAGATTTTCACTCTGCAGTGGAGTGTGCGCTGATATGAAACTTCCTGGCAGATTAAAACTGTGTGCCCGACCGAGACTCAAACTCGGGACCTTTGCCTTTCGCGGGCAAGTGCTCTACCAACTGAGCTACCGAAGCACGACTCACGCCCAGTACTCACAGGTTTACTGCTGCCAGTATCTCGTCTCCAACCCTTCACACTTATCAGAAGCTCTTCTGCGAACTTTACTGGCAGAAGTATACCTGTGAGTACCAGCCCTGAGTCGTGCTTCGGTAGCTCAGTTGATAGAGCACTTTTCTGCGAAAGGCAAAGGTCCCGAGTTCGAGTCTCGGTCGGGCACACAGTTTTAATCTGTCAGGAAGTTTCATATCAGCGCACACTCCGCTGCAGAGTGAAAATCTCATTCTATAAACAAGAACAAATTTTTAAAAAAATGAGCAGTATACCCAAGGGTGCTCAGATGTTCGAGGGTCGGCGTGGAATCCTGGAATTCAAACACTAACGCTCGCTTAGGTGAGACAGGCAGTCGGCCCAATCATTTTCAATCCGCTGGGAAACCAGCCGACAGACAGTCCACAGACCAATGATCAAGATCAGTTCCGCTCCAGACTTGTACCAAAACTCAAATGATGCTAACAGCGGACACTGGAACAACAACCAGACTGTATCAACAGACAACCCATAAACGGTGGGCGACCCAAATACACGTCCTCTGATCAGACGACCGACCAAACGCCCAAGCAAGGTCATTGCCATTCAAACGTGTGTGTCGGCAATCAGCGGGCGAGTGATGGCTGTCCTGTCCTTCCTCGCTACTCCACGCCAACCGACCAGTTCAGAGCCAGTACGCTGACAACCTTTCGATAATTTGTCAGTCAAACCACATAAACTACACACAGCTTCACGAACACTTGCACAGCGAACTAGTCGATGCTAACGGCAGTGACTGATCAAAACAAGGACGAATCACGAGTCGGCACACACAGCCAACCCATAAGCGATCGGCGGCCAAATATATTTCGTCCGGCAAGACGACCGACCGACGACCAACCAAAGTAGTCCCCCACTGAAATCATGTGTGTCGGCAGTCATCGGCGAGTGATGGCTATCCGCACCTCCCTGGCGCTACATGCCCCACTGGTGCTACAACGCGACTGCGCCAACCAACCAACTGCTCGGCCGCGCGAGTCATGGCTATCCGAACCTCACTGCTGCTCCAACCCGACCGAATTTCTGCTGCTTCCCAACTGTCCGACTGCCAGGTGCGAACTCCACTGCTGGCGCTTCCCAACTGTCTCCACTGTCCGGTCCAGACTGCACTGCTGGCGTGTTCTAACCCGTTGGACGACGCATGACGACCAGGAGGTAATAGCAGTGCAGCAAAGTTAATACAGCAGGGCCTATATCGATAAGCGCTGCTACTGCTTTTCAGGGACAGACAAGGCAGCTACTCAGTGACGACAGTAACTGAAAATTAACATAACGAGGCGACAGTACATTAAAAACAGGGTGTTAAATAAGGGATGGCACGAACACGAGCCACTCACGGCTCACCCACAAAGACAGGGATCCATGTTGTCAACCAGGCACTGTGATAGCTGATGGTGGTTCCATAACGGTATGGGCTGTGTTTACATGGAGTGGACTGGGTCCACTGGTCCAACTGGACCGATCATAGACTTGAAATGGTTATGTTCGAGTACTTGGGGACCATTTGCAGCCATTCATGGACTTCATTTTCCAGAACAACCACCGAATATTTATAGATGACAATGCGCCATGTCTTCGAGTCACAGTTGTTCAGGACTGGTTTGAAGAACATTCTGGACAGTTCGAACGAATGACTTGTCCACTCGTATCGGCCATCATGAATCCCTCGAACGCTTATGAGACGTAATCGAGAGGTCAGTTTGTGCACAAAATCCTGCACCGACAACACTTTCGTAGTAGGCTATAGAGGCAGTACGGCTCAGTATCTCTGCAGTATCACTAACCTCGTGTCTTGCTGCTTCGGTAAGTCCCTCGTAGCGCAGTAGTAGCTCTCAGTCGCCAGGTTCCATGTAGGTGGTGATCCTGCTGAAGTGGAGTGTTTAGGGATGCCAGTTGTTAACTGTCAACAACGTTTGTACTATACTTGTTTTAATACAGAAATTGCTTTGTTACACACGTCACAGAATCAGAATTTGCAATATGGCGGCTCTGCACTACGCCGTTATATTCGGCCCTTTACAACACATTTACGCAGTTTAGTCTGGTTCAAATGGCTCTGAGCATTATGGGACTTAACATCTGTGGTCATCAGTCCCCTAGAACTTAGAACTACTTAAACCTAACTAACCTAAGCACATCACACACATCCATGCCCGAGGCAGGATTCTAACCTGCGACCGTGGCGGTCACGCGGTGCCAGACTAAAGCGCCTAGAACCGCACGGCCACACTGGCCGGCAACACAGTTTTCTGACTTCACATAATGATAGACACTGCCCACGACACGTGGCGTTCTGATAGCTAATACCTTCACTTTATATCTTGTTTAACAGCTGAAGTATATACTATTGACCGTTCGTTTGGAGCCGCCCCAGTTACTGGACCGTGCGTTTTGAGTGGCTCCTCGCGACTAACTCGCCCTGTCTTCCCGAAGGACAAGAGAGACCCCCCCCCCCTCTTTCTCCCTCAGCCAATAAGGACACTTCTCTCGTTTGCGGACATTGTGACGAAGTTTGATTCGGAACACTGTCTCAGATTGTGAGATCCTACTCCGAAATAGTTGTATCTTGTCCCTACTAAGGTTGCACAACATTGCCTCCTACGATTTCATCACTAATGCTTCTTGATGACGTTTAATTGTTAAATGTACATGTAGCCTGGCTGCTACTGAGCATTCCCGATCGCATAAATATGCACAATACTTGGCTTAAATACGAGAAGGGAATGCACATATGCATTGCGCTATCCCATGATTTCTGTCATCTCAGTGTAATGCGATATACTACACGATACACAAAGAAATAATTTTCAGTATTATAGATACTCAGACGGAACAGCAGTAATTCCGTTTCCAGCGTGCCAGGAGTAGAAGCTCATCTGTATAAGAGGGGGGATGTGATGTTCTGGTGGCAGAGCACAACTCGCAGTTCTACCTGGAGTGCAACCTGTGCGCCTGCTCCTCCGGAGAGCTGACGTGCACGCGGCGACAGTGCGACAGCAGCGCCGCCGCCTACAGCGGCCAGCCGTGCAACTGCCCGCCGGTGTACGCACCAGTCTGCGCCGCCAGCGGCGTCACCTACGCCAGCGCCTGCCTCGCCAGGTCAGTGCTGTCCGCTGTCCTGCTGCTACTGCTACTGCTGCTGCTTCGCTGAACATCAGTCATACCAACTGAAATTTCTCTTCGCTTTTCATCTATCATTAGATGCAGAAATGTCTAAGGCAGTAGGTACCCGTCTCTTGCAGATCTCTTGAGTGTTATGGCCACTTACAAGTAACAAAATGTAATAGTTACACACCGAGAGTACGAGATATAATTTCTGTCCATGAACCTTTCCACACATCAATACTGGACTTGCCATATTCCATAGAGCTAAGTATACGAATAGATGCTACAGACTCACTGAATAAAACAAGCACAATGCTGAATACCGGTACATACCACAGATAGGTTTTAGCTTAATCTGCCTCATAATAAACCTATTTTCTTTTTCCTTAAGGGTGTGGGGAGTGGTCATCAGGTTTCTGACCACTACGATTGTCTCCACGGTCTCAACCTCTTCATTTCAGAAAAGCACTTAAAGTCAACGTTCTCAATTATTTGTTGCATATATTTCAGTCCAAGCCCTCGCCTGCAGTCTTTGTCCTCCACAGCTCTCTCAAGTCCCATGAAGGGTACGCTCTGATAAGCTGGCAGACATCTTGCACCGTCTTCTGTTTTCTAGGGTTTAGCATACATTTCTTTCTACACTAATTCTATCCAATAAAGCACAGCAGAGCATATCATGAATACAGGGTGATTAAAAAAGAATACCACAACTTTAGGAATTTAAAAATCTGCAACGACAAAAGGCAGAGCTAAGCACTATCTGTCGGCAAATTAAGGGAGCTATAAAGTTTCATTTAGTTGTACATTTGTTCGCTTGAGGTGCTGTTGACTAGGCGTCAGCGACAGTTGATGCTAAGATGGCGACCGCTCAACAGAAAGCTTTTAGTGTTATTGAGTACGGCAGAAGTGAATCGACGACAGTTGTTCAGCGTGCATTTCGAACGAAGTATGGTGTTAAACCTCCTGATAGGTGGTGTATTAAACGTTGGTATAAACAGTTTACTGAGAATGGGTGTTTGTGCAAAGGGAAAAGTTCTGGACGGCCGAGAACGAGTGATGAAAATGTAGCACGCATCTAGGAAGCACTTGTTCGCAGCCCAGGAAAATCGACTCGCAGAGCTAGCAGAGAGCTGCAAATTCCACAATCAACTGTATGGAGAGTCCTACGAAAAAGGTTAGTTATGAAACCTTATCGTCTGAAATTGGTTCAAGCATTTTCTGCAGCTGATAAGATTAAAAGAATCGATTTCTGTGATTTTATCCTTGCTCAAATGGAAACAGATGAATCTTTTGTTTCACAGATTGTGTTTAGTGATGAAGCAACTTTCCACACTAACGGAAAAGTCAACAGTCACAATGTCTGTATATGGCGCACTGAGAATCCGCAGGAAACACCTCAGTATGAACGTGACTCGCCTAAGGTGAACGTTTTCTGTGCCATTTCAGCCAATAAAGTTTTTGGTCCCTTTTTCTTCGAAGATGCTACTGTAACTGGACTACAGTATCTGGAGATGTCAGCTCGAACAAGAAGCACAACAATACATATTTAAGCAGGATGGAGCGCCACCACATTGGCACTTATCTGTCCGTGACTAACTGAACGTCAATTACCCGAGGCGATGGATCGGCCGCCAGGCACCCCTTGACAGAGCACTTCATCACTGGCCTCCAAGAAGCCCTGATCTTACCCCCTGCGATTTTTTCTTATGGGAGTATTTAAGGATATGGTGTTTCGGCCACCTCTCCCAGCCACCATTGATGATTTGAAACGAGAAATAACAGCAGCTGTCCAAACTGTTACGCCTGATATGCTACAGAGAGTGTGGAACGAGTTGGAGTATCGGGTTGATATTGCTCGAGTGTCTGGAGGGGGCCATATTGCACATCTCTGAACTTGTTTTTGAGTGAAAAAAAACCTTTTTAAATACTCTTTGTAATGATGTATAACAGAAGGTTATATTATGTATCTTTCATTAAATACACATTTTTAAAGTTGTGGTATTCTTTTTGAATCACCCTGTATTATTAAAATTATTAGGTTTGATTCCATTGGGAGTCAGGTGTGCCCAGCGACTACAGTAATCAGTCGCAAATAATTTTTATTCCACATCCACATTTTGGTCACCCTACGGCCGATTGACAGGAGTGGTCCAGCTAAGACTATGTGCATATATGCCGGTTTGAAGATTTAACTTACATTTTCTGCATTGAGAACGGCCAGTCTGTGACCGAAATCTGGATGTGGAATAAACATTCCTTGTGAACAACCACTGTACGCTTTACTACCTGCGATTATTAAAACTGCTCTATGATATTTCTCTGTGGTACATCATATATGTACCTATACAAGACTCTTAATCCAGAATTACGTGCTATGTTCTGTCTAGAAAGAACTTTCCAGTGGCAAATCTAGGTTGTTGTACCTTTACGAATGTAGTTTATTTAGCAGACGGCAGTGTAGCACTGAACCAAGAGCATTTTGGTCATGGAGTCATTATTCTGCTATCAGGAAGAAGTGAAAGACACTAGACGTTAATTCTATAGATCAGTTCAACTTCGTTTTTTGTTGATGGCTGTAGACTGTGCTCTTTTCTAACTGCGGGGAGAATGTGTGGACTTTACGGACCAACAGAAAATTTGTGTCGACAGTGGAGTTAATTCCATCGGAATTTCTGTACAGAAGTTGACAGAGGGGCCATGGGGACTTGCAGGCAATGGCAGTTGCTTTTCAACAGTAACTGTAAGTTACTTACTGCATCAACTCTCTATGTAGTAAGTTTTTGAAAATAACCACAAGTCGTACAGTATTTTTTGTTTACTGGTTCCGCTCTTCAAATGAACTACAGCATCATCATAATATACACTGCAAAAGGTACAAATTGAGATAATACGGACACGTACATTGACGTTACGTACTGTAAGTATTTTACTTCCTGTATGGTGATTCACGTTTAAAGTTGTCTCACAGCACTATAGATTAAACTGACTGTATTATAGTAGTTAAACTTACGTATAAAGAACATTTAAAGTATAGTAGTAAATGACGATATTGGTAGCGCCAAATATTAAATTAACTTTTCATCAGTACTTGCGATGTCCATGGTACTATTACCCAAAGATAATTTACAATTACAGGAAACGAAATTTATGTTTTAATGGCCTCTTTTAAAGGTTTGTGTATAGACATCTCATATCTGTACGTATGTGCTAATCTTTCAAAAAATACATGTGTAACAATTAAAATGTCTTTCAAAATGCACCATAAAAATATATATTAAAATGTATTTCCAAAAATGCATTCAGAATAAGATAACACAGCAGGTATTATATTTTGCTTACCTATTTACGGTCTGCCTCACTCTTGTTTACCTGTATATTACATTATCATAAAATTTAATTTGTGTTTCTGAGTCAGTTACGGTGCCATCTGTAGCGAATAGTGACAAGTTATAAAGTTTCTTACAGTGAATAATACTACACGTATGTCCACCAATTTCGACCCTATTTAACAATTCATTTTCCATTGTACTGCACTATACTGGGGTTTAAAAACTACCTAAGTGTAAATATAGACCATACAGAAGCACGTTAAGTTCTTGTTTCACTCTGTATCCGTCTCTGATTTCCTCGTTTATCCGGCTCACGTCTGCTTTAGGTAAGACGCGTTGTTCGTTATGAGCTGCGTTCCGGATTTTAACTCTTGCAGATCTTGGAACGAAGCCGCGCTGAAAGCATTCTCGATTGAATTTAATTTTTATGTTAATCGGCATAATTTTTAATTTCAACCTTAGTTACTTGTGGACTTTCCTCTCTTTGTAGCAACAGAGCCTTCCTCAACACAAGATATAAAATTTTGGCTGTCAATCTGTTCCTACGTGCGTCGGTCTCTGTCTCGCCTCCAAAAGTAGTTCCTTGCAGTTTGGTGACAGGAACTGCATTAAAGTTTGCTTGACAACATTTTCTAGCATAACTGAAAGACTAACTTCGCTGGAGCAGCAGTGCGTCAATGTTGCTGTTTAAATGTCTGTCCAGCAGCAAAGACACACTCGCCTCCCGCCTGTTCCGGCACCAATCACCTACCAGCTACCAGTCGCTACAACTCCACCTAACACGCAAACCATACATTCTTCCGCGTGGTAACGCGAACAAACCAATCTCATGATTGAAACTTGTAAATTCTTTTTAAGGTTGTAGTGTGACAGAGTAGGGTCATACACTTTTCACATTTCAAGCTTCTGGATTTGACTGTGCCCTCGACAGCTACTGCCATTAGTAAATCAAAACATTTTTCTCACGGAGGCTAGATTCGTACCATACTATATGCAATTTCTCTAGTGTGTACCCATACCCAGTGTAATATAGTGATAAGAATAATTAGTTTCAAAACCAAAAGTATTTCTCTGTATGTTCAAGCTGAAGGCCAAACATTCCCTGTAGTCATTTATGTAACTAATAAAGACACTATTTTAGTGTGTTTCTTTCTGTACTATAAGCAATATTTCTCCTATTAATTTCTCTTTATTTCTGTCTATTCCTGTCATTATTACTCTAACTTGTCGATGATTACCTATAGACTATTCCATATGCAATATTCCTATGACATCTTTTTACATTCTCACTCGATTGCTCCTTTTCAATCTCAGAAAGCAGCCATATTATGTTGAGTTTGTGTTCAATCTAAACATCAAATTTACTGATTTTGGCTAGCTTTACTGCGAGATTTATGACAACAAGTAAATATACTCCCCCTCCTCCTTGTGCTATAACAACAACTACTACTACCAACAACAACAACTACTACTACTACTATTACTACTACTCCGGCTACTGGTAGCAGTAGGAGTACCCCTTTTAGCCTCCTCATGATTTGGTCGTCTTTGCTGTTGAGAATCCTGGAGTCGATTTCCAGCATCCAGTTGCCGGGCTCTGTCCAGCGTGTCCTATTGTAATCCGTTTGTTTGTGTTCGTATCTTACTATACTAGGTTATAGATCAGTGAATTTCCCACAAGGGCAGGAGTTTTGTAATTTTTCGGGAAAAAAGTTCCAAAGAATCCTGGCACTGGCGACACTCTGCAGATGCGGGATGTTGGTATCAGTTGAAACTCAGCTCCTGAGGATGATTGCCTGTTGTGGCTGAAGAAAACAAAAACCACTTGGAGTTTCTTGGAGTCAGGCAGATGCGCTCCTGGATGTAAGATGTGAGTTGTGGGGACCATGAGTGCCAGAGTAGATATTTCAAGGGTGTTGCTACTATCAAATCGGACTTTAGTGATCGTCAGTGACCGATGAAGTTCTTCTCTTCCTATCGAAATAGTAAAAGACTATACGAGCGATTTTGCTAGGTCGTTTCGTGGTTTTATGGTAAAGTATAGTGATTTAGTGAGTGTACAAGTGCGCAGCAGGAATATTCATGATGTACGATCAGGAAGCCGTTAGCTATCCGCAAGTGGTGTTTAACGAAGGCGCCAGAGAGACGGAGTTGGCGATGTACGATTGAAGTCTATCACTTTTGTTTCCAGGGAAAGTTGAATTTGAGCTTTTGTTGTCTTTGTACTGTTATCTTCTTTGACTTTGTGGAGATTACCGGCGAGCATTGTCAGAAACTAGCTGATGACGATTTATTGACAGTTAGCATGTGTGCGTTTCAGTCCATTCATCAGATCTCGGAATATTTCTGAATGCAAGTAGATAGAGCAAGGAGACAAAGGTTTAAATGAATTTTAGGCCTGACAGGCATCACAAAATATTAGGGTGCCTTCAGGAGTAAAGAATTAGGGAATTATGACTGCTAATTGAGACATGATTCACAATTACTTTGATTTATTCCAGTAAAATTATTCACAAAACAAATGGCAAGCAATTGCAACATTAATGTGATAAGGCCTTCAAGTAACTGACGTAGGAACCGGGTGGAATGCCAATAATTGTGCCAGTTAATTAACTGTAGTCACGAAGTGCCCCGTCATTGTCGCGATGTTAATTGATAACAGACAGAACAACACAAGAGAGCACATCACACCTGTCGTTGGAGCTGGAAGCAGACTGTTCACTGTGATTAAAAACGCAAGTTTTGCAAGTGAAGCTTGAAGTGATCAAAATGTTATAAAATGGTGTTAGTTTCCCTACACCTCACTCACAATTATGGCTGGATCACGCCATGGTTTTGTCGGTGCAGGATGAAGCCACGGAGCCAGCGGGTGCAGAGCTTAGCACACTGGACTCGGATTCGGGAGGACGACACTTCAAATCCGCTTCCAGCCATTCTGATTTAGATTTTCCGTGATTTCCCTAAATCCCTTTAGGCAAATGCTGGGATGGTTGGATGATTCCTTTGGAAGGGCACGGCCGACTTCCTTCCCAAACGTTCGCTTATCCAAATGGGCCGATGACCTCGCTATTGGGTACTCTCCACTCAAATCAACCAACCAACCAAGCTGAAGGGACTGAAAAATCAGCCACTGATGGAACCGACGACCCTAGCCACTGGCAAAGTGCAAATCAGCCCAAACCTTCACGAACTCCCTCGATACATCAACTGTGGTGGCGGCACTCAGTTGTGACCAAGGTAAAGACGGAGGCTCAGATTAAGTTGCAATCAAGAAAAACGATTCAAATGGCTCAGGGCACTATGGGAATTAACATTTGAGGTCATCCATGCCCGTAGCAGGATTCGAACCTGCGACCGTAGCGTCAGCGCGGTTCCAGACTGAAGCGCCTAGAACCGCTCGGCCACACCAACCGGCTACGATGAAGAAGTTCAAGATGAAGCCCAAAATGATTTCTGCTCAAATGTTTGCTACAAGGAATCATCGCATTGCGGATTTTTGCGTCTTTTTCTGAATTCAAATTTTATGGGCTCTGGATGTTCCAAAGGCCGACTGATAAAAATGCTCCTTAGGACACGCTAGTTCCCTCAGCTCTCCGTTATTTGTTTGACGTGTAACGTTCGTCCTACCATCTTATACAGAAAGAAGTCATCCCTCTCAACATCTCTCTCTGTGACCAATGAGCTGGTCCGAAGTACGTCCTACCATGTTACGCAGAAATATTCATCTTTCTCTCCATCTCTCTCTGTGAGCAGTGAGGTGGTACAGCCGAAATTCTTTGTCTAAGTTACTGTTCATTTAACTGAGCCAGCCCATGTAATAAATGTCTTGTGTAAACATTTGAATACAACATCTCATGTCTTAAAAGCTCCAAAAATTGAGGTTAATGTGTCACGTCGTCAAAGACCCAAAATTACGTGTCTCCATTCCATTTTTGAGCTTTTTATCGGCGACTCCAATGTTTTCTATCGCTGTGTCTACAAAGCTTTAGATGCCCAGAGTGGCTTAAAAAAAAGTGTTTTTCTACGGACTGTTGACCATTTGACTTCCCCCCCCCCCCCCCCTCCTCCAAGGGCAGGCCTTCTCCTAAATGTCTCTGACTGCGAGGGTGGCGCACTGTCCTCGCTGGTCCATGTTCTTTTTGAATTATACAGAATGCTTTCAACGTTCTCTCAGTTCTACAAGGCAGGGGAATCCGAATCAAGAGTACATGATGACTAAGGTTGCGTAAGCCAGTTACCGCTAATCACTAATCCTGCTGTTAGTCATATTCCTCATCGTCAGTTACGTATTTCGTTCAGATGGGTCGTTCGTTACGAATCTGCATACGTTACACTATTGTCTACGGGAAAAACTGTCGTGTAACAATAGCTACAATTAAACTCTCTTTTTTTCGAGCACCAGTAAGTTTCAGCGGCAGAGTTAAAAGTGAATCTGGCGACCCCTGTTTAAACTATCTTTAACCCAGGGGTGCAAAGGCGTTATCTAAGTTCATCAAGGGTGAGAGTCCACAAGTACTTTCAGGTCTGCCACATCGAGCTGAAGGCATTCATTGATGATTACATCCCGCAGAACTACAGAATTGTGGGGATGTTGACTTCTGTGTTTCACCTGCCTTTCAAAACAGTCCTAGAGATTGTCTATACGATTCAAGAAAGACAAGTGTATCAGCGGTGCAGTTGAAATACGTTGGACTGCCTGAATGTGTGAGTGCTGCCCTTAAGCATAGCAGTTGTCATCTGGGAAGATACGTCTCCAATCCCTCGGGATTAGGAATATTTTATGGTTAGTGTTCTTTTGCTGTGTTACGTGCCTATTGGTGAAACATTACTCCCTGTAGGCACGTTGAAAAGTCAGCTTTGACACACATACAAATTCGAAAACTTTATGAGGAGGTGGTCATGGTAAGATCCAAACACGATGACTTGTTTCTAGTACTAGTCTGTCACGTCTCGAAGTCTCCTAACTTCGACGATTTCGTATAGCCTACCGCCACATACACACAGTTTGATGCCAGGACGTACGGCAGCAGTTGATAGTTTACAGTGGTTCATTTCTTCTTCTAATAAAAAGAGCGTGGGATTTCCTAACTGTGAGTTGTTACTTGATCAGGGTATGCTGACTCAGTAAATTGTCCCTTACAGGACTTTCCATACGGTGGGACAAACTCTCGGAGGTTCGCTGATCGTTTATGGAGAGGAATGCTTAACTAAGGTCTTCTAAAGACGTCTTATTGTCTCCACTGTAATTGTTTTTCGTAGGTCGTTGCTCCTAACATAGCCAGTTTCAACAGTGGAAGTCACTGCGGTTGTTGAGAACGCTACTGGTCAGTACAATCATGTTCCAACTCTTAGACTTAACAAAAATGGATTCCACCTTATTTATTTGTCCAAGTGGAATCTATGAACATAGTAAAATCAGTGCCAGTAAAAATTTATAAGACATTGAAGCACTAGGCCTCGTCGACGTGTGTATCTTCAACGACGCCATCGCATGTCTGTCTACAAACACATAATTAACCTGGACAATAAACTTGGCACAAATGGAACAGCACCAAGTGTGGTATTGAATGGACCGATTTTTTCCGTGGATGTCGAGTTCACTCTTGATGTTGCCACAGGGAGTACTGGAAGTGGATGGTTTACTCTCGCTATCGTCCGATGTGAGAATGCCTCGCTACCTGGATTGGAATCATTCGCCGACCGAGATGTCATCGCTTACAAGACCTGGCATTGTGGAATAGATGCTAAGAGCCAATCTAGACCTAGTTATGTATATAGTAATATACCTTTTACAGTGTATAGCCGCTCCTGACGTCTACATCTACATCATTACTCTGCAGTTCACATTTAAGTGCATGGCATAGGGTTCATCGAACCACAATCATTCTATCTCTCAACCATTCCACTCCCGAAACAGCGCGAGAAAAACGAACACCTAAACCTTTCTGTTCGAGCTCGGATTTCTCTTATTTTATTTTTATGATCATTCCTACCTATGTAGGTTGGGCTGAACAAAATATTTTCGCATTCGGAAGAGAAAGTTGGTGACTGAAATTTCGTAAACAGATCTCGCCGCGACGTAAAGCGTCTTTGCTTTAATGACTTCCATCCCAACTCGTGTATCAGATCTGCCACACTCTCTCCCCTATTGCGTGAAAATACAAAACGAGGCGCCCTATTTTGCACCCTTTCGATGTCCTCCGTCAATCCCACCTGGTAAGGATCTCACACCGCGCAGCAATATTCTAACAGAGGACGAACGAGTGTGGTGTAAGCTGTCTCTTTAGTGAACATGTTGCATCTTCTAAGTGTCCTGCCAATGAAACGCAACCTTTGGCTCGCCTTCACCACAATATTATCTATGTGGTCTTTCGAACTGAAGTTGTTCGCAATTTTAACACCCAAGTACTTAGTTGAATGGACAGCCTTGAGAATTGTACTATTTATCGAGTAATCGAATTCCAACGGATTTATTTTGGAACTCATGTGGATCACCTCACACTTTTCCTTATTTAGCGTCAACTGCCACCTGCCACATCATACAGCAATCTTTTCTAAATGGCTTTGCAACTGATACTGGTCTTCGGATGACCTTACTAGGAGGTAAATTACAGCATCATCTGCGAACAACCTAAGAGAACTGCTCAGATTGTCACCCAGGTCATTTATATAGATCAGGAAAAACAGAGGTCCCAAGACGCTTCCCTGCGGAACACCTGATATCACTTCAGTTTTACTCGATTATTTTTCCGTCTATTACTACGAACTGCGACCTTCCTGACACGATATCACGAATCCAGTCGAACTGAGACGATACCCCATAGGCCCGCAGCTTGATTGGAAGTCACTTGTGAGGAATGGTGTCAAAAGCGTTCCGGAAATCTAGAAATACGGAATCAACTTGAGATCCCCTGTCGATAGCGGACATTACTTCGTGCGAATAAAGAGCTAGCTCCGTTGCACATGAACGATGTTTTCTGAAACCATGCTGATTACGTATCAATAGATCGTTCCCTTCCAGGTGATTCATAGTGTTTGAATATAGTATATGCCACGAAACCCTACTGCAAACCGACGTCAATGATATAGGTCTGTAGTTCGATGGATTACTCCTACTACCCTTCTTAAACACTGGTGCGACCTGCGCAATTTCCCAATCTGTAGGTACAGAACTATCAGTGAGCGAGCGGTTGTATATGATTGCTAAGTAGGGAGCTATTGTATCAGCGTAATCTGAAAGGAACCTAATCGGCAACTTGTGCCATAGCCTAACAGTCCCATCAAACGATACACGTGAGGCACTCTGGTGAGTGTCTCTCATACGTGCTACCTGTGTGATGAGACGGGGTGTCCGGTGTTGCAGGTGTGCGGGCGCCGGCGACGGCGAACTGGAGGCTGGCGCGTGCCCGGAGCGTGATCCCTGCTCGCGACACGCATGTCCTCGCGGCCAGCACTGCGTGCCGCTGCGCAGAGCGTGCCTGGAAGGAGCGCCGCGGCACGCCTGCCGACAGCACCACTGCGGTCAGTAGCCGCCGCCGCCGCCCCCGCCGCCCCCGCCGCCGCCGCCGCGCCCACCTAACACGCTGCCGTAGCTCTCCAGTGTGAATCTGCCGCTCTGCAGCTGATCTTGAAATTCTCTTGCAGTTTAAACCTAAGTCCGGCACTGAGACTCAAACCCTACACTCTGGCCTTCGCTGGCAATGCTCTCACAAAGTGATCTTTCCAGGGATGGACCTCGACGTTTGATCCGAGTCAGTGGTAATCGTGGTCTGGGTATACAAGGGAAGAAGGAAGTTAGATTGAGCTTTACGTCCCAGCGGCAGACAGGTTACTACAGACTGATCACAAGCTCGAATTTTGTCTGAGATGGGAAAGAAAATCGGCCGTGCCCTTCCAAAGGAACTATCCTGGCATTTATAGAACTCATGGTAAACCTAAATCTGGATGGTCGGACACGGATTTGAACCCTCGTCCTCCCAAAAGCAAGTCCAGTTGCATGGGGGCTTAATTCAAATGCAATAATTTTAGTAGTTGTGTGTCCGGTTACGCAGTCTCGTAACCGGTTGGCCCTGAGATGTATTAGTACGCAACCTGACTGCATAAAATAACAATAAAAATGACAAGAAAGTTCTGTTAACACAACTTATGAATTAAGTCCCCTGCAGCTATAAAAGCTACGAAACAACAAAGCACAAGTGTAACTGTTCTGTGTGTGGTAGTTCGATTCAACGTACATGTATCTGGCACTGTTCTTCCTCAATACGACAAGATATTTTAAACACCATTTACAATGAACTAATTGAAAAACCCGAAATACTATAATTGCACATAGAAACCAGAATTACAAGTCTAACACATGAACACGAGCAAGATTCTTTGTTGACTGAACCTGTGACCAAGAGGCATTGTCATTAAAGAAATGTGAATTTTTTTTTACCTCAATATATATTGACTAAAAATACAGTTTGATCATTGCAACATCTTCCATCTATACATTACACCAACCGAACAGCATCTACTCTCTCGCCCAACAGAACAACAACTGCACTCGACATCCTCTGAACTAGTACTGTCCTCGACATCCTCTCAACAAGTACTGCTCTAGACATTCTCTCAAAAACTACTGCGCCAGTGGAGGCGGCGGAATAATAATCTTTGGCGCATTCTCTGGCGCTGTGGCTCAGTGTAGCCACTTTTCACAGTGGACTAACCACTGCGTCACTTTGCTCGGTGTCTAGGTATACAGTACTTCAATAGAAATTAGTGAGTCACATGTTCTGTACCAATAGACAGGTGGCTATAGTATTTATATTTAACACATGGTTATTCATAAGTACCTACACGGTTTCAGAGGGCGACTCCATGAAATAAATATACAAATACAAATGAATTTTTAATACGATTTTGTTTAAATTGATCTAAAATGAATAAAAGAATTTGTCCTAGGCCCATCCTGATTTATAATTGTGAGTATGTGATAGTTATGAAAATGCTTGTAAGGTTTAAAGTGGAAAACGTACAGTACATGCAGTAGGTAACAGTAAAGAGGTAAATTAGTATGTAATGCCATAGTAAGATAGTGAACTATTTATGCATCGCTTATGTATTGCATGCGCCCCACGTGTTTCAGGTCAGATCTAATTAATATTCTCATAGATATTAGGGGGACCACAAGCCTACCCATCTAACTCATGTTAATTTAGGCAAGTATTTGACCCATTTCTGAAAAAACTATTTGATGCAGGACCTTAATATTTTACTGTATGTTACATGATGCTAATAGAGTCAACTGTGCTAAATTCTACTTTATCCATTTTATAGGTTTTAAGAAATATTTTTAACTTTATTAACAAAGAATATTAAGTATTTTCTGTCGAAAATATTTTTTTTTATGAACTTCCTAATGGGGGAATGTTAATTAATGCAGTACGAGAGGTGGCTTTTTATGTTATGCAGAGTCTCAGAATATTTCAGTCATTTATCTATGAAAGTTTCTGATATAATGGGGCATATGTACTGAAAATTTTAGTTTGCAAGAAATTGAATTTAAAGAAAAAACTTTCGAAATTTGCTACTTACAGTTAATTAAAACTGTCCTGTTGCATATGATGGCCTTTCTTTGGCTCATTTGTCGTCTTCCTGGAAGTTTATCTTTCTTTCTTGGTCATATTAGATGCAGACCTGTCTGCATTGGCTATTCTCATTTTATTGCAATGTTGCCGCCCAGTAATCATATGTTCACCTGGATTAATTCTCAGCTTTTTGAGTAGCCAACACTTTCCAGTATTACCACAATTGAATGTAATAACACCATCATTAACTCCTAGTTACATTGTATGCATGCCTGCATATACAGTTGTAGGACAGCGGTTCCAAATTATGCTGTTGAAACATTCATTTGCGTCCTGTGTCTGTCCATGCAGACATTTCCTTAGAAGGTCATGATGAGCCAAGTCTCTGAAAATAGGTTTAATTGCTGTAATAAAAGTAGCAGGAAGAGAATGCTGGCGAGAATAAGATTCTCCAGTTGCCTGAGCCCTATAATATTTCCACCACGAATTTTCTCCTGATGGACACAATCCATGACATGGCTTATCATCAGTAAAGGACTTATAGAAGAATATGGCCCAAACGTCACTCCTCATTGGCTCCAGATTTTCTTTATTTCTCCTATTTGCCTGCCCGTAGTATACCTGCAAGTTTTCTATTTGAGTTTTAGTTAACTGACCCTGTCCGGTCAAAAAAATTTCCATCTTCTAGTTTTTTTCCAATCATATCAACAGTTAGATTTCCCAGCCTTATTCCCATACGTTTTTTAACATGGCCCACACATTCCATTTTGCTGATAATGGCATCTCCACATGGCTTACAGTTCACCACATTGTTGTATGCTTTACTGTCACCATCTCCCAAATATTTGGTGTGCCATACACATTTTGTTTCTACGGAGTTATGAAATATTTGTTGTACTTCATGAACTTCCATACCACCACTTGTTCCTCTAAACGTAGCCACACAGTTGTGTTCTTTATGTTCATTGACTTTACAACATTTGCAATATTTAGACATTATCTCCACATCTAACACTTTACCGGTGTCTACACTCGTCGCAGCCACTGCTCCATTCAGAGAAATATGTCCTCTTTCCTGCCAACTTCCATCAAGTGCAACTTCAATATCCGAACATCCATCATTTTCTTCCACTGCTTACCTAGCAGCCAGTTCCATGCTTTCCTCACTGACCTCACACACAGCTTTCTCTAATACTGCTGTCAGTTTTTCAGATTAGTTTGGTGGTTGATGTAGGTTCATCACTGTACAAAATGTTCTCCCTGCAGCCATTTCCTTGCCAGTAGATCGAAAGCCATAAACTAATCTAGTATTGATTTCATAAGGGCCACTTGCATCTGGTTTTGAATAACTCATAAATGAAATCACAGCTGAGCATTTAGTGCAAATTAAATCAACAGCAATTGCTAGGCCTTTTCTCCCACTGGCACTCTCACAAATTTTCACGCTCTGTGACCCACTACACTGTCTACATTGTACAAATTTAGAAATTACATCTGATAATATTCTCAAATTTATAATAATGTTACTGCACCCCTTGTCACTTAGAGCACATTCGTTGTAACTCTCTTTAAATGGTGAGAGATTCTTTGATGATGCGTTTGTTGAAGAATTACAATTAGGAACATCGTTGCCAGGTGACATAACCGTTTGTACAGAAAGCTTTCTAAACTTGTTTCCCCTAAATTGTCGTTTCATGAAAATGCCTTTACTTTTCGTCATCTTCAATACACACAACAAAACACACGTAAACAAGCACTGCAAACGTAAGTATAACAACTACTCGCAATCACAATTGCACAAAACTAACCAAGTGTTTGAAAGCGTGTTTTTTACAAACACCAGAAACAAAAGAATACCGACCGTTGCATTCCAAGTATAGCCAACAAACTCGGGAATAAAAAAAAAATCCTAACGTGCAATGTAGGGGACATAAAGATCTAAAATGGGTGACAGCGGGTGACAGAAAAGTGTGCGTGGCACTTAAACACACGTGGCTCTTTAAATCTTCGAAAAAAAAATTTTCAGTTAAATCATTTTCAGAGTACTGAAATAAATCTTTAATCTAGCGAAATATGAAGAAAACCGAAAATCGATTTTTTCGACCTGAACCACGGTGTGGTCCCTTTAAAAACTGACAATCACAACTTTTTAGGGGTCTGAAAGACATTAGGAATCTGTAGGGGACCACGAGGAATTATTTCATAGTTCCCATAAAAAGATCTCCCACTTAAGGTACATGCTGAAAAAGTCTATGTTGGAATAACTGGGCGATCAACAAAACGAGATTCACAGAACACAAACAGAACTGCAGGCTGGGACAAGTTGAAAAGTTGCGCGGCGGGGAACGCTATACGTGAGACCTACCACATAGTGACATTCGCCAACACATAATTTCTTGCTGTAGAGAAGAAGTGTCGCACCCACCTGTTCATGGAAACTACAGAAATACACAAAAGTGACAGTAGCATCAACAAGACAGAAGAAAGCATCCAGGAAAGTAGATCATGGATTCCCATTCTGCAGTTACTGACCGTTGCAAGTAGCAAGAGGAGAACTGCAGCAGTACCACGGAAAAGCCCTCAGACGTTGGCGCGCCAGGTACATATAATACTCTGCAGCCGCGAACTTGACTCCAGTCCACCACGAGCAGTGGAGGATGAAGCTTTGACAATGCCAGCCAATCGTGCTGGTGAAGCGTCAGAAAAATCAACAAACAAACGTCGGCTGAAGAACGCGAGACAGAAACCAACAGGCAATTTGGGTCTCCTGCTCCATCTGGCAGACTGGTGCAGCAACCGTATATAGACTATTTTTCGATAACACAGCCTTGGTTGCGGAAATATTGCTAGTGACCTGTTTAACCTGTGTCGGGTGTCATCAGATTACCTAGAGAAAGAATGATGGGAAAATAATAGATAATATAGCGGTCCCTTACTGTTAGAGGGCCCGCACAATCGACATGCAAGATGGGTTGCCGACCACTTTTCAGGAGCGCGGTGAGAAACATCGTCAGCGGACAGAAACAACAGACTTTCCAAATAAACACGGAACTACTTCTCGAGACAACATGTGACAGTGTTCCATGAATCAGAACTCATATGACTTATGTAGCACTCCGCCGACCTGGCTTTATAAGCACGCCTAAACCGTCAGACCGGCAGTGTTTAGCAACCGCTAGGAACAGCTCTCTCCAGTATTTACACCGGCCCTAGCATTGTATTCACTCGGTGCAGCATTGTAGTAGCACGTTGTGTTTTGCATTGTCTAGAGTAGATTTTGGCCAGTCTTCCATTGTCTTGTTTCCTTATTTGGTTTGCCACCACAAGAGTTGTGCGTTTTCTTGCTGTTCTTGCATTTAAAACAGTGTATGCCAAGAAGGCGCTTCTTTGTTTAATTCTAATAAAGAGTGTTCAAATTGACTGTTAGTTCTTCTTCCTGCGGACCGAAGGACATAACAATAGGTAAGGTATGGTCATATACTGAAAGGCTGTAGTATTTTACGTACAAAAATTTGTACAAACCATGGCTCGAAAGTCATTCGTACAACTATTCTGCTGTGGAATAAGCACATGTTCAGATGGAGCTAACACGGAAATTTGCTTAGACAGTCAACACGAATTGATAAATAAACCTTAAAAAGAAAAATAAATCATACATTTTAGTCTGAAAAAAACTGTATATTAATGATACAGTTTTATTTAAATAATTATTTTCTGTTAATATCTTGTGTGTGTGAATTTTTTAGTTAGTTTAGAACATTTTGATGCGGTTACAACAGAAACATGTGGCACATCATAGGTTTATTTTGTCTTCCCCTGCCTCAGCCAACATATTGCTTCCTCCTACGAAAGTCTCGTGAAAATACCAAGGAGTTAGAAACTAGATAAAGATTTGAGCTATACAAAGGCTTATTAGAAATCGTTATTTTCGAGAACCATTCGCGACTGGAGCAGGATAAGAGGTAAAAGGTATGCGAAGCATCCTCTTCCACACACCAGTCAAGAAAATGAGTTGTAGTGGCTTGTCTTCCTGTTATTAGCTACACTGAAAGAGAGAAGTCCTTAGCTCACCCAGAAATGCCGGGGCTCAACAAAGTACCCTTAGCCGTGCACCGGACAAAAAAGCATGTTAATATTGCATTATGATTCACGTCTGAGATATGTTCAAACTTTCGCTTCTCTCGCTCTAAGGGAGCTTAGTTTAAATCAACTGCAAAACTGGTACCGGACAGACAGATAAAAAAAACGACTTAATAGAAATGTCGTAAAATAACGTATCAGTGGAAGACGCATCTTACCTAATTTAGATTCGTAACACTCAGCATAGTGTAATTGCAGTAGGGGAAGACGTGTCCAATAATTTCATATTTTTCTTCAAGTCTCTTGCACTGCCATCTGTTCTGTGAAGAATATTCGGTACTGTCGCAGTCTGTCGACTGATAACATCCTTGTTCTTTGCCCAAAGTATGATGTAAAGCCTTAGGATCAAATGGAAAATTATTTCTGTTCATTCTCACTGTAAAATTTTCGAATATTGCCATTAATGCAAGAATTATTGCTATATATTCTACAAAACACATGTTATATAATGCAACAAAAGAATCTTCAGCTCCCATGTTCGAACATGCTTAGAACAAACTCTTGCCTTGAAATCTGTGAATTTATTTCATCATTAATGCACCGTGCCTGAACTGTAATAGATCGTTGTGTCTAATGCCTTTTCTTTGGCAACTTGACACTCAGATACGAGGGGTCTGATTTCGTGAGGCTGTTGATATGGGGGTGGTTTCCGAAGTAACTCAAGTTCACTGCTGCCCCTCGTCTCCATTCTTTGTTCTCTTTTAATATAAGTTTCAGTGAAATAATTTATGCAAAATACTGTTTCATGGCACACTTCGAAATCGATTTCTGTTAGTGGAAGATGTCCATTTAGCACACAGGGATCCCTCTATAGAAAAACAGAATGAAGTGACATACTCTTTATTCGATTTTTAGTTGGAAATGCAGTAAGGCACACATCATTCCCTTCTCGTCTGAAAAAGATTCACAAAAAAACCGTTTATATATTATCCGGATACGTGCAATAAAAACTGACACAGAGTGAGATTTTCACTTTTCAGCGGAATGTGCGCTGAATTGATAATTCCTGGCAGATTAAAACTGTATTCAGGATTGAGACATGAACTCGGGACCTTTGCCTTTCACGGTCAAGTGCTCTGCTGACTGAGTCACCCAAGCACGAGTCACGACCCGTTCTCACAGCTTCAATTCTGCCAGTACTTCGTCTCCTACCTTTGCAGAAGAGCTTCTGTGAAGTTTGGAAGGTAGGAAACGAGATACTGGCAGAACTGAAGCTGTGAGGACAGGTCGTGAGTTGTGCCTGGGTAGCTCAGTCATTAGAGCACTTGCCCGTGAAAGGCAGGGGTGCCGAGTTCATGTCTTGGTCCGGCACACAGTTTCAATTTGCCAGGAAGTTTCAGAAATGCTACATCTTGGAGTATCAGCTGCACAGATTTAAGATGAAAATTGAAATTAAAAACCTGTAGCAAATATCCTTTTCTATGTTGTGCAAGAATTACTTGTGGCTGTGTAACGCAATTTTGACTGAATAATGCAAGTATATGAAGCAAAATTTTAACAGTTCCTCCTCTTTGCATGTTGACTTACAGTATTATGAATAGTAAAAGCAAGTGAAAATATTTTAGTAGTTCACTGTGACTTACGTTTCATCGTATAAATATCCTACATATAAACTCCCGCATGAAAACAGTAAAATCCCAGTAATACGTACCAACGTTCGGTGTGTTCTCTGTCTCATTGTTTAAGTCCTCAATCTTCCACCCTCACTGTACGTAACAATGCACATATATCATATTTTGGACCAGCCGCATCATATTTAAGAATTTCATAACAAGAAGTGATACACTGTTTTTATTGGGTTGTCACAAAGAGTGCTTGGTAACACGCATCCCCGCAGCACAGCTGCGACAGAGTGGTTGCCTGCCTGTCTGCTTACACAATTTACACACAGTGACGTGTATAATATACACTCCTGGAAATGGAAAAAAGAACACATTGACACCGGTGTGTCAGACCCACCATACTTGCTCCGGACACTGCGAGAGGGCTGTACAAGCAATGATCACACGCACGGCACAGCGGACACACCAAGAACCGCGGTGTTGGCCGTCGAATGGCGCTAGCTGCTCAGCATTTGTGCACCGCCGCCGTCAGTGTCAGCCAGTTTGCCGTGGCATACGGAGCTCCATCGCAGTCTTTAACACTGGTAGCATGCCGCGACAGGGTGGACGTGAACCGTATGTGCAGTTGACGGACTTTGAGCGAGGGCGTATAGTGGGCATGCGGGAGGCCGGGTGGACGTACCGCCGAATTGCTCAACACGTGGGGCGTGAGATCTCCACAGTACATCGATGTTGTCGCCTGTGGTCGGCGGAAGGTGCACGTGCCCGTCGACCTGGGACCGGACCGCAGCGACGCACGGATGCACGCCAAGACCGTAGGATCCTACGCAGTGCCGTAGGGGACCGCACCGCCACTTCCCAGAAAATTAGGGACACTGTTGCTCCTGGGGTATCGGCGAGGACCATTCGCAACCGTCTCCATGGAGCTGGGCTACGGTCCCGCACACCGTTAGGCCGTCTTCCGCTCACGCCCCAACATCGTGCAGCCCGCCTCCAGTGGTGTCGCGACAGGCGTGAATGGAGGGACGAATGGAGACGTGTCGTCTTCAGCGATGAGAGTCTCTTCTGCCTTGGTGCCAATGATGGTGGTATGCGTGTTTGGCGCCGTGCAGGTGAGCGCCACAATCAGGACTGCATACGACCGAGGCACACAGGGCCAACACCCGGCATCATGGTGTGGGGAGCGATCTCCTACACTGGCCGTACACCTCTGGTGATCGTCGAGGGGAGAATGAATAGTGCACGGTACATCCAAACCGTCATCGAAACCATCGTTCTACCATTCCTAGACCGGCAAGGGAACTTGCTGTTCCAACAGGACAATGCACGTCCGCATGTATCCCGTGCCACCCAACGTGCTCTAGAAGGTGTAAGTCAACTACCCTGGCCAGCAAGATCTCCGGATCTGTCCCCCATTGAGAATGTTTGGGACTGGATGAAGCGTCGTCTCACGCGGTCTGCACGTCCAGCACGAACGCTGGTCCAACTGAGGCGCCAGGTGGAAATGACATGGCAAGCTGTTCCACAGGACTACATCCAGCATCTCTACGATCGTCTCCATGGGAGAACAGCAGCCTGCATTGCTACGAAAGGTGGATATACACTGTACTAGTGCCGACATTGTGCACGCTCTGTTGCCTGTGTCTATTTGCCTGTGGTTCTGTCAGTGTGATCATGTGATGTATCTGACCCCAGGAATGTGTCAATAAAGTTTCCCCTTCCTGGGACAATGAATTCACGGTGTTCTTATTTCAATTTCCAGGAGTGTAGCTAAATAAGGCTGATCTATTTCGTAAACAGACTTTTTATTGTCTGCAGTATACACTATTATTGCCGACAATATATTGACATTTCTATGAAACCTTATAAATGCCACTCTTCCAAAATGTGGGGGTTTCCAGGTTGATGAACTCTTCGAGGTTCAGTCTGCAGTCCTTCAAGGAGGTAAGACGTTTGCCATTCAGGGAATTCTGAAGGGAACGGAATAGAAGAAAGTCGGAAGCGGCAGTGTCTGGCGAGGACGGCGGTTGAGGTCACATATCCCACTCATAGCAACGCATCTTTTGACGGTGCACCGTAGAGATATGTGGTTTGGCGTTGTCGTGGTGAAAGACGACATCGTGTCCCAGGTCTTGTCGTTTCTCATCAATGGCTATCCTGAGACGATCCAACTAAGAACAGTATTTCTCGGACGAAGTTCGCAATGCAGGCCGCTTTTGCAGCACCACCAGATACACAGCAGAACCTTTCTCGGATGCAGCACTGGTTTAGGAACCAATTTGGTCGCTGTCCTGCCTTATGCCACAATTTACTCTTCCGGACGCCGGCCGCGGTAGCCGAGCCGTTCTATGGGTTTCAGTCCGGAATCGCCCGACTGCTACGGTCGTAGTTTTAAATCCTGCCTCGGGCATTGATGTGCGTGATGTCCTTAGGTTAGTTAGGTTTAAGTAGTTCTAAGTTCTAGGGAACTGATGACCTCACATGTTAAGTCCCATAGTGCTCAGAGCCATTTGAACTCTTCCGGGCATTGATTTACACTTCTCATCTCCACTTACCAGCCGTTCCAGGAAAGGAACATCCTGTTTGCGTCTCCATAAGGAATCACAGATGGACACGTGCTGAATCAAATTCGCGTCTCTCATTTCCTAAGGACCACATACATCTAGAATATTTACGTAACCCAGCTTCTTGAATTTCCTCGCTACAGTTGCATGAGAGACACTGAAGTCCAGCATCAACACCCGCGTTGTCATACGTGGTTTGTTGACTATCATGTCTTTAAGCCGTTCCACGACCCTAACCGTTGGCGCTCCAGATTGACGTTTGTCTGATAGGGCAAGATTGACAGCTCGAAAACGACTGAACTGCTTTTGACATGCTTGAACCGTTACTGCATCGTCCCCATGTACAGCACAAAACTTATGCTGGAACTGTGCGACGGTTTTCCCTTTACGTCAGTAAACCAGAGTGCCATTTCGGAAATGTTCCGTCTTGCTTTTCATAGCTTCGAAACACACGTTTACGCCGTTTCATGCAACGCCAGGCACAAACACACACTGACGTATACAATAACTCATCAGGCTGTCGATCTCTACGTTGTAGGAGCGGTTAGGCAAATATGTTCCGCCGCGAGGCTCGACGTGTGGGGGGTTTGTAGGAGCTATAGATGGAACGCTCTAGCAAGACGAACTTATGAGTCAACCTAATATTTTTCCTGTCTATACAGGTCGCTTTAAAGAATTAAATACAGTGACAGTTTGAGGCATCGTATGGTCCCTACCATTTAAAATGTTTTCCTAACAGTTCCTTATTTTCTACCAAAAACAAAGGTACATTTGTATTTTGGTATCATACTTAGGTCCCCTTTCCCTAACAGGAATATGGAAAGTCTCAGGGGTTTTAATGGGAGGTGGTAGGAAATTTTTGTCCCTTTTCTGCCAATGCTATTTTACCCTTTGAATAGGTACACCTTTCAAAAGAACTATAAGTGATAAAACAATAAAATTTTTACTGCATATATGTAACATATATACCTCAATTAACAAGTAAAATGAACATACCACCTCTTATGGTTTTGAAGTAAAAAGAATTTATTCTTTCATTAGTAAAATTTAACTTCTCTGTACATTGATTATTATAAAACAATTTCTGATTATTTGGTGGTTCTCAATTTACTTGTAATAACGTATTACCATCTGCAGTACAAATTGACCAAATTTCATGTTTCTAACCACATTACTTTCTCAAATAATGGTACCTGAAAGAAAAATAATGTAGTTTTGAGAAAAATCAATTTAAAGTGTAATATTACAATTCTGCTATAGTTATTGATGAGAATTGTTTACCACTAATATTTTCCTGCACCATACTGAGCATCATCTGAATCATTCTGCTCTTCTTTTCTTCACTTGGTTCCTCTTCTATTCTGACTGGCTTCTTTTGTGATTTTAAATTAGCAAATATCTGCTTTGCGGATTCTCTCTTTACCTATTTGCAGAATTTCCACTAGATTATATGCCCAATAAAACATCCAGTTTTCTAACTACACCATCACTGAAGCACAAAATAGCATCATAAACACCAAATTGGAGGGTTGTAAGCAGAACAAATATAGATTTCGGTAACCTATTCCAAATGACAGAATTCACACATTCACTTAAATATTGGGCTTTCTCATAAAGACATTTCTTCAACAAGGTATCTTTACAAAGGTCTGTAAATATGGGCTTAATTTCAGTCATTACTGATTCAGGTAAAGAATGTTTGTGGTCATATCTGACACTTCTCCTGTACTTGCATCAAGTGTTCTGATTATTCGGACGAAGACCGTGCACTGGAGTTTCATTTGTGGAAAGCTTATGGAAAAAGATAGCCCATACAGCTTTTTTCATGTTTTCTAAATTCCCTACATTTCCTCTTACGGCCAAGCCGAGGATACAAAGTTTCAGGCATTACCTCTCACCAGGACAACGCAGTGACCGACGGCCTGCACTTAATGATCGAGAGCAGTGACGTTTTCGTAAAGTTTTGAGTACTAACAGACTAGTATATCGATAGTACATACAGGATAGGAAACACCGAAGCTATAAAACAATGCAAGCATGAAATAATATACAAGGAGTAAAAGAATGCTGTGCTTTATCATTGCATGGCGGAGAAAGGAAGAGGTGGCATTTAAACCCCAGATTGCACAGAGCGACAGGAAAACCATCATGCCTCACGAAAAAATTGTCGTACTTACATAAAACAAAAATTGTTTCACGCAGGAAAGACCAGGCATTTCAAATACGCTAAAATCTAAAAATCGAATATTTGAAGCCCACTTGCCTTCCGTCTCGCCGTAAAATGATCTTTTAAATCTCTGTGTTTCTTGAGGAGATTGAGTGAGAAACAATAACTCAAAGAACAAGGCAAAAAGTTTTATCATTTGGCGCAATATTTTTGTAGAAACAAAAGAGATGACAAAAAATTAAAAATATAAGAAACAAATTTAGAACCTGTCTATTTACTATGTGTATAGCCAATCCTGTTCCTGGATGAAATTAATGTGAAAGAAAGTTCTTCTTACAAAACGATCGGCAAGACCTCCCTCCACTATTGCGGCTTACTTCCACAGTCGGAAAACCAATGGCTAAAATATTTGTACATATGAAGATGGTATCTGTTCTTTCGGACATGACGGAAAGAACAGATACCATCTGTGACCATGCAGCTCGTAAGAATGAAATTACAGTGGAATGAATACCCATAGCTGCATACAGATGCATCTCGGTGGCTCAGCTGGATTGCCGGCACGGTAGCTCAGCGTTTTCGGCCAGCGAGCAGGTTGGTCTCTGTAATTAAAAAACTGAGTGAACGAATCAACAACGAACTTGAACGGATGTCATTTGACGTCCGCAATAACCGAACACAACGATCAATAACGAACAAAATCCAAAAAAAAAATTTAAAAAATGGATAGAGCGTCTGCCATGTAAGCAGGAGATCCCGGCTTCGAGTCCCGGTCAGGGGCACACTTTTTCAACTGTCCCCGTTAACTTACATCAAAGCCTGTATGCAGCTAAGGGTATTTATTTGACTGTTAAACATTTGTGGTCGCAAACGCAACGGTAACGTCACGGGTCTTGTAGGCCACGACACGGTGCCATACAAGTCAGCTTGCTGACAACGGCCTGCTCTTGTGTGTCCGTAGTGGAGAAGGTGGAGTCGTGCAGCAGCCGGCCGCACGACCCCGTCTGCGACACCGAGGGCGAGGAGCACCCCAACCTGTGCTTCCTGCTGCACTACTGGAAGGCGCTCGCCTACCGCGGGCCCTGCCTCGTGAGTCTCTCTCTCTGTTAATGTTGTCAGCTTTCGTGTCATGTCAAGTATTCTTCAGTATTTTCTTGTGTGTTCCTTGTCTGTGCAAAGTGTTTCAAAAACGTTCATCCGATTTCATATGGCCTTATCTGTTACGTGAATGAAAACAGAAACCTGGGGTGGATATTAACTTGCACTCAGGAGTACAAAGTTTATATTTTCAAAATATCCATCAGATTCCACACAGATATATCATTAGGTTTCACATAAGTACAGTATTGGGATACTTTGTACAGTTAAATTTAGAATAAAAGTTATTACTTTCCTTTCCATAACTTAACCATAGCTAACACTTAGTTCAAGAATCATGAAAGAAGGTTGTATACATGGAAGAACGATGGAGATACTAAAAGGTTTCAGATAGATTATATAATGGTAAGACAGAGATATAGAAACCAGATTTTAAATAGGTAGACATTTCCAGGGGCAGATGGGGACTCTGACCACAATCTATTGGTTATGAACTGTAGATTATAACTGAAGAAACTACTAAAAGGTGGGAATTTAAGGGGATGGGACCTGGATAAACTGAAAGAACCAGAGGTTGTACAGAGTTTCAGGGAGAGCATAAGGGAACAAATGACAGGAATGGGGGAAAGAAATACAGTAGAAGAAGAACGGGTAGCTTTGAGGAATGAAATAGTGAAAGCAGCAGGGAATCAAGTAGGTAAAAGGACAATGGCTAGTAGAAATCCTTTGGTAACAGAAGAGATACTGAATTTAATTGGCGAAAGGAGAATATACAAAAATGCAGTAAGTGAAGCAGGCAAAAAGTAATACAAACGTCTCAAAAATGAGATCGACGTGAAGTGCCAAATGGCTAAGCAGGGATGGCTAGAGGACAAATGTAAGGATGTAGAGGCTTATCTCACTAGGAGTAAGATAGATACTGCCTACAGGAAAATAAAAGAGACCTTTGGAGAAAGGGGAACGAGTTGCATGAATATCAAGAGCTCAGATGGAAACCCAGTTCCAAGCAAAGAAGGGAAACTGAAAGGTGAAAGGAGTTTATAGAGGGTCTATACAGGGGCGATGTTCTTGAGGACAATATTATGGAAATGGAAGCCGAGGTGGATGAAGATGAAATGGGAGGTATTATACTGCGTGAAGAGTTTGACAGAGCACTGTAAGACCTAAGTCGAAACAAGGTCCCGTGAGTAGACAACATACCATTAGAACTAATGACAGCCTTGGGGGAGCCAGTCCACGCAAAACTCTACCATCTGGTGAGCAAGATGCATGAGGCAGGCGAAATTCCCTCAGACTTCAAGAAGAATATAATAATTCCAATCTCAAAGAATGCAGGTGTTGACAGATGGGAAAATTACCGAACTATCAGTTTAATAAGTAATGGTTGCAAAATACTAACGCGAATTCTTTACAGACGAATGGAAAAACTGGTAGAAGCCGACCTCGGGGAAGATCAGTTTGGATTCCGTAGAAATGTTGGAAAACGTGAGGAAATACTAACCCCACGACTTATTTTAAAAGAAAGATTAAGGAAAGACAAACCTACATTTCTAGCATTTGTAGACTTAGAGGAAGCTTTTGACAACGTTGATTGGAATATTCTCTTTCAAATTCAGAAGGTGGCAGGGGTAAAATACAGGGAGCGAAAGGCCATTTACAATTTGTACAGAAAGCAGATGGCAGTTATAAGAGACGAGGGACGTGAAAGGGAAGCAGTGGTTGGGAAGGGAGTGAGGCAGGATTGTAGTCTCTCTCGATGTTATTCAATCTGTATATTGAGCAAGCAGTAGAGGAAACAAAAGTAGGTATTAAAATCCACGGAGAAGAAATAAAAATTTTGAGGTTCGCCGATGACATTGTAATTCTCTCAGAAACAGCAAAGGAATTGGAAGAGCAGTTGAACGGAATGCACAGTGTCTTGAAAGGAGGGTATAAGATGAACATCAACAAAAGGAAAACGAGGATAATGGAATGTAGTCGAATTAAGTCGGATGATGCTGAGGGAATTAGATTAGGAAATGAGACACTTAAAGTATTAAACGAGTTTTGCTATTCGGGGCGCAAAATAACACTTGACTAGAAGAAGGGATCGGTTGGTAGGACATGTTCTGAGGCATCAAGTGATCACCAATTTAGTACCGGAGGGCAGTGTGGACGGTAAAAATCGTCGAGGGAGGCCAAGAGATGAATACACTAAGCAGATTCAGAAGGCTGTACGGCTGCAGTACGTACTGGGAGATGAGGTAGCTTGCACAGGATAGAGTAGCGTGGAGAGCTGCATCAAACCAGTCTCAGGACTGAAGACCACAACAACAAATTTCCTTTCATCAACGTTCAATATTCTCTCTAGCGGATGTACGACAAACACCCAGACATTAATATTTTGCGTGGATGTCGGAACTGCTGTATTCACTGGAGTTGTTACGCACCTTCACTGTTTACACAAAGTTGTCAGAGAAAGTGACATGTAAACTAGGTTTATCACAAGCCCTTCACGTAACAAAAATACATGAATAATAATAAACGCATACCATCCGATCACGTAACGTTGGAAACAGTGGAACAGTTTGAAGTCGTACGACTCTTACAACCGATAAATCACTGAGGCAGCTCACTGTTAAGAAAAGCTCTTACTGTACGTACATGAAATAAAAATTTTCCACTCGATCTCGCAGATTTAAAAATAGAATAAGTATATAAAAAACAGGCTCCATAATTTCCAGGTACGTTATTGTTAAAACCGAATTTTCCGCGAAAAAGAACGAGCCGTTAACCTGTTCTTCGGAAACGGAGTAAAGCACATGAAGCTCGACTACAATGAGTATCTTATATTCTTACATTGCGGCGATCCATATTCCCGCTTGAATGAAATGTAGTATCATAACTGAATATTAAACGTGAAAGATAATAGTTATCTTCCATCTGCACGTCTAGCAGTCATTCACTAATTTTTTGTGACCGCCATGATAGCCTGAAACAGAAATATCGCCTCAAAACATGCCAGATAGACATTTGAAGAACGGCTGGTTCTCGGTTGACTTATAGACGGCTGTGAACAATTCAAAATTCTGTGGAATCATGAACGGATATCCGTGGACGACCTGTGGATTCTGCCTTACATAAAAACTCACTAACTTCAAAATACTTGTGCCACTGAGCTAACTACACTATGGAACCATTATCGTCAAAAGCATGAACCGACAACTAATAAGTGGTGCCAAGATGAACTTCAATTTCGACGCCTAAGTTACGATATACCTGAAGTTTGTTTCATCATTCAAGATGCAGTCTTTTCGAATAATACTTTCCTGGAACCCAGTGGAGTAATAGCCGACTGTACATCGTAAGAGGCCCCAGTGAACGTTAATAGACTCATGTAACCCACTTCATAGTTTTATAACCAGATCGAAATAACACGTTTCTTTTGTGTCAGTTTTTTGTGTGTGATGCATTTAGGCTCCATGTTCTGCACTAATTAACTTGAGACGGCTATTGCACCTGTGGAAACAGGTAATGCAGAAAGCCTTCTATTGTTGTGATGTTACCATTCGGATATGAGCACACTGGATAATAATCGAGCCACCGTTGGCTACATACTACATAGTTATGTTTTTATTCAGAACTCACGTTTGACGTCAGTTATGTAATGATGTACTTCGTTAGGCCATTCGCAGGGAATCATATTAATTAAATTTATTAATGATGACATAAAAGTATACAGTGCACGACTGACTATTACGTTTATTTCTAAATAAAAATACATTGTCTGTCGCATCCATTTCGTTATTGATGACGGGAGAGGGATGTCTCACTAGTGAAAATAGTAATTTAGTTAGTTATTGACTAGCTCAGCCGAAAATATCTTCACTGTAAGCTCTGTCGAAACGGAAACATGTTTCAGTAGGATAATTCAGAAATAAGGTTCATATTCGGTATGACGGTGCGTCTATAGATATTCAAACGCAGTACGCCTATTGACCGTCTCATTCACCCATTGGGGAACAAATCAAACTTTTAATGAAAATACCTGTTATAACTGATATAACTGCAGTTGTTTTTATTCGTGATACCTTATGATCTACACACATTCGTGTCTTGGTTGTTTCTTCTCTGTGTCTAAGAGACTTCTCGCAAAAACGTCACATAATAAACTACCTGATGTTTTCTGCACAGTCGTAAGGGCACCACAAAGGGCCTACGCATGACAGAATAGACTAATCGTTTTCTGTCCACGTATCACACTTCAAGACCTTACCTACTGCCCACGGCGAAAAAGGCATTAATGCTTTGCTCACCACATGTACTCGGAGGAACTAACCAACCTGAAAACATACTACTACCAACAGCTATAAATACTAGTCTGCAAACGACGTAAATAGTGAATCGGTGTTGTTCAATAAACATCATCAGTCCCCAATAGAAATATCTGCTGCTGTATACTTCAGGAATAATTACTAGGGATAGTTCTATAATATCAATTTATTTACATAAAAGTCTCAGTTCCTTTAACCAGTTGTATCACATAATTTATTACAACTCTTGGTTGATGTACAGTTCGATTTCAAGACATTGTTTTGTCCTCATTGGTACCACACGTGGTTCAAAAACAGTCATAAATACTGAAAGTATATTAGCTTCGGAAAAGGCGCCTATATGAATACTTTTATTCGTTCTAGTCTGGAGTGTACAAAATGCTGATGTTTAGAAAAATTTATACATATTGCTTGATAATTGGTAACTATAAGTCAGTATGATCTGTGATGAGCTTGTCACAGCAAAAATCAAATTTTACTTCTATTTGACATATTTATTCAGATAAAATACAAAAACAAGAACAACTGTTGTACCAAAGACAACCATCTTCAAAATTTATTATCGAAGGCTAGGTGATACACGAAAACTGCAGCTGAAAGTGATTAACACTTTTTGCCTACTTTCCTTAATGATCCACAAACTGCAGTTGAACTGTGCATTCAGACGTAATCAAGTTTTGGGGAACTTTGTGACAGGAAAATATAATTTCAGCAACATATCTGGAACCACCCATAAAAAGCAAAACATTAAAGTTTTGCTTGTTTTTAGAAAACAAATCAGTGTCTCCGTTGTTCCGGTAGACGGTTACATAGTGTATGCCTGGTGACATACTTCGGAATCATTGCAGTTTGATCACTTTTGTATTGTGCTTCGGTGGATATGAATCTAGAACGGTGGCATCAACATAGCACCAGTGGGATTAATTTTATTTTAATAACTTCATTACAAACACCTAGGGGGAGCGGTACTCGTTGAACAAAATAATATTTACCTACAGCAGCAGGAAAACGTGATGAAATTTGATTTCTGGTGTAACTAGCACATAATAAATCATAACGCTTTTTACTCACCAATTATCAAGCAGTACCCATTAGTTTTTTTGTAAATTTCAGAATTTGGTACAGTGCACCCTAGAATGAATCACGACTTTTCTCACTTCTCTGTTGTGACGTAGCTAGACAAGTAGCACGTCACCACGACGCGATTGCGCGTGTGTAGTCTCAGAAACAGCCACAAGAAGGACCTCGTGGGAGTGGAATAGAGAGCACGTTCCACGCAGACTTCCGGGCAGACGTCCAGCAGAGCCTCGGCGGGGACGCTTGCTGGAACTCTGGCTGCGGGCTCGCTGAAGACTGCCGCATATGCTCAGCGGGGCAGGTTATATCATGCTGGAGGGGAGGGAGCGGGAAGTGGGGGGGGGGGGGGGGAATTCAGTAAATCCGCGCGACTGACTGCCTCCGGCCGTGATGTCGAGCTGCTTGTTAATTGGCTCGCCGGACGAGATGATGTCATCCAACGTTTGACATACTTCTGAGCGGAGCTTGGAGAAGTAGGTAGCTACCCCGTCTGGAGTGTCCTTGCGGAAAGCCGCCGTTGCCTGCCGTGCTACGTGGCTGCGCCTGAAATGTAGGCCACTGGTGAAGCCATGGTGTGTGGTGGGATGTCGTGCGGCAGGTGCCAGGGAACGTTGCACACTCCATCCATAAAAGTAATAGTACGATCACCTGTTCGAGTTTAATTTCGTTCTGGAGTTGTCCTGTTATGGGGAAACACTTGTGGTGTTTATGATCGTCTTTTAGTCATGGTGGCATCCAAGGAGACTGTATGAAGCCTTGAAATGTACTTACATGAAACAAAAGTAAAAATAAATTATGTGATGCAGCTGCGTGGAACTGAGTTTGTTGCCGGCTGGTGTGGTCGTTCGGTTCTGGGTACTTCAGTCTGGAACCGCACGACAGCTACGGTCGCAGGTTCGAATCCTCCATCGGGCATCGATGTGTGTGATGTCCTTAGGTTAGTTAGGTTTAAGTAGTTCTAAATTCTAGGGGACTTATGAGCTCAGATGTTAAGTCCCATAGTGCTCAGAGCCATTTGAACCATTTGAACTGAGCTTGTTACTCGAAGAAAATAATATTTATAAATAACTTGAATACACAGTATGTACAGTAATGCGCACAAAGCAAGCCATAGACGTGGCCCAGCATGGAACTATCTAGGTCTGTTGACTAGGAACAGCAACATTTCAGTTCGAAGTAGTGCTCGTTGTTTATTGTTACATCACAGAGATGGCTTGCTATGAATTGAAACAAATTTATTGATAACCACAGAATGTCGAGTGTAGTGGCATTTAAGTGTCTACTCGAAAGAAGAAAAAGAATCAAAACTCACATAATTGACATCTCGCTAACAAAATGGATATATATGTATATATATTAATATAAAGCAATCTATTTTGGTATTGTGCACAGTACGAGAAAATACCAGTTCTGAGAAAACTCAAAGGTTTTGTCACATATAGCTGCAGTTCAAGAGTAGCAAGGGAACTCCAAAGAAATAGTTGTGTTTTTGGGATTTTATTTCAAAAGATGCCAGAGTAAACTAGTCATCATGTGCGAATGGGACGATATAATTTCTACAAAATTAGATTTTTACGGAAAACTGAGACGTCTAATTGAAGTGGCCAGTTGATTATTCTAAGGAGCTCGGGTTCATTGTGATCTTACGTTTTCAAAGTACGCACGTGGATATTGTGAAACAAAGGTGTCGGTCAGTGTAATTGCTGTGCTAAACAGTACCTTGACGTATAGTCCTTCAGCATGATACAGGGAATGCTGACACTGTCTCCGTGTTTCTCGGACATATACATGGTGGTATTGCCATCTTGGCCTGCTCTTCAGTTCGTCTTTGCCAGCTAAAGGTGGAGCCAGATGTGCGGCTTTCGCCAAGCGCCATTGCTCGATACTCGCCTTTCCCGCATCGTGTCAATTTTTCGTGTCACATGAAGACGATCGAATGTTTGTCCACACGTGCTCGTGAAAGCTGTCCATACATGAGCTCCTCTCTCAAGTGTACTTGAGCGAGTAATCTTTCATCAATCTAATTATTCATAATTGTACTAGCACTTGTAAGGACTTGTAAGGACATATCAGACATATGAGACTACGTTATTGAATCCTATTCGTTTGTATTTCATCGAATACTATTTTCTCTCATTGATAAATTTTTTGTCTTTTTAAATCATCCTTCACTAATTATGACTTTAATAACTGATTTTTATCATTTATCTCACCCTATCACTTATAAACTAGTAGCCTTTTACCTGCAGCTGCGCATATTAATGTGTATGTGACATAAATTACACATATCCCATTCTCCCCTCTCCCTATCTTCTCTTGCCATCCTCCCAATCCACCTCCTGTTCCCCCCCCCTCCCCCCTCCCTCACTCTCCTTCTGTCTCTGTCTTTCTCTCTCTCTCTCTCTCTCTCACTCTCACTCTGTCATCTCCTCCTCCCTGTCGTTCTCTAATTTCCTGTTCCCCCTTTTCTGCTCTTCTCCTCCTCCCTCCCCCCCCTCTGACTACCCACCTTCTTCAACCCCTATTTCAGTGCATTTCCTACGTCACCCTGTTTTTCATTCATGCTCCGATGGAAGGTGTTTCTTCACCACACAGCACTCCTTTTTAGACAGAAAGTGGTATAGGTAGATGTGCCAAGTTAGGATAACATTGATCCGGATGTGGATATGGTAGACATACAAACATACCTCAGTTTCAACACACACACACACACACACACACACACACACACACACACACACACTGCTGTAACATTTTGGGAAATTGTTTACTTTTGTGTGTGAAACCTTATGAGACTTAACTACTAAGGTCATCAGTCCCTAAGCTTACACACTACTTAACCTAAATTATCCTAATGACAAACACACACACCCATGCCCGAGGGAGGACTCGAACCTCCGCCGGGACCAGCCTCACAGTCCATGACTGCAGCGCCCAAGACCGCTCGGCTAATCCCGAGTGGCGGGAAATTGTTTACATTAGTAATTGCACAGAGTGATGCCAACAACATTTCCTTCCTCAGTCCATGGCTATTTGAACAGAAATGGAACCTCCTCCCCACTATACACAACAGTGATATATTGTCGGCATCCCACGGTGCAGGTACTGATGTAAACAATGTCCTAAAATGTTGAAACAGAATTTAGTTTGATCGAACAACGGTTATAAAGTAATAAACAACCTATTTCCATTATTCATATACTAAATTCATTATTTTCATAATTATACTCTCCAGAGGTATCTAAATTTGTCGCTCGGTTCTATTAGTCAGCTAATAAGTTTTTGCGTCTATATATACAACAATGAAGTAAAGCGGAATTCTCAGCTACACATAAAAAGTAAGTGAAACAACAAAGCTGAAGCTATAAACAAGGTTATGAACGGAAATGTATTTGCAGCTGATTGATACTCGAGTTTCTCACCTTAAACAGAGTAACAAAATCCACCGTCTTCTTCCATTCGGTTTTCTCTTCTTTCTTCACTTAATAGTACGCGACAGCACTACAAAAACAGCTGCACTAATTACTAGTTTCGAATCACTTTCCATTTCGTACATGTAGTATACCGTGAGTTTTTTTTTTTTTTTACCCAAAGCGACTGTATAAAAGGCCACGTGGATCGAAGAGAGTGCCGTCTAGCGGGTAGTCCTCGACACAACGATGAGGAATCTCGCCTATTTGGCATTCGGGGACCATTCACTTATGTTGCCACATGTCTGTCGCCGCCTTAACCGTATGACAACGCATTTAAACACTGTACTGGTGGCTGTAAATCATATTGAACACAAATCAGTTAGTAGGATGGTTTTAGATATCAGTTGGCATGATTTTTGGGTGTGGTAGACCTTTAAAAGTCTATTGAATGTAGAGCAACACCACACTTTTTCCTCTGCGACTAAAGTTTATCATTTATGCAATTGCCCACATCTCGTGGTCGTGCGGTAGCGTTCTCGCTTCCCACGCCCGGGTTCGATTCCCGGCGGGGTCAGGGATTTTCTCTGCCTCGTGTTGGCTGGGTGTTGTGTGCTGTCCTTAGGTTAGTTAGGTTTAAGTAGTTCTAAGTTCTAGGGGACTGATGACCATAGATGTTAAGTCCCATAGTGCTCAGAGCCATTTGAACCATTTATGCAATTGGGATGGTCACATTGTGTTTGACCAACTGCTGTTTACGAAGAGGTAGAGTAACTCCGATTCTGTAATGAGCACACGTCGCTGCACTTAGCCAGCCCACAGGACACTGTGCGCCGAGACGTCACAGGTGGCGACCCCGCGTGTTGCAGAAGAGCTGCTCGCTGTCGGGCGCCGTGTGCGGCGCTGACGGCGTGACGTACCGGTCCGAGTGCGAGGCGCTGGCGGCGCGCGCGCCCGTCGACTATGTGGGCCGCTGCTCGGGCTGCCGGGATCCGCACAGGTGTCCGCCACTGGCCAGGCAGGACTGCCAACCGCTGCGGCCGCCCGGCGCCTGCTGCCCTGTCTGCGCAGGAGCCCTCATCCTCCTCTACAGCCGCAAACAGGTCTCTTTCTCTCTCATTTACCCTTACACTGCGATACCAGATTCGATACAATATCTAATTTCGATGTGAATACCTAAATTTTTAACGCTGCCTCAGCCATATCGACATGAAAGTATCGGTAAGACAGTATCGCAGGCAGGGTATTAATTATATATATTTTTAACTTTGAGGTTTGCCGATGACAATTTAATTCTGTCAGAGATAGCAAAGGACTTGGAAGAGCAGTTGAACGGAATGGACAGTGTCTTGAAAGGGTGATGTAAGATGAACATGTACAAAAGAAAAACGAGGATAATGGAATGTATTCGAATTAATTCGGGTGATGCTGAGGGAATTAGATTAGCAAATGACACACTTAAGGAAGTGAAGGAGTTTTGCTATTTGGGGAGCAAAATAACTGATGATGGTCGAAGTTGAGAGGGTATAAAATGTAGACTGGCAATGGCAAGGAAAGCGTTTCTGAAGAAGAGAAATTTGTTAACATCGAGTACAGATATAAGTGTCAGGAAGTCGTTTCTTAAAGTATTTGTATGGAGTGTAACTATGTATGGAAGTGAAACGTGGACGATAAATAGTTTGGACAAGAAAAGGATAGAAGCTTTCGAAATGTGGTGCTACAGAAGAATGCTGAAGATTAGATGGGTAGATCACATAACTAATGGGGAAGTATTGAATAGGATTGGCGAGAAGAGATGTTTGTGGCACAACTTGACCAGAAGAAGGGATCGGTTGGTATGACATGTTCTGAGGCATCAAGGGATCACCAATTTAGTGTTGGAGGGCAGAGTGGAGGGTAAAAATCGTTGAGGGAGACCAAGAGATGACTACACTACGCAGATTCAGAAGGATTAGTTTGCAGTAGGTACTGGGAGGTGAAGAAGCTTGCACAGGATAGGGTAGAATGTAGAGCTGCATCGAACCAGTCTCAGGACTGAAGACCACAACAACAACAATATATTTTTAATTTTTCTTGAACACAAAATGAGGGTTACTCAGGATACAAGGCGAACTTTAGAATTTATATGTTTTCACTAACCAACTTCAGTTTAAAATCGGTTACGAAAGAAGCAATAAAATCACGAAGTACAGCCCCATAAAATATTGCTTATCACGCTTTTAATGCGACGCCCAGCACTGTCTGAAAATTTAAGTTTCTTTCTTGCTACAAACAAAATACTTTTGGAGGATGCACAGTGTCTGCTCATTCAATAGATTGGTTACAAACCAGTATAGTGCCATGTTTCGTTTAATTATGTGTATTATCATTGACAGTGAAACACGAAGAATGACAAACACTCTAGCATCGACAGAGTGGCACTTCTGTATTTGTTTCGGTTGCAAACAAGTTCGCCAGGCAACATATTAGCCACCCCTTTAAAAGAGCATATTGGTCGCGTGAGAGCGTTGTAGATGACGTGTAACTAGTACCGTGCAGCGCTGGGACTCCCCACTGCTGACGTGACCTTCAAGTGGTCTGAATTTCTGGTTCTACGAAATCAGTGCAGTAAGATGGTTCACCATACAGGAGACACAGAATGGCAGCACGTAGATTTCGTTTTTAGAAGTACCTGTTATCTCACATTGAAAAAAAAAATTGCCTGATTTGTTCCTCTATCAAACGAGATTGTCCAGTGTGCCTACATGGAGTGGAGTCCCACGAGCAGCAATGTAATACGGCTTACAACTAAGTGACAAAACACGTGGGATAGCTCTTAATATCAAGTCGGACCTCCTTTTGTCTCCCATTGCACAGAGATTCGACGTCGCATGGACTCAACAAGTCGTTCGAAGTCTCCTGCAGAAATATTGAGCCACGCTTCCTCTATAGCCGTCCATAATTGCGAAAGTGTACCGAGTGCTGGATTTTGTGCATGAAATGACCTCTCGATTATGTCCCATAACTGTTGGCTGGATTCATGTCGGACGATCATGGCTGCCAAATGATTTGACGGCATTGTCCAGAATACTCTTAATACCACTCACCAACACTTGTTGCCCCGTTACATGGCGTATTGTTACCCACAAAAATTCCATCGTTGTTGGGTGCAAATGGTCTCAAAGTAGCCGAATATAACCATTTCTAGTCAAAGATCGGTTCAGTAGGACCAGAGGACCCTCTCCGCTCCATGTAAGCACAGCCCACATCACTATGTAGCCATCACCAGTTTTCAAAGTGCCTTAATGACAACTGGGGCCCACACCTTCATGGTGTCTGGGCCACACCCGAACCGTACCATCAGCTCTTAGCAACTGAAATCGGGATACATCTGACCAAGGCACGGTTTTCCAGTCGTATAAGGTCTAACCGATATGGTCACGATCCCAAGAGATGCGCTGCAGATGATGTCGTGCTGTTAGCAAAGGCAATCGTGTTGGTTGTCTGCTGCCGTAGCCCATGAAAGCCAAATATCGCCGCACTGTCCTAACGGATACGTCGACCTACATCCCACATCTTTGACGTTATTTCAAGCAACTGATAAACTCTTCATGACAGGACCTCATAGTCAAGTAGAAATTTTGGAGAACATCATATTTGCTGTTGACAAAACTAGATCTTCTCACCGTAGATATACAGTAACATCAGACGAGTGTGAAGATCTGTACACTGTGAAATGCTGGGAATTACGTGATATGTTACCAATGTTAACATAATTCACGTAAATCGCTACAAATCAAAGTTCTGACAAACAGTTTGCAAGTAAACAAGAGTGCAAACTTTCGCTCCAACGGCCTTAGTTTACTGTATTTCCACAGTTAGAAGGCCTATTTTTGACGATGATGTTTACGTGTCGGGGGATTTTAGAACCTAAAATGTGCTGAAGCACAATCTTTTGCAGTACCACTTGAAAATTGCCCAAAGGCCGAAACTGCAACCGTGAAATTAATAATTTCTATATACAATGGCGAGTATTACGTCATTTAAAAAAATTCGAGCAATGTTGTTTGTCTGTTAAAGCTGACAACTGTACGCAAACGCCACTGCTCTCGGTCATTAAGTGAAGGCCGTCAGCCAGTGCGTTGTCCGTAGTGAGAGGTAATGGCCGAAATGTGGTACTCTCGCCACACTCTTGACACTGTGAATATCGGAATACTGAATTCCCTAACTATTTCCGAAACGTAATGTCCCATGTGTCTGGCTTCAACCAGCATTCCGCGGCCAAAGTCTGTTAGTATATGAAAAGCGCAGCGGGAATAGCAATAAAAAAAAAGAAGCTGCAGTATTGGAGAAAAGCAGAGCACGTAATCTGTCTACCGAGAAAATGTCAGAAAACAGCGCTGAGTTCATAGTGTACAGAGCAGTTGCCAGGTGAAAGTGGCTGATTAGTTTTTGTTGTATCGTAATTTAAAGTTCTTTTTTTGTATTTTGTGCCTGGTGACGTGAAGTTGAACTGTTTATTAGACAAACAGTTAAGCTCGTATTTAGTTTTGTAAGTAATATCGCAGTTCTTGAAAAGCGATCAGCAATGGAAAAGTTAATCACAAATGCAACATTACACTGAGTACTGCAACGCTTATGGCGAGAAACCAGTCTGTTCTGTTAAATATAAGAAAACTGTCCTGTTATCAATGATATAAACAGTACGACTGAGGGAAAAACGTGAAATATAAATACCGACAAAAATTCCCTGTCGGAAAAGTATGTCACTGTTGAAATGCTAATTGGTTCAAATGGCTCTGAGCACTATGGGACTCAACTGCTGTGGTCATTAGTCCCCTAGAACGTAGAACTACTTAAACCTAACTAACCTAAGGACATCACACACTCATGCCAGAGGCAGGATTCGAACCTGCGACCGTAGCAGCAACGCGGCTCCGGACTGCAGCGCCTAGAACCGCACGCCCACCGCAGCCGGCAAATGCTAATTGCATCACATGTAAATTATAAATGGCCCATCTGTTTACACAGTGAATAAATGCTGTGCTGCTGCTGCTATCTCCAAACTACTGTGGCTGCTTATGCTATGATAGTTAAAAATAAAAATTCAAAATACTAGCGAAGCGATGTGCAATGCATGCTTTAAACTATAGGGGCATCGACAAAATTTCTTTGCTAACAAATCTCATTGCTGCAGTGATGATTGTCATTTAAATTTATGTTACTGAGAAACTCCGGAAAGCAAAATTGTATATGTGAACCTTGAAATAAAGAGTCGATTGCTGAAATAAATGAACAATGAAGTAACTGTATTAACAAAAATCAAAATCATTAAGACAAAATATTTTAACACTTGTAATATTAAAAATTCACCTTAATAATGGAAAAACCTGAACGAATCCTCTTTACTTTCTTACAAACAGATATGACATCCATCTTTGAAGAAAAATCAGTGAATCACACATTTTTACATTAATATAAAGAAATCTACAGTTCTAGATCCCTGACCAAATAAATTACTTCCATTTTGTTGTCTCGGCAAATGCGCTACTATACTACCTTTTGAAGTCCTCTGACTGAATTTAGAAAATCTCTATCCATAAAGGAAGAAAATTATTTCTGGAACACAGCATAACATAAAAAGGTCTTACTCCATCACAAGGTACAACTCCACTCCTCCTTCTCTCTCTCTCTCTCTCTCTCTCTCTCTCTCTCTCTCTCTCTCTCTCCCTCTCTCCCTCCTTCCTCGTCCCTCAAAGATTTCACTCCATCATTAGCAAAGGTTCTACTAACAGTCTTTCGCGGCGCAACATCTTTGGCATAGATGTTGCCCGCTATAACACAGACTCTATTGAGGCTTTATTTTTCAGCGTGAAATCCAAAATATTACCATAATTACAATATCACCACCTCAACGGTGTTCGCTAGCTCAACAAATGAAAAGATGGCAGGAGCAGTTCCCGAAGCGATTGTAAGGGTCAAGAGACCAATACTTGTAAAGAAGAAGAAGATGATGATGATGATGATGATAATGATGATGATGACGTTCTTAGAAATTTTAAAGTGAAGTTTATTTGAAAGGATAACAGCACAGATCTTTTTATTCGTATGCTGGTGTTTCTGCGTAACACACATCCTAACGATACGTAGACCCGACCGCGCTCATATTAATAGTTACATGTATTCCACTTACACGCTTTTGCTACTGCTGTATTGGTTCTCCGAATTAGTATTTCGCGATACCGTTGTATGGGATAACTTTCACAACTGTTCGTACAATAATATTATCCACCGCTGGAAGCTACGGAGAGAATGACGATACTGTTTCGTACATTGATTTCATATCTAATTACGTACACCTTACACGAAAAAAACGAATCACTGAATAAAACTTTCTCGGTTTTCCAGACGTGTCAATTCGAATAAAATGCTCGAGCTGTCGATGGCCATCTCCGCCATCGTCGTCAGGAGTTCACTGACTGCCGGGGCTGTTACGGTCTGTCGCTTATATAGGCATGATGACATCATCATGCAAATGAGATGACTGACGGCACAGCCATGGGATCGCCACTGTCTCCAGCACTCGCAAATTTCTTCATGGAGCACTTTGAGGAGCAGGCTCTACAAACTGCGACATTACGGTCATCTTGCTTTTTACGACACGTTGATGACACCTTCTTGATTGGCCTCATGGTGAAGATACACTACAGCAGTTCGTCGATCTAATGAATAGTGTCCATCCCAACATTAAATTTACTGTCGAGGTGGAGAAGCATGGCAAGCTACCATTCTTGGATGTTTTGGTTGAGTGGAAGGTAGGAGGCCAGCTTGGTCACTCAGTGTACCGGAAACCAACACACACTGATCGGTATTTGAACGCCAATAGTTTCCACCATCCTGTACACAAGAAAGCTGCCCTGAACACGTTGGTTCATAGAGCCAAGATTATCTCTGACAACGACCACCTACAGTTTGAATTGCAGAACTTAAAATGTGTTTTCGAGGAAAATGGATACAGCAAAACAGACATCGCAAACGCTTTCAAGAGCCGCCCACGAAAGACAGCTGGAGAATCAGAAGAAGAGGCCAAACGGACTGTATTGCTGCCATACTGTGGAGCAACTAGCAGCAAGTTAGGACGTCTGCTGCAGAAACATGGGCTAAGACCAGTGTTACAGCCCGCCCCCAAGATACGAGATATGTTGCGCCCTGTTAAGGACGGCATTGCTCTTCGAGTGTCCGGTGTGTATGGTGTACCTTGTGAATGTGGCAGCATGTACATTGGACAGACAATTCGCACGGTTGCGGAGCGTTGTACTGAGCACAAGTGCCATATAAAACAAAGGGAGCTTGACAAGTCGGCCATAGCGGAGCATTGCCTAGAAAACGGACATAAGATACAGTTCGAAAATACAAAAGTGTCGGCTCATGCTTCTACATATTGGGACTCCGTTATAAAGGAAGAGGCCGAGATTCGCTTAAAAAACAACAATTTCAACGGAGACCACGGATACACACTCAGCAGGGCATGGGGACGGGCGTTGGACATCGAAAGAAAGCAGAGACAGATGCGCGACGCGGGAGCGGCAGTTTCAAACGTGGCGCCTTCCCCTGGCGCCCCCTGACGTCACCTGTGCTGCCATGAGCACGACTTACGCGCGCGCGCCACATTGGATCGATCTGATTGGCTGCTGATGATGTCATCATGCCTATATAAGTGAGAGACCTTAACAGCCCCGGCAGTCCTCTGCTGCGGGAGTAGTTTCTCCCGCAGCCTCTATGACGCTTTTGACGCAGCGTCCGCCCCCACGCGGCCGCTCCCATAGGCCAATCCTAAGCGTGAGGCCCCACTATAGTTCTAGAGGTCCACACAGGAACAGCAGCTTCGCTGCTTAGCCTGTCTCCCTCCTGGTAGATGTATCCAGAGAACTGCAGTGCCGTGCAGTGCAGTGCCCCGGCAGTCCCGCAGGCCGACCACGCGTTGGCCTGATCTGCTGCGGGAGTAGTTTATTCCGGTGCCCCTATGCGGCCGCTCACATAGGCCAATCCTAACAGTGAGGGAAACAATAGTTCTTGAGATCCACAAAGGAACAGCAGCTTCGCTGCTTAGCCTGTCTCACTCCTGGTAGATGTGACCAGAGATTTGCAGTGCAGTGCAGCCCCGGCAGTCAGTGAACTTCTGACGACGATGGTGGAGATGGCCATCGACAGCTCGAGCATTTCATTCGAATTGACGCGGCTGAAAAACCGATAACGTTTTATTCATGTATGCAGTCGCGAAAGACTCCGAGGACACAAAACGAATCACTATTCACCGTACCAACCGACATAATACTTTCATAAGCCATAATTGGCGGGTGACTGCTAGCGCTTGAGCATTGTTGAATGTAACACAAGACAATGCCCCTGCCCGATAAAAGCACACTCATCTCCTAAGGTTCCAGATAACTGATGCTGCGTAAGCGGTACGATTTACTTCGTCTTACTGCTTTCGACAGTAGCACTCCTCATAGGAGTTACGCAGTGCTATCGAAAAGTCCTCTCAGAAACGACTACGTTGCTTCTCCGGTGCGCTTATGTATCAGAACAGCGGAGGAAATACTCTTGATAGCTCTTTAGACAGACTCCAGCCACACAACTAAATATCGATTTATTATCAGCAGAGTCCAGATCTTATGTAATTACGTATTCTGTTCCTTTATATGTAGTAATGAGAAAAACTAAAATATGACGAATTACACTGAAAGGACTCTTATTTCAAAATTTTAAGTTACATATTTGATTTGCAAGACAATTCACACTACAGTGGATAATTTTACATGTGTTAATATTATTGCGGAATTACTGTACAGTTCCGTAAATCCCATACAGTTTCGTTAAACAGCAAGAACTGCAAAAAATTAAATTTTATTATTGTTTTTCTCATATTGTTGTCGATCGAGTTACACTCAAAGCTAAATTGTGCGAGTTCGATGCAGACAACAATGACAAGTTTTAAACGCTTCCCTCACTTGTTCTCAAACGCTTCGTAGTCAGTTTAGTTTAAGTAAATCATGGCAGCGCTTGCGTCTTAGTTGTTGTTAAAGCTGAAAACATGAATTTCCATTGAATGTGCTTTAAACACTGATTGTAAAATGGTCATCTACCACACCTGTGATAAACGTATACGATGTACGATGAAATCTCCAACAGAGCGACATTTCCGAATCAACTTACGTATTAGGAATTTCTTCATTGAAACAGGTTCTATTTACACATCTGTATCGACAGCCACCATCATATAGTGTCTTTTGCGTTGACTCAGGGAACATATCCTGGAACAAATTTCAGGTACCCAAATTTAAACATTTAATACAGAAATACGACAACCCCAATATTACCGACAAGTCTGTTCTGAAGAAGAGTTACGTGGATTCCTGTTATATTGATATATTAGAAAAACTCAGGGCTGACATTGGCAAATCACATACTTAGGATTCTGCTGATGAGACGACGAATTCTGTAGAACGATTCATCGCTAATGTAATTATGGGCAAGTTGGACTCTGAGACTCCATCTACAACATACTTAATTTATTGAAAATCCTTGGCGGTAACAAATGGTTCAACAGTTCATTAATGATGGACTAAAGGACTACAGAGAAAGTTTTACTCATATATACAGATGGAGCTCAGTTCATTTTCAAAAGGTATAGAAATCGCTTACATATTTTATACAAACTTATTGCATGTTACGTATACGGCTCACTCAGCATTCAACAGTTCCAACTTGCCCAGTTCAGTTTCATACATCTAGAGTTACTTTATTTCGCTTCCTGACTGTATCAAGAAACTGGAAGCTTCACTTATGCTTCTCCAGGAGGCTTTGGGAATATCAGAAGATGTAGTTTGTAAGGTCAGAGATGTATCAGGTGAATAGGGTTGTGTGGTTCCCAGAAAACTGCAATCTGTGCCGAATAACTAAATTGGATACTCAAATCATGTTATTTTGTCTCACTTATCTTATGGTGAAATTGTACAGGCCTCTAAGAATATTATTTCTAGCACAATAAATGTGCACCGTTGACTTGTGAAGTTGAGCGACCTTTTGACACTTATAAAAACACTAGTTAAGCGCCACCTGCTTCCCTCGCGTAAATTAAATGATCTTCACATTTTTTTTACTTTAATGTAACTTTTACGTTGTTTACAAATCACAACATCTTCTAATCTTTTCGCACTAATTGAGACCATAGAAGTATATCTTTTTCCGAATGTACTTCTGACCGAAAAACTGTTATTGTAACTTGACTCCAAGGTTTTTATTAATCAGCCCTTTTTCGTTCTTGAGGCTATATTTCGATGGAAATTTTCATCCCCTAACACATATCTGTTTATATCTAACCAATAAGTGAATTACCAATTTCACAGATTTACCTTGAAAAATTTTTGAATGTAACCAATTATTTTCTTAAAAATTTTCATGACCTATTTCACTACCTTTGGAGTTGAATTTCAAAACACAGTGAAACACGTATTTTTTTAATTTCTAACCGAGAAGTCTAACAACAGATTTCTAACATGTAGCTTTAAAAATGCTTCCACAGTGAGCGATTTTATAAAACATTTGATCATCTATTTCACTCCTTAAGGACTGAATTTCCAAAAACACAGGAATACAAATTCTCTTACCTGTACTCCAGAAGTCAAATACCAATTTTAATAGCTGTATCTTTAAAATGATTTAGTGGTTCTTTAATAATGTTTTTGTAAAATTGCACCCACTATTTCACCCGTATAGGGGCTAAATTTCCAAAAAAGCTGAAACTCCGTTTTCATTAGTTCTGACCCAGAAACCGAATACCAATTTTCGTAGGTTTAGCTTCAAACTTGCCTTAATAGCGACATATTCGGAAAAAAATTCATTCCCTATTTCATACCTTTGGGTGCGGAATCCCTTCTTAAACGACGTCTACAGGATAAGATCAACATCCTCTCCAAATTTGTACCCCTGGTGGTTTGGCTGGGAGATGATGAGTGTATCATTCAGAACATTGCCTTATATATACACGGTGTACATTAATGAAACCAACAAATTGCAGGGACAGATTCCTGACTCGAACTGGAGAAGAAAGGTCCTGTGAACATGAAATGGACGATGTGCACGCAACGACAACAGATCGTCCCTGCAAACAGTACAGAGCTCCACTGCATTCATGTCACAAAAGATGTTCAAAATATTCTCCATCAGGTGACAGAGAAGCTATTGTATTGCGGAATACATATAATGGTACATTGGATTGCACCTTGTTGGCGCGATCCTCACGCCCTGATCTTCTAGTAGAGCCCGTCTCAGTATCCTGTGGAACCCGGCCCTCCAAATCTGGTGTACCCATAGTTCGCCGCCTCCCTCCAGGTTGGTCTGTCTGAAAGGACAAATGATCACACAGTCGCCCAGAAAAAGGCTTGAAATATTGCGTGATGTCTTTGGTGTCCCTGAGGGTACTTGATTTGGTACAGCCGTGGTGCTCCTATATTGTTTGCATCTGCTTGGCCGTATGCAGACACCATCTCGAGCTGCTGCCGACGTGAATGTCGGATCACTCTGCTGCTTACACAGCCTGCAACACACAAGAAACACACGAAGCGGAGTGAGAGGAGGAGTCATTCCACCGTGGCAACGATGCACTCCCGGACAGATGTTCATAGGACTTTTTTTCTCCATTTTCTATCAAGAATCCGTTCGTGAAATTTGATAGTTTTATTAATGTTTACCTTGTACGTATAGATACTGTCAGACAGAAGACTGTGCGTGGCAACAGAATAGTATATTAACCGGGCATCCAGTTCCACTGTCACTTAAATACTTGAACAGGAGACATGAGACATATCTGCCTCATTCCTCTGTAGCGGAGGTAAAGTGATTAAGAATTCACCCAACCGCAGCTGCTAGGACCGAGCGTCCTGCCTGCCCGGCCGGCTAAAGGGAGGTACGCATTGTGCGTGTTGCCGGCGGGTGGCTGACAGCTCTACGTCCACTGCAGCTTAAGGCCTGTGTCGGCTGATCGTACGTTCCAGCACGCACAGGACCTATCTTCAATAACCCCTTTATAAAAGCCTTATTACACTGTGCCGTCACAGTGGCTGCAGCTTCTGATAACCACGAAAGAGAACATCAGACCTGCTCCATCCTCTCTGTTCCAAGTTTACCATGGGCAGAAATTAATTTATAAAACTAATGAGAACTTTTACATTTGTGATTAGAAAATTTTTTTACTTGAGATTTCCACTAACTATATATGTACCTGTAAACTATTAATATTTCATGAACATCGGCGACATACTTTTAAGGTATATACAATAAAGAGCCGAAGAAACTGGTACACCTGCCTAAAACCGTGAGGGCAACAGCGCGCACGCAGAAGTGGCGCAACACGAAGTGACATGGACTCGACTAATGGCTGGAGTAGTGCTTGAGGGAACTGACGCCATGAATCCTGAACAGTACGTTCCAAGGCATCCCAGATATGCTCAAAAATATTCATATCTGGGGAGTTTGTTGGCCAGAGGAAATGTTTAGACTCAGAAGAGTATTGCTGGAGCCACTCTGTAGCAACTCTGGACATATGGGGTGTCACATTGTCCTTCTGGAAATGCCCAAGTCCGTCGGAATACACAATGGACATGAACGGATGCAGGTGATCACACAGCATGCTTAAGTACGTGCCACCTGTCAGAGTCGTATCTAGATCTATCAGGGGTCCCATATCACTCCAACAGCACACGCCCCACACCATTATAGAGCCCCCACCAACTTGAACAGTCCCCTGCTGATATGCAGGGTCCATGGATTCATGAGATTGTCTCCATAGCTGTACACGTCCATCAGATCGATACAGTTTAAAATGAGTCACGTCCGGCCAGGAAACATTTTCCAGTCATTAACAGTACAATGTCGGTGTTGATGGGCTCAGGTGAAGCGTAAAGCTTTGTGTCGTGCAGTCATCGGGGGTAGATGAGTGAGCCTTCGGCTCTGAAAGCCCATATCGATGATTTTTCGTTGAATGTTTCACCGGTTGGCACTTGTTGATGGCCAAGCATTGAAATCAGCAGTAATTTGCGGAAGGGTTGCACTTGCGTCACGTTGAACGATGCTCTTCAGCCGTCGTTGGTCCCGTTCTTGCAGGATCTTCATCCGGCCGCAGCGATGTCGGAAATTTGATGTTTTACCAGATTCCTGATATTCACAGGACACTCGTGTAATAGTGTATGGGGAAAAATGGTTCAAATGGCTCTGAGCACTAAGGGACTCAACTTCTGAGATCATTAGTCCCCTAGAACATAGAACTAGTTAAACCTAAGGACATCAAACACATTCATTCCCGAGACAGGATTCGAACCTGCGACCGTAGCGGTCTCGCGGTTCCAGACTGCAGGGCCTAGAACCGCACGGCCACTTCGGCCGGCGTATGGGAAAATCTCCACTACATCGGTACCTCGGAAATGGTGTATCCCATCGCTCATGCGCCGACTATAACACCACGTTCAAAATTACTTCAGTCTTGATAACCTGGCATTGTAGTACAGTATCCGGTATAACAACTGCGCCAGATACTTGTTCTCTTGTGTAGGCGTTGCCGACCGCAGCAACGTATTGTGACTGTTAACATATTATGTATTTGAACACTCATACCTGTACCAGTTTCTTCGGCGCTTCAGTGTATATGCCCTTATGTGCCTGGGCGCTATACCTGCAGAGCATACGGGTATGGTCTTACCTGCGAAAAGGTTAACATTGATTGATCGACTAGCCTAACGGTGAGCTTATATCTTCTAGCAAAAAATAAATAAAATTTTAGATTTTACATGTAATTGCTTCATTACATATACATTTACATAATTCACCAATATTTTTTGCATATTCCTGTACATACACCACTGGCCATTAAAGCTCCTGCACCAAGAAGAAGTGCGGATGATAACGGGTATTCATTCGACAAATATATTATGCTAGAACTGACATGTGATTACATTTTCACGCACTTTGGGTGCATAGATCCGGAGAAATCAGTACCCAGAACAACTACCTCTAGCCGTAATAACGGCTTCGGTACGCTTGGGCATTGAGTCAAACAGAGCTTGCATGGCGTTTACAGGTACAGCTGCCCATGTAGCTTCAACACGATACCACAGTTCATCAAGAGTAGTGTCTGGCGTATTCTAATGAGCCAGTTACTTAGCCACCATTGACCAGACGTTTTCAGTTGGTAAGAGATCTGGAGAATGTGCTGGCCAGGGCAGCAGTCGCTCATTTTCTTCATCCAGAAAGGCTCGTACAGGGCCTGCAACATGCAGTCGTGCGTTATGCTGCTGAAACGTAGGGTTTCGCAGGGATCGAATGAAGGGTAGAGCAACGGGTCGTAACACATGTGAAACGTAACGTCCACTGTTTAAAGTGCCGTCAGTGTGAACAAGAGGTGAACGAGACGTGTAACCAATGGCACCCCATACCATCACACCGGGTGACACGCCAGTACGGCGCCGACGAATACACCCTTCCAATGTGCGTTCACCGCGATGTCGCCAAACGCGGATGCGACCATCATGATGCTGTAAACAGAAGCTGGATTCATCCGAAAAAAAATTGCGTTTTGCCATTTGTGCACCCAGGTTTGTCTTTGAGTGCGCCATCGCAGGGGCACCTGTCTGTCATGCAGCCTCAAGGGTAACCGCAGCCATGGTCTCCGAGCTGATAGTCCATGCTGTTGCAAACGTCGTCCAACTGTACGTGCAGATGGTTGTTGTCTTGCAATCGTCCCCATCTGTTACCTCATGGATCAAGACGTGGCTGCACGATCCGTTACAGCCATGCGGATAAGATGCCTGTCATTTCGACTGCTAGTGATACGAGGCCGTTAGGATCCAGCACGGCGTTCCGTATTACCCTTCTGAACCCACCGATTCCATATTCTTCTAACAGTCATTGGATCTCGACCAACGCGAGCAGCAATCGCGATAGGCTACAATCCGACCTATATCAAAGTCGGAAACGCATTTCTCCGCCTTACACGAGGCTTCACAACAACGATTCACCAGGCAACGCCAGTGAACTGCTGTTTGTGTATGAGAAATCGGTTGGGAAATTTCCTCATGTCAGCACGTTGTAGGTGTCGCCACCGGCGCCAACCTTGTATGAGTGCTCTGAAAAGCTAGTAATTTGTATATCACAGAATCTTCTCCCTGTCGGTTAAATTTCGCGTCTGTGGCATGTCATCTTCATGGTGTAGCAATTTTAATGACCAGTAGTGTATTTCATATACAGTTCAATATAGTATAAAATCCGTGCTCTAATTATGAGAATGCTTTCTGTGTGCAGTAAAGGACTGATACAACGAGTGTGGGAAGGGGAGATATTGTAACAGGACTACAGAAACAAACAGGCGTCCTCCACTTGTGGCCAGGTGGAGCTATCGGTGCAGGCGGTGCGCGGCGACTCGCAGGCGTTGACGGTGCGGGCGGTGGTGGCGGCCCTGGAGCGGCTGGTGGCGGTGTCGGAGTGCGTGGTGCAGGGCTACGCCGGCGTGGGCCCGCAGCTGGTGGTGGTGGTGAGCGCGCGCACGCCGGGCCGCGCGCCGTCCAGCCTGCAGCTGGAGGCGTGCGCCGCCGAGGCGCGCAAGCTGTCTGCGCAGGTGCGCGCGCGCAGCCCCAGGCTCGCCGCGCAGCTGCCACTCAGTCTGCTGCTCGCCGCGGAGGACGTGACTGCCGCGCCGGAGGCGTCCTCCTCGCCGAAGCCTGCCGGGACCGGCGCCTGGCTCCTCGCCCTCACCGTCACGCTCTGCCTCTGTAGAGGCTGCACCAGGCTACATACACATCAGGCGTCAGTGGATTAACTGAACCACCGAAGTATCGTTTGCGTTGTAACGTGGGAGAGCTCTGCATTTTGCCCGGGAACCGGAAGTGTGAAATTTGTATTTGTACTCTTTGAAGCACCGTAACGTTTACTGTGGTGCGTACAAAGTTTAGCTGTGTCTTCCCTCGTCACTCCTTACGAAAAGGTGTGTTATAGACATAATTTCTGGGCTTCTTCACAGTCCTGGCCGGCTTCTGATGGAATACCATTCAGCAGTTTCGTTACGCCGCTGGATAACATGCAAGATACTACTTCTATTCACAGTCGACTTGTTTTCGAGCTCTGGCAACAAAAAAGAATCACAGGGACTTAGAGGCAGCAAAAATTCATTGCTGGAGAGGACAATGCGCCAGCATTATTTGCTGTGGGGTAGCATCAAGTACATGCAATGCCCGGTCACAAGTGCGGTGAAGAGTATACTCAGGTTTTAAGGGAGAGAAGGGGAAACTCATACAAGTTCTGCAATAAATGTCGAAATAGCAATGAGGTTTTTAGACAAGTGACCCTTGCTTACACTTACTAATAGTCCATTTACGTCACATGTTGTGGGTTTATTCGGCCGATACTGAATGTATGCATCAGTAGTAGGGCGAGGTTCTCGCCATTTTTTCTTGAGGTTAGGTTAGTGGACGTAGCACAATTGGCCTATTTTCCCGCAAAAATCCGCCATCTTGGATGACGTCATACGATGTTGCCAAGTCTACGTGCCACCATCTTGCATGACGTCATCACCGCCATCTTGAATGAATTTGGCAACAATGCAGCGTCTCTTGGCGCGAACCTTGCCCTACTACATGCATCTGCCATTTTGGTGGAGCAGGATGCGATCTCGGTTTGCCAGAATCTTTTCCTTGTCGAATGTGAGGTGACTGTCTCTCATTGAGTACGCCCTCGCACACGCACCACCCTCTTCCTGATTCTGTCAAGAAATTTTACTGGTAAAATATCTTGGTGAATCTGCTGTAGTCGAAGCGCCGACTTGGAAATGAGCGTCGATTTGATTTTGCTTTTGATCCATCTCGGTTTCTCGGTGTGGGGAGAATTTAGAAGGCTCTAGTTCCGTTTTTTTGTTATATTATCTTAGCATCGTATTCCAAAAAATGTCAAATGTGTGTGAAATGTTATGCGACTTAATAGCTAAGGTCATCAGTCCCTAAGCTTACACACTACTTAACCTAAATTATGCTAAGGACAAACACACACACCCATGCCCGAGGGAGGACTCGAACCTCCGCTGGGACCAACCGCAAAGTCCATGAGTGCAGCGCCCTCAGACCGCTCGGCCAATCCCGCGCGGCATCGTATTCCAGAATACATGATACGTCACTTTTGATGTAGTCGAATAACAGCTCTGACTCCTTTGCAGGTGGTCATTGAATATTCTTCCCCTTATCATTTTCCCAAGTCGTTATTTGGCCCGATTTCTGCGCAATTTTACACGCAGTCAAATTCCGTGTATAAGTTTCGTGAACGCTAAACAACTTCAAATTTATCTCGCTGGTCAGCGTCCACGTCAATGGATGGCCTTACCTCACCAGACACGCCACTCGATCTGTAACGGCATTCATTTGCGACGAGGAAGATCTTACCATATTTGTATTCCAGCCTCGGACAGCTGTAAACGACTTGTGCCATCTCAACACTTGATCTTGTGTAGGAAGCGTTCACTTATGGTAAATACATTAAGGTAGGTGCACTTTTATGGCTGCGTGTGGTGTCAAAGGAAGGGTAGACTCATACACAAAAATCTTTCACAAGGTTTCCAAAACGAGTATGGCTAGATTATGTGTCTGAAAAATGTGTCAAATTCGAGACAGTGTTTCTTACGAAGTCAAAAATGTTTCAACAGTTTTTAACTCAGAATGTGCTGTACAGCACTTTTTTACTGCCCTCTCCTTTCCCCTCTAGCTTCCCTGTTCCAGGGATTACACATCCTCACACAACAACCAAAGGAATCGCCGACTCACTCTCTTTGTAGGAAACAGTGCAAATAATTGCAACTTCAGTTAAGATGTCATATTATGATAGGCAAACTTGTGACTCACTTGTTTGTCATCTACTAGAAACAAAACACCCACCAGGAATTGCAGACCATTACAACCATGCTTCCAAGCCCTTGCACCTAGGCTAAGATACCGAATAGTGATATACGAAACTTATAGCCTTTTAACTTAGAGAAAAATTCCCCGTGTGAGACATTTGCTGTGCTGCTATGAACGAATTCCTTCAACAGCAATCAGGTATGCTAAACACTGACCAAACAACCGTCCTTAGTTGCAGCTCTAGTCGTTCTCGAACTGTCAGGCGACTAAGTGAGCCAACACAGCTACAGACGAGAGCATTATAAAGCTAGAACTACGGAAATAAAACTGTTCAATTTCCATCATAATATGTCATTCCAAGACTGGTTTTACGTTATTTATGTGCATTCTCTTTCCGGTCAGAGCTATCACAACTGCGGGCCTACAATTTTATTGGGATTTCAAGTGCGGAACTATGAGAAATCACTGCCAAGGACAATTTAGTTTTAGAGGAAGTTATTTAATACTTTTACCAGTAGAGAGGAGTAAAAATACTTTTCTCATTTAACGTAATGGTCACTGGAGGCCACTTTTCTGCATCATTAAGCAGATGATCTCAGAAAATGTTTAAGACAGCGGTTTTGAACTTCTGCCATTGAAGTAATGTCTAAAGATTTCAAATAACCTCCCTTCCTGCAAACAAAGAGCACATCACAGTAATAGTGAAGAACCTTCCGTTGGTAGTTGTTACCAATGATAGCATTGTGATTTTGTGTGCCAAAGATGTTATGTTGTATTTTCTGTTGGTGTCAATATTTGTTTATACATACACATACTGATGATTTTGTATTTTCTGTAAGTTTCCATTTTCTAGTCTCCCTTCACTCAAAGATTGTGCAGTATGTTATGAATATTAATTTCTAAAGTATAAACTTGTTAGCGATGTTAATATTTTTGTACAGGAACATTTTATGCTTTGAGATCTTTACGTTTTGCTAAAAATACAATTTTTGATAAATATATGCATTTTGTACAGACGATTTTTATACATATTTTCCTGTAACGTATTTTTATCCAAAATATTATGTACTGTATCGTATTTAATTGTGAGCTTTTAATTGCTACCCACCGATTTATGATGAAAACATGTACTGCATCACTGAGAGGGTGTTCTTTCTTCCTTATTCTATAATCAGTCAAATAACTGGTTCGTGAACAATAAATTTGCTAACTTCCAGCGAATATACCGCAAAATTACCTCATGTTAATTGTTCATAACTGATGTATCAAAGTTATAGGTCTACCAAAAAGTCTTTTACAGTTATAGATCTAATACGATACACCGTAGACTTCCTTCTTTTCCTTGTCCTTACGACTGACTCAAAGTCTCCCTCCCGTGAGATATTATCTTACCACCAGTTGAAGTCCTTCTACGTTAATTAACACGCATACTCTCATACTGGAAAGGGCGACAACCACTACTTTGTTAGAAATAAATGCACACGTCAGGAAGGACCGCAATTAAGCCTCGATGCCAAACATTTGACTTACCATTTTTGATACGCCTCGTTATTCATGTACAAAGATGATGAATACCAAAAGTTGTGGAACAACAAAGTTCTTCGGTTTTATATCCGAGTAATTCCTTGAAATTTCGAACAAATATATAAAATTAGTGTCCTTTTACTTATTTTTCTTGTGTGTTTTCCCCGCATCACTGCAGATATCGTGTTATATGAACTGATTTGGAACGGTTAATTTAAGGACTGGACGAATGCCCTTCCTGTCAGCGCCCCATTATCCCCGGGGATGGCATAAGTGTACCAAAACCATCAACGCATAGTATTATTCATGTGAAACTGAACGAAAGTTTCCAAAATTTATGCGAAGTGTTTATCAGAGGCAGGAATAGGGTACATCTTTGCTTTCCTGAACGTAAATTAGATTCACAAACACAACAGCGTGTTCGTTAGCCATGTGATGCAGAAAACTTTCACTGTTACCATTTTAATTTAGGGTACAAGCTCCTTTAGTAAGCACTTCTGTCCGGAGTTTCTCCAGACACGTCTTCGGCCTGGAATCTCATTGACTGGAGGATAATTATTTTAAGTAATGAGTCCTGCTTCAAATTTAGCCCTGATGGCCAGCGAAAACGTGTTTGGAGGCGCCCCAAAAGCGGTGGATACAAACTGAGTACCACCCTCCATACGGCCTGACAGCCAGGATCGGTGATTTGTGGGTGCCGTTTGTTGTCATAGCAGGACCCCTTTCGTTGTCACCCACGGAACTCTCATAGCACAGCGGTACTTTGACTATATTCTATTATCCATTTTTTGCCTTCATGGCAAGCCACCCTGGGCTCACATTTCAGCAAGATAACGCCTGCCCGCACATAGCGAGAGTTTCCACTGGTTTTCTTCTTTCTTTGCGAGCAAGGTAGCCGGGTCTCTCCACAACTGAGAACGTTTGGTGCATTATAAGCAGGGCCTCCAAGCATTTCCTGATTTTAACGATTTGATCCGCCAATTGGACAGCATTTAGCACGGTGTCCATCAGGACATGCAACAACTCTGTCATCCAATGGCAAGCCGAGTAATGGCTTGGATACGTGCCAGAGGCGGACCAACGCTCAATTTGCGAAGCTCTTTCTCTTGAATGAATCATGCAGTTTTCCTGTAATTGTAAACATTTATCTGTCTGTACATAGGCCTATACACCAGTACAGCACATCTACCGATTTCCGTCGCATTCGGCGAATTCCTTCGTCGAGCTTCTTTCTTTTTTTTCTCTTAGAGTGTATAATGAACTCTTTTGACATGACCAGATATGCTTACATCATCGAATTGATATCTTGGAGTTTTACAGTTTCAAAAAAATATCCGTTTATATAGACAAAGAGGATTAAGGTGCTGTAAGCGAAAGCTGAGGCGCGATAAAAGTGTAGTGTAGCTACTTTTCAAGAAGTCTCTGGACTTCATTCTACAATTCAGCAAAAAAACTTCAATATTTAAACTAATTCGCCGTTGCGGTTTCCTTTAAACTACTTTTAAACGACAGTTATTCAACAAAATAGCACGGCATATTTTTATTGTTCCACCTTCTGGCTTATCCGTTGTCACGCTAGTGCCAATAAATAACTTTATACTGTTGCATGGCGTCAAACAATGTCGCAAATCACTGCCTTACATACTTTCGTAGTTACTATAGACGTCACCTGTTGTTTAAGCGCACAATCTGAATTATGTTGCAATAACCACGATTTCCATTTACATCAAGCGTAAACACCAGCTCGTGTGGACAGTTAGAAAACATTACGAACGCTGTTTAAGACATTTGCGACTGAATTCTGTGACACTAAAATTAAATTACAGGGCTATTCACGAAGATGGATTTCAAACTTTTGTTGCTTCCAAACTACAAAAGAAAGAAACACAATTCCAACTTTGCTGGAAAGGAAAAAGTTCAAATTTTTATGCATTCAGTGTGAGCGCCATGTCTCATACGACGAATATAAAAAAAATGGTGGCTCATTTTCTCCCATACGAAGCAACTGATCTCTCGTTATCGTATTTACAGCTGGTATAATGAGATATTGAATTACTCTAAGTACGTACGACGTTACCTTAATCACGCCATTCCAGGTCGTTGCATTGGAAGAGGCCGAGCAGAAGAAGAACTTTATCGCCGGTGGCTTCCCAGGTCTCCAGATTTCACACGTTATGACTTTTATCTGTGGGGTTACGTAAAAGACCCCCTATACATGACGCTCATGAAAGTTTGCGGCTTCGCATTGCTGCAGCTGTGAATTCGATAACGAGACACGGTGCTCGCACTGAATGCACAACAATCAGATCTTTTCTCGTTGCAGGAACGTTGGAATTATGTTTGTATTTTTTGTAGTTTGGAAGAAATAAATGTTTGAAATCTGTTCCTTCTTTTTGAATACTTCTCTAGTACGGAAAATGGACGTAACAGGACCACTGGAAGAAATGCCAATCTGCCCAGGAGAGTGGTACGCATAAAACTATTGTTTTTCGGTATGAGCTTCTGTGATTTACAATATACAGGATCCACAAATTAAACAACACAGATACACATTTCCTCAAATACCAAAGGCGCTTAATGATGGAGAATTTTTGTAAAATTGTGTCAGTGGTGATTTAAACAAACGTATCTAGTATGTCGAAAATTGACTTAACGTTAATTCATGAAAAGAAGTGAAATCGGCAAACAGCCTTTATTAGCAATGCTGTTTACTAAACAGCGACGCCAGCGTTCAGGAACCGATCGGTTCACACTCAGGCGGCTGTTAACCTTAAAAATCGCAATCAGCTTCTAAGTGTGATGTTTGATGTTGTAGCAAAATAATCTTTGGATAGTATTGCCATCCAAATTCCTGCGTCATTTTATACCAATGTTGTTTTTGAAAAAGTTCATATTTTCTCATAAATCTAAGTATCATTGAAGATTTTTTTAACTTTGAAGATGCAGACGGCTTACATCAACACACACACACACACACACACACACACACACACACACACACACACACACACATATCTAAGTAATCGATCGAAGTGGAGAGGCTAGAGATGCGACGAATAGAAGGAGGTCCTGAAACAAGATTACGAAACACTGGAGCTACTGGATGTTCAACTCTTCTCAAGTATAAACTTTACCCCTGTGACTTAACGCGCGAACATCGTCTAAGCCCACAGACCACAACTTGAGGCTATTTTTTCTGGATAATCAGTCCGTAGAGTGCAGAGTTCTCGTGGGTTGACCACAAGACAGGCCGCCAGCCTCTACTATTGCATGGTGCAGGCTACTGACGAAGGGAGTGTGCGTAAGTAAATTAAATTAGTACCTTCGACATCAGGATCGGGTTATTCAGAAAATTACCTTTCGTTTGACCAGCCTCTCGAATTGATTACATTTTTATTTGAAAAGTCGTCATAATTTATTCATTCGCAATCGATCTAATTTTCCGCGACCGTTTGTGATCACCATCGACTCGCTTAACCAGTGGACTTTGGGTCGAGGGGCGGACGATTTTCTGGTTTCTTATTTAGTTAGTTCCACAACATGGCAATATGGTGAATACTGGCTGAAACTATCCATCCGTTAATTCGAAATTGAGGCTACGGATACTTACCTCAGAAGGACATGAGGCCATCTGCCGATTTTGCGGAAGTTACAGCCTCCTCAGCAATCCCAACCCCTGGGCCACGGGCTCTGGCCGCTGAGCACTCGAGCTAATGGTTACTGCGACGCTCGTTTGATTGACTACACCGCCTTCTTCTTGTCTGCAGACACTTATTGTGTCGAGGGCTCTTCGGCTATAAAAGCGACGAGAGACGCCATGTTCACCCGGCTATGACTAGTTGATCGAGGTGAACGGAGTTGAGCAGCTAAGACGGTCGTGAGTTCGGGACCAGCCACCAACGCAGCGTTGATGAGCATGCTTTGTGCACCGTTTGCCGCCACGTACCGCTCTGTTCACGAGTTCGCAGATCGTAAAATTGATAAGAGTTCGCATTCATTAACTTCGTAGCTGTACTGCTAATAGTCCAGTACGTAATGAGATGCCCTGCTAAGCCCGCAGGACAGGACAAGGAGCAGGAATTACGGAAGGGGGCCAGAATGAGCGGCTGTCAGTTGCACTACAAACATAACACTTTATTAGCTGTTCAAACATTACAGCGTAACTTCTCAGCTTTACTGCCGAGAGAAAAAGTCTTTAGTTCTAAAACGGCTGAAGGCCCATGAATTAAATACAAGGAGAGATGCATCAAACCAGTCTCAGAACCGAAGATCACAAGAACCACAACACACACACACACACACACATATATATATATATATATATATATATATATATATATATATATATATATATACTCCTGGAAATTGAAATAAGAACACCGTGAATTCATTGTCCCTGGAAGGGGAAACTTTATTGACACATTCCTGGGGTCAGATACATCACATGATCACACTGACAGAACCACAGGCACATAGACACAGGCAACAGAGCATGCACAGTGTCGGCACTAGTACAGTGTATATCCACCTTTCGCAGCAATGCAGGCTGCTATTCTCCCAAGGAGACGATCGTAGAGATGCTGGATGTAGTCCTGTGGAACGGCTTGCCATGCCATTTTCACCTGGCGCCTCAGTTGGACCAGCGTTCGTGCTGGACGCGCAGACCGCGTGAGACGACGCTTCATCCAGTCCCAGACATGCTCAGTGGGGGACAGATCCGGAGATCTTGACGGCCAGGGTAGTTGACTTACACCTTCTAGAGCACGTTGGGTGCCACGGGATACATGCGGACGTGCATTGTCCTGTTGGAACAGCAAGTTCCCCTGCCGGTCTAGGAATGGTAGAACGATGGGTTCGATGACGGTTTGGATGTACCGTGCACTATTCAGTGTCCCCTCGACGATCACCAGAGGTGTACAGCCAGTGTAGGGGATCGCTCCCCACACCATGATGCCGGGTGTTGGCCCTGTGTGCCTCGGTCATATGCAGTCCTGATTGTGGCGCTCACCTGCACGGCGCCAAACACGCATTCGACCATCATTGGCACCAAGGCAGAAGCGACTCTCATCGCTGAAGACGACACGTCTCCATTCGTCCCTCCATTCACGCCTGTCGCGACACCACTGGAGGCGGGCTGCACGATGTTGGGGCGTGAGCGGAAGACGGCCTAACGGTGTGCGGGACCGTAGCCCAGCTTCATGGAGACGGTTTCGAATGGTCCTCGCCGATACCCCAGGAGCAACAGTGTCCCTAATTTGCTGGGAAGTGGCGGTGCGATCCTCTACGGCACTGCGTAGGATTCTACGGTCTTGGCGTGCATCCGTGCGTCGCTGCTGTCCGGTCCCAGGTCGACGGGCACGTGCACCTTCCGCCGACCACTGGCGACAACATCGATGTACTGTGGAGACCTCACGCCCCACGTGTTGAGCAATTCGGCGGTACGCCCACCCAGCCTCCCGCATGCCCACTATACGCCCTCGCTCAAAGTCCGTCAACTGCACATACGGTTCACGTCCACGCTGTCGCGGCATGCTACCAGTGTTAAAGACTGCGATGGAGCTCCGTATGCCACGGCAAACTGGCTGACACTGACGGCGGCGGTGCACAAATGCTACGCAGCTAGCGCCATTCGACGGCCAACACCGCGGTTCCTGGTGTGTCCGCTGTGCCGTGCGTGTGATCATTGCTTGTACAGCCCTCTCGCAGTGTCCGGAGCAAGTATGGTGGGTCTGACACACCGGTGTCAATGTGTTCTTTTTTCCATTTCCAGGAGTATATATATATATATATATATATATATATATATATATATATATATATATATATATATATATATATTCACACAGGAAGCTCTAGTCTATAACCTTAAATAATATTTAAGGCCAGGTGATGTAAAACTTGACTAGTTAAAAACAACATAACTTCAATTACCTTTCAATAGGCAGAAGGCCCAAGCTTCATGACCAATAATAAACCTTACTCCAAAATGGCTGAAGGCCTTTGTTTAAAAAAACTGCAAACAATTTTTCAAGGCAAAAGGTCCAAAGCTTTTAACCTTAAATAGTATTTAAGCCCAAGTGATGTAAGACTTGATAAGTAAGAACCCAAAATTTTAAATCGGCTGAAGGCCCATCATTTTAATAACAATACACCTCCAATAAATTTTCAACAGGCAGAAAGCCCACAGTTTTATCTTCCAAAAGGTAATACCTGGTAAGGAGAATCCTTAAAACTTAAAGTGGCTGAAGGCTGATCCTTTTAAAAACTGTACACTACAATAAATTTTGAACCGACAGAAAGACCACAGCTCTATCTTCCAAAATGTAATACTTGATAAGTAAGATGCTTAAAACTTAAAGCGGCTGAAGGCTGATGCTTTAAAACAATACAATTCATTTTCAACAGGCAGAAGGCCCAAGCTCTATCTTCAGACAATATAAGACTCGCCCAATTAAAAAAAAAAAAAAAAAAAAACTGACATTTAAAACGGCTGAAGTTCTTTGATTTTAAAAACACAATTAAAAGCATACAAATGTCAACCATCAGCTATGAGCCATTAAAAATACACAATTAAACGCCAACAAGAACGGCAGTGTAGGCAATAGCCCTCAGAACTTTCCATGGGGCTCGGTCTGCCCTTGAAATCTTAAGTTCGCTTAGATGAGACAAGAAGTCGGTCAATCTATGCTCGATCCGCCGGCAACACAACCAAGAGACAGTCAGGGACCCACCGACAAGACGACTTGCTAACCACTGACAAATATACGAAAATTCCAAAGCCAAACGTTACAGACATAGCCGCCTACAACCAAAAATACATTAAGCTGCCAAAAACTACACACCATGTTGGACAGTGGCAACAGGTGAGAAAAGGCACTGCCTTAATTTACGTCAGCGAACAGGGCAGGTAACTGGAACGCTAACGGCCACAAGGCAGAAAATTCCACTATAGCAAATTCCACCATGGCACCAACTCGAATACCCCCTGTTGCGCCCAGGAATACTGCCAACAGCGAACTACCAACCAAGGGGACAATGTGGACAGATTTGGCTTCGCTAATTAAATCACCACTCAACCCTAATGTCCTATATTGGTCAGCCACGAACCTCGTAGCACTCGGAAGAGCTCCCACCCGCTCCGACACTGCGTAGAGACCGCCAGCGGACCCGTCCGACTGCACCGCGCGGAGGTTTCCTCGCTGATCCATACTAACTGGCCGAGTCCCTGCACACTGCCGAGCCGGGACTATAAACACCAGACCAAAGATGGTATAGGGGGCAAATATCGATACACGCCGCTTCTTCTACAGGTATAAAGAGGAAGAACCATGGCATAACTGCAATAACCATGGGAAACCAAACACAGAGTAACAGCCAAGTTTTAAAGCAAGCCATAAGCCGGGGTCAGCACGGCTCATGTAGTAGACACGGCGCTATTAAAGATGAAACTGGAATGGCTGTTTCAAGTGCCCTACTCGGGCTTTCGTCACCGTTCCTGCTAGTGAACAAAGTTCTTCATGTTTCCTCTCCTCGTTTTCTCTCATAGTTAAGGACTGGACCATTTTAATTTAATTCTTATCGTGTGACTGAATTTTTCTATTTTATATTCTTATCCCGCAGAAAGAAGCTACAGGGCCTGGCATTCATAAGTCTACAGTTACACTCGTTTGACAAATTACGTCACCAGTTTATTGTCTTTTCGGAGGAATAATATATAAATATTACCACCACAGAAGCCTTTTCGATTACCTATACATTCCATCTGCTGTTCTGTTGATAGTGTTAATTAATCATAAACTGAACCCCTGCTAGAGGAGAATTAGTACGGTGCCAGCCATGGTTGGGACAGCAGTCAACAGGTAGGTGAATGACAAACCACACCGCTTGCAGGAAAACAGAGAAATCGTCAGCACAAGTAATTATTTTGTCACACCTCAGCATATTAACGTCAACTCGTATACAGCAGCCAAAAACACGACAAACCTTCTGACTGCTTTGATGTGGCCCGCCACGAATTCTTCTCTTGAGCCGATCTCTTTTCCTCAGAGTAGCACCTTCTACAGGTCCATCAGCTACGATGGAAGCTATTCCTTGTTGTCGTAACATGCACCCTGTCATCTTGCCCGTTCTTCTTGTCAGTGATTTTCATATTCTTCTTTCTTCATCGATTCTCCTGATGCCTTACCTTACCAGTCCACATAATTTTCAACATACTTCTGCACCACCACATCTCAAACGCTTAGATTTTCTTCCTTCCCAGTTTCACCATATTCCATGATTCACTATCATACAATTCTACACCCACCCCAGGTAGCTGAATGGTCATCCCGACAGAATGTCAATCTTAAGGGCCCGCGTTCGATTCCCGGCTGGGTCGGGGAGTTTCTACGTTCAGGGACTGGCTGCTGTGTTGTCCTAATCATCAGCATTTCATCCCCATCGACGCGCAAGTCGCGGAAGTGGCGTCAAAGCAGAAGACTTGCTCCCAGAGAACGGTCTACACGACGTGTATTTTTGGTGCAATTCTATACTCCAAACTCATATTCTCGCTAAATTTATGTTTCAAATTGAGGCCGTCGTTTAATAGCTGTAGACTTATTTTGGACAGCAGTGCCCTCTTTCACTGTAGCAGTCTGCCTTTTTGTGTTCTTCGTTTCGTCCATCATATGTTATTGGACTTCCAAGTTAGCAAAATTCCTTCCCTTTGTCTACTATGTGGCCGCTGCTGTTGATTATTACATTTAATCTCATTTCTGCGAATTCTGAATATCCCCGTCTCTCTTCTGTTTACTCTCAATCGATATTCTGTACCCATTAGACTGTTCATTTCATTTAGCGAGTCCTACGATTATTTTTCACTTTCGCTGAAGATGGCAATTTCATCAGTCATTCTGATCTTCGATATCCATTCATCTGAATTTTAACCCCACTCTTGAAACATTTGTTATAGTGTCCCATCACTTCCTCGATATATAGATTGAGCTTTAGGGGTGAAAGACTGCATCCTTGTCTAACACACTGTTTAATCCGAACACTTAGTTTTTTGTCTTCCATTCTTATTGGTCCCTCTTTGTTCTTGTAAATGCTGTACATTACCCATCTTTATCTTTAGGCTAATAATGTTTTTCTCAGAATCTCGAACGTCTTCCGTCATTTTGCACTGAAGTACGCTTTTAATAGATCGACAAAAACTATGAATGTGTCTTGACTTTTCTTAAGTCTTGCTCCTGTTATGGAGCCCGTCAGAGCAGCCGCTCTGGTTCCTTTTCTTTTCCAAAAGCCAAACTGATCGACACACAGCAGTTTATCAATTTTCTTTTCCATTCCTCTGTATGTAATTCTTGTCACAGAAATTGTTAGGGTAATTGTTCTTTACTTCTTGCATTCATATATCCTTGCCATTTTGGTTATTAAGTGGATGATACTTTTTCGACAGTATGATGGTATGTCTCGAGCTTCACAGATTCTACACTCCAACTAGAATTGTCGTTTTGTTTCTAATTCATCCTTAGATTTTAGAAATTTCAAAGAACTGTTATCTTTTCCTTCCACATTGTTTGAGTCCAAGTGTTCCAAAGCTCAGTTCAACTCAGTCCCTAATATTGGATCCACCAAGCCAAAGTACAGTCATGCAAATTGATTCTGAGACACAGTGCTGAAGATCCGTACTTGCAGCTTGCATTTTATTTACGGCTGAGTCGGGCGTTAACAAATATTGCGATAATAAATTGTCACAGTGGTCACCAGTGGATAGAGAGATACAAGCCGTTGAGCGATCGTACAAACAGGCATCAGGTTTACTCAAATATCAGATTGCGTGCAGAAATTTAAGGTGAGTCTGATACGACTTATTTGGCAGACTAGTTAACAGAAAATGTTTATCACCAGTTTCTCCAAGAGAAATTACCAATCTATTGCTGAAGGCTACCCTTGCCAAACGATAACGTATGTGGAAAGTATTTTTTTTTTTCGTCCGCCTCAGATGCGCGAATATACACACATCAAAAAAAGTTTTGCATTACCTCCGTTCCGAGAGTTCCATAACCTGTGCAGAAAATTGGAATAGAGATCAACATAAACATCATTTCCGCCCCTTTTATTGCCCATGACCACCGTACCACTGTACAGCAAGACCTTCAGAAGTGGTGGTCCAGGTTGCCGTACACACCGGTACCTCTAATACCCAGTAGCACGTCCTCTTGCATTGATGCATGCCTGTATTCGTCGTGGCATACTATACACAAGTTCATCAATGGTCCAGATTGTCCCACTCCTCAACGGCGATTCGGCGTAGATCCGTGAGAGTGAGTGGTGGGTCACGTCGCCCATAAACAGCCCCTTTCAATCTATCCCAGGCATGTTCGATAGGGTTCGTGTCTATAGAACATGCTGGCCACTGTAGTCGAACGATGTTGTTATCCTGAAAGAATTCATTCACAAGATGTGCACGACGGGGGAGCGAATTGTCGTTCATGAAGACGACTGTCTGGTCAGTATGCTGCCGATATGGTTGCACTATCGGCCGGAGGATGGTATTCATGTATCGTACATCCGTTACGGTGCCTTCCATGACCACCAGCGGCGTAAGTCGGGCCCACATAATGCCACCCTAAAACAGCAGGGAACCTCCACCTTGCCGCACTCGCTGGACAGTGTGTCTCGGGTGTTCAGACTGACCGGGGTGTCTCCAAACACGTTTCCGACGATTTTCTGGTTGAAAGTATATGCGACACTCATCGTTGAGGAGAACGTGATGCCAATCCTGAGCGGTCCATTCAGCATGTTGTTGGGCCCATCAGTACCGCGTTGTTGTGGTTGCAAAGATGGACCTCGCTACGGACGTCGGGAGCGAAGTTGCTATCATGCAGCCTATTGCGCACAGTTTCAGTCGTAACACGACGTCCTGTGGCTGCACGAAAAGCATTATTCAAAATGGTTGCATTGCACTCAGAGTTCCTCCGAGCCATAATCCGTAGGTAGCAGTCATCCTCTGCAGTAGTAGCCTTCGGCGGCCGGAGCGAGCCATATAATCGACAGTTCCTGTCTCTCTGTGTCTCCTCCATGTCCGAACAACATCGTTTTCATTCACTCCTAGACGCCAGGGCAATTCCCTTGTTGAGAGCGCTTCCTGGCACAAAGTAACAATTCGGACGCTATCGAACCGTGGTATTGACCGTCTAGGCATGGTTGAACAACACGAGCCGTGTACCTCCTTCCTAGTGGAATGACCGGAACTGATCGGCTGAGGTACCCCATCCGTCTTATATGCGTTGCTCATGCATGGTTGTTTACATCTTTGGATAGGTTTAAAAAATGGTTCAAATGGCTCTGAGCACTATGGGACTTAACTTCTGAGGTCATCAGTCCCCTATGACATGGAACTAATTAAACATGCCTAATCTAAGGACATCACACACATCCATGCCCGAGGCAGGATTCGAACCTGCGACCGTAGAGGCCGCGTGGTTTCAGACTGTAGCGCCTAGAACCGCTCGGCCACTCCGGCAGACTTGGACAGGTTTAGTGACATCTCTGAACAGTCAAAGGTACTGTGTCTGTGATACAATATCGACAGCCAACGTCTGTGTAACGGTGTGATAGAAAACTTTTTTGATGTGTGTACAATATACCGCCGCAGTGGTTACCGGTTTAAAGCTGATTCGCCCAGTCTCAAACCAAGCGGCTTGTTTTTAATCGTAACTAGTTACACAACACACAGGGAGCAGCAAATACGCTCATTTTTTATACGACAGAACGACCCATCAAACGATGAAACAGTAGACACATCGGCTGTCATATCAATGAGTGTATTTTTTGCTCACAGTCTGACGTTCTTGTATGAGCCAGTGCACGTCTTTTGTCACCATGTTTTGCAATTAGTCCCGCTTAATAGCAGCGTGCATGGGATACTCAGCCGTTGACAATGGCACCAATTAACTGTATATTCACACAACCGAGACGGACGAAATAGAAATTTATCACGATTTCCTCAATGTTATACTGTCGCAGACCTACCTTTCCGAAGCAGCGTGCCTCGAACCAGCAACAAATTGTGTGGCTTATAAACGACGGTAAACCATGCCATTTGCTACGCTCCCTACGACAGTATGAGTGAATCGAGCTGTGCGACCTTACCATTTACATCGCTTTCATCACTTCTATTTCTGGATATGCTTTACAGGGACAGAGATAGATATTCTCTATGTGGAAGCGAGTGAATAAGCTTATTAAGGTATTCACGTTTTAATTCAATGCACTTTATTCACTATTATTTAAATGATTATACTCTGAACTTGAAATGCATTTCTAGGAGGGTAACCACTTACCTATCCAATGCTACCATAAACTCTACGTTGGATTCAAGACGTTTTATAATCACAGTTCCGAGTTGTGCCGCTTTACCGTGACGGAGGTTTTGGCCACTGTTATGCTGAAGCTTCTGTTAGGTCTACCCAAAACAGCCAGGTTCCTTCGACAGAAGTCATACGAAGAGCAATCCATAAGAGAGAGGGTCCGGTAGCCTCATGAGTGTATGGAAGTCGACCTTCCTGAACATAGACAGCCGTGATGAACAACGGCGAGGGCACCCTACAAAACCTATAGAGATAAATCGGTAGCCGTAGTGAAGGCAGCCATCTGAAGCAGACAACCACAAGAGAAAAACAGGTGTGCTACGTTATCTAAAGGTGGCACAACCTCCACCTAAGTATCCTCGCTACAGACCTGTATCATGTGACCGAGGATTATAATATTTTTCAGACTACCCTGCTAAAAGAAAGTCGGATAAATATATTGAATACGACCTTATCAGACAAAAGAAATAAGCGACGTGGGCTACACAGTGTGTTAAATGTGGTTACTTGAAATGTCGGAAATTTCAGAACTAAGGAAACAGGACTGGAAAATGAACTAAACTTACAAAATACTGACATGGTAACGATACCAGAAACCAAAAACATATCAACAGCTATCGTCTGCAATGACCTCCAGTACCTGAAACACGGGGACAATGGAATAAGTAGTCTACTTGGAGATAAGAAACATGCCTACTTAAAAATGTTAAATTCCCCTGAGGATCAAGATCCGAGATTAGATCATAAAAGTACATCACCTCTAGTGGAAAAGTAAGTAGCCCAAGACGAAAACCATAGTTGAGAAAAATATATTACAGGTATTGGTCGTGATGCAAGAGGAAAGCAAGACAAAGCACAGAAAATAATCAAACACTTAAACGAATAAGAAAAAGACATTGTATAAATAAACACACTATGTGGAATTAATTGGTTACAACACTATAGAACACTGTGGACAAACGTGCAGGATACGTGTGTAGGTCTGGCTGAAGTATATAGGTATGTAGAGTTAATAGTATTAAAGGAGCTACAGGATGAAATAACTTTAAGAAAGGACGGGAAGACTCAAACATGGTTGAAATGGCTCTGAGCACTATGGGACTTAACATCTTAGGTCATCAGTCCCTAGAACTTAGAACTACTTAAACCTAAGTAACCTAAGGACATCACACACATCCATGCCCGAGGCTGGATTCGAACCTGAGACCGTAGCAGTCCCGCGGTTGCGGACTGCAGCGCCTCGAATTGCACGACCACCGGGCCGGCGGGAAGACTCCAGAATGTGGTAAAAAATACGGAAGTAATAAAATATGCGGCAAATATACTGGATATAGAAAGTGTGCTGGCAAAATGATAATATATCTGAAGAATGTTTGTAAGACTTGGAATGGACATAAATGTAAAACTACAGGGGTATTAGCCTTCTAAATGCGTGTTATATCAAAACAGTCTAGATGTTAAGTCCCATAGTGCTTAGATCCATATGAACCATTTCAACCCAACACGGTTTTTAGCAAAGGAAAATAATGCTTGGACTGTATCTTCAATGTGACACAACTAATAGAAAAACATGGTAAATTCAAGTTAACAACCTTCCTTGCCTTCATTTACTACGAAACGTCGTCTCATACACTAAATCGAAACAAATTGTGTGGAATTTTAAAAACAGAACGACACCATCTCATTTTTAAGACCTGTACAAGGTTTATGCAAGAGTAACAAGATAAAATTAACCATAGCAAATAGCAGACATAACATTACTGAAACAAATCAAGAACTTAAACAAGGATGCCCTTTTCAACCATTCTATTTCATATACATAGCAATTTCGATGTTAGCACACAGCTTTTTGCGGAAGACCAAGTAGTTATTAACCAGAAAGAAACTGGCCTACAAGATGCAGGCCAGAGAATACAATCAGTAAATTTCCATTACGAAGACAAAATGAGTGGGATTTTAGGACACCAGTACATGTGAGTCAAGATCGAAACTGACAATGGAATCACGGAGCAAGTGTAAATATTTAGGATACAGTATTACGTATGGGGCAAATAATGAAAAACAAAATGAGTATACCTAATCAGCTTTTTATGTGGCACTATACACAGAGTGCTGGAAAACAAAGCCAACAGAGATTACCGAAATTCTCTAAGATTATAGCTACACCTGCTACAGTATGTGGTCAAGAGCAACCGGACCTCCAGAAAAACATACGTTTCTCGTATTAGACGCATTGTGCTGCCACCTGTTGCCAGGTACTCCATATCAGCGACCTCAGTAGTCATTAGACATCGTGAGAGAGCAGAATGGGGCGCTCCAAAAAATGGTTCAAATGGCTCTGAGCACTATGGGACTTAACATCTGTGGTCATCAGGCCCCTAGAAATTAGAACTACTTAAACCTAACTAACCGAAGGACATCACACACATCCATGCTCGAGGCAGGATTCGAATCTGCGACAGTACCGGTCCAGCGGTTTCAGACTGAAGCGCCTAGAACCGTACGGCCACTCATGCCGGCTGGGGCGCTCCGCGGAACTCACGGACTTCGAACGTGGTGAAGCTATTGGGTGTCACTTGTGTCAGACACCTGTACGCGAGATTTACACACTCCTAAACATCCTTAGCTCCACTGTTTCCCGTGTGATAGTGAACTGGAAACGTGACGGGACACGTACAGCACAAAAGTGTACAGGTCGACCTCGTCTGTTGACTGACAGAGACCGCCGACAGTTGAAGAGGATCGAAATGTGTAATAGGCTGACATCTGTCCAGACCATCACACAGGAATTCCAAATTGCATCAGGATCCACTGCAAGTACGATGACAGTTAGGCGGGAGGTGAGAAAACTTGAATTTCATGGTCAATCTCAAGTAATACATCAAAAATTATAGAAAGATCTTAAAAGACGATAAATCTTATATGTCGTTTCTCAAACAAAAGGAGAAAGGACTCGCTCATACTAACGTAATATAGCATTGAATCACATAGTAGAAAACTACATAAAGTACACTGCAATAATGCCTAAAAGTGCCATTTCTGTAAACAAAAAAGCTTAAAGCAAGATAGATCGCAAGAGTTATACCACAGCTAAACTTACGAAATTTGAAGATGGTAAGCAGCTGAACTATTATGAAATATATTTTCAAAATATTATATAAGTAATTGAAACAGATGAGTAAAACAAACACGTTAAAGATAAATAAAGTAAAATAGACTCCTGAGTACGGTAATATCACATTACTGGATCAAAGAAAATGTTTCATTTATCTGACAGTTTACAAATATCAAATATACAAATATCAAATAATACAAAAAAAAAAAAACAGCAGAATGATCTGGACAGAAGATCAGGTGTTATATGTGGTTTCTCACCAAAAGGAGAAAGCGATCACTCATGCTAACGTAATATAGCCTCGGATCACATTGAACGAAATTACATAAGGTACACTGCCGTAATGTATGAAAGTACCATTTCTATGTACAAGAAAGTATACACAGGCTTTAGAGCAAGCAAATCCTGCCCAGAACATATTCTTAATTTAAAACTAATTCTTAGTCATCAAAGGATTTCTAGTAACAACATTGTATGTACATTTGCGGATTTTAAAAAGCCCTGTAACTCAAATTTTAAAGCAACAAGGGCTAGGTAATAAATCTGTAACACTAACTAAGGAAAGGTTAAACAACACTAGCTCTAAAGTTAAGTTCATGGAAGAAATATCTGAACCATTTGATATAAATATTGACATTAGACAGGAAGATAGACTGTCCCAATTACCGCTTAACTGTGTGCAGGAAACGGTAATCACAGAATAGCAAGAGCAAAAGTCGCGTCAAAATATAGATCAGTCAATAAAGTTAGGTAGAAATAATATTAGAGTACACTGCCTCGCCTTTTTGCAGATGATCTGCTAATTTTAACCTTAGATATTACCACAGCTCAAAAAACAAATTGAAATTCTCGAAGAACTTGCGGAAAAAATAGGACTTCAACTACCATTCGCAAAAACGGAATATATGACACGTAACATACAAACACCAAAGTTTCTGAACACGAAATAACTGAAAATAAAAAAGGATCGTCAGTTTAAATACTTGAGGGAAATAATAAAAGAAAACAGTCTGGAAAATACTGCAAACGAAGCTCGCAGTCAAAAAATGACAACTGCATTCAGATTAACACAGAATACTTATAATAAAAAATCGCTTTCTAAATTCAGTAAACTTAGGCACTGCAGCACTGTAATCAAACCTGAGTATCTTTAGGGAGCAGAAACTTTAATTTTAAATAGAAAGAGTGATACTGAATAAATTCAAAAGAAAGAAAGAAAGATTGCTAGGAAAATATTAGGGCCCAAAATTACTGATGGAGAAACTTACAGGCTGAGAAGTAGTAAGGAAATAGAAGAATACGCAGACATACTTGTTGACATGAGAAAGCGAAGACTTAAATTTTATGGGTACATTAAAAATGCCTCCCACTAGGTTGACAAAACAAATAGCAGAATTCTGTGAAAACAGAAGTAAGGCCAAAGCTGAGCCAATTAAATGGACTGCTGCTGTTAAGGAATATCTTAAAGTAGTTGGTATAGCTCAAGCAGAGGTTACAGATAGAAAGACGTTTAGACAACGGATAACTGAATGGAAAGTTGGCCAGAGGGAAATCAGAAAACTGACTGGAACACCGTGATCTGATGAATGAAAGAGACTTCATTCTGAAAGGGTGAAACAAATTTGGACACAAAGGAAGGCCAACCATCAAAAGAGGCATTGATTGATCGTACCTCGCGTGGTCCTATCCAGCCCACACGTGAATAATAATAATAACAATGATAATAAACAGCAGGTCAAAACGTCAAAATACGTTATGTGAACACCCTTCAAAAATTCAAAACACTGTACCCTGGTAGCTTCTTTAAAACGGGTCTCACAATCCAAAAATAAGAAAAAGTCGTTGACACAGAAACAATACCTTCAAAACTCGTAGACAGTATCTAAATACTATACCATTAAAGAAAAGACATGACGTAAAATAATTCTGAAGAACGTAGTACTGTTGTAATCGGAACACCTCAGGCAACAGATAAGAGCAGTAAATATTTCCACAAAAATATATCAAGCTAAAATGAAACCAAATAATTCACTTTTCACAGACAAAGCATTATCATATTTATTAAAAAGGCAAAGAACTAAAAATGAAGTGGAATACAAAGTAGGAAACCAAAGAAAACACGATTTCAGCCAGTCTAAAAAGAACATTTTTGAAAGAGATCTTTTTTTATGTAAATGGAAAAGATTTGTTGTATTTCGTTAAAACATCAGTTGTGCCAACTTAATGAATTCTTATTTGATCAATAAGCTATTTTATTAATTGATTTTCAGTAGATAATTGTTAACCGCATGATCACGCAACAGGGCCAATAACAAAAATCCATGATGAAATTAATGAACTCTTTTCAATGCACATGGTACAGAGCTTTCAGTCTTCTGTATACAATGCTCTAGAGGAATACCCTCGCTGTAGGGTATCATCAGTCTAAGATTTGTGAAGGATAAACAGCCGAGGAAAACGAAATGACGCATTGTTGTTGACATTCAGTGCATGACACTTCTGACTACTCTGCATTATATCACGTCGTAGCCTAAAGCCTATCATTAAGTATCAAGTGCAATGACGTGACGTGGAGCAATGTCATTCCAGCAAAGATATGCAGCTACTGAAAATTCTACTGCAAGAACGACACAGTGTTTCGGCCACCCCTGTTATCACTGCACAGTGCCAAATCCACCGAAAAGTCATCTGAACACCAGCGTGCATCTTATAAAGCACATACTATTTCTGAATCTACACTCTTCACTCCACGTAAACACTACCACTGAACATAACATATTTCAATGTACTTAAGTAGTATCATTCAAAATCTCTTCAATCTGTAGTAAAAATAAAAAATACAAGTATAAACAGTAGATATTACTCAAAGCATGGTAAGCAAAATCGAAATTCATTCTTTGTGTTCGCGTATCTTAGCATTATCTCATCTGTGACACAATTTAATATTTTTCACAAGCAATTTTAGAGTGTAATGTCCTACGGATTCTGAAAAGCCGACCTAGTAACCATGAAACATTTGGTCTCATCTATTAACATAGGTGACTTTGCGATTTTATAAGTGATCGGCTTAATTAGTTCGTCGTGTGTTTTCTTCGTTTCAGCATCTTTCATTAGCATAAATTGTAGAACCACACCCCGCTATATCCGCTTGCAGAAGATCTGTAAGCTCTTCCAATATTATCTCCAGTTTTTCTTCTGGAGGAATATAACTTCGTGACATGCCAGTACTCTTGTGCCTTAAGCTGTTTAAAAATTTTTTCAGAGCCTGAAAATTATCTGCCTAATTTGTTTGTCTTTTTCTGCCAAATGTACGAGATTTACAATCAAGTGCTTGCATCACTTGTTCAGCTGAATTTGAAGCAGATCATTAATCCGAAAGTATAAGATTCCTTATCACATTTCCTTGAATGCTCTCCTGAACTTGGATCGTAACATGGAAACATTGTTCGTTGAAATTCAATTGATTCTTATTGTGTTCACGTAGTGGACCGCCTACAGTCACTTCTGCCTAGGCAGAGAAGTTTTTATTCACGCCACGCCTTGTACAGGGTTACAGTTATTGAATTATAAGAAATAAACTCGTCATAACCACTGAATGTTTGCGTCAAGACGTTCAAATAGAGCGGTTAGCCGCGGAGCATGATGGGAATTAATGTGGCTTAGCGACAAAGGCCACTTTCATTTGGATGACTTCGTCAAGAAGCAAAATTGGTGAATCTGAGGGACTGAGAAAACGAATTTCACGATCGAGAAGTCTCTTCAGGCTCAAAGGACGACCTTGGGGTGTGCAATGTCCAGTTACGGAATAATATGTGTGACATTCCTTGATGGCACTGTGACTCCCGAGCTGTATGTGAAGTTTTTGGAAGGTGATTACATCGCATTATCCAAAATGACTCTGATTTCCACAATAAGTGGTTCATGCAAGACGGGGCTCAACCCGATCAAAGCAGGAAAGTGTTTGATGTGCTGAAGGAGCACTTTGGGGACCGCATTCTGGCTCTGGGGTGCCCAGGAAACAAAGGGTGTTATTAGGAAAGAGACATGTATCAAGCTATCAGGCATCATCCAACTGGGAACCAATTACATCTGGGGTCCCACAAGGTTCCATTTTAGCGCCCTTACTTTTTCTTGTGTATATCAATGACCTTTCATCAGTAACATTACCAGAAGCCAAGTTTGTTTTGTTTGCCGATGATATAAATATTGCAATAAATAGTAAATCAAGTGTAGTCTTAGAAACGTCAGCTAATAAAATATTTGTGTACATTAATCACTGGTTCCTCGTCAATTCTTTGTCAGTTAACTTTGAAAAAAACACACTACATGCAGTTCAGGACTTGTAAGGGGTGTCCCACGAGTATATACCTAACATACGATGACAAACAGATAGAAGAAGTGGACATTGCTAAATTCTTGTGATTACAGCTTGGTAATAAATTCAACTGGGAGGAGCACACCACAGAACGGCTGAAGCATCTTAACAAATCTGAATTTGCAATGTAGGTTGTGTCAGATATAGGGGATATAAAAATGGAAAAGCTGGCATATTATACTTACTTTGATTCTGTAAAGTCATATGGGATTATTTTTTGACGCAATTCATCAAGCCAAGCTAAAGTTTTCCTGGCACAAAAACGTGCAGTAAGAGTTATATGTGATGTGAACCCAAGAATATCTGGCAGAAGCCTGTTTAGGGAACTAGGGATACTAACTACTGCTTCCTAATAGATTTATTTCTTAATGAAATTTGTCATTAAAAATATATCACTTTTTCATATCAACAGCTCAATTCATGTAACCAGTACTAGAAATAAGAATAATCTTCACAAGGGTTTAAAGTCACTTAGTCTTGTACAAGAAGATGTGCATTATTCAGGAACACACATTTTCAATAACTTGCCAGCAGCCATAAAAAGCCTAACAACCAATGAAATTCAGTTTAAGAGAAGCCTAAAGGGTTTATTGGTGGCCAACTCCTTGTACTCCATTGCTGAATTTCTCAGTAGAACCGACTAATTTTTGTGTATATATAAGTACAATGTAACTTCTGCACAATTTTAGTGCAGTAATGTGTTCGTTGTAAATAAGTGTGTGTGTGTGTGTGTGTGTGTGTGTGTGTGTGTGTGTGTGTGTGTGTGTGTGTGTGTAAATACAATCTAACTTCTGCACCAGTTCAATGCAGTAGTGTGTTCATTGTAAATAAGTATTTAGTAGTTGTATTACACGTTTATTGCCTTATAAATAAATAAAAAACTTGTTTATTTTAAATTCAATGCATTAGTATTTGTAAAATGATTCTTTCATATATCGTTCATTAAAAAATGACTTGGGATCTGTGGAATGGTACATTGGCTTATCTGTTTGAGTTGTAAATATTTGTTATGTATTGTTGTTTTTCTGACATTTTCTACATCCTGGAGGACCTCCTCACTACGGATCAATTGGAATGAAAGTAAATCTAATCTAATCTCTGATCCAGAGGCCACTGGCGTGGGCCTCAATTGACCGCCATATTCTCCGCATCTGAACACATGCGACTCCTTTTTGTGGTGTGACATTAAAGAAAAAGTGTACAGCATTAGCCCCAAAATGTTTTCTGAGCTGAAAACACCCATTCAGGAGGTTATCGACAACACCGATGTTCCGAAACTTCAACGACTCAAGCAGAATTTCGCTATTCGTCTACGCCATATCATTGCCAAGGACGGCATGCATATCAAACATGTCATAACCTAAATCCGAATATATGAAGTGATGTTTACATGTCCTATAAAGTGTGTGAACGACGTAGTTTGTAACAAATTTAAGTTTTTTTTCATATAGTTCAATAACAATCATCCTCTATCTTTTTGTTAGTTTCCAGCCAGTTTTACACCGCCTACAGAGCTGTCTGGCAATTATAGAATGTTTGACGAAGAAGTTTAGTGTTTATTAAATGTATATGAAGCTAACCCAATGAGGAAGCCGGCAACATTATGAGGCTGTCTGAACCAAAAGTACACACTCGACATAAGTGTTAAACAAAGTGACATTTCATCACATGCGGCACATGCTGTTGAGAGTGGTTAACAAGCAGAGGACTTTACCCTCGCACAAGTGGAAGTCGTGCTCTGTGTGTGTGTGTGTGTGTGTGTGTGTGTGTGTGTGTGTTGCATATTGTAATCGTTTCGTCATTTACGCAAGAGCGTTCTTTCGCAGTTACCCTGCAGTGTTTCAGCGCGGCATATTTCCGTATGAACAAAGCTGTGCACGGTGTAATTAAATACACATTAATTGGTAATTAGCAACTCTAATGACACCATCATAAAAACTTGGAAAACTGTGTGTCAGAGAAAACTTCTCGTGGAACACATTGATTACAATTTAAGCTTATCCCGAGTTCATTAAACCAGTTCCATTTCGTAACGAGCGGAAGTTTTGTAAGGGAGCCGACAGCCGAAAACCAAAAATAATAAAATTCAATCTGATATACAAAATATTGTAGGCGTATGTTCACATCATGCAGTTATGAATTCCGATAAGTGCAGCAAGTGTTGTACAAGGGTCGTTCATAATGTAATGCCCCACTTTTTTTTAAATCTATTAGTTAAATAGATAAACGTCCTTGTTGGTGCTTCACATTTGGTTTTTGTTTTGTGAGAACCGTTCTGACTGATGGCAGAGCCGTAATACAGCGTCAAAAAGCCGTCTACATACGACTCACGCTACAAGCACTGTGTTATTATTGAATACTTGTGTGCAGAAAAATAAACTGTGCTGAACCTTCATAAGCGTTTGTGTGCAGTGTACGGCGGTGCTGCAGTTGATAGGAGTACAGCTGGTCGATGGGTATAAAAAGTTACAGTCTTAGGAAATGTAGAAACATAACTGCATGATCAGCCACGCTAGGGACGTCCTGTCACAGCCACTGGACATCATTGCGTCATCCATCCTACAGTCCAGCCTGGCATCCTCAGACTTCCGACTCTTTGGGCCGCTTAAAGATTATCTACCAGAACACAGGTCGAAGATGACGAGGGTGTCAGTTACGCTGTGAAAACGTGGTTACGCCTACAGGACAAGATCTTTTCCCAGCTGGGAATACATGCTCTTCCACAACGCTGGCGGGCGGCCATAGAACGTGATGGAGCCTGCTAGGAAAATAGTACATGGACAAGACATGTTGATGTATATTGTCTCCAGATTCTAACTCTTAACAATAAATATGTTCTGAGAAAGAGAAATGTGGGGCATTACTTATTGAACGACAATCGTACATTACAGTGCACCTAGCTGCAACTAGTTACTTGCAAAGTAGTTATTACTCTCGTAAACAGTTCAAGTTATTTCAGGTTTAGCAAATCCTAGCCCAGTCCGACGGCGCTTAACTTCGATGATCTGACACGAACCGGTATTACCACTGTGGCAAGGTCGTTGACATGAGAGATTTGGCACCAACTAAAATTTTTTCCCATATAATAGTAAATCAGTTAGATATCACATACCATTCCAGTGCCAGCAAAACTGGGGGCAATAATAGTCGCATGTAGAACTCAGAATACTCCGTGATTTTTGCCCATAAGTACAAAAAAAGAACAAAATAATAATCATCACTCAATCAGAACAAAATAATAGTAATCATAAAATCACAATTACAACCCTCCGACTTCACACAGTGGAGTACATTTATTCATAATAAACCCCACGTCTACTAACCACGCCCCCAGCATATACCCACTGCGGCCAGAACTACTACCCAAAAGAACTATAATTCTACCTATTCTAAAATCATAGCAGTTATATACACTACTGACCATTAAAATAGCTACACCAGTAAGAAATGCAGATGATAAAGGGGAATGCATTGGACAAATATATTGTACTAGAACTGACATGTGATTACATTTTCATGCAATTTGGGCGCATAGATCCTGAGAAATCAGTACCCAGAACAACCATCTCTGGCTGTAATAACGGCCTTGATACGCCTGGGCATTCGGTCCAGCCGGCCGCGGTGGTCTAGCGGTTCTAAGCGCTCAGTCCGGAACCGCGCGACGGCTACGGTCGCGGGTTCGAATCCTGCCTCGGGCATGGATGTACGATGTCCTTAGGTTAGACACGTTTGAGTAATTATAAGTTTTAGGGGACTGATGACCACAGATGTTAAGTCCCATTGTGCACAGAGCCATTTGAACCTTTTTTTTTTTAATTGTGTCAGACAGATCTTGGATGGCGTGTACAGGTACATCTAGCTGCCCATGCACCTTCAACACGATACCACAGTTCATCAACAGTAGTGACTGGCGTATTGTGACGAGCCAGTTGCTCCGCCACCATTGACCAGATGTTTCCAATTGGTGAGAGATCTGGAGAATGTGCTGGCCAGGGCAGCAGTCGAACATTTTCTCTATCCATAAATGCCCATACAGGACCTGCAACATGCGGTCGTGCATTATCCTGTTGAAATGTAGGGTTTCACAGGGATAAAAAAAAGGGTAGAAACCCGCATCTCGTGGTCGTGCGGTAGCGTTCTCGCTTCCCACCCCCGGGTTCCCCGGTTCGATTCCCGGCGGGGTTAGGGATTTTTTCTGCCTCGTGATGGCTGGGTGTTGTGTGATGTCCTTAGGTTAGGTAGGTTTAAGTAGTTCTAAGTTCTAGGGGACTGATGACCATAGATGTTAAGTCCCATAGTGCTCAGAGCCAAAGAAGGGTAGAGCCACGGGTCGTGACACATCGGAAATGTAACGGCCACTGTTCAAACTGCCGTCAATGCGAACAAGAGGTGACCGAGACGAGTAACCAATGGCACGCCATACCATCTCGCCGGGTGATACGCCAGTATGGCGGTGACTAAAACACGCTTCCAATGTGCATTCACCACACTCGCAACTGAATGATCACAACACAGTTCACAGGTCTCACGACAGACATCAATGCACACCGATTGCGTGCAAGAAAGGTACATCGGACCAGACACACGATACTGTGTTCGGACCACGCGGGGTAGCCGCCCGGTCCCAGGCGCCTTGCTACGGTTCGCGCGGCTCACCCCGTCGGAGGTTTGACTGCTCCATCGGGTTTGTGTGTGGGTTCTCCTTAGCGTAAATTACTTTAAGTTACATTAAGTAATATGTAAGCATACTGACCGATGACTCAGCAGTTAGGTCCCATGGGAACTTATCACAAATTTCCGATACAGTGTTCACGGCCGCACCATGCGAAATACAATTGCCACCAACAGTCATATCAATGCCTGCTCCAATTGTTGTACACTGTACTCCGTTCACACAACGTAGCACTTGCCTGCGTACCTACTAGAGCAACCATCCTCTAAGCACCGGTAAAGACACCGACCACACTCCCAGCCTCTTGTGTCCACACCACTCGGCCACGTCCAGCGCCATCCGGTAGTGATGACAAATGTCCCGGCACCACGGCCCACCATTTCGCAGTAGGCCCTTATCCCATGCTCCTGCACCGCGTGAGTCTGCAGCAGACTAATAGATGCACATGCGGGGAAGAAGGTTACCCTGAAGATACTGCCTTCTTCTGCGGACAACGCACAAACACAAGACACACAGTACACATAAATCGCCTGTGCACACAGAACGAACTACATGCCATAATACGCGACTCGGAAAGGTGGACTGAACTCAACAAACTAATTGACGAAATCTCTAAAATCCAACAAATATAATACTTGCGCAACAGACCCTACCGAAGGCAAGTCGGTCCAAACAGACATCACGATGCCCAGGGGGACACAGTTATGATTAGCACCACGAGTGATGAAGAAGAAACAGATATAGACCAGGACACCAACACAGATAGTGAAGCGTCCAGCACGGATCATCCATGGTGTCAACCAAGTCAACTTCAAAGAACAGTCTGGAACAACCGACAAGAGGTGCACAAGTCACACACAATCCTAAAAACGGATTACACCTTATATGTAAATAGTTAACAGCACCTCCATGTCTAACAAGAGCTTAAAGCTAGGTCCCTCTTCAAGGGACCTACGCCTTCCGTTAAGAGGCAGCGCACGGCCTGGATGGAAGGATCTTAATTGTGGTTCCTCTCTTTTGAGCCCAACCCGACGGATACCTATGGTAAATCGGGGAAAACCACCGTTCATGCCGTGTTGTCGGCGGGGCCAGGAGGTGCTCGCGCCTGATGTACTCTACTAGGAGCCTTGTAGGCTCAACACACACCGTTAGCGTCATTACCTTATTACTTTTACCACCAGTATCCTTTCATCAGCAACTCTGAGCCAATCACAAAATCAGTTACCGCTCTATTGTGTATCGTAAATAGTTTAGAAGGTTGGACATGGAGGTCTTAGTCATAATTTCCAGCTGTAAAGTACCCTAATATCTTCTAGTTAAGTTAGTTTTAGGATGGTAGATGTTAAAGGCATGGTGAGCGACGGCCAGCGTCTTGAGGGTCATTCCTAGACCCGGGCCGCCGCCCACAACCAGGTGACGGGCAATATTATACCTATCTCTTCTCTATTCAATTCTCTTCCTCCATTATTTCTAAATATTTAATTTCGTTTTGTTTAATCTCACTTGATTTTGTATTAGTTATAAGTTTTTCTAATGTTGCACAACAAAAAAGATATCAAATGGATGCAAACAAATAGAGCTCGCCTCCACGTGGCGGGACACGGGCAACGATGTGAGTGGGGACGGGAGCCGGTGTGATGGTACTTTCAGTCACACCGGACCCCGGACCCAGTCACAGCGGCTAAGTGGCCACATGCGAGCCACCATAATAAATTAGTCGATGAGTCATAAAATATAAGCAGTTAGTGAAAAAAAAAGTTGGTTTCCTTTCCGTTTGCTCTCTACCGAGTGGCTCTTGGCCGTGTCCATCCTCGCTGCATGCTCACAGCTCCAGTAGCCGCCCACTACGACGCCTTATGTCTGCCCGGCCGATCGAAACGAGTCGGGCCAACACCTGGAGCCCCCCCCCCCCCCCCCCCCCCCCCCCCACTACGCGTCAGCCACCAGCAGCACAGCTTCCAGAGAAGATTCTAGTAGACGTCACCGCATCTCTAGCTCCTCTGCCCACACCTCTATGCTCAGCCAACTTCCACCAATCTCGGCAGCCGCCCACAGCTCGGACACAACCTACAAAGAAGGGTGACCGCAGCCTTCACGACTATTTCACGGCGGCCACGGTTTTGCCTTCCATGTGTTGTTCCTCTTTTCGAGCAGGGCGTGCGACCGGCATCCATCCTCTCGCGCCTCCCCTGCTCGCCTTGGCGTGGCGCAAACTATAGAACGAACGGCGCTGAGCAGAACAGTCTAGCCTTGGCCGGTTGGGTCCTAGGAATGACGACTAACGCCGAAACAACCGATTTTCGATCATATCGTTCCCATTCCACGCCACTTTAACCTCACTGTTAAAACCGCAGAAAATAACCGGTCTCTGAAATAACCGGTTTTATTCCTGATGTTTCCTGTAATAAACCCAGAAATCGAACAAAGTTTGAAAAAACTTGACTCTCTCCGTTTCAAGATACGTAGAATTAAAATATTAAATTAAATAAGCAAATAAAGACTAACTTAGTCCACCCACAATTCGATGTTTTTGTCGAAAATTGATAAGTGGCTGAGTAATACAAAATATCACCAGCATTCTCCTAGTGAATCTAACTTTTTGAAGCTATGCTCAAAAATCATGTTGTAATCAGTGATCATACCACTGTTTGGGCATTAGGAGTAGTTAGTGCTCAAGGGTGAAACCTGAGGTTGATATACTTAGTTTTTCTTAAAGCTTTACACATTGCTGCGTTGTCTGCGACAGTTACAAGGTAAAATTGAAACAATTGCAGCCATCGATCGCAAAAATGAAGTCTTTTCTCCCTAGTTTTCGGCAACTTCTAAGAGTACCTTCATCAGAAATAAAACATTTAAAACTGCCATGTCACGTATAAAATAAATATGGGGCGACGACGCTTTAGTCACAGATCGACATCTGGTGCAGCCCTCAGTGGCCTGTCTTCTATGTTTTCTAGTTTAATATTTTGTGACTAAAGCGTTATCGCTTCATATTTACTTTATATGTGACATGCCAGTTTTAAATGTTTCATTTCTGATGAAGGCACGCTTAGAAGTGGCCGAAACCTAGGTCAAAAAGACTTCATTTTCGCGATCAAGGGCTGTAATTGTTTTACTTTTACTTTGTTTTTCATGTTAATTTGGCCGTTTTTAGGGGCCACAAGAAGATAAAGGCATATTATGTAAACACATGCAGCAGATCAGTTACTTTCTATTTTCTATTGTATACTATGAAAGAACTGTGCTGAAGTTTTTTCATTTACTAGTGTTGCCATGGTATCCTTACTCTTCCCATTATTGCATAGAACTGGCAGACTGATCTTGAATCATTCAAAGGAAATGAAGCATTGTTCTTCACTGCTGAGCCACCTCTTAAAAATATTTCCAGACTGAGATTGGTGCCATTCTGCAATACAGCAGGCGAACAGATACAACAGCAAGAAACTGTCTCATTGACCAGCTGGTTCAAGTCTTGCACGCTGCACGTGTAAGCGTTCATTAATGTACGACGCACGGCAAACAATTCTTATGCCAGATGTTTGTTGCTCGTTTCTATCGGCACAGTTACTAAAATTTCACTGATCGATTTTCTAATGTTTCTACAATAACGCAGTATTTCAAACGCATCCATATTTTACGGGTAAAAGTTGTCCCCTTTTTTACAAAAAAAAAAAAAAATTAAAGGAAACGAACAACTTAAGCACTGCTGCTATGGGTAGTTAATACTTCGGTTTTTTCTCGGTTGTTAGTAAAAAATAAAAACACCTAGCACAGTCGAGACCAACCACATACCGAAAAAACAGGTTATTAAAAATGAAAATATCTGTATCGGTTTTAACCAGTCGACTTTTCCCATCCCTGCCTGGTTGTACAGTAGGAAAGACATGCTCAAATATCAAGTTCACATCACATCAGCACAGAAAGAAACATTCCTACAGATGAAGATGATGATAGCTATTCGGTGTGTATAACATAACTGAAACTTTTCAGGTGATGATTGGAACACTGTAGGCTCAGAAGCGATTAACATGCAATTTATGACTTCGAACAAGGTCGAAATATTGGCATGACGGTCACGGTAGCATGATACTGACAGGTTGCACAGACAGACGGCTTGTAGTGCAAAGAGTGCAGAATGAGTGGTGACGAGATGGACGGGGGGTAACATTATTAACTGGATCGTTTTACGGACCCTCGACTCAGAAGATACAGTTGCTGAACAGTTCAAAGAAAACTTTAGTCTCATTTCAAATAGGTACCCCACTCATACAATTATAGTCAGTAGGGACTTGAATCTACCCTCGATATGCTGGAAAAAATATACGTTTGAAGCCGGTGGCAAGGATAAAACATTGTCCGAAATTCTACTGAATGCTTTCTCAGAAAATTATTTTGAACAATTAACTCATGAGGCTACTGGAAGTGTAAATGGTTGCGAAAGTATCCTTTACCTCTTGCCAACAAAGAATCCTGGACAAACAGGCAGTCTCATGACGGATACAGGGATTAGCGACCACAAGGCAGGTGCTCCTAAGCTGAGTACCGTAACACTCACAACCATCAAAAAGAGATGCAAAGTATGTATCTATCTAAGGAAAAAAGCTGATAAAAATGCACTAAACGCCTATTTAAAAGACAGTCTCCACTCCTACCGATCTGACCATGTGAGAGAACAAAATATGTGGAATCAGTTCAAAGACATAGTATCGACGGCAATTGAGAGATACATACCACATAAATTAATAAGTGATGCTATTGATCAGCCATGCTACACAAAACAGGTCAGATGGCTGTTGCAGATTCAACGAAGAATGGATCTACTTCAAAAGAACGCAAGACCTCAAGACTGGCTAGGTTTTGCAGCAGTTCGAAATGTAGCGTGTACTTCAATGCGAGAAGCTTTTAATAATTTCAACAATGAAGCTCTCTCTCGCAATCTGGCAGAAAATCCAAACATATTCTGGTCATACATAAAGCACACCAGTGGCAGGCCGCAGTCAATAGCTTCATTGAGCGATAACAACGGTGAAGTCACTGATGACAGTGTCACTAAAGCAGAGTTTTTAAACACGGTCTTCCCAGACTGCTTCACCAAAGAAGACGAAGTAAATATACCTGAATTCCAATCAAGAACAATTACCAAGATAAACATAGAAGTAGATAACCTCGATGTAGCAAAGCAGCTTAAATCACTTAATAAAGGCAAGGTCTGCGCTCAAGATTGTATACCACTCATGTTCCTTTCAGAGTATGTTGATACAATAGTTCCATATTTCGCGATTATATACAACCGCTCGTTCACTGAAAGATCCATACCTAAATTCTGGAAAATTGCTCAAGTCACACTAATACCGAAAAAGGGAAATAGGAGTAATCCGCTGAATTACAAATCCATACCACTAACGTCGATTTGCAATAGTGTTTTGTAACATATACTGTGTTCGAACATTATGAATTACCTCGAAGGAAACGATTTATTGACACTTGTCACCACGGATTCTGAAAATATCGGTATTGTGAAACACAACTAGCTGTTTATAGTTATGAAGTAATGAGTGCTATCGCCAGGGGATGTCAAATTGGTTTCATATTTTTAGATATTTCGACCGTTCCTCACAAGCGTCTTGCCGGCCGTTGTGGCCGAGCGGTTCTAGGCACTGCTGTCCGGAACCACGCGGCTCCTACGGTCGCAGGTTCGAATCTTACCTCGGGCATGGATGTGTGTGATGTCCTTAGGTCTGTTAGGTTTAAGCGGTTCTAAGTATTGTCGACTGATGACCTCAGATATTAAGTCCCATTGTGCTTAGAGCCATTCGAATCGTTTTGAATCACAATCGTCTTATGACCAAACCGCATGCTTAAGGAATATCGCGTCAGTAGTGCTACTGGATTCATGATTTCCTGTCAGATATGTCGCAGTTCGTTCTAATATACGGAAAGTCATCGAGTAAAACAGAAGAAATATGCGGCGTTCTCCAAGGAATTGTTATAGACCCTCTATTGTTCATGACCTATGTTAACGACTCTTAAGTTCTAAGCAAAGAACGGAAACTGGAAAGGTGGAAGGAGTGTGTAGAGGATCTATACAAGGGCGATGTACTCGGGGACAATATTGTGGAAATGGAAGAGGGTGTAGATGAAGATGAAATGAGAGATATGATACTGCGTGGACAGTTTGACAGAACATTGAATGATCTAAGCCGGAACCAAGCCCATGGAGTAGACAGCATCCCATTCGAACTACTGACAGCCTTGGGAGAGCCAGACCTGACAAAACTCTACCATCTGGTGAGCAAGATGTATGAGACAGGCGAAATACCCTCAGACTTCAAGAAAACTATAATAATGCAAATCCCAAACAAAGCAGCTGTTGAAAGATATGAAAATTATCGAAATATCAGTTAAATGAGTCACAGCTGCAGTTATTCCGGTTTCTGGGAAAGCATCTGAGGATGTGCTTTCGTTTGTGGAGGACTGGGGGACTTCAGCAGTGATGAATGGTTGTTCTGATGAGCAGTTGTTACGTATAGCCAAGATTAGATTAACGGATGAAGCGAATCCATATGTAAGGTGTTCTTAGGCCTTAAGGAAGGCAGGAGAGTTTAAGCAGTTAAAGAAAGAACTTTTACTTTAGAGAGAGGTAAGTACAATGTCAAAGACACAGGGGGAGACGATGGCGAAATTTGCTGACAGGATAAGGGAAATTAATGAGTATACTTGTCAACTTTCCCTCACTTATTGACCTTAATGACAGTGATAAATTAAACCACTTGTACCTAATGGAAATTTGGGAAAAGCAATCGTCACCGAAGTTAATCGGTCGGTAAAGAGAGAGGGAGGGTTACATCTAAATGAAAGGAAAAATGCAAATGAAATTGGTGGAAATTAATTTTGAAAAAGGGTTAAGCTAATAAAGAAAGTAAATGTGCGGTCGTTACGTTAACAATTTACTGGCGTTAATTAGATATTTGAGAGTTGGGGAAAATTACGGTCGCCAGTCCTATGGACAACTACTATAATAACTGAAACAGGAAGGTTAATGCACATATAATTATCCCTAAAAGCGTGGCAACTGAAGGTTCACCCGTGTTCTGTGAAAACTGAATGTTTGTCAGAAGTAATAAATTTCGATACACTCTGACTTCATTTAGCAAAATAATTAATAAAACCGGAAAATTGAAAGCTAATTTAGTGACTGTAATTCGTGTAATTAATGTAGATATTGTTTATTGCTAGCGTGTAATTGTAGACAGAATCTCCTTTGTAGTTGTAGTCTTTCATTGTTGTACAGTAAAACAGCTGTGGCATGCATGTAGATTTGCACCAAGTATTTCGCAGCTGCGCTTGCAATTAACTAGATATAATTTGCTATGTTATTGTGTTCTCTTATATTTGCTCTTCAAATTGTGTTTTTCTGTGTTGTCGTGTGAAATATTGTGACAATAATGGCGTGTGAAAAACGTAATACTAGGCTCCAAAGTAAACTGAGAAATGACAGTGAAGATGAAAGCAGTGTGTTAGCGCCACCATGTAATGAATTAACTAATGTTCGAAGTAGTAATTTGGTAATAGTGCATAGGGAATTGGAGCGGCTGCAAATAATGGTGTAGGCAGTGAAACAATCAGTGAACAGGGAAGCATTATCGATCGATCGGTCGGCAACAGCTCGCGTCAGGAATCCGTAATGACAGGACACAATCTAGGAAATACTGTACATTCAGGTTTTGCGTCCTCATCATTTTCTCAAATAAGTCAAGACACTTTTTCTGCTTGTCAAAATGTGAATGTTGCCGGTGCAAATGCACTGCCGAGAAGCATAGAGGAACAGATTCCATACACTAATACATTATTATTGCAATTAATGCAACAAATGAAACAAAATCAGAGATAAACAAAGTAACAGTTAGACACAGTGGAGCAAAATCTTCAAAAGTTAGACACAATGGAACAAAATCAGAGACAAACACAGCAAAAGCTTCAAAAATTAGACACAATGGAACAACACCAGAGACAAACACAGCAACAGTTAGACACAATGGAAATCTTCGGAAGTTAGACACCACACTTGAACAAACACGTGAAGATTTAACTACTGAGTTACATAACATTGAATCGAAATGTCAAAAAATCTGTAATGATGTAAAAACACAAATTTGAGAACATTTTCAACCTGTTTTTTCGCGGCATGAAAATGCATTACCGAATCACGAAGCAGCCATAAAAGAACTGCAATCCATTGTTCGTGATAATCACGACGCCTTGCAAGCTAAAATAGACTCAGTTGCATCAACCGAATTGATTACGCAACTTGCAAGAACTCAGGAAAACTTAAAGGATACAGTAGATTCGATTTTAACACAAATGGACACTCTGAAACTTGGTTCAGAAAAACACACTGAGGAAATGTGCTCACTATAGGAGAAAGTAGCCGAACTTTCGGATCAGTTCACTAACTTATCTGCAAAGGTAGATGATGATCAGAATGACACAAGACCTGTAACCATCACTGACACAGAAGAGTATGAACAAATTAAGAAATTCAAACAAAATCAGAATCAAATTAATTCGCAATAGAAAAGAGAAATCCGGGAAGTACAAGATCAGTTGACGCAGGTAATACAAAAATTACGTATTTCAGAGGACACTCGCGCTCCAACACGGGAAGAGGAACTTAGAAATACGGAAAAGCCACAAAATAAAAACACAGGGCATTTCCGAAATCATGAAAGAAATTGGCAAGGTGCACCGAATTTTGAGATGGAACCGCCGACACGACGTAACAATGACCGATATGCTACTCGCCAACACGATGATTTTGACTATAAGCTGTTCATTACTGCACGTAAATTCAAAACATTTAAGAATTCTAGCAACGACATTCATCCACAAGCGTGGCTCCATCAATTTTCTCATTGTTTTCCTCCCAACTGGTCATTACAGCACAGATTATAATTTATGTGTGGCTACTTGGAGAATGAACCAGCTGTAAGAATGCGATCGGTCATTCACGACTGTCACAGTGAAAGAGAATTTTATCATGCCTTCCTCTCAGCATATTGGTCTCAAGCTACACAAGACCGAGTAAAACATAGGATCATAATGATGAAACATTTCGAACAATCTGAATTTTCCAGTCTTGTCAAATATTTCGAAGACATGTTACAAAGAATCACTATTTTTCAAACCCATACAGCCCCTCAGAACTCATCCGCAATTGCTTAATTAAATTACCTGAACATTTACGACAGATTATTTTAGCAGGACGATGTAAAGACAACACTGAAGCTTTTCAGGGACTGTTACAAGAACTAGAACTTGACACTGACAATCGCGGAACGCGAAAACAGGAACGCAACAATTACAGGTCACACCTGTCACAATTCCGCGATGACAGAAATAATACACGGCAAGGCTATTCGTACAACGTAAATCGTGACCAAAACAGACATCAACCGTATGACAACCGTTGGCAGAGTAGTAATAATTACAGGGAAAGATCACATCTCCGCGGTAATGACTATCACAATCAGAGAAACAGACAATATGGGAACCAAAATAATTATTATCATGGGAGACAGAATAACTTAAGACGCAACGGTCCAGAACGCAGTTACGATTCAGGGAGAAATTCTCCACCACGTGACCGACAAGAATGAAACTATGGAATCTACCGACATGACGACAGACGATATGATCGCAACGACAGATTGAATTGCAGCATAACTGGCGGGATTCAAACAGAGCAGGGCCCTCTCGACAAGGTGAATTTGTAGAAGTTAGGTCTCCAAATCCCAATAACGACGCGCGCCAACAAAGACACAATAGGCAATGACTCATACCGCTGGCAGCCACAAAACGTACTTATGAAACTGACGACACAGCTGCCGTAGCTAGTAATTACGTAAAAATGGAAGACATTAGGGACATCTTACTCCAGGAACACGACATAGAACATAACAACATTGCATATCCTGTGATTCACATTACTGTAAATGACGTAAAATTTACGGCAGTACTTGACTCAGGCAGTCCCATTTCAGTAATTAGTGAAACATCTTTTAGTAAAACAACAAATCGAACGATTGCCCTACACTTCCGTTACGCAAGATTGAATTACAAGGTGCAGTCATTGGAAAAAGTTTAGATGCACGCCAACAAAACAACTTAGAATTCTTTTGTCAAAGCCACAGCTTCTCTATGAACTTTCTTATTGTTCCATTATTGTCGACGGAAATTATACTGGGAGTAGACTTTTTGAAAGAATACAAAGCAATCTTAAACTTTCACGATGCTGAAATAAGTTTAGAGAAAGAAGGTAAGTCATTAGCTTTGAAATTTGAAGATTGTCTCTCAAACCATGACGAGGGAATTAATCGGCTTTGCCTTATGTTAGACAACAGTTCGGAATTTTCGATGGAACTAGACACTAAGAATCACTCTGCAAGTACTGACAGAGATGATATCGACAGCATATTTCAAACTAATGAGTTAATTCAGAATAAAATTCAAACAATTGAGAATTGTAATGACACTGATATGCAGGACCATTTTGAGATTTTACAAGCACATTCCACAGTTTTTACTCACAAAACAGGAACAATCAAAGGATTTCAATACCAATTTCGTGTTCGTGGGCATACTAAATTTTGTGTTAGACCATACGTAATTCCAGCACATTATAGGGACCGTGTTAGAACAGAAATAAAATCTATGCTTGAAGAGGGCATTATTGAGCCTGCAGTAAGCTCATACAACAATCCATTACATGTTGTTGAGAAGAAAAATGGATCGATCAGGCTTGTTTTACATTCGAGACAAATCAATACTGTCATCATTCCTGAAACAGACAGGCCTCAAACGTTAGAAGAACCTCTTCAAAATTTTAATGGTGTAAAAGTGTTGTCGTCTATTGATCTCAGATCCAGCTTTTATCAGATCGAACTTCATCCAGAATACGCAGCTTTCCTTTGTTTCGGCGTTTGTTATCAGTTTCGGAAACTTCCTTTTGGTTTCAACATTTCTTCGGCAGCTTTCATTCGTGGGCTACATTCCATATTACTTGAGTTCTTAAAACGTCACATCACCTTATATGTGGACGATATTCTGATAGCAGAAGCTTCGTGGGAACAACATAATCGCATCCTCAACAGTGTGTTACATATTTTTGCAGAATCTGGAATTACAGTTAACTTGGAAAAGTCTGAATTCGGTAGGACAAAGGTGAAGTTTTTGGGACATATTATTTCTTCTGAAGGCATTCAGCCGGATCCTGAAAAGTTAGAAGCAATCAGAGCCATTCCAGTTCCATCCACAAAAAAACAAGTCCACAGTTTTCTAGGTCTCGTAAATTTTTACCGTCGTTTTCTGAATATGCAAATTCTAGTTACACCAAAACTTTGTTCTCTGACTGGAAAAAATACTATTTGGAACTGGGACGAACAAGCACAGTTGGAATTCAATTCTTTGAAAGAATCGCTACTTAACGCGTCAATACTAGCTCATCTAGATCTGTCACAAGATTTCTGCCTTAGCACGGATTCTTCTAAAGTCGGTCTTGGTGCCCATTTATTTCAAGAAGCCATAGAAAATGAAACTACCGGTCAGAAAACTATTGCTTTTGCTAGCCGAGTGCTAACAAAATCTGAAAAAAATTATTCCGTTACTAAATTAGAAGCTTTAGCTATCGTTTGGGCATTTAACAAATTCCGTTTCTTTCTTTATTGTAAGCACGTAAAAGTATACAGTGATCATCGTGCATTACAATTTCTTATATCTTCAAAATTAAATCATGACAGGTTAAAACGTTGGGCATTGTTTCTGCAAGAATTCCACTTCACAATAGTCTACATTCCCGGCAAGGAGAACATTGCTGCAGACGCACTGTCACGCGCACCGGCTGGGCTTGAGAAAAGTAACACAGAAAGCAACCTCGAGAAAAATTTCAGTATTCTTTACATTCAGAAAGTCGCCTTTGAAAACTTCATCACCGTATCTTTAAAGGACATTGCTCATGAACAAGATAAAGATCCGATTTGGAAAGACATCAAAAGTAAATGGCATCAAAAGACACACACACAGATTCGGCATTATGATCTGGTTAGAAACAACATACTGTTCAAACGATGCACTGTTGATGACAAGCTATGGGTACTTTGCATTCCAGACGATTTCGTTATGAAGTTCATTTGGTACATTCATTTCAGCTATGCACATTTTGGTCCACGAAAATGTTATCATATTTTTCGAACGACTTGTTATTTTAACAATATGGAAAAGAGAATTAGAAGAGTCTTGTCTATTTGTAAACTTTGTCAAAAGGCGGAACCATCTACTGTCTCGCATTGTGCTCCATTGTTTCCTATCATTCCTTCTAAATTAAAAAAATTGACTGCAGTCGATCTTTTGGGTCCGCTTGTCAGAACATCTAATGGATTTTCGTACATTCTAGTCGCTGTTGGACTTACTTTTAAAATTTGTTTCTTTCACTCTGTTACATAAAGCCACTGGACGGTCTGTATCCAACGCCTTTGTTAAGAAATTCATGCTTGAAGTTGGACACGTTAGTAAAGTCATTTCAGATAACGGACCGCAATTCAGATCTGCTGTTCGGTCACGCATTCTTCGTAAACATAAAATCAAATCTGTTTTTATTTCACTGTACTTACCACATTGTAACTCGTCTGAACGGATTATGAAAGAAATCAATAAGCTTTGCAGACTTTATTGTCACAGAAAGCATCAGCATTGGGACACATATTTACACTTATTTCAAAACGTGCTGAATGAAATGCCTCATGGCTCCACTGCTTTACCACCTGTTCTTGTACTGCAGAATAAAGAACCAGCGAGCAGAACCAGAGAGCTTGTACCTTTTCCGAATACACGTAAACTTCGACACAAAGACATAATTGATTTGGCTATTAAAAATATAAATTCTGCTGCAGACAAAAGGAGGAAATTACACGGTAAAGCAAATGCAAAGAAATTATATATTGATCAGAAAGTTCTCATTAAAGCTCATTCATTGTCACATAAGAAGAAACACTTGAGTCACAAATTCTTTCTAGTTTACAATGGACCTTACAGAATCCGACGTATACCACATGATCATTGCGTTGAAGTTGAAACTCTGCGTACTAGGGAGAGTAAAGGTTTACACCACATTTCACATATAAAACCGTTTATTGAAAGATAATCTGTCTTTTAACTTTGTCTTTGCCATAAAACATTTCACTTCACATTTCTAGTATGCTTTGTCAAACTGAGAAACTGTTAACATGCAACAATGTTTTGAAGTTAACTATCTAGTCTAGAACCTAGGGAACATTATTAAACAGAAGTTATGAAAGCATTGTTATAGTGAACAGACGACACAGTGTTGCTATTTGTACATTCTTACTTGTTAGTTGCACGATTACGTAACGACTATCAGGCTTACATGCTTAGGACATATACTGGTAATGCTAATCAGATTTTAATGCAACATTTTGGTTTACTTCAAAATACATTCTGGATTTAAAGTACTCTCTGTGTGATACCAGATAACACAGTGTTTAGTTTATGTGACAGCAACACAATTTTATCACGATGCTACTAATGAGTGACAATTTACAATGTTGCATTTGCTGTGTATCTGCTTTATATCTGAACAGTTTTTCTGAATTCTTCTGGAAATTAAAACATGTTTTAGTAGTAACTTTTGTAGTATAGATACAAGGAGACAGCCTTTTCTGTAGCACAACAATACGTTACAGCACAGTACTTTCTTTATCACGGCAATAGTCGTAATAACTACGATATCTATACGCAAAGCATTTCACTTTTGTTTATCATGAGGTAAGTACATTGACTTCTGCAGAACTTAGCTTTCGGAGGACGATAACTACGACACTTCCACAGAGATTATCTTACAACAAGACGCACAGTTTAGCGCTACAGTACACGTATTTGAGTGATTAATTTTGTACTTGAAACATTTATTTTTAAAGATATTTGAAGTACCATGATACAAAGGTTTTCCGTGATACATTTCATTCCATTGCTGTAATCTGTAATACTTGAGGATATAATTACGTTAATCGTCAGGGGGGTACACGCTTACTTTGTGTACCATGTGTATGGCAAGCACAAGGAGTCCTAGCTAATATGGTAATTGCTTATACAACTTTACACATTGGTACCATATTTCTCTAACACAGAATTACACAGCTATGTGATCATTTAACTGAGAGAGACAAAGATATATTTTACTACATCAGTGACAGATGTTTACGTAATTACACGGTTGTATAACTTCACACTTATGAAATTATATTTTATCTGTACTTTGTGAAATGTTCATATAATTTTCAGAAACCATTGTGATACTATGAGAACTTTGAATGACAAATTTGGTATGGGATCATGATTTTTAAGTACGTTTGCGGTAGATGACACTTTTGACATGAGAAGAGAATTCTTTTAGGTTTTGAAATTATTGCAGAAAGCTATGACTTTTTTAGAATTGTTTGAGATGTTATCATATTATTACGACGACGATGTGTATTATTCTGTTGAAATATGTTTATGATCAATAAGATGATGCTACGGTAAATGAGAAATTTGATTATGCTACATATTTCTTATGATGAAATATTGAAGAGGTGTCGACGAATATGTATATGTATAATAAGGTAAGGAATAATGAGTAGTGGTTAGGGACTCTGATTTGTGGAAAAGGATGTTGCAAACCGAGAATCGTACTTTAAGAGTTATGAAATGTGTGTATATGCGTGAATGTATCACTATGCTGGCGAAAATTTGTTGGACACTATTATATTTAAAGGATTTTGTTTCTACAGATTTGTAACGCAAATTCTTGACCTGTGAAATATTTTTTATATGAGACTGTCACTGTAGCGGAAACTGCTGTCGTAAATATTTCGGTAAGAAACTTAAGTGACCAACTGCACGTAATGTGTCGTGGGCACCCAGCTGCGCGACAGATGCCTTGAAAAAAGCCATTAGTGTGTGCCTGTCAGAGACACAGATGGAGAGAAAAAAAAGAGGCCATTATCCTCGTTATTGACATTCCTTTATACAAAGCATCGTAAATACAACACCCTCAAACCTGAAACATGATTACACTGTAGTGTTCTTAATTTCTGATATTTACTTAAATGAAATGATGAGAAACGTTTCATGTCTATTGTCTTGCTAGTTGGAAGATCGTTTACTGCATTATGAAATGCCTTATGGCTAGCGAATGACGTTTCACGCCTTGCTTTGCCTATTTTGATTAATATCTAGTTTCTAGCTGCACTGCAGCATTGGTTAAAATAAAATTTTATAGATGTACTAATATAAATATTTTCTGTCTACAGATCCAGTATATAATAATAATGTGATATACTTCCAAAAAATGAGGGAGCACAAAAAGACATTTCCCTTCACAGGAACTGCATACATAATTTTCTTTTCAAGTTCCTGGTAATTTATTTCATAGAATAAGTTTTTGTGGTGCACCACTTTAATTACATTGCATTTGCTGCTGCTGTTTGCCAGGCATAGTGTTACTGAATTTGACTTTGTATTACACTGTTAAGCTAGTTTTAGTTCTGACTTATTTTTGTTGTTGCTGCACATTGGCTCATAATAGTGATAATGTTGCATTATCTTTGCTAACTTATATATATGTATATATTGCTGCGTGCATTGGAAATTTGAATTTTTTATTGCTGTTTGTATTAACTGTTTTGTGCTGCTGCATTGCCTCATCTCTTAGTTAAGCATCTGAGCTCAGTAGATTTAAGTTAATTTAAGAGGGGGTAGACTATATAAGAGAATGAGTTGCGATGAATTGGAAGGAATGCATTGAGAAGCTATAAGAAAATGGTTCGGCCACAAAAGTATTTTGAAAGAGGATAGGAACAAAAAAAAGTAGGGTTTAGGGACAACAGGTTTAGGTAGGATTTTCTTGGAAATAAATGATGAGGTAATAAATTGAAAAATAAATAATGAGGTAAGAAATATGTGAACATATAAATACAAAAAGCATGCTTGGATAGCATTTTTTGGTGGAAACATATGTTGAAATAAGACGAAAGATTTATGGAATGAAGTTTTGGGTTGGACTGCAGTACCAAATGTTACACTGAAAACAAACTCTGTCCTTTCCTTGTGTTATCCCACTATGTGTTTGTGTACCCTTGTGTATTTATGTTCTTCTGGTCTTTATATGTTTATCTGATAAGACTTATGTTGCAGAATTTTTCTGATACTCAGCTACATGAACAATGATGAGGAATACTATTATCCTCAAATATAATTTGCATTAATAATATGTTATTTACTTTGTAAAGATGTTAGACATTATTAATGCTGTTATGTTTTAATGCTCATGTGTGAAGTTTATGTTTCAAGTGTTATTCTGATCTTCATGTATGTACTTATGTCACAATTTTTGTAACACTGATGTGCATGTTTATTTCTATTCTTTTGTAAAGACTGTTTTACTACAAAAGTTATCTGTACTATTATGTTCTTTAATGATATATTTTGTACCTTTGTTATTGTATTCTTATGTTATAAAATTATAATTGACACCCATTCATCAAATTAAGTAACTTGTACGTTACATTTCACTGCACACATTTCTGTTGGTCATAGTATATGGACAATTAGTGAGAAGTAGGGACTGATAGTGTTTGCACGTGTGTTAATAATTCAGCAAGGGACTGGTTAACAGCATTGCTCATTCTAAGAACATTTCCAAAAGCTTTGTGCGTGCACAAGTGGTGGTTTATGGACTTGTTATATTCTCCGCAAGACTCTTTGATGGTGATTGTGCACCTGCATAGTCGCAACAGATGGCTGCTGGCAGTCTCTACTAGGACTGAAGTGGGTCTGCACCTTCGATGGCCCACCAATACCATTATTTCTACGAGGACTGCAGTGGGTCTGCACCTCTGGTGGCCCACCAATACTATAATCTCTACTAGGACTACAGTGGGTCTACTCTGTGGTCATCAACCTTCCAAATTTCTTCAAAACTTCGACTGACTCTGTTGTGGGTTTGCTCTGTTGTGGCCCATTACCTGTCAGCGTGTCTTTCCGTTGGAAGGACAACACTACTTTTTCAAGGCTGCATGGAAATCCACTACTTCCATGTGCATTTTCTTTTACTGCTCAAACATTGAGCAAAAACACTGCTATTTTACTGTGATGAACGATCAGGACTGTCTTTATGGACTGTGAGAAAATTTTAGCTTTTGACCAACGTTGTATCGATAAGTGTGTGCATTTCTCTTCTTTGTTATTGTAATTATGAAAAACTTTTTCAAATCTGTATTGGCCACTGCCCAAAACAATTTGTAAAATTTTTGTGGGGAGCATGGGGGCTATGTAAGTAGGCTGTTTAGGTTTTTTTATTGGTAACTCCACATAGCGCTCTGTATGAAAAATCACTGGCTGTGCTGTGTGCAGTCAGTGGCTGTTTGGCATTGTTGTAATACTCGCCATTGTAGTGTTGGGCAGCTAGATGTTAACAGTGCATAGCGTTGCGCAGTTGGAGGTGAGCCGCCAGCAGTGGTGGATGTGGGGAGAGAGATGGCGGAGTTTTGAAATTTGTAAGACTGGATGTCATGAACTGCTATATATATTATGACTACTAAGGTAAATACATTGTTTGTTCTCTATTAAAATCTTTCATTTGCTAGCTATACCTATAAGTAGTTAGTGCCTTCCGTAGTTTGAATCTTTTATTTAGCTGGCAGTAGTGGTGCTTGCTGTATTACAGTACTTCGAGTAACGAAGATTTGTGGTGAGATAAGTGATTTGTGAAAGGTATAAGTTAATGTTGGTCAGGGCCAGTCTTTCGTAGGGATTTTTAAAAGTCAGATTGCGTTGCGCTAAAAAATATTGTGTGTCAGTTTACGCACAGTTATGTATAATTGTTCTCAGGGGACGTTTCAAGTGAAATGGAATGATATTACTTTAATGCTGGCGTTTGAATTTGAACGACACTCGGGTCCATTTCGAAAAAGGATGGGGCCCTACTTGGTCATGCAATTGGGACAAAGGTTCATGCTAAGTTGCTGTATTTTAGTGATGCAAATGGAACAGTTTGAAAAGCTGAGGTCTGCCATACAGTTCTAAAACTTGACTTGGTTGATTGCAGGTTTGAAGTCACCGATCGGGGAGGTGGCGACAATCACTTATTGTCGGCTGTCGCTGTCGCTGGATGTTGGCGCGCCTTCTTCCGGCACGGTCACTAGGCGGAAGGGGCGCTTGATGTGTGCCATCTAATGTTTCCCGTCCGCGACCCCGTGCCAGAAACTATCGTAGCAAGTCAAGCGCAATTATATGCTGCCAAACCCCAAAAGCGCGACAACTCGCTGGAGTGTCACTCAACACACCTGCTCCTCTGTCCTACTCCAGCCAGACTCTGCTGTGCCCGCGCTCCACGCAGTAGAGTTAACACTACCAAAGATCCTAAATACTTTAGTTCTTCACAGAACCTATCGATGTCATCGTTCGATAGCATAGTTTGCCATAGGTAAGACCCAGTGTAAAAATACGAATAATACTTACAAAACAACCAATCATACATCGACATATATATATATATATATATATATATATATATATATATATATATATATTTCCAGTGCTACATACTTACGAGTTGGGTCAAAGTGATGAAGCGAATAGTGTTATGTAGCAGGAGGCCGAGATAAAGACACTTGATGCATTTTTGAGAGGGTTACCGGTGCATCTGTCACGGAAAGTGCGAGAACGGTCTCGAAATGATTTGAATTCGGCCAGTCAGATGGCATTTCAGTGTCATGCCTCATTGGGTTTGCATAGGGTAATTAGGCATTGTTTTTTCGTATGTTGTATGTATTTTCAAATATATCCTCCTGCAGACAGCAGGCAGCAGTCCTCTCGAAGAGGGAGGAAGGATGATTGTGATCCCTGTCCTCAGGTCACTGAAAGGGGGAGCGTTGGCGGTGATTCATCTCTTCATCATCGGCGTGGACGCGTTACAGGTGCAACACCTGGATGGGGATGTGCTGTAGTCAATGAGGAAGACGTGGTGGTGTCGAGGCACCAGTGGGCATTAAGGTTGGTATAGGTGGTATGGGAAATGCGGAATGAAGTAAGGAGGCTTGAAGACGTGTTTGAAGAGCTTAGGCTATGTGCAGAGGGCTAAGGAATGATGATGGAAGTTGCAGAGGAGTATAAGAAATTGTATGAGGATTATAAGACGCTACAGAAGCAGGTAGGATGGTTGGAGGAAGCGGTGCCACAGGTAAGACGGAAATGAGGATGGCTGAATTCAGGGGGGAAAAATTTTAAAGACAGTTTTTGGAACAGCAGACGGAAGTAATTTAAAAGAACTGAACAATGCAGTAGGAGAAATGAGGCCACTCGTAGAGCAGAGTAGGGCAACAGAAGCTTGGCACATCGGTCAGCATACGGAAGGGCAATGACAAATAACGATCATCTGGAGCATCTCTGTGTAAAGTGTCATCGTAGCCTTAACTTTGTTATTTGTTGTTATCTTTCTGATCAGGTGGAGAGCTAATTCCAGGAGGGAACCAAGGGTAGTTGAAGTCCCTGTGGATTGGATACCGAGGGTATGAGACTAGTTGGTAAGAGGTTGATCGAGCAGTGGTCGTACAGTAAGGAATTTTTACGTTTTGTTTCATGTCATATTTTTAAGGGGCACTAGCACAATTTCGTTTTCTAATAGTAAGGAAATATGCCTTATGTGCTGACCCAAACAAGTTAAGAACTAGTTAAGGCTCCACCCAGGGGCTAGGTCTTTTTCCGAAGACAGGAATAATGTAGGGGCACCACAGGTCGGGATAGGGAAATTGGGTATCGTGCAATATTCTGAGGAAGTTACAGCCAGGTGTGGGCTGGGTTGCAGTGAGTTAAGCATATAAACAGTTGTGAAGTAGAATAGAGGCTACAGGTGCACAGCCACATATAAATAGATGCAGGTTTCTAACAAGATTCATTCAAGTCTGGCAGCTCTCCTGTACAGCGGGGCATGTCGCACCACCAGCTACACGCAGCAGCAGATGGGGTGCCAGCGTTCCAATCCATGGCAGGTCGCTGGTTTGACCCTCTGAGGCCGACGTAGGGTCCGTAGTCAGCCAGCGGCTACCAAGGACAGTGGTCCTGTCTTCCAACACACACCAGAGGCATCCCGAGGCGAGGGCCACAGATTTGGACTCTGGATTGTGGTCTCTTGTTGTCGCTGCGATCTTAGCCACACTGTCAAGAAGCATGCAGCTGACCGCCTGCAGCTCACACCGAGCAGTGCTGAGTCAGCAGGGATACAGACTGCCGAGTCCACTGTCGGCATCCTGACAAGACCGTAACTCCGCTGCCGTACAAGGCCTACACACAGCAGTGCATGCAAGGGTCCGTGAGGTAGCCATTCGACACAAAGACAGCAAAGTGGTGTCCTTAGCATTGTGAGACCCAGCGACAGATCGCGAGGAGTGGGGGCACTGTAGTTGGAAACAATAAATCACTTGGAAAGCAGGGATGAGTTTTAATACGGTGCCTTCTACCTCTTCCCGTTACATTTTGTGTTGCTCTTACGTTTGATGGTTGCCACTACATGAAGTTCTCAAATGCATCTTATCAGTCTGAAATTGAGTCTTTCACTTTATTTCCAGCAGCCATTGTGACTTCAAGCAATAACTGTCACATCTTGAAGTCCCTCTTCAAGAGATATCATTTCTGTATTATATGAATTATTACTCACTGCTTTTGGAGCTGGCAAGGCAACTCCAACGATATGTTAGGATTACTCCAATCGTGAATATCAAGTACATTTACATTTTGTCCCATATTGATATATATGTCATCATCTGTGAATACAGACCTACCACTTAAATTTTATGGATGTTAACGATTTGGATGCAATTATAGAACTTATTTGAAAGTAATAGACTGTAGGAGAGATTGCATTACTAATTAGATCCTTTCATGAAACTTCTTCACCATAATACTCATCATTCTTACATACTTTCTCCTGTGAGAAAACCTGGCTAGATCATTTGTATCCAACATTAGGCACTGCTGTATTAGACTATGCAATTTTGAATATCATAATATCTCCACTGAGTGACTGTAAGAGACTACACAAGTATTGAATTTATCATTCCTTTACCAGTTGATTCGCTGTTTCCTTAACAGCAATAATCTTTAAAATAAATTCACATTAAACTATTCACTCAGTTACCTTATGTAAAAAATGTTTCCTTAGCTAGTTAAATTGTTGAATGTGTAATTGTAAATATTATTTCCAGTAGAATCAGTTCATATTTTTCACCAGAACTGTTGTAACTTCAAGAAGTGTGTTCATCATTGACGATAAATAATTAGAAAAAGGGCGAAAGTCCAATTTTATTGTACATAAGCTGAGCTGTCCTCCCATCAATGACTGGAAAAGGGGTTTGGAAAAATCAGCAATAACACTAAAGTTGCTGCGAGTTAAAGTTTTTAATTGGTGGAAAAGGGAAGAATTTCGAGGTATCCAATAGTCTTCAAGGCACTATTCAAAACAGCAGGACCAAATGTCAGTCAAGAAACGTTACAACTATGTTACTAATTAGCTCTTAAGCATATTATTTCAGTTTTACTGGCTGACATTGGTACCAGTGTCATTATGTAAGTTTACCGACTGTAATTCCAAGGCATAATGAGTGTAAATGAATGTGAGAGTGAACAAATACACCAGAGCAGCAGTAAGAAACATTTATAATTACGTCGTGCAAAAAAAGCAAGGGAGGTACACCGTTAGGAAAAGAATACATAAATTTAAAAGGAGTAGTTGTACCAAGAAAAAGTAAGTTTTGTTTATGTTTAATGCGTTATTTGCGTACAGTTTACTGCTTGATATTTGTATGATGTATACTATACTGCACTGCAACAATTAGTTTTATTCTATTTGTTGAATATTTCAGAGATGAGAACAAAATGCAAGTAACTACTATGATGTTCAATAATAAATCTAAAAAGGAGGAAGACATGTGTCTAATACTACTGGTAGAGCTTTAACCATTTCAAAGAAGAAGGAACACAAAATAATTTCCAGCATCTGTAAGAAAGATACATGCTGATTCCCTTTTATGAAATGGGTTGAGGGGCTTGAGGCATGTCATAAAGGATATTGCATGTTATAAGTGATAAGACTTTTGTACACTTAACATAACTCCTTGTTAATGGTCAGTCTCCAGTTGACCATAGAAGAAAGTGCAATTATCAGGGAAAATACGATTGAACCTGATGTTATTGTTATTGCCAAGATAGAGCTCATATTTGATCTTTGTCAACCTACAAAATAGGCATTGACAGGTAGTGTCCACTTGGATTTCAACACAAATATGAAAAAGATGCATGATTTACTTTGTGGGAAAAAAACAGAATTGATAATGAAGTATGCATATTATCTCAAATATCTATACTTAAACGAAAATTTTCGTTATAGAGTCGCTCGACCACAGGTAGGTGGATATTTTGCTTGTAACGAACTTCAACCCATAATTAAATCTCCGTTTCTGAATGAAAATGCAAAACGAGTGGCGGTCGCAGAACGGAAGTTTCGCAAACGATGAACGTCACAGTCTTATAAAAAAACATGAAGAAATTATAAAACTGTGCGGTAAACGAAAAATACAGCCTACCTAGTGTTTGATTTTATAAAGGATGTTCCTCTTCCTTGTCTTCTTATACAGGAAAAGCTCTACTTACGAAAGCTGTGGGTTTTTGTATTTGGATTCCATACTGTGAAAAATCAACACACCACAGTTTTATTGCTATCATGATCTACAATATAATCATGTACCCAATAAAGTGTGTAAATTTCTCAGTGAGTGCATACAACAGACCACAGTTTTATTGCTAGCATGATCGACAATGTAATCATGTATCCAATAAAGTGTGTAAATTTCTCAGTGAGCGCATACATGGACTATCAGATTCAGTAAAAGAAATGTATGACGTCACTCCTTCCTCTCATGTCATAGGAATTTTGCTGTACTTAAAAGAGTGACACAACATATTGGCCATTCAAACAACATGTTCACATTGTAGCTAACTCAAGGAAAACGCTGAATTCTTTTCAAGACAATATTACTGAACTTGAAGTTATCACTGACGTAAGGGACTTGTGGCTACATCACTTTTAAAAATTGTGCTTTTCCTTTAAATTGTCAAACGAGAGAAGGTTTTTCGATTGCTGAACTTCAGCATTTGACCTGCACACACTAAGACCCAGAATTAGTCGTTTTTATGCAGCGAATAGATGGACTACTTCGCAATACATAGAGGATTTTTGAGAGAAAATAAATACCTAGTCATCTTAGAAATATGGTATACATATCTAAGAATCCTGTAAATCCAAAGAGGCTTGAAGTGTTAAATAAAATAAGTAAGTACATTCCACCAAGGTATCAGGAACTTACAACAACATTCCTTAACAGCCCATGCGAAATAATGATATCCAGTCTGTTGGTGAAGGTAAGTTCTTCCAAGAAGCACTCACTGTCCAAGCTGATAAGGAAGAATAAAAGTTTTTAAAATATTGTTAAGTACTTTGTTTTAATAGTACGTCACAAATCATTATAGTTGTTAAGATGTTTCATTGTTTTAAAACAACTATGTTCAAACAATTTGAAACAGAAATAACTTCGGATAGCTGCTGTATTACCATGAAGTTCTATGCAAACTTCCCTTGAGAATTTAACATCCATGAGATAAATTTTAGCTACAGTGCCACAAGAGGAAATTATGCCTCTAACAGTTATAAACATTATCTATTTGAAAACTGAAAAAATAGTGAAAACGAGAATAAAAATTAATTATTTGTAAAATATTTTACAATGTAACTGGACATGTCGATGTGTACCATACAAAGACAATGATAATTGTAAATTCCATTTATGATCTTCGTTTGTCTTCCTCTGTTTTTACCTTTTGTTGATTGGCTTTTGTAGGTTGCGGACGCAAGACTCATATAAAACTGAGGTCTGTTAAGAAATTGTAATTATTTGTTAATTATTACTTGAGAATAGAGTTCATTATTATTATAAATATGAGTGAATAATTATTTGTAGCTTTAATTCCACTCTCAATAAGCATTTTCTGTGTGAATTATTTCTTTCAGCTGCAAGGAGCGCAGCCGTTGATGATTGCGATTTGTATTGCGTTTGTATCTGTGTTTCAAAGATTTGCTTGATGAAAATTAGTCTAAATAGAGTACAAAATGAAAGTAAAGTTTAATAATCCTTTCAAATACTTATCCTATTAACAAGAAAATTTACTCTAACAATGCAAAGTCTCTATCAATTGTCTGCCGCCATCTTAACAATTATCTCAGTGGCAAATTCAAACAACAACAACTCCTGTGCTGCACAGAATTGCATTTGAAAGACAAGTAATCTCTGGATAACTAAAGGAATTAAAATCTCATATAAGAGGAAGAGGAAAATTCATATAAAGGCTGGAATAAATCAAGATTCACTACTACTTGGATACCTACATAAATAGTGTAAAATTTTAAGGAAAGTTATTACTGTGTCAAGAAGTTCATATGTCCTGACAAGAACTGATAATTCTGATAATAAGATTAAAACTATATACGACATTGTTAAATGTGGAACAGAATAGCTACTGTACAAGATGCTGTATAAGATAGCATACCAATTAAGCTACACGAAAAGGTTGTGACTGACAATTCACAAGCTGTCAGTACCTTTAACAGCCGGTTTCTAAATGTAGCAACATAACCAGAATTAAGTGTTTTAACTGAATAATTGAGGGAATTAACTATAAATGTCATTCCACGAATTTTTAAGCAATTAAAACTAGCACCAATATCCATCAGTGAAGTTAATAAACTAAAAAATATCTAGAAAACGGAAGATCATGTGTTGCTGGTGGAATTTCAAACAAAATTGTGAAAAGCGTTGTATTCAAGGTTAACTCACCACTTAGAAACAAAATGCTGATCGCACAGGACGAGCACCTCTTAAATTATTTATTTATTCTAATTCCCCCATCACAGTGAACATATTTACAATTGAAAATGGTCATAAAAAATCCACCATAGTTTGCAAAGGCCAGTGGATGTTCATATCCCATTAACTAATTTGTTGCACTTGATTCAGATAAAGGAATTTTTCCAATGATGTATGCAACAGGTAATTAACTAACTAACTGACAACTGGCACAGATTCTGAACTCATCATCTCACCATATCGCTGTTCAAAGCTTTCCTCCAACAATGAACATCAGTTTATAAGAATAAAATGCAAATCTGACAAAGGGTTTGTAAAGTTTTTTTTTTCCAAGCCAACACCTCGAAAATCTTTACATCGGGTATTTATTGTGTCAAGATGTTAAACGTATGTGCCTAACAATTATCAGAAGCCCAAAGTATATTTGTTTATTAAATTAAGAGTAAAATAACGAATGTTTATTATGAATGTAAAGAATGGAGTTATCGAGACTTAATTTGAAAATCTGAAAATAATATCCAATGCAAATAGAAAGCAAGATGATTCACTACAGATTTTCAACCCATGGCTGCATGGATGACACTGGCATACAGGGTGCACAGGCAGAACGGGAAAGAGTCAGAGCAGAGTGGGTCGTTTTGGGAGATGTTAAGTGATGAAAAGTCCGAAAACTGTGGTTAATTGCATGGAAGCCAGTGTGGCAAAGCTGTTTGTTCACTAAAGTCATCTTTGGAAATTACTAACCTTGGAAAGGTATTGAAGCTTCATGAAAATGCACATGTTTTTCTCATTATATTACCTCTCATATGGTATGTACATTAAATAATGAGACTGCTTATAACAAAAATATAGATTAAAAAATAAATGGTAGTGTGATACGAACTGTCGCCTAGTCCACAACCCTCTTGCTATGCGCAAATTCTAATCATATGACCAAAATAAGTTGTTACGGCCGGTGTCTTTGCACAGATACATAATAGACGGGTAAAACTTCTCTTGTAATTTTCTTGAAATTTCCAGAACAGTGCACCTTACTACTTTCGCATTTCATTGTTTTAATAGACTACTAAAGTAGGCTTCCCCTTGTAAGTGGATAGGATTGTAAATGAATTTTACAATCAGTTCCTCATGTGTTCGTTTTCCGAGTAGAATCTGTGACTTTAAATATTCTCATCCAAGTTATTCCACAAACATTTCCTAAAACACTATATATTCTTTTCTTTTTCAATGGTTTTAACTGATTTTGTGTAAATTTAAAAGTTCGAACGATAGTTAGAATCACGACAATACAAGATAGTCAAGATTTCAGTGAAAGTTAACGAAGCTAGTAAAAACAGCTTGAAATTCATAAGAGTATTAAAAGTTGAAAACAAAGATCGGTTTGCTAAAGTATTTGCTAAAATTTTCTTGAGATTAATTTCACTTATTTCAAGGTACAAAATTCTCATTTCTTAATAACAGTCATATTTCAAGATGGTACTATGTCATAATCGCACAGGTTGCATTCATCTTGATTCCAGGTAAGAAACTTCAAACAAATTTTATTAAAGTATATTCATTATGTAGTTAAGTAAAATAATTTCAGAAACAGTAAATGTAAATTGCTTTTTTAAGCTGGTGACCGCAAATCTTCGTAGCAACAATTTTTTTCTGGGGACTTTCGTAAGGTAAGATAAGAACCAGTCTACAACCCAATGCTGAAGTGCGGATAAAATTATAAGGTGGACAGTTAATTGATTGCACAGGGTGTTACCCTTTACTGTTCGCTGAAATAAGTGCAAATTGAGTCCAGTTATCCACATATCGCTTTGAAGAGAGGTCTATAATGAATTAGGAGCCTTAAATTTACATCTTATTACGTTACACAGGGTCACAAGTAATTAAACGTCCCTTTAGTCAGTATAAAATTAACAATTTTGATACACAGAGTAAATGCCGATGCTCAACTGAGCGGTGAAATCAGTCAGTTTTGCTGGAAGAGGGGAGATGCTTTCTGCTGGTGTGCTGGAAGGCATGGGGGTCATCCTGCTAGCAGCTGTGTCGCTGCAGAAAGCGGCCAGCGCTAGAAATTCTCGGAAAGCCGTACGTTGGCAAATCAAGTTTCCTTCAGTGACATAAACCATTATTCTGGTTTCGTCAAGCATTTCAAGAAGAAACACAGCTTTCATATCAGGTAAAAATTTCAATTTTGATACTTAAAAGGAAAAACTTTACCCACTGTGAAAAATTTCAAAAAGTTCAGTGACACGCGATTCGTGTACTTTAATAGTTTCTGTGAATCAGTCACATGTTTCAATCTGTGGGCTTGGTTACCACCTACATTACACATTTAATAACTTAGTGGAGTTTTTTAATTTTTGTAAAGCTGCGATGTGCCGGGGCTAGCAGTGTATTTGACATTAAATATTTCTAGAATTTTCATATATAAATCATGCTCAAAGCCCCCCCCCCCCCCCCCATTCTAAGTCCATCTTTTGCTGTTGCACATGGATTAAAAAGAAATGCGAGCTGACTGAAATCGACCCTGCAAGCGGAGTAGAAAAGAGTTTCGCACCTGCAAAAATTTAATTTGATAAATAAGTTAACTAAAGGAAAGTTTCTTTAACGTAGTGAGATATGAAAGGGTTGCTCTACCGATTAACAGAATGACAGTTCTGTCCAAAATAACAATGTGATATATTATGACTAAACTCAAAATAATAAACAAACTACATGAAACATTTACAATACATCAAATTGGCTCAAATTGTATACTGAAATAAATGAGGTGAAGGTGAAGTTGTCCCTAAACTAGATTGTGACATTTATGACGGAATGATATGTGGAGCCAATTCCTTGCAACTCAAATCTTAAGAGAAACACACAGCCAACCCAGCATTGATTGCTGTTACAGTAGTGAGAACTCAGACAATGAACAGCCAATACAGAACGAAGTTAGATAAAGACGCGCCCTGCTGAGCTCTGATTATCACCTAGAAAATTCCCTGATCTGCCGGTGCTGCGGACATATATTACCAAGCTGTCTTCTTAACTGCAAGAACACAATCTGGCATACCGGAGGCGATGGCTGGTTTCTTCGACGTCCCGTCGTGGCGATGATAATGTCGCGAGTATAGCCTGAAACAAATTATCCTGGTTTAGTTGTTCCAGACTAAAGACTTCCTAGCAATACAAATGCGCCTCTGAGGGAGACGAAGAAGGCTCGCCACACAATCACTGACGGTACAGTGATTGATTTTAACAAGCGAAGTCACACAGTAACTCCGATACAGTCAACTTTAGCCAAAACTGTTCAAGGTAGACAACATAGGCCGCTTGTACGCGGAACGCTCAATTGCCAACTGTACTTGGAAAGTTACGTTAAAGTCGAAACTTCAACAACATCGTCAAACAGTTACAGTTAAATAAAAGTATATCAGAGAGCCAACGGAAGGCAGGCTGTCCAGAGCAGCGAGAGCTCAGTCTTGTAACCTACTCTGACCAAAAGGCGAGAGCCGACGCTCTCACGACCCCCCGTACAAGCCGGACACAGGACATTCCCGCCCCCATGACAGTGCCCGTGGTTAAACGTTCCAATCAGCAACTCGAAAACCGGCTGAAAATTCCACTCTACTAACGAAGCACTACTAGTCCACCAATGGAGATTCTTGGCACCAATTTCTGCTTCGATTTTTCTACGTAACAGAGCTATGCCCTGAGCAAGCCAATCACGGTTACGATTTTGCAGAAAACGCGGGAATTTGCCCGCCAAGACTGCCTGGGAACACAAGTCATTCCCACACCTCGCTGGTAGCCCGCCAGAAAGTGTTTTCACTAAGTTTCTGTGAAGTAACGGAATCTCTAGCCCAGCCTCTCCTTCTGGCCCCTTTTGGCGTGTCGCTCCCACCCTTATGACAATGTCGGCATCTGGAAAGCATCCACTCGACTCCCTCACGCCCGTCGGCTTAACCCTTTCAAGCTCAGCAGAGCTTGCCTGTCACCAGACCACCCGGGTGATGAGAGACACTGCGTGGGAAGCCCGCATGTGAAGGAATAGCAACTTTTCACCACATGCAATTAGAGAGGAAAATCGAATTATTCACACTAAGATAAGAAATATGAGAGGGGGCTCCTGCCCCCTCTCAAAGCAAAAGCTACTGACTCCAGCAGTATTTTAAAAGACAACATTAAAAAAATAAAAAAAATAAAACCTCAGTGCCTAAACCCCTATTTCAATAATGTTAAAACGTGTATGAATTCTATACTTAATTTTTTTACTATTATTCTATATTTTGTCAATGCTTGTAGCTGAAGGACGACAGTGAATCACAGTCAGCCTATTCTGGCACTTGATGAACAAGGAATTAATATAACAATTTTAGAAAAAGGTGTCTTTAGCTATCCCAGAAAACTTTAACCAAAGCACGTATGTAATCATCAAATCAAGGTAGAGATATACCCATTCCCCCAGCTTCAACAGAACTCCAGTAGATATACTAGTCTGTTATCAGTATTCGCCCAACTGCAGCCAATCAAGCAAGGCTCGCAATTCTTAGCCGTATTTTATGTATGGATCTAGCAACGAAAAGCGGAATCAGAAAAGCTGAACTATCGTTAACAGCTAAGAAAAATTGTAGTTTTCCATCTTAGTAACAAATAAATATACTTATGTGGACAGTAAAATTTAAGGTCTGCTAAATTGTAACTGCAATTGGTGAATTCGGTCCGGAAATTAGTAAGGTTCGCCCCTTACCACAGGAGCAAGGGAGTATAAGTAGCGCAACCACTGCGGGGTTAATGGATGTGAGCAGGGGAAAATTGTATTGTTTGCCTCCAGTACTGACAAACGACAGATGTGCTCGACTCGTACCATTCATCTGCTATAGTATAAATTTTTAACAGAAGTAACGTGGATTCGCCAATCGCATTATATAGACGGTCATTTTCAAATCTGGTACATATTTGTAGCAGGTAATATCAGATTAATGGGACACAGTCGCGAGGGAACTCCCATAAGGAATCAATGCTAAAATGAGCAAACGTCAGGTACACTTTTGAAGTAACTAATGGGGACAAGGTCTTGAATCTTTTACAGTGTACAACTGAAACATCATTCTGAAATCACGTAAAAATGGTTTATGTATTTTATATATTTCATGAGTAATCACTTTTTTGTTCTATAAAACAAAATTTAAAACTTGTCTAAACACCTTGGAGCTTGTAAATCTGTTCTATTTATCATTACTGGTCTATTTTTTTATCAAATTAATCATCATTGTATTAACAAGTGATACTGTTAGTCTGATGTCTGTAGCAGTCATAGGTTTTGAGAAAAGTTTACCAAAACGTCAAAAAATGTAGTTTTGAGAAAAATGATATTAAAGTTTTACATGCAAGAAAGTCATGTACAATGTCATAGAGACACACTTTTAAAACATTCGAGGGCTATACTGTGCCTCGGCTTCTTGATCTTTGTCTTCGTTTCTTCTTTTCTTTGATCTTCTGGCTATCCTGGCCTCCTTGGTAGCATTTCTTGCACAAATACCAGCATAACAAAATATTAGTGTTTCTTTTCTAACGGAAACAGTTTTTGGTAGCCTTGTCCAAATGACAGAACTCAAACTTTCATTTGGGTTTTGAGTTTTTCCATGGAGACACTTTTTCAAGAGCTCTTGTTGGCTAAGGTATCTGAAAATGGGTTTCACAGATAGCAGGATTTTTTCTGGAATTGAATGTTTGTGCTTATAGTTGCAAGATGTACGTAGCTGGGTTGTTGAATTTGCACCAGCTGCCAGGTCCCCGTAGGCAAAGGTTATGTGGTTCCTCATCTGTTGAAATTTTATGACAGAATGTAGCCCAGATAGCTCTCCTCATTGCTTTTACATTGTTGCAGTTATTTCTAATGGCCATACCATAATACGTCTGTATCCTGTTTATTTAAGCCTTTGTCAGGCCCCCATTACCACCAAACTTTTTTTCCTTACATATCCTTAGAAGTCGTGATCCCATTCTTTTCTGTACATCCCCTATACATTCCAGTTTATTAATTTTGACTCTAGACCCATAAGGTTTATCTTCTACCACTTTCTGATAAGCATTACTGTCCCCGTTCCCAAGATAGTCTGTATAGAGGATACCTCTCGACTGCACAGACCTTTTGAAAATGTCAGCAACACCAGCCACTTCCATGCCTCCACTAGAACCGTCATAGTCCTTTTTGCAGACATGTTGTATAGTGGGATTTTTGCTACAGATGTCACAGAACTTAGTAATAATTTCAATATCCAGAACCTTCACAGTATCAAAAGAAGTTGCTGAGGCAATGCCATTTAGGAATGTACGCCCACCTTTCTGCCAACTGCCATCAAAACCAGCAGAAGTTTGCCTTGTGTCAGATTTCGTATCATTCAATGGAACTGCTTCTTTGGCTGCTTTCAACATTGTATATTCACTTACTTCAGCTACAACTGCACCAATAGTCTTGTAGTAAACATCAAACTTTCTTGGAGGTGGAGGAATGTTCATCACTGCACTTCGCCCTTTTCCAATAAAGTGCATACATTAATCTTATATTGTTTTCATACAATCTGCTTCTTCTTACGTGGGGTGACATTGTATTGGCAGTACAGCTACATTCCAAACATGTCAAAACTAAATTACAAACAATTCCCTTGGTTTTCAGCACATCTTCGTGTACAGTAACGTTTCCACCACAGTTTTTACAATTAGTGTGTTTTTCGATAAATTCACATAATAACCTTATGGAGATCAGAATGTTTGTGTCAGTAACAACAGAAACACTGTTCACACCACATATTGCATTGTCACGCATTTGAGAGGCACTTAGAAAACCGACAGCACCTAGAAGCTTCTTGCTTGAAGCACTGACACTCAAACTGAATTCACTTACAATATTATTTTCTGCCCTCTGTCCAAAACTAGCAGTTTCGGAGTTTATTTTTACATATTTATTTCCACAAAACTTAGGCTTATATCCAAACTTCCTTATTCTACCCATTGTGTTATAACTTTTCAGAAAATCATTACATTTGTATCACCAAAACCTAAACAACTAGGATAAAGAAACTGACAAACGATAGTCGACAATGTAGACAGGCTGGCAAACATCAGAATAACAATTCTCTCTTGCAACCCAAATAAAGAGTAGTTACATCCGTGGAACAGAAGTGATTTTTGTACTATAGTCAATGTTGACTACTGAGCAAGACACAGCAAAAATGGACGTGACGCTAGCTACCATGCTTCATGAATAAATTAATAACTCCGAATCTAATAGTCAGATTTCTATGAACCACACTGCATTTTGTAGCCAAATAATTGGAGCATAGATAAAGACTAAAAAAAATCCATTTTTTGAGCCTATTCGTGACTGTATCCCCTTAAATTGAAACTTGCTTAATGCAACTCACATGATCTAGTAAATATTTGTGATCGTGTCTCATGTTGTATAATGCGTTCAAATATAAGTGCAGTTACTGTTATTAAGCAATTAATTGCCGGCCCAAACGAAGATCAACACTTATTCAGGTACTTACAGTGTTACAAATTTATGGTCGCCTAGGTCAGCAGCAACCTGAGCAGAGAACAGTCGACACGTCTTCCAAATGGTCCCGACTGTTAACGATCAGTTATTGTTTGCAGGCGGCCAACTTATCGCACCCTTACTATAGCTGGACTAGATGATGTATAAGATTCTTGCAGACACGGCAGCTCCAATCCTAGGTCTTCCACCGCTCTGCCCAATTCGCTGCTTACAAGGATGCTTCTCATTACATTAAGTTACAATATCAGAATTAAGGGCGTTTCTAAAACACGTAACACTACAGTGTAATATTAACGTGGTGTCGGCAGCTGTGGGCGAGCGGTTCTAGGCGCTTCAGTACGGAACCGCGCTGCTGCTACAGTCGCATGTTCGAATCCTGCCTCGGGCTTGGATGTGTGTGATGTCCTTAGGTTAGTTAGGTTTAACTAGTTCTAAGTCTAGGTCCTAATGACTTGAGATATTAAGTCCCATAGTTCTTAGAGTCATTTTTGAATCATTACTGTGATCGAAATATGTCCGCCGCGTGCCTTAAAAAAATGGCTCAAATGGATCTGAGTACTATGGGACTTAATATCTCAGGTCATCAGTCCCCTAGAACTTAGAACTACTTAAACCATACTAACCTAAGAACAGCACACACATTCATGCCCGAGGCAGGATTCGAACCTGTGACCGTAGCGGTCGCGTGGTTCCAGATTGGAGCGCCTAGAACCGCACGGCTAGCAGCTGCCGGCCGCGTGCCCTTACTAGCTCCTTATAGAGCCCGTAAAGATTCAATGTTTCAGATATCGTCACACACACTTTAGTCAGAATCTCACGTAGTTCAGTAGAGTCAGTCTGTTTGTTTTCTAATCTTGAAGTCATGCAGATCTCACAAGAAAGGTTGATCTGTTAAGGTTCTAGGGATTGGATGGACCGCTAGTAAAGGCCATCTTTCCTTCAGTCCCTCTCAAGTTCTGCCAGGAAATTTTTTATATCTCTTTCTTAATTTAAAGCAGTTTTCTTGAGTGTCTGTTTCAAGTATCGCAAGGTTTGGTGTTATTTTTTTATTGCTTTAATTTTGAGCTCTTTTTCCACGGGACTAATGTTCTTGATCAAAGTTTCCCTCACTCTTTCTGGACTCTTTTGTGTAATGGACTTTATGAACAAGATGGTCCCCTTCTTAGCTGTCAGCTGCTGAATTTTTACTTCGCTTTGAACTCGAGTTTTCAGTCGACTGTCACTGCCTGTTGTATCCACAGAAGCATATGATAATCCGGAATTTGGTTTCCCTGTGCTTGCACAACTCGCATTTCAGTTCAAGACTCCTGGATTTTGCATTCGGGACACTGTCTGCCTGTCAGTTTGCCACTTCCTCCCTCAATCCGGTGTTCACCTCTTTTACAATATCAATTTGTGTCTCTAGATGATATCTCCAGAGTGCTTCTTCAGATTCTGCGTTTTGTTGCCCTTTTGAAGCTTGAAAGACAATGAGTTGTTGTTCTCAGTGAATACTTAAAATTTCATTTTGTCCCTCTTAAGTTTGCTGGTATGAACGATAGGCTCCAAGTGCTGTTTGTGATAGTTGACTATGCTGGATGATACGTTCCTGTTCTTCAACTCTGCGAAGTTTTCACTAATTACGTCTTCCACCGCTGAGACCATATCAATGGGTGAAAAAAAATCGTGTTCCACTCGTGGCCATGTCCGTTGTACTTAAGTTTCGCAAAGAGTACTTTGGGCTTATCGTTTCTGTTTTGGTAATACTATATTTGTGGTGTTAGACTATTCCCTCTGTAGTCTGGGCGTGGATCTACTCTTACGAGGAATAGCACTGTCGAAGTGACCTGCGTGATCAGTTAAGGTTATTCTGCCGACAGCAGGGAATGCAGCCGGCAACGGCTTGCCGCAGTGGTAACACCGATTCCCGTTAGATCACCGAAGTTAAGCGCTTTGGGGCTTGGCTAGCACTTGGATGGGTGAACGTCCGGGACTGTTGGCAAGCGGGCTGCTCTCAGCTGTTGCGAGTTGTTGAGTAGTATGACTATCTGCTTGACTGAGAAGTAGCGTTTCCGGTCACGAAAACTGACAACAGCTGGCAGAGCGGTGTGCTGATCACGTGGCCCTCCTTATGAGTATCCAGTGTTGCTTGTCCGATGAGGATGACACGGCGGTCGGTCGATACCGTTGGGCCTTCCCACGCCCGTTCGGACGGCGCTAGTTGGTTAGTAACGGAGAACAGTTGGTGCCACTGCTGCTGACGTCGACTGCGTGGCGCAGAGCAGCTGGTGGCGGCTGCCGGCACGTCGGATTCCGCTGCGGCTGGCGAGGCGTCGTAGCGCACGGCGCTGCGCGGTGTGGCGTGCTGACACGCAAGAACTGATACGGCTGACACGCGAAATCATCACGCGCTTGACCAGCGTAAGGGCGACGGCCTCTCCTCACACGAGGCGAAGCAGTACCATGGACGAACACACTAAAAGTAAATCAATTACTCTCTCTGTTTAATTTATAATGCCGAATTATTGCAAATATCCTATGTATGCTGATGGCCTTCAGTTGTATCTAAGTGAGAAATCAAGCAATCTTAAGAAAGCTATTGAAAATTTCAATACTGGCCTCGATGCACTATCAAAATGGGCACAGGACATAGGACTAAAACGAAACCCATCCAAAACCCAAGCGGTACTTGTTGGTCACTCTAAGCTCATTAGCCCAAAACATCGGGAATACGTACCATCTCTTACCTAAATGGAACAAATATTAACTTCTCTCCGTCAGCAAAGAGTTTGCGAGTGATAATAGATGAAAACTGAAATTGGACAGAGCGCGTAACTGCAGTGTGCAAAAAATCATCAGCATCTCTTCATGTCCTACAAAAATACAAAAAACTCTTCCCTTTCGATCTGAAAAAGAAATTAGTACAAACGCTTATACTCCAAATAATTGACTGCAGCGATACTATCTTACAAGGCCTCTCTCAGGAAAATTCGCGATGTCTGTAACTGGTCATGAATGCCTGCGTCCGATATATCTGTGACGTTCGACTTTTTGATCACATTTCACCAGCATATGCAAAATTGTCCTGGCTGCGTGCAGACAAACGCAGAGACTTCCGTACACTCTGTCCCATATATTGCCTTATAAATGTACACTGTCCCTCATATTTCTCCTCGTCCTTAACGCTTACGTCGGAACAACATGACAGAAACACACGTTCCCATCATAATAAAATCCTCTCTGTTCCACTGCATCGCTCAGTCACCTTCTCCAAGTCCTTTCCAGTAGCGGGAACCCGACTCTGGACTAACCTCCGTCGTCATATTAGAGAACTTAGAAACATGTCCGACTTTAAAAAAAAAAAAAAAAAAAAAAAAAAAACAGTTAATGACGTATCTGCTTAAGCAACAGGAATGCCATCCTCTGTACATGAATGCACTTCACCTCATTACTTCCCTCTTTCCCCTTCCTTATAACTCTCTTCCCCAAAACTCGTTATAATGGTAAACATCTACTTTACACACCAAGATATTAATGTACATCTGCACAAATCTTCACTACTATTGCCCATTTTTCTCATGTTTATCATTATTATTTGATTTTTTACTGTTATTATTATGGTTTTTATCATAATTTGTATGTATACCACCTGTTGTAAAAATACTGCCAGCATTTACTTTATTAAGTCTTAGTCATTACTCTTTATTCATATTGTCACTAGAGTAATCTAATTTTCTTATTTAAACTATTGTCATGATGTAAATCTGATGTGTGAAATGCTGCATGTGTGGAGCACTGGTCCGATGTAAGAGAGGGCCTGATGGCCCTAATCTGATCAGGTTAAATAAATAAATAGAAAGAAAACGAAAACGCACTACGTCAGAGAACACTCCCCGTACCCGCGAAAGTAAACGACACTATCCGTAAACAAATTTTAACCTAGGGAAACTACGCTCGAGTGAGGGACCACATGACTCTGCGATCGATTCGGCAGCCATCTTGAAATACACCTTCGATATACAACCAGGCTTTTTAATGCAGAATGAATTTTTGCTCTGCAGTGGAGTGTGCGCTGACTGGAAGTTTCCTGGCAGATTCAAACTGTGTACCGGTATGGGGCTCGAACCAAGGACATTTCCCTTTTGCAGACAAGTACTATACTGATTGAGCTATCCAAGCACGCACGTGTTCCAGGTTCAAGACACGGCCCAACACACAGATTAAAAACGCGTATAAATATCTTATAATATTACTTTGAATGTGAACTATTTCTATATTGCTATAAATGCTGTTGGCTATAAAGTACCTCTGGCAGCTCAATGAAACAACCATAAGGTAAGCAGGTCACTGAATCAATATATACGAGATCTCAGGAGCAATGAGATGAGTCAACGCTATTTCCTGCAGTAACATAGTGTGCTAGTAACGAATCCCCCACACGTGAATCATAGGTGCGTACAACGCAGCAAGAATGTGAATACCTGGCGTTTGTGTGGACCAGCCCTGAGGGAGTGATACATAGAGGATTGTACCGTATTCTTATGATTCTTGTCCTTCTTCAGTTCAACGTTTAGATAATATTCCCGTCCCAACGTCACGTGATTCCAAAGTTTTTCTTGGTCTTACAAAGTGTTCTTTCCTGATGGCTTCTGCTTGTTTACAATAACTATAATTTCGTGTTCTTCTACAATTTTTATGATGTTTTCTCTATTTCTACCTACATTGCACTATCGTGTCGTTATGTTAAACATTCCGAATTCTTCTTGTATATTCTCATGTCTTCTAAGAGCTCTCCTTCAGCAGTCTTCTGTAGATATCAAAATTCTCATTTCAGGCGGTATGCTGCTTTCGTCTTTCTTCTTTTCAATCTAATATTCACTGCCATGGAGCAAGACATAGGCAGCCACTGTTCTGTAAAACCATAATATTGTGTCTTTCCTCGTCTTATACTGTAAGGTTTTATTTACACACTGAAGAGCCAAAGAAAGTCGTATACCTGCCTAATATCGTGTAGGGCCCCCTCGAGTACTTACAAGTGCCGCAGCACGACGTGGAGTGGACTTGCCTAAAGTCTGAAATGCTGCTGGAGGGAACTAACACCATGAATCCCACAGGGCTGTCCACAAATCCGTAAGAGTATGAGGGAGTGGAAATCTCGTCTGAACAGCACGTTGAAAGCCGTCCCAGATATGCTCAATAATGTGCATGTCTGAGGAGTTTGGTGGTTAACTGAAGTGTTCAAACTGAGAAGAGTGTTCCTGAAGCCACTCTGTACAATTCTGGACGTGCAGGGTGTCGCATTGTCCTGTTAGAACTGCCGTCGCTATGAACAATGGACATGAATGAATGTAGGTTATCTGACAGGATGCTTACGCACGTGTCATCTATCAGTCTTATCTAGATGTATCAGGGGGCTCATATCACTCCAGCTGTACAAGCCCCACACCATTACAGAGCCTCCTGCAGCTTGAACAGTCCCCCGCTGACATGCAGGTTCCATGGAATGACGAGGTTGTCTCACTTCTCGTACACGTCCATCCACTCGATACAATTCAAAACGAGACTCTTTCGAACAGGCAACATATCTTCTGTCGTCAACAGTCCAATGTCGGCGTTGACGGGACGAATGAGGCGTAAAACTTAGTCTTGTGCAGTCATCAAAAGTACACGAGTGGGCCTTCGGCTGCGAAAGCCGTTATTAGATGATGTTTCGTTGAATGGTTAGCACGCTGACACTTGTTGCTGGCCCAGCACTGAAATATGTAGCAATTTTCCGAAGGGTTCTACTTCTGTCACATTGACCGACTTTCTTCAGTCACTTTTTCCTGCAGCAGCTATGTGGGAGATTTGATAATTTACTGGATTCCCGATACTTACGGTACACTCGTGAACTGGTCGTACGGGAAAATCCCCGCTTTATCGTTACCTCGGAGATGCTGTGTCCCATCGCTCGTGCGCCGTCTGTAACACCATGTTCAGTTCCCATCAAATATTGATAACCTGCCACTGAAGCAGCAATAACCGATATAACAACTGCGGCGGACACTTCTTATCTTTTATAGGCGTTTCCGATGGCAGCGCAGTATTCTGCCTACTTACACATTTCTGTATTTGAATATGCATATCTACACCAGTTTCTTTGGCACTTCAGTGTAGTTCCATATAAATGATGGATTTTGATTTTGTTCTGTTTATCACTACCGTAATTTAAGAGGTTGTCGTACTTTAAATTTCTGTTCCTTTTCTTCAACAACAATTTTTGATCGGACTGTTTTCCATAGTTATCCATAAACTTAGTTTTCGAGGTGGATCTTTTCAGATTGTAGCACTGCTTGATTGTTCATATATACACCCAAAGTTGTATGTTTCCTTCCTTATTCTGTGCTATAACTATTTCATCTGTGTATTGCATAGGGTGCCGCTCATAGCTTGTTTTCGGTTGTAGGCTTTTATGTGCTTAATTCTTACATTTTCGTATGAGAATCTCAGTATAGATATTAAGCTGCATCAGCGACAAGCTACACTTTGGTCTGGCGCTTTGATTTATTATTATCTGTTCTCTTTTTCGCTACCTGTATTTGTTATTATATGTAGGCTGTGACGAGGCAGTTCCTCCACTGGATTTTCCTAACGACAGGCTGATGCCCTGTTCTGTGAAGAAAATATAACTGCAGAAATCTTCACGTATTCCCTTTAATACTGCTTCTTGAATCTTCATACGTAGGATTTGCATAATAGTTGGCGTCTACCTTCGAGTGTCTGCAGTTGAGGTTTTCCTGCATCTGCGTGGGGCTTTTCTATTGGTCAAACAAATCTGTGACCATTTTTATTGCCTTTCTTTGCATTCAATAGCCACTATTACACCTTTTATCAGCCACGTTTCCACCATACAGGAGCAGGAAACATAGGCCTAGAACCGATAGGTTTTCTGCTACTGCAAAGATCTTAGCCCGAAAGCGGTTGAAGAGCATGCACTAACTAGTATGTTCCAAACCCCTCGCACAGGCAAACGGAATTATTCTTGATTCATACTTGAAGCTCCTTTGGCATTACAAAGGTAGGGTCAAGTCATCTGGATACCCCTTGGGTTAGGGAAAATTTGCGTACTCCACAGAAATATCGTCTTACTCTAACTATGCTACACTATTGGGTCAGGATATGGATATTACACACGCAAATGGAGCAAATCGGTTAGTTATTTTGGCATTAGATGTTGTTTACGATGCGACTTAAGGTCCTTATAGAGGAGCCATTTGGATTACGGTGGTTCGTGAGAAAACCTGAAAAAGATAGTTTATGAGTACCAAAACACAATCCCGATTTCAAGGCGTCTATGCACAGCAAATGGATGTAATTTTGACTATTGTTCCTAAGATCCCAATCTCTAACAGCCTTGATAATTTACTAAAATCTTCATCCATTCCCGAGATACGGAGATTCAAAAGTACGCTACTCATACACATAAAATACGCAGTAATATCTGGTGTGAAGAGAAAACGTAGTTTATAATGTGATATAGCTCAGAGAAATATGCTGTTAAGTGACTCTTTTACCATCAAAAGGGTTCTGGCAACTGCATCTTGTTATAGTAGTGTAGGACAAGCAAGATTTTTGTATAGGGCCTACTTAAAATCCGATCTGTGGACTAAAATTATATAGTTTTGCGTTGTTTTAATTTTACGTAAGTAAACTATCAAAATTTTACTGGCCCACAAAGTTTTTCTCATTTAAGTGACACGCCCTGCTGTAGTAGAGAAAAGAAGGAAACCAGAGGAAAGATGCTCCTATCGGAGAACAAGAAAGGCTAACACGCTGCTGAATATATAATACCCAGAGTGTAAAGTGGGTTACCTTCCTCAGCACTTAAAAAAACTTTCCCAATAATATTGGCATGCGAACGTATCCGCACTCTTTATACTGAGAGAGAAGAAGACAATAGTAGTGGGAAGGAAACGGAAAAGTAATATATACTGGAAGATATTAGAGAGGGTTGTCGTACAGAAAGAGTGAAAGAGACAATGGCTGTGTGAGAGAATGAGAGGGACATCATTTCAGTGAAACCTAATTGACAAAAACAGAACAGTGTTAGGAAAATAGTGAAGGAGGTAGCGCGAGTGGGCGAGAAATAAATAGAAGGAGAAAGTGGAAGTGTGTGAGAGTCGATGATAATGAGATACAGAGTCGATGACAGTGAGATCAGGGAACAGAGAAATAGTGACCCTGAAAAGAGACAGCAGGAGTGAGAAGGAACGAATGAGATATAAGCAGTAAGAGAGAGGAAGAGTATGGCAGTGGAAGTGGGAGGAGGCAGTAGAAGTAGGACGCAACGAAAGGGATTGTGGCTGTGAGGCAGTAGACAATGACAGAGAGGCATAATGAGTTCGGCTGAATGACTGAGACAGATTGGGCAAGTGAGAGTGGCTGTGTATGAGTAACTTACAGTGATGGACTGGTAGGTGTGACCGAGTGTGGGATTGAGAAATGAGTTGAATGTTAAAGAGAACACGAATATGTTCGCATACAAAAAATTTTCGGAAACTTCTTATAGGTCTGAGGAAGTCAGACTGAGGTAGCTGGTACCCAGTATTTCAGTCAGACTCATTGATTACAGAGGAGCACATTCATCTACAATATCTACATACATACTCCGCAATCCACCATACGGTGCGTGGCGGAGGATACCTCGTACCACAACTAGCATCTTCTCTCCCTGTTCCACTCCCAAACAGAACGAGGGAAAAATGACTGCCTATATGCCTCTGAAAGAGCCCTAATCTCTCTTATGTTATCTTTGTGGTCTTTCCGCGAAATGTAAGTTGGCGGCAGTAAAATTGTACTTCAACCAACCTCAAATGCTGATTCTCTAAATTTCCTCAGTAGCGATTCACGGAAAGAACGCCTCCTTTCCTCTAGAGACTCCCACCCGAGTTCCTGAAGCATTTCCGTAACACTCGAGTAATAATCAAACCTACCAGTAACAAATCTAGCAGCCCGCCTCTAAATTGCTTCTATGTCCTCCCTCAATCCGACCTAATAGGGATCCCAAACACTCGAGCAGTAGTCAAGAATAGGTCGTATTAGTGTTTTATAAGCGGTCTCCTTTACAGATGAACCACATCTTCCCAAAATTCTACCAATGAACCGAAGACGACTATCCGCCTTCTCCAAAACTGACATTACATGCTTGTCCCACATCATATCGCTCTGCAATGTTACGCCCAAATATTTAATCGACGCGACTGTGTCAAGAGCTGCGCTACTAATGGAGTATTCAAACATTACGGATTCTTTTTCCTATTCATCTGAATTAACTTACATTTATCTATATTTAGAGTTAGCTGCCATTCTTTACACCAATCACAAATCCTGTCCAAGTCATCTTGTATCCTCCTGAAGTCACTCAACGACGACACCTTCCCGTACACCACAGCATCATCCGCAGACTACTGTGCTACTATCGGAACAGTTTTCAATTGATGGCAGCATGTCCAAAAAGGGAGAGATATCATATTAATATTTATATTAGTGTCTGTGATAACACAATACATGATGAAATTAAAGAGATTCATTTCAAGTCTTTGGAGTTACCCATCTACATTCAGACCTACACAGTAACGAACAAAATATGTGGCCGACAAACAAAGCTCTCTAAGGCTTCAGCACATATTTCCCTCTCCCCGTTTTACGGCAATGCCAGCACCTGAGGACCGACTGTATTTTAATTCATTTTCCGTACGAACGTAGTCGTTGTAGCACTGGAGCACGGAGCACCCTCGACTGCAGTGGAGATCCGCGTGCGACCCACAATGACGAAGCAGTCAGCGCTGATGACCCAAACGAAGTTTGCTGCGCGCCGCTCCTCAGAGTTTGAAAGATGAATCAGCGGGCGAGGGGCGCTGCTGCTGGAAATTAGCCATTACCGCGGCACAGCCCCGGCCAATTACCACGCACACTTCCGACGAACCTTGTTAGCGGTCGGTCTGTCACCCTGCGAACAGGCACTCCTCGGCGCAACCCGCCACACAACTCGATTTCCCGGGAGACTTCATCGAATCGCAGAAAATTTGTTCGCGAACTGGAGCAGGAAATTACCCTGCAGCCACCGTCATACGTGGAAATGAAATGCTGAATTTTCCCCGCGGGAGACCACGCTCCGGTGGGAACCCCCACTACCTTTCGTTTTGTTTGTAGAATTTAACGCACCCTTCATAACACATTACACAGATGTGGCCCAGCACCACAAAGAGCGGCCAAACGCGATTTCTGCAGCTGTGTGATATTCCCGTCTCCCTCGCAGTACAGTTGTTATTACGTCAGAAAGACAATGGCATTGTTTAAAAACGGGAGGAACGGTACAGTTAAACATGTCTTCAGAATCTAAATAATTTTATACTGAGTTCTAGGTCGTTCAGAAGCCGTTTGTTCCGAACACTTGTCATTCGTCTGAAGTGAATCGTGAAAACCTACAGAAAATAAAGGATTTTGGCCATAGCGAATATGAGTTCAGTATCTTAACTATTAGAGCAGCCAGCACATTAGGTCCAGCAAGTGGAAGACTCCACGTTTAAGTAATCATTTCTTTTCTGAGTGCAGACTGCAGTTTAGTGCTTATTCCATTGAAACGTTTGACAGCGTCAAGGATGTTTAAAAGGTGCATTTCTTTCCCCATCATGATACGGTCGAGCACCAGCAGAGTCATATGTTGTTTGCTGTGGTCTTCAGGCCCAAGAGGCTTGATGCAGCTCTCCTAACTGCTCTATCAGGTTCAAGCCTCTTCATATCCGAATAACTCCTTCAGCCCACATCCATTGCAGCCTCATGACTGTATTAATACCTTAGGCTTCTGAGCCGTGGTTGGGTTGCTGGCGTCACCTTTCCAATTCCTGGCGCCATTAGCTCGATCTGTCGTGTCATGTCCCTCTGGTTTGAGGCCACTAAGATCTTTGCTCGAGGTAGCAGATGGGGGACGGGGCCTGTGCTGGCGTGGTGAAATGGTAACGGAGCAAAGAGGACGATGTGATAGGTCCACCCGACGAATAAGGCGAGCACTTGCGCAGACGTCTTGGTCACGAGGTCGGCAAACGGTTGCTGGGTATATTTGTGGGACGATTTGAATCCTAGGCTGACTTCGAGTGCATTCTTCCTGCGTAGCCTGGTCAGCTAGCTCTAGTACGTGGCACACCGACAAGGGAGTTGAAGACAGTTTCGCTTTGCTGAATTCTGGGCCCCCTTTGGAACCGGAAAGTTTTAGCTTCGATTTCTGAACTTCACTTAAGTTCTGGATTTTGTGATCTAGACTTTCCCCATCGGAGGTTCGAGTCCAGCCTCTGGCATCGGTGTGTGTATTGTCCTTAGCGTTTAAATTAGATTAAGTAATGTGTAAGCATAGGGACCGGGAGACCTCAGCAGTTTGGTCCCATAGGAACTTACCACAAAAATTTTGAGATGTGAACTATTATTTATACGGCCCGTTGTGGCCGAGCGGTTCTAGGCCCTTTAGTCCGGAATCGCGCTGTTGCTACGGTCGCAAGTTCGAATCCTGCCTCGGGCATGGATGTGTGAGACGTCTTTACGTTAGTTAGGTTTAAGTAGTTCTAAGTCTAGGGGACTGATGACCTCAAATATTAAGTCGCCGGCCGGAGTGGCCGAGCAGTTCTAGGCGCTACAGTCTGGAACCGCGCGACCGCTACGGTCGCAGGTTCGAATCCTGCATCGGGCATGGATGTGTGTGATGTCATTAGATTAGTAAGGTTTAAGTAGCTCTACGTTTTAGGGAACTGATGACATCAGAAGTCCCATAGTGCCCAGAGCCATTTGAACATTTGATGTTAAGTCCCATAGTGCTTAGAGCCATTTGAACTATTATTTTCTTATTGATACCGTTGCGATCACAGCGATTTCTTAACTGGTGTATTTCATCACCAGCTGGTTCCTTGAATTGTGGCTGTTGTTTGCTTTTCCTGAGTCGATACTGGTCTTGGTTGTTTTGTAACACGATACCATAAGTTGTGTGAGCCGATGGTGTTTCCTGAACTGGAGCCACAACGTGTTTCTTCTATGCTGTGGCCGAACCCCCCACCCGTCGCCAAGCAGTATATAGATGGTAGCGTTTTAGCCGACCTCGCTGCCAAACGTATTCGAACACCAGTTAAGTTCCTTTCTCTTGTAATACGGCTGGGTGCCGGTTTCGAGATGTCGTCGGGCATTGCAGACGTCATCGCTCTAATAATTACATTAGCTTAGGAAGCGCCTGCATCTTAAAATTTGCAATTGCTGAGGCTATGTAATTGGGTTTGGCAGCCTTGTTTCCTTTCGGGCGGTTCGCCGGAGTTTTAGTAGTGGTATCTTGCAGTGACACGGCTATATCATTTAGCTAGTTCTTGTTGCTTTCACTTAATTAACCTTTCTGTCTTAATATTTCCTTTTCTGGTCTTAACCCAACGAAAAGGCCGTTTGAAGATCGGTCGTCTCGTTGTAAACTTTCTTGGCGTTCCTGTTTGGTGTAGTCGTGCTAGTTCTGTAAAGTCTTCTGGTTCAGGCCTAGCGAGGAAGTTATTCAAACTCTTGGTTATTTAACTGTAGTAGTTATTCATGAAGGCATACCTGTTTCCTATTTGGTGGCCTTACTTAACTGGAGCTATTATTATCGAAGGCGTGACTGGTTTTTACTAAGTAATTTTACTTAACTGAAACAGTTATTATTGAAGTCCTACCTATTCCTTTTTAATTAATTTAAGAGATATTTCATAATCTGGGTTAGTTGAATCTCTTATTAATCAAGACCTACCTTTATTTATTGTCTTATTATTGAGATCTGATATCTTACTCAATCTGTGTTGTAATTAACTGAAATTGTGTTTGCCAAGGGCCCACCTATTTCAGAGGTATTTACTTCAGTCAGGATGAAGAGTTGCGCCATAATTTTGTTTTCTCCCCAGTTCCATCCATTACCTCCTCATTATTCAAGCGAACTAGCTATTTAATGTTTAGCATTCTTCTATAGCGTTACATTTCAAAATCTTCTTAGCACTTCATTTCAAAAGTTTTATTTCCTGTCTTGTCTGAACTGCTTATCGCGTGCTATACCATAGAAAAAAATCTTCGGAAACGACTTCCTAGGATTTAAATTTCGATGTTAATGAACTGCTCTTTGTCAGAAACGTTATCCTTGCTACAGCCAATCCACTTTTCATGCCTTCTCGATTTCGGTCACATTGCTGACCTAAGAGTAAAACTTATGTACTACTTCTCTTGAAACGCCTCTCGAATACTTCCCTCAACATCATCTGATTTGACTGGACTAGATTGCATGGAACTTGCTTTCCTTCTACTGACGTTCAACTTAGAGCTTTTTTCAAGAAACGGTCCATTCTGATCAAATGTCTTTGAAGGTTACTAGGTAAAAATTGGTTAAAGTAAAACTTTTTCATGCCTAGACCGCAATTTTTCTAATTCCATTAATCTATAACACTTCATCTTCCACACGAATTACAAAATAAAAACAGATAATTCCGTCTTCCTGTTTTCAGATTCAGAAAAACAATCTTTTAAAATGATGAAGTCTATTATTTAACAGTCACTTTCACAAATTAAGGTGCATAATACAGGTCTGTAGTTGACAAGATTACATACCCGAGTTACGAGTTGACACACTGCACTGCTTGAGTCCTGGAGCAGACACTTGTGTGAAAACTTTCATGAAAGTGAACTTTATTTACCACGAAAAACTTCGTTACACTTTATAAAGTGTAAAAAAATGATAATGACTAACTTTCTGTACAAAAGTATTACGAAAAATATTAATTAAGTGTGTCATGACCTAAAAAGAACTGTTATACGGGAAACTAATATCTATGATCGTTACCATTCTTAGAACAAATCCTTTTTCTTTTTTTATTCTTCTCATTTCTTCTTCGATTTGTGACGTTGTATCTTGAGCATGCATGAGGCCAGACGTGACTGCTGTAAGTGTAATCTGGTAATTTCAAACAATAGATTGAATTTTACCTAATTTTGCACTCTCTTATTGTAGTATTTGCTAACCCCACCAGCCTACACTTTGAGAAGTCTCTGTGAATATTTTAAATCACGCTCGAAAGGTGCAGATGCTATTCGTATTGTTGTCGGCCATCTTGAGTCCGATAACGTTATTTCACTATATTTCTGAACTGGTTAATAACATTCAACTCAAACTTGTTTTAAAAAATTGTACTAATAATTTTCCTTCAGGCTGGATAAGTATTTTGCTTAATTTCATGGAATTTTATGTATAAACGTAGTACTTGTGTGTGCAAAGATGAACTTTTATCAGTTGTTAAAGAACGCAAATATTTATCGAGAAAAGTTTCAAATATTACGAAATGATATATACAGTTGCTCATGATAGGAGGTAACCCATGGTAGCTGGATATTTTATTAAAGAACTATATCTGGAATTTAATAAAAAGATAGCCCTGAGAGCTTACAAGCCGGAACATATGGCTCTTAGCAACAAAGAGAGTTTAACACCGTTTAGTTGTAGTTTGTGCGTGTAAGAGAGATGTATTTTCTGATAAAGCAGATGAACAGTTAATAGAATCTTATCACCAAAGAGAACTGCTATTACATATGACCATGTTGCTTCAATTTAAAGGAAATTTCAGAGGTGAAGCTAGCTATCTGCAATTTAATACATTCAAGATAGTCGCAGATCGTTTTCAGTGTGAAACGTCCCTTTAGAATAATTATACATGACTGTGCTTAAACTGACACATATTATTTTTAGCGCCACGCAATCTGACTTTTGAAAATCCCTACAAAAGAAAGGCCCTAACTAACATTAAACCTATACGTTTCACAAGTCACTTACCTCACAAAAATCTTCGTCGCTCGAACTACTGCAATACAGAGAGCGCCACTACTGCTAGCTAAATAAAAGATTCAAACTACAGAAGGCACTAACTACTGATAGGGATAGTTAGCAAATGAAAGATTTTAATAGAGAACAAACAATGTATTTACCTTAATAGTCATAATATATATAGCAGTTCATGACATCCAGTCTTACAAATTTCAAAACTCCGCCATCTCTCTCCCCACATCCACCACTGCTGGCGGCTCACCTCGAACTGCGCAACGCTACACGCTGTTCACATCCAGTTGCCGCTGCCCAACACTACAATGGCAGACAACAATGCAAACCAGCCACAGAGTGCACACAGCACAGCCAGTGATTTTCCTACAGAGCGCCATGTGGCGTTACCAATATAAAAACCTAAACAGCCTACTAACATAGCCCCATGCTCCCCACAAAAAAATTTTAAAAATTTTTTTGGGCACTGGCCAATACAGATTTGAATTTTTTTTTCATAATTATGATTACAATAAGAAAGAAATCAAATGTACACACTTATTGATAAAATGTTGGTCTAAAGCTAAAATGTTCTCACAGTCCATAAAGACAGTCCTGATCGTTGATCACAGTAAAATAGCAGTGTTTTTGCTCAATGTCTGAGCAGTAAAAGAAAATACACTCGGAAGTAGTGGATTTCTAAGCAGTCTGGAAGAAGTAGTGTTGTGCTTCCAACGTAAAGACAGTGCTGACTCTTGACACGCTGACAGGTAAGGGGCCACAACAGAGCAAACCCACAGCAGAGTCAGTCGAAGTTGAAGACTATTGGTAGGTAGGTCATCACAGAGCAGAGCCACTGTAGTCCTGGTAGAGATTATGGTATTGGTGGGCCACCAGAGGTGCAGACCCACTGCAGTCCCTGTAGAAATAATGGTATTCGTTGGTCATCAAAGGTGCAGACCCACGGCGGAAATAATGGTATTGGTGGGTCATCAAAGTTGCTGACCCACTATAATCCTTGTAGAGACTGCCAGCAGCCACCTGTTGCGACTGTGCAGGTGCACAATCACCATCAAAGAGTCTTGCAGAGAATATAGCAAGACCATAAACCACCACTTGTCTACTCACAAAAAATTTGTTTGAAATGTACTTAGAACCAGCACTGCTGTTATGCAGTCCCTTGCCAAATTATTAACACATGTGCAAACACTATTAGTCCCTACTTCTCACATATTGCCCATATACTATGACCAACAGAAATGTGTGCAGTGAAATGTAATTTACAAGTTACTTAATTTGATGAACTGGTGTCAAGTAGAATTTTATAACATGAGAATACAATACCACAGGTACAAATTTATTGTTAAAGAACATAATAGTACCGATAACATTTGCAGTTATACAGGCTTTACTATGTAAGTAGGCTGTTTAGGTTTTCTTATTGCTAACGCCACATAGCGCTCTGTATGAAAATCACTGGCTGTCCTATGTGCAGTCTGTGGCTGGTTTGCATTGTTGTCTGCCATTGTAGTGTTGGGCAGCGGCAGCTGGATGCGAACAGCGTGTAGCGTTGTGCAGTTCGAGGTGAGCCGCCAGCAGTGGTGGACGTGGGGAGAGAGATGGCGGAGTTTAGAAATTTGTAAGACTGGATGTCGTGAACTGCTATATATATTATGACTATTAAGGTAAATACATTGTTTGTTCTCTATTAAAATCTTTCATTTGCTAATTATCCCTATCAGTAGTTAGTGCCTTCCGGAGTTTGAATCTTTGATTTAGCTAGCAGTAGTGGCTCTCGCTGTACTGCAGTAGTTCGAGCGACGAAGATTTTTGTGAGGTAAGTGACTTGTGAAACGTATAGGTTAATGTTAGTTAGGGCCATTATTTTGTAGGGATTTTTAAAAGTCAGATTGCATTGCGCTAAAAATAATATGTGTCAGTTTAAGCACAGTAATTCATTAATTGTTAGAAGGGGACGTTTCATATGTCGACCCTTAGCCGAGGATACCTCACTGGAATCTTCTGATTTTTTCTTGTAGTTTGTGTAGTTACTGTAGCCTTTGTTTACTGCTAGCGAGTAATTGTAGAGAGAATATCCTTTGTAGTTGTGGTCTTTCATTGTTGTACAGTAAAAAACAGTTGTGGCATGCATGTAGATTTGCACCAAGTATTTCGCAGCTGCGCTTGCAATTAACTAGATATTATTTTCAGTGCTACGTTAATGTGTTCTCTTACTTTTGCTCTTCAAATTGTGCTTTTCTGTGTTATCGTGTTAAATATTGTGACAATAATGACGTGTGAAAAACGTAATACTAGGGTCGAAAGTAAACTGAGAAATGACAGTGAAGACGAAAGCACTGTGTTAGCGCCACCATGTAATGAATTAACTAATGTTCAAAGTAGTAATTTGGTAATAGTGCATAGGGAAATGGAGTGGGCTGCAAATAATGGTGTAGACAGTGAAACAATTAGTGAACAGGGAAGCATCATCGATCGATCGGTCGGCAGCAGCTCGCGTCAGGAATCCGAAATGACAGGACACAATCTAGGAAATACTGTACATTCAGGTTTTGTGTCCTCGCCGTTTTCTCAAAGAAGTCAAGACACATTTTCTGCTTGTCGAAATGTGAATGTTGCTGGTGCAAATGCACTGCCGAATAGCACTGAGGAACATGTTTCAGACACCAGTGCATTCTTATTACAATTAATGCAACAAATGGGACAAAAGCTTCAAATGTTAGACACAATGGAACAAAATCTTCAAACGTTAGACACAATGAAAGATTTTAATAGAGAACAAACAACGTCTTTACCTTAATAGTCAAAATATATCTAGCAGTTCATGACATCCAGTCTTACAAATTTCAAAACTCCACCATCTCTCTCCCCACATCCACCACTGCTGGCGGCTCACCTCCAACTGCGCAACGCTACACGTTGTTCTCATCCAGCTGCCGCTGCCTAACACTGCAATGGCAGACAACAATGCAAACCAGCCACAGAGTGCACACAGCACAGCCAGCCAGTGATTTTCCTACGTGGCGTTACCAATATAAAAACCTAAACATCCTACTTCCAAGTGTTCATTTTGAAATTTTATCATGCAAACAATATTAAACTAGTCCCACATCCAAAGACTTACTTTACAAAAACAAGTTTTATCAGATTCGTATGATACATTTCACAGTGTGTGCAAGTATTTACAGTATGTTAATACACTAACACGATTCATATAGACAGACATTCTACATGCCATGACACAATACACGGTACACACCACTCTATCTATTGAAGAAAAAGTACAAAGATTCTTTCACTTTGAAAGCTGGCCTTTTTTAAAAAAAAAAAAAATAAAGCAAGTCTACTGATTCTGCTGTTGCGCTCATTAAACTCTAAATCTGCAATACTATTATCACGAGAGGTAGCAAGTGAACAGTTGTTGATAGAAGTTAGATGCAGACTGGCATGATGACAAGTCACCTCAGGAGAGGTAGCAGCCTGCCCTTACCATGCTAGATGCTAGTAGTGCTGGAGGAGATTTTGCTATTAATTTAGGACTTTTGGTTATTTACCTTTTTTGCTGCATGTAGTTAACGCTCATTTGCACACTGGAGGGATTTAGACAGATTTGTATATTCACACACTGAAGCTAATATTCACATCTTTGTTGAGACCAAATACGTGATTACTGATTGTAGTCACTGTAGAATAATTAAATTTTTACTAATCAAACTGTCCAAGGAAAAGGAAAGTCTGAGTAAAGTTAACACTGTATGTATCTTCAGATTTGAGAATGTAGTAAAGTAAAAGTTTTTATTGATTCCTTTCATTTGTTTACACCGATTATGGCTTGTTGGCAAACCCCTCCTGATCACTCAATTTCTATAAAAACATAGGAGTAAGTGCATCAGTAGTTGTGACCACAAACTGCACTCTGCATGGATCACAGTGTTACTTTTAAATTATTTTAGCACGTGCTGGATGCAATATATTTAGGCAACTGCAGTGGCAAAAGAAGGTAAGTTAACTGTTGCATGCAAGAGCTTTGCTATATAATTGTTCAGTGACGTTACACAGTATTTTTAAAATCGTGGTCAGATACTGAAGAATTGATTTATCGCGATTTGTAAGAAGAGTAATTAATTTCTGTGTTTGTTCTGTATCAGAATACTGATATGTCGTATAGTAAGAGGTTCTGAAAAAGTTTAAATAGTGACTTGTCGGAAAAGGTCTTCCCATGGTCAAAGTTGCATGGCTCCATATCAGATTTTATGATACCAACAATAAAGTTTCTCTATATTACCTTGTAATTTTTAGAGAAGAAGTAAAGGTATCGATAATGTTGATATAGATTTTGATAAAAAAAAAGCTTTCACCTGTCAACCTGTCTGGCAGGATATCGTTTCTTTGGATTATTTTTTGGTTTGAGAGCAAAAATGTTGCTCATAAAGTTGGTGATAAAACAGATAAAAAATCTGAAGGAATTAAGAAATATATTCTTAAAAATGGAATAAACTTAGAAGATTACAAAGATTGTTTGTTTAACAATAGAGAACAATACAAAAACATTATATGCTTCCAAGTGAAAACCATAAGGTTTATACAGTTGAAATAAACAACAAACTGTTGAATCCTCATGTTAGCAAAAGATATATTTACGAAAACAAAATAATACATTACCTTATGGACATGACAAATCGTAGAAATTCTAATAAAAAATTGTATACATAAATGGAGACTAAACAGGATGTTCAAATAGTTATGTGAGTTAGACATAAATGTTTTCTGTAATATTGCTGGATGTGAATATTTAAATACTACATATGGAGAAAATATTTGTATGGGACATAAGAATAGCTTATAGATTATTTAACCATATTGATATTATAATTTAATTGCTGATTGGGATCTACAATCAACTGAAAAAGAACAGATGAAACTGAAATATAAGGGAATGAACAAAACTTAAAAACAGTAAGGCAAAGGTCCCGAGTTCGAGTCTCGGTCGGGCACACAGTTTTAATCTGCCAGGAAGTTTCATATCAGCGCACACTCCGCTGCAGAGTGAAAATCTCATTCCTGAAACATCCCCTAGGCTGTGGCTAAGCCATGCCTTCGCAATATCCTTTTTTTCAGGAGTGCTAGTTCTGCAGGTTCGCAGGAGAGCTTCTGTAAAGTTTGGAAGGTAGGAGAAGAGGGACTGGCAGAAGTGAAGCTGTGAGTACCGGGCGTGAGTCGTGCTTCGGTAGCTCAGTTGGTAGAGCAATTGACCGCGAAAGGCAAAGGTCCCGAGTTCGAGTCTCGTTCGGGCACACAGTTTTAATCTGCCAGGAAGTTTCATATCAGCGCACACTCCGCTGCAGAGTGAAAATCTCATTCTGGAGTAATAATGAATTTTATAATCTGAAGTACACTTTTTGAAATTTAAAACTTTCTGAAGATAAATTTATTTTTATGTACTTCTTTACATTAATCATAATTCATTTGAATTATTTTCTTATATTCACCTTTTATTAAAAAAATTATTTTCTTCTGTTCACCTATTATAAAAAAATATTATCTTCTGTTCACCTTTTTCTGAGAAAAAATAATTACTTTAGATTAAGTGAATGTGATAACAAAAGTTCTAAGTAATTCAATATAAAATAGATGTTTTAATTGAAAATAGGTGAATTTCGATCTAGAATAGTAATTATATTATTTTCGATCAGCTTTTATACTGTGGCTCTATATCCCACTTGATCATATGAAATTTTCTTAGGCTACTTTTCCTGCATGTGCTTACAGACCTGAAGATGGTCGTAGAAGGCATCTGAAACTATTTAATGCAATTTATTTGTAGTAAGAAACTGCGGTCTTTTTTATACTTTAAAAATATTTAGGTCTAATAAACTACATTCAGACAGCCATCTCCTCCTTGGCAATGTCAGATTTCACTAATGTTCTTTGAAGTCCTTTGCTGTCTCCAACAGAATTACAGTGTCATCAGAAAACCTCAAAGTTTTTATTTTTTATCCATGAACTTTCATTCCTTCACCAAATTTATCTTTGTTTTACTTTATTGCTTACTGTTTGTGCAAAAACTTTCTCTAATTCTATAATTGCTATAAACGTAGGTTGGGCTTTCTTTAACGCTTCTTCTAAAGTGCGTCATAGGGTCAGTATTTATAGATCCCCGTCTGATGTTCCCTGAGGTCAGCTTCCATCAGATTTTCCATTCTTCTGCAAATATTTGTGTCAGTATTTTGCAACCAAGACTTACTAAACGATTTTCAGAAATATCCCCCTTCCCCGTCCCCTCTGTGCCAGCAGCTGCCCTTTTGGAATTGTAGTTATTATATTCTTTTTTAAGTATGATGGTATTTTACGAGTCTCATGTAGCTTAGACACACACACACACACACACACACACACACACACACACACACACACACACTTACAGATGGAATAGTTTCGTCATGGTTGGCTCCCCCACGGATCTCAATAACTCTGAGGGAATGTTTTCTACCCCATGGGTCTTGTTTCTACTTAAATAGCTCAGTTCTCTGTCAAATTCTTATAGGAGTATCGCTTCTCTTTTCTTCTCTAAAAGTAAATGGTGTTTTAAAAAGAATAACCAGATTTCGGATTGCCATAGTTACGGAACATGGGACTTGCAGCCAAGGAAATGTGTGTTGTCCGAGTGGCCGTGCTCTAGAGTTTCATAAAAGCACCTGTAGATGTCAGTCATAGCGTCTTCTCAGTTTGCAGTCAGTCAGAAGTAAGATGGCATCCGCTCAACATATGACACATTGTGTGCTGCAGTATGCAAAGAATGAGACAGTGATTTTCGTCCAGCGTGCTTTTCGTCGGCGTTTTGACATTAATCCGCCTACACTCAAAAAAAAAAAAATCATCGTTGGTATCGAAAATTTGAAAAGATAGATCGACCTCACATTGTCTGATGATGCGATGGAAAGAATTCAGCATATATTTCAGCGGAGTTCTCGAAAGGCTACTGACGAGCAAACAGAGAACTCGCAATGCCTCATACGAGTGGCTGGCTAGTGTTAAGCGGTCGTGTGGTCCATAAACCATACAGACTGCAATTAACACAAGCTCTTTGGATTCCTGGTAATGAGAAACGGGTTGGCTTCAGCAATATTCTGCTATAATACACGGACGAAAATACGTTTTCACCACGGTTAATTTTTCAGTGATAGCAACATTTCATGTTACCGATAAAGTAAACCCTCATAAATGCACAAATAGGGACTCCAGAACACTCATGACATTGTTAAGTACAGAAGAGCCTCACCTTAAGTGAAAGTTTTTTGTGCTATTTTAAGTATATGGTCCGTTATGGACAGGTACAGTATTTGTAACAGCTTAGTTAAAACTTAAAGATTTTGTGAATGCTTTGCTATTGAATCTATATTTGTATTACGTTTTTATCAATAAATACTGGGTTCTCAAATCAGGTCATTCTTTGTACTTCATCTTCTCTTTCCAAAATATTGTGTGGAAGTTCGTTTCCCTTGGAGAGCCCATCTTTCAGCTTTCTCTTCTTTAATGAACTTTTGGCTTCTGTCTAAGGATCTTCGGCCGACATTTTGTTTGATGATTTCTCTGACGTTTCGCCAGCACGAGTGGCTGACATTGTCAAAGCTTTACCCTTCATTGCTGGTGGTCGACTAGTTCAAAGTATTTCAAATGGCTCTAGCGCCATGGGACTTAACATCTGAGGTCATCAGTTCCCTAGACTTAGAACTACTTAAACCTGATAACCTAAGGAGATCACACACATCATGCCCCAGGCAGGATTCGAATCTCCAACCTTACCAGCACGCCGTTCAGGACTGAAGCGCCTAGAACCACTCGGCCACAGCGGCCGGTCTGGTCGACTGGAGTCGAGCACGCAGCCGCAGACTGTACGTATCTGGAGTCCCACATTTATCGACGAACGTAACCTCGTAAAACACACGACGTTGGGTTTTGAAAATCCTCACCAGTTACAGCAAGAGACTATAAATATATTGATGAGCCAAAACAATATGACCTCCTGTTTAATAGCGTGTTGCAACAGAGATTCTGCTTGGCATGGGTTCTATGGATCCTTGATAGGATTGCAGGAGTCTGTGGCAGCAGATGTCTACAGACAGCAATTCCCGCCAATTATGGAATGGTTGTTTACGGGCACGTAGCAAGTACCAGATATGTGTGCCACTAGGTACAGATCAACAATCTTTGTTGACCAAGACATCAATGTGAGTTCACTGTAATGCCCCTCAACCACCGGTAGCACGATTCGTGACGTTGTGACACGGACAGTTATCCTTCTGGATGATGTCCTATAGGGAGGAGACTTCAAGCATAAAGCGATGCGTGTGGTGCGCAATAACGTTCACGTATATCACTGCTGTGATGAAACCTTCGCTTAGCACCACAGATGCCATGGAAGTCCAACTCAGTGTACCCCACAGCATGATTCTGCCCTCACTAGCCTGCATCTGTGATGGTGTGTAAGGTTGCACCCATCGACCTGGTGTTACAAGAAATACGATTCATTCGATAGGCGACACGTTTCTACTGTGCCCACTGCAATCATAACGATGTCGTTGGGTCTACACCGGAACACGGAGGGGTCGTGCGATGTGTAGCACGTGTGATGTGGCCTTTGAACGCTGTGCTCCGCCACACTTGTGCCTGCACAAGCATTGTACTCTCTCGTCAGATCTGCCACAGATCGCTGCCCACTCTGGATTACACAGTTGGGCTTCCTATGACCTCTATGTTTTGTAATGAGATGTGGCCGGCCAAAACCATACCGTCTACCCGCTATTTCACCATCCTTCAAACCACTTTCCATGGGTGCTCGCGACAGTTGTACGCCAACGGTAGACCGGCTTCGCCGTTTCAGATATTCTCATCTCCAGCCGCATGGGCATAACAATGTGCCCTTTGTGAACTCTGCTTGCATCAGTAGACTTCCGTATTTTCGACCCGTATCTTCGCTATAATGATGGCCCATTCGTCTCTCTTCCGCCTACATACTGCGTCACTTGCCCACAAAACCACCAGGAAGCATTCAGCTTCGCGATGCGCTGTGGTGACAATGCTATGGCTCATCGGTGTATGTGTAAATGGAGTGTGGTGTTATTGTGAGGATAGTTATCGTCATTTAAGAAAAGCAAGTAATACGGGTATAACACTTACCATCAGAAACTTTGGTTCCAGGGTAGCAGAATTAATTTCGAGTACTATGTAGTCCCCAGTTTTGACATTCAGACTGTCGCTATGTCCATTTCTGCTACACCGCACTACTTAGGTTTGCCCCTTTGTTTATTTTCAGTCAGTATTCTGTGCTGAGGATACTCATCATTCCATTAGACATACACGGTAATTCTTTTCAGTTGCAAATATTATCATTGATATATTTTCATCCTGAATTTTTAGTCACATTCAATGTTTCGTTTCCTTCACTGCTTCTTCGATAGTCAGGTTGGACAGGAGAGGTGTGCCACACCGGTTTCCATTCTCAATGTGCGTCTCTGGTAACTAACAATTTTTATTATTTTACGTTTCTCGTCTATTTATTATTTTATAAGTATATTATGTACTCGTTCAAGCAAAATGTGGCACTAGATGAATGCTGAATTTATTCATCAAAGTCCAAGGAAATACAGAGCCCGTACAAAGACGCAACTATCTTTCACTAACCAGAAGGCATGGAAGAAAGGGAACGTTATAGCTGTACATGGCTTTACAAAACCTTTCAACTCGGACATTAACATCGCATCGTCATAAATGCGAACGACTTCTACCTCATAAAAAGTATTCTTTACATAAGCGATTTTAAGGAAATTTAAATTTAATTATCCTGCTGTATAGTGGAAATTTATTATTTTTGTAAGCGCCAGGTAGACTATGAAATCTATAGAGGCTTCACTTAACATCGCATTCGGTGCTGTATTTATCTGAACAGTGAAGTACGAGTTAGCACAAAAACAGAAAATTATAAATCCAAAGCAATTTTCATAGTGAATTTGCGAGTAGACAACAAAATGGAAGGTACTTCTACATTTCACTTGATTATGGATTAATATTTTTTGAAATTAATATCAAAGTAAACCTAAAATTAGTTTAAAAAATTGAAATAAAACTGCTAACTGAAGTACTCTCCGGCAGAGAAGCACGTAAATAACTGACACAATAGTGAAAATTGTAGGACTCTGATTCTACCATTGCAGCACAATGTGATTCTCAATCAATTTGTAAGTAGGCTGTTAAGGTTTTTTTTATTGGTAACGCCACATAGCGCTCTGTATGAAAAATAACTGGCTGTGCTGTGTGCAGTCAGTGGCTGGTTGGTATTGTTGTAATACTCGCCATTGTAGTGTTGGGCAGCAGGATGTTAGCAGCGCGTAGCGTTGCGCATTTGGAGATGAGCCGCCAGCAGTGGTGGATGTGGGGAGATTGATGGCGGAGTTTTGAAATTTGTAAGAATGGATGTCATGAACTGCCATGACTATTAAGGTAAATACATTGTTGGTTCTCTATTAAAATCTTTCATTCACTAACTACTGATAGGCATATATCACGACGCTACTAATGAGTGACAATTTACAATGTTGCTTTTGCGGTGTATCTGTTTTATATCTGCACAGTTTTTCTGAATTATTCTGGAAAGTAATACATGTTTTACTAGTTACCTTTGTGGTATAGCTACAGTGAGACAGCCTTTTCCGTCGCACAACAATATGTTACATTACAGTACTTTCTTGATGACGATTAGTTACGTAATAACTACGATATCTATACGCATAGCATTTCACTTTTGTTTATCACGAGGTAAGTACATTGACTTCTGCAGAACTTAGCTTTTGGAGTACGATAACTACGACACTTCCACAGAGAACATCTTACAACACGACGCACAGTTTAGCGCTACTGTACACGTATTTTAGTGACTAATTCTGTACTTAAAACATTTATTTTTAAATATATTTGCAGTACAATGATACAGAGGTTTTCCATGATACATTTCATTCCATTGCTGTAATCTGCAACACCTGAGGCTATAATTACATTAATCCTCAGGGGGTATACGCTTACTTTGTGTACCATGTGTTTGGCAAGCACAAGGAGCCCTAGCTAACTTGGTATTTGCTTATACAACTTTACACATCGGTATCATATTGCTCCAACACAAAATACACAGCTACCTGATTATTTAGCAGAGAAACAAACATTTTTTTCACTACATCAGTGACATGTTTACGCAATTACACAGTTGGATAACTTCACACTTATGAAACTGTATTTTGTCTGTACTTTTTGAACTCTTCATATTTTTTCGGAACCATTGTGATACTATGAGAGCTTTGAATGATGTATTTGGTATGGGATCATGATTTTTAAAGTACGTTTGAGGCAGATGACACTCTTGACATGAGCAGAGAATTTTTTTTAGGTTTTGAAATTATTGGAGGAAGCTATGACGATTTTGAGATTTGCCTGAGGTGTTATGATGTTATTATTACGATGACTATGTGTATTATGCTGTTGCGGCATGTTTATGATCAATAAGCTGATGCTATATGAGTTATTTGATTATGCTACATATCTGTTATGATGAAATATTGAAGAAGTGTCGACGAATAAGGTAAGGAATAATGAATAGTGCTTAGAGGCTCTGGTTTGTGAAAAAGGTTGTTGGAAACCAAGAACCGTACTTTAAGAGTTATGAAATGTATGTAAATGCGTGAATGTATTACAATGCCAGCGAAAATTTTTTGGACACTGTTATATCAATAGGATTTTGTTTCTACAGATGTGTAACGCAAATTCTTGACCTGTGAAAATTTTTATATGAGACTGCCACTGTAGCGGAAACTGGTGTCGTAAATATTTCGGTAAGACAGTTAAGTGACTACCTGCACGTAATGCGTCGTGGGCACCCAGATGCGCGAAGCCACCTGACAAAAGAAAGCCACTGGGTGAAAAACAAAGAGGCAATTATCCTCGCTATTGACAATCCTTTGCAGAAAGCATCACAAAAACGACACGCTCATTACTTGGAAAGATACTTTCTTACATCTGCACACCTGATAATGACAAGCGTCTTTCTCCGAGAGTTGAGTGAATTTGTACTAACTTATGAAATGTCACATGACTATTGAATGATATTTTTATGCTTTGACTTTCAGAGTTGCTTATTTCATTTGATATCTGGTTTCCAGATGCGTTGCAGCATTGGTTTTATAAAATAAAATTAAATGCATTTGCTAATGTGAACACTTTCTGTCAACAGATCTATTAAATAATCATTTTATGATCCACGTTCTTCGAAAAAGGAGCACTTGGAAAGGAGAGAACAATAAGAAGGTATTAATAACAGTTACTGAATACTTAATTTTCTTTTCAACTGCTTGGTAATACCTTTTGTAGAATTAGTTTTGTGGTGCATCACTTTAATGACATAGATATTAATATGTGAATAGACATTTCCCTTTTCTGCATTGTTCTCTTTACTGTAACATTTTTTCTGCTTGAGCTTTGTCATGTTTAGATATAAGTTATTGCATTTGCTGCTCCTGTTTGCCAGTCAAAGTGTTACTGAATTTCACTTTTTATTACACTGTTAAGCCAGTTTTAGTACTGATTTATTTTTGTTGTTGCAGTCCATGCTTCATATTACTTGTAAAGTTGCATTTGCTTTGCTAAGTCCTATATTGCTGTCTTTTTTTGCCAATTTGCATTTTTTTGTCATTGCTGTTTGTGTTAATTGTTTTGTGCTGCTGCATTGCGTCGTCCCTTAGTTTAGCATCTGAGCTCAGTAGGTTTAAGTTAGCTTAAGAGGGGGTAGACTATATAAGAAACTAACTATGATGAATTGGAAGAAAAGCATTGAGAAGCTACAGGGTGTTTCAAAAATGACCGTTATATTTGAAACGGCAATACAAAGTAAACGAGCAGCGATAGAAATATACCGTTTGTTGCAATTTCTTGGGACAACAGTACATTTTCAGGCAGACAAACTTTCGAAATTACAGTAATTACAATTGTCAACAACAGATGGCGCTGCGGTCTGGGAAACAGTATAGTACGATATTTTCCACATATCCACCATGCGTAGCAATAATATGGCGTAGTCTCTGAATGAAATTACCCGAAACCTTTGACAACGTGTCTGGCGGAATGGATTCACATGCAGATGACATGTACTGCTTCAGCTGTTCAATTGTTTCAGGATTCCCCACAGAAAGAAGTCACAGAGGTTTATGTCTGGCGAATAGGGATGCCAATCCACGCCGCCTCCTGTATGTTTCGGATAGCCCAAAGCAATCACACGATCATCGAAATATTCATTCAGGAAATTAAAGACGTCGGCCGTGCGATGTGGCCGGGCACCATCTTGCATAAACAACGAGGTGTTCGCAATGTCGTCTAAGGCAGTTTGTACCGCCACAAATTCACGAAGAATGTCCAGATAGCGTATGCAGTAATCGTTTCGGATCTGAAAAATGGGCCAATGATTCCTTTGGAAGAAATGGCGGCCCAGACCAGTACTTTTTGAGGATGCAGGGACGATGGGACTGCAACATGGGGCTCTTCGGTTCCCCATATGCGCCACTTCTGTTTATTGACGAAGCCGTCCAGGTAAAAATAAGCTTCGTCAGTAAACCAAATGCTGCCCACATGCATATCGCCGTCATCAATCCTGTGCACTATATCGTTAGTGAATGTCTCTCGTGCAGCAATGGTAGCGGCGCTGAGGGGTTGCCTCACTTGAATTTTGTATGGATAGAGGTGTAAACTCTGGCGCATGAGACGATATGTGGACGTTGGCGTCATTTGGACTGCAGCTGCAACATGGCGAACGCAAACCCGAGGCCGCTGTTGGATCACCTGCTGCACTAGCTACGCGTTGCCCTCTGTGGTTGCCATACGCGGTCACCCTACCTTCCCAGCACGTTCATCCATCACATTCCCAGTCCGTTGAAATTTTTCAAACAGATCCTTTATTGTATCGCTTTTCGGTCCTTTGGTTACATTAAACGTCCGTTGAAAACTTCGTCTTGTTGCAACAACACTGTGTTCTAGGCGGTGGAATTCCAACACCAGAAAAATCCTCTGTTCTAAGGAATAAACCATGTTGTCCACAGCACAGTTGCGCGTTGTGAACAGCACACGCTTACAGCAGAAAGACGACGTACAGAATGGCGCACCCACAGACTGCGTTGTCTTCTATATCTTTCACATCACTTACAGCGCCATCTGTTGTTGAAAATTTTAACTACCTTAATTTCGAAAGTTTGTCCGCCTGAAAATGTACTGTTGTCCCAAGCATATTGCAACAAACGGTGTATTTCTATCGCTGCTCGTTTAGTTTTTATTGCCGTTTCAAATATACCGGTCATTTACGAACCACCCAGTATAAGAAAATGGTTTGACCAAAAAACTAGTGTACAGTGGAGAAAAACTATTTTTGAAAGAGGATGTGAACAGAATACAGGAAGCATGATTGGATAGGATTTTTTTTTTTTTTTTTGGCTCGAGAAAATGTTGAAATAAGAGGGACAATCCATGGCATGAAGTTTTGGGTTGGACTGCAGTACCAAATGTTACCCTTAAAACAAACCCTGTCCTTTCCTTTTGTGTTATCCCACTATACGTTTGTGTACCCTTGTGTATTTATTTTCTTCCTGTCTCTGTGTACTGTTTCATAGAATTTTTTCTCTTCTAATACTAAGCTACATTCACTATGATGAGGAATACTGTTATCCTCAAATATAATTTGTGTTAATAACATGTTATTTACTTCGTAAAGATGTTTACACATTTTTTATTTTGTTTTGTTCTAATGCTCATGTGTGAAGTTGATGTTTCAAAAGTTATTCTGATCTTTTATGTATGTACTTATGTCATAATTTTTGTAACACTGATTTACTTGATATATTCGATTCTTTTGTAAAGCCTGTATTACTGCAAATGTTATCTGTACTATTATGTTCTTTAATGATATATTTTGTACCTTTGTTATTGTATTCTCATGTTTTAAAATTGTAATTGACACCAGTTCATCAAATTAAGTAACTTGTAAATTACATTTCACTTCACACGTTTCTGTTGGTCATAGTATATGGATAATATGTGAGAAGTAGGAACTGATAGTGTTTGCACATGAGTTAGTACACTCCTGGAAATGGAAAAAAGAACACATTGACACCGGTGTGTCAGGCCCACCATACTTGCTCCGGACACTGCGAGAGGGCTGTACAAGCAATTACCACACGCACGGCACAGCGGACACACCAGGAACCGCGGTGTTGGCCGTCGAATGGCGCTAGCTGCGCAGCATTTGTGCACCGCCACCGTCAGTGTCAGCCAGTTTGCCGTGGCATACGGAGCTCCACCGCAGTCTTTAACACTGGTAGCATCCCGCGACAGCGTGGAAGTGAACCGTATGTGCAGTTGACAGACTTTGAGCGAGGGCGTATAGTGGGCATGCGGGAGGCCGGCGGGACGTACCGCCGAATTGCTCAATACGTGGGGCGTGAGGTCTCCACAGTACATCGATGTTGTCGCCAGTGGTCGGCGGAAGGTGCACGTGCCCGTCAACCTGGGACCGGACCGCAGCGACGCACGGATGCACGCCAAGACCGTAGGATCCTACGCAGTGCCGTAGGGGACCGCACCGCCACTTCCCAGCAAATTAGGGACACTGTTGCTCCTGGGGTACCGGCGAGGACCATTCGCAACCGTCTCCATGAAGCTGGGCTACGCTCCCGCACACCGTTACGCAGTCTTCCACTCACGCCCCAACATCGTGCAGCTCGCCTCCAGTGGTGTCGCGACAGGCGTGAATGGAGGGACGAATGGAGACGTGTCGTCTTTAGCGATGAGAGCCGCTTCTGCCTTGGTGCCAATGATGGTCGTATGCTTGTTTGGCGCCGTGCAGGTGAGCGCCACAATCAGGACTGCATACGACCAAGGCACACAGGGCCAACACCCGGCATCATGGTGTGGGGAGCGATCTCCTACACTGGCCGTACACCTCTGGTGATCGTCGAGGGGACACTGAATAGTGCACGGTACATCCAAACCGTCATCGAACCCATCGTTCTACCATTCCTAGACCGGCAAGGGAACTTGCTGTTCCAACAGGACAATGCACGTCCGCATGTATCCCGTGCCACCCAACGTGCTCTAGAAGGTGTAAGTCAACTACCCTGGCCAGCAAGATCTCCGGATCTGTCCCCCATTGAGCATGTTTGGGACTGGATGAAGGTCGTCTCACGCGGTCTGCACGTCCAGCACGAACGCTGCTCCATCTGAGGCGCCAGTTGGAAATGGCATGGCAAGCCGTTCCACAGGACTACATCCAGCATCTGTACGATCGTCTCCATGGGAGAATAGCAGCCTGCATTGCTGCGAAAAGTGGATATACACTGTACTAGTGCCGACATTGTGCATGCTCTGTTGCGTGTGTCTATGTGCCTGTGGCTCCGTCAGTGTGATCATGTGATGTATCTGACCCCAGGAAAGTGTCAATAAAGTTTCCCCTACCTGGGACAATGAATTCACGGTGTTCTTATTTCAATTTCCAGGAGTGTAATTCGGCAAGGGACTGGATAACAGCAGTGCTGGTTCTAAGAACATTTCAAACAAATTCTTTGTGAGTGGACGTGCCATATTGTCCACAAGACAATGGTGATTATGCACCTGCAGAGAATCAAGAGCTGGCTGCTAGCCATCTCTACAAGGACTACAGTGGGTCTACACCTTTGATGACTCACCAATCCTATTATTTCTACAAGGACTGGAGTGGGTCTGCACCTCTGGTGGCCCACCAATAACATAATCTCTACTAGGACTACAGTGGGTCTGCTCTGTGATGAGCAATCTACCAATATTCTTCAAATGTGGCCTGACTCTGCTGTGGGTTTGCTCTGTTGTGGCCCATTACCTGTCAACATGTCAAGAGCCGGCACTGTCTTTCCGTTGGAACGACAACACTACTTCAAGACTGCATGGAAATCCACTTCTTCCATGTGCATTTTCCTTTACTGCTCAGACTTTGAGAAAAACACTGCCATTTTACTGTGATGAATGATCAGGACTGTCTTTATGGACTGAGAAAATTTTAGCTTTTGACCAACATTGTATCGATAAGTGTGTGCATCTCATTTCTTTGTTATTGTAATTATAAAATAAATTTAAAATCTGTATTGGCAACTGCCCAAAACAATTTGTAAATTTTTTTATGGGTAGCATGGGGGCTATGTAAGTAGGCTGTTTAGGTTTTCTTATTGGTAACGCCACATAGCGCTCTGTATGAAAAATCACTGGCTGTGCTGTGTGCAGTCTGTGGCTGGTTGGCATTGTTGTAATACTCACCATTGTAGTGTTGGGCAGCGGCAGCTGGATGTTAACAGCGCGTAGCGTTTCGCAGTTGGAGGTGAGCCGCCAGCAGTGGTGGATGTGTGGAGAGAGATGGCGGAGTTTTGAAATTTGTAACACTGGATGTCATGAACTGCTATGTATATTATGACTATTACGGTATATACATTGTTTGTTCTCTATTAAAATCTTTCATTCGCTAACTATGCCTATCAGTCGTTAGTGCCTTCCATGGTTTGAATCTTTTATTTAGCTGGCAGTAGTGGCGCTCGCTGTATTACAGTAGTTCGAGTAACGAAGATTTTTGGTGAGGTAAGTGATTTGTGAAAGGTATAGGTTAATGTTAGTCAGGGCCATTCTTTCGTAGGGATTTTTAAAAGTCAGATTGCGTTGCGCTAAATAATATTGTGCGTCAGTTTTGTATAATTTTTCTAAGGGGAAGTTTCAAATTGTCTACAACAAAGTTTAGAGTGTGAAGACAGAAATGCGCATTTACTTCATTAAAGTAAAATAACAAAATTAAGTTAAAAGCAATTTTGATCGGAGCTAATTCTCTGTGGAACAGTTGCTGCTAGTAGTAATTAGGAATAAGTGTAGAGCATTTCAGTATCGCAGCATCTATATAAATTAGTTTTGTTTATTTCACTATGTTTTGCGATGAATGTAATTCTAAATGGTCGCCTGATCATATCAGCTACACTCCATATCCTTTGTTTTACTGTGGCTTATGTGCATTTTGATTCCTCTTTTCAAGACACTCGCCATTCCGTTCAGCTGATCTTCTAATCATTATCTCTGCCAGTATTACATCATCGACCAACACTGAAGTTATTACGGTAGTCTGATTCCTGTAAAAGTTTCAGATAACTAATCCCTTCCTAGATTTTATCTCTAACAACTTCAGAATTTCAAACATTCTGTTCCAGTCAAACTGTCGAAAATGTTTTCTAAATCGCAAATGCTATAAATATATGTTCGCTTTTTTCATTCCAAGGTAAGACGTAAGGTCAGTGTTGCCTACTTATTTCTATATTTCTCCAGAATAGGTTCTCGCCTAAATCTCCTTGTATCAGCCGTTGCAATCTTTTGTAAATAACTCGGGTATTTTGCAACCATGATTTACGGTCTGGTAATGCGCCTGACCTCTTATGACTTTTTTTGTATTGCGATTGTAGCGTCATGAAGTCTGTCTCGTCTGTCTTATACACTCTACATACCAGGTCTAACAGCCTCATCATAGTTTAGTCTCCCTAGAATGTTAATGATTCCGTGAGAATGTCGTTCAGTACTGGAATAAATTCTTCATGCAATGTATAATCCTCATCTCGTCTTCGTGCAGTTTATCTCCCGTTTTAATAACATTCATTGCAAATACCTGCCCTTTATTTATTCCCTCTTTACATTACTCCCATATTTCAGTCTTTCCTCCTTTGGTTATTACTGGATTTACATATAACCTGTGATTTTCACGCAACTGTTTCCCATTGCTCCAGAGGTATTTCATTTTCTTCATGCAGCATCTAGGCTACTGCCGATTTACATTTACCGCTAGCCATTCCTGTTACGCGTTGACTTAATGTCAATTGTAACGAGAAAAGAAATATATGGTCCGAGTTTTATGGCGCCGAAACAATGCCGAACATGGACAGCATCAAACTTCGAACAGCGACATGTCGTAACTAGACTTTCTATTCACGGCTTTTATCATCTAATCTGCAAAAAGAAAACTTATCACGACCCAACCACAACATGTATACGTGGACTGTGTAACGAAACCTTTGAACGATATCTCATAGAACTGTGTAGTGAAATCGATAAATGAATATGCAAAAATCTAATATGTAAATGTAAAATGTTTAGCAAAGTAAGTGTTTATGGCTATTTGGCTGCAATTTTATTAAATAATATGATTTTTGAGGTGTTTCCATTTTGCACGCATCATTTGCTGCTTTTTGTAGATTCTCCTTCTGTTAATTGCATTAAATGCCTACAGTGTTGTCGAATGAATATATACTTGGCCTTGTCCCTTTTCCCAGTTCTTTCTCTGCTGTGATCGCCAGTTCTTCTAACATAGCTATCCAGGCTTCTTGCGTTGTATTTCGCATGTTTAAATCAGTTGTTGTTAACGCTTCCTCTGAAATTCTGAACATCATCTGGTGATCACTTATTAAATATAGCAAAATTTACTGTTACATATTTACTTAGGTTGCTAAAGAAACACAAAGTTACATTTGCAGTAGCTTCGCGTTGTAGTGCTAGCACAAGGACTACCATTGCAATCAAATGTTTCGTTCTCTGAAGTAGCACAGAAGAAGGCGCTGGGGTCGGAGAAACATCTTTTCCTGGCGGACCGCCGTAAACCGCGGCGCGTCTCATTTTCCTCCGTGATTTACGGCCGAAGCTGCCACGTCTTGTTTGCCGTGGCAAGGGAGCATTAAAAGTCAGGCTGGAGCGTGGCGCTTTATGGGCAGTTTGGTGGTCACGGCAGGAAATTTATTTACTTTCGTAGTGAACAACACAGATTTCCCACGCGATGTTTTATCATCCAACCCTGATGGCAGAAGCGATTATGGCGCAACGGTATGCTCATAAAGCTGATCTTACACTCAATTGACGTGCCACATTTCAAAAAAAAAGTGTATGAGGTAAACTACAAGAGAATAGAAAATAAAGTGCCATCACTTCAGTTAGGCATTCTTCATCGGACACCAACTGGCTGTAGCTTCCAAGAGCAATCCTTCATGTACGTTAACGACGTACAGCTTGTTTCAGAAGACATGATAAATACCTCATGAAACTGTAGTACGGACGACATTGAATTACAAAACCGTTATAAATATGCGACAATTTTCTGTGGACGTGCCAGCCGGAGTGGCCGTGCGGTTCTAGGTGCTACAGTCTGGAGTCGAGCGACCTCTACGGTCGCAGGTTCCAATCCTGCCTCGGGCATGGATGTGTGTGATGTCTTTTGGTTAGTTAGGTGTAATTAGTTCTAAGTTCTAGGCGACTGATGACCTCAGAAGTTAAGTCGCATAGTGCTCAGAGTCATTTGAACCATTAGCCATCTGTGGCCGTAAAGCATGCCTCTCTGAAATTATCAACAGCAGACATAAAAATACTTAAATAATTAGCAATAGTTTAAGTAAATTATTAGTTCCATACCATTTTTAGCTCTCTTCTTACAAGGTGACGGCACGACGTTTGGATCACGGATTTACTTCAAATTTTGTACCCCATTAGTACGCTATTTAATAAACTACCATGGTCAGTTAAGAGTCAAGACCTGAAAATATTTAAGATTTTTTGTTAGAACTTTATTAATTCAGAATTGTTTCTATGAAATGGTTCAAGTGGCTCTGAGCACTATGGGACTCAACTGCTGTGGTCATTAGTCCCCTAGAACTTAGAACTACTTAAATCTAACTAACCTAAGGACATCACACACATCCATGCCCGAGGCAGGATTCGAACCTGCGACCGTAGGAGTCGCACGCTTCCGGACTGCGCGCCTAGAACCGCGAGACCACCGCGGCCGGCAATTGTTTCTATACAATGGAAGATTTCTGTGAGCATAATTTCTAACATAGATTAATTATTTGTGTATTTATTGTCATTGTTGTTTGTACATTTATTGACGTTGCTTATACAAGCTTTACATCCCTGTAAATGTTTTGTGTTTTGTTTTTGGGCAATAAAAATCAATCAATCATTAAAACAACATACTGTGCAAGTAGTGAGGTGCACTACTCTGGTAATTCCGAGAAAATTGAAATAGAAATTTTGCACTTCTATTATGTGTAACTGATGTATCAATACGCCGAAGTTGGACTTCAGCGTTCTTGGTGGACAATCGGTTAGCGTTAGAACTTCGTACGCTAGAGGTGTATTAGACCACAGTTCGTCTGGCGCTGAAAACTTCATTTTTGTTGTGCAGGTGTAAATTCTGTGAACTTCAAAAAATTAGCACCTACGCTATTCGTTCTTGCTACATTAGCAAGGTCATGCAAAATGCGACCTCCCTCTGTGTCTGCAGCTCGACAGGTCGACGTGCAAAGTAGTTCCGGGTAGGGGATTTCGCAAATCACGACAGGCATACATTTTCAGGAAAACTCTATGCGTTTCTTCATTTACTTGTCGATAGTTATAAATATGTTTGTTCTAACAATTAAATTTAATTAAAAATAGTAAGTAGTCAAATTACATAAAATTCACCAAAACGTCATTCAGATGCACGTGTTTTTTAATTATATTAGTTGTCAAATCCCATATAAACTAAATAATATGACCAGCTATGACAAAGATTTAGATTACAAGTTTAGATTGTGGTGGTGGGGAGCCGTCCTCTCACATCCATTCGTGCTTCGTGTCTCGTACGCTAGCCACTTGACCATCATGAATGGTAACGTGCGGCACCTACGCAGTGGCCCCCCCTCGCATTATCCCTTTTAGTTGGGGGCAGTATATATGAGAATACAAGTGGTGGTCCTTCCGCTGAAGGAGCCACCCCAGCTTCCCCAGCATCTATCCGGCCAACCGGCCGTGACGCAAATACGGTAACTTGTGTAGCTTCTTACGCCTGCAGTGAGTGCCACCGCAGCTTCACCACCAAGAACGGTCTCGGGGTCCATCGCCGCCGCCAACATCCTGCGGCCGCCAACGCGGAGATCATCACGGAGAGGCATCGCGCGAGGTGGACGGAAGAAGAGGTCCTATCGCTCGCCAAAGCGGAGGCCGAACTTTCCCTTGAGAGGGACGCTCGGTTCTTCTTCGTCAATCAAGAGCTGACGAGGATGTTCCCCGACCGAACGCTTGAGGCGATCAAGTGCCAGAGGCGGAAGGCTGCCCACAAGCAGCTTGTCCGCCAATTTATGGAGGCGCTTGAAGTCGGTCGGGGGGAAGAGCTGGCGTCCCGCCGGGGAGCGGTGAGGCCGCTGCCAGACGGGGGCGATAGCGCTGCGCCACCCGATGACGCAGCTGCGGACTTCGCGGCCGACACCACCGGGCCGCCGCTGGAGGGGCCGACTGACGCCGCCGTCTGGGAGCATCTAGCGGGGCTACCCGCTTCCGCTCAGCGCTTCTCTGCGCTAGACCGAATCATCGGTCTGGGGCCGGGAGCGCTGCCCGAAGTCATCCTGGGCATGCTTCCAGACGCCCTTGCGTCGGTCGGGTCCAGAGAGGAGAGGTCAACCACGAGGACACAGAGGCCGCGCCAACCACCTAAGCGGCCTCCTGCTGCTCCGCCGCAGCAGAGCGCCGATGGGAGTACGCCAAGACGCAGAGTGCCTTCCGGCGGTCGCGCGCGCGCTGCGTGCGTGGCCTTCTGGATGGCACCCTGCTGCAGCCGCCGCCTGACATCCCCGGTCTGCTGGACTTCTGGGCGGACCTCTTCACGAAGAAGCCCATTTCCACCGCGGGCTTCATCCGTGACCGCCTCCTGCCGCATTCAGAGCCTGTTGCTCCTGAGCGCCTGTGGGGGCCGGTCACATGAGGAGGTCGCCGCTGCCTTGCCGCCCAGAGGTTCAGTAGCCGGCCCGGACGGCCTTACTCCCGTCGAGCTGCGGCGCCTGCCGCACGAAGTCCTCGTGAAGTTGATGAACCTCTTCATTCTGGCCCGTGCCCTTCCAGAGCGTCTGCTTCGCGCACGCACGTCCCTCCTCCCCAAAACGGCTGCACCAACATCCCCTGCTGACTTTCGCCCCATCACGGTCTGCTCGGTGCTGGCGCGGACCTTCCATAAGGTTCTTGCGTCACGCCTGATGCATGCATGTGCTGTGGACGAACGTCAGCGGGCATTCATCCCTCGGGATGGGATGTTGGAGAATACCTTCATCCTGGACACTGCCCTCACCAACGCAGTCCGCTCCTGCCGCTCTGTCTTTGTGGCGTCGATCGACGTTTCTAAAGCCTTCGATTCGGTAGATCATGCAGGCCTTCGCCCTGTGCTGAGGGCTCATGGCCTGCCGGAAAGCTTTATTGAATACGTCGACCGGTGCTACGAGGGCAGCGCGACAGTGATAGCTGGCGGCGCCGGCGTGGGCGTGTCTGTGCAGCCGTCACGGGGCGTCCGTCAGGGCGATCCCCTCTCCCCTCTCCTTTTCAATTTTGCGGTGGACCATGTTTTAGGACAACTGCCCTCCCACATCGGAGCTCGCATACTTGGTCGGAGAATCAACGCTGCGGCCTTTGCTGATGACATCCTGCTCTTCGCATCGACCGCGAGGGGCTTGCAGTCCCTCATCGACGCAGCCATCGCAGCCCTCGCACATCTGGGGCTGCAGGTCAACGCCCGGAAGTGTTTCACCCTCGCCTTGGTCGCATCAGGACGCGAAAAGAAGGTGAAGGTGGATGGGGACATCACCTTCAGGGCAGGCAACACCACCATGCCGGCCCTGCGCGTGGGTGAGACCTTCCGGTACCTGGGGCTGCAATTCTCCACCGCCGGTCGCTGCATTTTCAACCCCCGACGCCATCTGGGGGAGCAGCTGGATGTCATCACGCGAGCTCCGCTCAAGCCGCAACAGCGCCTCTATGCTCTCACGAATGTGCTCCTTCCTGGCCTGTACCATGGGCTGGCACTTAGCCGCACCCGCTTGGGTGCGCTAAAATCCGCAGACATCACCGTCAGGGCCGCCATCAGGAGATGGTTCCGCCTCCCGGCGGACACTCCCCTGGGCTACTTCCACGCTCCTGTTGCCCAGGGGGGCCTCGGCATTCCATCGGGCCGTTGGATGGGACCAAACCTTCGTCGGTCCCGTCTCCTGGCGTTGAAGAAGGTCGGGCCAGCCTTCGACGGTGCAGGCCTGGATGAGGTGCAGCGTGAGATCGAGGTACTGGAGCGGCATCTTATGTGGGAGGGCCACCTCCTCAAATCGTCAACGCAGGTTGGAGAAATGTGGGCAGCACGCCTACACGTTGCCATCGACGGCGCAGCGCTGTCATCTTCCGGCGCCGTCAAAGGGCAACATGAGTGGGTCGCCGACACCAGTCGTCTTCTATCTGGGCGTAACTACATCGACGCTCTCCGCGCCCGCATCAACGCCTTCCAGACGAGGGCACGGCGTGGCCGGGGGCGGGAAGCGGACACCAGATGCCGCGCGGGCTGCCAGGCCGTGGAGACCGCCAACCACGTATTACAGGCTTGCTACAGAACGCACGGGTCCCGAGTGAAGCGTCATGACGCAATTGTGCGCTATGTCGCTCGTGGACTCGCGCAGAGGGGCTTCAATGTTTCTGTGGAGCCCCACCTCCGCACACCTGAGGGAATACGCAAGCCTGACGTGGTGGCGGTCAAAGACGGCGCCGCCCGCGTGATGGACGCCCAGGTAGTCGGAGACCATCTCCGGTTAGACTGGTGTCACTCCCAGAAGGCGGCCTACTACGACACGCCATCCATCCGGCGTGCCATCTCCAATCTGCACCGTGACGTCGAGGAGGTGACTGTGTCCACCGCGACATTGAACTGGAGGGGCGTATGGTCTCCAGCGTCGGTGAATGATCTCTGCGCATTAGGATTTCGACCCCGAGAACTGGCGGTGCTCAGCACGAGAGTACTGCAGAGCTGCTACACAAGTTACCGTATTTACGAGCGAATGACGTCCGCAAGGCCGATGCCACGAGCCGGCGTCGGATAGACTGCTGGATATTTTCTTCGCCTTGACTCATGGGGCCTATCCACAGGAGGAATAACCGTCTTTGTATAAGAGACGCCTAAAATTTCTTCTGCGATTTTCTCGTAATTGCTATAGTAATGCACCTTGCTACGTGCACATTACGTTGTTTTAATGGTGTACTAAAGATGAGCACAGTTTGAAGAATATCTGTGATATCAGCTTTGTGGGCGCACCTTTCCAGTGTTTAATGAAGCTTTACTGAGGCTATTTTGGTATATTCGTCTGCGAGAACTGTTCTTACTGTAAGAGACAGTCTTCTGTGTTCTCTTTGTAACACGCCCGGGAGTACTAATGGGTGTGGGGGACCCTTTTAAACTGGTAGTCGTTTCGGACCGTGCGCCCTGTCCCACACGACGTACCTGGTAATCCCGCGGCGGTCGTCCTGTTCTGCTCCACGCTGCTGGTGGCTTGCCTGAAATTATCTGTCGAATTATGCAAGCGGGTTTAGGGGAGCCACTCAACGTTAAAACACAACACTAAAAATGTTCGACGTCTGGTATGAACAACTATGTACTGAGACGATTAAAGGAAAATCGCAGGTTGCACTGTTCACATTCTAATTCAGAAATGTTATTCCAGTTAATGGATGATTAACAGTCCACAATATCATTCGAACGAGCGTACGCGTAACCGACACGACACGGGTGATTGTTGATGATGCGGAAGCCGAATGATCGAACGAAAGTTCTTACGCTCGTCAAGCATACAGATATCTGGTAATAGTCCTCCTTGACACTAGTAATGATATTTTCTCACTTTTCGTAAAGTTAGTTTTTCAGTTCTCAGTTCTCACTTGTACGAGCGTGCGCGTAACCGTCGCGGCGCGGCTGATTGTTGATGATGCGGAAACGCGATGACCGAACGCACGTTCTCACGCTCCCTACAAATCACTGGCACTTGATTGTACTCTTTTATGGCAACTAATTTCTATTGATTCACATCAGTTCATTCTGGGAGACAAAACACGACGCGGATGACTGATACTGTACGGTATGAGACGCGACGAGAGGATACACATATACTTTCTCAGCAGCACTGCTCATTTTTACTTTACTTCTTGACGCACTTTCCTCTGAATCATTTACTTATTTTATCACTTTACTGTAATAACACTTGTAGCAACACTTCAACTTCCATGCTAAGAATGCCTCTCATATGCAGAGCGCTCGACTCTCTACACGCTGCTTCCAGCAAAGATACTCCAAAACTGAACCAACGATATGACAGTACACTTATATCTTCTTCACTCTCTCCACTTAGTGCGACAGACAAAACTGTTTAAATGGTAGACAAATGAAAATGAGAGAAATGGAAAAAAGCAGGTAAACTGTAATCGCAGTAATTCTTAATACAACTACCTTACTGAATGGGAAACTGTTCGCGGTTGCCAACATAACCACAACTGTACCCAGGCGCGCACCTCCTAGTCCGAAGCAAATCGACACCCACGACTGTCTTTCTTCAGGGCTTGGAAAATGTGGAAATCGCATGGGGAGCTATCGGGACTGTATGAAGTATGTGTAAAGGCTGCCCAGCGAAACTTCTGTATCGTACTTCAGACAATTTTGGCAACATGTGGGCAGCCGTTATCCTACATCATAATGACTACCGCCCGACAACCTTCCTGGTCGTTTCGACTTGATGGCGAGCTTCAATTTTTGTAAAGTGTCCATGTACCACTGTGCGTTAATTGTGAAGCAATGTTTCAAAAAGTCACCAATGAATAGCGGGTTAACGGACGGCATCATTCTGTTGCAGGATAATTCCCGCGCACACGTTGCCAAGGTTGTTTCGACTACGTTGCAGGCTTCTCCCCGTGAAGACCTTCACACCTCCTCCATACAGTTCCGATTACTCCTCTGGCGATTTTCATAGCTCTTGAGTTGCCGTCGATTTGTTTCGGAGGAAAAACTTTGTTCCGTGAAGGCTTTGACCATTTTGTGTCAAAATCGGAGAAATGTGTTAACAGTTATGGGGATTACTCTCGAAATAATGTACAGTTTATTTACTATGTCCCATTTTCATTTGACTGGTCCTTATAACAGATTAAGGTCCAGCAAATTGTCGTGATGTGAGTGATAAGCAGCCGTTTCATCGGCCAGATACAGATTTAACTGATATATTAAATGGCAAGAACATTCTCATTTACATCTATATTCCGCAAGCCGCATTTGGTATGTGGTGGAGGGGACATTGTGTGCCATTGTGACTTCTCCTTTCCTGTTACAGTCGTGAATGGTCCGCAGAAAGATCATAGTTGATAAGCCATTGTCCGTCTAATTTTACATTTCTAAGAAAAGGCAAAAACGAGCCCTGCACCACGAATTCGCTAAGAAGCCCAGTTAAGCAAATGATTATCACGTTGAACCACAGAGAAGTGCCCTTAAATGGTATACATATTTTCCTCGGATCATAGAAATGAATCACAGGTGAAAGAAGCTATATCAGGCGTAGTATGAATGGTTTTAATCATTAAATATATGTAACCCTTCAATAAAATATCGATTGTCGATCTTGTGTATTAATTCTAATATCTCAGATCTTCTTGTTATGTCACTTCGAACCCGTACGTGTGTGAGGGAGGGGCGGCAGTAATGTTTTGTCCAACTCTTCACAAAACATACTACCTCGACGTTGTAATAGTAAACTTCTCCATGATGCACAATGTCTCTCCTCCAGCGTTAACCACTGGAATTTGTTGATAATCTCGGTAATGCTCTCTCGCCAGGCGATTCCGTGATGAGACGGACCTTGTCTTCCCGCCTATTAACATAAAGTGGTAAGGGCCCGACACTGATGTGCAATAACTGAAAAATAGGTGTAACAAGTTTCGGTCACTATCACTACTTTGGCTAAGGAATTAAATTTTCTTACGGTTCTTTCTATGAATATCATTTATCACTGTGCTTTTATTACTATCTGTTTCATGTGGTTATTACACTTTGGATCCCGTCTCGTTCGATTTACTGACTAGTCACGAAATGTAGCCATTAGTTTCAAGAGTGCACGCACTGTGATTCTGGCCAAGCAACTTTACATACTTAGCAACTCAATACAGAACACCATAGTCCAATTTAAGGTAGTTGTCACTTGACGGTTAGCGGGATGGACTGCTCACGAATACATCAGTGGGAGTCTGCCACTGTCGTCTCTCATTTGCATTCATTTTTCATCTGACTGAAGCACTGATTCTGCTAGTTCTCAAATAGTAAACTTTTCCGGACGCAAGAATTTCACGTGTTTAGAAAGAAAACGTAATCTGGCTGTAATGATATACGGTCACTGGGAATTCTGGACATATTCTCGACCCCTGTCTGGCAGCTTTCTCTTTTTATGAGCAACGGACACTCGCTTGTTTTACAAAGTCTGTGGTGGATTCATGTTTTGGGCAAGAGCGAACGCGGCTGCACGGCTCGACGCTGAGCTGCCGTTTAGGACGTCCCAAAGGAAATGGTCGCCGAGGTCCTGGGGATAGCTGACAGAAAGATGCCATACGTAACAACCCAGTTATCATATTCCGCTGGCTCACATCACCAGGAAGATACCTGCGCAAAGTCCCGGTAGAGGCTATGACTGTTGCATCAGCACGCTGTTGCAGTCACCGTTGGGAACTGGCAGGAAGGAATCGTACTGGAGCCTAGGCTGACGGGGTACAGTAGTGGGAGCCTAGAAGCATTTCTTGTAAGGCCATAATGGGTGAAATCTTTCTATTTCAGCAACGATTGACTGAGCTTTTACGCAAGCAGTGCGGTCGCTCTCTGGGCGCGTGGCCGTAGAGTATCGGAGAGTTGTTACCTGACCGCCACAGCAGTCGCTCCTCTACTTTGTCGCCCTTGTTGCACATACCATGGAGCTCTTACAAACCTACTTTCATCTCCCCTGATCTTAATTCAAATGATCTTTGAGGTGTTCACTTTCTCTGTATGTGTTTAGTTAACTTTCTTCTCGACACTCTACTTTCTTTTTAACTGCATTTAAAACCGAGAAGGAATATACTGCCTTCAGCAGTGATGGTATTTTCATTTTAAATGACTTTTTCAGCTATGAAGATAACTGTATGTTGCTGTGGAACTTTGAGACACGTACTTGAGGAGACACACTTCGATATAAAATTCTAGTGTCACAGTAGTCAAGTCTATTGAATTTGCAAGGGGTTGAAAGATACAGATCTCAAAAACATTTCTATCGCACGAATTACATCTACAAGCTGTGATTCATACATATGCACAAGAAGCACACTACTGGCCATTAAAATTGCTACACCATGAAGATGATATGCTACAACGCGAAATTTAACTGACAGGAAGAAGATGCTGTGATATGAAAATGATTAGCTTCTCAGAGCATTCACACAGGTTTGACGCCGGTGGCGACACCTACAACGTGCTGACATGATGAAAGATTCTAACCGATTTCACATACACAAGCAGCAGTCGACCGGCGTTGCCTGGTGAAACGTTGTTCTGATGGCTCGTGTAAGGAGGAGAAATGCGTACCATTACGTTTCCGACTTTGATAAAGGTCGGATTGTAGCGTATCGCGGTTAATCGTATCGCGACACTGCTGCTCGGGGTGGTCGAGATCCAATGACTGTTAGCAGAATAGGCTTCAGGAGGGTAATACGGAATAGGGTTAAGACGGGTAATACGGAACGCCGTGCTGGATCCCAATGGCCGCGTATCACTAGCAGTCGAGATGACAGGCATCTTATCCGCGTGGCTGTAACGGATCGTGCAGCCACGTCTCTATCCCTGAGTCAACAGATGAGGACGTTTGCAAAATAACAACCATATGCACGAACAGTTCGACGACGTTCGCAACAGCATGGACTATCAGCTCAGAGACCATAGCTGCGGTTACCCTTTGACGCTGCATCACAGAGAGGAGCGCCTCCGATGGTGTAATCAACGAAGAATCTGTGTGCTCGTATGGCAAAACGTCATTTTTTCGGATTAATCCAGGTTCATTTAACAGCATCATGATGATCGAATCCGTGTTTGGGGAAATCGCGGTGAACGCACATTGGAAGCGTGTATTCGTCATCGCCATACTGGCGTATCGCCGGCCGCGGTGGTCTCGTGGTTCTAGGCGCGCAGTCCGGAACCGTGCGACTGCTACGGTCGCAGATTCGAATCCTGCCTCGGGCATGGATGTGTGTGATGTCCTTAGGTTAGTTAGGTTTAAGCAGTTCTAAGTTCTAGGTGACTAATGACCACAGCAGTTGAGTCCCATAGTGCTCAGACTGGCGTATCACCCAGCGTGATGGTATGGGGTGCCATTGGTTACACGTCTCGGTCTCCTCTTGTTCGCATTGACGGCACGTTGAACAGTGGACGTTACATTTAAGATGTTTTACGTCCCGCGGCTCTACTCTTCATTCGATCCCTGCGAAACCCTACATTTCAGCAGGATAATGCACGACCGCATTTTGCAGGTCCTGTACGGATGTTTCTGGATACAGAAAATCTTCGACTGCAGCCCTGGCCATCACATTCTCCAGACCTCTCCTCAATTGAAAACATCTAGTCAATGGTGGCCGAGCAGCTGGCTCGTCACAATACGCCAGTCACTACTCTTGATGAACTGTGGTATCGTGTTGAAGCTGCATGGGCAGCTGTACCGGGACACGCCATAAAAGCTCTGTTTGACTCAATGCCCAGGCGTATCAAGGCTGTTATTACGGTCAGAGGCGATTGTTCTGGGTACTGATTTCTCACGATCTATGTACCCAAATGCCAGTTCCAGTATAATATATTTGTCCAATGAATACCCGTTTATCATCTGCATTTCTTCTTGGTGTAGCAGTTTTAATGGCCAGTAGTGTAATAGCACAAGATCTGTTTTCAGAATTATGGTTTCAGCTATGTCTTCGTTTGGTTTCTGTTAACCCTGTTGTGCTCTGAGGAAGTTCATGGCAATATGAAATCTGAAAACAAAGTTAGTCAAATTGCTTTTACTTGCACATTTGTCAGGTTTCATTTAAAGGGGAAATGTTTCTGGGCATTATGAGCTCACAGATTACTGCAAAATATAGTTCCATGCTTTGGAGGTCGTCACTATTTTTTCGATCATTTGTTAAGCAGGATTCCTTCACTTAAGAGTCCTATCGAATCTTCAGAAAGAGGGCTAATTGGATCAGGAAACCTTCACTGTGCTTGCTGTTTTCCTTCTGAACCGTTACTTTGAACTAGGCATTTTAGAAATTACAATGATATGAACACCCTTAGGTGCTTACAGGAGTTGACATACGTCAACGGAGACAGATTAAAATGTGTGACCCCGACTAGCACTCGAACTCGGGATCTCCTGCTTACATGGCAAACGCTCTATTCATCTGAGCCACCGAGGACACAGTGGACACTGCGACTGCAGGGATTTATCTCTGGCACGCTTCCCGTGAAACCTATATTCTCAACGTATTATCCCGCACTACATTCGTCGTGCCCCGCCCATTATACTCGGTTATGTCCGAAAGAACAGATACAAAGTTACTACATATATTTTAGAAATTCATGTCTTGGGGCTTGGGTGAAAAGTAACGTTTTCCTTACGCTATTACCCGGTATGCTTTGCCTCGCACAAAATTCGTGCAGCCCTGGAAACGGATGTCCGAACTGTAACTAAGAATGGATTGCTTGGCGGAGTTGTCCTGACTTGCTGCTCGCCGGGCTGCCCACGTTATCTCCGCGGCACAGGCTTCGTCTTTCCCCGGCTCACTGTGCACTGGCAGCGGCGCGCGACGTTACGCAGGCACGGAGGGGAGGCGCCGAGTGGTCCGTGACGAGAGGGCGCCGTAGCCTGACCGTGGGGGATGACGGCTGCGGTGGGCGCCCTTGTCTCCTGCAGGAAACAGGCAACAGGCGAAAAGGTGCTGCCAAGTGATGGAGGGCGTACACCATCATGCACTGACGTAGCTACTAACAAGGGAACCTCGCAATCGCACCCCGCCTCAGATTTAGTTATAAGTTGGCACAGTGGATAGGCCTTGAAAAACGGAACACAGATCAATCGAGAAAACATGAAGAAGTTGTGTGGAACTATGAAAAAATAAGCAAAATATACAAACTGTGTAGTCTATGTGAAACATAGGCAACATAAAATGCTAAGTCAGATCACGAGCGCCGTGGTCCCGTGGTTTGCGTGATCAGCTGTGGGAAGAGAGATCCTTGGTTCAAGTCCTCCTTCTAGTGAAAATTTAAATTTCTTTATTTTCGCAGATATTATCTGTCCGTTCGTTCATTGATGTCTCTGTTCACTGTAATAAGTTTAGTTTCTGTGTTTTGCGACCGCACTGCAAAACCGTGCGATTAGTAGACGAAAGGACGTGACTCTGCAATGTGAACCGAAAACATTTGAACGCAAGGTCATAGGTCAACCGATTCCTCCACAGGAAAACACGTCTGATATATTCTATACGACACTGGTGACTGCATTTGCGTCACATGACAGGAATACGTTGTCGACCCACCTAACTTGTGCACTTGGCGAATGGGTAGAAAGATTTTTCTGCCTTGCCCGATTTAGGTTTTCTTGTGGATGTGATAATCAGTCCCAAAAAAGTGATGAAAACATAAGACTTTGTCACATAAACTGCAACAAATGAATGCAACAGTTTCACAGTCGCACAGTTTTCCCTGTGCTCTGTCAAAACAAATGTTTTTAACGCTTTCAATTTTATCCGTGTGTAGACCGTCAAATCCTCCATATGTCCAAGCAAATCTGAACTTGTCCTGGAATTTTGGACAGCGAAGCTGATTGTGTGTGCATGTGCCTGAACTTTGATAATTGCCTGAAAATAAAAAATTGAAATTTTCACTCGAAGGAAGACTTTAAGGAAAGACCTCTCTTTTTGCAGCTGCTCACGCTAACCACGGGACCACTGCACTGCTGAGCTCTGGTTATCTTTGATGTTTCTTACCTTGGACGTGGACTACTCAGTTTGTATATTTTGTTTGTTTTTTTCATGGTTCCACACAAGATCTTCCTGTTTTCTCGATTGATCTGTGTTCAGTTTTTCAAAGCCTATCCACTGTGCCAACTTATAACTAAATCTGAGGGGGGTGCGATGGGGAGGTTCCCTTGTAAGCTTAGTGCCCGCCGTTGGCCGCGTATGTTGAAAAGTGTTTGTTTTGTAGGAACGTTTCTTGTTCTGGATGTCTGAAATCGAGCTTGCAAGATCTGAAGTGGTTAGACATGCGCGCGCAGCCACGACAGAGATGCTGCTCCGATCAGAGATGAGTCGGAGGTAATCTTCGCCTGCGAAGAAGCGCGCCAGATTTATCCGTTGATCAGAAGGAGAAGAAAGGAGATGATTAGTAGAGCTTTGGTGTTAGATGTGAACAGTCAACTTTTGCTTCAGTGGCAGCAAGGGATAAACAATGGAGATTTTAGGAATTACGTTATGGGTCAGTAGAATGTAGAACTCCGGAGAGAAAAACAATTGATTTTTCGATTTTCACGATTATATTTGTGAAGAATGGATTACAGGTAATGATTAAGTTTGTTTTATTGATTGGCGACTCCACAGCGTTATTGTGATTGTTTCATATCTTTGGGTACAGATAATAACTTGACACCTGTCTATGAGTTTAATTTGCACACCAGAGCACTGAAGATGATCACTATGTGACTGAAAATCGATTTTACTGTCTATAAACCATCAATATTACGGCCAACGCTGACCTTCATTCTAATAAGTTTGTTTTGCTTTCGGCAGCGGTTTGATAAGAGTGCATTATTGATTCGTTAGACATCCAGCATTGGCCTCCGAAGACTTCCTGCATAAGAAGGGACCCCCATTCTTCCAACGGCCTTGTCAAAGAGGGGGGAGGAGGGGACAGAGGTTCTTGTCCTATGGGTGGGAAGCTGCCCCTAAAGGCGGAAGAATCAACAATGATCAACGGCATGAGGACTCAGAAGGGAATGGATTTTATTTATTTAGCAGATGGCATCTACAGAGTAAACTTGCACACATACTATTAATTAATATAATAAACGAATTACAATTACATTATTAAGTGATTGATTGCAAACAACAATATGCGAAAGATTACGGAGACAGTCACTGCAGCTATTACAAGTCCACATCTGAGCAGGTCACGCACTGAACAGCACGTGGAGTAGCGTTCATCCCTCCATTCTCCTTCAAACCTCCTCGCAGGACATTCGAAGATCAGTTGAGGGATTGTTTGTTCTTCTGCACCACAGTCGCATCGTGGGTCATCCGTGAGCTTTCATTTGTGGATAATGGCCTTACACCAACCGTGGTTAGTTCTCAGACGATTAAGTCTGCCCCAAGTTCTTCCGGGCACTTGCATTACTTCCACTCAGCGACCAATATTGCCTCCATTCCCTTGCTATGTCGTACCTTTCTGGGAATTTGAGGACTTCGTCTTCCCATATAGGTTTCTGGATTTTAGGAGGGTAGTTGATAGATGGTCCAATATTTTTCTGATAGGTATATCTTCAGAGACAGAGAGGTCATTAATTTCCTTCCATTCTCGGATAGCTGCTTGTTGCCTTCTGAGAGATGGAGGAGATATATTGCAAAGGGCATGAAGCCTGGGAAGTGGAGTTGATTGCAGGGCTCCTGAGACAATACTCATGGTGGTATTAAGCTGGACACCTATTTACTTCGTGTGTGTCCTCTTATACTAGACTGGGGCGCAGTATTCTCCCACCGAGTAAACAAGAGATTGTGCTGCGGTGCGTAGGGTGTTAGCTAGAGGTTCCAGTCTGAGTCCTTAATATGTTATTTCGATTTTTTATCTTTTGACTGGATAGTTATAGGTGTTTTTATAGGTTAGTGACCGGTCAAGAGTGATTCCTAGATATTTAGGATGGCTGTTGTGAGTCAATCGCTCATTGCAGAATGTTACTTGTAATTCTCGTCTTGCCTCATGATTGTTCAGGTGGAATACGCTTACCACAGTTTTGTTTGGATTTGGGCAGAGCCTCCATTTCGTATAATACTGGTTAAGAAGTTGAAGATCCGTTGACAGAGTAGGCAATGGAAAACCACTACATTAAAGACACGTAACGTGTATCCACAGGACATGTCGTCTGTAGTTAAAGAAAGTGCCATGATAATGTCTCCATTGGCAAAAGATTCCGGAATAGTCCCCCATTGGAATCTGTAGGAGGGGAATGCCAAGGGGGAGGTTACCATGAGAAAAAAAATTGAGTAATCAAGGGAAGGTTACCGCTCTACGAGTCGGGACTTGGAATATCAGAAGCTTGATCGTGGTAGGGAAACTAGAAATCTGTAGAGGAAAATGCAAAGGCTCAATCTAGATGTAGTAGGTGTCAGTGAAGTGAAGTGGAAGAAGACAAGGATATCTGGCCAGATGAGTAGCTTCACTCCAAGTTTAAACGCAGCCAAAACCTCTCAGACAAACAGAAGCTAAAAGATGTCAAAGTTAGCGTAAGGATGGCTATGCGTGAAGCGTTCAGTCAATTCGAAAGTAAAATTCTATGTACCGACTTGACAGAAAATCCTAAGAAGTTCTGCTCTTATGTTGAATCAGTAAGTGGCTCGAAACAGCATATCCAGACACTCCGGGATGATGTTGGCATTGAAACAGAGGATGACACGCGTATAGCTGAAATACTAAATTCCTTTTTCCCAAGCTGTTTCACAGAGGAAGACCCCACTGCAGTTTCTTCTCTAAATCCTCGCACAAACAAAAAAAATGGCTGACATCGAAATAAGTGTCCAAGGAATAGAAAAGCAACTGGAATCACTCAACAGAGGAAAGTCCACTGGACCTGACGGGATACCAATTCGATTCTACACAGAGTACGCGAAAGGACCTGCCCCCCTTCTAACAGCCGTGTACCGCAAGTCTCTAGAGGAACGGAAGGTTCCAAATGATACGAAAAGAGCACAGGTAGTCCCAGTCTTCAAGAAGAGTCGTCGAGCAGATGCGCAAAACTATAGACCTATATCTCTGACGTCGATCTGTTGTAGAATTTTAGAACATGTGTTTTGCTCGAGTATCATGTCGTTTTTGGAAACCCAGAATCTACTCTGTAGGAAACAACATGGATTCCGGAAACAGCGATCGTGTGAGACACAACTCGCTTTATTTGTTCATGAGACCCAGAAAATATTAGATACAGGCTCCCAGGTAGATGCTATTTTTCTTGACTTCCGGAAGGCGTTCGATACAGTTCCGCACTGTCGCCTGATAAACAAAGTAAGAGCATACGGAATATCAGACCAGCTGTGTGGCTGGATTGAAGAGTTTTTAGCAAACAGAACACAGCGTGTTGTTGTCAATGGAGAGACGTCTACAGACGTTAAAGTAACCTCTGGTGTGCCACAGGGGAGTGTTATGGGACCATTGCTTTTCACAATATATATAAATGACCTAGTAAATAGTGTCGGAAGTTCCATGCGGCTTTTCGCGGTTGATGCTGTAGTATACAGAGAAGTTGCAGCATTAGAAAATTGTAGCGAAATGCAGGAAGATCTGCAGCGGATACGCACTTGGTGCAAGGAGTGGCAACTGACCCTTAACATAGACAAATGTAATGTATTGCGAATACATAGAAAGAAGGATACTCTATTGTATGATTATATCATAGCGGAACAAACACTGGTAGCAGTTACTTCTGTAAAATATCTGGGAGTATGCGTGCGGAACGATTTGAAGTGGAATGATTATATAAAATTAATTTTTGGGATGGCGGGTATCAGGTTGAGATTCATTGGGAGAGTCCTTAGAAAATGTAGTCCATCAACAAAGGAAGTGGCTTACAAAACACTCGATCGACCTATACTTGAGTATTGCTCATCAGTGTAGGATCCGTACCAGATCGGGTTGACGGAGAAGATAGAGAAGATCCAAAGAAGAGCGGCGCGTTTCGTCACAGGGTTATTTGGTAATCATGATAGCGTTACGGAGATGTTTAACAAACTCAAGTGGCAAATTCTGCAAGAGAGGCGCTCTGTATCGCGGTGTAGCTTGCTCGCCAGGTTTCGAGAGGGTGCGTTTCTAGATGATGTATCGAATATATTGCTTCCCCCTACTTATAACTCCCGTGGAGACCACGAATGTCAAATTAGAGATATTAGAGCGCGCACGGAGGCTTTCAGACAGTCTTTCTTCCCGCGAACCGTACGAGACTGGAACAGGAAAGAGAGGTAATGACAGTGGCACGTAAAGTGCCCTCCACCACACACCGTTGGGTGACTTGCGGAGTATAAATGTAGATGTAGATGTACATGTAGAGTATAGGGTAATATCAACAGCAGCAGAAAATGGTGTAATAGGAGTAGGATTCGTTATGAATAAGAAGATAGGGCAGAGAGTGTGTTTCTGTGAACAGTTCATTGACAGAGTACTTCTTATCAGAATCGACAGTAAACCAACACCTACAACAATAGTTCAGTTATACATGCCGACGTCGCAAGCTGAAGATGAAGAGATAGTGTATGAGGCTATTGAAAGGGTAATACAGTATGTAAAGGGGGATGAAAATCTAATAGTCATGGGGGACCGGAACGCAGTTCTAGGGGCAGGAATAGAAGAGAAAGTTAGAGAAGAATATGGGCTTGGAATAAGGAAAGAGAAAGGAGTAAGACTAACTGAGTTCTCTAACAAGTTTCAGCTAGTAATAGCGAATACCCTGTTGAAGAATCACAAGAGGAGGAGGTATACCTGGAAAAGGCAGGGAGATAGGGGTAGATTTCAGTTAGATTACATCATGGTCAGACAGAGATTCCGAAATCAGATACTGGATTATAAGGCGTACCCAGGAGCAGATATACACTCAGATCACAATATAGTAGCGATGAAGAGTAGGCTAAAGTTTAAATTCTTACTGAAGAAGAATCAATATGCAAAGAAGTGAGATACGGAAGTACTGAGGAATGACGAGATACGCTTGAAGTTCTCTAAGGCTATAGATACAACAATAAGGAATAGCTCAGTAGGCAGTACAGTTGAAGAGGAATGGACATCTCTAAAAAGGGCCGTCACAGTAGTTGGGCAGGAACACACAGGTACAAAGAAGGTAACTGCGAAGAAACCATGGATAACAGAAGAAATACTTCAGTTGATAGATGAAAGGAGGAAGTACAAAAATGTTCCATGAAACTCAGGAATACAGAAATACAAGTCGCTGAGGAATGGAATAAGTAGCAAGTGCAAGGAAGCTAAGAAGAAATGGCTGCAGGAAAAACGTAAAGACATTGAAAAAGAAATGGTTGTCGGAAGGACAGATTCAGCATACAGTGATATAAATGTAGACCAGATGTGGCTCTAATACAGAGAAATAGTATAAGCAGCAGTTGAGAGATTTATACCAAATAAAATAACAAACGACGGAGCTGTTCCTTCTTTGTACACAAAACGGGTCAGAACACTGTTGCCAAAACAACGAAACAAACATGCCAAATTTAAATAGACGCGAAATCCCCAAGATAGGTGATCTTTTACAGAAGCTCGAAATTTAGCGTGGACTGCTTATAACAGTTCCACAACGAAACTTTGTCTCGAAACCTGGCAGAAAATCCAAAGAGCTTCTGGTCGTATGTGATGTATGTTAGCGGCAAGAAACGATCGATGCCTTCTCTGAGCGATAGCAATGGAGATACTATCGAAGACAGTGCTGTCAAATCACAGTTACTAAACACACCCTTCCGAAATGCCTTCACAAATGCAGAGGAAATAAGTATTCCAGAATTCGAATCGAGAACTACTGCCAACATGAGTAACGTAGAAGTAAATATCCTCGGGGTAGTGAAGCAACTTAAATCACTTAATAAAAACAAGTCTTCTGGTCCAGACTGTATACCAATTAGGTTCCTTTCAGAGTATGCTGATGCATTAGCTCTATACTTGACAATCATATATAACCGTTCGCTCGACGAAAGATGCGTACCCAAAGTTGTATAGGTTATACCAATATTCAAGAAGGGTAGTAGGAGTAATCCACTTAATTACAGGCCCATATCACTAACGTCGATATGCAGCAGGATTCTGGAACATAAATTGTGTTCGAACATTATGAATTACTTCGAAGGAAACGCTCTATTGACACATAGTCAACATGTGTTTAGAAAACATCGCTCTTGTGAAACACAACTAGCTTTTTATTCGCAAGAAGTTTTGAGTGCTATTGACAAGCGATTTCACATCGATTCCGTATTTCTGGATTTCCAGAAGGCTTTTGCAACTATACCAAACAAGTGGCTTACAGTGAAACTGCGTGCGTATCGAATACCGTCTCAGTTATGTGACTGGATTTGTGACTCCTATCAAAGAGGTCACAGTTCGTAGCAATTGACGGGAAGTCATAGAGTAAATGAGAAGTGATTTTTCCCGTCCCCCAAGGTAGTATTGTAGGTCCTTTTCTGTTACCTATCAATATAAGCGATTTGGGAGACAATCTGAGCAGCCGTCTTACGTTGTTTGCAGATGACGCTGTCGTTTATCGACTAGTAAAGTCATCAGAAGATCAAAACAAACTGCAAAACGATTTAGAAATAATATCTGAATGGTGCAAAAATTGGCACTTGACTATAAATAACGAAAAGTGTGAGGTCATGCACATAAGTGCTAGATGGAATCCGTTAAAATTTGGTTGCACGATAAATCAATCAAATATAAATGCCGTAAATTCAACTAAACACCTAGGTATTACAATTACGAACCTTAAGTTGGGAGGAACACACAGAAAGTATTGTGGGCAAGGCTAACCAAAGACTGCGATTTATTGGCAGGACACTTAGAAAATATAACAGATCTATTAAGGAGACTGCCTACTCTACGCTTGTGCGTCCTCTTTTAGAACACTGTTGGGCGGTGTGAGATACTTACCAGATAGCACTGACGGAGTACATCGAACAGTACGTTTCGTATTATCGCGAAATATGGGAGAAAGTGTCACTGAAATGATGTAGGATTTGGGCTGGACATCATTAACAGATAGGCGTTTTTCGTTGTGATGGAAGCTTCTCACGAAATTCCAATCACCAACTTTCTCCTCCGAATGCAAAAATATTGCCGGCTGGAGTCGCCGTGCGGTTCTCGGCGCTACAGTCTGGAGGCGAGTGACCGCTACGGTCACAGGTTCTAATCCTGCCTCGGGCATGGATGTGTGTGATGTCCTTAGGTTAGTTAGGTGTAATTAGTTCTAAGTTCTAGGGGACTGATGACCTCAAAAGTTAAGTCGCATAGTGCTCAGAGCCATTTGAACCATTTTTTTTTTCAAAAATATTTTGTTGACACCGACCTACACAGGGAGAAACGATCCCCACGATAAAATAAGAGAAATTCGAAGTCGTGCGGAAAGATATAGGTGTTCGTTCCTTCCGCGCGCTATACGAAATTCGATTAATAAAGAAATGTGAACCCTGTGCCAGGCACTTAAATGTCATCTGAAGAGAATCCATGCAGACGTAGATGTAGATTTAAAACCAATTGTCAAAAACATATGAACCAAGAACGACATCAATGTTTTTAGAGTACACATTGCAGCTGTGCTTAGCTCTGTAGTCAGATTTTGCAGATCTGTTGTCGAAACACGCAGTAACTAAAGAGCAGTTTGCACCCGAGTATAACTGTGTAGAGAACAGATTCTTTGTTCATTAAATTTCACAGGGACCAACTTCACTTTCAGAGTAATTAGTTTCTTTTTGTCAAAGTTCATAATCAGAATTTGTGATTACAAGAAGTTTAAGAAAGAGCGTGATTTTAATAAGAGTCTCGCACTTACGCTCGTCTATGGATTCTTGAAGTTCAATTTTTGTCATCAAATGATAACGTTACATGTTCAGATGAACTTTCAGAACAACATTCACTTTTACTCACAAAATCAATTCGATATAGATAACTTTCAGTGTATTATTTCAACTGTACTAGCCCATCTCATCCATTCCCTACGCTTTATCCACCTGTTCCGCTGTTCTCTCTGTTCATCTTCTTCTTCTCCTCATCTCCTCGTCTACCTCCACCAACCCACACTGTTTATAACCCACTGGCCCTCTATCTGTCCCTCTGCAACTGCCTCCCCCTCTTGTCTGCCCATGCCTTCCTCCTCCCTTCTCTATTCACGTTATCATCCCCATTACAATAAGAGATTGCTGTTTCTTATCCCCAAAGTATTTCCTTCCAGATATCAAAGCGTCAGGCGACTGTTGGGAGGGCGGAAGCGGACATGGCTCTGTGTCGGGAGGCAGTCTCCCAGTTCGCTTCATGCCATTTTTTCTCGGAAGAATGCTGCTGGTGATCTGCTGTCACTTGCATGGATGTGTGTGATGTCTTTAGGTTAGTTAGGTTTAAGTAGTTCTAAGTTCTAGGGGACTGATGACCTCAGAAGTTAAGTCCCATAGTGCTCAGAGCCATTTGAACCATTCTGTTGTCGCTTATAGGTACAGTGGAAGACGATTCAGATTTAATTATTTTACAATAATTGTCTTGACCTGCTGTTGACATCGGTGTCGATGACCAGCCTTCAGACCGCTCACGGCAGCTTACGCTGCACTCGCCGTTCCTGGCCGGATCCTGACACTGTGACTTGCTACCCGCAGACGCTCTGACGCAGATTGTATCGCGATGCCGTAGCAGTAAGTGCTCTGTCCCGTTCACCGCTGTTCTTCTTCACCTGTTGAATCGAGATGAGCCGCGCGGGGGAGCCGCGTGGTCTAGGGCGCCTTGTCACGGTCCGTGCGGCTGCCCCCTTCGGAGGTTCGAGTCCTCCAACGGGCATGGGTGTGTGTGCTGTCCATAGTGTGAGTTAGTTTAAGTTGGATTAAATAGTGTGGAGGCTTAGGGACCGATGACCTCAGCAGTTGGGTCCCATAAGAGCTTAGCCACGAATTTCCCAATTTGAATCGAGATGACAGTTACGGTGCAGCCCTGTAGTACGACGATCTGGGCCTGCCTTTCAGGTAGGCCCTGGTCAGTCCACCGAAGAATCGAGAATACTGATATCCTGATCTGGGACTACAGGGGAGAACCCCCCCCCCCCCAACCCAAAGAAGTCGACCCATTTGCCACAGCTGCACCCTGTGCTGTTGAATTTTCCGACTGGTGATTATGGCTAGGCAGCCAACCCTCCAAGTGCAGTTGTCATAGCTCATTAGCATGCAGTAAATCTACAACAGACTTGTGCCAAACGTCACATTACTGTAATTAGAGTATCGAGAGCAGACGCAGTTTACGCCATCGATAAGTCTGACAACTGTCAAACGAACTAAAATGCACAGGTGTATATGGACTAATGTAGTGCTTAATGTTTAGCTGACGTCATGACCGCATGGACCTTGCGGTTACAAAGGTGTCAGTGGTGTCACTCTGCCGTGCTTGGTTAATGAGTTTTTTATGGTACAGAAATGGTTAGCAAAAGCTCTTGATATGTACTGTTGAATTAATAATAGCGTTTCTTTCATTGCGTAATGAAGGTGAAGTGACCCTTTTTAGCTGCTCTGGCCCACTAAATTTCTGCTGAGGTCCACTTTCTGCCTTCCCAGAAGCGCGATTATTGTGTTTTCCCCAGACCCACTCTCGGTGGTGAAATGTTCTTTGTGCCCACCTCGGGTCGACACCGCCTTAGCATAAACTAGATAGTTTCGTTCGGGGACTTTGAAATTTTCAACCAATTTCTATGAGCCAGAATGAGATTTTCACTCTGCAGCGTAGTGAGCCGTGTATGAAGCGTCTTGGCAGATTAAAAATGTGTGCCGGACAAAGACTCGAAGTTGGGACCTCTGCCTTTCACAGGAAAGAGCTCTACCATCTGAGCTACCGAAGCACGACACACGGCCCGTCATCACAGCCTCAGTTCTGCCACTACCTCGTCTCCTACCTTCCAAACTTCACAGAAGACCTTCTGCGAACCTTGCAGAACTAGCACTCCTGGAAGAAAGGATATGGCGGAGACATGGGCTAGTCACAGCCTGGGGGATGTTTCCAGAATGAGGCTGGCCTTGCAATATGTGTACCAAGTCTGGTTGAAATCGATCCATGGGGTTAGGAGGATCCTTTTACCCGCGGGTTTGTCAGAGTACGCACATGTCACACATATTTAATACACAAAGTATGACCGATATTTCACTTGTTTCTGTAGCGAATACGTCATGCAAATTTCCATTTCACATAACTCAACCATTGTTACGCCATGTCTCCTGAACAATGCGTTATACGATGCTACAATTTTGCAGATAGATTCAGGTGTATATTTTTATACCCTCTGTGAAACGCGTTCCAAATGCAGTTAGTAGTGGAGAGACAATAAATTAAAACATCGTACAGGTGAAGCATTTTTTATATTTTTTATTATTATTATTATTATTTTTAAAAAATTTTGCCGGCCGCGGTGGTCTCGCGGTTCTAGGCGCGCAGTCCGCAACCGTGCGACTGCTACGGTCGCAGGTTCGAATTCTGCCTCGGGCATGGATGTGTGTGATGTCCTTAGGTTACTTAGGTTTAAGTAGTTCTAAGTTCTAGGGGACTAATGACCACAGCAGTTGAGTCCCATAGTGCTCAGAGCTATTTCAACCATTTTTTGAAGCATTTTTCTCCCGCACCAAAGTGTTTTGGCTGGTCACCAGGGTTTAGTTCCAAGCGGGACTCATCACTGTACACAGTTCTAAGGCAGTGAATGAGATTCGAGGCCGAATACGTGTCTGGAGATGACCCGCCAAGATTTTGGGACACTAATCTGACTGCCGCTGACCATACGGCCCAACAATCAGAAGTGACTGTCTGGAGTGCCATTTCATTTCATAACGGGACGATTTTGCTTGTTATCAGCGGTATCCCTACAGCACAGTGGTACGTCGAAGCCGGCCGGAGTGGCCGAGCGATTCTAGGCACTTCAGTCTGGAACCGCGTGACCATTAGCATCACAGCTACGGTCACAGGTTCAAATCCTGCCTCTGGCATGGATGTGTGTGATGTCCTTAGGTTAGTTAGGTTTAAGTAGTTCTAAGTTCTAGGGGACTGATGATCTAAGATGTTGAGTCCCATAGTGCTCAGAGCCATTTGAACCATTTTTGGTACGTCGAAGATATTCAACGCCCTTCATGGCAAGCCATTCTGGGTTTACATTTCAGCAAGATAATGCCCGCCCGGATATTGCGAAAGTTTCTATTGCTTCTCTTCATACTTGCCAAACCGTTACTTTCGCCAACAAGCTCATTGGATCCCTTCCCAACTGAGAACATTTGGAGCATCATGGGAAGGGCCCTCTAAGAAGTTCGGGATGGGTACCATCCCTCAGGAGGACATCCTACAACTTAGTCAATCGATGACAAGCCGAATAAACGCTTGCATATGGGCCATCGGTGGCGACACCTACAACGTGCTGACATGAGGAAAGTTTCCAACCGACTTCTCATACACAAACAGCAGTTTACCGGCGTTGCCTGGTGAAAAGTTGGTGTGATGCCTCGTGTAAGGAGGAGAAATGTGTACCTTCACGTTTCCGACGTTGATAAAGGTCGGATTGTAGCCTATCGCGATTGCGGTTTATCGGATCGCGACATTGCTACTCGCGTTGGTCGAGATCCAACGACTGTTCGTAGAATATGGAATCGGTGGGTTCCGGAGGGTAATATGGAACGCCGTGATGGATCCCAACGGCCTCGTATCACTAGCAGTCGAGATGACAGACATCTTATCCGCATGGCTCTAACGGATCGTGAAGCCACGTCTCGATCCCTGAGTCAACAGATGGGGACGTTTGCAAGACAAGAACTATCTGCACGAACAGTTCGACGACGTTAGCAGCAGCATCGACTATCAGCTCGGACATCATGGCTGCGGTTATCCTTGACGCTGCATCATAGACAGGAGCGCCTGTGATGGTGTACTCAACGACGAACCTGGGTGCACGAATGGCATATCGTAATTTTTTCGGATAAATCCAAGTTCTGTTTACAGCATCATGATGGTCTCATCCGTGTTTGGCGACATCGCTGTAAGCGCACATTGGAAGCGTGTATTCGTCATCGCCATACTGGTGTATCATCCGGCGTGATGGTATGGGGTGCCATTGGTTACACGTCTCGGTCACCTCTTGTTCGCATTGAGAAGCTGCATGGGCAGCTGTACCTGTACACGACATCCAAGCTCTGTTTGACTCAATGCCCAGACGTATCAAGGCCGTTACTACGGCCAGAGGTGGTTGATCTGGGTACTGATTTCTCGGGATCTATGCACCCAAATTGCGTGAAAATGTAATCACATGTCAGTTCTAGTATAATATATTTGTCCAATGAATTCCCATTTATCATCTGCATTTCTCCTTGGTGTAACAATTTTAATGGGCAGTAGTGTATATCATTCCTCCGATAAGACAATAAATTGGTGACGTAGCCTGACAAACGAGTGTATCTGTAGACTTACGAAAGCCAGGCACTGTAGCTTCTTTCTGCGGGATAAGAATATAAAATAGAAATATTCAGTCGTACGAAAAGAGTTAAATTAAAATTCCAGAATGAGATTTTCACTCTGCAGCGGAGTGTGCTCGGATATGAAACCTCCTGGCAGATTAAAACTGTGTGCCTGACCGAGACTCGAACTCGGGACCTCCGCCTTTCGAGGGCAATTGCTCTACTATCTGAGCTACCGAAGCACGATTCACGGCCGATACTCACAGCTTTACTTCTACCAGTACCTCGTCTCCTACCTTCCAAACTTTGCAGAAGGTCTCCTGCGAATACCCGTTTATAATCTCCATTTCTTTCTGGTGTAGCAATTTTAATGGCCAGTAGTGTATTTTTCCTCCCAACAAGCGTCGCAGAGATGTAGTAAAGGCAACAATGAAGTAGAAGTTAGTTTGGAAGGTAGGATACGAGGTACTGTTGAGGACGGGGTGTGAGTCGTGGTTGGGTAGGTCAGATGGTAGAGCACTGTGTTCGAATATGAGCACTGAGTGCGAATATCTGTCTGACAGACAGTTTAGATCTGCCAGGAAGTTCCCACAAAGAAGTAATTTACCAAACATGTACTTACAGTCATTACAATTCATTAAACATGTAACAATATTTCGTATCACCCCTTGCGGTCGCCAGTGTAATGCGTCCTTTGTCGAACGGCAGTGAACAAGGTGAAAATGATAAAGTTTATTGAATACGCTGAGTAGTATGCAGTGCATGAACTGAGTAACAGAATAACGGAAGCGATAGAGTAACATATTGAACATACTGTCACATTGGATATTAATATGAATTTTTGTAAGAAAAGTGAAATCGATATGGCCTACTGATTAGTGAGTGCATGAGGAAGTGCAGGCTGATGGACGGACCATTGTTCGATACCCAGATTGACTGCGAAAAGTCTACTTTAATTTCCACGTTAAACAGTGGTAGCAAAACTGAATCGTACGTCGTATCTAAAGATGCACGTTGTATTCGGAATACAATGTTCAAACAGCAAGACGCGATCCACGAGCGCTCTGATTGGTTACGAATAATGTACGTTACCGTTCCTGACACACAGTCTCTAAAACAAAAAAATACTTAACATGAATAGATACATGAGAGATCTATAGGTGACTACAGTAACGGTAGACGCTTTCGATAAATATGCCAAATTTTTATTCAGAACAATACAAAGTACAAGGTTTGTCAGTTACTCATACCTATGTGGGCTTTGTGAGGCCGGAAAAACGAGAGTGATTAACAGGAAGACACTTCTTCCGCCAGCAAACTTCTACGGTATAACAACTGACTGATAATTTTATCATACATCAAGATCTTGCCTCTCTACTGTTATTGAATCGTCTATTCCCTTTTCATCTTACGCCTGGGAAGATGTACCTTTTATTATAACGGAATGGATAAATAAAAAAGAACGTTACTTTATTTTATTTGTTACTCTTGATTCCCCTCCTGAATCTTGGAAGTTAGGGTTACATGTGACCTCAGTTCCAGAGTTCAACCAACAATAACTGTTTAAACAGGCTCATTCAGCTGAACTGATATTACATTTATTTTTTGTTATGTATGTGATTTGTAAATTGACGACTTGTCACTTTACGGCATATGTTTGAGCGTTTAACTGGCGCGCTGGGTTGATCTGAAATTTATTTTCATTTAAGTAATGACCGAAACACTTTTTTCTAATGTGTTCAGCATTTGGTGGTGTATCAAGGGAAACGGAAAACAAAACCTTAGTGTGAAAGCTCAAACACTCAGAATTACATTGACCGTCTTTTTTTGTACGGAATATCTCTCAAACGGGTATAATTAGTACATTATTAAAACAATAAAATATTTCTTTAGTTACTGCTCATTAGAAATGCCGTAGTAAATTTTGTAAGCAATCGTCGCCAGTTGTGTAAAGCCTCATCGCTATTGCTGTTACACTAGATCGACTCTGTGGGTTCGTGAAACAGCTTCTGGTGCAGTACTCCGATAAGACAATTTCAACCTGACGCTATTAGACAGCTATGCTCCAGGGTCAGGTTACAGTATAGGAGAATGAAGGTTCTACCACAATCTAACAAATTAGAAACAAAGCCACACAAATGAGTTGAAAAGGTTTAGTTATCTTTGTGACAAGTTCAATAATGAAGCCTGCAACACTGCTTGTAATGTAACACAAAAAAGGCCCTCAATGGCTAAGTGTAAATAACAATAGGTAGACTGCAAGGTACATCGCAAATGCAAGTTACAACAACTTTATGTTCGCTTTTAAGAGTCCAGTAAACGACAGCCTCTAAGTCAGCCCTGGATGATGATCTATAACCAAGTACGAGAGAGCTGCTCTTCTGCCATCCGAGTAGGCTCATGTTCGTTGTCGTCCGGTGATTGGCGGATTGTACTCGGCCGGCAATTGGCTGAGGCGAAGTCGATATCTTCATCCTCAGCGCCGCCAGTGGCGCTGGTGGAACTCGCTGAAGTGGCCACTCTCTGTGGATGGCACCAGCGCGCATTTTTGCGCCTGTGGTGCTTTCGCCCTGGTTGTGTCTTGTTCGGACGACATGGCAATAGAATTCTTTGATTCCTTAACAGTAATTACCATTGTTAGTGATTTAATAGACAATTTATGTTTATTTACTTCATGACTGAGAAGTTTACTATATCCTCGTATAGTCTTTCATATTGAAAGGAAATAGTTACATATGATAACAGGGATTAACGCAGATTCGACGTTCCGTTTTTAGGTAACTAGTCTTATGCAAACAGTACCTTATCGTCGTTAGGAACAAAGCGTCGTTGAGTATCGGCGTCGTGTTTAGATGCACTGCTGTGACTTTATGCGCTTGTTGACCGGCGATTGATCACGTGCCGCGTTGCCATTTGCCGTAGTCACGGTTCATCTTAGGCGACAGAGTGAAGTTTGGTCCTGCATCGTGTTGAGATGCAGTTCCCCGTAGTTGAACACATGAAAAATTCATACAACAGGACCAGTTTTGTACAAATATAACGTATTCTACTGTGGAAAAATGACAATATGATTTTTGGGCATACTACTCGTATATCTTTCTTAGTTGACAGTATTTTAAGATATTTGTTTTACGAGTCTATTTTCATTCTCTTTGATTCGTGTTTTGGCATGGGAGAGTTTCATTACGTACTTATTTTTATTATTATGTTTATTAAGGGTTTGTTCTTCTTTATAGCCACAGTAAAATTATGCAGCTTTTTATTTACACCAGACTTCATATCCATTGTTAGTTTTTCGGCCCCTCCCGCCGGAGGTTAGAGTCCTCCCTCGGGCATGGGTGTGGGTATTGTCCTTAGCGTTAGTTTAAGTAATTTGTAAGTCTAGGGACCGATGGCTTCAGCAGTTACGAATTCACACACACACACACATTGTTAGTTTGTGTACAAGCACGGTGATTTCGCTATCACATGTACTAATTACGAACGTCCATGCAAGGTAGTTTTCTTTTTATTCCTAGTTTCTATCCAGTTCATTGCCACCGTGTTCATATACTTTAGCAATTCGAATGTGACAATTGCCAAGAGCGTACGGCCTTAGCTTGGCTCCACATGGTTGCCACGACAGTGCACAGTGTTTACAGTTCGGAAGCGTCCATCATTCACGTCGTGGGAACTGCATCACTTTTATTCGAAGAGTTCGTCCGTTGTACAATCTGCACTTGGATTACTTCCGTACATCATAGTTCAAGATTCACCAAAGGTACGTGAAGATGATATTGATTTTCATTCTTCACTGTTCTTTGTACCGAGGTACACATTAGAGCGTTCATGGTTTTCCTTTCGTGTACTAACACAATCACTGCACTCACACTCAAGAGTTCAGATATGACACAGTTTCCTCTTTATATTGAAATATCTCGTGATCATTTTCATATTTCGTCTGACAAATCTTGTTTTATTGCTATCTCCAACGGATCAGAGGTCTTTGCATTTTATTTACAATATTTTTAAATGTTTTATAATATTTCGCAGAAAACAAAACCTTAACGATAATACTTACATCTAGAATTAGAATATATTCAGCCACTGTACGGAATACATGTTGGACCAACGGCCATATACGTACAGATTCCCAATTTCGCATTTATTTATTTTTAGTTTGTAATTTTTTGATATCCTAAATAATTCCTTTGCTTTGAGTAAGACATTTTCGGTTAGGCTTTCAAATCCCAAAACCTTTACCGGTGCGAAAATAGCATTCGAGAACACAACATACTACAGTATGTACCATAAATATCTCCCGAAAGCACAAACATGTCATATCCCACTCGGTCTATGTCAATGAATCTTCAGATCTAGAGGAAAGCTACCATAGCCCATCCGCATATGGTTTTATTTGTTACTGGGTTAAAGTCGTTGTCTATTAGCTGAAGTTTTCTCTTGCCCTACAAACTGACAAAGCCTAATACAAGTCACTCCTTTCATCTACATACTTTATGTTTCTCTCTTGCCTGTTAGTGAAGATCACTTTGCCTTTCGACTTCATCAGCTCCTTGACAACGTACAACTGCTATCTCAAATAGACTAAATACGGCATTTATTTTACTACTAATATTTTTTTCGTTTCACTACTGGTGAATATTTTGTCATTATTTCAGTATTGATCGGTTTATACGTATATCTGTGGCCCACTTTATAAAACAATAAACCTACGTCGATTCTCATTAACAGTTCTCATATTCATCGGTACGGTCTGCTGTGGATACGCAGGTTTCTCGTACGCTTATATAATGAACGTACAAATGTATATTGACATTAGAAAGATATTCATGAAAATAATTCGTTTCTTGCACTATAACAAACTATGTACAGATATCTTAGTTTGTGTACATCACTTTCCTTAATCATTGCTCACTTTTGCTATTGGTTGCTTGGTACAGTACCACAGATTTATTACGACTTAGCACTACACATGTCCTTTATACTTTTATCTGTGTTCCCACATTAATGAAACATTACATAACGTACTTATATGTACATTGTATGTTAGAAGAATTGCTTCTCCGCTATCACTATTGGTATTACTGCTAACGCTAAGACATTGTAGAACGGCGAGATCGATTATTCTGTTACCCCTCCAGTTAAGTATTTTTATTATTTCTCTTTTTACAGCCTCACGCTTTGTCCACGGAATGGGCTATGTTAAGAAACGGTAGACCTAGTGTGATATCACTTCCATATTACACTGATATACTTTGATTTTCCAGGATTTTTCGGAAAATGCATCCATAATTTACAAAATAAATTGATTAGATCCGCTTGCTGTGATGAGTTGAGGCGTTGCGATTGCGATACCTAAGCCCTAACGCGATTCTTGTTTGTTTTCACATCGGCGCTGTATTCTTTACATGACTCTGATTAATCCGTGTAGTGAACCATGTTTCGTTAAAGTAGAGTAATTTATTCTATATTTACTTTATCCTTTTTCCTTGACATTATTTGCCATTCTGTGCTTTCGTCCTCAATAGTTCTACAACGATTTCTTCACTATCAACATTTAACATCCATACACCACGAGAAAGATCAATTACACTGTTCTTTCTCTCAAGAATTCTACCCCAACTATGCATCTCGGATCTAGGACCTTTTGTATTAGGAACGCGTAACTCTCGCTTCATTATACTCCATTATTTTACAGTCTGCGACTTAATACCAATAGCACCTGGAATCATACAGTTTTACATAATTAAAATAGGCATAAAATTTGTTTTGCTGAATCTGTCATAAGGGTTGCTACCAATAACGTTTTTCGAAGCTCCGGTATAATTATTACGAGAATATAAAATCCTAATATTCTTACACTCTTATCTTTTCGTACTAGATGTTTCGTTTGTTCATTTCATGTGCCTGCGTCATCACACAATTCATCTCAAATACTAGATCATCTTTATACTGCAGAATTAATATTTTATGATATTCTCTACTGCCCTCACACCGTTTCACGACCGTACCAGAGGACTAAGCTGTGATGCCTTCAGTTTGTGATTCGCCTTGGTTTAATGGAGGTAACTCGTTTGCAGACTCCACTATTGTGAAATGGTTTTGTTGTGGTACCTAGCTCAGATTATTTTGATGTGACCAGTTTGGGTTGTTAGGTGGCGACCAGTTCGGGTTGCTGCTATGCCTACTTCTGTCGTCATTTGTTTGATTCGTGTGGGGCAAAGCATTACCTATATATTAACGTGATCTCAGTGGTTTTCAATGCATAATTTGAAGCGCTTTGCAAAATTTAGGTCAACTCGGTGGAATAGGTCTGACTGGTAATGCGTTCTTCCACGTGGTTTTAAATTTGTGATCTTCATAGAGTCAACTTTCTATTTCAGAGTACCCCTGAAATAGAAAACAAAGGGAGAAACGTCTGGCGAACGAGGGACCAATCCACATGACCTCTTTTTCCAATCCAGTGAGGGAAATTGTCATTAAATCAATCTCTGACGGCTACAACGAAATGAGCAAGGGCCCCATCCAGCTGAAGCGAGTCTGGAAGTCCCTGACCCAAACGCCCAATTTGAGGCATCTTTTTGTGTTTCAGCTTGTTCAGGGAAGTCTTACCCGTTGCGTGTTCATCAAAGGAGGGAAGGCCTATCACACGAATTTTCCACAAGCCACACTACACCATTAGCTTTCGTCAGCACTGCTGTCTGTATGGACTCATCCAGTGTGGATTGTCTTGAGATCAGCATCGAAGATTTTGTCTGTTCACTTCACCATGGACATAACTATTAATATTTATAAATTATACAATGTTTGTTAGAATTTAGTAGAATTTCCTATGTACCCAGACTTTGTGGACGCCCTACACATGTGTGAGTTTCTACTTCATATCGTATGGCAAGAAGGGCATTAACAATTGCATCTCATTGTTCTTTGCCATCGGCTCGTCTTAGTAGCTAGTTTTATTTAAATAGTGCTCAAAACATTTTCTTACGTTATCTTGCTCTGGATTGTAAGGTTCCAAATCACAGTGTTGTTTCCGTAATTTTTCCTGAACTGACGCGGACAAGTGCTGATATACACTCCTGGAAATGGAAAAAAGAACACATTGACACCGGAGTTTCAGACCCACCATACTTGCTCCGGACACTGCGAGAGGGCTGTACAAGCAATGATCACACGCACGGCACAGCGGACACACCAGGAACCACGGTGTTGGCCGTCGAATGGCGCTAGCTGCGCAGCATTTGTCCACCGCCGCCGTCAGTGTCAGCCAGTTTGCCGTGGCATACGGAGCTCCATCGCAGTCTTTAACACTGGTAGCATGCCGCGACAGCGTGGACGTGAACCGTATGTGCAGTTGACGGACTTTGAGCGAGCGCGTATAGTGGGCATGCGGGAGGCCGGGTGGACGTACCGCCGAATTGCTCAACACGTGGGGCGTGAGGTCTCCACAGTACATCGATGTTGTCGCCAGTGGTCGGCGGAAGGTGCACGTGCCCGTCGACATGGGACCGGACCGCAGCGACGCACGGATGCATGCCAAGACCGTAGGATCCTACGCAGTGCCGTAGGGGACCGCACCGCCACTTCCCAGCAAATTAGGGACACTGTTGCTCCTGGGGTATCGGCGAGGACCATTCGCAAACCGTCTCCATGAAGCTAGGCTACGGTCCCGCACACCGTTAGGCCGTCTTCCGCTCACGCCCCAACATCGTGCACCCCGCCTCCAGTGGTGTCGCGACAGGCGTGAATGGAGGGACGAATGGAGACGTGTCGTCTTCAGCGATGAGAGTCGCTTCTGCCTTGGTGCCAATGATGGTCGTATGCGTGTTTGGCGCCGTGCAGGTGAGCGCCACAATCAGGACTGCATACGACCGAGGCACACAGGGCCAACACCCGGCATCATGGTTTGGGGAGCGATCTCCTACACTGGCCGTACACCTCTGGTGATCGTCGAGGGGACACTGAATAGTGCACGGTACATTCAAACCGTCATCGAACCCATCGTTCTACCATTCCTAGAACGGCAAGCGAACTTTATGTTCCAACAGGACAATGCACGTCCGCATGTATCCCGGGCCACCCAACGTGCTCTAGAAGGTGTAAGTCAACTACCCTGGCCAGCAAGATCTCCGGATCTGTCCCCCATTGAGCATGTTTGGGACTGGATGAAGCGTCGCCTCACGCAGTCTGCACGTCCAGCACGAACGCTGGTCCAACTGAGGCGCCAGGTGGAAATGGCATGGCAAGCCGTTCCACAGGACTACATCCAGCATCTCTACGATCTTCTCCATGGGAGAATAGCAGCCTGCATTGCTGCGAAAGGTGGATATACACTGTACTAGTGCCGACATTGTGCATACTCTGTCTATGTGCTTGTGGTTCTGTCAGTGTGGTCATGTGATGTATCTGACCCCAGGAATGTGTCAATAAAGTTTCCCGTTCCTGGGACAATGAATTCACGGTGTTCTTATTTCAATTTCCAAGAGTGTAGGAAGCCTTTTCGAACGCACCATATGTTGGTGCCATTGTGTTTCATATACTGCATGTCTTACGGTGGCCGCTTATTGCCATAAGTCGCTGACTTGTGTTTAGACTAGTTCCAATTCATATGTCACATGATTATTAGGGATACTACACTGGCCTACTGTACACTCAGTTACATTCTGTGCTGCCCCAGGTAACTCGGTGTTAAAGGAATCTTTTATATGCTTTTCCTGTGCCTTTAACTACGCGGAACCATCATTTGTCAGTTCCTGACGATGTGTGTCAAAACTTTCTTCCACTTTATTTTCGTGTTCCATGCCTCAAGTTTGGAACTGGCTCGTTAGCTGATGCATTAAAGTTTTCGTTCTGGTCTTCTCTTTTTTCATTGCGTCTGCTGCATCCTACAGTTGTCGTAATGTCTGCAGTACTGATAGGTATGCTTCTTGTATTTTTGAAATAAGAAAGTCAAAGGAACTGGCGCTCCAGACGGTTGTTGCGAAATTGTTTCTACGTGATTTGCATGAATTTCTGTACCAGTTTCAATGGGTCTGGACCCACAACTTCGGCGTCAATCTCTCCATGTTGCCTTTTTTCGACGTATTATAGGAACTAAAATATATTTATAGGTTTCATGATTTCTATTTTACCAGTTTTAGCAATACCACAAAATATACTTTAGGATTACAATCACTCGCATTTCCTTCACAAGCATACTTATGGAAATGGTCGTATGGTACTTTTGACCAGGAGACCCCCATTCGAGGAAGTTCGGCAGCCGTATTACAAGTCCTTTTTAGTTGACGCCACTTCGGTGACTTGCGAGTCAATGATGATGGACACACAATACCCAGTTCCCCGCAGGGAATCGAACCTGGGCCCCCTGAATGGTAGGCCGTAACCCTAACGCTACGGTACCGAGGCAATTGCTGTAAATAGCAATATTAAGTTATTACGCTCGAAGAAGTGTGCTGGAATGACAAACAAACTAGCGTCACATCGCCATCTTAACTACAATACAGGCATCAGCATCCCTATTGAAGTCACAAATTCTGAACTGAACATTGCTTACAACTAAATGTCTTGAAATTCAAACTGATATATGATGATGGGATAAGACAGTTTCCGGCCGCGGTGGCCGAGTGGTTCTAGGCGTTTCAATATGGAACCGCACGACTGCTACGGTCGCAGGTTCGAATCCTGCCTCGGGCATGGATGTGTGTGGTGTCCTTAGTTTAGTTAGTTTTAAGAAGTTCTAAGTTCTAGGGGACTGGTGACCTCAGATGTTAAGTCCCATAGTGCTCAGAGCCACTTGAACCAACCATTTGATATGACAGTTTTCCTGCAAACTTCAAGATTCGTGACATCCGATGTTCAGAAACAAACTAAGAATTTCCTTACCTGATAAACTATTCTTCGAAGAGCCAACAGATTTTCGTTTCTGATTGTGTTTGTCATACATGTATTGACTCCATGTAAATATAATTTTACGGTTCCTTCTTTTCCTTTGTCTGCATTTTATATTATTTTTCCTCTCATCAGGGGCCGCATTGATGTATTACACGCAACAAAGAAGTAATTTGTCATACATGTACATATAGTAACTACAATTCATAAATCATGTAGCAGTATTTGAAACCGTCCATTGTGGTCGTCAGTGTAACGTATCCTTCGCTGATCAGCAGTGAGCAAGTATGAAAGTGATAAAGTAAAATGAATCAGCTCAATCGTACACAGAGCATGAATTAAAGGTATGCCGACGGTGGGTCAGGTCACAGTAGCGATAGCACGACGTATTTAATTTACGACAAAACAGGGGGAAAAAATATTGTACCATTGAGTATTAATGTGAATTTCTGTAAGAAAAGTGAAATCACTACCGCATGCTGATTGTTGAGTACATCAGGCCGGGAGCCGCGCGACTGGTACGGTTTCAGGTTCGAATCCTGCCTCGGGCATGGATGTGTGTGATGTCCTTAGGTTAGTTAGGTTTAAGTAGTTCTAAGTTCTAGGGGACTGATGACCACAGCAGTTAAGTCCCATACTGCTCAGAGCCATTTGAACCATTTTGAACATCAGGACGTGGGCGGTGATGAACGTACCATTGTTCGATAAGCAATCACACCGATCACAGATAGCGTCTTGCAGTTTGAGCATTGTTTTCCGAACCTGCCTCTTTGAATACGAAGTGCGTTTCGGTTTTGCTAACACTATTTCATATGAAAGTTAAAGACCTTTCACGGTCAATCAGCTTATCGAACAATGGTACATTCATAGGCACCCTCGGCCTGATACGCTCACCAATCACTACGCGATAGTGATTTCACTTCCCCCACAGGAATTCTTATTAATACTCAATGAGATAATATTTTCTGGCGTTTGGGTGTTCATCCAATATGTCACCCTATCGCTTCTGTGATGTGTCCTTCCGTCGGCAAACCTTTAATTCATGCACTGCCTACTATTGAGCAGACTGATTCAGCTTTATCATTTCCATACTTGCTCATTGCTGCTCGATGATGAATGCCTTATAGCGTCTAGGCCCCGTTACGTCTGCTGTACAATACCAGATACAGCCTCTGCACATGATTTAGAGTACACAAAATTAAAATCACACAGAGTTTTCAAAATGTGGGGATCATAAATTAATGCGTGGCGTCTAGTAACTAAGAAAAATATAGAAACCTCGATCCAGTGATACCGTTACCTCGAACAGAACTGTGATCTGAAACAACGCAACTGCAAACGCGCGGGAAGTTTTGTGGTTAATTCCGTGTGAAATGATGCGAACGCTGATGCGGTTGGTAATGTTTGTGAATACGACCGCATTTCTGCTTTGAATTAGATGAAAGGACTACTAAATACCTCTCTAAAAATTACCCTCCATGCTACTGTAATAACGTACTGCTTATGTCACAAAGGGAAAGCTCGTTTAGTTTCTGTGTATCGACTCCTATGCGAACGAGACGATGTACAAACAAATCACTTACTTCAAAACATTTTTACCATTGGTTTTGGTATATAAAGCTTCTATTTAGAAATTAAACTATAGTGAAATGGAATGAAGTGAATATATATGAAAACTAGGTTGGTTTCTAGGAATCAGGAGTACGAAAATATGATTAAGACTCGTGTTCATAATTATCAATTTTGACCACATTGTAAAACATGACATATCTTTTTAAATTTATTTTCAGTTTTCTGACTGGTTTAAAGAGTCTCGCTCTAAATTCTACCCTCGTGCAAACTTCTATACTTTCTCAATTATTTGTTAGATATATTTCAGTGTCAGTCTTCAGTTTTTACCCTCTGTGGCTCGCTCAGGAAACGCTTAGGTTGCCCCTTGATGTTTTAACACTTGGCCTATCATCCTGTCCCTTCTTCTTGTCATTGCTTGCCACGTGTCCCTCACCCCACCGATTCTGTGAAGAATCACCTCATTTCTTATTAAACCACCATATTTTCAACGTCCTTCTGTAGCACCCGACTTCAAATGCTCCGGTTCTCTTTTGCTTTGCTACAGTCCATGATTCACTGTCATACAATGGTGTGCTCCAAAAAAAGATTCTAAAAAATTTCTTTTTCAAATGAAGGCCTATTTCTGATACTAGTGAGATAATTTTGTCCAGAAATGCCCTCTTTTCAAGTGCTAGTCCGCTTTTTGTGGTCTCCTTGCTTCGACCGACCTGTGTTGCTTTGCTTCCAAGATAGTAGAATTCCTTCACTTTGTGGGTCCCAGTTTTAAAGCTAAGTTTATCGCTAATCACATATTTGCTACTCCTTATTACTTTCATCTTTCTTCAGTTTCCTATGAATCCATAGTGTGTGCTCATAACTCTTCTTTCCGTTCATCAGGTCCTACAATGGTTCCTCACGTTCGCCAAGAATAGCAATGTAGTCAGCGAATCTTATTATTTACATCCTTTCACACTGACTTGACATCTATATTTTTTATCATTTCTCGCTCTAGAACGTCTTCCATAAAAAGTCACCAAGTTCCAGACAAAGATCTGAAATAATATACGTTTTTATGTACGAAACCGGTGAATCACTGTGTTTATGCACAAGTAACGTCAATACTCGGGCAAAGATGAAAATGAATCTGCAGTTAGCAACTAACGTATTAATAACAGGCAGGCATATGATGAGAGCAGCATTCTACTGAAACGCGTCTTGCCAATAAATCATCGAAAATAAATTTGACTGAAGCTGATAGAGCATTATTTTCAGTTCACAGATCCTTCACTGTGATCCTTTTAGTAAGGATGTCTATGAGATTCAACAGCGCGGAAAAGTTCTTTAAAAGAAAGTGTCTGCACTAATATGCCTCACAGACACTCTGCACGAAATTCAGAAGATGCTTTAAGCGGGGCTTAGTCACGAACTCACCAGTAGCTTTAAATCTTCAACGTTAGGGAGAATAATATGTGTGATATACAACTGCCAGAAGATCGGCTTTCGGATTCCAGACAACAGTATACGCAGTGAGCCTTACAAACTCCTTTTTACACAGATTATAAACGTGCTGGGCGGCCGCGTTTAATTTCTCGTGGTTCCCGTGGATTTGGAATCCGACTGGCCGCAGGAGCGCAAGGAGCTTTACTGTCGCCGGTAGAGGGCAGGTCGGAGGAGAAGGTAGTTAAGGGCTGCAGCGACCTGGAGAAAAGAAGCGTGAAACACGGGTGGCGAACAGCGCTGTTGTGGCCAAGCGTCTGCTGTGGTCCGTTGGCAAGAGTGGTGCCTTTGACCACTGCGGGTTTGTAGGGCCGAGTGTCGGTCGCAGCCGTGGACATGTCTCGTTAAAAGCTACTTCGGCAGGACGCACGGTATTCGGCGAGTCCTCTGCTATTGAAGTTGTAAGCAGTTTGTGTCCATTGTGGTACTTTGCAAGTACTGGATGCTGTGGCGTCTGCTGGATGATACCCGTGGGTTTCCGACTACGAGTTATCTTCGTTACATCCTCTGGACGCTCTCTAAGCAAGCGTTTGTCAATGGGCGCTGGATTTTACGAGAAATCGCGGTGTGCATCCGATTAGTGTGCACGTCACTTCGTGCCGCGTGGTGATTATTTTTAATCCGTATCCTGGTTGCCCGTTGTTGTATATATGAATGTGTTATTTATGACGGTTTTGCCGGCCACTGGACCATCGGTTCTAGGCGCTTCAGTCTGGAACCGCACGACCTCTACGGTCGCAGGTTCGAATCCTGCCTCGGGGATGGATATGTGTATTGCCCTTAGGTTAGTTACGTTTAAGTAGTTTAAGTTCTAGGTGACTGATGTCCTCACAAGTTAAGTCCCATAGTGCTCCGGGCCATTTGAACCATTTGTTATGAAGGTTTTGCTGGTACTATTTGAGTTCAGTTCTGTCAAAGTGTGTGGGCTTGTGGCGGTCACTGTCGCAAATTGATTTTAGAATATAAGGGTATAGGATGAAGATGTAATTCTTCTGATTTACGAATTAGGCTTTACAGTCACTGAAAATTGTTTTATCTAGCTACCTTGTTTGGTTCAAATGGCTCTGAGCACTATGGGACTTAACATCTGTGGTCATCAGTCCCCTAGAACTTAGAACTACTTAAACCTAACTAACCTAAGGACATCACAAACATCCATGCCCGAGGCAGGATTCGAACCTGCGACCGTAGCAGTCACGCGGTTCCGGACTGAGCGCCTTAACCGCGGCTACCTTGTTTCTCAGGCATGTCTATAGTTACCTGTTGCCCAGTATCACGATCCCGAGCTGTTTACCAAATTGTTTGCGTCTATAAACAGTGACAGCCACTGTAAATTGGCGGATTATGTTTGTCTTTATTCGACAGCCTCGTCCGTTAAAAGAATCCGGCTGGTGTGGCCGAGCGGTTCTAGGCGCTTCAGTCTGGAGCCACGCGACCGCTGCGCTGGAATGTCAAACAAACTAGCGTCACATCGCCATCTTAACTACAAAACAGGCATCAGCAGCCCTATTGAAGTCACAAATTCTGAACTGAACAATGCTTACAACTAAATGTCTTGAAATTCAAACTGATATATGATGATGGGATAAGACAGATGAAGGCTGCGGTGGCCGAGTGGCTCTGGGCGCTTCAGTCCGGAACTGCGCGACTGCTACGGTCGCAGGTTCGAATCCTGTCTCGGACATGGGTGTGTCTGATGTCCTTAGGTTAGTTAGGTTTAGGTAGTTCTAAGTTATAGGGGACTTATGACCTCACATGTTAAGTCCTATAGTGGTTGGAGTCATTTGAACCATTTGAATCACAAGTCGAGCAAAATTTACGATCACGAAAATTGGACTAGCTAATTTGAAAACTCATTCCAATAAAATTTCTGCTAAGATAGATACAAATGTGTTTGCATTGGGATGTGTGGTGAGCACATTATCGAACGTTCGTTAAGAAATTCTTCTCGTCTTGAACAAATGAGGACTGGAGTATGAAAGCTTATGTTACGACATTAAGGAAAGAAACGGCATAACATAGACTTCGGTATGGAAGAAATCAATTATGTATGACAGTCATGCTATGTACACTAAGGACTGAGTCAATTTAACATCTCGGTGTTAAAACTCGAGAGTAAAGTCATGTTTACGCGAATCTCACAAACAGGGCGGACCTCAATTAACATATTAATGAATTATCAGCCAGACAGTGAAAAACTTAGGTTCCTAACGATAAATGGAAGAACGCTGTTAACAAAATCTTTCGAACCGTGGTTGCTCTTTAATATAAAAACAGGAAATTCTAAACTTTCTATGCCAATTCACAACACCGAATTTAATTTAACTGCTGTAATGAAAAGTATTAGTGTTCGATGCTATTATTTAGTACAAAGACTGTCATAACTAAGCCTTGCCGGCCGTGGTGGCCGAGCAGTTCTAGGCGCTTCAGTGGAACCGCGCTGCTACTACGGTCGCAGGTTCGAATCCTGCCTCGGGCAGTTTTTAGAACAATATGCACCATTTTGAACTAAACCTTGAAATCAACGTAATGTGACGGACCATATCCGTGGAATTAAAACAGATACAGATTGATCGAAGATCACACATGTGTACACAGTGCGATGGGTAGTATACTCGTAGCGTATTATAACAGCCTAAGGAGGAGGCCTACAAAATACATTATTTAGAAGCCGTAGCAATTAGAGAAACTTTATATAAACGCAAATCTTGCATGCAAGGCTGTGTAGTGAATTAACTCTTTCCTTTTGGTGCCATAATTGTAACAACAGCGATCTTCCTTTGTAATCTAACAAAAAACAGTCAGTTGTAGCTCACGAAAACCATCCATTTTCCTTTAACCGGTTTCAGCAGAGAAAGAAAATCTTCAGACCAGTATGCAACGCTGTAGTTAACGAAGTAGGTCAAACATAATACAGCCATTCATGTAATGAAAAATTATGTAAGCAACACAGTTACAAAATAAAATATGTATAGGAAGAGGTCAGAATGTTTCAAATCTAAGACTCACTGTCTACAAAAAAGGAGATTTCACTACGTATCGACTGTGTATAACTAGGTGCATCTACTGGTGAAGTGGTTTGGTGATTTTTCGACAGATGGTGCAGTAATGTAAGAACATATTAAATCACTAAAACTTATTGACTTGATTTATAAATATTTCCTAATTTTTATTTCATTCTTCTTTTGGCATAGGCTTGAATCATTCTGACCTCTTCATATACACACGCGTGGAGCCAGTAGACATAACTGCTTTATCTGCTAAATGGAACCAGTCAACAACTGCCCTCTAGCATACAGATGCTAGACATTACATCGAGAAGGCTCTGCATACTGTTCCACGCATTATAGCAACCGACGAACAATATGATACACAATTAGCGTCTGCACAGTTACAACAAACTCATATTGTACCGTATGTATCGTGCCGTTGTAAATGTCAGTTAATGCAGTTCTTTATAAAATTTGTATTATTAGTGCAACTGCGTTAATTGAATGCATAACAATGGCCACTGAAGGCTGGACAAACAATAATGAAATACGGAACAGGATTTAAAAGAAACGAGTTCTGCATGTGCACAATCACAGACACTGTATTCTCTGAAAGAAAACTGACGGTCGATAATTGGTATGCTGCTACACTGACAGTTGAAATACGATCCGTTCGGAAAAGGAATAATTTCACCAAAGATGTACAGTCCAGTAGATACTCTGATGACCCGAAACATAACGACCACCTGATCAGCCTCGGATCTACGATATTTCCGAACCGGGGCAAAAACTTGGTAGTGGCGACCCACCACTCCCTTCCCAATCTAGCGTTCTTTTTTTCTAAAAATCGATTTTTCAAAAATTTATTCATTTTGTAGCGCACCTCTTTCTGAAGAAATTGATGTATAAAATATATATGTTCTAGGAAGTATAAGACATATTATTTGGTCTTTGGTCTTAAGTGTGCCAAAATGCAGTGTCATGCCTCTTCACACAGCATTCTCATATAGCATGTGACTATTTCTTTCCGTAGAATTCTAACTTGTGTATTGTGAATGGAAATCATAACACTTATATTCAGGACAGTGGAAATTGGGATGTCCTGTTCTGCCTCTTCTGGTTCCGGTCGTTAGGTTTGACATCCTGCCTGTCTTTAAGGAAAAACTCACAATTAATATTGGATGGGATTATTTGTGACCGGGAGAATAGGAACTCTTCAGAAAATTTGCACTCTTTATTGCCTATTAGCTAGTATCTTTTTCTTTGGCGTCACATAAAATTAAATATAGGGAACATAAAACCAGTAGGGCAAAGAGACACACAAGACAGTACAAATTTCTTCAATCCTTAAGTCCCAGCACTTATTTTTCTCTCTAATCTTGTTACGGCTCTACACCCTCATGCTTCCTTTTCTGCGAAATAATCTATTACTTCACCATAGTTCGTCAAACGTTTCGCTGCATGTAAAATCAAAATGTCGTTGTCCAATACTGAAAAAGTTGTTAATACGTATAGTACACAAGACTGGTGCAGTTTCTATTTGATTACGTCTGTTTTGTCACCGTTTGCTAGAGAAGAGAAAAATGGGCCTTTCTAATATTGCAGCAGTTGTAAGACATGCCAAATAAGGGAGACTGTCTTGGTACATATGGTCATTTGTATCTACCACATTTACGTAAATAACACGATCCAATATATTTGACGAAGTATCGGTATCAAATTCCTATTACGCCTACTATAAGCAAAAAGTTTTATGTTAGCAAATAGTTTTACATTTCGTTCATATGCTCCACTTTCTCAGGCATGAGATCGTAAATTAGTACCAGCGAGAAATTTTTATACAATTTTGGAATCTTTATATTCTTCCACATAACTTTTGTAAGGATGTCAAATTAAACACCTTTCAGCTGTCAGTTTTCAAACCTTATTTTATTTGGCAACCAGTTTCAGCGTTTTAGTACGCCATCTTCAGGCCCCTGACCGACGTGTAGGAATAATCAATTTCGCTTGTGATGAAAACAGGGGCCAGCAATACTGGTATTAGTAGATATCTACTTGCTACAGTGATCACGTCGGTGATCTTCGGACCACGGCTAACCTGTATGGCAGGCGAAATGGTTCGGCTGTAAGTTGGGAGCTGGTTCAGCAGTGTAAGAAGACAGACATGTTGCCTGCCGCGGTCTGTGTCATTTAACATTTTGTTAGCAATGCATGGGTTGTAAATATCAGAGCTGGTTCGGCTGTGTCGCGTGACATGTTGTCTGCCGTGGTCAGTGTCGGTTAATACTTTATTAGTAACCTGCGGTTTGATGTGAGAGATGGTTCGGCAGACTCGGAGGACAGACATGTTGTCTGTTGCAGTCGGTGTCAAGACTTTTTAGCAATGTACGGTTGTTTGGACATGTAGTTGAGAAAGGTGTGATAGTAATTGTGGAAATAAGCAGTTCATTATTTTGTTGAAGAATGGAAATTGTTTGTGACTCTAATGTGTATTCTAACTGTGTAGTTTCTCATGTTCAGCTAATAAAAAGCGAGTGGCATCCCGTACAAACTTAATAATTGGAAATTTAATCATTCACATAATATCAGTACCTCGCTAAGAGTTTCTCACGGCCTAAACATGACGGATTCACGACCTACGTGCTGTTTACTGAGCAGTGAACGACAGCTGTAAAGGTGTGCAGATTGGTGAACATTAACTAGAACTTAAGCATTCCACTCAGGGCGGGGCGGTGGAAGCAAATAGGCACCGCGCTTGTACTACAATCCTAGTACAAACGAGATCAGTGACTAATCATCTGTGATAACACGGAGAATTTGTCGAAGGAAGAGATTTATCGTATGCACGAATATATATTGCTCTCTCTCCCACTCTCTCTCTCTCTTCTCAGCTTGCCGTAGCAGCACTGTTGTCGATCGTATTTTCCTTGTTATTGTGCAGAGAAGGCATTGGTTGCGTCTTGCCGCTACCATACTTCGCGTACGACCAGACTCTCTGTGGATTTTCTGCCCCGTTTCGAAACAAAGTTTCATTGTGGAAACTATTACAAACTTCTCGCTTTGAAGCCAACGCTAAATTTCGAACTTCTTTGAAAGATCCCTAATCTTAGAGATTTTGCGTTCTTTTCAATTTGACATGATATTTTTCGTTGTTTCTGCAACAGTCTTCTGACCAATTCTGTATCACATGGGGTCTCAACTCCGTTGTTTGTTAATTTACTTTGTATAAATCTCTCAATTGATGTTGATACCATTGTTTTTAATTCAGGCACATCTCGTCTACACTTAAATTGTTAATTTATAAGGAATGGAGATTGTCTCCCAGGACGGAGTGAAGCGAATTTTTATCTACTTTTTTGAATAGGTACATTTTCCACTTATTTTGGAGGGTTTGGGGGCTACAACAATCAGTCTCGCTACAACAACACAGTGTTCACTGATCCATGTAACCGTTTTGGTGATCGTTGTTAGTTCAGGATTGTTTGTTGCTAAGAGCTCAACTGTGTTTTCACAATCGTTCACTATTTACTTGGCCTCGTGAACTAACTGCTCGAAGTAATTTTCAGAGAATGCGTTTAGCACAATTTCGGACGATGTTTTACGTGTACCTCCGGATATAAATGGGTATTTAAGCCAACGTATCGAAGGCAAAATGAAGTTGCCACCAACATAATCTTTGAGGCAGGTATATGTTTGAAATTAAACTGAAATTGTCTTGAACCTTTCGGCAATTGTATCCTCTGAGTTTGGAGGTCGGTAAAAAAAAAATCCAAATACTATTTTATTCCGGTTGCCAAAATTACCTCTGTCGATACTAACTCACAGGAACTACCTACGAGTACTTCAATTTCACTACAAGATAAACTACCTATAACCGCAACAAACACGATACTGCCAGTTATGTTTAACCTATTTTTTCGGAACACCGTTAGCTTCTTCGAAAAAATATCAACGGAACTTATCTGCTGCTTCAGCCAGATTTCAGTGAGTATAAAGATTTGAGCATCATTGCTTTCAATTAGCGCTTGGAGCTCTTGTGCTTTCCCAGGAAAGCAACAACAATTTACCCCGGGTATACCGATAGTTCCTGTATTTACGTTCATCCTTTTTTCATCCTGTGCGCTCTGAAACTGAAACCCTCTAACCCAAAAACCGCCCAGTCGACGCCACACAGCTCCTGCTATCAGCGTAACCGCCTCCTGCGTGTAGTGGACTGCTAACCGTTTCAGCGGAACCCGAAACCCAACCACACTACGGCGCATGTCGAGGAATCTGCAGCCTACACGGCTACAGAACGGTCTGAGCCTTTGATCGAGGCAGTCCACTCGGCTCTGTACCGGAGGTCCGCCTTTGATTTGTCGACCATGGTGCAATTGGTAAGCTCTGTTTTCATCTTGCAACGAAGACAGGCAGCCGTCACCACTTCTGTTAGTCGCTGGAAACCTGAAAGAATCTCTTCTGACCCAAAGAAGCACACATCATTGATTTCGATGTGATCCGCTACCTGTAGTTTTTGCAACATGTGATCTTCATGGCATCCAGTAGAACCTGTTCCATGTCTGTAATGACTCCACCCAGTACGCTATCCGAGTGGACATTGGCTTCCTTCCTCTCCTTGGCAGCCATGTCCCTCAGGGTCCCCATAACGCGCCAAACATTGGAGCTCCCAACTATCAATAATCCCACTCTCTGTGACTGTCCCAATCTTGCAGGCTGAGAGGTTTCATCTGAAACAGGACAAGCGACTGTATCTGGCTGACGGACCGTATCAGACATAGACAGTACCTGGAATCTGTTAGTCAGATTAATCAGGGAGCCCCTACGTGCGACGCCCTGGGAAGTATTTCGCCGCCTATCACTCCTGAGGCGACCTCTCACTCAACCAAAGTGAGGGGTCAACCTCAGTGTGAGCAGTGGCCACCGGTGCGGACCGATCGGTGGACTCAGACGTGCTGGACGCACATTGGATCTCCACGACCCGCTTACAACAGTAATGCCCATCCGCTGTAGCTTCAAGGTGTGTAACCGCAGCCATCACAGCCTGGAACTGAAAAAGAAGTGTTACCAATTCGCCTCGCACCCGCACACAGCATTCACAGTCCCTAGCCTTGCTAAAGATGTGGAAAACTACACTACACAGACAAACAAGGACTATCGACACGCTCGACGGTGCTCTACTGTACTCATGCAGGAAAATGCAAGGATTGTGTCCGACACATTAGATTAATACGATCTGATCTGGTCTATATGACTGCCACTACTGTTCCGATGAATGAAAGTATAACTTCTGTCTGGAAAAATAATTATTGTAAAAATTCAGCAAACCTTCTTTACATCAAGTCCTATTCTTTACTATCCTGCAGTACATAAGTTAAATGTGGCCACTGTAATTGTACTAGCGGAAGCTAGTGTGTTTTTGCATACTAATATTAAATGCTTCCGGTTTTAATAGTCATTGCTTGTGTCCTCCATTTAACAGAACCTGTACGGAGTTTATTCTATTACGAATTCTGATGTTTTATTAGGTTACATGGTGTTGTCATTTACTCAGTAAATATTTTTTAAACGCAACCACACAAACCGAAACTACTCAGTAACTTTGACTTGAGCAGAAATTAGTCTGTTTTCCTAAAGAGAGAAAATCGGAAATCCTAAAATGAGTGCAAAGCAAATTATTATATAGAGTCTGTGCCCACAATTCAAGAAAGGACAGAGGTCTTGTTTAACGCTGTCTCATATTTCCCTCTGTTTGCGACAAATTTATAGTTGATCCTCTTGAAACATAACTACAATCCAGAAAAGAATGTTTACATAATCTCCTTGTTCTTAAATAAAATATTAGAGGTCAGTTATAATGTCAAATTTATATGCTTTTCAAGACGTCATCGTATTTCTGTGCATCTTCATGTTCAGTTTGATAAACAAGGTTGTATGATAGGATTATGAAAGAATGAATGATTTGGATGTAGTATCTAATTATTAAATCGATTTCTAGTATGTGTATATTTTGAACAGAAGACATAGACATGTTTGTGGGGTCTTTAGGAAACTGCCTTCATAAATGTTACTAAACCAATTAATACATCTGTGCAGTATATTTTTGGCTGATACTTCTCATTTACTTACAAGTACCACAATTAAATTTAGGCTTACATCAGAGTATATGAATGTGGGAAGGCATTTGAGTAAGTGAGCATATGTATTTCTACGTTGTTACCTTGGCACCAGGTGAAACTTAGCCACATGATATATGATGTGTAGCTCATCAGTCGATGTTAATTCAAAATAAATATAAAAAGTACTAACTATAACCCAACAAAATGAACTTGTGCTACACATTAATCTCAGGATAACTTTATCAACATCCATTTTGGAAACGATGAGAAGGCGATGTTGTGTGGCAGTTTATTCCCAAACCATCACAACACGTATTTTCGTACTTAGTAATGCAAATCCAATTAGTCAGTGTAGTAGATTCTTTAACTGTTCTTGAAAAATACAAAAAGGGTTCACCAATGGCAATGATTGCACTGTTAATTACTTATTCACCTCTTTTCCTCCTAATACATAGAGGGAGACCTGTTTCCTTGGGGGCTTTTTGGCTGGCTCGTGACAGGGAAGCTAACTTAGGACAACAGGAATGTCATAAAGTTGTTTTGTGCTGAAATCCATCTCTACGCAGGTATACAACAGGGTTCATAGTCTGCCATGTCTGTACAGCAGGAACATCGAAGATACAGGGATGGATTCCATGAAAAGGAATTAGTTAGATAAGGTCAGAAAGCCAACATAAAACATACAGCTTCAGAGCTTGGGACCAGCCTCAGAGCATTACTCTGCTTTGCAAGAACGTTTCTTCAGCTCCTAGTGAGAGATCCTACAATTGGCTCAAAGTAATTATTTCGGCAGAAGTGGCGAGTTCCTGCACAAGCATATGTGCAAGACTTCTGGTTGTCTGTGGCTGAAAAATCAGTCGTCTAGTGGGACAGATTTACTGGCTTCTTCCCCATGCCTTTATGGGTTAACCATTACAAAATCTGTGAAAGTAGGAAACTGTTGTACGCATTTAAAAAAATCGTTGCAGGTCTGCTGCAGTTGGGTAGTGAGATTCAGTAACTGGGGAAATAGCTAAGTTATGTAGGGTAGAGTCGTAAGACACTTGAAGCAGAGCGATCTCTTGCTTCAGTGACACCACCACAAATACTCACAGAGAGAAGTATCTCTCACCTAGGGCAAAGTACAAAGGCTGAGTCCCGCTGCTATTGAAGCCATCTTCCGCTCTCATACCGTTTAAACCTGTAATCATTCGCTGCTGATGCACCCACCGACGACAAAGGATGCAAATCTAGTTAGTTTGCATCAGTGATTCAGTGCGAAAATTTACTGTTCACAGACAGCACTCATCATGCACCTTAGCGAAAGTACAGGTGATCGTTCTTGCTTTCCCTGGGATCAATCTTCAAATTACTAATCTACACTCCTGGAAATGGAAAAAAGAACACATTGACACCGGTGTGTCAGACCCACCATACTTGCTCCGGACATTGCGAGAGGGCTGTACAAGCAATGATCACAAGCACGGCACAGCGGACACACCAGGAACCGGTGTGTTGGCCGTCGAATGGCGCTAGCTGCGCAGCATTTGTGCACCGCCGCCGTCAGTGCCGTAGGGGACCGCACCGCCACTTCCCAGCAAGTTAGGGACACTGTTGCTCCTGGGGTATCGGCGAGGACCATTCGCAACCGTCTCCATGAAGCTGGGCTACAGTCCCGCACACCGTTAGGCCGTCTTCCGCTCACGCCCCAACATCGTGCACCCCGCCTCCAGTGGTGTCGCGACAGGCGTGAATGGAGGGACGAATGGAGACGTGTCGTCTTCAGCGATGAGAGTCGCTTCTGCCTTGGTGCCAATGATGGTCGTATGCGTGTTTGGCGCCGTGTAGGTGAGCGCCACAATCAGGACTGCATACGACCGAGGCACACAGGGCCAACACCCGTCATCATGGTGTGGGGAGCGATCTCCTACACTGGCCGTACACCTCTGGTGATCGTCGAGGGGACACTGAATAGTGCACGGTACATCCAAACCGTCATCGAACCCATCGTTCTACCATTCCTAGACCGGCAAGGGAACTTGCTGTTCCAACAGGACAATGCCCGTCCGCATGTATCCCGTGCCACCCAACGTGCTCTAGAAGGTGTAAGTCAACTACCCTGGCCAGCAAGATCTCCGGATCTGTCCCCCATTGAGCATGTTTGGGACTGGATGAAGCGTGGTCTCACGCGGTCTGCACGTCCAGCACGAACGCTGGTCCAACTGAGGCGCCAGGTGGAAATGGCATGGCAAGCCGTTTCACAGGACTACATCCAGCATCTCTATGATCGTCTCCATTGGAGAATAGCAGCCTGCATTGCTGCGAAAGGTGGATATACACTGTACTAGTCCCGACATTGTGCATGCTCTGTTGCCTGTGTCTATGTGCCTGTGATTCTGTCAGTGTGATCATGTGATGTATCTGACCCCAGGAATGTGTCAATAAAGTTTCCCCTTCCTGGGACAATGAATTCACGGTGTTCTTATTTCAATTTCCAGGAGTGTATTTCACAGTTATTTATATATATGTGACATAGTTTCATTGTGTTCTCTTATGTGCGCACATACTTGTGCCAAGTCTATAGTTTGTATCAGCGATCTATCGTATAGTTATTAAAGGTTTATATGTTTGATTCAATAGGTAAATTTTATTTCATGTCTTATGGCAATAACCCAAAATTTTGTATTGACCCCTAGTTTCCTTTTGTAATTTGAGGAACCCTTCCATTAACACACTGAAGCGCCAAAGGAACTGGTATAGGAAACGCGTATTCAAATACAGAAATATGTAAACAGTCAGAATCCGGCGATACAGTCGGTAACTCCTGCGTAAAAAAAAGTGTGTGGTGCAGTTGTTAGATCGGTTACTGCTGCTACAATGGCATGTTATCAAGACTTAAATGAGTTCGAACTTTGTGTTATAGTCGGCCGGCCGGAGTGGCCGAGCGGTTCTAGGCGCTACAGTGTGGAATCGCGCTACCGCTGCGGTCGCAGGTTCGAATCCTGCCTCGGGCGTGGATGTGTGTGATGTCCTTAGGTTACTTAGGTTTAAGTAGTTCTAAGTTCTGGGGGACTGATAATCATAGAAGTTAATTCCCATAGTGGTCAGAGCCATTTGAACCTTTTTTTTTTTTTGTTATAGTCGGCGCACGAGCAGTGGGACACAGCATCTCCCAGGTAGCGATGAAGTGGGGATTTTCCAGTACGACCGTTTCATGAGTGTATCATGAATATCAGGAATCCGGTAAAACATCAAATCTCCGAATCGCTGCGTCCGGAAAAAGATGCTGCAAGAAAAGGACCATTGACGACTAAAGAAAATCGTACAAAGTGACAGAAGTGCAACCCTTCCGCAAATTGCTGCAGATCTCAACACTGGACCATCAACAAGTGTCAGTCTGCGAACCATTCAACGAAACATCATCCATATGGGCATTCGGAGCCGAAGGCTCACTCGTGGATCCTTGATGACAGCACAGCACAAAGCTTTATGCCTCTCCTGGGGTCATCAACACTGACAATGGACTGCTGATGACAGGATACAAGCTGACTGGTCAGACGAGCCACGTTTCAAATTCTATCGAGTGGATGGACGTGTACGGCTATAGAGACAACCTCATGAATCCGTGGACCCAGAATGTCGTCAATGTAGTGTTCAAGCTGGTGTACACTCTGTAATAGTGTAGGGCGTGTGTATTTGGAGTGATATGGGACCCCTGATACGTCTAAATACGATTCCGACAGGTGACACTTACGTAAGCATCCTTTCTGATCACCTGCATCTATTCACGTCCGTCGTGCATTCCGACGGCCTTGGGCAATTCCAGCAGGTCAATGCGACACCGCCAGCCGGTGTGGCCGTGCGGTTCTAGGCGCGTAAGTCTGGAAACGCGTGACCGCTACGGTCGCAGGTTCGAATCCTGCCTCGGGCATGGATGTGTGTTATGTCCTTAGGTTAGTTAGGTATAAGTAGTTCTAAGTTCTAGGGGACTGATGATCACAGATGTTGAGTCCCATAGTGCTCAGAGCCATTTGAGCCATTTCTTGAATCAGCATTTTTTTATGGGGGCTTCCCGCACCTGTAAGTCACCAGTGACCAGATCTGTAGATTATTAGGGGTGTGCTAAACAGCACAACCGACATCTCACATAGTACACTCAGGAATCATACTGTGCCTCCTCGTGTACTCTCTCGAATCAGTGTCCCCAAAAGGCTGCAAGCTGTCAGTTGTTTTGTGAGTTTGTTGTTTAGCGAGGGCCGATCTGACAGAGCAACGTGTTTACAGAAAATTTTGTTTAAGACTTAGGAAAAACCGGTACATAAACGTGCCAAATATTTAATCCAACTTCTTGAGACAAGGCGTTGGCTAGATATAGCTTTTCGACTGCTGTAACTGTTTCAAAATCGGTGAAAAACAGACATCGTTAGATAGTGTTCCTGGTGGCCACCATCTGCCTTTAAATAGGAAAAGTCTAGAAAGTAAGCCTTGTGATTCTGCAAGATCGTAGAGAGACCATCCAAGATCCTTGCAAATGTTTGGCAATAAGTATTACATGTGAATATATTCTGTTAGAAGAATCGAACATAACAATGACTGCTGCGAAAATGATCAAAATTTTCTTCCAGTGGTTGTCATTGGAGATGAAAGTTTACTTCAAAGCCATGACCCTGAAACTAAACAGCATTCGCCGGACCTGAAGATTCCTTTCAGTGCCCTACAAATCAAAAATAGCATTGAATCTTTGCTCTGTCGCAATGTTCTGAGACTCCACCAGACCGCATGTGATCTACATTCTACATTACTCAGAAATGCTTCGTAAAACCGAGATCACCATTGTAACAACAGGGTGTGTGATCCGTCTCCCCTTTTTTTTAAAAAATAGTAATTTCTTAGTTTATGAACCTATTTTCTTAGAGCTACTTTTGTTAGAAACAGTACTCCTTGAATCTAAGTTGAACATCAATTTTTTGCTTTTGCTTCAGTTGGAAAATGCCGCCTTTATTGACCGCGGAAGAACGGGTCAAAACAGCAACTAGTTATGAGGTAGAGCGATCTGTGGTGAAAGCACAAAAGTGATGGATGGCTGAAGGAAGGAGCTATGCAACATTGAATGAAAAGCAAAATTTGCCATACCAGATTAAAATGGTTCAAATGGCTCTGAGCACTATGGGACTCAACATCTATGGTCATGAGACCCCTAGAACTTAGAACTACTTAAACGTAACTAACCTAAGGACATCACACACATCCATGCCGGAGGCAGGATTCTAACCTGCGACCGTAGTAGTCGCGCGGTTCCGGACTGAGCGCCTAGAACCGCTAGACCACCGCGGCCGGCCATACCAGATTACTAACAGCATGAAGTGTCGCCGTTGCAAGAAGATCAGAAAGGCCATCAGCTTCTAGTACGTCAGAGAATATTGACAGAGTTCATGAAATGTTCACAAGGAGCCCTAAGAAATCACTGCGACAAGGATATCATGAAAGTGGTCTTTCACGTTACGCAGTTGCAACGATTCTTAAGAAAGATCTCACTTTTACCCCGTGGATGCCAAATTATGTGCAGTAATAGTTTCCTGATGACTCTGACATAAGAAATGTGGAGAAATTTCTTGGACTGGAATGATAATTGGCCTGAACTTTTTGGCAACATTCTGTGAACTGATGACGCAGTTTCCCATATTGGAGGATTTGTAAACCGGAGTAACTGCCACTAACTGACACTGGAAAACCGACAAGAATGTGTTGGAAAAGCACAGGGGTGTCCGAAGCTGACAGTGTAGTGTATTATCACGTCTTCCGAAGTTGTTTGGCTCTCCCAAGGCCGTCAGTAGTTCCAATGGAATGTTGTCTACTCCGGGGGCCTTGTTTCGACTCATATCTCTTCACGCAGTATCGTATCTCCCATTTCATCTTCGTCTACACCCTCTTCCATTTCCATAATATTGTCCTCAAGTACATCGCCCTTGTGTAAACCGTCTATATACTCCTTCCACCTTTCTGCCTTCCCTTCTTTGCTTAGAACTGGGTTTCCATCTGAGCTACTTATGTTCATACAAGGGGTTCTCTTCTCTCCAAAGGTCTCTTTCATTTTCCTGTAGGCAGTATTTAACTTACCCCTAGTGAGATAAGCCTCTACATCCTTACATTTGTCCTCTAGCCATCCCTGCTTAGCCATTTTGCATTTCCGTCGATCTCATTTTTGAGACGTTTGTATTCCTTTTTGCCTGCTTCATTTATTGCATTTTTATATTTCTTCTGTTACCCAAGAATTTCTACTAGCCCTTGTCTTTGTACCTATTTGATCCTCTGCTGCCTTCACTACTTCATCCCTCAAAGCTACTCATTCTTCTTCTACTGTATTTCTTTCCCCCATTCCTCTCAAATGTTCCCTTATGCTCTCCCTGAAACTCTGTACAACCTCTGGTTTAGTTAGTTTATGCAGGTGCCATCTCCTTAAATTCCCACCTTTTTGCAGTTTCTTCAGTTATAATCTATGTCACATAGCTCCAAGTAAATCGTGGCGTTAAATTAACCAAAGTAATACGAGTAACGAGTGAAAAAATGGAATACAACAGACTAACACAAGAATGCCTAAATGCATGTCATACCTTCCCACCGTGAGACAGACGCAGTTCCGAGGGGAGAAACGAGAACAGAAGCCGAGAGCAGAACCGTGTAAGCGAGAAGTCCCTACGATAAGGGACGGACACCCACGTTTGCAGCTAACCGCTACGATCACCCCCCAGCCCATGTTAAAATCTAGAGCCCTCCAGAAGAACAGTATAGACCTTACGATAACACTAAAAGGACCACACCAGCTGCAAGTTTTAGCGTGAGAGTTTTTTCGCGTCTCTGTTACGTTGCAAACTTTAAAAACATTGCCCCACCAGGAAAAGTATAACGCTTCTCATTGGATAGACAGAATTTTTGTAGGCGGAGCTTAAGGTTAACATTGAGACCCTGATTGGTCAGATGAAAACACAGCCAGATAGTTTTTTTAAACCAACTTCGGTAAATTGTAGTAAGGAGAAGTTAGGAGGGAGTTGCTTCCGAGACGGCGAGGTGAGCGGAGCTGTGCTGTCCGCTGCCCCCTGACGAACACCGACAAGGTAATGAACGCACGCGATGCCGCATAACAGCGCATAAAGCTTCACTCAGAACTGCAGAAGTCTCATCTGCTACACCCGCTTTTTGCGTAATACTAGTGTCGATCGTCAATTAAAGCTCATGGTGTTCACATTTGCCACTTGAAGTAAAAATCTGAAACACGATGATTTGTCTGTTATAAAGTTATTGAGGAGCCACATAAGCCACTGTAATTTACAAGTTAGATAAGTAATTAAAGATAATTGAGGGTCACTGTAGACCATTTTGATAGTTTTCTCTTTTGTGAAACTTACTTTAAACCTAGATTATATATGTGATAAGGCATAGTTTATCCTTCGATCCATTGTAGAACTTGGAAACCCATTCAGGGAATATTCGTTCACATTTTTGTTGAACGCAGTTGGTTTACACCATCCTGTATTAAAACATTTCCTTTTATCAATAGTGCAATTTATAAACGATGTTTTGTGAGTAGAATAAAATTTCCACTGGTAAACTTAACTGCTTTTTCGACGTTATTTTACCAGCTAACTAAAAATAGGAAAGCCTTGAACCCCTTCCACTAAATTTAGTTAGTATTAAGATCGTTTTACAGGGAGTGCAGTGGTGCTGACGCTGAGATCATTTAGTATTTGGTTATATCATCGCTAGTCCCACTGAGCTCTTGTGAACTCTACATGTCATGTGTGGTCTGACGTCTCCTTACCAGCAACAGGTCCCAGGTTCAAACTAGTCAATTCCCTAAAATACACGCTCAGAGCGTCGTTGCACGAAAGTGGTAGGGAGACACGATATAGAACAAACAGACACCACGCAGAATATTAGAAGTTATGGACTTTTAAACAATGGATACATTTTTTGGTCCCCTCTGTATATGCTCTACCTGCAGGACATACCAGTCTCAGCTCTAAGTCTCCTCTTCCGGCGAAAATAAAGTGGAAGGGGCGAAGATTTGATACAGTGGAAGAGATTGAAGTGGAATTGCAAAGGACACTGAACATAACAAGAAGAAGGATACCGGGATTCATTCCAAAATTGGGCGAAACCTTGTTATCCGTGAATTTGCTCGCAAGGGTGGGAATGGGAACTAATAATGATTTTAAATAATCTATTTCGTGAAATTTTTGATTCCATCTAGTACTTAATGACATTTCGAGCTGTCCCCCTGTAACATCCGCGTGACACATTACGCGTTAAAGCCTGTGCTATGGTAAGTGAGCGCGGTTCACCTCATGAGAAAGGATTTTCGTATAGATATCGACCGCGTATACCTGAATGGTAGCAAGTCAGACTTACATCCACTCTGTAATAACAATGATACGTCAAGCAAGTTCGAAACGCAATTACACGTCAGGATGGACCAAAAGCAACTCTGAAGATGCTACCAATTTGTTAATAATGCTGTCGCCAGCCTAATTAGGCATCAACTGAGTTTCTTCCCTGTACAAGTTGGTGTACATTCATGCAAAACAACAAGTAGTAACACTGCATAGTATAGTAGAATTTTAGAACCAGAAAATCTATTCAACTGATAGTTTCACGTTCTGTACTGATTTGGAGAAACCATGAATACATAACACTACAATGTATACTACAAAACTTTACACTGTCTATTAATCTGATTAAAATCGGGTATAGGTTACCCTAGATATAGCAATTTCGAGCCACACACAAAATGTCAATTTTGATAAAGATAAAATCCTGATAAATTTTGACTTTTATACTGACTTTAACTTCTGCTTTCAAACCAATTTGGAACACTTCAGAATGCAAATGAATAAAAGAGGGGGGGGGGGGGGGGGCACCGATAAAGAAATGGTTACTGAATTTATTATGCGTACAAGATTTCCAGTATATAAGTTACTATTATTTCCATCTTATTTACTGCTCATTTAAATACCTTTATATCTGTCTCGAAATAATTGAACTTCATTACTATATCAATATTAAAGTTATCTTTCAACTTCGTTAGATCTTCGTTATTCATTTACTGGTTCATTAACAAAACATTTCTCTAAACACCATTCTAACATAGCTAGTTCTGTAAATAATTATTATTAACACAAAATTTAATTTTTCATTTCGGTACACTCGGACTGCACAATAATTGGAAAGGACCCTGTCTAGGTTACTTGTGAGGATAATTAAATGATGGGAAATTTCTGGTAAAATTTAGGTTATTATTGCACAGTTCACTCTCTGGTCCATACGAATACAGTACTAAAAGTTTCAACGTGCTTGTATCGATGCAGCAGTTGGCGGGCGGCGAGATGGCGAGGCACAGAGCACACATACAACCACAGCTATGGCTCTTGACGTATCGGCACTTTAATTCTTCTTAGCGTCGCAATACTTTTCCATTTAGTGCCTATGGAATTTTGCCATGCTGTGTGGGCGTTGGAACGGCATACCCGAGGCTCAATGAAGGTACGTCTTCCAGGAGAGCCTCCCCGCTCCAGAAGGTGTTGGTCAAACCAGTGCCAAACTCCAACTACTACTACTTAGCCCGTTGTGCCGTGCAGTGCCAGCGTGCCTTTTCCCGCGCTCGCCTGCCACCCATCTTTCACCGCTCTCTGACAGACCGAGTATTCACCCGAGGTCTTGCATTCTACATATGCTAACACATTGCCTACGTATGGGACAAACGCACAGTTACAATTTCAAACATCTTACAACAGTCTAAACATTTGTGACATATCAATTCTATTACAATATTACTTGACATTTGACAAAAACATTAATATTCGCATTGAAACTTATTTACAGTTTTATTAACATAAGGACAAGAAAAAAAAAAGAAATGAAATCAGAACATCAATTACACAAGTTTATAAGCTTATCGAAAAATCAAAAGAAAAAAAGTTACTTATATGTACAACAGTACAGCGTCCCTGTTGTTACACCCAGACCGCGCTCGTTCCACGTGCTGTGCTTCCAGAGGAATGGTCTGAGAGTTTGTCCCCTGTGCAACGCACCGCCTCGGCTCTCTTCTCTCTAGTCGCAATAAAGTGGGAGCGACAGGGGTGGAGAGGCAGATAAGACCTGCCCCGTGACCAGGGACGCCTGAAAAACCGTGTTGCCACTGCCGACGTTAATGGAACACTTTTTCAAAACAGATAGCGGCGGCTGGTCTGTGTCACCGCGTCGCCGCGGCTCCGCGGACGCTGCTACACAGTGCTGTGGACAGCATCGAAGAGCCATGAGGCTCCCACAAATACTGTACTCTCGGAGATCCTATTGCTTTGACGAACAAACAGTGTTTGATATAGGTGCAAACGTGAATCGCCTGTTATGTTGGATTTTGTGACCATTTTGGCTGATCAAGTCCATACCCTGATACAACGATTTTTGCCCAATGACGATGCCGTGTTCCAAAACGACTTTGACATCTGATGTCAGAGCTCACTTCGGCCAGGACTGGTTTTGTGAGGCTACGAAGAGCTGTCACATCCTTTCTGGCCACCTCAGTCACAAGATACCACTATCACTGAGCTTTGTGATTACAGAATGTAATGGTACTTGAATTACGTAACTATTACGGCACCTCACCTCAACCTATCGATACCAGCAATATTCTATTGTGTTTCTGTAAAATAGTTAACATACTTCTGTAACAAAATTCAGATTTGATTTCATTAATGTAGAGGTACTTCGATACATCGATACGTATATATATTGTAGTGATATTATTCTTATGTGTATTCTTTCTTTTGTCACCATGATCTTTGACGTACTTGTAAATCTGATTTTTTGGCGCGGAAGGGGTTATTAGAGAGTCAAGCTTTGGTGGTCATGTTAAAAAGACGCACATTGTAGTTAGTTTATGAAATGTGAACTTTAACTGTGAGGAAGATAAATCAACTATGTTTTATATTGTGAAGTGATGTTTTGGAACGAGTTACGTGGTACTGCAACAACAGTAATAAAAGAGAAGTGTAGCTTAAATTCGCAGTGCTGATTACCTTTTTACAACACCATTGTCCTAACTTGCAAAAGTTTAATCTTCAAGAATGGTTTATGAAACACATCTATAAAACTTTTGAATATCGCAGAATATCACCTAGGCCTCTTTGCATCCGAACTTGGAATCATCACTACCTAGATTTTAGACGATTGAGCCATGAGTTCACACCGAGACCAGCGTAGTAAACACGAAAAGATGAGTGCCTAATTTATGCATTATTTCAGGAAATGGCTTTATTAACTATGCTCTAATGACACCTTCCACATAATATAACTTTTTTGTTGCCCGAAAATGCAATATTTAGCAGCGTGAGCAACACTACAATCATAATTAATTTTTTATCTTTGTTGTGGTAGGGGTGTTAAAAGGAATAAAGGATAAATTTTCATTTAGAAACCACACATCACTCTTAATTCTCCTTTGCAAGGCACCTAGATGTTGTTTTGAATGCTAGCTTGGGTCCTGCATCGTTTTAGCCATGATGCTGTGTTTTTGGTGTTCACAAAGTTTTTTACAAACCCTGTAGCCGAGCGTAACACTTCGCGATCATATGAAAATCGATTGTCATCTTTGCTCAGTCGTCGGTAAAAGGGGAGGCAGACTTAAGAAGAAGGGATGCTGAACGTGGAAACAAGGAAAGATAGAACGAATGCTCGCAGGAGTGTTTGAGTCGTGATAGAACACTTGAAGATACACGCCGCTTATCCCAGGAAAGCCTACTTAAAAAGTTTCAAGAACCAGTAATAGGCGAATAATCTAGAAATATCCTTCAAGCCCTACGTATTGCTCCCGTAGGGACTGTATCTTACTTACCGATCTCGATAATAGGGAATGTGATACTAGGGCGTTTGCAGAGGCACATTGACAGACAATCTTCCTTCTCTTCATTACTAGACAGCAATCGGAAGAAAGCCTCGTATTTAGTATGCTCTCACTTGGCGAAAGATAGGAATGCTATTCGATAGTTTTTGTTATACCCGTTAATAGGCAGTGAGTAAGAAGAATCAATTTTGCATACCAGCAAACACTAGTCATAAACTTCCCAGCAGATCACAACGACCCCTTTTTTCCATGTTCATGGGCACAGGCTCCCACGAGCTGCACTGATTGTTAATTTCAGCTCTTCCATGAAACTGTGGTATTAATCCTCACGAGAATGACAAACATACACTCCGTAACACTTGTATTCATTTCAAAAAGATGAAAATATTGAGCGAAAATTCCTTTACATCATATTTTTGGGAAGTACCGAAAACAAGAGACACCCAGCCTGCACGAAGCTGTCTCGTTTCTTCGTTTAAATTGTACCATAGTTTAAGTTCTAATAAATTAATGACATCATTAACTTCATAATCTCCTTTCGCCCCACATCACATTATCCACCTTCCCACCGTACACTGAAGAGACAAAGAAACTGGTACACCTGCCTAATATCGTGTAGGGCCCCGTGAGTACGCATAAGTACCGCAACACCACGTGGCAGGGACTCGACTAATGTCCCAACTAGTGCTGGAAGAATCTGACACCATGAATCCTGTAGGGCTGACCATAAATCCGGGAGAGTTCGAGGGGGTGGAGATGTCTTCTGAACAACAGGTTCCAATCATCCCAGATATGCTCATTAATGTTCATGTCTGGGGAGTTTGGTGGCCAGCGGAGATGATTAAACGTAGAAGAGCCTTCCTATAGCCACTCCGTAGCAATTTTGGACATGTGAGGTGTCGCATTGTCCTGCTCGAATTTCCAAGCCCGTCGGAATGAACAATGGACGTGAATGGATGCAGGTGATCACATAGAATCCTTACGTACATGTCACCTACCATAGTAGTATCCAGACGTCACAGGGGTCCTACAATACTCCCAATGCACACGCCCTACACCATTACCAACATCCACCAGCTTCAACAGTCCACTCCTGACATGCATGGTATGTCGGTTCATGAGGTTGTCTCCATACCGGTACAAGTCCATCTGCTCGATACAATTTGAAACGAGGCTCGTTCGACCAGGCATCAGGTTTCCAATCATCAACAGCCCAATGTCAGTGCTGAAGGGCCCAGGTGAGGCGCAAAACTTTGTGTCGTGCTGACATCAAAGGTGGGCCTTTGACTCCGAACGCCCACATCGAAGATTTTCGTTTGAATGTGAAACGTCCGCTTAGAACTATTTATACACGACTGTGCTTAAGCTGACACACAATATTTTTAGCGCAACGCAATCTGACTTCCAAAAATCCCTACGAAAGAATGGCCCTGATTAACATTAACCTATACGTTTCACAAATCACTTACCTCACAAAAATCTTCGGTACTCAAGTTACTGCAATACAGCGAGCGCCACTACTGCCAGCTAAATAAAAGACTCAAACTACTGAAGGCACTAACTACTGATAGGTATAGTTAGCAGAAGTAGTGTTCTCCTTCCAACGGAAAGACAGTGCTGACTCTTGACATGCAGACAGATAATGGGCCACAACAGAGAAAACCCACAGCAGAGTTAGTCGAAGTTTTGAAGAATATTGGTAGGTAGGTCAACACAGAGTAGACCCATTGTAGTCCTGCTAGAGATTATGGTATTGGTGGGCCACCAGAGATGCAGACCCACTGCAGTCCTTGTAGAAATAATGGTATTGGTGGGTCATCAAAGGTGTAGACCCACTTTAGTCCTTGTAGAGATAGCCAGCAGCCATCTGTTGCGACTGTGCAGGTGCACAGTCACCATCGAAGAGTCTTGCGGAGAATATAGCAAGTCCATAAACCACCACTTGTGCACTCACAAATTTTTGAAATGTCCTTTCAACCAGCAATGCTGTTATCCACTCCCTTACTGAATTATTAAAACACGTGCAAACACTATCAGTCCCTACTTCTCACATATTGTCCATATACTATGACCAACAGAAAGGTGTGCAGTGAAATGTAATTTACAAGTTACTTAATTTGATGAACTGGTGTCAATTACAATTTTATAACATAAGAATACAATAACAAAGGTACAAAATATATTATTAAAGAACATAACAACACGGATAACATTTGTAGTAGTACAGGCTTTACAAAAGAATCGAAATAGCAAATACATCAGTGTTACAGAAATTACGACATAAGTACATACATAAAAGATCAGAATAACTTTTGAAACATCAGCTTCACACATGAGCATTAGAACAAAACAGAATAAATAATGTGTAAACATCTTTACAAAGTAAATAACATGTTATTAATTCAAATTATATTTGAGGATAACAGTATTCCTCATCATAGTGAATGTAGCTTAGTATTAGAAAAATTCTGCAACATAAGTCTTATCAGATAAACATATAAAGACAAGAAGAACATAAATACACAAGGGTACACAGACACATAGTGGGATAACACAAGGAAAAGGCAGGGTTTGTTTTACTGCAGTATTTTGCAAACAAAACTTTCTTTACTTCTCGGAGATCTCCCTTCATTCTTCATTATTTCCAAAAAGTCCTATCTATACCTGAGTTTGTACTTTTGTCATATAACCTCTCAGTGCATTTCTTCAAATCCATCGCAACTCATTCTCTTATATAGGTTACCCCCTATTAAGCTAACTTAAATCTACTGAGCTCAGATGCTTAACTAAGGGTCGAGGCAATGCAGCAGCACAAAACAATTTACACAAACAGCAATGATAAAAAAATGGAAATTGGCAAAAAAGGCAGTAATATTACAACTAATATAAGGCAATATAACTTATACCTAAACATGACAAAGCTCAAGCAGAAAAAATAGTACACTAAAGACAACAATGCAGATAAGGGAAAGTTATAATCTCATCTTAATGTCTATGTAATTAAAGGGGTGCACCACAAAAATTTATTGTAAAATAATATTACCATGTACTTGAAAAGACAATTCTGTATGCAACTTCTGTGAAGGGAAATGTCTTTTTGTGCTACTTCGTTTTTTTTAAGTACATCATAAAGTTATTATTTACTGGATCTGTAGGCATAAAATATCTATATTAGTACATCTATTAAATTTTGTTTTAGCCAATGCAGCAGTGCAGATAGAAACTGGATATTAAACAAAATGAGCAATCTCTCAGCTAGAAAGACAATAGATATAAAATGTTTCTCATCATTTCATTTCAGTAAATATCGTAAATTAAGAGCTTCACAGTGTAATCATATGTTTTCAAGTTTGGGCGTGGCGTATTTGCGATGCTTTCTACAAAGGAATGAATGTCAATAGCGAGGATAAAGGCCTATTTTTTTTTACCTATGTCTCTGAAAGGCACACACTAATGGCTTTCTTTTTGTCAAGTGGTTGTCGCGCAGCTGGGTGCCCACGACGCATTACGTGCAGGTGGTCACTTAACTGTCTTATCGAAATATTTACGACAACAGTTTCCGCTACAGTGGCAGTCTCATATAAAAAAAATTCACAGGTCAAGAATTTGCGTTACAATCAGTAGAAACAAAATCCTATTGATATAACAGTGTCCAAAAAAATTTCGTCGGCATAGTAATACATTCACGCATTTACATACATTTCATAACACTTAAAGTACGATTATTGGTTTCCAAAAACCTTTTTCACAAACCAGAGTCCCTAACTTCTACTCATTATTTCTTACCTTATTCGTCGACACTTCTTCAATATTCCATCATAAAAGATAAGTAGCATAATCAAATAACTCTTATAGCATCAGCTTATTGATCATAAACATACTGCAACAGCGTAATACACATCGTCATCATAACATCATAAAACCTCAGCCAAATCTCAAAATCGTCGTAGCTTCTTCCAATAATTTCAAAACCTAAAAAAAATTCTCTGCTTATGTCAAGAGTGTCATCTACCTCAACCGTACTTTAAAAACCATGATCTCATACCCAATTATGTCATTCAAAGCTCTCATAGTATCACAATGGTTCCGAAAATGTATGAACAGTTCACAAAGTACAGACAAAATACAATTTCGTAAGTGTGAAGTTATCCACCTGCGTAATTGCGGAAACATGTGTCACTGACATAATAAAAAGATGTTGGTTTCTCTGTCAAATGATCAGATAGCTGTGTAATTAATGTGTTAGAGAAATATGGTACCGATGTGTAAAGTTGTATAAGCAAATACCATATTAGCTAGGGCTCCTTGTGCTTGCCACACACATGCTACACAAAGTAGACGTGTACCCACCTGAGGATTAATGTAATTATATCCTCAGGTGTTACAGATTACAGCAATGGAATGAAATGTATCACGGAAAACCTTTGTATCATTGTATTTCAAATATCTTTAAAAATAAATGTTTTAAGTACAAAATTAATCACTCAAATACGTGTACTGTAGCGCTAAACTGTGCGTCTTGTTGTAAGATAATCTCTGTGGATGTGTCGTAGTTATCGTCCTCCAAAAGCTAAGTTCTGCAGAAGTCAATGTACTTACCTCATGATAAACAAAAGTGAAATGCTTTGCGTATAGATATCGTAGTTACTACGGTTTTTGGTGTGATGAAGTAAGTACTGTACTGTAACGTATTGTTGTGCTACAGAAAAGGCTGTCTCATTTTAGCTATACCACAAAGTTACTACTAAAACATGTTTTCCTTTCCAGAAGAATTCAGAAAAACTGTGCAGATATAAAACAGATACACCGCAAAAGCAACATTGTAAATTGTCACTCATTAGTAGAGTCGTGATAAAATCGTGTACCTGTCACATAAACTAACCACTGTGTCATCTGGTATCTCACAGAAAGTACTTTAAATCCAGAATGTATTTTCAAGTAAACCACAATGTTGCATTAAAATATCATTAGCAGTATATGTTCTAAGTATGTAAGCCTTATAGTCGTTACGCAATCGTGCAACTAACACGCAAGAATGTACACACACAATAACACTGTGTCGTCTGTTTACTATAAAAATGGATTCGTAATTTCTGTTTAAAAATGTTGCCTAGGTTCTAGACTGCATAGTGAACTTCAAAACATTGTTGCATGTTAACAGTTTCTAAGTCTGACAAAGCATACTAGAAATGTGAAGTGAAATGTTTATGGCAAAGACAAAGTTAAAAAGCAGATTATCTTTCAATAAACGGTTTTACATGTGAGATGTGGTGTAAACCTTTAAACTTCCTAGTACGCCGAATGTCAACTGAAAATCAATTATCATGTGATTACGTCGGTAAGGAACACTCGAATTCTGCTCTAGGTTAACATGTTATTTTTCTCTGAGTCAGCCGGCGCACGCGTCTGTCTGCGGTGCGGGTCATTGACTGTCCCTTTGTTGGCGCGCGCCGTTATTGGGATTAGGAGACCTAACTTCTACAAATTCACCTTGACGAGAAGGCCCTGACCTGTTTGAAGCTCGCCAGTTCTGATGGAATTCAGTTCTGTCGTTTTGTCGGTAGTTTACATAGTTTCTTGTTTGCCGGTCATGTGGTGGAGCATTTCTCCCGGAATCGTAACTGCGCGCTGAACTGTTGCGGCTGAAATTATTCTGTTTCCCGTGATAATAATTGTTTTGGTTCCCATATTGTCTGTTTCTATGGCAGTCTCTGCGATAGTCATTACCGCGGAGGTGATACCTTTCCCTGTAATTATTACTACTTTGCCAACGATTGTCATACAGGTGGTTTCTGTTTTGGTCACGATTTGCGTTGTAAGAATAGACCTGTCGTGTCCAGTTATTGTTTCTGTCGTCATGGAATTGTGACGGATGTGAACTATAGTGATTGTTTTCCTGTTTTCGCATTCTGCGACTGTCTGTGTCAATTTCTAATTCTTGTAAGAGTCCCTGAAAAGCTTCAATGTCGTCTTTGCATCGTCCTGCTAAAATAATCCGTCGTAAATGTTCAGGTAATTTGATTAAGCAAATGCGGATGAGTTCTGAGGGGCTGTATGGGTTTGAAAGATACTGATTCTTATGTAACATGTCTTCAAAATATTTGACACGACAGGAAAATTCAGATTGTTCGAAATGTTTCATCATTATGATGCTATGTTTTACTCGGTCTTGTGTAGCTTGAGACCAATATGCTGAGAGGAAGGCATGATAAAATTCTCCTTCACTATGACAATCGTGAATGACCGATCGCATTCTTACAGCTGGTTCATTCTCCAAGTAGCCACACAGAAATTCTAATCTGTGCTCTAATGACCAGTTGGGAGGAAAACAATGAGAGAATTGACGGAGCCACGCTTGTGGATGAATGTCGTTGCCAGAATTCTTAAATGTTTTGAATTTACATGCAGTAATGAACAGCTTATAGTCAAAATCATCGTGTCGGCGGGTAGCATATCGTTCATTGTTACGTCGTGTCGGCAGTTCCATCTCAAAATTCGGTGCACTATGCGAATTTCTTCCACAATTTCCGAAATGCCCTGTTTTATTATTTTGTGGGTTTTCCGTATTTCTATGTCCTTCTTGCCGTGTTGGAGCGCGAGTGTCCATTGAAATACGTAATTCTTGTATTACCTGTGTAAGCTGATCTTGCACTTCCTGGATTTCTCTTTGGTGTTGTGTATTAATTTGATTCTGATTTTATTTGAATTTCCTAATTTGTTCGCACTCTTCTCATCATTCAGATCATCATCTACCTTTGTAGATAAGTTAGTGAACTGATCTGAAAGTTCGGCTACTTTCTCCGATAGTGAACACATTTCCTCAGTGTATTTTTCTGAACCAAGTTTCAGAGTGTCCATTTGTGTTGAAATCGAATCTACTGTGACCTTTAAGTTTTCCTGAGTTCTTGCAAGTTGCGTAACTGAATGGGTGGATGCAACTGAGTCCATTTTAGCTTGCAAGGTATCGTGATTTTCACGAACAATAGTTTGCAGTTCTTTTATGGCTGCTTCGTGATTCTGTAATGCGTTTTCATGCCGCGAAAAAATAGGTTGGAAATGTTCACAAATTTGTGTTTTACGTCATTACAGACTTTTTGACATTTCGATTCGATTTTATGTAATTCAGTAGTTAAATCTTCACGTGTTTGTTCAAGCGTATGTTCCACTGAGTCTAACTTTTGAAGCTTTTGCTCCATTGCGTCTAACTTTTGAAGCTTTTGCTGTGTTTGTCTCTGATTTTGTTCCATTGTGTCTAACTTTTGAAGCTTTTGCTGTGTTTGTATCTGATTTTGTTCCATTGTGTCTAACTTTTGAAGATTTTGTTCCATTGTGTCTAACTTTTGAAGCTTTTGCTGTGTTTGTCTCTGATTTTGTTCCAAGGTGTCTAACTTTTGAAGATTTTGTCCCATTTGTTTCTGATTTTGTTCAAGCGTTGTGTCTAACTTTTGTAGCCTTTGTCCCATTTGTTGCATTAACTGTAATAACAGTGCACTGGTGTCTGAAACATGTTCCTCAGTGCTTTTCGGCAGTGCATTTGAACCGGCAATATTCGCATTTTGAAAAGCAGAAAATGTGTCTTGATTTATTTGAGAAAACGGTGAGGACACAAAATCTGAATCTACAGTATTTGCAAGATTGTGTCCTGTCATTTCGGAATCCTGAGGCGAGCTGTTGCCGACCGATCGATCGATAATGCTTCCCTTTTCACTAATTGTTTCACTGCCTACACCATTATTTGCAGCCCGCTCCATTTCCCTATGCGTTATTACCAAATTACTACTTTGAACATTAGTGAATTCATTACATGGTGACGCTAACACACTGCTTTCGTCTTCACTGTCATTTCTCAGTTTACTTTGGAGCCTAGTGCTACGTTTTTCACACGCCATTATTGTCACAATTTTTCACACGACAACACAGAAAAACACAATTAGAAGAACAAAAATAAGAGAACACATTAACATAGCACTGAAAATAATATCTAGTTAATTGCAAGCGCAGCTGCGAAATACTTGGTGCAAATCTACATGCATGCCACAACTGTTTTACTGTGCAACAATGAAAGACTGCAACTACAAAGGAAATTCTCTCTATGATTACGCGCTAGTAATAAACAAAGGCTACACTAACTACACAAACTACAAGAAAAAATCAGAAGATTCCAGTGAGGTATCTGTGGCTAAGGGTCGACATATGAAACGTCCCCTTAGAACTATTTATACACGACTGTGCTTAAGCTGACACACAATATGTTTAGCGCAACGCAATCTGACTTCCAAAAATCCCTACGAAAGAATGGCCCTGATTAACATTAACCTATACGTTTCACAAATCACTTACCTCACAAAAATCTTCGTTACTCAAGTTACTGCAATACAGCGAGCGCCACTACTGCCAGCTAAATAAAAGACGCAAACTACTGAAGGCACTAACTACTGATAGGTATAGTTAGCAAATGAAAGATTTTAATACAGAACAGACAATGTATTTACCTTAATAGTCATAATATATATGATAGTTCATGACATCCACTCTTACAAATTACAAAACTCCGCCATCTCTCTCCCAACGTCCACCACTGCTGCCGGCTCACCTCCAACTGCGCAACGCTACGCGCTGTTAGCATCCAGCTGCCGCTGCCCAACACTACAATGGCAGACAACAATGCAAACCAGCAACAGAATGCACATGGCACAGCCAGTGACTTTTATACGGAGCGCTACGTGGCGGCGGCGTTACCAATAAAAAAACCTAAACAGCCTACTTACAAATGGTTCGCACGCTAACGTCTGTTGATGACCCTGCATTGAAATCTGCTGCAATTTGCAGAAGGGTTGCACTTCCGTCACGTTGAACGATTGTCTTGAATCGACGTACGCCTCGTTCTTGCAGGATCTTTTTCCGGCCTTAGCGATGTTGGACATTTGATGTTTTATCGGATGCTCGATTTTCATGGTATACTCGTAAAATGGTCATACGGGAAAATCCCCACTTTATCTCTACTGCGAAGATTCTGTGTCCCGTCGCTCGTGCGCCGACTGTAATACCACGTTCAAACTCACTTAAATCTTGATAATCTGCCATTGCAACAGCACTAACCGATCTAACAACTGTACTAGACACTTGTCTTATGTAGGAGTTGCCGACCCCATCGCCGTATTCTGCCTATTTACATATCTGTGAATTTGAATATCCGTGCGCTTATCAGTTTCTTTGGCGCTTCAGTCTATGACTCTGTAATAGCAGTTCTGGGACTTCTAAGGGACAGCCATTACGTGAGTTATCGTCTAGAAAAACAAGACCTCCTCGTTTGAATTCTAGCTAATTCTGTCTTGCTATACAGATTTCTGCAGGCTGCACATAAATTATCACCACATTTAGAATAATTTTTATTGCTAAAAAAATTTCCATCACTAAGTTTCTTACAGGTGATGTGACGTTACCTGGTATCAATTTGAATGAGATATGATATGAGGACTTAGAAGAAACCTATCCTTCAAATCAAGTTCATACTGGACCAAAATAAAATTTATTGTCATCAACACCATTTAGATGCAAGGATAATAACTTTCTAAGTCGCCCACGTTAGTGTAATGTGCCTATGAGTTAAAAAATTGCGAGCACAGCCCACCAGATCGTTGGCGGCTGCGAGCGCACAATGTGGTAAAGAAAGTACACTGAGTGGACGCAAGTCATCAGATACCTCCTAAGATGCAGGATCTCCTTTTGTGCGGAACACCGCAGCAATTCGAAGTGCCATGGACTCGTCAAGTCGTTGGAAATCCGCTGCAGAAATATTGAGCCATGCTGCCTCTATAGTGTTGCGTTTGCAGGATTTTGTGCACAAAAGACCCATCGATTACGTCCCAAAAATGTTCTATGAGATCAATGACGGCCGATCTGAATGACCAGATCATTTGCTCGAATTGTCCAGAATGCTCTTCAAACCAATCGCGAGCAAATGTGGCCCAATGACATGGTACATCGTTATTCACAAAGATACCACCGTTTTTTGGGGTCATGAAGTCCATGAATGGATATTGTCCCCAAGCAGCTGAACATAAACATTTCTAGACAATGATCGGTTCAGGCGCACCAGAGGACCCAGTCAATTCCATGTAAATACAGCCAATATCATTATGTAGCCACCACCATCTTGCACAGTGCCTTGACAACTTCGTGGGGTCTCCACCATACTCATACCCTACCATCAGCTCATGCCAATTGAAATCTGGACTCATCAGAGCAGACCTTGGTTTTCCACTCGTCTAGGGTCCAACCGATATGGACACAAGACCAGGAAAAGCGTTCCAGGCGATGTCGTGCTGTTAGCAAAGGCACTCGCGTCGGTCGTCTAATACATAGCCTTTCAACGCAACATTTCGCCTAACGGATACGCTCGTCGTACTACCCACACTAATTTCTGCGATTATTTCGTGCAATGTTGCTTGTGTGTAAGCACTAACAACTCTACACAAACTGAGCTGCTCTCGATCGTTAAGTGAAGGCCGTTTGTCACTGCGTTGTTCGTGGTGATTGGTAATGCCTGAAATCTGGTATTCTGGATACGCTCTTGACAGTGTGGATCTCGGAATATTGAATTCCGTAACGATTTCCGAATCGGATTGTCCCATGCTTGTTGCACCCAACTACCATTCCGCTTTCAAAGTATGCTACTCCCGTCGAACGGCCATAATCGCTTCGGAAACGTTTTCACATGAATCACCTGAGTACGAATGGAAACGACGAAGCAGCTCGGATTTTCACTTGGTGCTCTCGTGTACGCCTATGGAGAGTGGTTGAAGACTGTTGAACCCATTCGTAGGCCACAACAAGATGATGGATGTCCACGCCTCTCGAGAGAAACTGGAGGTCGGAGGCTTGCCCACTGTGTAAGTAGCATAGCACGATCTGTGGCAGGAGACAGACCTGACGACATAGTATAATGCTGATGCAGGGACGAGTGTTTCGGCAAGCACCGTTCAGCGCACGTTCTTGAAGATGGAGCTCCACAGCACTCAGCACCAACATGTTTCCATTTCGACTCAGCTATATCGCTACGATTGTAGTGGACATAGGATCATTGAGACTGCACCTCGTATACATGGAAAGTGACACCTGGTAGGTTGAAATACGTTTGTTATTACACCAGGTCGATGGTGGTACCAACCAAGTGTTTGTTAGAAAAATGCACCTTTCCACGGACGCAATCAGGTGGGTACTGTATTGTGCTATGAGGCCAGGGGGAATAATTATCTTGGATCCCATAGGTCTTGTGGCAGTAATTAAAGGCGTCATGATAGCTCTAGACTGTGTGAACATTCTTGCGGACTACAATATGCACCTCTTCATGGTTGATCTCTTTTCAGACGACGACATCTTCCAACAAGACAACTGTACACTCTAAACCAGGCTGAATATATATACAGTACTGGCCATTAAAATTGCTTCATCAAGAAGAAATGCAGATGATAAACGGGTATTCATTGGACAAATATAGAACTTACATGTGATTACATTTTCACGCAATTTGGGTGCATAGATCCTGAGAAATCAGTACCAAGAACAACCACCTCTGACCATAATAACGGCGTTGACACGCCTGGGCATTGAGTCAAACAGAGCTTGTATGGCGTGTCCAGGTACAGCTGCTCATGCAGCTTCAACACGATACCACAGTTCATCAAGAGTAGTGACTGGCGTATTGCGACGAGCCAGTTACTCGGCCACCGTTGACCAAACGTTTTCAGTTGGTAAGAGATCTGGAGAATGTACTGGACAGGGCAGCAGTCGAATATTTTCTGTATCCAGAAAGGCCCGAATAGGACCTGCAACATGCGGTCGTGTATAATCCTGCTGAAATATAGGGTTTCGCTGGGATCGAATGAAGGGTAGAGCCACGGGTCGTAACACATCTGAAATGTAACGTCTACTGTTCAAAGTGCCGTGAATGCGAACAAGAGGTGATCGAGACGTGTAACCAATGGTACCTCATACCATCACGCCGGGTGATACGCCAGTATGGCGATGACGAATACACGCTTCCAATGTGCGTTCACTACGATGTTGCCACACACGGATGACACCATCATCATGCTGTAAACAGAACCTCGATTCATCCGAAAAAATGACGTTTTGCCATTCGTGCAACCAGGTTCGTCGTTGAGTACACCATCGCAGGCGCTCCTGTCTGTGATGCAGCGTCAAGGGTAACAGCAGCCATGGTGTTCGAGCTTATTGTCCATGCTGCTGTAAACGTCGTCGAACTGTTCGTGCAGATGGTTGTTGTATTGCAAACGTCCTCATCTGTTCACTCATGGATCAAGACGTGGCTACACGATCCGTTACATTCATGCAGATAAGATGTCTGTCATCTCGACTGCTAGTGATACGAGGGTGTTGGGATCCAGCACGGCGTTCAGTATTACCCTCCTAAACCCACCGATTCCATATTCTGCCAACAGTCATTGGATGTCAACCAACGCGAGCAGCAATGCCCAGGCGTATGAAGGCCGTTATTACGGCCAGAGGTGGTTGTTCTGGGTACTGATTTCACAGGATCTACGCAGCCAAATTGCGTGAAAAAGGAATCACATGTCAGAACTGGTATAATATATTTGTCCAATAAATACCCGTTTATCATCTGCATTTCTTCTTGGTACAGCAATTTTAATGATCAGTAGTGTAGATAGATAATTACGGTATCCCAGATTTCGGGACGTTATCCACGTTTAACGTCAAACCATAATGGTGGGCTGTCATAATGAAATGGAGAATACCCCAGTGTATTATTAGCTTCCGCAGGCTGATATATCACATAGTCCTGTTAGCAATATAGCGGAAGTAAGCACATCACACGACGTTTTAAGTATTACTTACACTGGTTTTACACAGCTGGTGTCTATCGTATCGTATAATATATCCTGCGATGAGCTATCCGGCCTAGGTCATTCAGCAGTCATGCTTTGTATATTTCGACAAGCATCTTTTCGATATGCTCAATTTTATTATGAGAACCCACCAATGTGGTATGTATCTTACGTGGTTAACTTCTCAAAATTGGGACTCCGTAGTTGTCCGTCCGCATTATGAAAATATAACCGTTATAGACATGAAGATTTGTCTATACCGATGTGAAACCGATAGATGCGAATAAAGCATCTTTTTACATCTTTTGGAAAAAACTTCATCATTCTTGACATTTTAAATCTTGTATGTTTTGATTGCAAGCTGTTAAGTGTATCTTAATTCAGTTTATTGTGAATTGGCCGTTATATGTGTACCCGTAATGCACTACATTTCTAATAATGTGAAAACTTTAATAAGTACCGAAGCAGTCGATACACAATTGACACATTACACTGTTTTGGAAACTGTCTGAAGTATAACCCGAGATATCGGCGTCGGAAACTCCGATAACCTCTAATAAAAAGGCTATGAACTTAGCAGTCTGTTGTGGACGTACTGGACGCACTGCTGTACACAAAATAAATATGAAAAGCATAAAGAGATGAACACAAGCAAGTATTATTCTTAACATAATCCGTCTGTTCTGTGTTGGTTTACATGCACCTAGTCGAGAGTTGTCAGACATCGACCCCTAAGTGCTCTTTCAATGTTCATTCTGAATCTGTATGATAAGCGCAGTAGCTGCGAATTAGCGTGAGATTAAACAACTAATTCTATTGCGGGGTTGGAGTACGGGAGAGAGGTTGGTACGTAATTACGAAACTCGAACGCCTGGTGTAATCACGAATAACACACACCCGTTCCCTGCTTCCACACCCGCCCAACAGTAAGTAAGCCCCCATTCGTCATCGCAGATTATGCAGTCTCCACATACCTACTTTCCCCAGTTTTCATCAACTTTCACACCCACTCTCCCCTCATTATTTAGCGTTAGGCCGGATGACTGTCCTGTGGCCAGCTAATCACATTCTCTAAGAGCACCGCATGCACCCCTCTAGCAATAAATCCTCCACTGCATTACGGCTTGAAGCAGAGAAAGGAGGACGTGAAAGCCAGTGACTGTGATGGTTGCGAGTTGACCAGCATTCTGTCTAAGGCCGATACAGGGTTGGTATTCTTATGAGAATCATTTTACGTATAGATTTAATGGGCGATATGGCGCAGTAGTTACCACTCTGGACTCTGCAGTGGTTCCCCTCATTTTCAATTAGTCCACTCATGGTGTTGTTAAGCAAATTTTATCTGCAAAAGCTTGCTCATATCCGTGCACAAAGTGGCCTACATTCACCCTGTTTGCCCTCAGATCATAATAATTACTTAAAAATAGATCTTTCCAAAACAGTCTGCATGACTTTCATAAAAGAAATGAAAAAAGTTATCACATTTTAAAAAATTACACCTGTAAACCCTCTACAGGAAAGGCCGATACAGGGTTGGTATTCTTATGAGAATCATTTTACGTATAGATTTAATGGGCGATATGGCGCAGTAGTTACCACTCTGGACTCTGCAGTGGTTCCCCTCATTTTCAATTAGTCCACTCATGGTGTTGTTAAGCAAATTTTATCTGCAAAAGCTTGCTCATATCCGTGCACAAAGTGGCCTACATTCACCCTGTTTGCCCTCAGATCATAATAATTACTTAAAAATAGATCTTTCCAAACAGTCTGCATGACTTTCATAAAAGAAATGAAAAAAGTTATCACATTTTAAAGAATTACACCTGTAAACCCTCTACAGGAAAGGAAGTTGCAACGAAAGAGTGTCCACTCTAGTAGATGTCATAAGCATCAAATTTAAACTCAAATAGAAGCCTTCCCTTTCTATCTACTTTAGAATCAAGTAGGATCCTACAAATGCCATCTTTCTCAAAATTTGACCCTTTGGGAACATTAGACCACACAAAAAACTTCATCTGATTCCACCTTGGAATGCTATTTCCTCAGAAGTGTAATTTTATCATCAGTGATAACATGTCCAACACTATTTTACACTTTTCTTTGAAGGGAATTGCAGTAAAACATGTTTTCCATGGAGCCGATTTGTCAAAGAATAGGGAAGGTGCAGATCAAAGTCACCACTTGAAAGACAAGCCTTCATATTTTATCTTTTTAAGTCAACAAAGAATAAATTTAACATTTTACGCTTTCTGTAAATGTTCATTGAATAACCTCGCCCATAAAAACTCGTATCAAATTCTAAACTCAAAAATGCTTCTAATAATAGGCAAATGTTTTTCCGGTTGTGAAGGAACTTACATTTTCCAAAAAATTATTTTATTTTCTGGTTTTGGTATACAATGTTATTTCACATCGACTGTCATATCATCTGAAACTATCGATTATTGGCAATATTTAACGACTCAGGACTTAGTTCCATATTTAGACACTGGAGTGTAGCATTTATTTTAAAAAGACACTAAATTGCTGTTCAAAGTCGCCTTGCCGTTCAAAGCCAGACCGCTTTACGGTACACAAAACAGTATTTTTATTACAAATTTAATCACTGCACTGGAAACATTTTACTGGAGACACTAGTCAGTAAAATTCAAAACTTTAACCCACAACTGTATTAAATTAAATAAATCCGACTTACATACGTATCACGTTAGTAGTTTCACAGTCTGTTTCTACACGCACACATTCACAAAAGCCATCATATTTATTACGTGGAACCTTTTACATAATATACCTACTACACAGGTACGAGGCGAAGACTACGTTTGCCATTAAGAAACAATTTAAAATCATAATACATTAATCAGGTAATGGTGTCTATTTCCATGCATATCATCTTTCGCAGAAAAGGAAGCGTTGTCTTGTTCAATTGATTAACTTCAAGCTAGCTTACTGTTATAACTTTCAACACTGATAGTTAATTATTTATAACTGTTTTGTTATTATAAAATGTGCAAGGTATTCTGTATAACAGAAATTTTGTGGACTGGAAATAACAGCAAACAAATTGCAAAGCACAGGTTTATGAAATTTTGACCACAGTTTCGGTAGTTTTAAAAGGTATTGTACGCAGAATCACATTATCTACATCCAATGTGGGAGTCGTTGACTCTGTCTCGTACATGTCCATGTCTTCCACTTAATCACCACTAAAAATTCGTGATTTGAAAGTAGTGGTGATTAAGTTCGTGATACGCACATGTACTAGAAAGTATCGATGACTTCCACATTGGATATAGACCTGTATTTTGCAGCTGGCTGGCTGTTATTTCCAATTCATTGAAGCTCTTGTATGCACAGTTGCTAAAGGACAGTCGTGTTCAAAATCTTAAAATAGTAGCCGTTACTCTTTGGTGACTCAGTCGTTTCTAGTCCAGGTATGGCGTACGTGAATATGTTATATTAAAGTGTACGCCTTTAAACACGGCGAAACTGTTTCTTATAGCTAAAACGAGAAATCAGCAAGAGGTCATGGGTCTAGATACAGGCAAGTAGAAAACTGGATACAGAAATATTCGTCAACTCTTATAAAAGAGAACGCAAACAGGTCAATAACGCAGAGCGTATCAGAAAATAGCCCGAAGTAGCGTCAGCTGGCAGTCAGTAATTGAAAGTCTTATTATTGTTTTGTTAATCCTTAGTCAAAGTACAGCCAGAAAAGTTAATTACGAGCTTTAACTTCACAGATAGTGGATTATTGCTCCTATCAATTGATTCAGTTAAGTCACATATGGAACTTGGGTCATAGAATTATCATGGAAACGACAAATATGTCTCAAGGCGATTTAATCAGACTTAACATTACGGTGAATGAAGTTTTATTCAGTATCAACTGCACAGGAAATTAAACCTACAGAAGGAGAAACTGAAAAACATGTTAAGTCTTGATTTGAGAAAGGTAATGAGGCACAAATTTCTATAGGTTTGAATGTCAGCAGCAACATAGAGGGGAAAACAGCAATGTTTGCAAAGAAATCGCTTCAGTTATTTAATACGACACTAGTAAGTCCAAAATTGTATGCAGATTTAATAATGCATTGAAGGTTTATCAGCAATCGGTGAAGGTATGAAAGAGCGCTGAATCACATCACCAATTCTTGAAATGTTAACGCCGAAACTTCACCACTTCTCCCTACTATTCTGGGAAATGCAACGGGATCCGACAAAAATCTCGACACCTTATTTGAACATTTTCGTCTGGAAGGGGATAGATTAAATGAGACAGAACAGTCAAACAGGTCCCAAAATGCTTTTATCTCAAAACAGAATAAATAGCAAGTCACCAGGAAAAGTGTATTATTTATTGTTCCAAATACAGCAAAAACGGGCATGTAAGGAAATGTTGCAGAAATAAACCATGTGCAAAATATTTATCTTATCTTAGAGATAATTATTCGTTCAACAGCTAGAAATTAAAGGGTCATTTTGTCAGACATTGACAAATACATCATCAGGCAGAATTCAGACAAGCGTAAAACACTACCTTCGTCCCTATGAGCCACGTCATGTGTGAATCTGCTCATGTACCTTCGTTGTGCAATTGAATTTTTAAGTTAAAAATGACAACCTCGCTATAAGTTCGCTATGAAGCAAACTTCACAGCAGTAGGTTCTGTGGTGTAGCGGTTATCACGTCTGCTTAACACAGAGGAAGTCCCTGGTTCGATTCCGGGAAGAAACACTTTCTCAGCACGTTAATGAAGAAGTACTGACATACATGTGCTACGATCTCTAAGAGAAACCTCCGAAATCATCGTGATACGTCCGACAAGAGTGTGATTTGCCCACATCAAATATGTAATTCATTCGTTATTGATGGAGAGTTGTAAATGTCTGAGATAGCCACCGACGTACGATCGGTTTGCACAAAACGCTAGGGCTCGTCCGGGTTTTGAACCCGGAACCTCCTGCACCCAAAGCAGAAATCATACCCTTTTTCTATATATTTTTATTTATTTTCCTTTTACCAACTTTTTCGTTTTTCTACCGCTTTTTTTTCTTTCGCGAGTCAGACGCCTTATCACCTTTCTCTTATTTTACTTTTATTTTTATTATACGTATTAACCACTTTTTTATGATTCATTTTAGGAACCATAAGGAACTGATGAAAAAAGAAATAAATTGTTTGTTTATTGTCTTCTTGATGAGTTGACCTCGACGGGGTACACTTGCTGTTTCCAGAACTCAAGTATGGTTAGAAAAGTAAGAAAACAAAACACTACAAACGGCATGTAACAAAACCACCTATTCTGGTGAAAAAAGTTAAAAGATTTCTTCCTCGATAGTTGCCAAAAAACTATTAAAACGAGTATTTTGTTTAATTATTGCAGACGCTCTACTTGTCATTTGCGTCTTCGACTGCTTTTCAATGATGAATTCAAAATCCTGTTATCGAAAACTACGAAAATAACAATAAATTTAGTTTCATGACGTTTCGTTTGTCTTCATGCTTCCGTTAATAGGTATCTTTTCCGTCTCGGGTAAGTTCTGTAGGGTCAAATATCTAATTGCATGTTACACATTTCTCATGCTTAGGAAGTTTGCAAAAGTTTGCTTCTACTTTTTTCTGTATTTCTGTCACGTTGTGCTGCATGACCAGAGATGTGACGAAATCCTCCTCGTTTTTAGCTTCAGTACTAAAAATACAGTACACTGTGTGACCTGTTAACCCAGCGCTTGATTAGCCGAGCGGTTTACGGCGCTGCAGTCATGGACTGTGCGGCTAATCCCGGCAGAGGTTCGACTCCTCCCTCGAGCATGGGTGTGTGTATTTGTCCTTAGGATAATTTAGGTTAAGTAGTGTGTAAGCTTAGGGACTGATGACTTTAGCAGTTAAGTACCATACGATTTCACACACATTTGAACATTTTTTGACCTGTTAACCAGTTAACATCTTTGTCGTGGGAAACAGGGTTGCATCAGGGTTCAGAAATTCAGCTAGCGTTAATGCTCACGTTGAAGTTCTCCTGATGCTTGGCAATTTTTACGTTATGCAATCTCACATATCTTTCGTGGTACTAAGGACGAATGTGTGTTCTTCGCTGTCAATTAGGTTACACGTTGTGCACACTGGCGAGTCTGTTAAATGAATTGCATGAAGCCTAGACTGCTTCGGGATTTTTCTGTATACGTCAGGAGTGAAGTTAAGTAAGGACGGTGGATGTTTGCCCCCGTCACATGCCAATTGTTGTTTGGAAATTTTTGTTTTGATTAAGTTGCGATAATAGTCTTGTAGATTTTCTTAACTTTCGTTATATTCTTTTCAGGAAATGTCGTTTGTATATAACTCTAAGAGAAAATACCTGAAGAGATAGAGCGCCATCGGTACGTGGTGTAAAACAATAGGTTGCTGAGTATCAGAAGAAGGGCGGTCAGACTAGTCGGTGCCGTTTTCTACACCTCGTAGGTTTCGCATAATGAAGGGCTTGCTCCTGTTTCTGCACATCGGTGATCTTTAGTCCTACAATCTCGTGTCGGTAGAGTCAAGTTCTCATAGCTTACTTTAAAAATATTGCTGCGACATATAAAGTGTCCAAGAGCTGACAGAATACTTTTGGCTATATCTTTACGTATGGGCAAAACTTGGGCCACATAATTTATTTTCGCAGCGATACAGATACTGGTTAGTACACCTTGTTGAAGCTCCTCTAATTTCCTGACACTATGTAACTTCGCACAGGCGCGAACTTAGATGAGCAACTGCTTATAACTGGCGGCAGTGCTGTGGCAGATTGTGCTTCGTAAATCGACACCCAGACGTTTCATCCTAGCGATCTCTTTTAATTGACCACGACGTATCGCGCCTATTCCTTACCCAATGTTCATGATCCCGGATTTCGTCCAGTTCAGTTGTGCACCGGATGCTCATTCATATTCCGTTATGATCTGAAGAGCCCTTTCTACCTCAATGATATTCATGTCCAGGATGGCAACATCGTTAGCGTAACTTCTGCACACCATCTTTTGTGTGTTTACTGGCAGTCCCTATAAATGTTCCTTCAAGGTGACCAGCAGTGGTTCTATCGCAATGGCAAACAGCGCCATCGACATAGGGCATCCCTCCCCAACAGAACTGTTTATCGGAATTGCGCAACGTGGCTGACCGTAATTGATGATTTCCGACGTACTATTCCATAACAAATTCTGTATGATGCTGATGAACTACAGAGGAAAACCCAGTGTCTACATTACCTTAAAAGGTACGGGGAATTCACCCAGGCTCCACCTCTTTTCTTTTTTTAAAAAAAAAATAACAGTCGAACGCCTTTTCGAAATCTAAGCTTACATAGCAGATGTGACATGTAACTCTGCAGGCGTCCGCGACAGATATTATATAGTTGAAGTGGGCTAGTGTGTGATATATGGCTCTGTCCTTTCTGGCTCTCGTCCGATGCGATCCAATGACGGTGTGCGTCACTGCTTTCATATTGTCGCCAGAATTCGAGCAAAAATTTTGTAATCGCTGTTTAGCAAAGTAACACGACAGTGTTGTTAGTGGTCTTTTTTGGGAGTAATACCACAAGTCCTTCTCTGAATTGATGACAAGTTCGTTGCGTATCACTGTCAGCTTAAGGCTCCAACGAGATTGTGTCACATCCGGGGGATTCTTTTTTTTTTTTTTTTTGGAGAGGGGGGGGGGGGCGGGACTGTGAAACGCATCTTCCAGTTCATCTTCTGTCACACCTGTAAAAAGTTTGTCTACATACGCAGTTCTAAGTCCGTTCGTTAAGTTGCTTTGAAATTCTTCAAGTGCTTCTTTGTCGACATTCTGTTGAACATCAGTTCTGTGTAATAAGTTCGAACGACATTTCTAATATCGTTTTGCCTCGTGAGAATGGTACCGTCATGGGATTTCAGTTCAATTAGTGTCTTTGTTCTTGCTGCTTTAGTTTCCCGTATCTTGTGATAGATGGGTGGCTCTTCATCTACCTTTAATTATGAAGCCTCCTATCTGTTTCCGTCTTGAAAGTAATATTGTCGCTTGCACTTTCTTAACCTGGGAGTCTTTCTAAATCACTGTAGCATCAAGGGTATATAACTCTCTGAGACATTGACAGTAAGACTCCACTGTTCTGATGAGCCACCAATTCTTACCCCGTGATTAGCTTCACTTTCATTCCACGCCTGAGTAAAAGCCTCTCTGCATTCTGGATCTTCTAGATCTTAAACATTTAGTTTCCATTGTCCTTTGATTCGGTATGTTTCCTATTTCTTCAAGTTCAGTATGCAAAAACAAGCAGTGTAGTCTGAAAGACTAGTTGGTCAGATCTGAGATTGAAAATTCGCTGTTCGAGAGTGTCTGATACATAAATTCGGTCCAATCTACCGGCCGAGTGATTCATCACTTGAGTGAAACCAGGCGTCGCTCCAAACTTATGCACCCAAGTATCGATTAAAAGTAAGTCCTTTACAATTTGTTCTAATTCCATCTATTTGTTGAAACGCAGCGTCCAATATTTGGCGATAACTACACAGTAAAATCTCCAACCAGTATTAGGTGGTTGCAAAACGCGGAAGCATTTCTTCTTTAAAAAATTCTGCTCGGCGTCGCTTGTTGGTTGAGCCTGATGGTGAACATTCATTTGCGATTCTAGTATTATTGATGGTCACGCCATTTCCTCTACAATTCATTAGCCGTTCTATATTCTGAATTATAATTCCTTCTTTTGTTAGAATTGCAGTTCCCAGTTCCAAGCCGGCTGGGTGGCTGAGCGGTTCTAGGCGCTACAGTCTGGAATCGAGCGACCGCTACGGTCGCAGGTTCGAATCCTGCCTCGGGCATGGATGTGAGTGATGTCCTTAGGTAAGTTAGGTTTAAGTAGTTCTAAGTGGTAGGGGACTGATGACCTCAGAAGTTAAGTCCCAAGAGCCATTTGAACCCAAATCTAAATCATGTCGCAGATTGGCTGTCACATCATGGCCAGATATTTCTTCCAAATAAATTTCTGCCACCCCTTGAAGCAAGAGCATATCAATGTCGGCGATATATAACAGAACTTTGATGTTGTTAAGATTGAGAGAACTTCAGATCTCATTTATATTTAAGGTACCAATTTTACATACTTAAGATCAATCATTTATTTGCTTTTTAACAGAATTGAGGGTCATCTTCTTTATCTTCCTGATGTGCATCCATAATCTCATCATCTTCTGCCGTTTCCGTTGTCGTCGTACTCTGTTCAGTAAGTCTGGGAGCCACTGGAATCTCTTTTGCATTAGCGTCCATGTGTTCACCTTCTATCTCTGCTGCACAGCCAGTGTTGCTGGAGTCCTTTGACACAAGACGGCGACGTTGTTGCTGTTTTTGTAACTGGTGTCCAATACCGTCACCGTAGTCTATTGACGTCTGTCTGGTAGCTTCGTGACAGTGGTCAGTTAGTATCACTGCACTATTCCCATCCTGCAGTTGTGCAGATGTTTGCATCTGTTGCTTTGAGGGTTCTAATGATGGTGCAGTGAGTTTTTCCATTATTTGCTACACCTTTCCCCGCAGCGATGCTGCCGCTTCCTCATCATGCTTGTGGGGCAGTCTTCGTTTTACAGTCTTTCGTGAGAATTTAGCAGTTTTTTGACGCTCATAGGAATCCAAGATTTCGTGTTGTGGTTGTGTAAACAAGCATTCGTCAGTCACTGCTCTTGCCAGCATCTCGTTGCTGGAGGAATGTTGTTCAGGTGAAACAGTCTGACATAGCGCTGTGGATTCGGTTACTTCACGCACAGTGACTTGTTGCTCTTTCCTCTCAGGAACTTCCATATATCTCTCAGCCAATGACGGAATGTTAGCTTGGGAAACAAGTTCTGCAACAGTGCCCATGGGCATTTGGTCCGTCGTTTGGGAACGTTCGGACGTTGCGTAAGTATTGGACAGAACAGTCATTTCCGGAGGCTTCACTGGTTCTCCTGTCCGCCCATGGTAGCTGAGTGGATGGCACGAGGACTGGCGATAACTGTTAATGGCATTCGCATTCTCAATGTTTATGCCCCTTCCGGAACCGACAACAGACGGGCGCGTGCGAGATATTATTCGGAAGAGATTGTGCCCTTATTTACCGGCAGATTCGATCATTTCGTTATAGGTGGTGACTTCAATTGTGTTTTAGCCCAAAAAGGACCAGACTCCACATTACAATACCTCTCGTGAATTGCATGTGCTATGCCGGAATCTGGAGTTAAGCGACACCTGGGACATGATTCATAGGAACCGTGAGGGATATACTTTTTACACCAGTCACTCGGCGAGCAGACTCGATCGAATATATGTTTCGGTTGGCCTACAGGATAAGGTGATCGACGCGGAACGATGGCCTGCGGCATTTACTGATCATCTGGCTTACATTTGTACCATATCACTCCGTAGGCAAAGTGTGTAGAGAAGCCGCGGGACATGGAAGCTCAATTCGTCACTTTTGGCAGACACCGAATGTCGTCAGAGAGTCGAGGAGGTATGGGCCACATGTCAACGCCGTCTACCAACATATACCTCCGTGCTTCAATGGTGGCTCGAGTGTACTAAGCCGGCAATAAGAAGAGCGCTCATACAGTATGTTCGGGATAAGACGAGATGGCAAAGAGACACTCTTGATTATTATTACACCATGCTTCGTGAGCTGTCCTTCCAGGTGCCGTCTCCAGAACATCAAGCGAAAGTTCATCGTGTCAAGGCACAAATCCAATCGATCACGCGACGACGACTGGGTGGCATCCCAATACGGGCACGATGTCTCGACACCATCACTGGGGAACGTATCTCGATGCACCATGTGTCGCGGGAACATAAACATTACCGCCGGGCATTGGTAACAGTGCTCCAAGGTTTAGATGGCCGTCAACTGACAACACAACAGGATATTGCCAATGAATTTTTAGAGCATTTCCACCACCTCTATGCCGGTATACTGACAGACCGTCTGGTGGGGGAAGAGATACTGCAACATCTGCAAACGACACTGACAGAGACGGATAAGGCAGCACTTATGGAGCCACTCACAGAAGGCAATATAAAGGTGGCACTCACAAAAGGAGCGGCGCATAAATCACCAGGGCCAGATGGGATGACGCTAGAGTTTTATCGAGAATTCGTGGACATGATGATGCCACAGTTGGTGTCGATGTACAATGAGGCGATGCGTCCGGACATGCGCCTACCATCGGATTATGTGAAGGGCTTTCTTCTTCTTATCCCGAAGATGGCAGGGAGTCGCAGTGTTAATCAATATCGGCCTCTCACTATGCTAAACACCGACTATAAAATCTTTGCACGACTACTAGGGTCTCGTCTCTAGCTGGCGATATCCAGGACAATATCCCCTGATCAGGCTTGCCTAGGGGTGCGAAGCAACATCTCCTCGGCGTTAAGCGAATACCGTGATGTTATCGCCCTTGCGGAAACGTGTAAAATTCGAGCAGCGATGATATCTGTGGACTTCGATCGTGCGTTCGACAGGATAAACCATGACTTCTTGGCGTCAGTCATGAGCCGAATGGCGATTCCACCTGTTTTCATCTCCATCGTTATGAGGCTAATACGCGGGGCTACATCGAAGGTGATTGTAAACGGCCGGGAAGCGGGCTCGATTCCTATTAACAGCTCAGTCCGACAATGGTTCCCACTCTCCATGATGCTGTTTGCGATAACGCTTGAGCCGCTGATGTGTGTTATGAGGCGCTCACTTACTGGGATAGCGCTTAATGTGAACTCTTTCGTTTGTCGCGCATATGCGGACGACCTGATCCTCCTTGTCAGATCAGGACATGAAGTGCGTCAGGCTGTTGAACATCTAGACTCTTACAGGACGGCGGCAGGCAGTGTCGTTAACATGACGAAATCCAAAATTATGCACATTGGACGGGGTCTGGAAGACGTACCGGGATCGTTTCAGACGGTGGTATCGCTGAGATGTCTGGGGATTACATTCACCCGTTCACTACGGCGGTCAGCGGCGGCGAGTTCTCGGCGGCTTCTGCAGAATGTTCGTCTGTCGATACGCAGCAACTCACTGAGAGCCTTTGACATGATCCAACGTGTGGCATACACCAACGTTCACATAGCGTCACGACTGCCCCATTCAGCGCAGATCCTACCAATACCGAAGGGTATTTCCGACCGCCTCATGCCTGCCTTTGTTTACTATGTTAGTACTGGGATGTTATTTAAGATCAAGTATGATACGTTAACGCTACAGTTCCGGAACGGTGGCCTCAACCTCACAAACGTGAGAAACAAAGGTGTGGCGCGTTACATGCGAGCTATGATACGAAATTGGCAACAAAGAAAGCATATCATAACGTCAGCTCTGATAGAAGTACTTGTTACGCCTTCGTACGAACCCCCTATTGCGGTGGGCAATATTTCTCCTTTCCTTGCACACATTGCCTCATTTCTTATTGATTACTGTTATGTTCGTCTGAAAGTACCTTCGACGAGAGTACCCACGACTCGGGAGATCTATAGATGCTTGATGGATCACCTTGGCCGCAATATAATGGAACGTCGAGAACTTGGAGCCACATTTGGTGTGCAGCGCATATTCCATTACTGTCAACAGCAGCGAGATCGATGTGGTATATTCTTATAAACCGTACACTTGTGGCCAGGAGTAAATTACATGCAATTGATATGGTCGATTCTCCTCTTTGCACAAACTGTGGACTGTTAGCAACAGAAGAACATGGTTTAGTGTGTGGCGCAGCGAGGACGTCTGGATGCTGACACGTCGAATACTGGCCTTCCTTCGGCGCACTAACTACACAGAAATCACATCGGATGTACTTTTTCTACCGGAAAAGACCTTTTTTCCCAAACAAAAGACGTATGCGGTCAATTGGATCCCTGGACATGCGACGAAATATTTGTATTCGTACGATATTAAGTCCGTGATGGATTATTGGATGTATTTACAAGAACAACACGAGCTCATACGGAGTCATACGAATTACAGGACTTACTTTTCGAATTTTTTAGGAAGTGTTTTTCACAATCCCCCAGATAGCTGGGGTGTCCGCCCGTGACTAGGATTGACATTTACTTTATTCTTGTTGCAAGAAAAAAAAATAAAAAAAAGAGGGCGGCCTTTGCGTTGATATTATGGTTTCCAAATTGTTTTTGCTGTCTCGTTACTTTTCTTATCCCTAGGACAGCACAGTTGTACGAATAATTATTGTTTGTTTACCCTGCCTTCCTGCCCCCCCCCCAAAAAAAAAGGTTAAGGTGATGGGCTTCTATGCGAAAGGTTGTGAGTTCAAACCTTGTGTGGGGCTTAATATTTTCATTATATATATAAAAAGTGGTCAGCGCGACAGACTGTCTATCCTGAGGGCCCGGGTTCGATTCCCGGCTGGGTCGGAGATTTTCTCCGTTCAGGGACTGGGTGTTATGTTGCCCTAATCATCACCATTTCCTCCCCATCGACGCGCAAGTCGCCGAAGTGGCGTCAAATTGAAGGACTTGCACCCGGCGAACGATCTACCCGACAGAGGCCCTAATCACACGAAATGTTTTTCACTGGTTCTCTGCCAGCAGCTTTTTTTTTTTAATTGAGGGAATAGTCTCGGTGGGAAAGTGGACAGGGCTCATTGTACGAGGCCTGGCCACGATGTCTCTGTCGTCAGACAGGAACATAAGGAAGTGGTAAATGGCCACGGGAGAATATTTACTTATATGTTAACAAAAAAGTAAATCCGATTGTTCCATGACTTGTCTCTGAAAAAAAAGAAAAAAGAACTTCTGGAACACGCATATGGGGCGTCGATCTGCACAGACGGCGTCGCCCCATTTTCAAGGCTCGTCTTCTTGTAATGTTGTATAGATACCGTTATCTATTCAACTCGTTGTGTGAATGTATCAAGTTTATCTCCTGCAATGATGATCCAGCTACGGGGCGGATGGTGGAAGATGCTCCGCAAGAAGTTCAAAGAAATATTGACTGTACTTACGTTGCTTTTCAATAGCACAATGACGATCGTTTAAATAGTTCCAAACATCCATGAGTTCTGTAACGCCACATCCAAATAAATGTCCTCTGATCCACGTGACAGCGCTGTATTTCGTCCTTGGGTGGTGAACAGCATCTGGGTAGAAGAACAATGCAGATAAAATGGTTCAAATGCCTCTAAGCACTATGGGACTTAACATCTGAGGTCGTCAGTTCCCTAGACTTAGAACTACTTAAACCTAACTAACCTAAGGACATCACACATATTCATGCCCGAGGCAGGATTCGAACCTGCGACCGTAGCAGCTGCGCGGTTCGGAATGAAGCGCCTAGAACCACTCGGCCTCAGCGGCCGGAAAAGAATGCACCCGGTCCAGAATGAGATTTTCACTCTGCAGCGGAGTGTGCGTTGATATGAGATTTCTTGGCAGATTAAAACTGTGTGCAGGACCGAGATTCGGTCTCGGGACCTTTGCCTTTCGCTGCCAAGTGCTCTACCAACTGAGCTACCCAAGTACAACTCACGCTCCGTCCTCACAGCTTCACTTCTGCCAGTACCTCGTCTCCCACCTTCCAAGCTTCACACCTTTTTTTTTTTTAAAAAAAAATCTTTATTTCTAACAATATGTTTTTTATACAATAAAACCCACCACCTTATGAATTAGTGGGTCATGATATAATACATTAGTTAGGTACAGCATATACATTTCTAGTTCTAATCTACAGACAGTATTGTTAGTTGAATGGGCAGACCTACTAATTAACAAATCTACTACTACCTAATATTACTGCTTACACTAGTCTCTACTGCCTGCAGCGTTACAAACATGCCAGTAAATATACAAACCTACTTGTGTGCCTTGCTCACCGAGCTAACCCCGGTGAACGCGCCCTGGCACAGGGCAGGCCAATACTTTTATTCGCTGCAGGTTTCTATCTTAATTCCTATTCTAATTTCCTAACCTAATGAACTATTCTAAGTCAAAATCGTTGCGTTGTCAAGTCCGGTATAATCGCCCCTCTCCCCCTATCCTGCACGTGGCGGATTCCAACTTTACCAGTCGACCAGTCCACGCATAGGCGGTACGGGATTGGGGTATTGACTTAGTATGTGATTTCCTTAAGTCTCAAAGCTCTCTCAGATATTGTGTTAGGACCTTTCGTGATACCTCATTTGCCAACTGATTTAGCAGTCGAAAGGTCTCGTCTTGTCTTAATAACATATAAGTGTCATGGTTGGGTAGTTGTTGTCTAAGTGTAGCTGCTACATCATCGAAAAGGGGGCACTCGTAGACCACATGGTCGGGAGTTCCCTCCGATGCACCACAGTCACACGTAGGCGTTGCCCTCTTCCCAAACCGACATAGATACGTCGGGTAAGGCCCATGTCCAGTAAGAAAGTGGAACAAACCCCTAGTTGGTTCAAAATAACCCATGCTCATTCTTTCCCTCACATTCGGCAGGAAGCTGAAAGTTCTTCTGCCGGATTCCTCTGCCTCCCAAACTTCTTGCCATAGCTCTTCACCCCTCTTCCGTATCTCGCCCTTATCCCTAACCCTTACTCCCAAGACTTCTTCTACTTTCTCTATGTCCCCTTTCTTTGCCCAATACCAAGCACCCTGTTCCCTGATTTTGATGTCCAGAGGACAAAGCCCATTATTACTAATAGCCCCCCCCCCCCCCCCCGGAGATGTTCTGTATGCCCCCACAGATCTTAATATCATGTTCCTTTGAACCCTTCTCACCGACATGGCGGGCACAACCCTCGTGAGCCTGTGTGCCCAGACTCCCGCGCCGTAACCCACTATTGATGTTAATATGCTATTGTGATACAATTTGATGAGGTGAGGGGGGAGATGAAATCTTTTATGACCTATGGTGATGAGGTTATTGAGGATTTGCAGAGCTCTTTGTGTCACGGTTTCAATGTGCTTTCCGAAGTTCCACCTTTCATCGATGATGATCCCTAAGTAACGTCCCTCTCGTCGTCAGAGTACTGGTGTGCCCTCAATTCTTACAGTCGGGTTTCTTATTAGCTGTCCCTTTAGTAATAGATAGGTTGATTTGGTCGGTGAGATGGTCATCTTGGTGTTACGGCACCATGATATTAGTTGTGTCATGGCTCTGTCTCTTTTAGGTTCAATATCCTCGCGACTTCGGCCGCCAACCAGTAGAAGGAGGTCATCAGCGTAGGCTATCACCTCTAGCACATCTTCATTCTGTTGTAATGTATTTAAAAGTGGCTCCATGTGGATATCCCAAAATAGGGGACCTAAGTCGGAACCCTGGGGACATCCCTTTGTTATGGGTTTTCCAATCCTCCCGCTAGGGGATGATAGCCAGACCTCCCGATCTACACAATAGCTCCTAAGGCAACCGTATAGCGGCCCTGGGCACTCTTTCTCCCGCAAGCAGGAGAAGAGCGAAGGCCACCACAGGTTGTCAAAGGCGCCACTAATGTCCACCATGATGCCGACGATGTACTTGCACGGGGCCGAACCACAGACCTCGGCCGCCAGGGCGATCGCATCAGATGCGGAACGCCCAGGCCTGAAGCCAAACTGTCTGTTGCTCATCCCGTGCAGCACTCGGTGGGCAGTCAGCCTATCAGCAAGCAGCTTTTCAAGGATTTTCCCGAACACATCCAGAAGGCAGATGGGTCTGTAAGACTTTGCCTCAGCTGGATCTTTATCGGGGCCTTTCTTAATGATTACAACGTTTGCTGCTTTCCAGGTCCTCGGGAATTTGCCTTGCCGAAGGCACTCGTTGTACAGCTGGGTTAAAGGAGCGACCAGTTGTGGGGCAAGAACTGCACCACCTCCGCCACAATGCCGTCTGGCCCGGGGGCTTTCCCTCTCTTTATTGTCTTTATGAGGGCAGCGACCTCCTCCTCCGAGAAAGGGAGGACTGCCTCATCATTTGTATAGTCGTCCAGATCTAAATCCCGCAACCGTCGCTGTTCCTCAGTATCCTCTGTTCTGTCGTCGTCAGGCAACAGGGATCGGAGTAGGACCTCAGCAGTCTCCTGCCATGAGTCCGTCATCCCATCCCCATGCCTGACTGTGGACAGCATCATTGGGGAGCGGATCTTTTCTCTTACTAGTTTGTACGGAATCCCCCACGGATCCAAGGCCAGCTGATTGGTCACGAAAGTCTCCCAACTTCTGACTCGGACCGCTTTTAGTTCTTTCTGAAATCTTTCCTTTGCCTCCCGGTATAACAGTAACCATCTCTGCTTCTCCCACCAGACGACACTGCGCTGGTAGTGCCTCCGCAGCCTTCTGACAGACTGACGCAGCTCCTGCAGCTCAGCAGACCATGGTGTCGGCGAGGCCGCCATGGCCCTCCTCCTAGTTAGCACGGCCGCCTTCATCGCTCTAGTCACTGCACACACCAGTTCCTCAGCTCTGTTGTCAATGTCAATTGGTCTGTCACCATCCGGTAATGGAGGAATGTCACACTCTCTGGCTAAGCGTTCCCAGTTGGCTTTCCTGAAGTTTAACTGCACCTCCCACCCCATGGCCCAGTGGCACTCCCTGCCCCCTAAAGTAAAAGTGATAAGGTTATGATCGCTTGTGGTGGCACTGTCTATCACCTTCCAGTTCTGTATTAGGTTTGCCGCATTTGGCGTGACCAAGGTCACATCGATGTTCGTGCCTTGCCCCCCTCCCGCTGCATAGGTGGGAGAGTTTCCCGGTTTGTTTGCCACCACAAGCTGCTACGACATAATCACTTCTTCCACTTTTCCACCATTTTCGTCCCTTGTGCCACTGTACCATAGGGGGGACTTCGCATTTATGTCAGCAGTTATGACAACTCTCCGTCCCTGCAACGCCATAGCTATTCTTGTTAGATGGTCTAAATGTATGTCAATATCATCTCCATATTGGAAATACGTGTTGATGAGTATTATGGTGCCTGCTGGAGATTGCAGTTCTATGACGTTGCAGTGACTGTTTGAGTACTGCGAAAGTAAGGTTGCCTGTAGTTTTTTATTGGTGATTACCACAGCTGCTTTGGGGGCATCCCCACAGCTGATGACTTGCCATGTGGTGGCCACAAAAGCAATTTTTCCAGCCAGAAAGTAAGGCTCCTGCAAACAGAGTACATCGAGTCTCCTCTCCTCCACTTCCCTACGGAGTTCCTGCATCACAAGTCGACTGTTGTGCGTATTTAGTTGGCTAACAGGTGTCCTAGTCGTCATGGGTAATATGTGTGTACTCGGTCATATGGCCAGGTCTTGTTCGGATCGAAAGTTATTCTTCCATTTGCCAACAATGATTGCACGTAAATATCCTTTAAGTCAAATTTCTCTCCTCGTCTTTCAAACAGTTTCTTTAGCAGTCACGCAGGGCTCCGAAGTCCGTGGGGAGAGTCACCGACTTTAGCTGTATTCTATCTACAGCCTCCATCACCGAGAAGGTTACCTTTCTACCGTTCTCATGTCCAATTCGGACCACATGTCTCAAGGCAGTGGTCAGGGTTGCCGGCTGCTCCAGTCTTGCCAGTCGCATCGTAAATTCGAGGTTTGGGTACACCCTCACCGGATCAACAGGCGGAAGCCTGACAATTGATGTATCAGTGGTGCAACTTACACTCGAACTTGTGACTACATTTTCTTGTGTAGGTGGTTTTTCAGTTTTCTCCTTGGGGGTTGCCACTACCACAGGATGCCCTTGCCGTGGATGGTCTGTTTTCGGCTCAGATCCCCGGCTTCGAGGGGAGGGAGCCATGAGTGGCATAGGAAATTCAGTTTGCTGCCCTTTGTCTACCATGTATGCCTCTGTCTCGACAGCAGTGTCTGCTGTTTCGACTTCTGAGCTCGAAAGCGATCTCAAAAATTCCCTGAACTTGTGAGCCCTCATAGCATCCCTCCTTCTCTTGCTCGGGGATTTTCGCTTTGGCATCCTGTAGGTTGTGTCAGACTCAGCCATAATCAATTCTAGATATTAGGCGTTGTTCTAACATCCTGTATGTAGGGCAACTCCGTCCTGTAGCTCCACATGGTTTTTTCCCTCTACTCTTACAGGGAATACAAACACTGGCAGCCTTGCAGTCCTTTCGTACGTGTCCGTTGTCACCGCACTTGGAGCACGCCGACCCCCTGGTGCAGTGCCTGAGAATGTGGTCCAAGTCCCCACAATTGTGGCAACGAGGTACCACGATGTAATCTCTTACATTAATTGCATGAAACCCGACATATAGTCTGCCCATTCCAGTGATTTGCTTCCACATTTGTGGATTCACCTCGGCCACGTGATGGACAACGTCCCGATCACGGGGTCCTGTTTTGAATTTGAGTTTAAATTTATTATTGAATTCGTCAGCATTCATACTTTCAAAATTTTGTCCCCTTATTGTCTCGCTTAACTCGTCGTTAGTCATGATAGTTGGCACATCGTACAATATCACCAAAGGATTCCTTTTCCGTGGAGGTTCACATTTCATTACTGCATTCAGTTTTTGGTTTTTTAATAGTTTTTCTTTATCTTCCTCTGAGGCTACTTCTACTATTACAGAGTTCTTGCTGGGTTTAACTTTCTTGATTCTTATTTTGTCCTTTACAGGATCTATTGTGGTAGTTAAAAGTTCTTGTAACTTTTTTACACTTGTGTCCTGTCCTGGCAGCGTCGGAAGAAAAACTGCCGTGTCTTGTCTCTTGGCTACCCTGTCGATTGTATCTTTTGTGGTAGTTGGCTTGATGGGCGCTTGCGCAGCCACTGCCGGCCAGGATTTGGCTGGTTGTTTTCGCAGCCTGCTGTTTTCTTTCTCTAATTCCTCTAAACGGCCTTCTAATTTTGTATGGGCAATAGCCCAGGCCGAGAGTTCATTCTTAATAATGGTCAAGGCCGCCTGACTAATCTTACCATTTTTCACATTCTGATCAATCAGCAGGGCGATTCTATTATGCCTCTGTGCGACGGTTTCAATATCAACATCTGCCTGTCCCACCTCGTCTTGTGGAGAGGGATCAGGCACAGCGGAAGCCCTCGAAGGCGCACTCGAATCACTCGTTATAGTTGTCGCCATGATTAACGAGTGATAAAGAAGAAAGTGGGAGCCCGTCTCTTGCCCCGGACCGGCTCCTCTGGCATGGGGGAGGGGGGGGGACTTCTTGCAGCTCGCCCACCGACCTCGCCCCAAGGTCAAGGGCCCTATCGAACTGCCGGGTTCAGCACGCCGTTGCCAGCGCACTGGTCCCCATCGATGGCTCCGTCACCGGCGATTTCACGCGACGCTCCTCGGCAACTGCACCCCGCACTCCGGAGAGGCGGATGCACCTCTCGCCCTTCGCGCCTACTAGCCCGAGTTTCCACCTTACGGCCAAGGACCCACTCCTACTCAGGTGGCGGGCCGGTCCCCCAGACGTTCGGCGGTCTGGACCCAGTTAACCTGGCCCAGGCGATGTCACCACCTCCTGGGTTTGGCAGAACACGCCCCGGCTACCCAGGGGCGCGGCGAAGCACCCTTGCCGACTCGCGCCGCGATCCCACGCCGACAAACGAAGTCGCCGGCATGCAGAGCTCCTGCTGATCTGGGCCCTGCGAACAGAAAGGGACAGATATTCGTCCCTCGACACAGCTCCCCCTGTGCCACGCACCCTTCGCTTTCGCATCGGGTTGGGTCGCAGCTCTCCCTTTTGTCGCAAGGCAGAATGCCGAGCTTAACGTCTGGCACCACGGGAAGGCGGAAAGAGCCACTTGGGAAGGAGAGGCTATAAGAGACACATCACTTCCCCTGTGAGGACTGCCGCGGCACGCCCGTCTGGAAGCGATACGCCCCAGTGCGAGCCTCCGTGCCTTACGGCGCGCCGGCTACGGGCGGGCCCGCGCCGAACGCGCCGTCGAGTGACCGACCTCACGCCAGACAAGCTTCACACCTTGCAAAACTAGCACTCCTGAAAGAAAGGATATTGCGGAGACATGGCTTAGCCACAGCCTGGGGGATGTTTCTCATTCTGGCCGGCCGCGGTGGTCTCACGGTTCTAGGCGCGCAGTCCGGAACCGTGAGACTGCTACGGTCTCAGGTTCGAATCCTGCCTCGGGCATGGATGTGTGTGATGTCCTTAAGTTAGTTAGGTTTAAGTAGTTCTAAGTTCTAGGGGACTGATGACTATAGCAGTTGAGTCCCATAGTGCTCAGATCCATTTGAACCATTTTCTCATTCTGGAAATGTTTCTCATTCTCCGCAATATCCTTTCTTTCTGAAGGGTTAGTTCTACAAGGTTCGCAGGAGAGCTTCTGTGAAGTTTGGAACGTGGGAGACGAGGTACTGGCAGAAGTGAAGCTGTGAGGACAGGGCGTGAGTCGTGCTTGGGTAGCTCAGTTGGTAGAGCACTTGCCCGCGAAAGGCAAAGGTCACGAGTTCGAGTCTCGGTCCGGTACACAGTTTTAATCTGCCAGGAAGTTTCAATGCAGCCGGTGTTTGTCTGCATCATGGACGTTGCAATTCACAGGTAAAGGCATTGACCTGCGTCATACTAAGTTCCAATGCACGGTAGGACAGGTCAGTTCAACGACATTAAGCGACCGGCGGCATCACACCACCCAAAATAGGATAAGGGCACCGGTATCTCAGTAACAGACAACGGGGGGGGGGGGGGGGGGGGAAGGAAATATGGTGCCAGAGCCTCCGTCTGTAAGCCCTGAGGCTGGTCGGGCATCGTCGCCAAAGCTTGAGGTGCTTATTAACGTATAGAGACACTGCTCGATCATGAACATGGACAAGACCAAGTCCGCCCTCTTCTTTAGGAAGAGTGAAGAAGTCGTATCAAACCTTAAATATCATTCCAGCTCTGACAAAGAAACCCAATGCCGCCATGATGCTCCGAGCCATGTGTTTACGCATCGATAGTGTTTGCGCTACATGCGTAATTCATGATATCTGATAGACATTAAAACATTCGGTCCGTTGATGGAGGTCCAAAGCAAGAAGACGATGATCCGCAAGTCCAGCACAGATGTGTTGCAAGAGGCTCCGATAACACTGGGCAATGGAAAGTTTTTTTTGAAAATGTTTTTTACTTTGATAGCTAATCTTTATAGGTTTTTATGCACTGAATCCAAATCTAGCCTTAGTTTTTCTGTATCACCCATAGTTTTCGAGCAATATCCTTTTTACTAAATAGTATAAAAATCCTATGCTGTGCGGTAAACGGGGAAAGTAATGAAACGCTTTGTTACAACATAAGTATGGTTTGTATTTACAGTAAGCTACTTCAAAATTATGTGTGTTAATAGAGGTTTCACTTGTCAGCTAGAATTTGTATTTTCTTTCTCTTTTTTCTTTGAAGTTACTTTAATATCCTTGTGAAACCGCTTTCCTCGCTCGTCACTAACATCTCGTATATTGTCTGGGAAGTAATAAAGGTGACTGTTCAAAAAGTGAACTCTGAGGCTCGTTAAACATCCGAAAGTTTTAAACTTCTTTAACCTTGTAGCTGTAATAGAAACATGTTATCGGTCTTTTTCATGTCGTAAGAACTTTGCAACGACTTGCTTGAATGATACCGAAGTTTCTTTCTCATTTAAGGTCGTTGTTGATTCAAAGTTAACATCAAACATCAATTTTCTAATGTCAGGTCTAACAAAGGCGCATTCTTTTAGTTTAGCTTCTGAAAGGAGTAGAAACTTTTGGCAGTGATATTTAAAACATGGTCCATCTTTAGGCAAAGCCTTTAGTAACTGTTTCATTTGGCCTCACTTCATATGTAGAGGTAGTAGGACTACGTTTTTTGGATATACAAGGTTATTGCGTAGAATGTTCTTCTCACCAGGTTTTAAAGACTCCCTCACAGGCCAGTTCTTTCTGCACCTGTGACGATCCCTAGCCCTAATTCCCATTCACACAACAAACATGGAAATTCATGAGCTGAATAGCCTATTTTATTTAGCACGATTTCTAGGCTTTCATAGCTTTCTTTCATATGTACAGAATGTCCAACAGGTATAGATGCATACATGTCACCACTTTGTAATAAATCAGACATTAAACTAGTTTTGGATGAATCAATAAACAGCCTCCACTCTTCCTTTTTATTTCAATACCAAACTCATTCATCAGACCGGGAAAGTCTGAGCAGTACACTAAATCACGTTCTTGTTGAAAAAACTTGGAAAATTGCTGCTCTCTCTTTCTCTACATGTATATGCCGGTTCCATCTGCCAATAAGTTCTTTACTTTTAATCTAGAGCCAAGCAAATAAGATTTTTCTCTTGTTAAGCCCAGATCCCTAACCAAATCCTTAAGCTCGGTCTGAGTAAACAATTAGGGCTCTAGACTTTCTGTATTACAATGGAATTCATCTTCATCTGGTTCATGTAAATCACACTGTACATCAAAAAATACTTCTGTTGGAATAGAATTTAAACCATCTGTTGCTTCAGGAACCGACAAATCTACACCATGCCCTACTGGTCGGATGGCGGACGGACGGTTAGAGTAGCTTATTACGTCCTTGTTTTTCGAATTATGACCAATAATATCAACACTGCAAAAGTAGCAGTCATCGGAATAATTTCTTGGCTCCCTCCATATTATAGGAACAGCCAATGTAAAGGCTTTTGTATCTCCTTTTTGGAGCATTTTCTCAGATCTTCAACACACACATATCATAACTTATGCGGCGCCCAAGATTTATCTTGATCACCAGGTTTAGGTCCAAAGTATGATAGGTGAACCTTTGTCACAAAGTCTGTAATGTTTCCTTAGTGTCTTTAATCACAAGTTCACCAAAAATATAACAAAAACTGTCAGTAGAGTTGGTACAACAACGATTAGGCACTGTACTAAGCATATATACAGGAAATTGGAAACTGAGTTTAGTTTGACAGTAAACAAAACACCATTTGTTAACAGAAAAATAGAATCGACGTTTTTTTACCAGCAAATGTTTTTCATCAGTACTACCAACGTCATCTACATTCATTACACTTCCTGATTAAATTATTTTGACTATATAAAAGCTGTTAAAGTTTTTAAAAAATCGCTTAATTTAATAAATTTAACTGTAAAATGCGACGAAATGATGGGTGATACAGTTTTTTAAGTATCAGTTTTGGATTTTCCACCCTAATATACGTGAGACTAAGGTATTTACAGAAAAAAGTTTTTCCATCGTTGGCCTGTGTAATTAATGGTCGTCGTGCGTGATATGTCATCCGCGAAGGCGATAGCGAGACAACGGATTTTATCACACAGTCTGAGTAGGGCGACGCTTGCAGGTGCCATCCCAGTGCCAATATGTAATTCCATTGATTTATGCACATTTATACGGCTCCCCGAAGCCCCGAAGCTTCACCATAAGTGGGTAACTAGTTCAAGGCTCTGGGAACATAATGTTCGTCACGAAGAGTTAACAACGGATCATCAGCATACGCAGTGCACCAAAAAACGAAGCCACCAAGGGACAAACACGTGAAGCGGTGTCGCAGACCACACAACAAAGGTTGTAATGCTAAAGCATTCAGTAATGTCGATAATGAGTATGCGTGTTTAACACTTTAGATGTTGCGCCACGTGGGAGACGGAGTACCACCTCGACAAAAGCGCTCGGGTAATGCGTACTCTGAAGAACAGCAGTTAAGTACGTATGACTGACGCGATCAAATGCTTGACTGAAGTCTGTCACAGCCAGCGCTCCCGGTGCGATACGCACCTTAGCAAGGGCTGTCAGGTCCCTGTAGCGGTACAGGGCACCGCCGATTTTATGCGTCCCACCCATCAATGTCTGATCCACTGATAGGACACGAGGTTTCGTACGCTGAATGAGAGCTGCCAGTCGACGTGCGAAAATTTTCATATCACAGTTCAACACAGTTAATGGTCGGTAGGCTGTAATACGTGATCCTCGGTGAGAGATTGGGATGATGATCCCTTCTACAAATGCAGCCGAAAGTGGCACCCCTGGTGGCGTGAGCTCTTGACATATAGCAGTCCAACAGGGCACCAACAGTCTCTGGAATGTCCCATAAAACTCCAATGGTAACTCATCCGGCCCTGGTGACTTGTTGCGTGCCCCTTTTCCTACGGCATCCAACAATTCTTTTTCAGTCACCGGTTCTAGTAGTTCCTATTGGAGTTTCGGAGTAACCATGGCGTGTGTCAAACTAATAACAGTAGTAATGATCCCTAGATTAGATCTCTTCTCCACGTACAAATGAGAATAATGGGTAAAGTATGCATTGCTTACGTCTCTTTGCGTGACGTAACGGATGCCATCTTCTGTCGTCACCTCAGGAATCAATGTCCAGTGCCTGCGCTTTCCTTCCATGGCTATGTGGTACTTGGAGGGCCGTTCGCTGTCGGTTCCAACAGTTTGACGTGTACGAATGATGGTACCTCCCAGGTGTTGACGCGTCGACGTCAAAATCTTCGCTTTTGCACGAGTGACAGTCATCTGGCGGTCCGATGATGGGGGCTTAACGGAACACTCCCTGAGAATTGCGTGGTAGAACTGTGTAGTGCTGCCCCTCCATACCGCAGCTTCTCTACTAAAAGTCTTGAAAGTCCGTCGAAGGCTCGGCTTGGTACAATACAGCCACCACTGTAAAGCAGATGTATACCGGTATGTTCCTCGTCGTCGTGGGCACAGTCTCCCCGTGTCACCCACTGCCGATTGACATTCTGGCGAGGCCATCTGAGTGGTGTTAAATTTACAAGGGCTGCGGCTGCGCCACACTTGATGGCGTCAAAGCGTGATGGTACTGACGTCAGCAATGTGGTCAGTGAACGCTGCTCGCCGCAACTCGGCTGCCGTCACCTGATGCCTGAGAGAGTGGAAGGTATACAGGGTGTTACAAAAAGGTACGACCAAACTTTCAGAAAACATTCCTCACATACAAAGAAAGAAAATTTGTTATGTGGACATGTGTCCGGAAACCCTTACATTCCATGTCAGAGCTCATTTTATTACTTCTCTTCGGAGGCCATGGAATTGGTCCACCTCTACCAATCCATCGCTCACCGAATCTGTTGTTGAGAAGCGTACGAACACTTCGACTGAAATGTGCAGAAACTCCATCGTGCATGAACCACATGTTGTGTCGTACTTGTAAAGGAACATGTTCTAGCAGCACAAGTAGAGTATCCCGTATGAAATCATGATGACGTGTTCCATTGAGCATAGGTGGACGAAACTAAAATGAGGTCTAACATGGAAATTAAGCGTTTCCGCACACATGTCCACATAACATCTTTTCTTTATTTGTGTGTGAGAATGTTTCCTGAAAGTTTGGCCGTACCTTTTTGTAGCACTCTGTATATCCTACCAATTCTACTAGACAAATTTCTTTCACGTGCGTGAAACACTACCAGCATAGATGATGTACCAGATGTCTATCAAACCGAGCTCGCGAATGAGAGCGCTAAGTGGCGGGCATGATGAATGCTGAGGAATTAGGTTCTTGGGACACCGTGTATAATTAAAATCACCATATTATCTATCCAGCCTTGGCATAACTGTGTTAATTCCTCAGTAAAGAATTTCTAATGGTCACGCCGCTTCCTGGTACTGGACGATGCGAAAACTTTGACCAGGTGTATCCCTTAGACCTCCTGGCATACGGTTGGTAATGTATATCGGTGGATACTAACCCTTCTTTGAGAAGTGTTCAGACGCCCTGCACGTGCGATCAGTTTGCACAAAACGCTAGGGCTCGTCCGGGATTTGAACCCGGGACCTCCTGCACCCTAAGCAGGAATCATACCCCTAGACCAACGAGCCATCTGACTAGGCGAATGACTATAATTTCAGTGCACTGGGTCCCTCGATGTGGTCCAGGGTGCTCTGGAAAGTCTCGTGTAGGCTGGCGGGATGGGGGCGCCGAGAATTCCCGCGGTCGGCGGCCTTCCTGGGCTATTGGTACCTTCATGTAGAGCTGCCGCTGGGCTCGAACTCCCTGCTGCTAAGAAAGTGTTTGCTTTTGCTGCTATGACTTGCAATCACGAATGCGGGAAACGCCGCTATCTCGTTAGGGGTGCTACGGCAGACACCCTCTCGAGCACCCCGAAGACTTCTTGAGCCCTCGGCTGTAATGGTTTCCAGGCTGTCAAAAGAACCGTCGCGTGTGCATTCGCGGACGGGAGAGAGGCTGAGGTAATTTCGAGTTAACGGGGATTGACTCTTCACGTGCGCAGTTTCCGTAGTGTAGCGGTTATCACGTCTGCTTCACACGCAGAAGATCCCCGGTTCGATCCCGGGCGGTAACAGTATTTTCCTGAATATGTCGTATTGTACTCCAGTGAGCCACGACATGTGAGGATCTTCTGCATGTACCTTTGTTATGCAAGTAGCGCAATTATTTAATTTTTTAGTTACGATGACAACATCAGCACGAGTTGTCTCTAAGGTATAGCGCACACAAGTAGTTTCCGTGGTGTAGCGGTTATCACGTCTGCCTAACACGCAGAAGGTCCCCGGTTCGATCCCGGGCGGAAACACTTTTTCATCATTAAAAACAAGACATACTAACATGCATCTGCTTCCATCTGTACCCAAAAACCTTCGTAATCGCCTTCACACGTCGGATCAGAGTGTCAATTGCTCACATCAAATATGATATTCATTTGATACTGACGCCGAGCATTTTGCGTCGACTCAGCCACTCACGTGCGATCAGTTTGCACAAAACGCTAGGGCTCGTCCGGGGTTTGAAACCGGGACCTAGTGCACCCGAAGCAGGAATCATACCCCTAGACCAACGAGCGAATGACTATTATTTTCTAGTGAACTGGGTCACTCGATGTGGTCCAGGGTGCTCTGGAAGGTCTCGTGTAGGCTGGCGGGATGGGGGCGGCGCGAATTCCCGCGGTCGGCGGCCTTCCTGGGCTATTGGCACCTTCATGTAGAGCTGCCGCTGGGCTCGCACTCCCTGCTGCTAAGAAAGTGATTGCTTTTGCTGCTATGACTTGCAATCACGACTGCGGGAAACGCCGCTATCTCGTTAGGGGTGCTACGGCAGACACCCTCTCGAGCACCCCGAAGACTTCTTGAGCCCTCGGCAGTAATCGTTTCCAGGCTGTCAAAAGTACCGTCGCGTGTGCATTCGCGGACGGGAGAGAGACTGAGGTAATTTCGAGTGAACGGGGATTGACTCCTCACGTCCGCAGTTTCCGTAGTGTAGCGGTTATCACGTCTGCTTCACACGCAGAAGGTCCCCGGGCGGGAACAGTATTTTCCTGAATATGTCGTATTGTACTCCAGTGAGCCACGACATGTGAGGATCTTCTGCATGTACCTTTGTTATGCAAGTAGCGCATTTATTTAATTTTTTAGTTACGATGACAACATCAGCACGAGTTGTCTCTAAGGCATAGCGCACACATGTAGTTTCCGTAGTGTAGCGGTTATCATGTCTGCTTCACACGCAGAAGGTCCCCGGTTCGATCCCGGGCGGGAACAGTATTTTCCTGAATATGTCGTATTGTACTCCAGTGAGCCACGACATGTGAGGATCTTCTGCATGTACCTTTGTTATGCAAGTAGCGCAATTATTTAATTTTTTTGTTACGATGACAACATCAGCACGAGTTGTCTCTAAGGTATAGCGCACACAAGTAGTTACCGTGGTGTAGCGGTTATCACGTCTGCCTAACACGCAGAAGGTCTCCGGTTCGATCCCGGGCGGAAACACTTTTTCATCATTAAAACCAAGACATACTAACATGCATCTGCTTCCATCCGTACCCAAAAACTTTCGTAATCGCCTTCACACGTCGGATCAGAGTGTCAATTGCTCACATCAAATATGAAATTCATTTGATACTGACGCCGAGCATTTTGCGTCGACTCAGCCACTCACGTGCGATCAGTTTGCACAAAACGCTAGGGCTCGTCCGGGGTTTGAAACCGGGACCTCCTGCACCCGAAGCAGGAATCATACCCCTAGACCAACGAGCCATCTGACATGGCGAATGACTATTATTTCAGTGCACTGGGTCCCTCGATGAGGTCCAGGGTGCTCTGGAAAGTCTCGTGTAGGCTGGCGGGATGGGGGCGGCGCGAATTCCCGCGGTCGGCGGCCTTCCTGGGCTATTGGCACCTTCATGTAGAGCAGCCGCTGGGCTCGCACCCCCTGCTGCTAAGAAAGTGATTGCTTTTGCTGCTATGACTTGCAATCACGACTGCGGGAAACGCCGCTATCTCGTTAGGGGTGCTACGGCAGACACCCTCTCGAGCACCCCGAAGACTTCTTGAGTTCTCGGCAGTAATCGTTTCCAGGCTGTCAAAAGTACCGTCGCGTGTGCATTCGCGGACGGGAGAGAGACTGAGGTAATTTCGAGTGAACGGGGATTGACTCCTCACGTCCGCAGTTTCCGTAGTGTAGCGGTTATCACGTCTGCTTCACACGCAGAAGGTCCCCGGGCGGGAACAGTATTTTCCTGAATATGTCGTATTGTACTCCAGTGAGCCACGACATGTGAGGATCTTCTGCATGTACCTTTGTTATGCAAGTAGCGCATTTATTTAATTTTTTAGTTACGATGACAACATCAGCACGAGTTGTCTCTAAGGCATAGCGCACACAAGTAGTTTCCGTAGTGTAGCGGTTATCACGTCTGCTTCACACGCAGAAGGTCCCCGGTTCGATCCCGGGCGGGAACAGTATTTTCCTGAATATGTCGTATTGTACTCCAGTGAGCCACGACATGTGAGGATCTTCTGCATGTACCTTTGTTATGCAAGTAGCGCAATTATTTAATTTTTTTGTTACGATGACAACATCAGCACGAGTTGTCTCTAAGGTATAGCGCACACAAGTAGTTACCGTGGTGTAGCGGTTATCACGTCTGCCTAACACGCAGAAGGTCTCCGGTTCGATCCCGGGCGGAAACACTTTTTCATCATTAAAACCAAGACATACTAACATGCATCTGCTTCCATCTGTACCCTAAAACTTTCGTAATCGCCTTCACACGTCGGATCAGAGTGTCAATTGCTCACATCAAATATGAAATTCATTTGATACTGACGCCGAGCATTTTGCGTCGACTCAGCCACTCACGTGCGATCAGTTTGCACAAAACGCTAGGGCTCGTCCGGGGTTTGAAACCGGGACCTCCTGCACCCGAAGCAGGAATCATACCCCTAGACCAACGAGCCATCTGACATGGCGAATGACTATTATTTCAGTGCACTGGGTCCCTCGATGAGGTCCAGGGTGCTCTGGAAAGTCTCGTGTTGGCTGGCGGGATGGGGGCGGCGCGAATTCCCGCGGTCGGCGGCCTTCCTGGGCTATTGGCACCTTCATGTAGAGCTGCCGCTGGGCTCGCACCCCCTGCTGCTAAGAAAGTGATTGCTTTTGCTGCTATGACTTGCAATCACGACTGCGGGAAACGCCGCTATCTCGTTAGGGGTGCTACGGCAGACACCCTCTCGAGCACCCCGAAGACTTCTTGAGCCCTCGGCAGTAATCGTTTCCAGGCTGTCAAAAGTACCGTCGCGTGTGCATTCGCGGACGGGAGAGAGACTGAGGTAATTTCGAGTGAACGGGGATTGACTCCTCACGTCCGCAGTTTCCGTAGTGTAGCGGTTATCACGTCTGCTTCACACGCAGAAGGTCCCCGGGCGGGAACAGTATTTTCCTGAATATGTCGTATTGTACTCCAGTGAGCCACGACATGTGAGGATCTTCTGCATGTACCTTTGTTATGCAAGTAGCGCATTTATTTAATTTTTTAGTTACGATGACAACATCAGCACGAGTTGTCTCTAAGGCATAGCGCACACAAGTAGTTTCCGTAGTGTAGCGGTTATCACGTCTGCTTCACACGCAGAAGGTCCCCGGTTCGATCCCGGGTGGGAACAGTATTTTCCTGAATATGTCGTATTGTACTCCAGTGAGCCACGACATGTGAGGATCTTCTGCATGTACCTTTGTTATGCAAGTAGCGCAATTATTTAATTTTTTTGTTACGATGACAACATCAGCACGAGTTGTCTCTAAGGTATAGCGCACACAAGTAGTTACCGTGGTGTAGCGGTTATCACGTCTGCCTAACACGCAGAAGGTCTCCGGTTCGATCCCGGGCGGAAACACTTTTTCATCATTAAAACCAAGACATACTAACATGCATCTGCTTCCATCCGTACCCAAAAACTTTCGTAATCGCCTTCACACGTCGGATCAGAGTGTCAATTGCTCACATCAAATATGAAATTCATTTGATACTGACGCCGAGCATTTTGCGTCGACTCAGCCACTCACGTGCGATCAGTTTGCACAAAACGCTAGGGCTCGTCCGGGGTTTGAAACCGGGACCTCCTGCACCCGAAGCAGCAATCATACCCCTAGACCAACGAGCCATCTGACATGGCGAATAACTATTATTTCAGTGCACTGGGTCCCTCGATGAGGTCCAGGGTGCTCTGGAAAGTCTCGTGTAGGCTGGCGGGATGGGGGCGGCGCGAATTCCCGCGGTCGGCGGCCTTCCTGGGCTATTGGCACCTTCATGTAGAGCTGCCGCTGGGCTCGCACCCCCTGCTGCTAAGAAAGTGATTGCTTTTGCTGCTATGACTTGCAATCACGACTGCGGGAAACGCCGCTATCTCGTTAGGGGTGCTACGGCAGACACCCTTTCGAGCACCCCGAAGACTTCTTGAGCCCTCGGCAGTAATTGTTTCCAGGCTGTCAAAAGTACCGTCGCGTGTGCATTCGCGGACGGGAGAGAGACTGAGGTAATTTCGAGTGAACGGGGATTGACTCCTCACGTCCGCAGTTTCCGTAGTGTAGCGGTTATCACGTCTGCTTCACACGCAGAAGGTCCCCGGGCGGGAACAGTATTTCCCTGAATATGTCGTATTGTACTCCAGTGAGCCACGACATGTGAGGATCTTCTGCATGTACCATTGTTATGCAAGTAGCGCATTTATTTAATTTTTTAGTTACGATGACAACATCAGCACGAGTTGTCTCTAAGGCATAGCGCACACAAGTAGTTTCCGTAGTGTAGCGGTTATCACGTCTGCTTCACACGCAGAAGGTCCCCGGTTCGATCCCGGGCGGGAACAGTATTTTCCTGAATATGTCGTATTGTACTCCAGTGAGCCACGACATGTGAGGATCTTCTGCATGTACCTTTGTTATGCAAGTAGCGCAATTATTTAATTTTTTTGTTACGATGACAACATCAGCACGAGTTGTCTCTAAGGTATAGCGCACACAAGTAGTTACCGTGGTGTAGCGGTTATCACGTCTGCCTAACACGCAGAAGGTCTCCGGTTCGATCCCGGGCGGAAACACTTTTTCATCATTAAAACCAAGACATACTAACATGCATCTGCTTCCATCCGTACCCAAAAACTATCGTAATCGCCTTCACACGTCGGATCAGAGTGTCAATTGCTCACATCAAATATGAAATTCATTTGATACTGACGCCGAGCATTTTGCGTCGACTCAGCCACTCACGTGCGATCAGTTTGCACAAAACGCTAGGGCTCGTCCGGGGTTTGAAACCGGGACCTCCTGCACCCGAAGCAGGAATCATACCCCTAGACCAACGAGCCATCTGACATGGCGAATGACTATTATTTCAGTGCACTGGGTCCCTCGATGAGGTCCAGGGTGCTCTGGAAAGTCTCGTGTAGGCTGGCGGGATGGGGGCGGCGCGAATTCCCGCGGTCGGCGGCCTTCCTGGGCTATTGGCACCTTCATGTAGAGCTGCCGCTGGGCTCGCACCCCCTGCTGCTAAGAAAGTGATTGCTTTTGCTGCTATGACTTGCAATCACGACTGCGGGAAACGCCGCTATCTCGTTAGGGGTGCTACGGCAGACACCCTCTCGAGCACCCCGAAGACTTCTTGAGCCCTCGGCAGTAATCGTTTCCAGGCTGTCAAAAGTACCGTCGCGTGTGCATTCGCGGACGGGAGAGAGACTGAGGTAATTTCGAGTGAACGGGGATTGACTCCTCACGTCCGCAGTTTCCGTAGTGTAGCGGTTATCACGTCTGCTTCACACGCAGAAGGTCCCCGGGCGGGAACAGTATTTTCCTGAATATGTCGTATTGTACTCCAGTGAGCCACGACATGTGAGGATCTTCTGCATGTACCTTTGTTATGCAAGTAGCGCATTTATTTAATTTTTTAGTTACGATGACAACATCAGCACGAGTTGTCTCTAAGGTATAGCGCACACAAGTAGTTTCCGTAGTGTAGCGGTTATCACGTCTGCTTCACACGCAGAAGGTCCCCGGTTCGATCCTGGGCGGGAACAGTATTTTCCTGAATATGTCGTATTGTACTCCAGTGAGCCACGACATGTGAGGATCTTCTGCATGTACCTTTGTTATGCAAGTAGCGCAATTATTTAATTTTTTTGTTACGATGACAACATCAGCACGAGTTGTCTCTAAGGTATAGCGCACACAAGTAGTTACCGTGGTGTAGCGGTTATCACGTCTGCCTAACACGCAGAAGGTCTCCGGTTCGATCCCGGGCGGAAACACTTTTTCATCATTAAAACCAAGACATACTAACATGCATCTGCTTCCATCCGTACCCAAAAACTTTCGTAATCGCCTTCACACGTTGGATCAGAGTGTCAATTGCTCACATCAAATATGAAATTCATTTGATACTGACGCCGAGCATTTTGCGTCGACTCAGCCACTCACGTGCGATCAGTTTGCACAAAACGCTAGGGCTCGTCCGGGGTTTGAAACCGGGACCTCCTGCACCCGAAGCAGGAATCATACCCCTAGACCAACGAGCCATCTGACATGGCGAATGACTATTATTTCAGTGCACTGGGTCCCTCGATGTGGTCCAGGGTGCTCTGGAAAGTCTCGTGTAGGCTGGCGGGATGGGGGCGGCGCGAATTCCCGCGGTCGGCGGCCTTCCAGGGCTATTGGCACCTTCATGTAGAGCTGCCGCTGGGCTCGCACCCCCTGCTGCTAAGAAAGTGATTGCTTTTGCTGCTATGACTTGCAATCACGACTGCGGGAAACGCCGCTATCTCGTTAGGGGTGCTACGGCAGACACCCTCTCGAGCACCCTGAAGACTTCTTGAGCCCTCGGCAGTAATGGTTTCCAGGCTGTCAAAAGTACCGTCGCGTGTGCATTCGCGGACGGGAGAGAGACTGAGGTAATTTCGAGTGAACGGGGATTGACTCCTCACGTCCGCAGTTTCCGTAGTGTAGCGGTTATCACGTCTGCTTCACACGCAGAAGGTCCCCGGGCGGGAACAGTATTTTCCTGAATATGTCGTATTGTACTCCAGTGAGCCACGACATGTGAGGATCTTCTGCATGTACCTTTGTTATGCAAGTAGCGCATTTATTTAATTTTTTAGTTACGATGACAACATCAGCACGAGTTGTCTCTAAGGTATAGCACACAGAAGTAGTTTCCGTAGTGTAGCGGTTATCACGTCTGCTTCTCACGCAGAAGGTTCCCGGTTCGATCCCGGGCGGGAACAGTATTTTCCTGAATATGTCGTATTGTACTCCAGTGAGCCACGACATGTGAGGATCTTCTGCATGTACCTTTGTTATGCAAGTAGCGCATTTATTTAATTTTTTAGTTACGATGACAACATCAGCACGAGTTGTCTCTAAGGTATAGCGCATACAAGTAGTTTCCGTAGTGTAGCGGTTATCACGTCTGCTTCACACGCAGAAGGTCCCCGGGCGGGAACAGTATTTTCCTGAATATGTCGTATTGTACTCCAGTGAGCCACGACATGTGAGGATCTTCTGCATGTACCTTTGTTATGCAAGTAGCGCAATTATTTAATTTTTTTGTTACGATGACAACATCAGCACGAGTTGTCTCTAAGGTATAGCGCACACAAGTAGTTACCGTGGTGTAGCGGTTATCACGTCTGCCTAACACGCAGAAGGTCTCCGGTTCGATCCCGGGCGGAAACACATTTTCATCATTAAAACCAAGACATACTAACATGCATCTGCTTCCATCCGTACCCAAAAACTTTCGTAATCGCCTTCACACGTCGGATCAGAGTGTCAATTGCTCACATCAAATATGAAATTCATTTGATACTGACGCCGAGCATTTTGCGTCGACTCAGCCACTCACGTGCGATCAGTTTGCACAAAACGCTAGGGCTCGTCCGGGGTTTGAAACCGGGACCTCCTGCACCCGAAGCAGGAATCATACCCCTAGACCAACGAGCCATCTGACATGGCGAATAACTATTATTTCAGTGCACTGGGTCCCTCGATGAGGTCCAGGGTGCTCTGGAAAGTCTCGTGTAGGGTGGCGGGATGGGGGCGGCGCGAATTCCCGCGGTCGGCGGCCTTCCTGGGCTATTGGCACCTTCATGTAGAGCTGCCGCTGGGCTCGCACCCCCTGCTGCTAAGAAAGTGATTGCTTTTGCTGCTATGACTTGCAATCACGACTGCGGGAAACGCCGCTATCTCGTTAGGGGTGCTACGGCAGACACCCTCTCGAGCACCCCGAAGACTTCTTGAGCCCTCGGCAGTAATCGTTTCCAGGCTGTCAAAAGTACCGTCGCGTGTGCATTCGCGGACGGGAGAGAGACTGAGGTAATTTCGAGTGAACGGGGATTGACTCCTCACGTCCGCAGTTTCCGTAGTGTAGCGGTTATCACGTCTGCTTCACACGCAGAAGGTCCCCGGGCGGGAACAGTATTTTCCTGAATATGTCGTATTGTACTCCAGTGAGCCACGACATGTGAGGATCTTCTGCATGTACCTTTGTTATGCAAGTAGCGCATTTATTTAATTTTTTAGTTACGATGACAACATCAGCACGAGTTGTCTCTAAGGCATAGCGCACACAAGTAGTTTCCGTAGTGTAGCGGTTATCACGTCTGCTTCACACGCAGAAGGTCCCCGGTTCGATCCCAGGCGGGAACAGTATTTTCATGAATATGTCGTATTGTACTCCAGTGAGCCACGACATGTGAGGATCTTCTGCATGTACCTTTGTTATGCAAGTAGCGCAATTATTTAATTTTTTTGTTACGATGACAACATCAGCACGAGTTGTCTCTAAGGTATAGCGCACACAAGTAGTTACCGTGGTGTAGCGGTTATCACGTCTGCCTAACACGCAGAAGGTCTCTGGTTCGATCCCGGGCGGAAACACTTTTTCATCATTAAAACCAAGACATATTAACATGCATCTGCTTCCATCCGTACCCAAAAACTTTCGTAATCGCCTTCACACGTCGGATCAGAGTGTCAATTGCTCACATCAAATATGAAATTCATTTGATACTGACGCCGAGCATTTTGCGTCGACTCAGCCACTCACGTGCGATCAGTTTGCACAAAACGCTAGGGCTCGTCCGGGGTTTGAAACCGGGACCTCCTGCACCCGAAGCAGGAATCATACCCCTAGACCAACGAGCCATCTGACATGGCGAATGACTATTATTTCAGTGCACTGGGTCCCTCGATGAGGTCCAGGGTGCTCTGGAAAGTCTCGTGTAGGCTGGCGGGATGGGGGCGGCGCGAATTCCCGCGGTCGGCGGCCTTCCTTGGCTATTGGCACCTTCATGTAGAGCTGCCGCTGGGCTCGCACTCCCTGCTGCTAAGAAAGTGATTGCTTTTGCTGCTATGACTTGCAATCACGACTGCGGGAAAAACCGCTATCTCGTTAGGGGTGCTACGGCAGACAAATTCTCGTGCACCCGAAGACTTCTTGAGCCCTCGGCTGTAATGGTTTCCAGGCTGTCAAAAGAACCGTCGCGTGTGCATTCGCGGACGGGAGAGAGACTGAGGTAATTTCGAGTGAACGGGGATTGACTCCTCACGTCCGCAGTTTCCGTAGTGTAGCGGTTATCACGTCTGCTTCACACGCAGAAGGTCCCCGGGCGGGAACAGTATTTTCCTGAATATGTCGTATTGTACTCCAGTGAGCCACGACATGTGAGGATCTTCTGCATGTACCTTTGTTATGCAAGTAGCGCATTTATTTAATTTTTTAGTTACGATGACAACATCAGCACGAGTTGTCTCTAAGGTATAGCGCACACAAGTAGTTTCCGTAGTGTAGCGGTTATCACGTCTGCTTCACACGCAGAAGGTCCCCGGTTCGATCCTGGGCGGGAACAGTATTTTCCTGAATATGTCGTATTGTACTCCAGTGAGCCACGACATGTGAGGATCTTCTGCATGTACCTTTGTTATGCAAGTAGCGCAATTATTTAATTTTTTTGTTACGATGACAACATCAGCACGAGTTGTCTCTAAGGTATAGCGCACACAAGTAGTTACCGTGGTGTAGCGGTTATCACGTCTGCCTAACACGCAGAAGGTCTCCGGTTCGATCCCGGGCGGAAACACTTTTTCATCATTAAAACCAAGACATACTAACATGCATCTGCTTCCATCCGTACCCAAAAGCTTTCGTAATCGCCTTCACACGTCGGATCAGAGTGTCAATTGCTCACATCAAATATGAAATTCATTTGATACTGACGCCGAGCATTTTGCGTCGACTCAGCCACTCACGTGCGATCAGTTTGCACAAAACGCTAGGGCTCGTCCGGGGTTTGAAACCGGGACCTCCTGCACCCGAAGCAGGAATCATACCCCTAGACCAACGAGCCATCTGACATGGCGAATGACTATTATTTCAGTGCACTGGGTCCCTCGATGAGGTCCAGGGTGCTCTGGAAAGTCTCGTGTAGGCTGGCGGGATGGGGGCGGCGCGAATTCCCGCGGTCGGCGGCCTTCCAGGGCTATTGGCACCTTCATGTAGAGCTGCCGCTGGGCTCGCACCCCCTGCTGCTAAGAAAGTGATTGCTTTTGCTGCTATGACTTGCAATCACGACTGCGGGAAACGCCGCTATCTCGTTAGGGGTGCTACGGCAGACACCCTCTCGAGCACCCTGAAGACTTCTTGAGCCCTCGGCAGTAATGGTTTCCAGGCTGTCAAAAGTACCGTCGCGTGTGCATTCGCGGACGGGAGAGAGACTGAGGTAATTTCGAGTGAACGGGGATTGACTCCTCACGTCCGCAGTTTCCGTAGTGTAGCGGTTATCACGTCTGCTTCACACGCAGAAGGTCCCCGGGCGGGAACAGTATTTTCCTGAATATGTCGTATTGTACTCCAGTGAGCCACGACATGTGAGGATCTTCTGCATGTACCTTTGTTATGCAAGTAGCGCATTTATTTAATTTTTTAGTTACGATGACAACATCAGCACGAGTTGTCTCTAAGGTATAGCACACACAAGTAGTTTCCGTAGTGTAGCGGTTATCACGTCTGCTTCTCACGCAGAAGGTTCCCGGTTCGATCCCGGGCGGGAACAGTATTTTCCTGAATATGTCGTATTGTACTCCAGTGAGCCACGACATGTGAGGATCTTCTGCATGTACCTTTGTTATGCAAGTAGCGCATTTATTTAATTTTTTAGTTACGATGACAACATCAGCACGAGTTGTCTCTAAGGTATAGCGCATACAAGTAGTTTCCGTAGTGTAGCGGTTATCACGTCTGCTTCACACGCAGAAGGTCCCCGGGCGGGAACAGTATTTTCCTGAATATGTCGTATTGTACTCCAGTGAGCCACGACATGTGAGGATCTTCTGCATGTACCTTTGTTATGCAAGTAGCGCAATTATTTAATTTTTTTGTTACGATGACAACAACAGCACGAGTTGTCTCTAAGGTATAGCGCACACAAGTAGTTACCGTGGTGTAGCGGTTATCACGTCTGCCTAACACGCAGAAGGTCTCTGGTTCGATCCCGGGCGGAAACACTTTTTCATCATTAAAACCAAGACATATTAACATGCATCTGCTTCCATCCATACCCAAAAACTTTCGTAATCGCCTTCACACGTCGGATCAGAGTGTCAATTGCTCACATCAAATATGAAATTCATTTGATACTGACGCCGAGCATTTTGCGTCGACTCAGCCACTCACGTGCGATCAGTTTGCACAAAACGCTAGGGCTCGTCCGGGGTTTGAAACCGGGACCTCCTGCACCCGAAGCAGGAATCATACCCCTAGACCAACGAGCCATCTGACATGGCGAATGACTATTATTTCAGTGCACTGGGTCCCTCGATGAGGTCCAGGGTGCTCTGGAAAGTCTCGTGTAGGCTGGCGGGATGGGGGCGGCGCGAATTCCCGCGGTCGGCGGCCTTCCTGGGCTATTGGCACCTTCATGTAGAGCTGCCGCTGGGCTCGCACCCCCTGCTGCTAAGAAAGTGATTGCTTTTGCTGCTATGACTTGCAATCACGACTGCGGGAAACGCCGCTATCTCGTTAGGGGTGCTACGGCAGACACCCTCTCGAGCACCCCGAAGACTTCTTGAGCCCTCGGCAGTAATCGTTTCCAGGCTGTCAAAAGTACCGTCGCGTGTGCATTCGCGGACGGGAGAGAGACTGAGGTAATTTCGAGTGAACGGGGATTGACTCCTCACGTCCGCAGTTTCCGTAGTGTAGCGGTTATCACGTCTGCTTCACACGCAGAAGGTCCCCGGGCGGGAACAGTATTTTCCTGAATATGTCGTATTGTACTCCAGTGAGCCACGACATGTGAGGATCTTCTGCATGTACCTTTGTTATGCAAGTAGCGCATTTATTTAATTTTTTAGTTACGATGACAACATCAGCACGAGTTGTCTCTAAGGCATAGCGCACACAAGTAGTTTCCGTAGTGTAGCGGTTATCACGTCTGCTTCACATGCAGAAGGTCCCCGGTTCGATCCCGGGCGGGAACAGTATTTTCCTGAATATGTCGTATTGTACTCCAGTGAGCCACGACATGTGAGGATCTTCTGCATGTACCTTTGTTATGCAAGTAGCGCAATTATTTAATTTTTTTGTTACGATGACAACATCAGCACGAGTTGTCTCTAAGGTATAGCGCATACAAGTAGTTTCCGTAGTGTAGCGGTTATCACGTCTGCTTCACACGCAGAAGGTCCCCGGGCGGGAACAGTATTTTCCTGAATATGTCGTATTGTACTCCAGTGAGCCACGACATGTGAGGATCTTCTGCATGTACCTTTGTTATGCAAGTAGCGCAATTATTTAATTTTTTTGTTACGATGACAACATCAGCACGAGTTGTCTCTAAGGTATAGCGCACACAAGTAGTTACCGTGGTGTAGCGGTTATCACGTCTGCCTAACACGCAGAAGGTCTCCGGTTCGATCCCGGGCGGAAACACTTTTTCATCATTAAAACCAAGACATACTAACATGCATCTGCTTCCATCCGTACCCAAAAGCTTTCGTAATCGCCTTCACACGTCGGATCAGAGTGTCAATTGCTCACATCAAATATGAAATTCATTTGATACTGACGCCGAGCATTTTGCGTCGACTCAGCCACTCACGTGCGATCAGTTTGCACAAAACGCTAGGGCTCGTCCGGGGTTTGAAACCGGGACCTCCTGCACCCGAAGCAGGAATCATACCCCTAGACCAACGAGCCATCTGACATGGCGAATAACTATTATTTCAGTGCACTGGGTCCCTCGATGAGGTCCAGGGTGCTCTGGAAAGTCTCGTGTAGGCTGGCGGGATGGGGGCGGCGCGAATTCCCGCGGTCGGCGGCCTTCCTGGGCTATTGGCACCTTCATGTAGAGCTGCCGCTGGGCTCGCACCCCCTGCTGCTAAGAAAGTGATTGCTTTTGCTGCTATGACTTGCAATCACGACTGCGGGAAACGCCGCTATCTCGTTAGGGGTGCTACGGCAGACACCCTCTCGAGCACCCCGAAGACTTCTTGAGCCCTCGGCAGTAATCGTTTCCAGGCTGTCAAAAGTACCGTCGCGTGTGCATTCGCGGACGGGAGAGAGACTGAGGTAATTTCGAGTGAACGGGGATTGACTCCTCACGTCCGCAGTTTCCGTAGTGTAGCGGTTATCACGTCTGCTTCACACGCAGAAGGTCCCCGGGCGGGAACAGTATTTTCCTGAATATGTCGTATTGTACTCCAGTGAGCCACGACATGTGAGGATCTTCTGCATGTACCTTTGTTATGCAAGTAGCGCATTTATTTAATTTTTTAGTTACGATGACAACATCAGCACGAGTTGTCTCTAAGGCATAGCGCACACAAGTAGTTTCCGTAGTGTAGCGGTTATCACGTCTGCTTCACACGCAGAAGGTCCCCGGTTCGATCCCAGGCGGGAACAGTATTTTCATGAATATGTCGTATTGTACTCCAGTGAGCCACGACATGTGAGGATCTTCTGCATGTACCTTTGTTATGCAAGTAGCGCAATTATTTAATTTTTTTGTTACGATGACAACATCAGCACGAGTTGTCTCTAAGGTATAGCGCACACAAGTAGTTACCGTGGTGTAGTGGTTATCACGTCTGCCTAACACGCAGAAGGTCTCTGGTTCGATCCCGGGCGGAAACACTTTTTCATCATTAAAACCAAGACATATTAACATGCATCTGCTTCCATCCGTACCCAAAAACTTTCGTAATCGCCTTCACACGTCGGATCAGAGTGTCAATTGCTCACATCAAATATGAAATTCATTTGATACTGACGCCGAGCATTTTGCGTCGACTCAGCCACTCACGTGCGATCAGTTTGCACAAAACGCTAGGGCTCGTCCGGGGTTTGAAACCGGGACCTCCTGCACCCGAAGCAGGAATCATACCCCTAGACCAACGAGCCATCTGACATGGCGAATGACTATTATTTCAGTGCACTGGGTCCCTCGATGAGGTCCAGGGTGCTCTGGAAAGTCTCGTGTAGGCTGGCGGGATGGGGGCGGCGCGAATTCCCGCGGTCGGCGGCCTTCCTGGGCTATTGGCACCTTCATGTAGAGCTGCCGCTGGGCTCGCACCCCCTGCTGCTAAGAAAGTGATTGCTTTTGCTGCTATGACTTGCAATCACGACTGCGGGAAACGCCGCTATCTCGTTAGGGGTGCTACGGCAGACACCCTCTCGAGCACCCCGAAGACTTCTTGAGCCCTCGGCAGTAATCGTTTCCAGGCTGTCAAAAGTACCGTCGCGTGTGCATTCGCGGACGGGAGAGAGACTGAGGTAATTTCGAGTGAACGTGGATTGACTCCTCACGTCCGCAGTTTCCGTAGTGTAGCGGTTATCACGTCTGCTTCACACGCAGAAGGTCCCCGGGCGGGAACAGTATTTTCCTGAATATGTCGTATTGTACTCCAGTGAGCCACGACATGTGAGGATCTTCTGCATGTACCTTTGTTATGCAAGTAGCGCATTTATTTAATTTTTTAGTTACGATGACAACATCAGCACGAGTTGTCTCTAAGGTATAGCGCACACAAGTAGTTTCCGTAGTGTAGCGGTTATCACGTCTGCTTCACACGCAGAAGGTCCCCGGTTCGATCCTGGGCGGGAACAGTATTTTCCTGAATATGTCGTATTGTACTCCAGTGAGCCACGACATGTGAGGATCTTCTGCATGTACCTTTGTTATGCAAGTAGCGCAATTATTTAATTTTTTTGTTACGATGACAACATCAGCACGAGTTGTCTCTAAGGTATAGCGCACACAAGTAGTTACCGTGGTGTAGCGGTTATCACGTCTGCCTAACACGCAGAAGGTCTCCGGTTCGATCCCGGGCGGAAACACTTTTTCATCATTAAAACCAAGACATACTAACATGCATCTGCTTCCATCCGTACCCAAAAGCTTTCGTAATCGCCTTCACACGTCGGATCAGAGTGTCAATTGCTCACATCAAATATGAAATTCATTTGATACTGACGCCGAGCATTTTGCGTCGACTCAGCCACTCACGTGCGATCAGTTTGCACAAAACGCTAGGGCTCGTCCGGGGTTTGAAACCGGGACCTCCTGCACCCGAAGCAGGAATCATACCCCTAGACCAACGAGCCATCTAACATGGCGAATGACTATTATTTCAGTGCACTGGGTCCCTCGATGTGGTCCAGGGTGCTCTGGAAAGTCTCGTGTAGGCTGGCGGGATGGGGGCGGCGCGAATTCCCGCGGTCGGCGGCCTTCCAGGGCTATTGGCACCTTCATGTAGAGCTGCCGCTGGGCTCGCACCCCCTGCTGCTAAGAAAGTGATTGCTTTTGCTGCTATGACTTGCAATCACGACTGCGGGAAACGCCGCTATCTCGTTAGGGGTGCTACGGCAGACACCCTCTCGAGCACCCTGAAGACTTCTTGAGCCCTCGGCAGTAATGGTTTCCAGGCTGTCAAAAGTACCGTCGCGTGTGCATTCGCGGACGGGAGAGAGACTGAGGTAATTTCGAGTGAACGGGGATTGACTCCTCACGTCCGCAGTTTCCGTAGTGTAGCGGTTATCACGTCTGCTTCACACGCAGAAGGTCCCCGGGCGGGAACAGTATTTTCCTGAATATGTCGTATTGTACTCCAGTGAGCCACGACATGTGAGGATCTTCTGCATGTACCTTTGTTATGCAAGTAGCGCATTTATTTAATTTTTTAGTTACGATGACAACATCAGCACGAGTTGTCTCTAAGGTATAGCACACACAAGTAGTTTCCGTAGTGTAGCGGTTATCACGTCTGCTTCTCACGCAGAAGGTTCCCGGTTCGATCCCGGGCGGGAACAGTATTTTCCTGAATATGTCGTATTGTACTCCAGTGAGCCACGACATGTGAGGATCTTCTGCATGTACCTTTGTTATGCAAGTAGCGCATTTATTTAATTTTTTAGTTACGATGACAACATCAGCACGAGTTGTCTCTAAGGTATAGCGCATACAAGTAGTTTCCGTAGTGTAGCGGTTATCACGTCTGCTTCACACGCAGAAGGTCCCCGGGCGGGAACAGTATTTTCCTGAATATGTCGTATTGTACTCCAGTGAGCCACGACATGTGAGGATCTTCTGCATGTACCTTTGTTATGCAAGTAGCGCAATTATTTAATTTTTTTGTTACGATGACAACAACAGCACGAGTTGTCTCTAAGGTATAGCGCACACAAGTAGTTACCGTGGTGTAGCGGTTATCACGTCTGCCTAACACGCAGAAGGTCTCTGGTTCGATCCCGGGCGGAAACACTTTTTCATCATTAAAACCAAGACATATTAACATGCATCTGCTTCCATCCATACCCAAAAACTTTCGTAATCGCCTTCACACGTCGGATCAGAGTGTCAATTGCTCACATCAAATATGAAATTCATTTGATACTGACGCCGAGCATTTTGCGTCGACTCAGCCACTCACGTGCGATCAGTTTGCACAAAACGCTAGGGCTCGTCCGGGGTTTGAAACCGGGACCTCCTGCACCCGAAGCAGGAATCATACCCCTAGACCAACGAGCCATCTGACATGGCGAATGACTATTATTTCAGTGCACTGGGTCCCTCGATGAGGTCCAGGGTGCTCTGGAAAGTCTCGTGTAGGCTGGCGGGATGGGGGCGGCGCGAATTCCCGCGGTCGGCGGCCTTCCTGGGCTATTGGCACCTTCATGTAGAGCTGCCGCTGGGCTCGCACCCCCTGCTGCTAAGAAAGTGATTGCTTTTGCTGCTATGACTTGCAATCACGACTGCGGGAAACGCCGCTATCTCGTTAGGGGTGCTACGGCAGACACCCTCTCGAGCACCCCGAAGACTTCTTGAGCCCTCGGCAGTAATCGTTTCCAGGCTGTCAAAAGTACCGTCGCGTGTGCATTCGCGGACGGGAGAGAGACTGAGGTAATTTCGAGTGAACGGGGATTGACTCCTCACGTCCGCAGTTTCCGTAGTGTAGCGGTTATCACGTCTGCTTCACACGCAGAAGGTCCCCGGGCGGGAACAGTATTTTCCTGAATATGTCGTATTGTACTCCAGTGAGCCACGACATGTGAGGATCTTCTGCATGTACCTTTGTTATGCAAGTAGCGCATTTATTTAATTTTTTAGTTACGATGACAACATCAGCACGAGTTGTCTCTAAGGCATAGCGCACACAAGTAGTTTCCGTAGTGTAGCGGTTATCACGTCTGCTTCACACGCAGAAGGTCCCCGGTTCGATCCCGGGCGGGAACAGTATTTTCCTGAATATGTCGTATTGTACTCCAGTGAGCCACGACATGTGAGGATCTTCTGCATGTACCTTTGTTATGCAAGTAGCGCAATTATTTAATTTTTTTGTTACGATGACAACATCAGCACGAGTTGTCTCTAAGGTATAGCGCATACAAGTAGTTTCCGTAGTGTAGCGGTTATCACGTCTGCTTCACACGCAGAAGGTCCCCGGGCGGGAACAGTATTTTCCTGAATATGTCGTATTGTACTCCAGTGAGCCACGACATGTGAGGATCTTCTGCATGTACCTTTGTTATGCAAGTAGCGCAATTATTTAATTTTTTTGTTACGATGACAACATCAGCACGAGTTGTCTCTAAGGTATAGCGCACACAAGTAGTTACCGTGGTGTAGCGGTTATCACGTCTGCCTAACACGCAGAAGGTCTCCGGTTCGATCCCGGGCGGAAACACTTTTTCATCATTAAAACCAAGACATACTAACATGCATCTGCTTCCATCCGTACCCAAAAGCTTTCGTAATCGCCTTCACACGTCGGATCAGAGTGTCAATTGCTCACATCAAATATGAAATTCATTTGATACTGACGCCGAGCATTTTGCGTCGACTCAGCCACTCACGTGCGATCAGTTTGCACAAAACGCTAGGGCTCGTCCGGGGTTTGAAACCGGGACCTCCTGCACCCGAAGCAGGAATCATACCCCTAGACCAACGAGCCATCTGACATGGCGAATGACTATTATTTCAGTGCACTGGGTCCCTCGATGTGGTCCAGGGTGCTCTGGAAAGTCTCGTGTAGGCTGGCGGGATGGGGGCGGCGCGAATTCCCGCGGTCGGCGGCCTTCCAGGGCTATTGGCACCTTCATGTAGAGCTGCCGCTGGGCTCGCACCCCCTGCTGCTAAGAAAGTGATTGCTTTTGCTGCTATGACTTGCAATCACGACTGCGGGAAACGCCGCTATCTCGTTAGGGGTGCTACGGCAGACACCCTCTCGAGCACCCTGAAGACTTCTTGAGCCCTCGGCAGTAATGGTTTCCAGGCTGTCAAAAGTACCGTCGCGTGTGCATTCGCGGACGGGAGAGAGACTGAGGTAATTTCGAGTGAACGGGGATTGACTCCTCACGTCCGCAGTTTCCGTAGTGTAGCGGTTATCACGTCTGCTTCACACGCAGAAGGTCCCCGGGCGGGAACAGTATTTTCCTGAATATGTCGTATTGTACTCCAGTGAGCCACGACATGTGAGGATCTTCTGCATGTACCTTTGTTATGCAAGTAGCGCATTTATTTAATTTTTTAGTTACGATGACAACATCAGCACGAGTTGTCTCTAAGGTATAGCACACACAAGTAGTTTCCGTAGTGTAGCGGTTATCACGTCTGCTTCTCACGCAGAAGGTTCCCGGTTCGATCCCGGGCGGGAACAGTATTTTCCTGAATATGTCGTATTGTACTCCAGTGAGCCACGACATGTGAGGATCTTCTGCATGTACCTTTGTTATGCAAGTAGCGCATTTATTTAATTTTTTAGTTACGATGACAACATCAGCACGAGTTGTCTCTAAGGTATAGCGCATACAAGTAGTTTCCGTAGTGTAGCGGTTATCACGTCTGCTTCACACGCAGAAGGTCCCCGGGCGGGAACAGTATTTTCCTGAATATGTCGTATTGTACTCCAGTGAGCCACGACATGTGAGGATCTTCTGCATGTACCTTTGTTATGCAAGTAGCGCAATTATTTAATTTTTTTGTTACGATGACAACAACAGCACGAGTTGTCTCTAAGGTATAGCGCACACAAGTAGTTACCGTGGTGTAGCGGTTATCACGTCTGCCTAACACGCAGAAGGTCTCTGGTTCGATCCCGGGCGGAAACACTTTTTCATCATTAAAACCAAGACATATTAACATGCATCTGCTTCCATCCATACCCAAAAACTTTCGTAATCGCCTTCACACGTCGGATCAGAGTGTCAATTGCTCACATCAAATATGAAATTCATTTGATACTGACGCCGAGCATTTTGCGTCGACTCAGCCACTCACGTGCGATCAGTTTGCACAAAACGCTAGGGCTCGTCCGGGGTTTGAAACCGGGACCTCCTGCACCCGAAGCAGGAATCATACCCCTAGACCAACGAGCCATCTGACATGGCGAATGACTATTATTTCAGTGCACTGGGTCCCTCGATGAGGTCCAGGGTGCTCTGGAAAGTCTCGTGTAGGCTGGCGGGATGGGGGCGGCGCGAATTCCCGCGGTCGGCGGCCTTCCTGGGCTATTGGCACCTTCATGTAGAGCTGCCGCTGGGCTCGCACCCCCTGCTGCTAAGAAAGTGATTGCTTTTGCTGCTATGACTTGCAATCACGACTGCGGGAAACGCCGCTATCTCGTTAGGGGTGCTACGGCAGACACCCTCTCGAGCACCCCGAAGACTTCTTGAGCCCTCGGCAGTAATCGTTTCCAGGCTGTCAAAAGTACCGTCGCGTGTGCATTCGCGGACGGGAGAGAGACTGAGGTAATTTCGAGTGAACGGGGATTGACTCCTCACGTCCGCAGTTTCCGTAGTGTAGCGGTTATCACGTCTGCTTCACACGCAGAAGGTCCCCGGGCGGGAACAGTATTTTCCTGAATATGTCGTATTGTACTCCAGTGAGCCACGACATGTGAGGATCTTCTGCATGTACCTTTGTTATGCAAGTAGCGCATTTATTTAATTTTTTAGTTACGATGACAACATCAGCACGAGTTGTCTCTAAGGCATAGCGCACACAAGTAGTTTCCGTAGTGTAGCGGTTATCACGTCTGCTTCACACGCAGAAGGTCCCCGGTTCGATCCCGGGCGGGAACAGTATTTTCCTGAATATGTCGTATTGTACTCCAGTGAGCCACGACATGTGAGGATCTTCTGCATGTACCTTTGTTATGCAAGTAGCGCAATTATTTAATTTTTTTGTTACGATGACAACATCAGCACGAGTTGTCTCTAAGGTATAGCGCATACAAGTAGTTTCCGTAGTGTAGCGGTTATCACGTCTGCTTCACACGCAGAAGGTCCCCGGGCGGGAACAGTATTTTCCTGAATATGTCGTATTGTACTCCAGTGAGCCACGACATGTGAGGATCTTCTGCATGTACCTTTGTTATGCAAGTAGCGCAATTATTTAATTTTTTTGTTACGATGACAACATCAGCACGAGTTGTCTCTAAGGTATAGCGCACACAAGTAGTTACCGTGGTGTAGCGGTTATCACGTCTGCCTAACACGCAGAAGGTCTCTGGTTCGATCCCGGGCGGAAACACTTTTTCATCATTAAAACCAAGACATATTAACATGCATCTGCTTCCATCCATACCCAAAAACTTTCGTAATCGCCTTCACACGTCGGATCAGAGTGTCAATTGCTCACATCAAATATGAAATTCATTTGATACTGACGCCGAGCATTTTGCGTCGACTCAGCCACTCACGTGCGATCAGTTTGCACAAAACGCTAGGGCTCGTCCGGGGTTTGAAACCGGGACCTCCTGCACCCGAAGCAGGAATCATACCCCTAGACCAACGAGCCATCTGACATGGCGAATGACTATTATTTCAGTGCACTGGGTCCGTCGATGAGGTCCAGGGTGCTCTGGAAAGTCTCGTGTAGGCTGGCGGGATGGGGGCGGCGCGAATTCCCGCGGTCGGCGGCCTTCCTGGGCTATTGGCACCTTCATGTAGAGCTGCCGCTGGGCTCGCACCCCCTGCTGCTAAGAAAGTGATTGCTTTTGCTGCTATGACTTGCAATCACGACTGCGGGAAACGCCGCTATCTCGTTAGGGGTGCTACGGCAGACACCCTCTCGAGCACCCCGAAGACTTCTTGAGCCCTCGGCAGTAATCGTTTCCAGGCTGTCAAAAGTACCGTCGCGTGTGCATTCGCGGACGGGAGAGAGACTGAGGTAATTTCGAGTGAACGGGGATTGACTCCTCACGTCCGCAGTTTCCGTAGTGTAGCGGTTATCACGTCTGCTTCACACGCAGAAGGTCCCCGGGCGGGAACAGTATTTTCCTGAATATGTCGTATTGTACTCCAGTGAGCCACGACATGTGAGGATCTTCTGCATGTACCTTTGTTATGCAAGTAGCGCATTTATTTAATTTTTTAGTTACGATGACAACATCAGCACGAGTTGTCTCTAAGGTATAGCACACACAAGTAGTTTCCGTAGTGTAGCGGTTATCACGTCTGCTTCTCACGCAGAAGGTTCCCGGTTCGATCCCGGGCGGGAACAGTATTTTCCTGAATATGTCGTATTGTACTCCAGTGAGCCACGACATGTGAGGATCTTCTGCATGTACCTTTGTTATGCAAGTAGCGCAATTATTTAATTTTTTAGTTACGATGACAACATCAGCACGAGTTGTCTCTAAGGTATAGCGCATACAAGTAGTTTCCGTAGTGTAGCGGTTATCACGTCTGCTTCACACGCAGAAGGTCCCCGGGCGGGAACAGTATTTTCCTGAATATGTCGTATTGTACTCCAGTGAGCCACGACATGTGAGGATCTTCTGCATGTACCTTTGTTATGCAAGTAGCGCAATTATTTAATTTTTTTGTTACGATGACAACATCAGCACGAGTTGTCTCTAAGGTATAGCGCACACAAGTAGTTACCGTGGTGTAGCGGTTATCACGTCTGCCTAACGCGCAGAAGGTCTCTGGTTCGATCCCAGGCGGAAACACTTTTTCATCATTAAAACCAAGACATATTAACATGCATCTGCTTCCATCCATACCCAAAAACTTTCGTAATCGCCTTCACACGTCGGATCAGAGTGTCAATTGCTCACATCAAATATGAAATTCATTTGATACTGACGCCGAGCATTTTGCGTCGACTCAGCCACTCACGTGCGATCAGTTTGCACAAAACGCTAGGGCTCGTCCGGGGTTTGAAACCGGGACCTCCTGCACCCGAAGCAGGAATCATACCCCTAGACCAACGAGCCATCTGACATGGCGAATGACTATTATTTCAGTGAACTGGGTCCCTCGATGAGGTCCAGGGTGCTCTGGAAAGTCTCGTGTAGGCTGGCGGGATGGGGGCGGCGCGAATTCCCGCGGTCGGCGGCCTTCCTGGGCTATTGGCACCTTCATGTAGAGCTGCCGCTGGGCTCGCACCCCCTGCTGCTAAGAAAGTGATTGCTTTTGCTGCTATGACTTGCAATCACGACTGCGGGAAACGCCGCTATCTCGTTAGGGGTGCTACGGCAGACACCCTCTCGAGCACCCCGAAGACTTCTTGAGCCCTCGGCAGTAATCGTTTCCAGGCTGTCAAAAGTACCGTCGCGTGTGCATTCGCGGACGGGAGAGAGACTGAGGTAATTTCGAGTGAACGGGGATTGACTCCTCACGTCCGCAGTTTCCGTAGTGTAGCGGTTATCACGTCTGCTTCACACGCAGAAGGTCCCTGGGCGGGAACAGTATTTTCCTGAATATGTCGTATTGTACTCCAGTGAGCCACGACATGTGAGGATCTTCTGCATGTACCTTTGTTATGCAAGTAGCGCATTTATTTAATTTTTTAGTTACGATGACAACATCAGCACGAGTTGTCTCTAAGGCATAGCGCACACAAGTAGTTTCCGTAGTGTAGCGGTTATCACGTCTGCTTCACACGCAGAAGGTCCCCGGTTCGATCCCGGGTGGGAACAGTATTTTCCTGAATATGTCGTATTGTACTCCAGTGAGCCACGACATGTGAGGATCTTCTGCATGTACCTTTGTTATGCAAGTAGCGCAATTATTTAATTTTTTTGTTACGATGACAACATCAGCACGAGTTGTCTCTAAGGTATAGCGCACACAAGTAGTTACCGTGGTGTAGCGGTTATCACGTCTGCCTAACACGCAGAAGGTCTCCGGTTCGATCCCGGGCGGAAACACTTTTTCATCATTAAAACCAAGACATACTAACATGCATCTGCTTCCATCCGTACCCAAAAACTTTCGTAATCGCCTTCACACGTCGGATCAGAGTGTCAATTGCTCACATCAAATATGAAATTCATTTGATACTGACGCCGAGCATTTTGCGTCGACTCAGCCACTCACGTGCGATCAGTTTGCACAAAACGCTAGGGCTCGTCCGGGGTTTGAAACCGGGACCTCCTGCACCAGAAGCAGGAATCATACCCCTAGACCAACGAGCCATCTGACATGGCGAATGACTATTATTTCAGTGCACTGGGTCCCTCGATGTGGTCCAGGGTGCTCTGGAAAGTCACGTGTAGGCTGGCGGGATGGGGGCGGCGCGAATTCCCGCGGTCGGCGGCCTTCCTGGGCTATTGGCACCTTCATGTAGAGCTGCCGCTGGGCTCGCACCCCCTGCTGCTAAGAAAGTGATTGCTTTTGCTGCTATGACTTGCAATCACGACTGCGGGAAACGCCGCTATCTCGTTAGGGGTGCTACGGCAGACACCCTCTCGAGCACCACGAAGACTTCTTGAGCCCTCGGCAGTAATCGTTTCCAGGCTGTCAAAAGAACCGTCGCGTGTGCATTCGCGGACGGGAGAGAGGCTGAGGTAATTTCGAGTGAACGGAGATGGACTCCTCACTTCCGCAGTTTCCGTAGTGTAGCGGTTATCACGTCTGCTTTACACGCAGAAGGTCCCCGGTTCGATCCTGGGCGGGAACAGTGTTTTCCTGAATATGTCGTATTGTACTCCAGTGAGCCACGACATGTGAGGATCTTCTGCATGTACCTTTGTTATGCAAGTAGCGCATTTATTTAATTTTTTAGTTACGATGACAACATCAGCACGAGTTGTCTCTAAGGTAAAGCGCACACAAGTAGTTTCCGTGGTGTAGCCGTTATCACGACTGCCTAACACGCAGAAGGTCCCCGGTTCGATCCCTGGCGGAAACACTTTTTCATCATTAAAAACAAGACATAGTAACATGCATCTGCTTCCATCTGTACCCAAAAACCTTCGTAATCGCCTTCACACGTCGGATCAGAGTGTCAATTGCTCACATCAAATATGAAATTCATTTGATACTGACGCCGAGCATTTTGCGTCGACTAAGCCACTCACGTGCGATCAGTTTGCACAAAACGCTAGGGATCGTCCGGGATTTGAACCCGGGACCTCCTGCACCCAAAGCAGGAATCATACCCCTAGACCAACGAGCCATCTGACGTGGCAAAGGCCTATTATTTCAGTGTACTGGGTCCCTCGATGTGGTCCAGGGTGCTCTGGAAAGTCTCGTGTAGGCTGGCGGGATGGGGGCGGCGCGATTTCCCGCGGTCGGCGGCCTTCCTGGGCTATTGGTACCTTCATGTAGAGCTGCCGCTGGGCTCGCACCCCCTGCTGCTAAGAAAGTGATTGCTTTTGCTGCTATGACTTGCAATCACGACTGCGGGAAACGCCGCTATCTCGTTAGGGGTGCTACGGCAGACACCCTCTCGAGCACCCCGAAGACTTCTTGAGCCCTCGGCTGTAATGGTTTCCAGGCTGTCAAAAGAACCGTCGCGTGTGCATTCGCGGACGGGAGACATGCTGAGGTAATTTCGAGTGAACGGGGATTGACTCCTCACTTCCGCAGTTTCCGTAGTGTAGCGGTTATCAAGTCTGCTTCACACGCAGAAGGTACCCGAGCGGGAACAGTATTTTCCTGAATATGTCGTATTGTACTCCAGTGAGCCACGACATGTGAGGATCTTCTGCATGTACCTTTGTTATGCAAGTAGCGCATTTATTTACTTTTTTAGTTACGATGACAACATCAGCACGAGTTGTCTCTAAGGTATAGTGCACACAAGTAGTTTCCGTGGTGTAGCGGTTATCACGTCTGCCTAACACGCAGAAGGTCCCCGGTTCGATCCCGGGCGGAACCTCTTCTTCATATTTAAAAACAAGACATACTAACATGCATCTGCTTCCATCTGTACCCTAAAACCTTCGTAATCGCCTTCACACGTCGGATCAGAGTGTCAATTGCTCACATCAAATATGAAATTCATTTGATACTGACGCCGAGCATTTTGCGTCGACTAAGCCACTCACGTGCGATCAGTTTGCACAAAACGCTAGGGCTCGTCCGGGATTTGAACCCGGGACCTCCTGCACCCAAAGCAGGAATCATACCCCTAGACCAACGAGCCATCTGACGTGGCAAAGGCCTATTATTTCAGTGCACTGGGTCCCTCGATGTGGCCCAGGGTGCTCTGGAAAGTCTCGTGTAGGCTGGCGGGATGGGGGCGGCGCGAATTTCCGCGGTCGGCGGCCTTCCTCGGCTATTGGTACCTTCATGTAGAGCTGCCGCTGGGCTCGCACCCCCTGCTGCTAAGAAAGTGATTGCTTTTGCTGCTATGACTTGCAATCACGACTGCGGGAAACGCCGCTATCTCGTTAGGGGTGCTACGGCAGACACCCTCTCGAGCACCCCGAAGACTTCTTGAGCCCTCGGCTGTAATGGTTTCCAGGCTGTCGAAAGAACCGTCGCGTGTGCATTCGCGGACGGGAGACAGGCTGAGGTAATTTCGAGTGAACGGGGATTGACTCCTCACTTCCGCAGTTTCCGTAGTGTAGCGGTTATCAAGTCTGCTTCACACGCAGAAGGTCCCCGAGCGGGAACAGTATTTTCCTGAATATGTCGTATTGTACTCCAGTGAGCCACGACATGTGAGGATCTTCTGCATGTACCTTTGTTATGCAAGTAGCGCATTTATTTACTTTTTTAGTTACGATGACAACATCAGCACGAGTTGTCTCTAAGGTATAGTGCACACAAGTAGTTTCCGTGGTGTAGCGGTTATCACGTCTGCCTAACACGCAGAAGGTCCCCGGTTCGATCCCGGGCGGAACCACTTCTTCATATTTAAAAACAAGACATACTAACATGCATCTGCTTCCATCTGTACCCTAAAACCTTCGTAATCGCCTTCACACGTCGGATCAGAGTGTCAATTGCTCACATCAAATATGAAATTCATTTGATACTGACGCCGAGCATTTTGCGTCGACTAAGCCACTCACGTGCGATCAGTTTGCACAAAACGCTAGGGCTCGTCCGGGATTTGAACCCGGGACCTGCTGCACCCAAAGCAGGAATCATACCCCTAGACCAACGAGCCATCTGACGTGGCAAAGGCCTATTATTTCAGTGCACTGGGTCCCTCGATGTGGCCCAGGGTGCTCTGGAAAGTCTCGTGTAGGCTGGCGGGATGGGGGCGGCGCGAATTCCCGCGGTCGGCGGCCTTCCTGGGCTATTGGTACTTTCATGTAGAGCTGCCGCTGGGCTCGCACCCCCTGCTGCTAAGAAAGTGATTGCTTTTGCTGCTATGACTTGCAATCACGACTGCGGGAAACGCCGCTATCTCGTTAGGGGTGCTACGGCAGACACCCTCTCGAGCACCCCGAAGGCTTCTTGAGCCCTCGGCTGTAATGGTTTCCAGGCTGTCAAAAGAACCGTCGCGTGTGCATTCGCGGACGGGAGACAGGCTGAGGTAATTTCGAGTGAACGGGGATTGACTCCTCACTTCCGCAGTTTCCGTAGTGTAGCGGTTATCAAGTCTGCTTCACACGCAGAAGGTCCCCGAGCGGGAACAGTATTTTCCTGAATATGTCGTATTGTACTCCAGTGAGCCACGACATGTGAGGATCTTCTGCATGTACCTTTGTTATGCAAGTAGCGCATTTATTTACTTTTTTAGTTACGATGACAACATCAGCACGAGTTGTCTCTAAGGTATAGTGCACACAAGTAGTTTCCGTGGTGTAGCGGTTATCACGTCTGCCTAACACGCAGAAGGTCCCCGGTTCGATCCCGGGCGGAACCTCTTCTTCATATTTAAAAACAAGACATACTAACATGCATCTGCTTCCATCTGTACCCTAAAACCTTCGTAATCGCCTTCACACGTCGGATCAGAGTGTCAATTGCTCACATCAAATATGAAATTCATTTGATACTGACGCCGAGCATTTTGCGTCGACTAAGCCACTCACGTGCGATCAGTTTGCACAAAACGCTAGGGCTCGTCCGGGATTTGAACCCGGGACCTCCTGCACCCAAAGCAGGAATCATACCCCTAGACCAACGAGCCATCTGACGTGGCAAAGGCCTATTATTTCAGTGCACTGGGTCCCTCGATGTGGCCCAGGGTGCTCTGGAAAGTCTCGTGTAGGCTGGCGGGATGGGGGCGGCGCGAATTTCCGCGGTCGGCGGCCTTCCTCGGCTATTGGTACCTTCATGTAGAGCTGCCGCTGGGCTCGCACCCCCTGCTGCTAAGAAAGTGATTGCTTTTGCTGCTATGACTTGCAATCACGACTGCGGGAAACGCCGCTATCTCGTTAGGGGTGCTACGGCAGACACCCTCTCGAGCACCCCGAAGACTTCTTGAGCCCTCGACTGTAATGGTTTCCAGGCTGTCAAAAGAACCGTCGCGTGTGCATTCGCGGACGGGAGACAGGCTGAGGTAATTTCGAGTGAACGGGGATTGACTCCTCACTTCCGCAGTTTCCGTAGTGTAGCGGTTATCAAGTCTGCTTCACACGCAGAAGGTCCCCGAGCGGGAACAGTATTTTCCTGAATATGTCGTATTGTACTCCAGTGAGCCACGACATGTGAGGATCTTCTGCATGTACCTTTGTTATGCAAGTAGCGCATTTATTTACTTTTTTAGTTACGATGACAACATCAGCACGAGTTGTCTCTAAGGTATAGTGCACACAAGTAGTTTCCGTGGTGTAGCGGTTATCACGTCTGCCTAACACGCAGAAGGTCCCCGGTTCGATCCCGGGCGGAACCACTTCTTCATATTTAAAAACAAGACATACTAACATGCATCTGCTTCCATCTGTACCCTAAAACCTTCGTAATCGCCTTCACACGTCGGATCAGAGTGTCAATTGCTCACATCAAATATGAAATTCATTTGATACTGACGCCGAGCATTTTGCGTCGACTAAGCCACTCACGTGCGATCAGTTTGCACAAAACGCTAGGGCTCGTCCGGGATTTGAACCCGGGACCTGCTGCACCCAAAGCAGGAATCATACCCCTAGACCAACGAGCCATCTGACGTGGCAAAGGCCTATTATTTCAGTGCACTGGGTCCCTCGATGTGGCCCAGGGTGCTCTGGAAAGTCTCGTGTAGGCTGGCGGGATGGGGGCGGCGCGAATTCCCGCGGTCGGCGGCCTTCCTGGGCTATTGGTACTTTCATGTAGAGCTGCCGCTGGGCTCGCACCCCCTGCTGCTAAGAAAGTGATTGCTTTTGCTGCTATGACTTGCAATCACGACTGCGGGAAACGCCGCTATCTCGTTAGGGGTGCTACGGCAGACACCCTCTCGAGCACCCCGAAGGCTTCTTGAGCCCTCGGCTGTAATGGTTTCCAGGCTGTCAAAAGAACCGTCGCGTGTGCATTCGCGGACGGGAGACAGGCTGAGGTAATTTCGAGTGAACGGGGATTGACTCCTCACTTCCGCAGTTTCCGTAGTGTAGCGGTTATCAAGTCTGCTTCACACGCAGAAGGTCCCCGAGCGGGAACAGTATTTTCCTGAATATGTCGTATTGTACTCCAGTGAGCCACGACATGTGAGGATCTTCTGCATGTACCTTTGTTATGCAAGTAGCGCATTTATTTACTTTTTTAGTTACGATGACAACATCAGCACGAGTTGTCTCTAAGGTATAGTGCACACAAGTAGTTTCCGTGGTGTAGCGGTTATCACGTCTGCCTAACACGCAGAAGGTCCCCGGTTCGATCCCGGGCGGAACCTCTTCTTCATATTTAAAAACAAGACATACTAACATGCATCTGCTTCCATCTGTACCCTAAAACCTTCGTAATCGCCTTCACACGTCGGATCAGAGTGTCAATTGCTCACATCAAATATGAAATTCATTTGATACTGACGCCGAGCATTTTGCGTCGACTAAGCCACTCACGTGCGATCAGTTTGCACAAAACGCTAGGGCTCGTCCGGGATTTGAACCCGGGACCTCCTGCACCCAAAGCAGGAATCATACCCCTAGACCAACGAGCCATCTGACGTGGCAAAGGCCTATTATTTCAGTGCACTGGGTCCCTCGATGTGGCCCAGGGTGCTCTGGAAAGTCTCGTGTAGGCTGGCGGGATGGGGGCGGCGCGAATTTCCGCGGTCGGCGGCCTTCCTGGGCTATTGGTACCTTCATGTAGAGCTGCCGCTGGGCTCGCACCCCCTGCTGCTAAGAAAGTGATTGCTTTTGCTGCTATGACTTGCAATCACGACTGCGGGAAACGCCGCTATCTCGTTAGGGGTGCTACGGCAGACACCCTCTCGAGCACCCCGAAGACTTCTTGAGCCCTCGGCTGTAATGGTTTCCAGGCTGTCAAAAGAACCGTCGCGTGTGCATTCGCGGACGGGAGACAGGCTGAGGTAATTTCGAGTGAACGGGGATTGACTCCTCACTTCCGCAGTTTCCGTAGTGTAGCGGTTATCAAGTCTGCTTCACACGCAGAAGGTCCCCGAGCGGGAACAGTATTTTCCTGAATATGTCGTATTGTACTCCAGTGAGCCACGACATGTGAGGATCTTCTGCATGTACCTTTGTTATGCAAGTAGCGCATTTATTTACTTTTTTAGTTACTATGACAACATCAGCACGAGTTGTCTCTAAGGAATAGTGCACACAAGTAGTTTCCGTGGTGTAGCGGTTATCACGTCTGCCTAACACGCAGAAGGTCCCCGGTTCGATCCCGGGCGGAACCACTTCTTCATATTTAAAAACAAGACATACTAACATGCATCTGCTTCCATCTGTACCCTAAAACCTTCGTAATCGCCTTCACACGTCGGATCAGAGTGTCAATTGCTCACATCAAATATGAAATTCATTTGATACTGACGCCGAGCATTTTGCGTCGATTAAGCCACTCACGTGCGATCAGTTTGCACAAAACGCTAGGGCTCGTCCGGGATTTGAACCCGGGACCTCCTGCACCCAAAGCAGGAATCATACCCCTAGACCAACGAGCCATCTGACGTGGCAAAGGCCTATTATTTCAGTGCACTGGGTCCCTCGATGTGGTCCAGGGTGCTCTGGAAAGTCTCGTGTAGGCTGGCGGGATGGGGGAGGCGCGAATTCCCGCGGTCGGCGGCCTTCCTGGGCTATTGGTACCTTCATGTAGAGCTGCCGCTGGGCTCGCACCCCCTGCTGCTAAGAAAGTGATTGCTTTTGCTGCTATGACTTGCAATCACGACTGCGGGAAACGCCGCTATCTCGTTAGGGGTGCTACGGCAGACACCCTCTCGAGCACCCGAAGACTTCTTGAGCCCTCGGCTGTAATGGTTTCCAGGCTGTCAAAAGAACCGTCGCGTGTGCATTCGCGGACGGGAGACAGGCTGAGGTAATTTCGAGTGAACGGGGATTGACTCCTCACTTCCGCAGTTTCCGTAGTGTAGCGGTTATCAAGTCTGCTTCACACGCAGAAGGTCCCCGAGCGGGAACAGTATTTTCCTGAATATGTCGTATTGTACTCCAGTGAGCCACGACATGTGAGGATCTTCTGCATGTACCTTTGTTATGCAAGTAGCGCATTTATTTACTTTTTTAGTTACGATGACAACATCAGCACGAGTTGTCTCTAAGGTATAGTGCACACAAGTAGTTTCCGTGGTGTAGCGGTTATCACGTCTGCCTAACACGCAGAAGGTCCCCGGTTCGATCCCTGGCGGAACCACTTCTTCATATTTAAAAACAAGACATACTAACATGCATCTGCTTCCATCTGTACCCTAAAACCTTCGTAATCGCCTTCACACGTCGGATCAGAGTGTCAATTGCTCACATCAAATATGAAATTCATTTGATACTGACGCCGAGCATTTTGCGTCGACTAAGCCACTCACGTGCGATCAGTTTGCACAAAACGCTAGGGCTCGTCGGGGATTTGAACCCGGGACCTCCTGCACCCAAAGCAGGAATCATACCCCTAGACCAACGAGCCATCTGACGTGGCAAAGGCCTATTATTTCAGTGCACTGGGTCCCTCGATGTGGCCCAGGGTGCTCTGGAAAGTCTCGTGTAGGCTGGCGGGATGGGGGCGGCGCGAATTCCCGCGGTCGGCGGCCTTCCTGGGCTATTGGTACCTTCATGTAGAGCTGCCGCTGGGCTCGCACTCCCTGCTGCTAAGAAAGTGATTGCTTTTGCTGCTATGACTTACAATCACGACTGCGGGAAAAACCGCTATCTCGTTAGGGGTGCTACGGCAGACACCCTCTCGAGCACCCCGAAGACTTCTTGAGCCCTCGGCTGTAATGGTTTCCAGGCTGTCAAAAGAACCGTCGCGTGTGCATTCGCGGACGGGAGAGAGGCTGAGGTAATTTCGAGTGAACGGGGATTGACTCCTCACTTCCGCAGTTTCCGTAGTGTAGCGGTTATCACGTCTGCTTCACACGCAGAAGGTCCCCGAGCGGGAACAGTATTTTCCTGAATATGTCGTATTGTACTCCAGTGAGCCACGACATGTGAGGATCTTCTGCATGTACCTTTGTTATGCAAGTAGCGCATTTATTTTCTTTTTTAGTTACGATGACAACATCAGCACGAGTTGTCTCTAAGGTATAGTGCACACAAGTAGTTTCCGTGGTGTAGCGGTTATCACGTCTGCCTAACACGCAGAAGGTCCCCGGTTCGATCCCGGGCGGAACCACTTCTTCATATTTAAAAACAAGACATACTAACATGCATCTGCTTCCATCTGTACCCTAAAACCTTCGTAATCGCCTTCACACGTCGGATCAGAGTGTCAATTGCTCACATCAAATATGAAATTCATTTGATACTGACGCCGAGCATTTTGCGTCGACTAAGCCACTCACGTGCGATCAGTTTGCACAAAACGCTAGGGCTCGTCCGGGATTTGAACCCGGGACCTCCTGCACCAAAAGCAGGAATCATACCCCTAGACCAACGAGCCATCTGACGTGGCAAAGGCCTATTATTTCAGTGCACTGGGTCCCTCGATGTGGCCCAGGGTGCTCTGGAAAGTCTCGTGTAGGCTGGCGGGATGGGGGCGGCGCGAATTCCCGCGGTCGGCGGCCTTCCTGGGCTATTGGTACCTTCATGTAGAGCTGCCGCTGGGCTTGCACCCCCTGCTGCTAAGAAAGTGATTGCTTTTGCTGCTATGACTTGCAATCACGACTGCGGGAAACGCCACTATCTCGTTAGGGGTGCTACGGCAGACACCCTCTCGAGCACCCCGAAGACTTCTTGAGCCCTCGGCTGTAATGGTTTCCAGGCTGTCAAAAGAACCGTCGCGTGTGCATTCGCGGACGGAGACAGGCTGAGGTAATTTCGAGTGAACGGGGATTGACTCCTCACTTCCGCAGTTTCCGTAGTGTAGCGGTTATCAAATCTGCTTCACACGCAGAAGGTCCCCGAGCGGGAACAGTATTTTCCTGAATATGTCGTATTGTACTCCAGTGAGCCACGACATGTGAGGATCTTCTGCATGTACCTTTGTTATGCAAGTAGCGCATTTATTTACTTTTTTTAGTTACGATGACAACATCAGCACGAGTTGTCTCTAAGGTATAGTGCACACAAGTAGTTGCCGTGGTGTAGCGGTTATCACGTCTGCCTAACACGCAGAAGGTCCCCGGTTCGATCCCGGGCGGAACCACTTCTTCATATTTAAAAACAAGAAATACTAACATGCATCTGCTTCCATCTGTACCCTAAAACCTTCGTAATCGCCTTCACACGTCGGATCAGAGTGTCAATTGCTCACATCAAATATGAAATTCATTTGATACTGACGCCGAGCATTTTGCGTCGACTAAGCCACTCACGTGCGATCAGTTTGCACAAAACGCTAGGGCTCGTCCGGGATTTGAACCCGGGACCTCCTGCACCCAAAGCAGGAGTCATACCCCTAGACCAACGAGCCATCTGACGTGGCAAAGGCCTATTATTTCAGTGCACTGGGACCCTCGATGTGGCCCAGGGTGCTCTGGAAAGTCTCGTGTAGGCTGGCGGGATGGGGGCGGCGCGAATTCCCGCGGTCGGCGGCCTTCCTGGGCTATTGGTACCTTCATGTAGAGCTGCCGCTGGGCTCGCACCCCCTGCTGCTAAGAAAGTGATTGCTTTTGCTGCTATGACTTGCAATCACGACTGCGGGAAACGCCGCTATCTCGTTAGGGGTGCTACGGCAGACACCCTCTCGAGCACCCCGAAGACTTCTTGAGCCCTCGGCAGTAATCGTTTCCAGGCTGTCAAAAGTACCGTCGCATGTGCATTCGCGGACGGGAGAGAGACTGAGGTAATTTCGAGTGAACGGGGATTGACTCCTCACGTCCGCATTTTCCGTAGTGTAGCGGTTATCACGTCTGCTTCACACGCAGAAGGTCCCCGGGCGGGAACAGTATTTTCCTGAATATGTCGTATTGTACTCCAGTGAGCCACGACATGTGAGGATCTTCTGCATGTACCTTTGTTATGCAAGTAGCGCATTTATTTAATTTCTTAGTTACGATGACAACATCAGCACGAGTTGTCTCTAAGGTATAGCGCACACAAGTAGTTTCCGTAGTGTAGCGGTTATCACGTCTGCTTCACACGCAGAAGGTCCCCGGATCGATCCCGGGCGGGAACAGTATTTTTCTGAATATGTCGTATTGTACTCCAGTGAGCCACGACATGTGAGGATCTTCTGCATGTACCTTTGTTATGCAAGTAGCGCATTTATTTACTTTTTTAGTTACGATGACAACATCAGCACGAGTTGTCTCTAAGGTATAGTGCACACAAGTAGTTTCCGTGGTGTAGCGGTTATCACGTCTGCCTAACACGCAGAAGGTCCCCGGTTCGATCCCGGGCGGAACCACTTCTTCATATTTAAAAACAAGACATACTAACATGCATCTGCTTCCATCTGTACCCAAAAACCTTCGTAATCGCCTTCACACGTCGGATCAGAGTGTCAATTGCTCACATCAAATATGAAATTCATTTGATACTGACGCCGAGCATTTTGCGTCGACTAAGCCACTCACGTGCGATCAGTTTGCACAAAACGCTAGGGCTCGTCGGGATTTGAACCCGGGACCTCCTGCACCCAAAGCAGGAAACATACCCCTAGACCAAAGAGCCATCTGACGTGGCAAAGGCCTATTACTTCAGTGCACTGGGTCCCTCGATGTGGCCCAGGGTGCTCTGGAAAGTCTCGTGTTGGCTGGCGGGATGGGGGCGGCGCGAATCCCGCGGTCGGCGGCCTTCCTGGGCTATTGGTACCTTCATGTAGAGCTGCCGCTGGGCTCGCACCCCCTGCTGCTAAGAAAGTGATTGCTTTTGCTGCTATGACTTGCAATCACGACTGCGGGAAACGCCGCTATCTCGTTAGGGGTGCTACGGCAGACACCCTCTCGAGCACCCCGAAGACTTCTTGAGCCCTCGGCTGTAATGGTTTCCAGGCTGTCAAAAGAACCGTCGCGTGTGCATTCGCGGACGGGAGAGAGGCTGAGGTAATTTCGAGTGAACGGGGATTGACTCCTCACTTCCGCAGTTTCCGTAGTGTAGCGGTTATCAAGTCTGCTTCACACGCAGAAGGTCCCCGAGCGGGAACAGTATTTTCCTGAATATGTCGTATTGTACTCCAGTGAGCCACGACATGTGAGGATCTTCTGCATGTACCTTTGTTATGCAAGTAGCGCATTTATTTACTTTTTTAGTTACGATGACAACATCAGCACGAGTTGTCTCTAAGGTATAGTGCACACAAGTAGTTTCTGTGGTGTAGCGGTTATCACGTCTGCCTAACACGCAGAAGGTCCCCGGTTCGATCCCGGGCGGAACCACTTCTTCATATTTAAAAACAAGACATACTAACATGCATCTGCTTCCATCTGTACCCTAAAACCTTCGTAATCGCCTTCACTCGTCGGATCAGAGTGTCAATTGCTCACATCAAATATGAAATTCATTTGATACTGACGCCGAGCATTTTGCGTCGACTAAGCCACTCACGTGCGATCAGTTTGCACAAAACGCTAGGGCTCGTCCGGGATTTGAACCCGGGACCTCCTGCACCCAAAGCAGGAATCATACCCCTAGACCAACGAGCCATCTGACGTGGCAAAGGCCTATTATTTCAGTGCACTGGGTCCCTCGATGTGGCCCAGGGTGCTCTGGAAAGTCTCGTGTAGGCTGGCGGGATGGGGGCGGCGCGAATTCCCGCGGTCGGCGGCCTTCCTGGGCTATTGGTACCTTCATGTAGAGCTGCCGCTGGGCTCGCACCCCCTGCTGCTAAGAAAGTGATTGCTTTTGCTGCTATGACTTGCAATCACGACTGCGGGAAACGCCCCTATCTCGTTAGGGGTGCTACGGCCGACACCTTCTTGAGCACCCCGAAGACTTCTTGAGCCCTCGGCAGTAATCGTTTCCAGGCTGTCAAAAGTACCGTCGCGTGTGCATTCGCGGACGGGAGAGAGACTGAGGTAATTTCGAGTGAACGGGGATTGACTCCTCACGTCCGCAGTTTCCGTAGTGTAGCGGTTATCACGTCTGCTTCACACGCAGAAGGTCCCCGGGCGGGAACAGTATTTTCCTGAATATGTCGTATTGTACTCCAGTGAGCCACGACATGTGAGGATCTTCTGCATGTACCTTTGTTATGCAAGTAGCGCATTTATTTAATTTCTTAGTTACGATGACAACATCAGCACGAGTTGTCTCTAAGGTATAGCGCATACAAGTAGTTTCCGTAGTGTAGCGGTTATCACGTCTGCTTCACACGCAGAAGGTCCCCGGTTCGATCCCGGGCGGGAACAGTATATTTCTGAATATGTCGTATTGTACTCCAGTGAGCCACGACATGTGAGGATCTTCTGCATGTACCTTTGTTATGCAAGTAGCGCATTTATTTACTTTTTTAGTTACGATGACAACATCAGCACGAGTTGTCTCTAAGGTATAGTGCACACAAGTAGTTTCCGTGGTGTAGCGGTTATCACGTCTGCCTAACACGCAGAAGGTCCCCGGTTCGATCCCGGGCGGAACCACTTCTTCATATTTAAAAACAAGACATACTAAAATGCATCTGCTTCCATCTGTACCCAAAAACCTTCGTAATCGCCTTCACACGTCGGATCAGAGTGTCAATTGCTCACATCAAATATGAAATTCATTTGATACTGACGCCGAGCATTTTGCGTCGACTAAGCCACTCACGTGCGATCAGTTTGCACAAAACGCTAGGGCTCGTCGGGATTTGAACCCGGGACCTCCTGCACCCAAAGCAGGAATCATACCCCTAGACCAAAGAGCCATCTGACGTGGCAAAGGCCTATTATTTCAGTGCACTGGGTCCCTCGATGTGGCCCAGGGTGCTCTGGAAAGTCTCGTGTTGGCTGGCGGGATGGGGGCGGCGCGAATCCCGCGGTCGGCGGCCTTCCTGGGCTATTGGTACCTTCATGTAGAGCTGCCGCTGGGCTCGCACCCCCTGCTGCTAAGAAAGTGATTGCTTTTGCTGCTATGACTTGCAATCACGACTGCGGGAAACGCCGCTATCTCGTTAGGGGTGCTACGGCAGACACCCTCTCGAGCACCCCGAAGACTTCTTGAGCCCTCGGCTGTAATGGTTTCCAGGCTGTCAAAAGAACCGTCGCGTGTGCATTCGCGGACGGGAGAGAGGCTGAGGTAATTTCGAGTGAACGGGGATTGACTCCTCACTTCCGCAGTTTCCGTAGTGTAGCGGTTATCAAGTCTGCTTCACACGCAGAAGGTCCCCGAGCGGGAACAGTATTTTCCTGAATATGTCGTATTGTACTCCAGTGAGCCACGACATGTGAGGATCTTCTGCATGTACCTTTGTTATGCAAGTAGCGCATTTATTTACTTTTTTAGTTACGATGACAACATCAGCACGAGTTGTCTCTAAGGTATAGTGCACACAAGTAGTTTCTGTGGTGTAGCGGTTATCACGTCTGCCTAACACGCAGAAGGTCCCCGGTTCGATCCCGGGCGGAACCACTTCTTCATATTTAAAAACAAGACATACTAACATGCATCTGCTTCCATCTGTACCCTAAAACCTTCGTAATCGCCTTCACACGTCGGATCAGAGTGTCAATTGCTCACATCAAATATGAAATTCATTTGATACTGACGCCGAGCATTTTGCGTCGACTAAGCCACTCACGTGCGATCAGTTTGCACAAAACGCTAGGGCTCGTCCGGGATTTGAACCCGGGACCTCCTGCACCCAAAGCAGGAATCATACCCCTAGACCAACGAGCCATCTGACGTGGCAAAGGCCTATTATTTCAGTGCACTGGGTCCCTCGATGTGGCCCAGGGTGCTCTGGAAAGTCTCGTGTAGGCTGGCGGGATGGGGGCGGCGCGAATTCCCGCGGTCGGCGGCCTTCCTGGGCTATTGGTACCTTCATGTAGAGCTGCCGCTGGGCTCGCACCCCCTGCTGCTAAGAAAGTGATTGCTTTTGCTGCTATGACTTGCAATCACGACTGCGGGAAACGCCGCTATCTCGTTAGGGGTGCTACGGCCGACACCCTCTTGAGCACCCCGAAGACTTCTTGAGCCCTCGGCAGTAATCGTTTCCAGGCTGTCAAAAGTACCGTCGCGTGTGCATTCGCGGACGGGAGAGAGACTGAGGTAATTTCGAGTGAACGGGGATTGACTCCTCACGTCCGCAGTTTCCGTAGTGTAGCGGTTATCACGTCTGCTTCACACGCAGAAGGTCCCCGGGCGGGAACAGTATTTTCCTGAATATGACGTATTGTACTCCAGTGAGCCACGACATGTGAGGATCTTCTGCATGTACCTTTGTTATGCAAGTAGCGCATTTATTTAATTTTTTAGTTACGATGACAACATCAGCACGAGTTGTCTCTAAGGTATAGCGCACACAAGTAGTTTCCGTAGTGTAGCGGTTATCACGTCTGCTTCACACGCAGAAGGTCCCCGGTTCGATCCCGGGCGGGAACAGTATTTTCCTAAATATGTCGTATTGTACTCCAGTGAGCCACGACATGTGAGGATCTTCTGCATGTACCTTTGTTATGCAAGTAGCGCATTTATTTACTTTTTTAGTTACGATGACAACATCAGCACGAGTTGTCTCTAAGGTATAGTGCACACAAGTAGTTTCCGTGGTGTAGCGGTTATCACGTCTGCCTAACACGCAGAAGGTCCCCGGTTCGATCCCGGGCGGAACCACTTGTTCATATTTAAAAACAAGACATACTAACATGCATCTGCTTCCATCTGTACCCAAAAACCTTCGTAATCGCCTTCACACGTCGGATCAGAGTGTCAATTGCTCACATCAAATATGAAATTCATTTGATACTGACGCCGAGCATTTTGCGTCGACTAAGCCACTCACGTGCGATCAGTTTGCACAAAACGCTAGGGCTCGTCGGGATTTGAACCCGGGACCTCCTGCACCCAAAGCAGGAATCATACCCCTTTTTTTTTTTTTTTTTTACCGGTGTATTTTTTTTTTTTTTTCATTTTTTATTTTTTGTATAGATATAAGTGAACGAAGACGGCTTAATCCTGCTTCGTAGATTGCTTTCCACAAGACGCACTTGACAGTATCATTGGCCGGTGGCCCGACATGCATTTTGTCCTGTTGCATGCCTTACTTTGAGAGACTCTCCAGTTTATTATAGTGCATGGTTGTCGCGAAAGTGAAAAATAGGGCCTGTCCGGGATTTGAAGCCGGGACCTCCAGCACATAAAGCAGGGTTCATACCCCTTTTTTTTTTTTTTTTTTTCTCTACCACTTTTTTTTATTTTGTTTTTTTTTATGTAAGTCCTTAACCACTTTTTTTTCTTATCCATTTTTTTTTAATTCCGACGCCTTATCCATTTTTTTTTGTTTTTTTTAGTTTTTTTTTTGTTCGTTGTAATTTGTATATTCGTTTGTTTTCTATCCATCTTCTTTGCTCGTTTCTGCTGTCTGTTTTGCGATTTTGTTTCATGCAAAATACACCAAATTTAATATGTCGTAGAAATAACTGCTCCTGGGAAGGACATATTCTTGATCTCATACGTTGCTTTATTCAGAATCACAATGAGACAAATGGAAGTCTTTGCAGTGAGTATAACCTGGACTATAGTACAGGAAAAACGAATTGTTATAACAGATATTCATGTTATCCACGTCCTACTTCATCTCAAGGACGATGTGAAGAAAATTTTGAAATGTTGACTGATACCGGTGCCCATATTGGTTGGTTGTGCGCCAGTGTTGGTGTGAGAGATATACTTGAAAATCTAAGACATTAGGCGCACTGCCGGACAAAATATAGTGGATAAAATGTCCCATAAGCCATAGGTAGCTGTTATGTTTGGCTGCAGGGAAGAGTCGGTAGTCCGGGCGCAGAATGTCGTGGATCTGAATCGCATGAGGCGCAGTCCGGTTGAGCACAGCGAGTTTTTTGCGCGTCCAATTCCAGATGTGCACTTGATCCTTGCAGACAAACAGATGTGCAATAGTCTCAACCATGTGGCACAAGTCGCAGTAGGGACTGGGTGCAAGATTAATCCTGTGCCGCTTTTCTTTCGTCGGAATAGTGTCAGCGACCACGTCATACCATTTGGAGCGGACATCTGTCGGAAGCGTTGGATTATGGATGTTAGCCCAAACGAGGGACCAATTGCAAGCCGGATACTTCTTTTCCAAGGGGCCAGGCAGTGACGGCCGAAGTAAGTGGCGGTACAGTTTTACCGTCGGCTTCTTGAAAAGCTCGTCGTCGAGATAGCTACTTTCAAGGTAATACAGTGCTATATGCTGAAAGTGCGGGCCGACGTGGCCAATGTCCACAGGCGGAGATATATTGCGGGGGCGGGACAGTTGATAGAGCCGCTTCGTGACGGTGTCCTCGCTGGCGGTGAGTATCTGCCATGAGCGTTTCAGATACAGGGCTAGGGCATGAATGCCGGGGTTTTTCAAGCCAAGGCCTCCCATATCGCATGGCAGTGCTGTCGTGGTGAAGGAAACCTTAAAAATATTGAGCTTCCAGACGTACCAGGCGGCCGCCGCTAGGAGTGATCTTGCTACTGTGGGTGGCATAGGTAGGACGGCGGCAACAAATTGTAATTTGGAGAGGGCATAAGAGTTGACGAAAAAGGCTCGCTGCAGACGATCGAGGTGTCGCATGTTCTGGTCGCGCAGGAGTGCTTTTATCGCCTGAATTTTGGGTATCCAATTTTTGTGAGACATGTCCAGAGGCCGGGCCGTAACGTAGAGACCAAGGTGTTTTCTAGTCTGTACACAGGGCAGCCAAGCGTCGCCTGTGATAGGTCGTTCTTGACCAAGCGTTAAGGCGGCGGATTTATTGACGTTTAACATGGCACCACTATCTCTTTGGAATTCCTCAAGAATGCGTTTCGCTGCGGTGACATCGCGAACGCCGTTAAGAAGCACGCTGACATCGTCTGCGTAAGCTTGGACCACAGACTTGATACCATAAAACTGGAATCCAGGGAGGCTATGATGTAGATGGCGCAACAAGGGTTCCATGAGGATCGCATAGAGCGTCGTTGAAAGTGGACAGCCTTGCTTGATACCCCGTGAGAGCTGGACGTACTCCGTCAATGTATTATTGATCAGGAAGCGTGTACGGGTACCACTGATACAGTTGTTGATGAGGTGGATAAAATTAAGACTGAAGCCCATTGATTCCATCACGCCGCTGAGATAGTGATAGTCAGCTCGATCGTAAGCCTTATCGAAGTCAAGAAATGCTATGGCCATAGGAGTGCGGGTGGCCCAGGTGAGGGAGACGAGATCCCGATATAGCGCCAAAATGGTGGACAGCGACCGACCACGGATCGCACTCATTTGGTATGGTCCCAGAAGATAGGGTAACAGCTGCCGTAATCGGGCATTGAGGGCGCGCGTCAGAAGCTTAAAGTCGGCATTGAGCAGAGTAATGGGCCGCAGATCTTTGGTGGTGGTCGGCGTCGGCGTCTTAGGTATTAAAACAGTTAACCCTTCTGTGAAGGCTGGGGGTAGAGCAATCCCACGTAGTACTTCATTGTACATCTCTGTGAGTTCGTCCCCTAATATAGGCCAATATTTGACGTAAAACTCGACAGAGAGCCCGTCCGTGCCCGGAGATTTATTTCGTGGCGCAGCAAGCAGGGCATCCTTCAGTTCTTCTTTGGTAAAGGGAGCAAGCAGGTCCCGATTGAGGTCGTCGGTAATGCAGTACGGCGGGGGTCCAGAATGATACCATTCTCGCACTTTCTCATGTGGTACACCAGCACAGGTGTAAAGTGCAGCAAAGTGGTTGGTAACATGGTTTTTGATGTCTCGCTGTAGGGTATAACAAGCACCGTCTGCATCCTGCAACTTATGAATAAGTTTCCTACGCGCTGCACGTAACTGTTGGACGATATGATGGACTGACGTCTGCTGTTGCGGCAAGTTTGTGGAGTCACGTGCTCGAATCTGGTGGCCGACGGCAGTGCAGCCCGTCAAGGATGTAATCTTGGCTTGGAGTCTGCGTACGTGCGTGATGTTATTAGGCACCTGATGATAATCCCGGTACAATTCTCGCAGGGCACAGAAATAGAATTCAGTGATTTCCTTCTCACCGCGAGCGCGAATCCGGGCGTGGTGCTTGATGCAAGTAATGAGTTTCCCCTTTGCATGAAGCGTCCACCAATCAATCCACGTGGAATACGTGGGCCTGCTTGATGTTACGGAGTGCCAAACTGACCGGATCTCATGCTCTAAAGTGACGTCTTGTAAGAGGCGACAGTTGAGTTGCCATCGTCCGAAGCCTCTATAAACTTTCTGCGGTGAGTGATTAAAGACGATGTGGTAAGCGATATGGTCACTGAAATTAACGGGCCAATATTCGCAAGTTACCACGTCGGCTAAAAGACCGCGTTGCACATATATGCGATCTAACCTGCTGGAAGATGTCTGCGTAAAGTGAGTAAAGGCAACTTCATCTGGGTGTAAGGTCGCCCACGTGTCGACTGACTGCAATTCTTTAACCAGTGTTAGCAGTTCCTGGCTGAAGTTGAAGTTCGGCGTTTGATCGGTGCGGCGCAATACGCAGTTAAAGTCACCACCCATAATAATACGCAGACGCAAGTCGGTGATTAGATTCGCTATCTCTCCCGTGTAAAACTCCCTCCTCGCCGCTCGCGCGTTGGAACCGGAAGGGGCGTACACATTAAGAAGGAGTACATCATGGAACTGTGCGGCAATGCCTCGTCCGGTAGGTAACATGGACAAACAAGAACATTCAATGCCTTCCCGATACAGAATGATCGTACCTGCCTCCGTCCCTATATTGACAATGGCGTCATAACCGGGGACGTCGGCTAGGAGTGGAGTCAGTGCTTCCTGTACGAACAGAATATCTATATCAGCGGCCCGTAAATAATGTCGAAGGCTGTGGATTTTTGCTTGAGAGACAATGCGGTTAACATTTATGGTAGAAATCTTATAGGATTGTCGTGAACGGAGCGATGTGGGATCAGTGGTCATCTGCAGATGAAAACAGGTACGATTTTTATCCCTTCATCAGTCGTCCGCTTCGGAGGTCGTATAAGTCTAGACGTCGCCGTCCGTGGACGCTGCATTGCGCCGAGACGTAAGCAGCGTATCACCAGTTGCCATCGGTTCTTCACGCTCGGGATTGCCAGTCATATCTTCAATATCATCCGCCCAATTATCGACAGACACAGCCGTCGTCGCGCCTGCTGCAGCAGTTCCGGAACCGCATTGCGGGCCGTCACCCTGCACATCTGCAACTTGGGCCGTCCGCGGTGGTGCACTAATATGTGCCCTCCCCGTGTCAAGGTTGGATACATCATCGTCAATATTCATGGGTGAGGCCAACGACGGAAGATAATCTTCGGTCCCCGAAGTGTCATCGCAGATCATGCGGCCCGCGTGTTTGGCCTTTTCACGCAAGGGAGGTGCCGATTGAGCTGCCGCCGGACGAGCGATCCGACGTTTCTTGTGCTTTTTCGGGGAGGACTCACTGACAGAGGCTTCCGCATTCTTTAAAGGAAGAGGAAGAGCCTCTGTCTCTTGCTGGCTGTCAGTAGCAGTAGTGGCCGCCTCCACAACGTCAACCCTGGCTTCCTCACGTGAGGCGTCACGGGGCACCGCGGCTAGTAAGCCAGCGACCGGCAAGGCTTCCTGAGCGGTAGAGATTTCCATAGGTACATCTCCGTCATTCGTAACATCGGCCACACTAAGTCCGACTTCCGCAGCCGACGCAGTGGGTGTATTTGCACGGACCGCCGCTACATAAGTAGTCGGTAATATTGTCGGTTGCGGGGGAGGGCCCAGTTCACCCGCAGGCAGCTGCGTTACACGTCGTTGGATGCACTGTGCCCGGACGTGTCCCGTGGAATTACAGCCTGAACATGTACGAGGCTGTCCCTCATATATGATTATCGCCCTATATCCACAAATCGTTAGGTAGGACGGAATATGCCGTTGCAATTCGATCTTAATTTGCCGCACACCGTTCAAAACAGGGTACTTATGGAACGGGGCCCACTTTTCGGCAATGTTACTGATAATTTTGCCGTAGGACTTAATAGAAGCATTAATTTGTTCAGGCGAGATTTCAAAAGGCAACTCGAAAATCCTGACGGTACGAATACCAAGACCAGCGTGGACAACAGTCACCTCACCAACATTCCCGTCACTGTGTCGAAATTTATAGGTACCGCCACATGAATCGATGATTTTGTCGCACAATTCTGGGTCACGCAATTTGATATAAACTGTGCTACTGACAATAGACAAATGGATACCAATGATATCGGTGGGAGGCAATTTAACGTCTTCACCGAGAAATCGTTCGACTTCGTAATATTTCGGTCGAGAAAAACTTCCATCAAACATAAACTTCAAAGTATCTTTCCGCTCTGGGTGATCCATGTTAGGTTCTATTCGTTACAAACAAGATGTTTGCGCGCCGCAACGGCCCTCGACTCACCACGTGCAGCACCGCAGGCCGCAGCTGAGCATGTAAACAACGCTCCAGGCACGTCCGACCTGCACGACGGCCGCGCCTCGACTGTCTCCCTAGACCAACGAGCCATCTGACGTGGCAAAGGCCTATTATTTCAGTGCACTGGGTCCCTCGATGTGGTCCAGGGTGCTCTGGAAAGTCTCGTGTAGGCTGGCGGGATGGGGGCGGCGCGAATTCCCGCGGTCGGCGGCCTTCCTGGGCTATTGGTACCTTCATGTAGAGCTGCCGCTGGGCTCGCACCCCCTGCTGCTAAGAAAGTGATTGCTTTTGCTGCTATGACTTGCAATCACGACTGCGGGAAACGCCGCTATCTCGTTAGGGGTGCTACGGCAGACACCCTCTCGAGCACCCCGAAGACTTCTTGAGCCCTCGGCTGTAATGGTTTCCAGGCTGTCAAAAGAACCGTCGCGTGTGCATTCGCGGACGGGAGAGAGGCTGAGGTAATTTCGAGTGAACGGGGATTGACTCCTCACTTCCGCAGTTTCCGTAGTGTAGCGGTTATCAAGTCTGCTTCACACGCAGAAGGTCCCCGAGCGGGAACAGTATTTTCCTGAATATGTCGTATTGTACTCCAGTGAGCCACGACATGTGAGGATCTTCTGCATGTACCTTTGTTATGCAAGTAGCGCATTTATTTACTTTTTTAGTTACGATGACAACATCAGCACGAGTTGTCTCTAAGGTATAGTGCACACAAGTAGTTTCCGTGGTGTAGCGGTTATCACGTCTGCCTAACACGCAGAAGGTCCCCGGTTCGATCCCGGGCGGAACCACTTCTTCATATTTAAAAACAAGACATACTAACATGCATCTGCTTCCATCTGTACCCTAAAACCTTCGTAATCGCCTTCACACGTCGGATCAGAGTGTCAATTGCTCACATCAAATATGAAATTCATTTGATACTGACGCCGAGCATTTTGCGTCGACTAAGCCACTCACGTGCGATCAGTTTGCACAAAACGCTAGGGCTCGTCCGGGATTTGAACCCGGGACCTCCTGCACCCAAAGCAGGAATCATACCCCTAGACCAACGAGCCATCTGACGTGGCAAAGGCCTATTATTTCAGTGCACTGGGTCCCTCGATGTGGCCCAGGGTGCTCTGGAAAGTCTCGTGTTGGCTGGCGGGATGGGGGCGGCGCGAATCCCGCGGTCGGCGGCCTTCCTGGGCTATTGGTACCTTCATGTAGAGCTGACGCTGGGCTCGCACCCCCTGCTGCTAAAAAAGTGATTGCTTTTGCTGCTATGACTTGCAATCACGACTGCGGGAAACGCCGCTATCTCGTTAGGGGTGCTACGGCAGACACCCTCTCGAGCACCCCGAAGACTTCTTGAGCCCTCGGCTGTAATGGTTTCCAGGCTGTCAAAAGAACCGTCGCGTGTGCATTCGCGGACGGGAGAGAGGCTGAGGTAATTTCGAGTGAACGGGGATTGACTCCTCACTTCCGCAGTTTCCGTAGTGTAGCGGTTATCAAGTCTGCTTCACACGCAGAAGGTCCCCGAGCGGGAACAGTATTTTCCTGAATATGTCGTATTGTACTCCAGTGAGCCACGACATGTGAGGATCTTCTGCATGTACCTTTGTTATGCAAGTAGCGCATTTATTTACTTTTTTAGTTACGATGACAACATCAGCACGAGTTGTCTCTAAGGTATAGTGCACACAAGTAGTTTCTGTGGTGTAGCGGTTATCACGTCTGCCTAACACGCAGAAGGTCCCCGGTTCGATCCCGGGCGGAACCACTTCTTCATATTTAAAAACAAGACATACTAACATGCATCTGCTTCCATCTGTACCCTAAAACCTTCGTAATCGCCTTCACACGTCGGATCAGAGTGTCAATTGCTCACATCAAATATGAAATTCATTTGATACTGACGCCGAGCATTTTGCGTCGACTAAGCCACTCACGTGCGATCAGTTTGCACAAAACGCTAGGGCTCGTCCGGGATTTGAACCCGGGACCTCCTGCACCCAAAGCAGGAATCATACCCCTAGACCAACGAGCCATCTGACGTGGCAAAGGCCTATTATTTCAGTGCACTGGGTCCCTCGATGTGGTCCAGGGTGCTCTGGAAAGTCTCGTGTAGGCTGGCGGGATGGGGGCGGCGCGAATTCCCGCGGTCGGCGGCCTTCCTGGGCTATTGGTACCTTCATGTAGAGCTGCCGCTGGGCTCGCACCCCCTGCTGCTAAGAAAGTGATTGCTTTTGCTGCTATGACTTGCAATCACGACTGCGGGAAACGCCGCTATCTCGTTAGGGGTGCTACGGCAGACACCGTCTCGAGCACCCCGAAGACTTCTTGAGCCCTCGGCAGTAATCGTTTCCAGGCTGTCAAAAGTACCGTCGCGTGTGCATTCGCGGACGGGAGAGAGACTGAGGTAATTTCGAGTGAACGGGGATTGACTCCTCACGTCCGCAGTTTCCGTAGTGTAGCGGTTATCACGTCTGCTTCACACGCAGAAGGTCCCCGGGCGGGAACAGTATTTTCCTGAATATGACGTATTGTACTCCAGTGAGCCACGACATGTGAGGATCTTCTGCATGTACCTTTGTTATGCAAGTAGCGTATTTATTTAATTTTTTAGTTACGATGACAACATCAGCACGAGTTGTCTCTAAGGTATAGCGCACACAAGTAGTTTCCGTAGTGTAGCGGTTATCACGTCTGCTTCACACGCAGAAGGTCCCCGGTTCGATCCCGGGCGGGAGCAGTATTTTCCTGAATATGTCGTATTGTACTCCAGTGAGCCACGACATGTGAGGATCTTCTGCATGTACCTTTGGTATGCAAGTAGCGCATTTATTTACTTTTTTAGTTACGATGACAACATCAGCACGAGTTGTCTCTAAGGTATAGTGCACACAAGTAGTTTCCGTGGTGTAGCGGTTATCACGTCTGCCTAACACGCAGAAGGTCCCCGGTTCGATCCCGGGCGGAACCACTTCTTAGTATTTAAAAACAAGACATACTAACATGCATCTGCTTCCATCTGTACCCAAAAACCTTCGTAATCGCCTTCACACGTCGGATCAGAGTGTCAATTGCTCACATCAAATATGAAATTCATTTGATACTGACGCCGAGCATTTTGCGTCGACTAAGCCACTCACGTGCGATCAGTTTGCACAAAACGCTAGGGCTCGTCGGGATTTGAACCCGGGACCTCCTGCACCCAAAGCGGGAATCATACCCCTAGACCAACGAGCCATCTGACGTGGCAAAGGCCTATTATTTCAGTGCACTGGGTCCCTCGATGTGGCCCAGGGTGCTCTGGAAAGTCTCGTGTAGGCTGGCGGGATGGGGGCGGCGCGAATTCCCGCGGTCGGCGGCCTTCCTGGGCTATTGGTACCTTCATGTAGAGCTGCCGCTGGGCTCGCACCCCCTGCTGCTAAGAAAGTGATTGCTTTTGCTGCTATGACTTGCAATCACGACTGCGGGAAACGCCGCTATCTCGTTAGGGGTGCTACGGCAGACACCCTCTCGAGCACCCCGAAGACTTCTTGAGCCCTCGGCTGTAATGGTTTCCAGGCTGTCAAAAGAACCGTCGCGTGTGCATTCGTGGACGGGAGAGAGGCTGAGGTAATTTCGAGTGAACGGGGATTGACTCCTCACTTCCGCAGTTTCCGTAGTGTAGCGGTTATCAAGTCTGCTTCACACGCAGAAGGTCCCCGAGCGGGAACAGTATTTTCCTGAATATGTCGTATTGTACTCCAGTGAGCCACGACATGTGAGGATCTTCTGCATGTACCTTTGTTATGCAAGTAGCGCATTTATTTACTTTTTTAGTTACGATGACAACATCAGCACGAGTTGTCTCTAAGGTATAGTGCACACAAGTAGTTTCCGTGGTGTAGCGGTTATCACGTCTGCCTAACACGCAGAAGGTCCCCGGCTCGATCCCGGGCGGAACCACTTCTTCATATTTAAAAACAAGACATACTAACATGCATCTGCTTCCATCTGTACCCTAAAACCTTCGTAATCGCCTTCACACGTCGGATCAGAGTGTCAATTGCTCACATCAAATATGAAATTCATTTGATACTGACGCCGAGCATTTTGCGTCGACTAAGCCACTAACGTGCGATCAGTTTGCACAAAACGCTAGGGCTCGTCCGGGATTTGAACCCGGGACCTCCTGCACCAAAAGCAGGAATCATACCCCTAGACCAACGAGCCATCTGACGTGGCAAAGGCCTATTATTTCAGTGCACTGGGTCCCTCGATGTGGTCCAGGGTGCTCTGGAAAGTCTCGTGTAGGCTGGCGGGATGGGGGCGGCGCGAATTCCCGCGGTCGGCGGCCTTCCTGGGCTATTGGTACCTTCATGTAGAGCTGCCGCTGGGCTCGCACCCCCTGCTGCTAAGAAAGTGATTGCTTTTGCTGCTATGACTTGCAATCACGACTGCGGGAAACGCCGCTATCTCGTTAGGGGTGCTACGGCAGACACCCTCTCGAGCACCCCGAAGACTTCTTGAGCCCTCGGCTGTAATGGTTTCCAGGCTGTCAAAAGAACCGTCGCGTGTGCATTCGCGGACGGGAGAGAGGCTGAGGTAATTTCGAGTGAACGGGGATTGACTCCTCACTTCCGCAGTTTCCGTAGTGTAGCGGTTATCAAGTCTGCTTCACACGCAGAAGGTCCCCGAGCGGGAACAGTATTTTCCTGAATATGTCGTATTGTACTCCAGTGAACCACGACATGTGAGGATCTTCTGCATGTACCTTTGTATGCAAGTAGCGCATTTATTTACTTTTTTAGTTACGATGACAACATCAGCACGAGTTGTCTCTAAGGTATAGTGCACACAAGTAGTTTCCGTGGTGTAGCGGTTATCACGTCTGCCTAACATGCAGAAGGTCCCCGGTTCGATCCCGGGCGGAACCACTTCTTCATATTTAAAAACAAGACATACTAACATGCATCTGCTTCCATCTGTACCCTAAAACCTTCGTAATCGCCTTCACACGTCGGATCAGAGTGTCAATTGCTCACATCAAATATGAAATTCATTTGATACTGACGCCGAGCATTTTGCGTCGACTAAGCCACTCACGTGCGATCAGTTTGCATAAAACGCTAGGGCTCGTCCGGGATTTGAACCCGGGACCTCCTGCACCCAAAGCAGGAATCATACCCCTAAACCAACGAGCCGTCTGACGTGGCAAAGGCCTATTATTTCAGTGCACTGGGTCCCTCGATGTGGCCCAGGGTGCTCTGGAAAGTCTCGTGTAGGCTGGCGGGATGGGGGCGGCGCGAATTCCCGCGGTCGGCGGCCTTCCTGGGCTATTGGTACCTTCATGTAGAGCTGCCGCTGGGCTCGCACCCCCTGCTGCTAAGAAAGTGATTGCTTTTGCTGCTATGACTTGCAACCACGACTGCGGGAAACGCCGCTATCTCGTTAGGGGTGCTACGGCAGACACCCTCTCGAGCACCCCGAAGACTTCTTGAGCCCTCGGCTGTAATGGTTTCCAGGCTGTCAAAAGAACCGTCGCGTGTGCATTCACGGACGGGAGACAGGCTGAGGTAATTTCGAGTGAACGGGGATGGACTCCTCACTTCCGCAGTTTCCGTAGTGTAGCGGTTATCACGTCTGCTTTACACGCAGAAGGTCCCCGAGCGGGAACAGTATTTTCCTGAATATGTCGTATTGTACTCCAGTGAGCCACGACATGTGAGGATCTTCTGCATGTACCTTTGTTATGCAAGTAGCGCATTTATTTAATTTTTTAGTTACGATGACAACATCAGCACGAGTTGTCTCTAAGGTATAGCGCACACAAGTAGTTTCCGTAGTGTAGCGGTTATCACGTCTGCTTCACACGCAGAAGGTCCCCGGTTCGATCCCGGGCGGGAACAGTATTTTCCTGAATATGTCGTATTGTACTCCAGTGAGCCACGACATGTGAGGATCTTCTGCATGTACCTTTGGTATGCAAGTAGCGCATTTATTTACTTTTTTAGTTACGATGACAACATCAGCACGAGTTGTCTCTAAGGTATAGTGCACACAAGTAGTTTCCGTGGTGTAGCGGTTATCACGTCTGCCTAACACGCAGAAGGTCCCCGATTCGATCCCGGGCGGAACCACTTCTTCATATTTAAAAACAAGACATACTAACATGCATCTGCTTCCATCTGTACCCAAAAACTTTCGTAATCGCCATCACACGTCGGATCAGAGTGTCAATTGCTCACATCAAATATGAAATTCATTTGATACTGACGCCGAGCATTTTGCGTCGACTAAGCCACTCACGTGCGATCAGTTTGCACAAAACGCTAGGGCTCGTCGGGATTTGAACCCGGGACCTCCTGCACCCAAAGCGGGAATCATACCCCTAGACCAACGAGCCATCTGACGTGGCAAAGGCCTATTATTTCAGTGCACTGGGTCCCTCGATGTGGCCCAGGGTGCTCTGGAAAGTCTCGTGTAGGCTGGCGGGATGGGGGCGGCGCGAATTCCCGCGGTCGGCGGCCTTCCTGGGCTATTGGTACCTTCATGTAGAGCTGCCGCTGGGCTCGCACCCCCTGCTGCTAAGAAAGTGATTGCTTTTGCTGCTATGACTTGCAATCACGACTGCGGGAAACGCCGCTATCTCGTTAGGGGTGCTACGGCAGACACCCTCTCGAGCACCCCGAAGACTTCTTGAGCCCTCGGCTGTAATGGTTTCCAGGCTGTCAAAAGAACCGTCGCGTGTGCATTCGTGGACGGGAGAGAGGCTGAGGTAATTTCGAGTGAACGGGGATTGACTCCTCACTTCCGCAGTTTCCGTGGTGTAGCGGTTATCAAGTCTGCTTCACACGCAGAAGGTCCCCGAGCGGGAACAGTATTTTCCTGAATATGTCGTATTGTACTCCAGTGAGCCACGACATGTGAGGATCTTCTGCATGTACCTTTGTTATGCAAGTAGCGCATTTATTTACTTTTTTAGTTACGATGACAACATCAGCACGAGTTGTCTCTAAGGTATAGTGCACACAAGTAGTTTCCGTGGTGTAGCGGTTATCACGTCTGCCTAACACGCAGAAGGTCCCCGGTTCGATCCCGGGCGGAGCCACATCTTCATATTTAAAAACAAGACATACTAACATGCATCTGCTTCCATCTGTACCCAAAAACCTTCGTAATCGCCTTCACACGTCGGATCAGAGTGTCAATTGCTCACATCAAATATGAAATTCATTTGATACTGACGCCGAGCACTTTGCGTCGACTAAGCCACTCACGTGCGATCAGTTTGCACAAAACGCTAGGGCTCGTCTGGGATTTGAACCCGGGACCTCCTGCACCAAAAGCAGGAATCATACCCCTAGACCAACGAGCCATCTGACGTGGCAAAGGCCTATTATTTCAGTGCACTGGGTCCCTCGATGTGGCCCAGGGTGCTCTGGAAAGTTTCGTGTTGGCTGGCGGGATGGGGGCGGCGCGAATCCCGCGGTCGGCGGCCTTCCTGGGCTATTGGTAGCTTCATGTAGAGCTGACGCTGGGCTCGCACCCCCTGCTGCTAAGAAAGTGATTGCTTTTGCTGCTATGACTTGCAATCACGACTGCGGGAAACGCCGCTATCTCGTTAGGGGTGCTACGGCAGACACCCTCTCGAGCACCCCGAAGACTTCTTGAGCCCTCGGCTGTAATGGTTTCCAAGCTGTCAAAAGAACCGTCGCGTGTGCATTCGCGGATGGGAGAGAGGCTGAGGTAATTTCGAGTGAACGGGGATTGACTCCTCACTTCCGCAGTTTCCGTAGTGTAGCGGTTATCAAGTCTGCTTCACACGCAGAAGGTCCCCGAGCGGGAACAGTATTTTCCTGAATATGTCGTATTGTACTCCAGTGAGCCACGACATGTGAGGATCTTCTGCATGTACCTTTGTTATGCAAGTAGCGCATTTATTTACTTTTTTAGTTACGATGACAACATCAGCACGAGTTGTCTCTAAGGTATAGTGCACACAAGTAGTTTCCGTGGTGTAGCGGTTATCACGTCTGCCTAACACGCAGAAGGTCCCCGGTTCGATCCCGGGCGGAACCACTTCTTCATATTTAAAAACAAGACATACTAACATGCATCTGCTTCCATCTGTACCCTAAAACCTTCGTAATCGCCTTCACACGTCGGATCAGAGTGTCAATTGCTCACATCAAATATGAAATTCATTTGATACTGACGCCGAGCATTTTGCGTCGACTAAGCCACTCACGTGCGATCAGTTTGCACAAAACGCTAGGGCTCGTCCGGGATTTGAACCCGGGACCTCCTGCACCCAAAGCAGGAATCATACCCCTAAACCAACGAGCCATCTGACGTGGCAAAGGCCTATTATTTCAGTGCACTGGGTCCCTCGATGTGGCCCAGGGTGCTCTGGAAAGTCTCGTGTAGGCTGGCGGGATGGGGGCGGCGCGAATTCCCGCGGTCGGCGGCCTTCCTGGGCTATTGGTACCTTCATGTAGAGCTGCCGCTGGGCTCGCACCCCCTGCTGCTAAGAAAGTGATTGCTTTTGCTGCTATGACTTGCAATCACGACTGCGGGAAACGCCGCTATCTCGTTAGGGGTGCTACGGCAGACACCCTCTCGAGCACCCCGAAGACTTCTTGAGCCCTCGGCTGTAATGGTTTCCAGGCTGTCAAAAGAACCGTCGCGTGTGCATTCGCGGATGGGAGAGAGGCTGAGGTAATTTCGAGTGAACGGGGATGGACTCCTCACTTCCGCAGTTTCCGTAGTGTAGCGGTTATCACGTCTGCTTTACACGCAGAAGGTCCCCGAGCGGGAACAGTATTTTCCTGAATATGTCGTATTGTACTCCAGTGAGCCACGACATGTGAGGATCTTCTGCATGTACCTTTGTTATGCAAGTAGCGCATTTATTTAATTTTTTAGTTACCATGACAACATCAGCACGAGTTGTCTCTAAGGTATAGCGCACACAAGTAGTTTCCGTAGTGTAGCGGTTATCACGTCTGCTTCACACGCAGAAGGTCCCCGGTTCGATCCCGGGCGGGAACAGTATTTTCCTGAATATGTCGTATTGTACTCCAGTGAGCCACGACATGTGAGGATCTTCTGCATGTACCTTTGTTATGCAAGTAGCGCATTTATTTACTTTTTTAGTTACGATGACAACATCAGCACGAGTTGTCTCTAAGGTATAGTGCACACAAGTAGTTTCCGTGGTGTAGCGGTTATCACGTCTGCCTAACACGCAGAAGGTCCCCGGTTCGATCCCGGGCGGAACCACTTCTTCATATTTAAAAACAAGACATACTAACATGCATCTGCTTCCATCTGTACCCAAAAACCTTCGTAATCGCCTTCACACGTCGGATCAGAGTGTCAATTGCTCACATCAAATATGAAATTCATTTGATACTGACGCCGAGCATTTTGCGTCGACTAAGCCACTCACGTGCGATCAGTTTGCACAAAACGCTAGGGCTCGTCGGGATTTGAACCCGGGACCTCCTGCACCCAAAGCGGGAATCATACCCCTAGACCAACGAGCCATCTGACGTGGCAAAGGCCTATTATTTCAGTGCACTGGGTCCCTCGATGTGGCCCAGGGTGCTCTGGAAAGTCTCGTGTAGGCTGGCGGGACGGGGGCGGCGCGAATTCCCGCGGTCGGCGGCCTTCCTGGGTTATTGGTACCTTCATGTAGAGCTGCCGCTGGGCTCGCACCCCCTGCTGCTAAGAAAGTGATTGCTTTTGCTGCTATGACTTGCAATCACGACTGCGGGAAACGCCGCTATCTCGTTAGGGGTGCTACGGCAGACACCCTCTCGAGCACCCCGAAGACTTCTTGAGCCCTCGGCTGTAATGGTTTCCAGGCTGTCAAAAGAACCGTCGCGTGTGCATTCGTGGACGGGAGAGAGGCTGAGGTAATTTCGAGTGAACGGGGATTGACTCCTCACTTCCGCAGTTTCCGTGGTGTAGCGGTTATCAAGTCTGCTTCACACGCAGAAGGTCCCCGAGCGGGAACAGTATTTTCCTGAATATGTCGTATTGTACTCCAGTGAGCCACGACATGTGAGGATCTTCTGCATGTACCTTTGTTATGCAAGTAGCGCATTTATTTACTTTTTTAGTTACGATGACAACATCAGCACGAGTTGTCTCTAAGGTATAGTGCACACAAGTAGTTTCCGTGGTGTAGCGGTTATCACGTCTGCCTAACACGCAGAAGGTCCCCGGTTCGATCCCGGGCGGAACCACTTCTTCATATTTAAAAACAAGACATACTAACATGCATCTGCTTCCATCTGTACCCAAAAACCTTCGTAATCGCCTTCACACGTCGGATCAGAGTGTCAATTGCTCACATCAAATATGAAATTCATTTGATACTGACGCCGAGCATTTTGCGTCGACTAAGCCACTCACGTGCGATCAGTTTGCACAAAACGCTAGGGCTCGTCCGGGATTTGAACCCGGGACCTCCTGCACCAAAAGCAGGAATCATACCCCTAGACCAACGAGCCATCTGACGTGGCAAAGGCCTATTATTTCAGTGCACTGGGTCCCTCGATGTGGCCCAGGGTGCTCTGGAAAGTCTCGTGTTGGCTGGCGGGATGGGGGCGGCGCGAATCCCGCGGTCGGCGGCCTTCCTGGGCTATTGGTACCATCATGTAGAGCTGACGCTGGGCTCGCACCCCCTGCTGCTAGGAAAGTGATTGCTTTTGCTGCTATGACTTGCAATCACGACTGCGGGAAACGCCGCTATCTCGTTAGGGGTGCTACGGCAGACACCCTCTCGAGCACCCCGAAGACTTCTTGAGCCCTCGGCTGTAATGGTTTCCAGGCTGTCAAAAGAACCGTCGCGTGTGCATTCGCGGATGGGAGAGAGGCTGAGGTAATTTCGAGTGAACGGGGATTGAATCCTCACTTCCGCAGTTTCCGTAGTGTAGCGGTTATCAAGTCTGCTTCACACGCAGAAGGTCCCCGAGCGGGAACAGTATTTTCCTGAATATGTCGTATTGTACTCCAGTGAGCCACGACATGTGAGGATCTTCTGCATGTACCTTTGTTATGCAAGTAGCGCATTTATTTACTTTTTTAGTTACGATGACAACATCAGCACGAGTTGTCTCTAAGGTATAGTGCACAAAAGTAGTTTCCGTGGTGTAGCGGTTATCACGTCTGCCTAACACGCAGAAGGTCCCCGGTTCGATCCCGGGCGGAACCACTTCTTCATATTTAAAAACAAGACATACTAACATGCATCTGCTTCCATCTGTACCCTAAAACCTTCGTAATCGCCTTCACACGTCGGATCAGAGTGTCAATTGCTCACATCAAATATGAAATTCATTTGATACTGACGCCGAGCATTTTGCGTCGACTAAGCCACTCACGTGCGATCAGTTTGCACAAAACGCTAGGGCTCGTCCGGGATTTGAACCCGGGACCTGCTGCACCCAAAGCAGGAATCATACCCCTAGACCAACGAGCCATCTGACGTGGCAAAGGCCTATTATTTCAGTGCACTGGGTCCCTCGATGTGGCCCAGGGTGCTCTGGAAAGTCTCGTGTAGGCTGGCGGGATGGGGGCGGCGCGAATTCCCGCGGTCGGCGGCCTTCCTGGGCTATTGGTACCTTCATGTAGAGCTGCCGCTGGGCTCGCACCCCCTGCTGCTAAGAAAGTGATTGCTTTTGCTGCTATGACTTGCAATCACGACTGCGGGAAACGCCGCTATCTCGTTAGGGGTGCTACGGCAGACACCCTCTCGAGCACCCCGAAGACTTCTTGAGCCCTCGGCTGTAATGGTTTCCAGGCTGTCAAAAGAACCGTCGCGTGTGCATTCGCGGATGGGAGAGAGGCTGAGGTAATTTCGAGTGAACGGGGATTGACTCCTCACTTCCGCAGTTTCCGTAGTGTAGCGGTTATCAAGTCTGCTTCACACGCAGAAGGTCCCCGAGCGGGAACAGTATTTTCCTGAATATGTCGTATTGTACTCCAGTGAGCCACGACATGTGAGGATCTTCTGCATGTACCTTTGTTATGCAAGTAGCGCATTTATTTACTTTTTTAGTTACGATGACAACATCAGCACGAGTTGTCTCTAAGGTATAGTGCACACAAGTAGTTTCCGTGGTGTAGCGGTTATCACGTCTGCCTAACACGCAGAAGGTCCCCGGTTCGATCCCGGGCGGAACCACTTCTTCATATTTAAAAACAAGACATACTAACATGCATCTGCTTCCATCTGTACCCTAAAACCTTCGTAATCGCCTTCACACGTCGGATCAGAGTGTCAATTGCTCACATCAAATATGAAATTCATTTGATACTGACGCCGAGCATTTTGCGTCGACTAAGCCACTCACGTGCGATCAGTTTGCACAAAACGCTAGGGCTCGTCCGGGATTTGAACCCGGGACCTCCTGCACCCAAAGCAGGAATCATACCCCTAGACCAAGGAGCCATCTGACGTGGCAAAGGCCTATTATTCCAGTGCACTGGGTCCCTCGATGTGGCCCAGGGTGCTCTGGAAAGTCTCGTGTAGGCTGGCGGGATGGGGGCGGCGCGAATTCCCGCGGTCGGCGGCCTTCCTGGGCTATTGGTACCTTCATGTAGAGCTGCCGCTGGGCTCGCACCCCCTGCTGCTAAGAAAGTGATTGCTTTTGCTGCTATGACTTGCAATCACGACTGCGGGAAACGCCGCTATCTCGTTAGGGGTGCTACGGCAGACACCCTCTCGAGCACCCCGAAGACTTCTTGAGCCCTCGGCTGTAATGGTTTCCAGGCTGTCAAAAGAACCGTCGCGTGTGCATTCGCGGATGGGAGAGAGGCTGAGGTAATTTCGAGTGAACGGGGATTGACTCCTCACTTCCGCAGTTTCCGTAGTGTAGCGGTTATCAAGTCTGCTTCACACGCAGAAGGTCCCCGAGCGGGAACAGTATTTTCCTGAATATGTCGTATTGTACTCCAGTGAGCCACGACATGTGAGGATCTTCTGCATGTACCTTTGTTATGCAAGTAGCGCATTTATTTACTTTTTTAGTTACGATGACAACATCAGCACGAGTTGTCTCTAAGGTATAGTGCACACAAGTAGTTGCCGTGGTGTAGCGGTTATCACGTCTGCCTAACACGCAGAAGGTCAACGGTTCGATCCCGGGCGGAACCACTTCTTCATATTTAAAAACAAGACATACTAACATGCATCTGCTTCCATCTGTACCCTAAAACCTTCGTAATCGCCTTCACACGTCGGATCAGAGTGTCAATTGCTCACATCAAATATGAAATTCATTTGATACTGACGCCGAGCATTTTGCGTCGACTAAGCCACTCACGTGCGATCAGTTTGCACAAAACGCTAGGGCTCGTCCGGGATTTGAACCCGGGACCTCCTGCACCCAAAGCAGGTATCATACCCCTAGACCAAGGAGCCATCTGACGTGGCAAAGGCCTATTATTCCAGTGCACTGGGTCCCTCGATGTGGCCCAGGGTGCTCTGGAAAGTCTCGTGTAGGCTGGCGGGATGGGGGCGGCGCGAATTCCCGCGGTCGGCGGCCTTCCTGGGCTATTGGTACCTTCATGTAGAGCTGCCGCTGGGCTCGCACCCCCTGCTGCTAAGAAAGTGATTGCTTTTGCTGCTATGACTTGCAATCACGACTGCGGGAAACGCTGCTATCTCGTTAGGGGTGCTACGGCAGACACCCTCTCGAGCACCCCGAAGACTTCTTGAGCCCTCGGCTGTAATGGTTTCCAGGCTGTCAAAAGAACCGTCGCGTGTGCATTCGTGGACGGGAGAGAGGCTGAGGTAATTTCGAGTGAACGGGGATTGACTCCTCACTTCCGCAGTTTCCGTAGTGTAGCGGTTATCAAGTCTGCTTCACACGCAGAAGGTCCCCGAGCGGGAACAGTATTTTCCTGAATATGTCGTATTGTACTCCAGTGAGCCACGACATGTGAGGATCTTCTGCATGTACCTTTGTTATGCAAGTAGCGCATTTATTTACTTTTTTAGTTACGATGACAACATCAGCACGAGTTGTCTCTAAGGTATAGTGCACACAAGTAGTTTCCGTGGTGTAGCGGTTATCACGTCTGCCTAACACGCAGAAGGTCCCCGGTTCGATCCCGGGCGGAACCACTTCTTCATATTTAAAAACAAGACATACTAACATGCATCTGCTTCCATCTGTACCCTAAAACCTTCGTAATCGCCTTCACACGTCGGATCAGAGTGTCAATTGCTCACATCAAATATGAAATTCATTTGATACTGACGCCGAGCATTTTGCGTCGACTAAGCCACTCACGTGCGATCAGTTTGCACAAAACGCTAGGGCTCATCCGGGTTTTGAACCCGGGACCTCCTGCACCCAAAGCAGGAATCATACCCCTAGACCAACGAGCCATCTGACGTGGCAAAGGCCTATTATTTCAGTGCACTGGGTCCCTCGATGTTGCCCAGGGTGCTCTGGAAAGTCTCGTGTAGGCTGGCGGGATGGGGGCGGCGCGAATTCCCGCGGTCGGCGGCCTTCCTGGGCTATTGGTACCTTCATGTAGAGCTGCCGCTGGGCTCGCACCCCCTGCTGCTAAGAAAGTGATTGCTTTTGCTGCTATGACTTGCAATCACGACTGCGGGAAACGCCGCTATCTCGTTAGGGGTGCTACGGCAGACACCCTCTCGAGCACCCCGAAGACTTCTTGAGCCCTCGGCTGTAATGGTTTCCAGGCTGTCAAAAGAACCGTCGCGTGTGCATTCGTGGACGGGAGAGAGGCTGAGGTAATTTCGAGTGAACGGGGATTGACTCCTCACTTCCGCAGTTTCCGTAGTGTAGCGGTTATCAAGTCTGCTTCACACGCAGAAGGTCCCCGAGCGGGAACAGTATTTTCCTGAATATGTCGTATTGTACTCCAGTGAGCCACGACATGTGAGGATATTCTGCATGTACCTTTGTTATGCAAGTAGCGCATTTATTTACTTTTTTAGTTACGATGACAACATCAGCACGAGTTGTCTCTAAGGTATAGTGCACACAAGTAGTTTCCGTGGTGTAGCGGTTATCACGTCTGCCTAACACGCAGAAGGTCCCCGGTTCGATCCCGGGCGGAACCACTTCTTCATATTTAAAAACAAGACATACTAACATGCATCTGCTTCCATCTGTACCCTAAAACCTTCGTAATCGCCTTCACACGTCGGATCAGAGTGTCAATTGCTCACATCAAATATGAAATTCATTTGATACTGACGCCGAGCATTTTGCGTCGACTAAGCCACTCACGTGCGATCACTTTGCACAAAACGCTAGGGCTCGTCCGGGATTTGAACCCAGGACCTCCTGCACCCAAAGCAGGAATCATACCCCTAGACCAACGAGCCATCTGACGTCGCAAATACCTATTATTTCAGTGCACTGGGTCCCTCGATGTGGCCCAGGGTGCTCTGGAAAGTCTCGTGTTGGCTGGCGGGATGGGGGCGGCGCGAATCCCGCAGTCGGCGGCCTTCCTGGGCTATTGGTACCTTCATGTAGAGCTGACGCTGGGCTCGCACCCCCTGCTGCTAAGAAAGTGATTGCTTTTGCTGCTATGACTTGCAATCACGACTGCGGGAAACGCCGCTATCTCGTTAGGGGTGCTACGGCAGACACCCTCTCGAGCACCCCGAAGACTTCTTGAGCCCTTGGCTGTAATGGTTTCCAGGCTGTCAAAAGAACCGTCGCGTGTGCATTCGCGGATGGGAGAGAGGCTGAGGTAATTTCGAGTGAACGGGGATTGACTCCTCACTTCCGCAGTTTCCGTAGTGTAGCGGTTATCAAGTCTGCTTCACACGCAGAAGGTCCCCGAGCGGGAACAGTATTTTCCTGAATATGTCGTATTGTACTCCAGTGAGCCACGACATGTGAGGATCTTCTGCATGTACCTTTGTTATGCAAGTAGCGCATTTATTTACTTTTTTAGTTACGATGACAACATCAGCACGAGTTGTCTCTAAGGTATAGTGCACACAAGTAGTTTCCGTGGTGTAGCGGTTATCACGTCTGCCTAACACGCAGAAGGTCCCCGGTTCGATCCCGGGCGGAACCACTTCTTCATATTTAAAAACAAGACATACTAACATGCATCTGCTTCCATCTGTACCCTAAAACCTTCGTAATCGCCTTCACACGTCGGATCAGAGTGTCAATTGCTCACATCAAATATGAAATTCATTTGATACTGACGCCGAGCATTTTGCGTCGACTAAGCCACTCACGTGCGATCAGTTTGCACAAAACGCTAGGTCTCATCCGGGTTTTGAACCCGGGACCTCCTGCACCCAAAGCAGGAATCATACCCCTAGACCAACGAGCCATCTGACGTGGCAAAGGCCTATTATTTCAGTGCACTGGGTCCCTCGATGTGGCCCAGGGTGCTCTGGAAAGTCTCGTGTAGGCTGGCGGGATGGGGGCGGCGCGAATTCCCGCGGTCGGCGGCCTTCCTGGGCTATTGGTACCTTCATGTAGAGCTGCCGCTGGGCTCGCACCCCCTGCTGCTAAGAAAGTGATTGCTTTTGCTGCTATGACTTGCAATCACGACTGCGGGAAACGCCGCTATCTCGTTAGGGGTGCTACGGCAGACACCCTCTCGAGCACCCCGAAGACTTCTTGAGCCCTCGGCTGTAATGGTTTCCAGGCTGTCAAAAGAACCGTCGCGTGTGCATTCGTGGACGGGAGAGAGGCTGAGGTAATTTCGAGTGAACGGGGATTGACTCCTCACTTCCGCAGTTTCCGTAGTGTAGCGGTTATCAAGTCTGCTTCACACGCAGAAGGTCCCCGAGCGGGAACAGTATTTTCCTGAATATGTCGTATTGTACTCCAGTGAGCCACGACATGTGAGGATCTTCTGCATGTACCTTTGTTATGCAAGTAGCGCATTTATTTACTTTTTTAGTTACGATGACAACATCAGCACGAGATGTCTCTAAGGTATAGTGCACACAAGTAGTTTCCGTGGTGTAGCGGTTATCACGTCTGCCTAACACGCAGAAGGTCCCCGGTTCGATCCCGGGCGGAACCACTTCTTCATATTTAAATACAAGACATACTAACATGCATCTGCTTCCATCTGTACCCTAAAACCTTCGTAATCGCCTTCACACGTCGGATCAGAGTGTCAATTGCTCACATCAAATATGAAATTCATTTGATACTGACGCCGAGCATTTTGCGTCGACTAAGCCATTCACGTGCGATCAGTTTGCACAAAACGCTAGGGCTCGTCCGGGATTTGAACCCAGGACCTCCTGCACCCAAAGCAGGAATCATACCCCTAGACCAACGAGCCATCTGACGTCGCAAATACCTATTATTTCAGTGCACTGGGTCCCTCGATGTGGCCCAGGGTGCTCTAGAAAGTCTCGTGTTGGCTGGCGGGATGGGGGCGGCGCGAATCCCGCAGTCGGCGGCCTTCCTGGGCTATTGGTACCTTCATGTAGAGCTGACGCTGGGCTCGCACCCCCTGCTGCTAAGAAAGTGATTGCTTTTGCTGCTATGACTTGCAATCACGACTGCGGGAAACGCCGCTATCTCGTTAGGGGTGCTACGGCAGACACCCTCTCGAGCACCCCGAAGACTTCTTGAGCCCTTGGCTGTAATGGTTTCCAGGCTGTCAAAAGAACCGTCGCGTGTGCATTCGCGGATGGGAGAGAGGCTGAGGTAATTTCGAGTGAACGGGGATTGACTCCTCACTTCCGCAGTTTCCGTAGTGTAGCGGTTATCAAGTCTGCTTCACACGCAGAAGGTCCCCGAGCGGGAACAGTATTTTCCTGAATATGTCGTATTGTACTCCAGTGAGCCACGACATGTGAGGATCTTCTGCATGTACCTTTGTTATGCAAGTAGCGCATTTATTTACTTTTTTAGTTACGATGACAACATCAGCACGAGTTGTCTCTAAGGTATAGTGCACACAAGTAGTTTCCGTGGTGTAGCGGTTATCACGTCTGCCTAACACGCAGAAGGTCCCCGGTTCGATCCCGGGCGGAACCACTTCTTCATATTTAAAAACAAGACATACTAACATGCATCTGCTTCCATCTGTACCCTAAAACCTTCGTAATCGCCTTCACACGTCGGATCAGAGTGTCAAATGCTCACATCAAATATGAAATTCATTTGATACTGACGCCGAGCATTTTGCGTCGACTAAGCCACTCACGTGCGATCAGTTTGCACTAAACGCTAGGGCTCGTCCGGGATTTGAACCCGGGACCTCCTGCACCAAAAGCAGGAATCATACCCCTAGACCAATAAGCCATCTGACGTGGCAAAGGCCTATTATTTCAGTGCACTGGGTCCCTCGATGTGGCCCAGGGTGCTCTGGAAAGTCTCGTGTAGGCTGGCGGGATGGGGGCGGCGCGAATTCCCGCGGTCGGCGGCCTTCCTGGGCTATTGGTACCTTCATGTAGAGCTGCCGCTGGGCTCGCACCCCCTGCTGCTAAGAAAGTGATTGCTTTTGCTGCTATGACTTGCAATCACGACCGCGGGAAACGCCGCTATCTCGTTAGGGGTGCTACGGCAGACACCCTCTCGAGCACCCCGAAGACTTCTTGAGCCCTCGGCTGTAATGGTTTCCAGGCTGTCAAAAGAACCGTCGCGTGTGCATTCGTGGACGGGAGAGAGGCTGAGGTAATTTCGAGTGAACGGGGATTGACTCCTCACTTCCGCAGTTTCCGTAGTGTAGCGGTTATCAAGTCTGCTTCACACGCAGAAGGTCCCCGAGCGGGAACAGTATTTTCCTGAATATGTCGTATTGTACTCCAGTGAGCCACGACATGTGAGGATCTTCTGCATGTACCTTTGTTATGCAAGTAGCGCATTTATTTACTTTTTTAGTTACGATGACAACATCAGCACGAGTTGTCTCTAAGGTATAGTGCACACAAGTAGTTTCCGTGGTGTAGCGGTTATCACGTCTGCCTAACACGCAGAAGGTCCCCGGTTCGATCCCGGGCGGAACCACTTCTTCATATTTAAATACAAGACATACTAACATGCATCTGCTTCCATCTGTACCCTAAAACCTTCGTAATCGCCTTCACACGTCGGATCAGTGTGTCAATTGCTCACATCAAATATGAAATTCATTTGATACTGACGCCGAGCATTTTGCGTCGACTAAGCCACTCACGTGCGATCAGTTTGCACAAAACGCTAGGGCTCGTCCGGGATTTGAACCCAGGACCTCCTGCACCCAAAGCAGGAATCATACCCCTAGACCAACGAGCCATCTGACGTCGCAAATACCTATTATTTCAGTGCACTGGGTCCCTCGATGTGGCCCAGGGTGCTCTGGAAAGTCTCGTGTTGGCTGGCGGGATGGGGGCGGCGCGAATCCCGCAGTCGGCGGCCTTCCTGGGCTATTGGTACCTTCATGTAGAGCTGACGCTGGGCTCGCACCCCCTGCTGCTAAGAAAGTGATTGCTTTTGCTGCTATGACTTGCAATCACGACTGCGGGAAACGCCGCTATCTCGTTAGGGGTGCTACGGCAGACACCCTCTCGAGCACCCCGAAGACTTCTTGAGCCCTTGGCTGTAATGGTTTCCAGGCTGTCAAAAGAACCGTCGCGTGTGCATTCGCGGATGGGAGAGAGGCTGAGGTAATTTCGAGTGAACGGGGATTGAATCCTCACTTCCGCAGTTTCCGTAGTGTAGCGGTTATCAAGTCTGCTTCACACGCAGAAGGTCCCCGAGCGGGAACAGTATTTTCCTGAATATGTCGTATTGTACTCCAGTGAGCCACGACATGTGAGGATCTTCTGCATGTACCTTTGTTATGCAAGTAGCGCATTTATTTACTTTTTTAGTTACGATGACAACATCAGCACGAGTTGTCTCTAAGGTATAGTGCACACAAGTAGTTTCCGTGGTGTAGCGGTTATCACGTCTGCCTAACACGCAGAAGGTCCCCGGTTCGATCCCGGGCGGAACCACTTCTTCATATTTAAAAACAAGACATACTAACATGCATCTGCTTCCATCTGTACCCTAAAACCTTCGTAATCGCCTTCACACGTCGGATCAGAGTGTCAATTGCTCACATCAAATATGAAATTCGTTTGATACTGACGCCGAGCATTTTGCGTCGACTAAGCCACTCACGTGCGATCAGTTTGCACTAAACGCTAGGGCTCGTCCGGGATTTGAACCCGGGACATCCTGCACCAAAAGCAGGAATCATACCCCTAGACCAATGAGCCATCTGACGTGGCAAAGGCCTATTATTTCAGTGCACTGGGTCCCTCGATGTGGCCCAGGGTGCTCTGGAAAGTCTCGTGTAGGCTGGCGGGATGGGGGCGGCGCGAATTCCCGCGGTCGGCGGCCTTCCTGGGCTATTGGTACCTTCATGTAGAGCTGCCGCTGGGCTCGCACCCCCTGCTGCTAAGAAAGTGATTGCTTTTGCTGCTATGACTTGCAATCACGACTGCGGGAAACGCCGCTATCTCGTTAGGGGTGCTACGGCAGACACCCTCTCGAGCACCCCGAAGACTTCTTGAGCCCTCGGCTGTAATGGTTTCCAGGCTGTCAAAAGAACCGTCGCGTGTGCATTCGCGGATGGGAGAGAGGCTGAGGTAATTTCGAGTGAACGGGGATTGAATCCTCACTTCCGCAGTTTCCGTAGTGTAGCGGTTATCAAGTCTGCTTCACACGCAGAAGGTCCCCGAGCGGGAACAGTATTTTCCTGAATATGTCGTATTGTACTCCAGTGAGCCACGACATGTGAGGATCTTCTGCATGTACCTTTGTTATGCAAGTAGCGCATTTATTTACTTTTTTAGTTACGATGACAACATCAGCACGAGTTGTCTCTAAGGTATAGTGCACACAAGTAGTTTCCGTGGTGTAGCGGTTATCACGTCTGCCTAACACGCAGAAGGTCCCCGGTTCGATCCCGGGCGGAACCACTTCTTCATATTTAAAAACAAGACATACTAACATGCATCTGCTTCCATCTGTACCCTAAAACCTTCGTAATCGCCTTCACACGTCGGATCAGAGTGTCAATTGCTCACATCAAATATGAAATTCATTTGATACTGACGCCGAGCATTTTGCGTCGACTAAGCCACTCACGTGCGATCAGTTTGCACTAAACGCTAGGGCTCGTCCGGGATTTGAACCCGGGACATCCTGCACCAAAAGCAGGAATCATACCCCTAGACCAATGAGCCATCTGACGTGGCAAAGGCCTATTATTTCAGTGCACTGGGTCCCTCGATGTGGCCCAGGGTGCTCTGGAAAGTCTCGTGTAGGCTGGCGGGATGGGGGCGGCGCGAATTCCCGCGGTCGGCGGCCTTCCTGGGCTATTGGTACCTTCATGTAGAGCTGCCGCTGGGCTCGCACCCCCTGCTGCTAAGAAAGTGATTGCTTTTGCTGCTATGACTTGCAATCACGACTGCGGGAAACGCCGCTATCTCGTTAGGGGTGCTACGGCAGACACCCTCTCGAGCACCCCGAAGACTTCTTGAGCCCTCGGCTGTAATGGTTTCCAGGCTGTCAAAAGAACCGTCGCGTGTGCATTCGTGGACGGGAGAGAGGCTGAGGTAATTTCGAGTGAACGGGGATTGACTCCTCACTTCCGCAGTTTCCGTAGTGTAGCGGTTATCAAGTCTGCTTCACACGCAGAAGGTCCCCGAGCGGGAACAGTATTTTCCTGAATATGTCGTATTGTACTCCAGTGAGCCACGACATGTGAGGATCTTCTGCATGTACCTTTGTTATGCAAGTAGCGCATTTATTTACTTTTTTAGTTACGATGACAACATCAGCACGAGATGTCTCTAAGGTATAGTGCACACAAGTAGTTTCCGTGGTGTAGCGGTTATCACGTCTGCCTAACACGCAGAAGGTCCCCGGTTCGATCCCGGGCGGAACCACTTCTTCATATTTAAATACAAGACATACTAACATGCATCTGCTTCCATCTGTACCCTAAAACCTTCGTAATCGCCTTCACACGTCGGATCAGAGTGTCAATTGCTCACATCAAATATGAAATTCATTTGATACTGACGCCGAGCATTTTGCGTCGACTAAGCCACTCACGTGCGATCAGTTTGCACAAAACGCTAGGGCTCGTCCGGGATTTGAACCCAGGACCTCCTGCACCCAAAGCAGGAATCATACCCCTAGACCAACGAGCCATCTGACGTCGCAAATACCTATTATTTCAGTGCACTGGGTCCCTCGATGTGGCCCAGGGTGCTCTAGAAAGTCTCGTGTTGGCTGGCGGGATGGGGGCGGCGCGAATCCCGCAGTCGGCGGCCTTCCTGGGCTATTGGTACCTTCATGTAGAGCTGACGCTGGGCTCGCACCCCCTGCTGCTAAGAAAGTGATTGCTTTTGCTGCTATGACTTGCAATCACGAATGCGGGAAACGCCGCTATCTCGTTAGGGGTGCTACGGCAGACACCCTCTCGAGCACCCCGAAGACTTCTTGAGCCCTTGGCTGTAATGGTTTCCAGGCTGTCAAAAGAACCGTCGCGTGTGCATTCGCGGATGGGAGAGAGGCTGAGGTAATTTCGAGTGAACGGGGATTGACTCCTCACTTCCGCAGTTTCCGTAGTGTAGCGGTTATCAAGTCTGCTTCACACGCAGAAGGTCCCCGAGCGGGAACAGTATTTTCCTGAATATGTCGTATTGTACTCCAGTGAGCCACGACATGTGAGGATCTTCTGCATGTACCTTTGTTATGCAAGTAGCGCATTTATTTACTTTTTTAGTTACGATGACAACATCAGCACGAGTTGTCTCTAAGGTATAGTGCACACAAGTAGTTTCCGTGGTGTAGCGGTTATCACGTCTGCCTAACACGCAGAAGGTCCCCGGTTCGATCCCGGGCGGAACCACTTCTTCATATTTAAAAACAAGACATACTAACATGCATCTGCTTCCATCTGTACCCTAAAACCTTCGTAATCGCCTTCACACGTCGGATCAGAGTGTCAAATGCTCACATCAAATATGAAATTCATTTGATACTGACGCCGAGCATTTTGCGTCGACTAAGCCACTCACGTGCGATCAGTTTGCACTAAACGCTAGGGCTCGTCCGGGATTTGAACCCGGGACCTCCTGCACCAAAAGCAGGAATCATACCCCTAGACCAATAAGCCATCTGACGTGGCAAAGGCCTATTATTTCAGTGCACTGGGTCCCTCGATGTGGCCCAGGGTGCTCTGGAAAGTCTCGTGTAGGCTGGCGGGATGGGGGCGGCGCGAATTCCCGCGGTCGGCGGCCTTCCTGGGCTATTGGTACCTTCATGTAGAGCTGCCGCTGGGCTCGCACCCCCTGCTGCTAAGAAAGTGATTGCTTTTGCTGCTATGACTTGCAATCACGACCGCGGGAAACGCCGCTATCTCGTTAGGGGTGCTACGGCAGACACCCTCTCGAGCACCCCGAAGACTTCTTGAGCCCTCGGCTGTAATGGTTTCCAGGCTGTCAAAAGAACCGTCGCGTGTGCATTCGTGGACGGGAGAGAGGCTGAGGTAATTTCGAGTGAACGGGGATTGACTCCTCACTTCCGCAGTTTCCGTAGTGTAGCGGTTATCAAGTCTGCTTCACACGCAGAAGGTCCCCGAGCGGGAACAGTATTTTCCTGAATATGTCGTATTGTACTCCAGTGAGCCACGACATGTGAGGATCTTCTGCATGTACCTTTGTTATGCAAGTAGCGCATTTATTTACTTTTTTAGTTACGATGACAACATCAGCACGAGTTGTCTCTAAGGTATAGTGCACACAAGTAGTTTCCGTGGTGTAGCGGTTATCACGTCTGCCTAACACGCAGAAGGTCCCCGGTTCGATCCCGGGCGGAACCACTTCTTCATATTTAAATACAAGACATACTAACATGCATCTGCTTCCATCTGTACCCTAAAACCTTCGTAATCGCCTTCACACGTCGGATCAGTGTGTCAATTGCTCACATCAAATATGAAATTCATTTGATACTGACGCCGAGCATTTTGCGTCGACTAAGCCACTCACGTGCGATCAGTTTGCACAAAACGCTAGGGCTCGTCCGGGATTTGAACCCAGGACCTCCTGCACCCAAAGCAGGAATCATACCCCTAGACCAACGAGCCATCTGACGTCGCAAATACCTATTATTTCAGTGCACTGGGTCCCTCGATGTGGCCCAGGGTGCTCTGGAAAGTCTCGTGTTGGCTGGCGGGATGGGGGCGGCGCGAATCCCGCAGTCGGCGGCCTTCCTGGGCTATTGGTACCTTCATGTAGAGCTGACGCTGGGCTCGCACCCCCTGCTGCTAAGAAAGTGATTGCTTTTGCTGCTATGACTTGCAATCACGACTGCGGGAAACGCCGCTATCTCGTTAGGGGTGCTACGGCAGACACCCTCTCGAGCACCCCGAAGACTTCTTGAGCCCTTGGCTGTAATGGTTTCCAGGCTGTCAAAAGAACCGTCGCGTGTGCATTCGCGGATGGGAGAGAGGCTGAGGTAATTTCGAGTGAACGGGGATTGACTCCTCACTTCCGCACTTTCCGTAGTGTAGCGGTTATCAAGTCTGCTTCACACGCAGAAGGTCCCCGAGCGGGAACAGTATTTTCCTGAATATGTCGTATTGTACTCCAGTGAGCCACGACATGTGAGGATCTTCTGCATGTACCTTTGTTATGCAAGTAGCGCATTTATTTACTTTTTTAGTTACGATGACAACATCAGCACGAGTTGTCTCTAAGGTATAGTGCACACAAGTAGTTTCCGTGGTGTAGCGGTTATCACGTCTGCCTAACACGCAGAAGGTCCCCGGTTCGATCCCGGGCGGAACCACTTCTTCATATTTAAAAACAAGACATACTAACATGCATCTGCTTCCATCTGTACCCTAAAACCTTCGTAATCGCCTTCACACGTCGGATCAGAGTGTCAATTGCTCACATCAAATATGAAATTCATTTGATACTGACGCCGAGCATTTTGCGTCGACTAAGCCACTCACGTGCGATCAGTTTGCACTAAACGCTAGGGCTCGTCCGGGATTTGAACCCGGGACATCCTGCACCAAAAGCAGGAATCATACCCCTAGACCAATGAGCCATCTGACGTGGCAAAGGCCTATTATTTCAGTGCACTGGGTCCCTCGATGTGGCCCAGGGTGCTCTGGAAAGTCTCGTGTAGGCTGGCGGGATGGGGGCGGCGCGAATTCCCGCGGTCGGCGGCCTTCCTGGGCTATTGGTACCTTCATGTAGAGCTGCCGCTGGGCTCGCACCCCCTGCTGCTAAGAAAGTGATTGCTTTTGCTGCTATGACTTGCAATCACGACTGCGGGAAACGCCGCTATCTCGTTAGGGGTGCTACGGCAGACACCCTCTCGAGCACCCCGAAGACTTCTTGAGCCCTCGGCTGTAATGGTTTCCAGGCTGTCAAAAGAACCGTCGCGTGTGCATTCATGGACGGGAGAGAGGTTGAGGTAATTTCGAGTGAACGGGGATTGACTCCTCACTTCCGCAGTTTCCGTAGTGTAGCGGTTATCAAATCTGCTTCACACGCAGAAGGTCCCCGAGCGGGAACAGTATTTTCCTGAATATGTCGTATTGTACTCCAGTGAGCCACGACATGTGAGGATCTTCTGCATGTACCTTTGTTATGCAAGTAGCGCATTTATTTACTTTTTTAGTTACGATGACAACATCAGCACGAGTTGTCTCTAAGGTATAGTGCACACAAGTAGTTTCCGTGGTGTAGCGGTTATCACGTCTGCCTAACACGCAGAAGGTCCCCGGTTCGATCCCGGGCGGAACCACTTCTTCATATTTAAAAACAAGACATACTAACATGCATCTGCTTCCATCTGTACCCTAAAACCTTCGTAATCGCCTTCACACGTCGGATCAGAGTGTCAATTGCTCACATCAAATATGAAATTCATTTGATACTGACGCCGAGCATTTTGCGTCGACTAAGCCACTCACGTGCGATCAGTTTGCACAAAACGCTAGGGCTCATCCGGGTTTTGAACCCGGGACCTCCTGCACCCAAAGCAGGAATCATACCCCTAGACCAACGAGCCATCTGACGTGGCAAAGGCCTATTATTTCAGTGCACTGGGTCCCTCGATGTGGCCCAGGGTGCTCTGGAAAGTCTCGTGTAGGCTGGCGGGATGGGGGCGGCGCGAATTCCCGCGGTCGGCGGCCTTCCTGGGCTATTGGTACCTTCATGTAGAGCTGCCGCTGGGCTCGCACCCCCTGCTGCTAAGAAAGTGATTGCTTTTGCTGCTATGACTTGCAATCACGACTGCGGGAAACGCCGCTATCTCGTTAGGGGTGCTACGGCAGACACCCTCTCGAGCACCCCGAAGACTTCTTGAGCCCTCGGCTGTAATGGTTTCCAGGCTGTCAAAAGAACCGTTGCGTGTGCATTCGTGGACGGGAGAGAGGCTGAGGTAATTTCGAGTGAATGGGGATTGACTCCTCACTTCCGCAGTTTCCGTAGTGTAGCGGTTATCAAGTCTGCTTCACACGCAGAAGGTCCCCGAGCGGGAACAGTATTTTCCTGAATATGTCGTATTGTACTCCAGTGAGCCACGACATGTGAGGATCTTCTGCATGTACCTTTGTTATGCAAGTAGCGCATTTATTTACTTTTTTAGTTACGATGACAACATCAGCACGAGTTGTCTCTAAGGTATAGTGCACACAAGTAGTTTCCGTGGTGTAGCGGTTATCACGTCTGCCTAACACGCAGAAGGTCCCCGGTTCGATCCCGGGCGGAACCACTTCTTCATATTTAAAAACAAGACATACTAACATGCATCTGCTTCCATCTGTACCCAAAAACCTTCGTAATCGCCTTCACACGTCGGATCAGAGTGTCAATTGCTCACATCAAATATGAAATTCATTTGATACTGACGCCGAGCATTTTGCGTCGACTAAGCCACTCACGTGCGATCAGTTTGCACAAAACGCTAGGGCTCGTCCGGGATTTGAACCCGGGACCTCCTGCACCAAAAGCAGGAATCATACCCCTAGACCAACGAGCCATCTGACGTGGCAAAGGCCTATTATTTCAGTGCACTGGGTCCCTCGATGTGGCCCAGGGTGCTCTGGAAAGTCTCGTGTTGGCTGGCGGGATGGGGGCGGCGCGAATCCCGCGGTCGGCGGCCTTCCTGGGCTATTGGTACCTTCATGTAGAGCTGACGCTGGGCTTGCACCCCCTGCTGCTAAGAAAGTGATTGCTTTTGCTGCTATGACTTGCAATCACGACTGCGGGAAACGCCGCTATCTCGTTAGGGGTGCTACGGCAGACACCCTCTCGAGCACCCCGAAGACTTCTTGAGCCCTCGGCTGTAATGGTTTCCAGGCTGTCAAAAGAACCGTCGCGTGTGCATTCGCGGATGGGAGAGAGGCTGAGGTAATTTCGAGTGAACGGGGATTGACTCCTCACTTCCGCAGTTTCCGTAGTGTAGCGGTTATCAAGTCTGCTTCACACGCAGAAGGTCCCCGAGCGGGAACAGTATTTTCCTGAATATGTCGTATTGTATTCCAGTGAGCCACGACATGTGAGGATCTTCTGCATGTACCTTTGTTATGCAAGTAGCGCATTTATTTACTTTTTTAGTTACGATGACAACATCAGCACGAGTTGTCTCTAAGTTATAGTGCACACAAGTAGTTTCCGTGGTGTAGCGGTTATCACGTCTGCCTAACACGCAGAAGGTCCCTGGTTCGATCCCGGGCGGAACCACTTCTTCATATTTAAAAACAAGACATACTAACATGCATCTGCTTCCATCTGTACCCTAAAACCTTCGTAATCGCCTTCACACGTCGGATCAGAGTGTCAATTGCTCACATCAAATATGAAATTCATTTGATACTGACGCCGAGCATTTTGCGTCGACTAAGCCACTCACGTGCGATCAGTTTGCACAAAACGCTAGGGCTCGTCCGGGATTTGAACCCGGGACCTCCTGCACCCAAAGCAGGAATCATACCCCTAGACCAACGAGCCATCTGACGTGGCAAATGCCTATTATTTCAGTGCACTGGGTCCCTCGATGTGGCCCAGGGTGCTCTGGAAAGTCTCGTGTTGGCTGGCGGGATGGGGGCGGCGCGAATCCCGCGGTCGGCGGCCTTCCTGGGCTATTGGTACCTTCATGTAGAGCTGACGCTGGGCTCGCACCCCCTGCTGCTAAGAAAGTGATTGCTTTTGCTGCTATGACTTGCAATCACGACTGCGGGAAACGCCTCTATCTCGTTAGGGGTGCTACGGCAGACACCCTCTCGAGCACCCCGAAGACTTCTTGAGCCCTCGGCTGTAATGGTTTCCAGGCTGTCAAAAGAACCGTCGCGTGTGCATTCGCGGACGGGAGAGAGGCTGAGGTAATTTCGAGTGAACGCTGATTGACTCCTCAATTCCGCAGTTTCCGTAGTGTAGCGGTTATCAAGTCTGCTTCACACGCAGAAGGTCCCCGAGCGGGAACAGTATTTTCCTGAATATGTCGTATTGTACTCCAGTGAGCCACGACATGTGAGGATCTTCTGCATGTACCTTTGTTATGCAAGTAGCGCATTTATTTACTTTTTTAGTTACGATGACAACATCAGCACGAGTTGTCTCTAAGGTATAGTGCACACAAGTAGTTTCCGTGGTGTAGCGGTTATCACGTCTGCCTAACACGCAGAAGGTCCCCGGTTCGATCCCGGGCGGAACCACTTCTTCATATTTAAAAACAAGACATACTAACATGCATCTGCTTCCATCTGTACCCTAAAACCTTCGTAATCGCCTTCACACGTCGGATCAGAGTGTCAATTGCTCACATCAAATATGAAATTCATTTGATACTGACGCCGAGCATTTTGCGTCGACTAAGCCACTCACGTGCGATCAGTTTGCACAAAACGCTAGGGCTCGTCCGGGATTTGAACCCGGGACCTCCTGCACCAAAAGCAGGAATCATACCCCTAGACCAACGAGCCATCTGACGTGGCAAAGGCCTATTATTTCAGTGCACTGGGTCCCTCGATGTGGTCCAGGGTGCTCTGGAAAGTCTCGTGTAGGCTGGCGGGATGGGGGCGGCGCGAATTCCCGCGGTCGGCGGCCTTCCTGGGCTATTGGTACCTTCATGTAGAGCTGCCGCTGGGCTCGCACCCCCTGCTGCTAAGAAAGTGATTGCTTTTGCTGCTATGACTTGCAATCACGACTGCGGGAAACGCCGCTATCTCGTTAGGGGTGCTACGGCAGACACCCTCTCGAGCACCCCGAAGACTTCTTGAGCCCTCGGCTGTAATGGTTTCCAGGCTGTCAAAAGAACCGTCGCGTGTGCATTCGCGGACGGGAGACAGGCTGAGGTAATTTCGAGTGAACGGGGATTGACTCCTCACTTCCGCAGTTTCCGTAGTGTAGCGGTTATCAAGTCTGCTTCACACGCAGAAGGTCCCCGAGCGGGAACAGTATTTTCCTGAATATGTCGTATTGTACTCCAGTGAGCCACGACATGTGAGGATCTTCTGCATGTACCTTTGTTATGCAAGTAGCGCATTTATTTACTTTTTTAGTTACGATGACAAAATCAGCACGAGTTGTCTCTAAGGTATAGTGCACACAAGTAGTTTCCGTGGTGTAGCGGTTATCACGTCTGCCTAACACGCAGAAGGTCCCCGGTTCGATCCCGGGCGGAACCACTTCTTCATATTTAAAAACAAGACATACTAACATGCATCTGCTTCCATCTGTACCCAAAAACCTTCGTAATCGCCTTCACACGTCGGATCAGAGTGACAATTGCTCACATCAAATATGAAATTCATTTGATACTGACGCCGAGCATTTTGCGTCGACTAAGCCACTCACGTGCGATCAGTTTGCACAAAACGCTAGGGCTCGTCCGGGATTTGAACCCGGGACCTCCTGCACCAAAAGCAGGAATCATACCCCTAGACCAACGAGCCATCTGACGTGGCAAAGGCCTATTATTTCAGTGCACTGGGTCCCTCGATGTGGCCCAGGGTGCTCTGGAAAGTCTCGTGTTGGCTGGCGGGATGGGGGCGGCGCGAATCCCGCGGTCGGCGGCCTTCCTGGGCTATTGGTACCTTCATGTAGAGCTGCCGCTGGGCTCGCACCCCCTGCTGCTAAGAAAGTGATTGCTTTTGCTGCTATGACTTGCAATCACGACTGCGGGAAACGCCGCTATCTCGTTAGGGGTGCTACGGCAGACACCCTCTCGAGCACCCCGAAGACTTCTTGAGCCCTCGGCTGTAATGGTTTCCAGGCTGTCAAAAGAACCGTCGCGTGTGCATTCGCGGATGGGAGAGAGGCTGAGGTAATTTCGAGTGAACGGGGATTGACTCCTCACTTCCGCAGTTTCCGTAGTGTAGCGGTTATCAAGTCTGCTTCACACGCAGAAGGTCCCCGAGCGGGAACAGTATTTTCCTGAATATGTCGTATTGTACTCCAGTGAGCCACGACATGTGAGGATATTCTGCATGTACCTTTGTTATGCAAGTAGCGCATTTATTTACTTTTTTAGTTACGATGACAACATCAGCACGAGTTGTCTCTAAGGTATAGTGCACACAAGTAGTTTCCGTGGTGTAGCGGTTATCACGTCTGCCTAACACGCAGAAGGTCCCCGGTTCGATCCCGGGCGGAACCACTTCTTCATATTTAAAAACAAGACATACTAACATGCATCTGCTTCCATCTGTACCCTAAAACCTTCGTAATCGCCTTCACACGTCGGATCAGAGTGTCAATTGCTCACATCAAATATGAAATTCATTTCATACTGACGCCGAGCATTTTGCGTCGACTAAGCCACTCACGTGCGATCAGTTTGCACAAAACGCTAGGGCTCGTCCGGGATTTGAACCCGGGACCTCCTGCACCAAAAGCAGGAATCATACCCCTAGACCAACGAGCCATCTGACGTGGCAAAGGCCTATTATTTCAGTGCACTGTGTCCCTCGATGTGGTCCAGGGTGCTCTGGAAAGTCTCGTGTAGGCTGGCGGGATGGGGGCGGCGCGAATTCCCGCGGTCGGCGGCCTTCCTGGGCTATTGGTACCTTCATGTAGAGCTGCCGCTGGGCTCGCACCCCCTGCTGCTAAGAAAGTGATTGCTTTTGCTGCTATGACTTGCAATCACGACTGCGGGAAACGCCGCTATCTCGTTAGGGGTGCTACGGCAGACACCCTCTCGAGCACCCCGAAGACTTCTTGAGCCCTCGGCTGTAATGGTTTCCAGGCTGTCAAAAGAACCGTCGCGTGTGCATTCGCGGACGGGAGAGAGGCTGAGGTAATTTCGAGTGAACGCAGATTGACTCCTCACTTCCGCAGTTTCCGTAGTGTAGCGGTTATCAAGTCTGCTTCACACGCAGAAGGTCCCCGAGCGGGAACAGTATTTTCCTGAATATGTCGTATTGTACTCCAGTGAGCCACGACATGTGAGGATCTTCTGCATGTACCTTTGTTATGCAAGTAGCGCATTTATTTACTTTTTTAGTTACGATGACAACATCAGCACGAGTTGTCTCTAAGGTATAGTGCACACAAGTAGTTTCCGTGGTGTAGCGGTTATCACGTCTGCCTAACACGCAGAAGGTCCCCGGTTCGATCCCGGGCGGAACCACTTCTTCATATTTAAAAACAAGACATACTAACATGCATCTGCTTCCATCTGTACCCTAAAACCTTCGTAATCGCCTTCACACGTCGGATCAGAGTGTCAATTGCTCACATCAAATATGAAATTCATTTGATACTGACGCCGAGCATTTTGCGTCGACTAAGCCACTCACGTGCGATCAGTTTGCACAAAACGCTAGGGCTCGTCCGGGATTTGAACCCGGGACCTCCTGCACCCAAAGCAGGAATCATACCCCTAGACCAAGGAGCCATCTGACGTGGCAAAGGCCTATTATTTCAGTGCACTGGGTCCCTCGATGTGGCCCAGGGTGCTCTGGAAAGTCTCGTGTTGGCTGGCGGGATGGGGGCGGCGCGAATCCCGCGGTCGGCGGCCTTCCTGGGCTATTGGTACCTTCATGTAGAGCTGCCGCTGGGCTCGCACCCCCTGCTGCTAAGAAAGTGATTGCTTTTGCTGCTATGACTTGCAATCACGACTGCGGGAAACGCCGCTATCTCGTTAGGGGTGCTACGGCAGACACCCTCTCGAGCACCCCGAAGACTTCTTGAGCCCTCGGCTGTAATGGTTTCCAGGCTGTCAAAAGAACCGTCGCGTGTGCATTCGCGGACGGGAGAGAGGCTGAGGTAATTTCGAGTGAACGCTGATTGACTCCTCACTTCCGCAGTTTCCGTAGTGTAGCGGTTATCAAGTCTGCTTCACACGCAGAAGGTCCCCGAGCGGGAACAGTATTTTCCTGAATATGTCGTATTGTACTCCAGTGAGCCACGACATGTGAGGATCTTCTGCATGTACCTTTGTTATGCAAGTAGCGCATTTATTTACTTTTTTAGTTACGATGACAACATCAGCACGAGTTGTCTCTAAGGTATAGTGCACACAAGTAGTTTCCGTGGTGTAGCGGTTATCACGTCTGCCTAACACGCAGAAGGTCCCCGGTTCGATCCCGGGTGGAACCACTTCTTCATATTTAAAAACAAGACATACTAACATGCATCTGCTTCCATCTGTACCCTAAAACCTTCGTAATCGCCTTCACACGTCGGATCAGAGTGTCAATTGCTCACATCAAATATGAAATTCATTTGATACTGACGCCGAGCATTTTGCGTCGACTAAGCCACTCACGTGCGATCAGTTTGCACAAAACGCTAGGGCTCGTCCGGGATTTGAACCCGGGACCTCCTGCACCCAAAGCAGGAATCATACCCCTAGACCAAGGAGCCATCTGACGTGGCAAAGGCCTATTATTTCAGTGCACTGGGTCCCTCGATGTGGCCCAGGGTGCTCTGGAAAGTCTCGTGTAGGCTGGCGGGATGGGGTGGCGCGAATTCCCGCGGTCGGCGGCCTTCCTGGGCTATTGGTACCTTCATGTAGAGCTGCCGCTGGGCTCGCACCCCCTGCTGCTAAGAAAGTGATTGCTTTTGCTGCTATGACTTGCAATCACGACTGCGGGAAACGCCGCTATCTCGTTAGGGGTGCTACGGCAGACACCCTCTCGAGCACCCCGAAGACTTCTTGAGCCCTCAGGTGTAATGGTTTCCAGGCTGTCAAAAGAACCGTCGCGTGTGCATTCGCGGACGGGAGAGAGGCTGAGGTAATTTCGAGTGAACGGGGATTGACTCCTCACTTCCGCAGTTTCCGTAGTGTAGCGGTTATCAAGTCTGCTTCACACGCAGAAGGTCCCCGAGCGGGAACAGTATTTTCCTGAATATGTCGTATTGTACTCCAGTGAGCCACGACATGTGAGGATCTTCTGCATGTACCTTTGTTATGCAAGTAGCGCATTTATTTACTTTTTTAGTTACGATGACAACATCAGCACGAGTTGTCTCTAAGGTATAGTGCACACAAGTAGTTTCCGTGGTGTAGCGGTTATCACGTCTGCCTAACACGCAGAAGGTCCCCGGTTCGATCCCGGGCGGAACCACTTCTTCATATTTAAAAACAAGACATACTAACATGCATCTGCTTCCATCTGTACCCTAAAACCTTCGTAATCGCCTTCACACGTCGGATCAGAGTGTCAATTGCTCACATCAAATATGAAATTCATTTGATACTGACGCCGAGCATTTTGCGTCGACTAAGCCACTCACGTGCGATCACTTTGCACAAAACGCTAGGGCTCGTCCGGGATTTGAACCCGGGACCTCCCGCACCCAAAGCAGGAATCATACCCCTAGACCAAGGAGCCATCTGACGTGGCAAAGGCCTATTATTTCAGTGCACTGGGTCCCTCGATGTGGCCCAGGGTGCTCTGGAAAGTCTCGTGTTGGCTGGCGGGATGGGGGCGGCGCGAATCCCGCGGTCGGCGGCCTTCCTGGGCTATTGGTACCTTCATGTAGAGCTGCCGCTGGGCTCGCACCCCCTGCTGCTAAGAAAGTGATTGCTTTTGCTGCTATGACTTGCAATCACGACTGCGGGAAACGCCGCTATCTCGTTAGGGGTGCTACGGCAGACACCCTCTCGAGCACCCCGAAGACTTCTTGAGCCCTCGGCTGTAATGGTTTCCAGGCTGTCAAAAGAACCGTCGCGTGTGCATTCGCGGACGGGAGAGAGGCTGAGGTAATTTCGAGTGAACGCTGATTGACTCCTCACTTCCGCAGTTTCCGTAGTGTAGCGGTTATCAAGTCTGCTTCACACGCAGAAGGTCCCCGAGCGGGAACAGTATTTTCCTGAATATGTCGTATTGTACTCCAGTGAGCCACGACATGTGAGGATCTTCTGCATGTACCTTTGTTATGCAAGTAGCGCATTTATTTACTTTTTTAGTTACGATGACAACATCAGCACGAGTTGTCTCTAAGGTATAGTGCACACAAGTAGTTTCCGTGGTGTAGCGGTTATCACGTCTGCCTAACACGCAGAAGGTCCCCGGTTCGATCCCGGGTGGAACCACTTCTTCATATTTAAAAACAAGACATACTAACATGCATCTGCTTCCATCTGTACCCTAAAACCTTCGTAATCGCCTTCACACGTCGGATCAGAGTGTCAATTGCTCACATCAAATATGAAATTCATTTGATACTGACGCCGAGCATTTTGCGTCGACTAAGCCACTCACGTGCGATCAGTTTGCACAAAACGCTAGGGCTCGTCCGGGATTTGAACCCGGGACCTCCTGCACCCAAAGCAGGAATCATACCCCTAGACCAACGAGCCATCTGACGTGGCAAAGGCCTATTATTTCAGTGCACTGGGTCCCTCGATGTGGCCCAGGGTGCTCTGGAAAGTCTCGTGTAGGCTGGCGGGATGGGGGCGGCGCGAATTCCCGCGGTCGGCGGCCTTCCTGGGCTATTGGTACCTTCATGTAGAGCTGCCGCTGGGCTCGCACCCCCTGCTGCTAAGAAAGTGATTGCTTTTGCTGCTATGACTTGCAATCACGACTGCGGGAAACGCCGCTATCTCGTTAGGGGTGCTACGGCAGACACCCTCTCGAGCACCCCGAAGACTTCTTGAGCCCTCAGGTGTAATGGTTTCCAGGCTGTCAAAAGAACCGTCGCGTGTGCATTCGCGGACGGGAGAGAGGCTGAGGTAATTTCGAGTGAACGGGGATTGACTCCTCACTTCCGCAGTTTCCGTAGTGTAGCGGTTATCAAGTCTGCTTCACACGCAGAAGGTCCCCGAGCGGGAACAGTATTTTCCTGAATATGTCGTATTGTACTCCAGTGAGCCACGACATGTGAGGATCTTCTGCATGTACCTTTGTTATGCAAGTAGCGCATTTATTTACTTTTTTAGTTACGATGACAACATCAGCACGAGTTGTCTCTAAGGTATAGTGCACACAAGTAGTTTCCGTGGTGTAGCGGTTATCACGTCTGCCTAACACGCAGAAGGTCCCCGGTTCGATCCCGGGCGGAACCACTTCTTCATATTTAAAAACAAGACATACTAACATGCATCTGCTTCCATCTGTACCCTAAAACCTTCGTAATCGCCTTCACACGTCGGATCAGAGTGTCAATTGCTCACATCAAATATGAAATTCATTTGATACTGACGCCGAGCATTTTGCGTCGACTAAGCCACTCACGTGCGATCACTTTGCACAAAACGCTAGGGCTCGTCCGGGATTTGAACCCGGGACCTCCCGCACCCAAAGCAGGAATCATACCCCTAGACCAAGGAGCCATCTGACGTGGCAAAGGCCTATTATTTCAGTGCACTGGGTCCCTCGATGTGGCCCAGGGTGCTCTGGAAAGTCTCGTGTTGGCTGGCGGGATGGGGGCGGCGCGAATCCCGCGGTCGGCGGCCTTCCTGGGCTATTGGTACCTTCATGTAGAGCTGCCGCTGGGCTCGCACCCCCTGCTGCTAAGAAAGTGATTGCTTTTGCTGCTATGACTTGCAATCACGACTGCGGGAAACGCCGCTATCTCGTTAGGGGTGCTACGGCAGACACCCTCTCGAGCACCCCGAAGACTTCTTGAGCCCTCGGCTGTAATGGTTTCCAGGCTGTCAAAAGAACCGTCGCGTGTGCATTCGCGGACGGGAGAGAGGCTGAGGTAATTTCGAGTGAACGCTGATTGACTCCTCACTTCCGCAGTTTCCGTAGTGTAGCGGTTATCAAGTCTGCTTCACACGCAGAAGGTCCCCGAGCGGGAACAGTATTTTCCTGAATATGTCGTATTGTACTCCAGTGAGCCACGACATGTGAGGATCTTCTGCATGTACCTTTGTTATGCAAGTAGCGCATTTATTTACTTTTTTAGTTACGATGACAACATCAGCACGAGTTGTCTCTAAGGTATAGTGCACACAAGTAGTTTCCGTGGTGTAGCGGTTATCACGTCTGCCTAACACGCAGAAGGTCCCCGGTTCGATCCCGGGTGGAACCACTTCTTCATATTTAAAAACAAGACATACTAACATGCATCTGCTTCCATCTGTACCCTAAAACCTTCGTAATCGCCTTCACACGTCGGATCAGAGTGTCAATTGCTCACATCAAATATGAAATTCATTTGATACTGACGCCGAGCATTTTGCGTCGACTAAGCCACTCACGTGCGATCAGTTTGCACAAAACGCTAGGGCTCGTCCGGGATTTGAACCCGGGACCTCCTGCACCCAAAGCAGGAATCATACCCCTAGACCAACGAGCCATCTGACGTGGCAAAGGCCTATTATTTCAGTGCACTGGGTCCCTCGATGTGGCCCAGGGTGCTCTGGAAAGTCTCGTGTTGGCTGGCGGGATGGGGGCGGCGCGAATCCCGCGGTCGGCGGCCTTCCTGGGCTATTGGTACCTTCATGTAGAGCTGCCGCTGGGCTCGCACCCCCTGCTGCTAAGAAAGTGATTGCTTTTGCTGCTATGACTTGCAATCACGACTGCGGGAAACGCCGCTATCTCGTTAGGGGTGCTACGGCAGACACCCTCTCGAGCACCCCGAAGACTTCTTGAGCCCTCGGCTGTAATGGTTTCCAGGCTGTCAAAAGAACCGTCGCGTGTGCATTCGCGGACGGGAGAGAGGCTGAGGTAATTTCGAGTGAACGCTGATTGACTCCTCACTTCCGCAGTTTCCGTAGTGTAGCGGTTATCAAGTCTGCTTCACACGCAGAAGGTCCCCGAGCGGGAACAGTATTTTCCTGAATATGTCGTATTGTACTCCAGTGAGCCACGACATGTGAGGATCTTCTGCATGTACCTTTGTTATGCAAGTAGCGCATTTATTTACTTTTTTAGTTACGATGACAACATCAGCACGAGTTGTCTCTAAGGTATAGTGCACACAAGTAGTTTCCGTGGTGTAGCGGTTATCACGTCTGCCTAACACGCAGAAGGTCCCCGGTTCGATCCCGGGTGGAACCACTTCTTCATATTTAAAAACAAGACATACTAACATGCATCTGCTTCCATCTGTACCCTAAAACCTTCGTAATCGCCTTCACACGTCGGATCAGAGTGTCAATTGCTCACATCAAATATGAAATTCATTTGATACTGACGCCGAGCATTTTGCGTCGACTAAGCCACTCACGTGCGATCAGTTTGCACAAAACGCTAGGGCTCGTCCGGGATTTGAACCCGGGACCTCCTGCACCCAAAGCAGGAATCATACCCCTAGACCAAGGAGCCATCTGACGTGGCAAAGGCCTATTATTTCAGTGCACTGGGTCCCTCGATGTGGCCCAGGGTGCTCTGGAAAGTCTCGTGTAGGCTGGCGGGATGGGGGCGGCGCGAATTCCTGCGGTCGGCGGCCTTCCTGGGCTATTGGTACCTTCATGTAGAGCTGCCGCTGGGCTCGCACCCCCTGCTGCTAAGAAAGTGATTGCTTTTGCTGCTATGACTTGCAATCACGACTGCGGGAAACGCCGCTATCTCGTTAGGGGTGCTACGGCAGACACCCTCTCGAGCACCCCGAAGACTTCTTGAGCCCTCAGGTGTAATGGTTTCCAGGCTGTCAAAAGAACCGTCGCGTGTGCATTCGCGGACGGGAGAGAGGCTGAGGTAATTTCGAGTGAACGGGGATTGACTCCTCACTTCCGCAGTTTCCGTAGTGTAGCGGTTATCAAGTCTGCTTCACACGCAGAAGGTCCCCGAGCGGGAACAGTATTTTCCTGAATATGTCGTATTGTACTCCAGTGAGCCACGACATGTGAGGATCTTCTGCATGTACCTTTGTTATGCAAGTAGCGCATTTATTTACTTTTTTAGTTACGATGACAACATCAGCACGAGTTGTCTCTAAGGTATAGTGCACACAAGTAGTTTCCGTGGTGTAGCGGTTATCACGTCTGCCTAACACGCAGAAGGTCCCCGGTTCGATCCCGGGCGGAACCACTTCTTCATATTTAAAAACAAGACATACTAACATGCATCTGCTTCCATCTGTACCCTAAAACCTTCGTAATCGCCTTCACACGTCGGATCAGAGTGTCAATTGCGCACATCAAATATGAAATTCATTTGATACTGACGCCGAGCATTTTGCGTCGACTAAGCCACTCACGTGCGATCACTTTGCACAAAACGCTAGGGCTCGTCCGGGATTTGAACCCGGGACCTCCCGCACCCAAAGCAGGAATCATACCCCTAGACCAAGGAGCCATCTGACGTGGCAAAGGCCTATTATTTCAGTGCACTGGGTCCCTCGATGTGGCCCAGGGTGCTCTGGAAAGTCTCGTGTTGGCTGGCGGGATGGGGGCGGCGCGAATCCCGCGGTCGGCGGCCTTCCTGGGCTATTGGTACCTTCATGTAGAGCTGCCGCTGGGCTCGCACCCCCTGCTGCTAAGAAAGTGATTGCTTTTGCTGCTATGACTTGCAATCACGACTGCGGGAAACGCCGCTATCTCGTTAGGGGTGCTACGGCAGACACCCTCTCGAGCACCCCGAAGACTTCTTGAGCCCTCGGCTGTAATGGTTTCCAGGCTGTCAAAAGAACCGTCGCGTGTGCATTCGCGGACGGGAGAGAGGCTGAGGTAATTTCGAGTGAACGCTGATTGACTCCTCACTTCCGCAGTTTCCGTAGTGTAGCGGTTATCAAGTCTGCTTCACACGCAGAAGGTCCCCGAGCGGGAACAGTATTTTCCTGAATATGTCGTATTGTACTCCAGTGAGCCACGACATGTGAGGATCTTCTGCATGTACCTTTGTTATGCAAGTAGCGCATTTATTTACTTTTTTAGTTACGATGACAACATCAGCACGAGTTGTCTCTAAGGTATAGTGCACACAAGTAGTTTCCGTGGTGTAGCGGTTATCACGTCTGCCTAACACGCAGAAGGTCCCCGGTTCGATCCCGGGTGGAACCACTTCTTCATATTTAAAAACAAGACATACTAACATGCATCTGCTTCCATCTGTACCCTAAAACCTTCGTAATCGCCTTCACACGTCGGATCAGAGTGTCAATTGCTCACATCAAATATGAAATTCATTTGATACTGACGCCGAGCATTTTGCGTCGACTAAGCCACTCACGTGCGATCAGTTTGCACAAAACGCTAGGGCTCGTCCGGGATTTGAACCCGGGACCTCCTGCACCCAAAGCAGGAATCATACCCCTAGACCAACGAGCCATCTGACGTGGCAAAGGCCTATTATTTCAGTGCACTGGGTCCCTCGATGTGGCCCAGGGTGCTCTGGAAAGTCTCGTGTAGGCTGGCGGGATGGGGGCGGCGCGAATTCCCGCGGTCGGCGGCCTTCCTGGGCTATTGGTACCTTCATGTAGAGCTGCCGCTGGGCTCGCACCCCCTGCTGCTAAGAAAGTGATTGCTTTTGCTGCTATGACTTGCAATCACGACTGCGGGAAACGCCGCTATCTCGTTAGGGGTGCTACGGCAGACACCCTCTCGAGCACCCCGAAGACTTCTTGAGCCCTCAGGTGTAATGGTTTCCAGGCTGTCAAAAGAACCGTCGCGTGTGCATTCGCGGACGGGAGAGAGGCTGAGGTAATTTCGAGTGAACGGGGATTGACTCCTCACTTCCGCAGTTTCCGTAGTGTAGCGGTTATCAAGTCTGCTTCACACGCAGAAGGTCCCCGAGCGGGAACAGTATTTTCCTGAATATGTCGTATTGTACTCCAGTGAGCCACGACATGTGAGGATCTTCTGCATGTACCTTTGTTATGCAAGTAGCGCATTTATTTACTTTTTTAGTTACGATGACAACATCAGCACGAGTTGTCTCTAAGGTATAGTGCACACAAGTAGTTTCCGTGGTGTAGCGGTTATCACGTCTGCCTAACACGCAGAAGGTCCCCGGTTCGATCCCGGGCGGAACCACTTCTTCATATTTAAAAACAAGACATACTAACATGCATCTGCTTCCATCTGTACCCTAAAACCTTCGTAATCGCCTTCACACGTCGGATCAGAGTGTCAATTGCTCACATCAAATATGAAATTCATTTGATACTGACGCCGAGCATTTTGCGTCGACTAAGCCACTCACGTGCGATCAGTTTGCACAAAACGCTAGGGCTCGTCCGGGATTTGAACCCGGGACCTCCTGCACCCAAAGCAGGAATCATACCCCTAGACCAACGAGCCATCTGACGTGGCGAATGACTATTATTTCAGTGCACTGGGTCCCTCGATGTGGCCCAGGGTGCTCTGGAAAGTCTCGTGTAGGCTGGCGGGATGGGGGCGGCGCGAATTCCCGCGGTCGGCGGCCTTCCTGGGCTATTGGTACCTTCATGTAGAGCTGCCGCTGGGCTCGCACTCCCTGCTGCTAAGAAAGTGATTGCTTTTGCTGCTATGACTTGCAATCACGACTGCGGGAAACGCCGCTATCTCGTTAGGGGTGCTACGGCAGACACCCTCTCGAGCACCCCGAAGACTTCTTGAGCCCTCGGCTGTAATGGTTTCCAGGCTGTCAAAAGAACCGTCGCGTGTGCATTCGCGGACGGGAGAGAGGCTGAGGTAATTTCGAGTGAACGGGGATTGACTCCTCACTTCCGCAGTTTCCGTAGTGTAGCGGTTATCAAGTCTGCTTCACACGCAGAAGGTCCCCGAGCGGGAACAGTATTTTCCTGAATATGTCGTATTGTACCCCAGTGAGCCACGACATGTGAGGATCTTCTGCATGTACCTTTGTTATGCAAGTAGCGCATTTATTTACTTTTTTAGTTACGATGACAACATCAGCACGAATTGTCTCTAAGGTATAGTGCACACAAGTAGTTTCCGTGGTGTAGCGGTTATCACGTCTGCCTAACACGCAGAAGGTCCCCGGTTCGATCCCGGGCGGAACCACTTCTTCATATTTAAAAACAAGACATACTAACATGCATCTGCTTCCATCTGTACCCTAAAACCTTCGTAATCGCCTTCACACGTCGGATCAGAGTGTCAATTGCTCACATCAAATATGAAATTCATTTGATACTGACGCCGAGCATTTTGCGTCGACTAAGCCACTCACGTGCGATCAGTTTGCACAAAACGCTAGGGCTCGTCCGGGATTTGAACCCGGGACCTCCCGCACCCAAAGCAGGAATCATACCCCTAGACCAACGAGCCATCTGACGTGGCAAAGGCCTATTATTTCAGTGCACTGGGTCCCTCGATGTGGCCCAGGGTGCTCTGGAAAGTCTCGTGTAGGCTGGCGGGATGGGGGCGGCGCGAATTCCCGCGGTCGGCGGCCTTCCTGGGCTATTGGTACCTTCATGTAGAGCTGCCGCTGGGCTCGCACCCCCTGCTGCTAAGAAAGTGATTGCTTTTGCTGCTATGACTTGCAATCACGACTGCGGGAAACGCCGCTATCTCGTTAGGGGTGCTACGGCAGACACCCTCTCGAGCACCCCGAAGACTTCTTGAGCCCTCGGCTGTAATGGTTTCCAGGCTGTCAAAAGAACCGTCGCGTGTGCATTCGTGGACGGGAGAGAGGCTGAGGTAATTTCGAGTGAACGGGGATTGACTCCTCACTTCCGCAGTTTCCGTAGTGTAGCGGTTATCAAGTCTGCTTCACACGCAGAAGGTCCCCGAGCGGGAACAGTATTTTCCTGAATATGTCGTATTGTACTCCAGTGAACCACGACATGTGAGGATCTTCTGCATGTACCTTTGTTATGCAAGTAGCGCATTTATTTACTTTTTTAGTTACGATGACAACATCAGCACGAGTTGTCTCTAAGGTATAGTGCACACAAGTAGTTTCCGTGGTGTAGCGGTTATCACGTCTGCCTAACACGCAGAAGGTCCCCGGTTCGATCCCGGGCGGAAACACTTTTTCATCATTAAAAACAAGACATAGTAACATTCATCTGCTTCCATCTGTACCCAAAAACCTTCGTAATCGCCTTCACACGTCGGATCAGAGTGTCAATTGCTCACATCAAATATGAAATTCATTTGATACTGCCGCCGAGCATTTTGCGTCGACTAAGCCACTCACGTGCGATCAGTTTGCACAAAACGCTAGGGCTCGTCCGGGATTTGAACCCGGGACCTCCTGCACCCAAAGCAGGAATCATACCCCTAGACCAACGAGCCATCTGACATGGCGAATGACTATAATTTCAGTGCACTGGGTCCCTCGATGTGGTCCAGGGTGCTGTGGAAAATCTCGTGTAGGCTGGCGGGATGGGGGCGGCGCGAATTCCCGCGGTCGGCGGCCTTCCTGGGCTATTGGTACCTTCATGTAGAGCTGCCGCTGGGCTCGCACCCCCTGCTGCTAAGAAAGTGATTGCTTTTGCTGCTATGACTTGCAATCACGACTGCGGGAAACGCCGCTATCTCGTTAGGGGTGCTACGGCAGACACCCTCTCGAGCACCCCGAAGACTTCTTGAGCCCTCGGCTGTAATGGTTTCCAGGCTGTCAAAAGAACCGTCGCGTGTGCATTCGCGGACGGGAGAGAGGCTGAGGTAATTTCGAGTGAACGGGGATTGACTCCTCACTTCCGCAGTTTCCGTAGTGTAGCGGTTATCAAGTCTGCTTCACACGCAGAAGGTCCCCGAGCGGGAACAGTATTTTCCTGAATATGTCGTATTGTACTCCAGTGAGCCACGACATGTGAGGATCTTCTGCATGTACCTTTGTTATGCAAGTAGCGCATTTATTTACTTTTTTAGTTACGATGACAACATCAGCACGAGTTGTCTCTAAGGTATAGTGCACACAAGTAGTTTCCGTGGTGTAGCGGTTATCACGTCTGCCTAACACGCAGAAGGTCCCCGGTTCGATCCCGGGCGGAACCACTTCTTCATATTTAAAAACAAGACATACTAACATGCATCTGCTTCCATCTGTACCCAAAAACCTTCGTAATCGCCTTCACACGTCGGATCAGAGTGTCAATTGCTCACATCAAATATGAAATTCATTTGATACTGACGCCGAGCATTTTGCGTCGACTAAGCCACTCACGTGCGATCAGTTTGCACAAAACGCTAGGGCTCGTCCGGGATTTGAACCCGGGACCTCCTGCACCCAAAGCAGGAATCATACCCCTAGACCAACGAGCCATCTGACGTGGCGAATGACTATTATTTCAGTGCACTGGGTCCCTCGATGTGGCCCAGGGTGCTCTGGAAAGTCTCGTGTAGGATGGCGGGATGGGGGCGGCGCGAATTCCCGCGGTCGGCGGCCTTCCTGGGCTATTGGTACCTTCATGTAGAGCTGCCGCTGGGCTCGCACCCCCTGCTGCTAAGTTAGTGATTGCTTTTGCTGCTATGACTTGCAATCACGACTGCGGGAAACGCCGCTATCTCGTTAGGGGTGCTACGGCAGACACCCTCTCGAGCACCCCGAAGACTTCTTGAGCCCTCGGCTGTAATGGTTTCCAGGCTGTCAAAAGAACCGTCGCGTGTGCATTCGCGGACGGGAGACAGGCTGAGGTAATTTCGAGTGACGGGGATTGACTCCTCACTTCCGCAGTTTCCGTAGTGTAGCGGTTATCAAGTCTGCTTCACACGCAGAAGGTCCCCGAGCGGGAACAGTATTTTCCTGAATATGTCGTATTGTACTCCAGTGAGCCACGACATGTGAGGATCTTCTGCATGTACCTTTGTTATGCAAGTAGCGCATTTATTTACTTTTTTAGTTACGATGACAACATCAGCACGAGTTGTCTCTAAGGTATAGTGCACACAAGTAGTTTCCGTGGTGTAGCGGTTATCACGTCTGCCTAACACGCAGAAGGTCCCCGGTTCGATCCCGGGCGGAACCACTTCTTCATATTTAAAAACAAGACATACTAACATGCATCTGCTTCCATCTGTACCCAAAAACCTTCGTAATCGCCTTCACACGTCGGATCAGAGTGTCAATTGCTCACATCAAATATGAAATTCATTTGATACTGCCGCCGAGCATTTTGCGTCGACTAAGCCACTCACGTGCGATCAGTTTGCACAAAACGCTAGGGCTCGTCCGGGATTTGAACCCGGGACCTCCTGCACCCAAAGCAGGAATCATACCCCTAGACCAAGGAGCCATCTGACGTGGCAAAGGCCTATTATTTCAGTGCACTGGGTCCCTCGATGTGGCCCAGGGTGCTCTGGAAAGTCTCGTGTAGGCTGGCGGGATGGGGGCGGCGCGAATTCCCGCGGTCGGCGGCCTTCCTGGGCTATTGGTACCTTCATGTAGAGCTGCCGCTGGGCTCGCACCCCCTGCTGCTAAGAAAGTGATTGCTTTTGCTGCTATGACTTGCAATCACGACTGCGGGAAACGCCGCTATCTCGTTAGGGGTGCTACGGCAGACACCCTCTCGAGCACCCCGAAGACTTCTTGAGCCCTCGGCTGTAATGGTTTCCAGGCTGTCAAAAGAACCGTCGCGTGTGCATTCGCGGACGGGAGAGAGGCTGAGGTAATTTCGAGTGAACGGGGATTGACTCCTCACTTCCGCAGTTTCCGTAGTGTAGCGGTTATCAAGTCTGCTTCACACGCAGAAGGTCCCCGAGCGGGAACAGTATTTTCCTGAATATGTCGTATTGTACTCCAGTGAGCCACGACATGTGAGGATCTTCTGCATGTACCTTTGTTATGCAAGTAGCGCATTTATTTACTTTTTTAGTTACGATGACAACATCAGCACGAGTTGTCTCTAAGGTATAGTGCACACAAGTAGTTTCCGTGGTGTAGCGGTTATCACGTCTGCCTAACACGCAGAAGGTCCCCGGTTCGATCCCGGGCGGAAACACTTTTTCATCATTAAAAACAAGACATAGTAACATGCATCTGCTTCCATCTGTACCCAAAAACCTTCGTAATCGCCTTCACACGTCGGATCAGAGTGTCAATTGCTCACATCAAATATGAAATTCATTTGATACTGCCGCCGAGCATTTTGCGTCGACTAAGCCACTCACGTGCGATCAGTTTGCACAAAACGCTAGGGCTCGTCCGGGATTTGAACCCGGGACCTCCTGCACCCTAAGCAGGAATCATACCCCTAGACCAACGAGCCATCTGACATGGCGAATGACTATAATTTCAGTGCACTGGGTCCCTCGATGTGGTCCAGGGTGCTGTGGAAAATCTCGTGTAGGCTGGCGGGATGGGGGCGGCGCGAATTCCCGCGGTCGGCGGCCTTCCTGGGCTATTGGTACCTTCATGTAGAGCTGCCGCTGGGCTCGCACCCCCTGCTGCTAAGAAAGTGATTGCTTTTGCTGCTATGACTTGCAATCACGACTGCGGGAAACGCCGCTATCTCGTTAGGGGTGCTACGGCAGACACCCTCTCGAGCACCCCGAAGACTTCTTGAGCCCTCGGCTGTAATGGTTTCCAGGCTGTCAAAAGAACCGTCGCGTGGGCATTCGCGGACGGGAGACAGGCTGAGGTAATTTCGAGTGAACGGGGATTGACTCCTCACTTCCGCAGTTTCCGTAGTGTAGCGGTTATCAAGTCTGCTTCACACGCAGAAGGTCCCCGAGCGGGAACAGTATTTTCCTGAATATGTCGTATTGTACTCCAGTGAGCCACGACATGTGAGGATCTTCTGCATGTACCTTTGTTATGCAAGTAGCGCATTTATTTACTTTTTTAGTTACGATGACAACATCAGCACGAGTTGTCTCTAAGGTATAGTGCACACAAGTAGTTTCCGTGGTGTAGCGGTTATCACGTCTGCCTAACACGCAGAAGGTCCCCGGTTCGATCCCGGGCGGAACCACTTCTTCATATTTAAAAACAAGACATACTAACATGCATCTGCTTCCATCTGTACCCAAAAACCTTCGTAATCGCCTTCACACGTCGGATCAGAGTGTCAATTGCTCACATCAAATATGAAATTCATTTGATACTGCCGCCGAGCATTTTGCGTCGACTAAGCCACTCACGTGCGATCAGTTTGCACAAAACGCTAGGGCTCGTCCGGGATTTGAACCCGGGACCTCCTGCACCCAAAGCAGGAATCATACCCCTAGACCAACGAGCCATCTGACGTGGCGAATGACTATTATTTCAGTGCACTGGGTCCCTCGATGTGGCCCAGGGTGCTCTGGAAAGTCTCGTGTAGGCTGGCGGGATGGGGGCGGCGCGAATTCCCGCGGTCGGCGGCCTTCCTGGGCTATTGGTACCTTCATGTAGAGCTGCCGCTGGGCTCGCACTCCCTGCTGCTAAGAAAGTGATTGCTTTTGCTGCTATGACTTGCAATCACGACTGCGGGAAACGCCGCTATCTCGTTAGGGGTGCTACGGCAGACACCCTCTCGAGCACCCCGAAGACTTCTTGAGCCCTCGGCTGTAATGGTTTCCAGGCTGTCAAAAGAACCGTCGCGTGTGCATTCGCGGACGGGAGAGAGGCTGAGGTAATTTCGAGTGAACGGGGATTGACTCCTCACTTCCGCAGTTTCCGTAGTGTAGCGGTTATCAAGTCTGCTTCACACGCAGAAGGTCCCCGAGCGGGAACAGTATTTTCCTGAATATGTCGTATTGTACTCCAGTGAGCCACGACATGTGAGGATCTTCTGCATGTACCTTTGTTATGCAAGTATCGCATTTATTTACTTTTTTAGTTACGATGACAACATCAGCACGAGTTGTCTCTAAGGTATAGTGCACACAAGTAGTTTCCGTGGTGTAGCGGTTATCACGTCTGCCTAACACGCAGAAGGTCCCCGGTTCGATCCCGGGCGGAACCACTTCTTCATATTTAAAAACAAGACATACTAACATGCATCTGCTTCCATCTGTACCCTAAAACCTTCGTAATCGCCTTCACACGTCGGATCAGAGTGTCAATTGCTCACATCAAATATGAAATTCATTTGATACTGACGCCGAGCATTTTGCGTCGCCTAAGCCACTCACGTGCGATCAGTTTGCACAAAACGCTAGGGCTCGTCCGGGATTTGAACCCGGGACCTCCTGCACTTAAAGCAGGAATCATACCCCTAGACCAAGGAGCCATCTGACGTGGCAAAGGCCTATTATTTCAGTGCACTGGGTCCCTCGATGTGGCCCAGGGTGCTCTGGAAAGTCTCGTGTAGGCTGGCGGGATGGGGGCGGCGCGAATTCCCGCGGTCGGCGGCCTTCCTGGGCTATTGGTACCTTCATGTAGAGCTGCCGCTGGGCTCGCACCCCCTGCTGCTAAGAAAGTGATTGCTTTTGCTGCTATGACTTGCAATCACGACTGCGGGAAACGCCGCTATCTCGTTAGGGGTGCTACGGCAGACACCCTCTCGAGCACCCCGAAGACTTCTTGAGCCCTCGGCTGTAATGGTTTCCAGGCTGTCAAAAGAACCGTCGCGTGTGCATTCGCGGACGGGAGAGAGGCTGAGGTAATTTCGAGTGAACGGGGATTGACTCCTCACTTCCGCAGTTTCCGTAGTGTAGCGGTTATCAAGCCTGCTTCACACGCAGAAGGTCCCCGAGCGGGAACAGTATTTTCCTGAATATATCGTATTGTACTCCAGTGAGCCACGACATGTGAGGATCTTCTGCATGTACCTTTGTTATGCAAGTAGCGCATTTATTTACTTTTTTAGTTACGATGACAACATCAGCACGAGTTGTCTCTAAGGTATAATGCACACAAGTAGTTTCCGTGGTGTAGCGGTTATCACGTCTGCCTAACACGCAGAAGGTCCCCGGTTCGATCCCGGGCGGAAACACTTTTTCATCATTAAAAACAAGACATAGTAACATGCATCTGCTTCCATCTGTACCCAAAAACCTTCGTAATCGCCTTCACACGTCGGATCAGAGTGTCAATTGCTCACATCAAATATGAAATTCATTTGATACTGCCGCCGAGCATTTTGCGTCGACTAAGCCACTCACGTGCGATCAGTTTGCACAAAACGCTAGGGCTCGTCCGGGATTTGAACCCGGGACCTCCTGCACCCTAAGCAGGAATCATACCCCTAGACCAACGAGCCATCTGACATGGCGAATGACTATAATTTCAGTGCACTGGGTCCCTCGATGTGGTCCAGGGTGCTGTGGAAAATCTCGTGTAGGCTGGCGGGATGGGGGCGGCGCGAATTCCCGCGGTCGGCGGCCTTCCTGGGCTATTGGTACCTTCATGTAGAGCTGCCGCTGGGCTCGCACCCCCTGCTGCTAAGAAAGTGATTGCTTTTGCTGCTATGACTTGCAATCACGACTGCGGGAAACGCCGCTATCTCGTTAGGGGTGCTACGGCAGACACCCTCTCGAGCACCCCGAAGACTTCTTGAGCCCTCGGCTGTAATGGTTTCCAGGCTGTCAAAAGAACCGTCGCGTGGGCATTCGCGGACGGGAGACAGGCTGAGGTAATTTCGAGTGAACGGGGATTGACTCCTCACTTCCGCAGTTTCCGTAGTGTAGCGGTTATCAAGTCTGCTTCACACGCAGAAGGTCCCCGAGCGGGAACAGTATTTTCCTGAATATGTCGTATTGTACTCCAGTGAGCCACGACATGTGAGGATCTTCTGCATGTACCTTTGTTATGCAAGTAGCGCATTTATTTACTTTTTTAGTTACGATGACAACATCAGCACGAGTTGTCTCTAAGGTATAGTGCACACAAGTAGTTTCCGTGGTGTAGCGGTTATCACGTCTGCCTAACACGCAGAAGGTCCCCGGTTCGATCCCGGGCGGAACCACTTCTTCATATTTAAAAACAAGACATACTAACATGCATCTGCTTCCATCTGTACCCAAAAACCTTCGTAATCGCCTTCACACGTCGGATCAGAGTGTCAATTGCTCACATCAAATATGAAATTCATTTGATACTGCCGCCGAGCATTTTGCGTCGACTAAGCCACTCACGTGCGATCAGTTTGCACAAAACGCTAGGGCTCGTCCGGGATTTGAACCCGGGACCTCCTGCACCCAAAGCAGGAATCATACCCCTAGACCAACGAGCCATCTGACGTGGCGAATGACTATTATTTCAGTGCACTGGGTCCCTCGATGTGGCCCAGGGTGCTCTGGAAAGTCTCGTGTAGGCTGGCGGGATGGGGGCGGCGCGAATTCCCGCGGTCGGCGGCCTTCCTGGGCTATTGGTACCTTCATGTAGAGCTGCCGCTGGGCTCGCACTCCCTGCTGCTAAGAAAGTGATTGCTTTTGCTGCTATGACTTGCAATCACGACTGCGGGAAACGCCGCTATCTCGTTAGGGGTGCTACGGCAGACACCCTCTCGAGCACCCCGAAGACTTCTTGAGCCCTCGGCTGTAATGGTTTCCAGGCTGTCAAAAGAACCGTCGCGTGTGCATTCGCGGACGGGAGAGAGGCTGAGGTAATTTCGAGTGAACGGGGATTGACTCCTCACTTCCGCAGTTTCCGTAGTGTAGCGGTTATCAAGTCTGCTTCACACGCAGAAGGTCCCCGAGCGGGAACAGTATTTTCCTGAATATGTCGTATTGTACTCCAGTGAGCCACGACATGTGAGGATCTTCTGCATGTACCTTTGTTATGCAAGTAGCGCATTTATTTACTTTTTTAGTTACGATGACAACATCAGCACGAGTTGTCTCTAAGGTATAGTGCACACAAGTAGTTTCCGTGGTGTAGCGGTTATCACGTCTGCCTAACACGCAGAAGGTCCCCGGTTCGATCCCGGGCGGAACCACTTCTTCATATTTAAAAACAAGACATACTAACATGCATCTGCTTCCATCTGTACCCTAAAACCTTCGTAATCGCCTTCACACGTCGGATCAGAGTGTCAATTGCTCACATCAAATATGAAATTCATTTGATACTGACGCCGAGCATTTTGCGTCGACTAAGCCACTCACGTGCGATCAGTTTGCACAAAACGCTAGGGCTCGTCCGGGATTTGAACCCGGGACCTCCTGCACTTAAAGCAGGAATCATACCCCTAGACCAAGGAGCCATCTGACGTGGCAAAGGCCTATTATTTCAGTGCACTGGGTCCCTCGATGTGGCCCAGGGTGCTCTGGAAAGTCTCGTGTAGGCTGGCGGGATGGGGGCGGCGCGAATTCCCGCGGTCGGCGGCCTTCCTGGGCTATTGGTACCTTCATGTAGAGCTGCCGCTGGGCTCGCACCCCCTGCTGCTAAGAAAGTGATTGCTTTTGCTGCTATGACTTGCAATCACGACTGCGGGAAACGCCGCTATCTCGTTAGGGGTGCTACGGCAGACACCCTCTCGAGCACCCCGAAGACTTCTTGAGCCCTCGGCTGTAATGGTTTCCAGGCTGTCAAAAGAACCGTCGCGTGTGCATTCGCGGACGGGAGAGAGGCTGAGGTAATTTCGAGTGAACGGGGATTGACTCCTCACTTCCGCAGTTTCCGTAGTGTAGCGGTTATCAAGTCTGCTTCACACGCAGAAGGTCCTCGAGCGGGAACAGTATTTTCCTGAATATGTCGTATTGTACTCCAGTGAGCCACGACATGTGAGGATCTTCTGCATGTACCTTTGTTATGCAAGTAGCGCATTTATTTACTTTTTTAGTTACGATGACAACATCAGCACGAGTTGTCTCTAAGGTATAGTGCACACAAGTAGTTTCCGTGGTGTAGCGGTTATCACGTCTGCCTAACACGCAGAAGGTCCCCGGTTCGATCCCGGGCGGAAACACTTTTTCATCATTAAAAACAAGACATAGTAACATGCATCTGCTTCCATCTGTACCCAAAAACCTTCGTAATCGCCTTCACACGTCGGATCAGAGTGTCAATTGCTCACATCAAATATGAAATTCATTTGATACTGCCGCCGAGCATTTTGCGTCGACTCAGCCACTCACGTGCGATCAGTTTGCACAAAACGCTAGGGCTCGTCCGGGATTTGAACCCGGGACCTCCTGCACCCTAAGCAGGAATCATACCCCTAGACCAACGAGCCATCTGACATGGCGAATGACTATAATTTCAGTGCACTGGGTCCCTCGATGTGGTCCAGGGTGCTGTGGAAAATCTCGTGTAGGCTGGCGGGATGGGGGCGGCGCGAATTCCCGCGGTCGGCGGCCTTCCTGGGCTATTGGTACCTTCATGTAGAGCTGCCGCTGGGCTCGCACTCCCTGCTGCTAAGAAAGTGATTGCTTTTGCTGCTATGACTTGCAATCACGACTGCGGGAAAAGCCGCTATCTCGTTAGGGGTGCTACGGCAGACAAACTCTCGAGCACCCGAAGACTTCTTGTGCCCTCGGCTGTAATGGTTTCCAGGCTGTCAAAAGAACCGTCGCGTGTGCATTCGCGGACGGGAGACAGGCTGAGGTAATTTCGAGTGAACGGGGATGGACTCCTCACTTCCGCAGTTTCCGTAGTGTAGCGGTTATCAAGTCTGCTTCACACGCAGAAGGTCCCCGAGCGGGAACAGTATTTTCCTGAATATGTCGTATTGTACTCCAGTGAGCCACGACATGTGAGGATCTTCTGCATGTACCTTTGTTATGCAAGTAGCGCATTTATTTACTTTTTTAGTTACGATGACAACATCAGCACGAGTTGTCTCTAAGGTATAGTGCACACAAGTAGTTTCCGTGGTGTAGCGGTTATCACGTCTGCCTAACACGCAGAAGGTCCCCGGTTCGATCCCGGGCGGAACCACTTCTTCATATTTAAAAACAAGACATACTAAAATGCATCTGCTTCCATCTGTACCCTAAAACCTTCGTAATCGCCTTCACACGTCGGATCAGAGTGTCAATTGCTCACATCAAATATGAAATTCATTTGATACTGACGCCGAGCATTTTGCGTCGACTAAGCCACTCACGTGCGATCAGTTTGCACAAAACGCTAGGGCTCGTCCGGGATTTGAACCCGGGACCTCCTGCACCCAAAGCAGGAATCATACACCTAGACCAACGAGCCATCTGACGTGGCGAATGACTATTATTTCAGTGCACTGGGTCCCTCGATGTGGCCCAGGGTGCTCTGGAAAGTCTCGTGTAGGCTGGCGGGATGGGGGCGGCGCGAATTCCCGCGGTCGGCGGCCTTCCTGGGCTATTGGTACCTTCATGTAGAGCTGCCGCTGGGCTCGCACCCCCTGCTGCTAAGAAAGTGATTGCTTTTGCTGCTATGACTTGCAATCACGACTGCGGGAAACGCCGCTATCTCGTTAGGGGTGCTACGGCAGACACCCTCTCGAGCACCCCGAAGACTTCTTGAGCCCTCGGCTGTAATGGTTTCCAGGCTGTCAAAAGAACCGTCGCGTGTGCATTCGCGGACGGGAGAGAGGCTGAGGTAATTTCGAGTGAACGGGGATTGACTCCTCACTTCCGCAGTTTCCGTAGTGTAGCGGTTATCAAGTCTGCTTCACACGCAGAAGGTCCCCGAGCGGGAACAGTATTTTCCTGAATATGTCGTATTGTACTCCAGTGAGCCACGACATGTGAGGATCTTCTGCATGTACCTTTGTTATGCAAGTAGCGCATTTATTTACTTTTTTAGTTACGATGACAACATCAGCACGAGTTGTCTCTAAGGTATAGTGCACACAAGTAGTTTCCGTGGTGTAGCGGTTATCACGTCTGCCTAACACGCAGAAGGTCCCCGGTTCGATCCCGGGCGGAACCACTTCTTCTTATTTAAAAACAAGACATACTAAAATGCATCTGCTTCCATCTGTACCCTAAAACCTTCGTAATCGCCTTCACACGTCGGATCAGAGTGTCAATTGCTCACATCAAATATGAAATTCATTTGATACTGACGCCGAGCATTTTGCGTCGACTAAGCCACTCACGTGCGATCAGTTTGCACAAAACGCTAGGGCTCGTCCGGGATTTGAACCCGGGACCTCCTGCACCCAAAGCAGGAATCATACACCTAGACCAACGAGCCATCTGACGTGGCGAATGACTATTATTTCAGTGCACTGGGTCCCTCGATGTGGCCCAGGGTGCTCTGGAAAGTCTCGTGTAGGCTGGCGGGATGGGGGCGGCGCGAATTCCCGCGGTCGGCGGCCTTCCTGGGCTATTGGTACCTTCATGTAGAGCTGCCGCTGGGCTCGCACCCCCTGCTGCTAAGAAAGTGATTGCTTTTGCTGCTATGACTTGCAATCACGACTGCGGGAAACGCCGCTATCTCGTTAGGGGTGCTACGGCAGACACCCTCTCGAGCACCCCGAAGACTTCTTGAGCCCTCGGCTGTAATGGTTTCCAGGCTGTCAAAAGAACCGTCGCGTGTGCATTCGCGGACGGGAGAGAGGCTGAGGTAATTTCGAGTGAACGGGGATTGACTCCTCACTTCCGCAGTTTCCGTAGTGTAGCGGTTATCAAGTCTGCTTCACACGCAGAAGGTCCTCGAGCGGGAACAGTATTTTCCTGAATATGTCGTATTGTACTCCAGTGAGCCACGACATGTGAGGATCTTCTGCATGTACCTTTGTTATGCAAGTAGCGCATTTATTTACTTTTTTAGTTACGATGACAACATCAGCACGAGTTGTCTCTAAGGTATAGTGCACACAAGTAGTTTCCGTGGTGTAGCGGTTATCACGTCTGCCTAACACGCAGAAGGTCCCCGGTTCGATCCCGGGCGGAAACACTTTTTCATCATTAAAAACAAGACATAGTAACATGCATCTGCTTCCATCTGTACCCGAAAACCTTCGTAATCGCCTTCACACGTCGGATCAGAGTGTCAATTGCTCACATCAAATATGAAATTCATTTGATACTGCCGCCGAGCATTTTGCGTCGACTAAGCCACTCACATGCGATCAGTTTGCACAAAACGCTAGGGCTCGTCCGGGATTTGAACCCGGGACCTCCTGCACCCTAAGCAGGAATCATACCCCTAGACCAACGAGCCATCTGACATGGCGAATGACTATAATTTCAGTGCACTGGGTCCCTCGATGTGGTCCAGGGTGCTGTGGAAAATCTCGTGTAGGCTGGCGGGATGGGGGCGGCGCGAATTCCCGCGGTCGGCGGCCTTCCTGGGCTATTGGTACCTTCATGTAGAGCTGCCGCTGGGCTCGCACTCCCTGCTGCTAAGAAAGTGATTGCTTTTGCTGCTATGACTTGCAATCACGACTGCGGGAAAAGCCGCTATCTCGTTAGGGTTGCTACGGCAGACAAACTCTCGAGCACCCGAAGACTTCTTGTGCCCTCAGCTGTAATGGTTTCCAGGCTGTCAAAAGAACCGTCGCGTGTGCATTCGCGGACGGGAGAGAGGCTGAGGTAATTTCGAGTGAACGGGGATTGACTCCTCACTTCCGCAGTTTCCGTAGTGTAGCGGTTATCAAGTCTGCTTCACACGCAGAAGGTCCCCGAGCGGGAACAGTATTTTCCTGAATATGTCGTATTGTACTCCAGTGAGCCACGACATGTGAGGATCTTCTGCATGTACCTTTGTTATGCAAGTAGCGCATTTATTTACTTTTTTAGTTACGATGACAACATCAGCACGAGTTGTCTCTAAGGTATAGTGCACACAAGTAGTTTCCGTGGTGTAGCGGTTATCACGTCTGCCTAACACGCAGAAGTTCCCCGGTTCGATCCCGGGCGGAAACACTTCTTCATATTTAAAAACAAGACATACTAACATGCATCTGCTTCCATCTGTACCCTAAAACCTTCGTAATCGCCTTCACACGTCGGATCAGAGTGTCAATTGCTCACATCAAATATGAAATTCATTTGATACTGACGCCGAGCATTTTGCGTCGACTAAGCCACTCACGTGCGATCAGTTTGCACAAAACGCTAGGGCTCGTCCGGGATTTGAACCCGGGACCTCCTGCACCCAAAGCAGGAATCATACCCCTAGACAAAGGAGCCATCTGACGTGGCAAAGGCCTATTATTTCAGTGCACTGGGTCCCTCGATGTGGCCCAGGGTTCTCTGGAAAGTCTCGTGTAGGCAGGCGGGATGGGGGCGGCGCGAATTCCCGCGGTCGGCGGCCTTCCTGGGCTATTGGTACCTTCATGTAGAGCTGCCGCTGGGCTCGCACCCCCTGCTGCTAAGAAAGTGATTGCTTTTGCTGCTATGACTTGCAATCACGACTGCGGGAAACGCCGCTATCTCGTTAGGGGTGCTACGGCAGACACCCTCTCGAGCACTCCGAATACTTCTTGAGCCCTCGGCTGTAATGGTTTCCAGGCTGTCAAAAGAACCGTCGCGTGTGCATTCGCGGACGGGAGAGAGGCTGAGGTAATTTCGAGTGAACGGGGATTGACTCCTCACTTCCGCAGTTTCCGTAGTGTAGCGGTTATCAAGTCTGCTTCACACGCAGAAGGTCCCCGAGCGGGAACAGTATTTTCCTGAATATGTCGTATTGTACTCCAGTGAGCTACGACATGTGAGGATCTTCTGCATGTACCTTTGTTATGCAAGTAGCGCATTTATTTACTTTTTTAGTTACGATGACAACATCAGCACGAGTTGTCTCTAAGGTATAGTGCACACAAGTAGTTTCCGTGGTGTAGCGGTTATCACGTCTGCCTAACACGCAGAAGGTCCCCGGTTCGATCCCGGGCGGAAACACTTTTTCATCATTAAAAACAAGACATAGTAACATGCATCTGCTTCCATCTGTACCCAAAAACCTTCGTAATCGCCTTCACACGTCGGATCAGAGTGTCAATTGCTCACATCAAATATGAAATTCATTTGATACTGCCGCCGAGCATTTTGCGTCGACTAAGCCACTCACGTGCGATCAGTTTGCACAAAACGCTAGGGCTCGTCCGGGATTTGAACCCGGGACCTCCTGCACCCTAAGCAGGAATCATACCCCTAGACCAAGGAGCCATCTGACATGGCGAATGACTATAATTTCAGTGCACTGGGTCCCTCGATGTGGTCCAGGGTGCTGTGGAAAATCTCGTGTAGGCTGGCGGGATGGGGGCGGCGCGAATTCCCGCGGTCGGCGGCCTTCCTGGGCTATTGGTACCTTCATGTAGAGCTGCCGCTGGGCTCGCACTCCCTGCTGCTAAGAAAGTGATTGCTTTTGCTGCTATGACTTGCAATCACGACTGCGGGAAAAGCCGCTATCTCGTTAGGGGTGCTACGGCAGACAAACTCTCGAGCACCCGAAGACTTCTTGTGCCCTCGGCTGTAATGGTTTCCAGGCTGTCAAAAGAACCGTCGCGTGTGCATTCGCGGACGGGAGAGAGGCTGAGGTAATTTCGAGTGAACGGGGATGGACTCCTCACTTCCGCAGTTTCCGTAGTGTAGCGGTTATCACGTCTGCTTTACACGCAGAAGGTCCCCGGTTCGATCCTGGGCGGGAACAGTGTTTTCCTGAATATGTCGTATTGTACTCCAGTGAGCCACGACATGTGAGGATCTTCTGCATGTACCTTTGTTATGCAAGTAGCGCATTTATTTAATTTTTTAGTTACGATGACAACATCAGCACGAGTTGTCTCTAAGGTATAGTGCACACAAGTAGTTTCCGTGGTGTAGCGGTTATCACGTCTGCCTAACACGCAGAAGGTCCCCGGTTCGATCCCGGGCGGAACCACTTCTTCATATTTAAAAACAAGACATACTAAAATGCATCTGCTTCCATCTGTATCCTAAAACCTTCGTAATCGCCTTCACACGTCGGATCAGAGTGTCAATTGCTCACATCAAATATGAAATTCATTTGATACTGACGCCGAGCATTTTGCGTCGACTAAGCCACTCACGTGCGATCAGTTTGCACAAAACGCTAGGGCTCGTCCGGGATTTGAACCCGGGACCTCCTGCACCCAAAGCAGGAATCATACCCCTAGACCTACGAGCCATCTGACGTGGCAAAGGCCTATTATTTCAGTGCACTGGGTCCCTCGATGTGGCCCAGGGTGCTCTGGAAAGTCTCGTGTTGGCTGGCGGGATGGGGGCGGCGCGAATCCCGCGGTCGGCGGCCTTCCTGGGCTATTGGTACCTTCATGTAGAGCTGCCGCTGGGCTCGCACCCCCTGCTGCTAAGAAAGTGATTGCTTTTGCTGCTATGACTTGCAATCACGACTGCGGGAAACGCCGCTATCTCGTTAGGGGTGCTACGGCAGACACCCTCTCGAGCACCCCGAAGACTTCTTGAGCCCTCGGCTGTAATGGTTTCCAGGCTGTCAAAAGAACCGTCGCGTGTGCATTCGCGGACGGGAGACAGGCTGAGGTAATTTCGAGTGAACGGGGATGGACTCCTCACTTCCGCAGTTTCCGTAGTGTAGCGGTTATCACGTCTGCTTTACACGCAGAAGGTCCCCGAGCGGGAACAGTATTTTCCTGAATATGTCGTATTGTACTCCAGTGAGCCACGACATGTGAGGATATTCTGCATGTACCTTTGTTATGCAAGTAGCGCATTTATTTACTTTTTTAGTTACGATGACAACATCAGCACGAGTTGTCTCTAAGGTATAGTGCACACAAGTAGTTTCCGTGGTGTAGCGGTTATCACGTCTGCCTAACACGCAGAAGGTCCCCGGTTCGATCCCGGGCGGAAACACTTCTTCATATTTAAAAACAAGACATACTAACATGCATCTGCTTCCATCTGTACCCTAAAACCTTCGTAATCGCCTTCACACGTCGGATCAGAGTGTCAATTGCTCACATCAAATATGAAATTCATTTGATACTGCCGCCGAGCATTTTGCGTCGACTAAGCCACTCACGTGCGATCAGTTTGCACAAAACGCTAGGGCTCGTCCGGGATTTGAACCCGGGACCTCCTGCACCCAAAGCAGGAATCATACCCCTAGACCAAGGAGCCATCTGACGTGGCAAAGGCCTATTATTTCAGTGCACTGGGTCCCTCGATGTGGCCCAGGGTGCTCTGGAAAGTCTCGTGTAGGCTGGCGGGATGGGGGCGGCGCGAATTCCCGCGGTCGGCGGCCTTCCTGGGCTATTGGTACCTTCATGTAGAGCTGCCGCTGGGCTCGCACCCCCTGCTGCTAAGAAAGTGATTGTTTTTGCTGCTATGACTTGCAATCACGACTGCAGGAAACGCCGCTATCTCGTTAGGGGTGCTACGGCAGACACCCTCTCGAGCACCCCGAAGACTTCTTGAGCCCTCGGCTGTAATGGTTTCCAGGCTGTCAAAAGAACCGTCGCGTGTGCATTCGCGGACGGGAGAGAGGCTGAGGTAATTTCGAGTGAACGGGGATTGACTCCTCACTTCCGCAGTTTCCGTAGTGTAGCGGTTATCAAGTCTGCTTCACACGCAGAAGGTCCCCGAGCGGGAACAGTATTTTCCTGAATATGTCGTATTGTACTCCAGTGAGCCACGACATGTGAGGATCTTCTGCATGTACCTTTGTTATGCAAGTAGCGCATTTATTTACTTTTTTAGTTACGATGACAACATCAGCACGAGTTGTCTCTAAGGTATAGTGCACACAAGTAGTTTCCGTGGTGTAGCGGTTATCACGTCTGCCTAACACGCAGAAGGTCCCCGGTTCGATCCCGGGCGGAAACACATTTTCATCATTAAAAACAAGACATAGTAACATGCATCTGCTTCCATCTGTACCCAAAAACCTTCGTAATCGCCTTAACACGTCGGATCAGAGTGTCAATTGCTCACATCAAATATGAAATTCATTTGATACTGCCGCCGAGCATTTTGCGTCGACTAAGCCACTCACGTGCGATCAGTTTGCACAAAACGCTAGGGCTCGTCCGGGATTTGAACCCGGGACCTCCTGCACCCTAAGCAGGAATCATACCCCTAGACCAACGAGCCATCTGACATGGCGAATGACTATAATTTCAGTGCACTGGGTCCCTCGATGTGGTCCAGGGTGCTGTGGAAAATCTCGTGTAGGCTGGCGGGATGGGGGCGGCGCGAATTCCCGCGGTCGGCGGCCTTCCTGGGCTATTGGTACCTTCATGTAGAGCTGCCGCTGGGCTCGCACTCCCTGCTGCTAAGAAAGTGATTGCTTTTGCTGCTATGACTTGCAATCACGACTGCGGGAAAAGCCGCTATCTCGTTAGGGGTGCTACGGCAGACAAACTCTCGAGCACCCGAAGACTTCTTGTGCCCTCGGCTGTAATGGTTTCCAGGCTGTCAAAAGAACCGTCGCGTGTGCATTCGCGGACGGGAGACAGGCTGAGGTAATTTCGAGTGAACGGGGATGGACTCCTCACTTCCGCAGTTTCCGTAGTGTAGCGGTTATCACGTCTGCTTTACACGCAGAAGGTCCCCGAGCGGGAACAGTATTTTCCTGAATATGTCGTATTGTACTCCAGTGAGCCACGACATGTGAGGATCTTCTGCATGTACCTTTGTTATGCAAGTAGCGCATTTATTTACTTTTTTAGTTACGATGACAACATCAGCACGAGTTGTCTCTAAGGTATAGTGCACACAAGTAGTTTCCGTGGTGTAGCGGTTATCACGTCTGCCTAACACGCAGAAGGTCCCCGGTTCGATCCCGGGCGGAACCACTTCTTCATATTTAAAAACAAGACATACTAAAATGCATCTGCTTCCATCTGTACCCTAAAACCTTCGTAATCGCCTTCACACGTCGGATCAGAGTGTCAATTGCTCACATCAAATATGAAATTCATTTGATACTGACGCCGAGCATTTTGCGTCGACTAAGCCACTCACGTGCGATCAGTTTGCACAAAACGCTAGGGCTCGTCCGGGATTTGAACCCGGGACCTCCTGCACCCAAAGCAGGAATCATACCCCTAGACCAACGAGCCATCTGACGTGGCAAAGGCCTATTATTTCAGTGCACTGGGTCCCTCGATGTGGCCCAGGGTGCTCTGGAAAGTCTCGTGTTGGCTGGAGGGATGGGGGCGGCGCGAATCCCGCGGTCGGCGGCCTTCCTGGGCTATTGGTACCTTCATGTAGAGCTGCCGCTGGGCTCGCACCCCCTGCTGCTAAGAAAGTGATTGCTTTTGCTGCTATGACTTGCAATCACGACTGCGGGAAACGCCGCTATCTCGTTAGGGGTGCTACGGCAGACACCCTCTCGAGCACCCCGAAGACTTCTTGAGCCCTCGGCTGTAATGGTTTCCAGGCTGTCAAAAGAACCGTCGCGTGTGCATTCGCGGACGGGAGACAGGCTGAGGTAATTTCGAGTGAACGGGGATTGACTCCTCACTTCCGCAGTTTCCGTAGTGTAGCGGTTATCACGTCTGCTTTACACGCAGAAGGTCCCCGAGCGGGAACAGTATTTTCCTGAATATGTCGTATTGTACTCCAGTGAGCCACGACATGTGAGGATCTTCTGCATGTACCTTTGTTATGCAAGTAGCGCATTTATTTACTTTTTTAGTTACGATGACAACATCAGCACGAGTTGTCTCTAAGGTATAGTGCACACAAGTAGTTTCCGTGGTGTAGCGGTTATCACGTCTGCCTAACACGCAGAAGGTCCCCGGTTCGATCCCGGGCGGAAACACTTTTTCATCATTAAAAACAAGACATAGTAACATGCATCTGCTTCCATCTGTACCCAAAAACCTTCGTAATCGCCTTCACACGTCGGATCAGAGTGTCAATTGCTCACATCAAATATGAAATTCATTTGATACTGCCGCCGAGCATTTTGCGTCGACTAAGCCACTCACGTGCGATCAGTTTGCACAAAACGCTAGGGCTCGTCCGGGATTTGAACCTGGGACCTCCTGCACCCTAAGCAGGAATCATACCCCTAGACCAACGAGCCATCTGACATGGCGAATGACTATAATTTCAGTGCACTGGGTCCCTCGATGTGGTCCAGGGTGCTGTGGAAAATCTCGTGTAGGCTGGCGGGATGGGGGCGGCGCGAATTCCCGCGGTCGGCGGCCTTCCTGGGCTATTGGTACCTTCATGTAGAGCTGCCGCTGGGCTCGCACTCCCTGCTGCTCAGAAAGTGATTGCTTTTGCTGCTATGACTTGCAATCACGACTGCGGGAAAAGCCGCTATCTCGTTAGGGGTGCTACGGCAGACAAACTCTCGAGCACCCGAAGACTTCTTGTGCCCTCGGCTGTAATGGTTTCCAGGCTGTCAAAAGAACCGTCGCGTGTGCATTCGCGGACGGGAGACAGGCTGAGGTAATTTCGAGTGAACGGGGATGGACTCCTCACTTCCGCAGTTTCCGTAGTGTAGCGGTTATCACGTCTGCTTTACACGCAGAAGGTCCCCGAGCGGGAACAGTATTTTCCTGAATATGTCGTATTGTACTCCAGTGAGCCACGACATGTGAGGATCTTCTGCATGTACCTTTGTTATGCAAGTAGCGCATTTATTTACTTTTTTAGTTACGATGACAACATCAGCACGAGTTGTCTCTAAGGTATAGTGCACACAAGTAGTTTCCGTGGTGTAGCGGTTATCACGTCTGCCTAACACGCAGAAGGTCCCCGGTTCGATCCCGGGCGGAACCACTTCTTCATATTTAAAAACAAGACATACTAAAATGCATCTGCTTCCATCTGTACCCTAAAACCTTCGTAATCGCCTTCACACGTCGGATCAGAGTGTCAATTGCTCACATCAAATATGAAATTCATTTGATACTGACGCCGAGCATTTTGCGTCGACTAAGCCACTCACGTGCGATCAGTTTGCACAAAACGCTAGGGCTCGTCCGGGATTTGAACCCGGGACCTCCTGCACCCAAAGCAGGAATCATACCCCTAGACCAACGTGCCATCTGACGTGGCAAAGGCCTATTATTTCAGTGCACTGGGTCCCTCGATGTGGCCCAGGGTGCTCTGGAAAGTCTCGTGTTGGCTGGCGGGATGGGGGCGGCGCGAATCCCGCGGTCGGCGGCCTTCCTGGGCTATTGGTACCTTCATGTAGAGCTGCCGCTGGGCTCGCACCCCCTGCTGCTAAGAAAGTGATTGCTTTTGCTGCTATGACTTGCAATCACGACTGCGGGAAACGCCGCTATCTCGTTAGGGGTGCTACGGCAGACACCCTCTCGAGCACCCCGAAGACTTCTTGAGCCCTCGGCTGTAATGGTTTCCAGGCTGTCAAAAGAACCGTCGCGTGTGCATTCGCAGACGGGAGACAGGCTGAGGTAATTTCGAGTGAACGGGGATGGACTCCTCACTTCCGCAGTTTCCGTAGTGTAGCGGTTATCACGTCTGCTTTACACGCAGAAGGTCCCCGAGCGGGAACAGTATTTTCCTGAATATGTCGTATTGTACTCCAGTGAGCCACGACATGTGAGGATCTTCTGCATGTACCTTTGTTATGCAAGTAGCGCATTTATTTACTTTTTTAGTTACGATGACAACATCAGCACGAGTTGTCTCTAAGGTATAGTGCACACAAGTAGTTTCCGTGGTGTAGCGGTTATCACGTCTGCCTAACACGCAGAAGGTCCCCGGTTCGATCCCGGGCGGAAACACTTTTTCATCATTAAAAACAAGACATAGTAACATGCATCTGCTTCCATCTGTACCCAAAAACCTTCGTAATCGCCTTCACACGTCGGATCAGAGTGTCAATTGCTCACATCAAATATGAAATTCATTTGATACTGACGCCGAGCATTTTGCGTCGACTAAGCCACTCACGTGCGATCAGTTTGCACAAAACGCTAGGGCTCGTCCGGGATTTGAACCCGGGACCTCCTGCACCCTAAGCAGGAATCATACCCCTAGACCAACGAGCCATCTGACATGGCGAATGACTATAATTTCAGTGCACTGGGTCCCTCGATGTGGTCCAGGGTGCTGTGGAAAATCTCGTGTAGGCTGGCGGGATGGGGGCGGCGCGAATTCCCGCGGTCGGCGGCCTTCCTGGGCTATTGGTACCTTCATGTAGAGCTGCCGCTGGGCTCGCACTCCCTGCTGCTCAGAAAGTGATTGCTTTTGCTGCTATGACTTGCAATCACGACTGCGGGAAAAGCCGCTATCTCGTTAGGGGTGCTACGGCAGACAAACTCTCGAGCACCCGAAGACTTCTTGTGCCCTCGGCTGTAATGGTTTCCAGGCTGTCAAAAGAACCGTCGCGTGTGCATTCGCGGACGGGAGACAGGCTGAGGTAATTTCGAGTGAACGGGGATGGACTCCTCACTTCCGCAGTTTCCGTAGTGTAGCGGTTATCACGTCTGCTTTACACGCAGAAGGTCCCCGAGCGGGAACAGTATTTTCCTGAATATGTCGTATTGTACTCCAGTGAGCCACGACATGTGAGGATCTTCTGCATGTACCTTTGTTATGCAAGTAGCGCATTTATTTACTTTTTTAGTTACGATGACAACATCAGCACGAGTTGTCTCTAAGGTATAGTGCACACAAGTAGTTTCCGTGGTGTAGCGGTTATCACGTCTGCCTAACACGCAGAAGGTCCCCGGTTCGATCCCGGGTTTAACCACTTCTTCATATTTAAAAACAAGACATACTAACATGCATCTGCTTCCATCTGTACCCTAAAACCTTCGTAATCGCCTTCACACGTCGGATCAGAGTGTCAATTGCTCACATCAAATATGAAATTCATTTGATACTGACGCCGAGCATTTTGCGTCGACTAAGCCACTCACGTGCGATCAGTTTGCACAAAACGCTAGGGCTCGTCCGGGATTTGAACCCGGGACCTCCTGCACCCAAAGCAGGAATCATACCCCTAGACCAAGGAGCCATCTGACGTGGCGAATGACTATTATTTCAGTGCACTGGGTCCCTCGATGTGGCCCAGGGTGCTCTGGAAAGTCTCGTGTAGGCTGGCGGGATGCGGGCGGCGCGAATTCCCGCGGTCGGCGGCCTTCCTGGGCTATTGGTACCTTCATGTAGAGCTGCCGCTGGGCTCGCACTCCCTGCTGCTAAGAAAGTGATTGCTTTTGCTGCTATGACTTGCAATCACGACTGCGGGAAACGCCGCTATCTCGTTAGGGGTGCTACGGCAGACACCCTCTCGAGCACCCCGAAGACTTCTTGAGCCCTCGGCTGTAATGGTTTCCAGGCTGTCAAAAGAACAGTCGCGTGTGCATTCGCGGACGGGAGACAGGCTGAGGTAATTTCGAGTGAACGGGGATTGACTCCTCACTTCCGCAGTTTCCGTAGTGTAGCGGTTATCAAGTCTGCTTCACACGCAGAAGGTCCCCGAGCGGGAACAGTATTTTCCTGAATATGTCGTATTGTACTCCAGTGAGCCACGACATGTGAGGATCTTCTGCATGTACCTTTGTTATGCAAGTAGCGCATTTATTTACTTTTTTAGTTACGATGACATCAGCACGAGTTGTCTCTAAGGTATAGTGCACACAAGTAGTTTCCGTGGTGTAGCGGTTATCACGTCTGCCTAACACGCAGAAGTTCCCCGGTTCGATCCCGGGCGGAAACACTTTTTCATCATTAAAAACAAGACATAGTAACATGCATCTGCTTCCATCTGTACCCAAAAACCTTCGTAATCGCCTTCACACGTCGGATCAGAGTGTCAATTGCTCACATCAAATATGAAATTCATTTGATACTGCCGCCGAGCATTTTGCGTCGACTCAGCCACTCACGTGCGATCAGTTTGCACAAAACGCTAGGGCTCGTCCGGGATTTGAAACCGGGACCTCCTGCACCCTAAGCAGGAATCATACCCCTAGACCAACGAGCCATCTGACATGGCGAATGACTATAATTTCAGTGCACTGGGTCCCTCGATGTGGTCCAGGGTGCTGTGGAAAATCTCGTGTAGGCTGGCGGGATGGGGGCGGCGCGAATTCCCGCGGTCGGCGGCCTTCCTGGGCTATTGGTACCTTCATGTAGAGCTGCCGCTGGGCTCGCACCCCCTGCTGCTAAGAAAGTGATTGCTTTTGCTGCTATGACTTGCAATCACGACTGCGGGAAAAGCCGCTATCTCGTTAGGGGTGCTACGGCAGACAAACTCTCGAGCACCCGAAGACTTCTTGTGCCCTCGGCTGTAATGGTTTCCAGGCTGTCAAAAGAACCGTCGCGTGTGCATTCGCGGACGGGAGACAGGCTGAGGTAATTTCGAGTGAACGGGGATGGACTCCTCACTTCCGCAGTTTCCGTAGTGTAGCGGTTATCACGTCTGCTTTACATGCAGAAGGTCCCCGAGCGGGAACAGTATTTTCCTGAATATGTCGTATTGTACTCCAGTGAGCCACGACATGTGAGGATCTTCTGCATGTACCTTTGTTATGCAAGTAGCGCATTTATTTACTTTTTTAGTTACGATGACAACATCAGCACGAGTTGTCTCTAAGGTATAGTGCACACAAGTAGTTTCCGTGGTGTAGCGGTTATCACGTCTGCCTAACACGCAGAAGGTCCCCGGTTCGATCCCGGGCGGAACCACTTCTTCATATTTAAAAACAAGACATACTAACATGCATCTGCTTCCATCTGTACCCTAAAACCTTCGTAATCGCCTTCACACGTCGGATCAGAGTGTCAATTGCTCACATCAAATATGAAATTCATTTGATACTGACGCCGAGCATTTTGCGTCGACTAAGCCACTCACGTGCGATCAGTTTGCACAAAACGCTAGGGCTCGTCCGGGATTTGAACCCGGGACCTCCTGCACCCAAAGCAGGAATCATACCCCTAGACCAACGAGCCATCTGACGTGGCAAAGGCCTATTATTTCAGTGCACTGGGTCCCTCGATGTGGCCCAGGGTGCTCTGGAAAGTCTCGTGTTGGCTGGCGGGATGGGGGCGGCGCGAATCCCGCGGTCGGCGGCCTTCCTGGGCTATTGGTACCTTCATGTAGAGCTGCCGCTGGGCTCGCACCCCCTGCTGCTAAGAAAGTGATTGCTTTTGCTGCTATGACTTGCAATCACGACTGCGGGAAACGCCGCTATCTCGTTAGGGGTGCTACGGCAGACACCCTCTCGAGCACCCCGAAGACTTCTTGAGCCCTCGGCTGTAATGGTTTCCAGGCTGTCAAAAGAACCGTCGCGTGTGCATTCGCGGACGGGAGACAGGCTGAGGTAATTTCGAGTGAACGGGGATGGACTCCTCACTTCCGCAGTTTCCGTAGTGTAGCGGTTATCACGTCTGCTTTACACGCAGAAGGTCCCCGAGCGGGAACAGTATTTTCCTGAATATGTCGTATTGTACTCCAGTGAGCCACGACATGTGAGGATCTTCTGCATGTACCTTTGTTATGCAAGTAGCGCATTTATTTACTTTTTTAGTTACGATGACAACATCAGCACGAGTTGTCTCTAAGGTATAGTGCACACAAGTAGTTTCCGTGGTGTAGCGGTTATCACGTCTGCCTAACACGCAGAAGGTCCCCGGTTCGATCCCGGGCGGAAACACTTTTTCATCATTAAAAACAAGACATAGTAACATGCATCTGCTTCCATCTGTACCCTACAACCTTCGTAATCGCCTTCACACGTCGGATCAGAGTGTCAATTGCTCACATCAAATATGAAATTCATTTGATACTGACGCCGAGCATTTTGCGTCGACTAAGCCACTCACGTGCGATCAGTTTGCACAAAACGCTAGGGCTCGTCCGGGATTTGAACCCGGGACCTCCTGCACCCAAAGCAGGAATCATACCCCTAGACCAACGAGCCATCTGACGTGGCAAAGGCCTATTATTTCAGTGCACTGGGTCCCTCGATGTGGCCCAGGGTGCTCTGGAAAGTCTCGTGTAGGCTGGCGGGATGGGGGCGGCGCGAATTCCCGCGGTCGGCGGCCTTCCTGGGCTATTGGTACCTTCATGTAGAGCTGCCGCTGGGCTCGCACCCCCTGCTGCTAAGAAAGTGATTGCTTTTGCTGCTATGACTTGCAATCACGACTGCGGGAAAAGCCGCTATCTCTTTAGGGGTGCTACGGCAGACAAACTCTCGAGCACCCGAAGACTTCTTGTGCCCTCGGCTGTAATGGTTTCCAGGCTGTCAAAAGAACCGTCGCGTGTGCATTCGCGGATGGGAGACAGGCTGAGGTAATTTCGAGTGAACGGGGATGGACTCCTCACTTCCGCAGTTTCCGTAGTGTAGCGGTTATCACGTCTGCTTTACACGCAGAAGGTCCCCGAGCGGGAACAGTATTTTCCTGAATATGTCGTATTGTACTCCAGTGAGCCACGACATGTGAGGATCTTCTGCATGTACCTTTGTTATGCAAGTAGCGCATTTATTTACTTTTTTAGTTACGATGACAACATCAGCACGAGTTGTCTCTAAGGTATAGTGCACACAAGTAGTTTCCGTGGTGTAGCGGTTATCACGTCTGCCTAACACGCAGAAGGTCCCCGGTTCGATCCCGGGCGGAACCACTTCTTCATATTTAAAAACAAGACATACTAACATGCATCTGCTTCCATCTGTACCCTAAAACCTTCGTAATCGCCTTCACACGTCGGATCAGAGTGTCAATTGCTCACATCAAATATGAAATTCATTTGATACTGACGCCGAGCATTTTGCGTCGACTAAGCCACTCACGTGCGATCAGTTTGCACAAAACGCTACTGCTCGTCCGGGATTTGAACCCGGGACCTCCTGCACCCAAAGCAGGAATCATACCCCTAGACCAACGAGCCATCTGACGTGGCAAAGGCCTATTATTTCAGTGCACTGGGTCCCTCGATGTGGCCCAGGGTGCTCTGGAAAGTCTCGTGTTGGCTGGCGGGATGGGGGCGGCGCGAATCCCGCGGTCGGCGGCCTTCCTGGGCTATTGGTACCTTCATGTAGAGCTGCCGCTGGGCTCGCACCCCCTGCTGCTAAGAAAGTGATTGCTTTTGCTGCTATGACTTGCAATCACGACTGCGGGAAACGCCGCTATCTCGTTAGGGGTGCTACGGCAGACACCCTCTCGAGCACCCCGAAGACTTCTTGAGCCCTCGGCTGTAATGGTTTCCAGGCTGTCAAAAGAACCGTCGCGTGTGCATTCGCGGACGGGAGACAGGCTGAGGTAATTTCGAGTGAACGGGGATGGACTCCTCACTTCCGCAGTTTCCGTAGTGTAGCGGTTATCACGTCTGCTTTACACGCAGAAGGTCCCCGAGCGGGAACAGTATTTTCCTGAATATGTCGTATTGTACTCCAGTGAGCCACGACATGTGAGGATCTTCTGCATGTACCTTTGTTATGCAAGTAGCGCATTTATTTACTTTTTTAGTTACGATGACAACATCAGCACGAGTTGTCTCTAAGGTATAGTGCACACAAGTAGTTTCCGTGGTGTAGCGGTTATCACGTCTGCCTAACACGCAGAAGGTCCCCGGTTCGATCCCGGGCGGAACCACTTCTTAATATTTAAAAACAAGACATACTAACATGCATCTGCTTCCATCTGTACCCTAAAACCTTCGTAATCGCCTTCACACGTCGGATCAGAGTGTCAATTGCTCACATCAAATATGAAATTCATTTGATACTGACGCCGAGCGTTTTGCGTCGACTAAGCCACTCACGTGCGATCAGTTTGCACGAAACGCTAGGGCTCGTCCGGGATTTGAACCCGGGACCTCCTGCACCCAAAGCAGGAATCATACCCCTAGACCAACGAGCCATCTGACGTGGCAAAGGCCTATTATATCAGTGCACTGGGTCCCTCGATGTGGCCCAGGGTGCTCTGGAAAGTCTCGTGTAGGCTGGCGGGATGGGGGCGGCGCGAATTCCCGCGGTCGGCGGCCTTCCTGGGCTATTGGTACCTTCATGTAGAGCTGCCGCTGGGCTCGCACCCCCTGCTGCTAAGAAAGTGATTGCTTTTGCTGCTATGACTTGCAATCACGACTGCGGGAAACGCCGCTATCTCGTTAGGGGTGCTACGGCAGACACCCTCTCGAGCACCCCGAAGACTTCTTGAGCCCTCGGCTGTAATGGTTTCCAGGCTGTCAAAAGAACCGTCGCGTGTGCATTCGCGGACGGGAGAGAGGCTGAGGTAATTTCGAGTGAACGGGGATTGACTCCTCACTTCCGCAGTTTCCGTAGTGTAGCGGTTATCAAGTCTGCTTTACACGCAGAAGGTCCCCGAGCGGGAACAGTATTTTCCTGAATATGTCGTATTGTACTCCAGTGAGCCACGACATGTGAGGATCTTCTGCATGTACCTTTGTTATACAAGTAGAGCATTTATTTACTTTTTTAGTTACGATGACAACATCAGCACGAGTTGTCTCTAAGGTATAGTGCACACAAGTAGTTTCCGTGGTGTAGCGGTTATCACGTCTGCCTAACACGCAGAAGGTCCCCGGTTCGATCCCTGGCGGAAACACTTTTTCATCATTAAAAACAAGACATAGTAACATGCATCTGCTTCCATCTGTACCCAAAAACCTTCGTAATCGCCTTCACACGTCGGATCAGAGTGTCAATTGCTCACATCAAATATGAAATTCATTTGATACTGACGCCGAGCATTTTGCGTCGACTAAGCCACTCACGTGCGATCAGTTTGCACAAAACGCTAGGGCTCGTCCGGGATTTGAACCCGGGACCTCCTGCACCCAAAGCAGGAATCATACCCCTAGACGAACGAGCCATCTGACGTGGCAAAGGCCAATTATTTCAGTGCACTGGGTCCCTCGATGTGGCCCAGGGTGCTCTGGAAAGTCTCGTGTAGGCTGGCGGGATGGGGGCGGCGCGAATTCCCGCGGTCGGCGGCCTTCCTGGGCTATTGGTACCTTCATGTAGAGTAGAGCTGCCGCTGGGCTCGCACCCCCTGCTGCTAAGAAAGTGATTGCTTTTGCTGCTATGACTTGCAATCACGACTGCGGGAAACGCCGCTATCTCGTTAGGGGTGCTACGGCAGACACCCTCTCGAGCACTCCGAAGACTTCTTGAGCCCTCGGCTGTAATGGTTTCCAGGCTGTCAAAAGAACCGTCACGTGTGCATTCGCGGACGGGAGAGAGGCTGAGGTAATTTCAAGTGAACGGGGATGGACTCCTCACTTCCGCAGTTTCCGTAGTGTAGCGGTTATCACGTCAGCTTTACACGCAGAAGGTCCCCGGTTCGATCCTGGGCGGGAACAGTGTTTTCCTGAATATGTCGTATTGTACTCCAGTGAGCCACGACATGTGAGGATCTTCTGCATGTACCTTTGTTATGCAAGTAGCGCATTTATTTAATTTTTTAGTTACGATGACAACATCAGCACGAGTTGTCTCTAAGGTAAAGCGCACACAAGTAGTTTCCGTGGTGTAGCCGTTATCACGACTGCCTAACACGCAGAAGGTCCCCGGTTCGATCCCGGGCGGAAACACATTTTCATCATTAAAAACAAGACATAGTAACATGCATCTGCTTCCATCTGTACCCAAAAACCTTCGTAATCGCCTTCACACGTCGGATCAGAGTGTCAATTGCTCACATCAAATATGAAATTCATTTGATACTGCCGCCGAGCATTTTGCGTCGACTAAGCCACTCACGTGCGATCAGTTTGCACAAAACGCTAGGGCTCGTCCGGGATTTGAACCCGGGACCTCCTGCATCCAAAGCAGGAATCATACCCCTAGACCAACGAGCCATCTGACGTGGCAAAGGCCTATTATTTCAGTGCACTGGGTCCCTCGATGTGGCCCAGGGTGCTCTGGAAAGTCTCGTGTAGGCTGGCGGGATGGGGGCGGCGCGAATCCCGCGGTCGGCGGCCTTCCTGGGCTATTGGTACCTTCATGTAGAGCTGCCGCTGGGCTCGCACCCCCTGCTGCTAAGAAAGTGATTGCTTTTGCTGCTATGACTTGCAATCACGACTGCGGGAAACGCCGCTATCTCGTTAGGGGTGCTACGGCAGACACCCTCTCGAGCACTCCGAAGACTTCTTGAGCCCTCGGCTGTAATGGTTTCCAGGCTGTCAAAAGAACCGTCGCGTGTGCATTCGCGGACGGGAGAGAGGCTGAGGTAATTTCGAGTGAACGGGGATGGACTCCTCACTTCCGCAGTTTCCGTAGTGTAGCGGTTATCACGTCAGCTTTACACGCAGAAGGTCCCCGGTTCGATCCTGGGCGGGAACAGTGTTTTCCTGAATATGTCGTATTGTACTCCAGTGAGCCACGACATGTGAGGATCTTCTGCATGTACCTTTGTTACGCAAGTAGCGCATTTATTTAATTTTTTAGTTACGATGACAACATCAGCACGAGTTGTCTCTAAGGTAAAGCGCACACAAGTAGTTTCCGTGGTGTAGCCGTTATCACGACTGCCTAACACGCAGAAGGTCCCCGGTTCGATCCCTGGCGGAAACACTTTTTCATCATTAAAAACAAGACATAGTAACATGCATCTGCTTCCATCTGTACCCAAAAACCTTCGTAATCGCCTTCACACGTCGGATCAGAGTGTCAATTGCTCACATCAAATATGAAATTCATTTGATACTGCCGCCGAGCATTTTGCGTCGACTAAGCCACTCACGTGCGATCAGTTTGCACAAAAGGCTAGGGCTCGTCCGGGACCTCCTGCACCCAAAGCAGGAATCATACCCCTAGACCAACGAGCCATCTGACGTGGCAAAGGCATATTATTTCAGTGCACTGGGTCCCTCGATGTGGCCCAGGGTGCTCTGGAAAGTCTCGTGTAGGCTGGCGGGATGGGGGCGGCGCGAATTCCCGCGGTCGGCGGCCTTCCTGGGCTATTGGTACCTTCATGTAGAGCTGCCGCTGGGCTCGCACCCCCTGCTGCTAAAAAAGTGATTGCTTTTGCTGCTATGACTTGCAATCACGACTGCGGGAAACGCCGCTATCTCGTTAGGGGTGCTACGGCAGACACCCTCTCGAGCACTCCGAAGACTTCTTGAGCCCTCGGCTGTAATGGTTTCCAGGCTGTCAAAAGAACCGTCGCGTGTGCATTCGCGGACGGGAGAGAGGCTGAGGTAATTTCGAGTGAACGGGGATGGACTCCTCACTTCCGCAGTTTCCGTAGTGTAGCGGATATCACGTCAGCTTTACACGCAGAAGGTCCCCGGTTCGATCCTGGGCGGGAACAGTGTTTTCCTGAATATGTCGTATTGTACTCCAATGAGCCACGACATGTGAGGATCTTCTGCATGTACCTTTGTTACGCAAGTAGCGCATTTATTTACTTTTTTAGTTACGATGACAACATCAGCACGAGTTGTCTCTAAGGTATAGTGCACACAAGTAGTTTCCGTGGTGTAGCGGTTATCACGTCTGCCTAACACGCAGAAGGTCCCCGGTTCGATCCCGGGCGGAACCACTTCTTCATATTTAAAAACAAGACATACTAACATGCATCTGCTTCCATCTGTACCCAAAAGCCTTCGTAATCGCCTTCACACGTCGGATCAGAGTGTCAATTGCTCACATCAAATATGAAATTCATTTGATACTGACGCCGAGCATTTTGCGTCGACTAAGCCACTCACGTGCGATCAGTTTGCACAAAACGCTAGGGCTCGTCCGGGATTTGAACCCGGGACCTCCTGCACCCAAAGCAGGAATCATACCCCTAGACCAACGAGCCATCTGACGTGGCAAAGGCCTATTATTTCAGTGCACTGGGTCCCTCGATGTGGTCCAGGGTGCTCTGGAAAGTCTCGTGTAGGCTGGCGGGATGGGGGCGGCGCGAATTCCCGCGGTCGGCGGCCTTCCTGGGCTATTGGTACCTTCATGTAGAGCTGCCGCTGGGCTCGCACCCCCTGCTGCTAAGAAAGTGATTGCTTTTGCTGCTATGACTTGCAATCACGACTGCGGGAAACGCCGCTATCTCGTTAGGGGTGCTACGGCAGACACCCTCTCGAGCACCCCGAAGACTTCTTGAGCCCTCGGCTGTAATGGTTTCCAGGCTGTCAAAAGAACCGTCGCGTGTGCATTCGCGGACGGGAGAGAGGCTGAGGTAATTTCGAGTGAACGGGGATGGACTCCTCACTTCCGCAGTTTCCGTAGTGTAGCGGTTATCACGTCAGCTTTACACGCAGAAGGTCCCCGGTTCGATCCTGGGCGGGAACAGTGTTTTCCTGAATATGTCGTATTGTACTCCAGTGAGCCACGACATGTGAGGATCTTCTGCATGTACCTTTGTTACGCAAGTAGCGCATTTATTTACTTTTTTAGTTACGATGACAACATCAGCAAGAGTTGTCTCTAAGGTATAGTGCACACAAGTAGTTTCCGTGGTGTAGCGGTTATCACGTCTGCCTAACACGCAGAAGGTCCCCGGTTCGATCCCGGGCGGAACCACTTCTTCATATTTAAAAACAAGACATACTAACATGCATCTGCTTCCATCTGTACCCAAAAGCCTTCGTAATCGCCTTCACACGTCGGATCAGAGTGTCAATTGCTCACATCAAATATGAAATTCATTTGATACTGACGCCGAGCATTTTGCGTCGACTAAGCCACTCACGTGCGATCAGTTTGCACAAAACGCTAGGGCTCGTCCGGGATTTGAACCCGGGACCTCCTGCACCCAAAGCAGGAATCATACCCCTAGACCAACGAGCCATCTGACGTGGCAAAGGCCTATTATTTCAGTGCACTGGGTCCCTCGATGTGGTCCAGGGTGCTCTGGAAAGTCTCGTGTAGGCTGGCGGGATGGGGGCGGCGCGAATTCCCGCGGTCGGCGGCCTTCCTGGGCTATTGGTACCTTCATGTAGAGCTGCCGCTGGGCTCGCACCCCCTGCTGCTAAGAAAGTGATTGCTTTTGCTGCTATGACTTGCAATCACGACTGCGGGAAACGCCGCTATCTCGTTAGGGGTGCTACGGCAGACACCCTCTCGAGCACCCCGAAGACTTCTTGAGCCCTCGGCTGTAATGGTTTCCAGGCTGTCAAAAGAACCGTCGCGTGTGCATTCGCGGACGGGAGAGAGGCTGAGGTAATTTCGAGTGAACGGGGATGGACTCCTCACTTCCGCAGTTTCCGTAGTGTAGCGGTTATCAAGTCTGCTTCACACGCAGAAGGTCCCCGAGCGGGAACAGTATTTTCCTGAATATGTCGTATTGTACTCCAGTGAGCCACGACATGTGAGGATCTTCTGCATGTACCTTTGTTATGCAAGTAGCGCATTTATTTACTTTTTTAGTTACGATGACAACATCAGCACGAGTTGTCTCTAAGGTATAGTGCACACAAGTAGTTTCCGTGGTGTAGCGGTTATCACGTCTGCCTAACACGCAGAAGGTCCCCGGTTCGATCCCGGGCGGAACCACTTCTTCATATTTAAAAACAAGACATACTAACATGCATCTGCTTCCATCTGTACCCTAAAACCTTCGTAATCGCCTTCACACGTCGGATCAGAGTGTCAATTGCTCACATCAAATATGAAATTCATTTGATACTGACGCCGAGCATTTTGCGTCGACTAAGCCACTCACGTGCGATCAGTTTGCACAAAACGCTAGGGCTCGTCCGGGACCTCCTGCACCCAAAGCAGGAATCATACCCCTAGACCAACGAGCCATCTGACGTGGCAAAGGCCTATTATTTCAGTGCACTGGGTCCCTCGATGTGGCCCAGGGTGCTCTGGAAAGTCTCGTGTAGGCTGGCGGGATGGGGGCGGCGCGAATTCCCGCGGTCGGCGGCCTTCCTGGGCTATTGGTACCTTCATGTAGAGCTGCCGCTGGGCTCGCACCCCCTGCTGCTAAGAAACTGATTGCTTTTGCTGCTATGACTTGCAATCACGACTGCGGGAAACGCCGCTATCTCGTTAGGGGTGCTACGGCAGACACCCTCTCGAGCACCCCGAAGACTTCTTGAGCCCTCGGCTGTAATGGTTTCCAGGCTGTCAAAAGAACCGTCGCGTGTGCATTCGCGGACGGGAGAGAGGCTGAGGTAATTTCGAGTGAACGGGGATGGACTCCTCACTTCCGCAGTTTCCGTAGTGTAGCGGTTATCACGTCTGCTTTACACGCAGAAGGTCCCCGGTTCGATCCTGGGCGGGAACAGTGTTTTCCTGAATATGTCGTATTGTACTCCAGTGAGCCACGACATGTGAGGATCTTCTGCATGTACCTTTGTTATGCAAGTAGCGCATTTATTTAATTTTTTAGTTACGATGACAACATCAGCACGAGTTGTCTCTAAGGTAAAGCGCACACAAGTAGTTTCCGTGGTGTAGCCGTTATCACGACTGCCTAACACGCAGAAGGTCCCCGGTTCGATCCCTGGCGGAAACACTTTTTCATCATTAAAAACAAGACATAGTAACATGCATCTGCTTCCATCTGTACCCAAAAACCTTCGTAATCGCCTTCACACGTCGGATCAGAGTGTCAATTGCTCACATCAAGTATGAAATTCATTTGATACTGACGCCGAGCATTTTGCGTCGACTAAGCCACTCACGTGCGATCAGTTTGCACAAAACGCTAGGGCTCGTCCGGGATTTGAACCCGGGACCTCCTGCATCCAAAGCAGGAATCATACCCCTAGACCAACGAGCCATCTGACGTGGCAAAGGCCTATTATTTCAGTGCACTGGGTCCCTCGATGTGGTCCAGGGTGCTCTGGAAAGTCTCGTGTAGGCTGGCGGGATGGGGGCGGCGTGAATTCCCGCGGTCGGCGGCCTTCCTGGGCTATTGGTACCTTCATGTAGAGCTGCCGCTGGGCTCGCACCCCCTGCTGCTAAGAAAGTGATTGCTTTTGCTGCTATGACTTGCAATCACGACTGCGGGAAACGCCGCTATCTCGTTAGGGGTGCTACGGCAGACACCCTCTCGAGCACTCCGAAGACTTCTTGAGCCCTCGGCTGTAATGGTTTCCAGGCTGTCAAAAGAACCGTCGCGTGTGCATTCGCGGACGGGAGAGAGGCTGAGGTAATTTCGAGTGAACGGGGATGGACTCCTCACTTCCGCAGTTTCCGTAGTGTAGCGGTTATCACGTCTGCTTTACACGCAGAAGGTCCCCGGTTCGATCCTGGGCGGGAACAGTGTTTTCCTGAATATGTCGTATTGTACTCCAGTGAGCCACGACATGTGAGGATCTTCTGCATGTACCTTTGTTATGCAAGTAGCGCATTTATTTACTTTTTTAGTTACGATGACAACATCAGCACGAGTTGTCTCTAAGGTATAGTGCACACAAGTAGTTTCCGTGGTGTAGCGGTTATCACGTCTGCCTAACACGCAGAAGGTCCCCGGTTCGATCCCGGGCGGAACCACTTCTTCATATTTAAAAACAAGACATACTAACATGCATCTGCTTCCATCTGTACCCAAAAACCTTCGTAATCGCCTTCACACGTCGGATCAGAGTGTCAATTGCTCACATCAAATATGAAATTCATTTGATACTGACGCCGAGCATTTTGCGTCGACTAAGCCACTCACGTGCGATCAGTTTGCATAAAACGCTAGGGCTCGTCCGGGATTTGAACCCGGGACCTCCTGCACCCAAAGCAGGAATCATACCCCTAGACCAACGAGCCATCTGACGTGGCAAAGGCCTATTATTTCAGTGCACTGGGTCCCTCGATGTGGTCCAGGGTGCTCTGGAAAGTCTCGTGTAGGCTGGCGGGATGGGGGCGGCGCGAATTCCCGCGGTCGGCGGCCTTCCTGGGCTATTGGTACCTTCATGTAGAGCTGCCGCTGGGCTCGCACCCCCTGCTGCTAAGAAAGTGATTGCTTTTGCTGCTATGACTTGCAATCACGACTGCGGGAAACGCCGCTATCTCGTTAGGGGTGCTACGGCAGACACCCTCTCGAGCACTCCGAAGACTTCTTGAGCCCTCGGCTGTAATGGTTTCCAGGCTGTCAAAAGAACCGTCGCGTGTGCATTCGCGGACGGGAGAGAGGCTGAGGTAATTTCGAGTGAACGGGGATGGACTCCTCACTTCCGCAGTTTCCGTAGTGTAGCGGTTATCACGTCTGCTTTACACGCAGAAGGTCCCCGGTTCGATCCTGGGCGGGAACAGTGTTTTCCTGAATATGTCGTATTGTACTCCAGTGAGCCACGACATGTGAGGATCTTCTGCATGTACCTTTGTTATGCAAGTAGCGCATTTATTTAATTTTTTAGTTACGATGACAACATCAGCACGAGTTGTCTCTAAGGTAAAGCGCACACAAGTAGTTTCCGTGGTGTAGCCGTTATCACGACTGCCTAACACGCAGAAGGTCCCCGGTTCGATCCCGGGCGGAAACACTTTTTCATCATTAAAAACAAGACATAGTAACATGCATCTGCTTCCATCTGTACCCAAAAACCTTCGTAATCGCCTTCACACGTCGGATCAGAGTGTCAATTGCTCACATCAAATATGAAATTCATTTGATACTGACGCCGAGCATTTTGCGTCGACTAAGCCACTCACGTGCGATCAGTTTGCACAAAACGCTAGGGCTCGTCCGGGACCTCCTGCACCCAAAGCAGGAATCATACCCCTAGACCAACGAGCCATCTGACGTGGCAAAGGCCTATTATTTCAGTGCACTGGGTCCCTCGATGTGGCCCAGGGTGCTCTGGAAAGTCTCGTGTATGCTGGCGGGATGGGGGCGGCGCGAATTCCCGCGGTCGGCGGCCTTCCTGGGCTATTGGTACCTTCATGTAGAGCTGCCGCTGGGCTCGCACCCCCTGCTGCTAAGAAAGTGATTGCTTTTGCTGCTATGACTTGCAATCACGACTGCGGGAAACGCCGCTATCTCGTTAGGGGTGCTACGGCAGACACCCTCTCGAGCACTCCGAAGACTTCTTGAGCCCTCGGCTGTAATGGTTTCCAGGCTGTCAAAAGAACCGTCGCGTGTGCATTCGCGGACGGGAGAGACGCTGAGGTAATTTCGAGTGAACGGGGATGGACTCCTCACTTCCGCAGTTTCCGTAGTGTAGCGGTTATCAAGTCTGCTTCACACGCAGAAGGTCCCCGAGCGGGAACAGTATTTTCCTGAATATGTCGTATTGTACTCCAGTGAGCCACGACATGTGAGGATCTTCTGCATGTACCTTTGTTATGCAAGTAGCGCATTTATTTACTTTTTTAGTTACGATGACAACATCAGCACGAGTTGTCTCTAAGGTATAGTGCACACAAGTAGTTTCCGTGGTGTAGCGGTTATCACGTCTGCCTAACACGCAGAGGGTCCCCGGTTCGATCCCGGGCGGAACCACTTCTTCATATTTAAAAACAAGACATACTAACATGCATCTGCTTCCATCTGTACCCTAAAACCTTCGTAATCGCCTTCACACGTCGGATCAGAGTGTCAATTGCTCACATCAAATATGAAATTCATTTGATACTGCCGCCGAGCATTTTGCGTCGACTCAGCCACTCACGTGCGATCAGTTTGCACAAAACGCTAGGGCTCGTCCGGGATTTGAACCCGGGACCTCCTGCACCCTAAGCAGGAATCATACCCCTAGACCAACGAGCCATCTGACATGGCGAATGACTATAATTTCAGTGCACTGGGTCCCTCGATGTGGTCCAGGGTGCTGTGGAAAATCTCGTGTAGGCTGGCGGGATGGGGGCGGCGCGAATTCTCGCGGTCGGCGGCCTTCCTTGGCTATTGGTACCTTCATGTAGAGCTGCCGCTGGGCTCGCACTCCCTGCTGCTAAGAAAGTGATTGCTTTTGCTGCTATGACTTGCAATCACGACTGCGGGAAAAGCCGCTATCTCGTTAGGGGTGCTACGGCAGACAAATTCTCGAGCACCCCGAAGACTTCTTGAGCCCTCGGCTGTGATGGTTTCCAGGCTGTCAAAAGAACCGTCGCGTGTGCATTCGCGGACGGGAGAGAGGCTGAGGTTATTTCGAGTGAACGGGGATGGACTCCTCACGTCCGCAGTTTCCGTAGTGTAGCGGTTATCACGTCTGCTTTATACGCAGAAGGTCCCCGGTTCGATCCCGGGCGCGAACAGTATTTTCCTGAATATGTCGTATTGTACTCCAGTGAGCCACGACATGTGAGGATCTTCTGCATGTACCTTTGTTATGCAAGTAGCGCATTTATTTAATTTTTTAGTTACGATGACAACATCAGCACGAGTTGCCTCTAAGGTAAGGCGCACACAAGTAGTTTCCGTGGTGTAGCGGTTATCACGTCTGCCTAACACGCAGAAGGTCCCCGGTTCGATCCCGGGCGGAAACACTTTTTCATCATTAAAAACAAGACATAGTAACATGCATCTGCTTCCATCTGTACCCAAAAACCTTCGTAATCGCCTTCACACGTCGGATCAGAGTGTCAATTGCTCACATCAAATATGAAATTCATTTGATACTGCCGCCGAGCATTTTGCGTCGACTCAGCCACTCACGTGCGATCAGTTTGCACAAAACGCTAGGGCTCGTCCGGGATTTGAACCCGGGACCTCCTGCACCCTAAGCAGGAATCATACCCCTAGACCAACGAGCCATCTGACATGGGGAATGACTATAATTTCAGTGCACTGGGTCCCTCGATGTGGTCCAGGGTGCTGTGGAAAATCTCGTGTAGGCTGGTGGGATGGGGGCGGCGCGAATTCCCGCGGTCGGCGGCCTTCCTGGGCTATTGGTACCTTCATGTAGAGCTGCCGCTGGGCTCGCACTCCCTGCTGCTAAGAAAGTGATTGCTTTTGCTGCTATGACTTGCAATCACGACTGCGGGAAAAACCGCTATCTCGTTAGGGGTGCTACGGCAGACAAATTCTCGAGCACCCGAAGACTTCTTGAGCCCTCGGCTGTAATGGTTTCCAGGCTGTCAAAAGAACCGTCGCGTGTGCATTCGCGGACGGGAGAGAGGCTGAGGTAATTACGAGTGAACGGGGATGGACTCCTCACGTCCGCAGTTTCCGTAGTGTAGCGGTTATCACGTCTGCTTCACACGCAGAAGGTCCCCGGTTCGATCCCGGGCGGGAACAGTATTTTCCTGAATATGTCGTATTGTACTCCAGTGAGCCACGACATGTGAGGATCTTCTGCATGTACCTTTGTTATGCAAGTAGCGCTGGGCTCGCACTCCCTGCTGCTAAGAAAGTGATTGCTTTTGCTGCTATGACTTGCAATCACGACTGCGGGAAAAACCGCTATCTCGTTAGGGGTGCTACGGCAGACAAATTCTCGAGCACCCGAAGACTTCTTGAGCCCTCGGCTGTAATGGTTTCCAGGCTGTCAAAAGAACCGTCGCGTGTGCATTCGCGGACGGGAGAGAGGCTGAGGTAATTACGAGTGAACGGGGATGGACTCCTCACGTCCGCAGTTTCCGTAGTGTAGCGGTTATCACGTCTGCTTCACACGCAGAAGGTCCCCGGTTCGATCCCGGGCGGGAACAGTATTTTCCTGAATATGTCGTATTGTACTCCAGTGAGCCACGACATGTGAGGATCTTCTGCATGTACCTTTGTTATGCAAGTAGCGCTGGGCTCGCACTCCCTGCTGCTAAGAAAGTGATTGCTTTTGCTGCTATGACTTGCAATCACGACTGCGGGAAAAGCCGCTATCTCGTTAGGGGTGCTACGGCAGACAAACTCTCGAGCACCCGAAGATTTCTTGTGCGCTCGGCTGTAATGGTTTCCAGGCTGTCAAAAGAACCGTCGCGTGTGCATTCGCGGACGGGAGAGAGGCTGAGGTAATTTCGAGTGAACGGGGATGGACTCCTCACGTCCGCAGATTCCGTAGTGTAGCGGTTATCACGTCTGCTTCACACGCAGAAGGTCCCCGGTTCGATCCCGGGCAGGAACAGTATTTTCCTGAATATGTCGTATTGTACTCCAGTGGGCCACGACATGTGAGGATCTTCTGCATGTACCTTTGTTATGCAAGTAGCGCATTTATTTAATTTTTTAGTTACGATGACAACATCAGCACGAGTTGCCTCTAAGGTAAGGCGCACGCAAGTAGTTTCCGTGGTGTAGCGGTTATCACGTCTGCCTAACACGCAGAAGGTCCCCGGTTCGATCCCGGGCGGAAACACTTTTTCATCATTAAAAACAAGACATAGTAACATGCATCTGCTTCCATCTGTACCCAAAAACCTTCGTAATCGCCTTCACACGTCGGATCAGAGTGTCAATTGCTCACATCAAATATGAAATTCATTTGATACTGCCGCCGAGCATTTTGCGTCGACTCAGCCACTCACGTGCGATCAGTTTGCACAAAACGCTAGAGCTCGTCCGGGATTTGAACCCGGGACCTCCTGCACCCTAAGCAGGAATCATACCCCTAGACCAACGAGCCATCTGACATGGCGAATGACTATAATTTCAGTGCACTGGGTCCCTCGATGTGGTCCAGGGTGCTGTGGAAAATCTCGTGTAGGCTGGCGGGATGGGGGCGGCGCGAATTCCCGCGGTCGGCGGCCTTCCTGGGCTATTGGTACCTTCATGTAGAGCTGCCGCTGGGCTCGCACTCCCTGCTGCTAAGAAAGTGATTGCTTTTGCTGCTATGACTTGCAATCACGACTGCGGGAAAAGCCGCTATCTCGTTAGGGGTGCTACGGCAGACAAATTCTCGAACACCCCGAAGACTTCTTGAGCCCTCGGCTGTAATGGTTTCCAGGCTGTCAAAAGAACCGTCGCGTGTGCATTCGCGGACGGGAGAGAGGCTGAGGTTATTTCGAGTGAACGGGGATGGACTCCTCACGTCCGCAGTTTCCGTAGTGTAGCGGTTATCACGTCTGCTTTATACGCAGAAGGTCCCCGGTTCGATCCCGGGCGCGAACAGTATTTTCCTGAATATGTCGTATTGTACTCCAGTGAGCCACGACATGTGAGGATCTTCTGCATGTACCTTTGTTATGCAAGTAGCGCATTTATTTAATTTTTTAGTTACGATGACAACATCAGCACGAGTTGCCTCTAAGGTAAGGCGCACACAAGTAGTTTCCGTGGTGTAGCGGTTATCACGTCTGCCTAACACGCAGAAGGTCCCCGGTTCGATCCCGGGCGGAAACACTTTTTCATCATTAAAAACAAGACATAGTAACATGCATCTGCTTCCATCTGTACCCAAAAACCTTCGTAATCGCCTTCACACGTCGGATCAGAGTGTCAATTGCTCACATCAAATATGAAATTCATTTGATACTGCCGCCGAGCATTTTGCGTCGACTCAGCCACTCACGTGCGATCAGTTTGCACAAAACGCTAGGGCTCGTCCGGGATTTGAACCCGGGACCTCCTGCACCCTAAGCAGGAATCATACCCCTAGACCAACGAGCCATCTGACATGGCGAATGACTATAATTTCAGTGCACTGGGTCCCTCGATGTGGTCCAGGGTGCTGTGGAAAATCTCGTGTAGGCTGGCGGGATGGGGGCGGCGCGAATTCCCGCGGTCGGCGGCCTTCCTGGGCTATTGGTACCTTCATGTAGAGCTGCCGCTGGGCTCGCACTCCCTGCTGCTAAGAAAGTGATTGCTTTTGCTGCTATGACTTGCAATCACGACTGCGGGAAAAACCGCTATCTCGTTAGGGGTGCTACGGCAGACAAATTCTCGTGCACCCGAAGACTTCTTGAGCCCTCGGCTGTAATGGTTTCCAGGCTGTCAAAAGAACCGTCGCGTGTGCATTCGCGGACGGGAGAGAGGCTGAGGTAATTTCGAGTGAACGGGGATGGACTCCTCACGTCCGCAGTTTCCGTAGTGTAGCGGTTATCACGTCTGCTTCACACGCAGAAGGTCCCCGGTTCGATCCCGGGCGGGAACAGTATTTTCCTGAATATGTCGTATTGTACTCCAGTGAGCCACGACATGTGAGGATCTTCTGCATGTACCTTTGTTATGCAAGTAGCGCTGGGCTCGCACTCCCTGCTGCTAAGAAAGTGATTGCTTTTGCTGCTATGACTTGCAATCACGACTGCGGGAAAAGCCGCTATCTCGTTAGGGGTGCTACGGCAGACAAACTCTCGAGCACCCGAAGATTTCTTGTGCCCTCGGCTGTAATGGTTTCCAGGCTGTCAAAAGAACCGTCGCGTGTGCATTCGCGGACGGGAGAGAGGCTGAGGTAATTTCGAGTGAACGGGGATGGACTCCTCACGTCCGCAGATTCCGTAGTGTAGCGGTTATCACGTCTGCTTCACACGCAGAAAGTCCCCGGTTCGATCCCGGGCGGGAACAGTATTTTCCTGAATATGTCGTATTGTACTCCAGTGAGCCACGACATGTGAGGATCTTCTGCATGTACCTTTGTTATGCAAGTAGCGCATTTATTTAATTTTTTAGTTACGATGACAACATCAGCACGAGTTGCCTCTAAGGTAAGGCGCACGCAAGTAGTTTCCGTGGTGTAGCGGTTATCACGTCTGCCTAACACGCAGAAGGTCCCCGGTTCGATCCCGGGCGGAAACACTTTTTCATCATTAAAAACAAGACATAGTAACATCCATCTGCTTCCATCTGTACCCAAAAACCTTCGTAATCGCCTTCACACGTCGGATCAGAGTGTCAATTGCTCACATCAAATATGAAATTCATTTGATACTGACGCCGAGCATTTTGCGTCGACTCAGCCACTCACGTGCGATCAGTTTGCACAAAACGCTAGGGCTCGTCCGGGATTTGAACCCGGGACCTCCTGCACCCTAAGCAGGAATCATACCCCTAGACCAACGAGCCATCTGACATGGCGAATGACTATAATTTCAGTGCACTGGGTCCCTCGATGTGGTCCAGGGTGCTGTGGAAAATCTCGTGTAGGCTGGCGGGATGGGGGCGGCGCGAATTCCCGCGGTCGGCGGCCTTCCTGGGCTATTGGTACCTTCATGTAGAGCTGCCGCTGGGCTCGCACTCCCTGCTGCTAAGAAAGTGATTGCTTTTGCTGCTATGACTTGCAATCACGACTGCGGGAAAAGCCGCTATCTCGTTAGGGGTGCTACGGCAGACAAATTCTCGAACACCCCGAAGACTTCTTGAGCCCTCGGCTGTAATGGTTTCCAGGCTGTCAAAAGAACCGTCGCGTGTGCATTCGCGGACGGGAGAGAGGCTGAGGTAATTTCGAGTGAACGGGGATGGACTCCTCACGTCAGCAGTTTCCGTAGTGTAGCGGTTATCACGTCTGCTTCACACGCAGAAGGTCCCCGGTTCGATCCCGGGCGGGAACAGTATTTTCCTGAATATGTCGTATTGTACTCCAGTGAGCCACGACATGTGAGGATCTTCTGCATGTACCTTTGTTATGCAAGTAGCGCATTTATTTAATTTTTTAGTTACGATGACAACATCAGCACGAGTTGCCTCTAAGGTAAGGCGCACACAAGTAGTTTCCGTGGTGTAGCGGTTATCACGTCTGCCTAACACGCAGAAGGTCCCCGGTTCGATCCCGGGCGGAAACACTTTTTCATCATTAAAAACAAGACATAGTAACATGCATCTGCTTCCATCTGTACCCAAAAACCTTCGTAATCGCCTTCACACGTCGGATCAGAGTGTCAATTGCTCACATCAAATATGAAATTCATTTGATACTGCCGCCGAGCATTTTGTGTCGACTCAGCCACTCACGTGCGATTAGTTTGCACAAAACGCTAGGGCTCGTCCGGGATTTGAACCCGGGACCTCCTGCACCCTAAGCAGGAATCATACCCCTAGACCAACGAGCCATCTGACATGGCGAACGACTATAATTTCAGTGCACTGGGTCCCTCGATGTGGTCCAGGGTGCTGTGGAAAATCTCGTGTAGGCTGGCGGGATGGGGGCGGCGCGAATTCCCGCGGTCGGCGGCCTTCCTGGGCTATTGGTACCTTCATGTAGAGCTGCCGCTGGGCTCGCACTCCCTGCTGCTAAGAAAGTGATTGCTTTTGCTGCTATGACTTGCAATCACGACTGCGGGAAAAGCCGCTATCTCGTTAGGGGTGCAACGGCAGACAAACTCTCGAGCACCCGAAGACTTCTTGTGCCCTCAGCTGTAATGGTTTCCAGGCTGTCAAAAGAACCGTTGCGTGTGCATTCGCGGACGGGAGAGAGGCTGAGGTAATTTCGAGTGAACGGGGATGGACTCCTCACGTCCGCAGTTTCCGTAGTGTAGCGGTTATCACGTCTGCTTCACACGCAGAAGGTCCCCGGTTCGATCCCGGGCGGGAACAGTATTTTCCAGAATATGTCGTATTGTACTCCAGTGAGCCACGACATGTGAGGATCTTCTGCATGTACCTTTGTTATGCAAGTAGCGCATTTATTTAATTTTTTAGTTACGATGACAACATCAGCACGAGTTGCCTCTAAGGTAAGGCGCACACAAGTAGTTTCCGTGGTGTAGCGGTTATCACGTCTGCCTAACACGCAGAGGGTCCCCGGTTCGATCCCGGGCGGAAACACTTTTTCATCATTAAAAACAAGACATAGTAACATGCATCTGCTTCCATCTGTACCCAAAAACCTTCGTAATCGCCTTCACACGTCGGATCAGAGTGTCAATTGCTCACATCAAATATGAAATTCATTTGATACTGCCGCCGAGCATTTTGCGTCGACTCAGCCACTCACGTGCGATCAGTTTGCACAAAACGCTAGGGCTCGTCCGGGATTTGAACCCGGGACCTCCTGCACCCTAAGCAGGAATCATACCCCTAGACCAACGAGCCATCTGACATGGCGAATGACTATAATTTCAGTGCACTGGGTCCCTCGATGTGGTCCAGGGTGCTGTGGAAAATCTCGTGTAGGCTGGCGGGATGGGGGCGGCGCGAATTCCCGCGGTCGGCGGCCTTCCTGGGCTATTGGTACCTTCATGTAGAGCTGCCGCTGGGCTCGCACTCCCTGCTGCTAAGAAAGTTATTGCTTTTGCTGCTATGACTTGCAATCACGACTGCGGGAAAAGCCGCTATCTCGTTAGAGGTGCTACGGCAGACAAACTCTCGAGCACCCGAAGACTTCTTGTGCCCTCGGCTGTAATGGTTTCCAGGCTGTCAAAAGAACCGTCGCGTGTGCATTCGCGGACGGGAGAGAGGCTGAGGTAATTTCGAGTGAACGGGGATGGACTCCTCACGTCTTTAGTTTCCGTAGTGTAGCGGTTATCACGTCTGCTTCACACGCAGAAGGTCCCCGGTTCGATCCCAGGCGGGAACAGTATATTCCTGAATATGTCGTATTGTACTCCAGTGAGCCACGACATGTGAGGATCTTCTGCATGTACCTTTGTTATGCAAGTAGCGCTGGGCTCGCACTCCCTGCTGCTAAGAAAGTGATTGCTTTTGCTGCTATGACTTGCAATCACGACTGCGGGAAAAGCCGCTATCTCGTTAGGGGTGCTACGGCAGACAAACTCTCGAGCACCCGAAGATTTCTTGTGCCCTCGGCTGTAATGGTTTCCAGGCTGTCAAAAGAACCGTCGCGTGTGCATTCGCGGACGGGAGAGAGGCTGAGGTAATTTCGAGTGAACGGGGATGGACTCCTCACGTCCGCAGATTCCGTAGTGTAGCGGTTATCACGTCTGCTTCACACGCAGAAGGTCCCCGGTTCGATCCCGGGCGGGAACAGTATATTCCTGAATATGTCGTATTGTACTCCAGTGAGCCACGACATGTGAGGATCTTCTGCATGTACCTTTGTTATGCAAGTAGCGCATTTATTTAATTTTTTAGTTACGATGACAACATCAGCACGAGTTGCCTCTAAGGTAAGGCGCACGCAAGTAGTTTCCGTGGTGTAGCGGTTATCACGTCTGCCTAACACGCAGAAGGTCCCCGGTTCGATCCCGGGCGGAAACACTTTTTCATCATTAAAAACAAGACATAGTAACATGCATCTGCTTCCATCTGTACCCAAAAACCTTCGTAATCGCCTTCACACGTCGGATCAGAGTGTCAATTGCTCACATCAAATATGAAATTCATTTGATACTGCCACCGAGCATTTTGCGTCGACTCAGCCACTCACGTGCGATCAGTTTGCACAAAACGCTAGGGCTCGTCCGGGATTTGAACCCGGGACCTCCTGCACCCTAAGCAGGAATCATACCCCTAGACCAACGAGCCATCTGACATGGCGAATGACTATTATTTCAGTGCACTGGGTCCCTCGATGTGGTCCAGGGTGCTGTGGAAAATCTCGTGTAGGCTGGCGGGATGGGGGCGGCGCGAATTCCCGCGGTCGGCGGCCTTCCTGGGCTATTGGTACCTTCATGTAGAGCTGCCGCTGGGCTCGCACTCCCTGCTGCTAAGAAAGTGATTGCTTTTGCTGCTATGACTTGCAATCACGACTGCGGGAAAAGCCGCTATCTCGTTAGGGGTGCTACGGCAGACAAATTCTCGAACACCCCGAAGACTTCTTGAGCCCTCGGCTGTAATGGTTTCCAGGCTGTCAAAAGAACCGTCGCGTGTGCATTCGCGGACGGGAGAGAGGCTGAGGTAATTTCGAGTGAACGGGGATGGACTCCTCACGTCCGCAGTTTCCGTAGTGTAGCGGTTATCACGTCTGCTTCACACGCAGAAGGTCCCCGGTTCGATCCCGGGCGGGAACAGTATTTTCCTGAATATGTCGTATTGTACTCCAGTGAGCCACGACATGTGAGGATCTTCTGCATGTACCTTTGTTATGCAAGTAGCGCATTTATTTAATTTTTTAGTTACGATGACAACATCAGCACGAGTTGCCTCTAAGGTAAGGCGCACACAAGTAGTTTCCGTGGTGTAGCGGTTATCACGTCTGCCTAACACGCAGAAGGTCCCCGGTTCGATCCCGGGCGGAAACACTTTTTCATCATTAAAAACAAGACATAGTAACATGCATCTGCTTCCATCTGTACCCAAAAACCTTCGTAATCGCCTTCACACGTCGGATCAGAGTGTCAATTGCTCACATCAAATATGAAATTCATTTGATACTGCCGCCGAGCATTTTGTGTCGACTCAGCCACTCACGTGCGATTAGTTTGCACAAAACGCTAGGGCTCGTCCGGGATTTGAACCCGGGACCTCCTGCACCCTAAGCAGGAATCATACCCCTAGACCAACGAGCCATCTGACATGGCGAATGACTATAATTTCAGTGCACTGGGTCCCTCGATGTGGTCCAGGGTGCTGTGGAAAATCTCGTGTAGGCTGGCGGGATGGGGGCGGCGCGAATTCCCGCGGTCGGCGGCCTTCCTGGGCTATTGGTACCTTCATGTAGAGCTGCCGCTGGGCTCGCACTCCCTGCTGCTAAGAAAGTGATTGCTTTTGCTGCTATGACTTGCAATCACGACTGCGGGAAAAGCCGCTATCTCGTTAGGGGTGCTACGGCAGACTAATTCTCGAGCACCCCGAAGACTTCTTGAGCCCTCGGCTGTAATGGTTTCCAGGCTGTCAAAAGAACCGTCGCGTGTGCATTCGCGGACGGGAGAGAGGCTGAGGTTATTTCGAGTGAACGGGGATGGACTCCTCACGTCCGCAGTTTCCGTAGTGTAGCCGTTATCACGTCTGCTTTGTACGCAGAAGGTCCCCGGTTCGATCCCGGGCGCGAACAGTATTTTCCTGGATATGTCGTATTGTACTCCAGTGAGCCACGACATGTGAGGATCTTCTGCATGTACCTTTGTTATGCAAGTAGCGCTGGGCTCGCACTCCCTGCTGCTAAGAAAGTGATTGCTTTTGCTGCTATGACTTGCAATCACGACTGCGGGAAAAGCCGCTATCTCGTTAGGGGTGCTACGGCAGACAAATTCTCGAACACCCCGAAGACTTCTTGAGCCCTCGGCTGTAATGGTTTCCAGGCTGTCAAAAGAACCGTCGCGTGTGCATTCGCGGACGGGAGAGAGGCTGAGGTAATTTCGAGTGAACGGGGATGGACTCCTCACGTCCGCAGTTTCCGTAGTGTAGCGGTTATCACGTCTGCTTCACACGCAGAAGGTCCCCGGTTCGATCCCGGGCGGGAACAGTATTTTCCTGAATATGTCGTATTGTACTCCAGTGAGCCACGACATGTGAGGATCTTCTGCATGTACCTTTGTTATGCAAGTAGCGCATTTATTTAATTTTTTAGTTACGATGACAACATCAGCACGAGTTGCCTCTAAGGTAAGGCGCACACAAGTAGTTTCCGTGGTGTAGCGGTTATCACGTCTGCCTAACACGCAGAAGGTCCCCGGTTCGATCCCGGGCGGAAACACTTTTTCATCATTAAAAACAAGACATAGTAACATGCATCTGCTTCCATCTGTACCCAAAAACCTTCGTAATCGCCTTCACACGTCGGATCAGAGTGTCAATTGCTCACATCAAATATGAAATTCATTTGATACTGCCGCCGAGCATTTTGTGTCGACTCAGCCACTCACGTGCGATTAGTTTGCACAAAACGCTAGGGCTCGTCCGGGATTTGAACCCGGGACCTCCTGCACCCTAAGCAGGAATCATACCCCTAGACCAACGAGCCATCTGACATGGCGAATGACTATAATTTCAGTGCACTGGGTCCCTCGATGTGGTCCAGGGTGCTGTGGAAAATCTCGTGTAGGCTGGCGGGATGGGGGCGGCGCGAATTCCCGCGGTCGGCGGCCTTCCTGGGCTATTGGTACCTTCATGTAGAGCTGCCGCAGGGCTCGCACTCCCTGCTGCTAAGAAAGTGATTGCTTTTGCTGCTATGACTTGCAATCACGACTGCGGGAAAAGCCGCTATCTCATTAGGGGTGCTACGGCAGACTAATTCTCGAGCACCCCGAAGACTTCTTGAGCCCTCGGCTGTAATGGTTTCCAGGCTGTCAAAAGAACCGTCGCGTGTGCATTCGCGGACGGGAGAGAGGCTGAGGTTATTTCGAGTGAACGGGGATGGACTCCTCACATCCGCAGTTTCCGTAGTGTAGCCGTTATCACGTCTGCTTTATACGCAGAAGGTCCCCGGTTCGATCCCGGGCGCGAACAGTATTTTCCTGGATATGTCGTATTGTACTCCAGTGAGCCACGACATGTGAGGATCTACTGCATGTACCTTTGTTATGCAAGTAGCGCATTTATTTAATTTTTTAGTTACGATGACAACATCAGCACGAGTTGCCTCTAAGGTAAGGCACACACAAGTAGTTTCCGTGGTGTAGCGGTTATCACGTCTGCCTAACACGCAGAAGGTCCCCGGTTCGATCCCGGGCGGAAACACTTTTTCATCATTAAAAACAAGACATAGTAACATGCATCTGCTTCCATCTGCACCCAAAAACCTTCGTAATCGCCTTCACACGTCGGATCAGAGTGTCAATTGCTCACATCAAATATGAAATTCATTTGATACTGCCGCCGAGCATTTTGCGTCGACTCAGCCACTCTCGTGCGATCAGTTTGCACAAAACGCTAGGGCTCGTCCGGGATTTGAACCCGGGACCTCCTGCACCCTAAGCAGGAATCATACCCCTAGACCAACGAGCCATCTGACATGGCGAATGACTATAATTTCAGTGCACTGGGTCCCTCGATGTGGTCCAGGGTGCTGTGGAAAATCTCGTGTAGGCTGGCGGGATGGGGGCGGCGCGAATTCCCGCGGTCGGCGGCCTTCCTGGGCTATTGGTACCTTCATGTAGAGCTGCCGCTGGGCTCGCACTCCCTGCTGCTAAGAAAGTGATTGCTTTTGCTGCTATGACTTGCAATCACGACTGCGGGAAAAGCCGCTATCTCGTTAGGGGTGCAACGGCAAACAAACTCTCGAGCACCCGAAGACTTCTTGTGCCCTCGGCTGTAATGGTTTCCAGGCTGTCAAAAGAACCGTTGCGTGTGCATTCGCGGACGGGAGAGAGGCTGAGGTAATTTCGAGTGAACGGGGATGGACTCCTCACGTCCGCAGTTTCCGTAGTGTAGCGGTTATCACGTCTGCTTCACACGCAGAAGGTCCCCGGTTCGATCCCGGGCGGGAACAGTATTTTCCTGAATATGTCGTATTGTACTCCAGTGAGCCACGACATGTGAGGATCTTCTGCATGTACCTTTGTTATGCAAGTAGCGCATTTATTTAATTTTTTAGTTACGATGACAACATCAGCACGAGTTGCCTCTAAGGTAAGGCGCACACAAGTAGTTTCCGTGGTGTAGCGGTTATAACGTCTGCCTAACACGCAGAAGGTCCCCGGTTCGATCCCGGGCGGAAACACTTTTTCATCATTAAAAACAAGACATAGTAACATGCATCTGCTTCCATCTGTACCCAAAAACCTTCGTAATCGCCTTCACACGTCGGATCAGAGTGTCAATTGCTCACATCAAATATGAAATTCATTTGATACTGCCGCCGAGCATTTTGCGTCGACTCAGCCACTCACGTGCGATCAGTTTGCACAAAACGCTAGGGCTCGTCCGGGATTTGAACCCGGGACCTCCTGCACCCTAAGCAGGAATCATACCCCTAGACCAACGAGCCATCTGACATGGCGAATGACTATAATTTCAGTGCACTGGGTCCCTCGATGTGGTCCAGGGTGCTGTGGAAAATCTCGTGTAGGCTGGCGGGATGGGGGCGGCGCGAATTCCCGCGGTCGGCGGCCTTCCTGGGCTATTGGTACCTTCATGTAGAGCTGCCGCTGGGCTCGCACTCCCTGCTGCTAAGAAAGTGATTGCTTTTGCTGCTATGACTTGCAATCACGACTGCGGGAAAAGCCGCTATCTCGTTAGGGGTGCTACGGCAGACAAATTCTCGAGCACCCCGAAGACTTCTTGAGCCCTCGGCTGTAATGGTTTCCAGGCTGTCAAAAGAACCGTCGCGTGTGCATTCGCGGACGGGAGAGAGGCTGAGGTAATATCGAGTGAACGGGGATGGACTCCTCACGTCCGCAGTTTCCGTAGTGTAGCGGTTATCACGTCTGCTTCACACGCAGAAGGTCCCCGGTTCGATCCCGGGCGGGAACAGTATTTTCCTGAATATGTCGTATTGTACTCCAGTGAGCCACGACATGTGAGGATCTTCTGCATGTACCTTTGTTATGCAAGTAGCGCATTTATTTAATTTTTTAGTTACGATGACAACATCAGCACGAGTTGCCTCTAAGGTACGGCGCACACAAGTAGTTTCCGTGGTGTAGCGGTTATCACGTCTGCCTAACACGCAGAAGGTCCCCGGTTCGATCCCGGGCGGAACCACTTCTTCATATTTAAAAACAAGACATACTAACATGCATCTGCTTCCATCTGTACCCAAAAACCTTCGTAATCGCCTTCACACGTCGGATCAGAGTGTCAATTGCTCACATCAAATATGAAATTCATTTGATACTGCCGACGAGCATTTTGCGTCGACTCAGCCACTCACGTGCGATCAGTTTGCACAAAACGCTAGGGCTCGTCCGGGATTAGAACCCGGGACCTCCTGCACCCTAAGCAGGAATCATACCCCTAGACCAACGAGCCATCTGACATGGCGAATGACTATAATTTCAGTGCACTGGGTCCCTCGATGTGGTCCAGGGTGCTGTGGAAAATCTCGTGTAGGCTGGCGGGATGGGGGCGGCGCGAATTCCCGCGGTCGGCGGCCTTCCTGGGCTATTGGTACCTTCATGTAGAGCTGCCGCTGGGCTCGCACTCCCTGCTGCTAAGAAAGTGATTGCTTTTGCTGCTATGACTTGCAATCACGACTGCGGGAAAAGCCGCTATCTCGTTAGGGGTGCTACGGCAGACAAATTCTCGAGCACCCCGAAGACTTCTTGAGCCCTCGGCTGTTATGGTTTCCAGGCTGTCAAAAGAACCGTCGCGTGTGCATTCGCGGACGGGAGAGAGGCTGAGGTAATTTCGAGTGAACGGGGATGGACTCCTCACGTCCGCAGTTTCCGTAGTGTAGCGGTTATCACATCTGCTTCACACGCAGAAGGTCCCCGGTTCGATCCCGGGCGGGAACAGTATTTTCCTGCATATGTCGTATTGTACTCCAGTGAGCCACGACATGTGAGGATCTTCTGCATGTACCTTTGTTATGCAAGTAGCGCATTTATTTAATTTTTTAGTTACGATGACAACATCAGCACGAGTTGCCTCTAAGGTAAGGCGCACACAAGTAGTTTCCGTGGTGTAGCGGTTATCACGTCTGCCTAACATGCAGAAGGTCCCCGGTTCGATCCCGGGCGGAAACACTTTTTCATCATTAAAAACAAGACATAGTAACATGCATCTGCTTCCATCTGTACCCAAAAACCTTCGTAATCGCCTTCACACGTCGGATCAGAGTGTCAATTGCTCACATCAAATATGAAATTCATTTGAAACTGCCGCCGAGCATTTTGCGTCGACTCAGCCACTCACGTGCGCACAGTTTGCACAAAACGCTAGGGCTCGTCCGGGATTTGAACCCGGGACCTCCTGCACCCTAAGCAGGAATCATACCCCTAGACCAACGAGCCATCTGACATGGCGAATGACTATAATTTCAGTGCACTGGGTCCCTCGATGTGGTCCAGGGTGCTGTGGAAAATCTCGTGTAGGCTGGCGGGATGGGGGCGGCGCGAATTCCCGCGGTCGGCGGCCTTCCTGGGCTATTGGTACCTTCATGTAGAGCTGCCGCTGGGCTCGCACTCCCTGCTGCTAAGAAAGTGATTGCTTTTGCTGCTATGACTTGCAATCACGACTGCGGGAAAAGCCGCTATCTCGTTAGGGGTGCTACGGCGGACAAATTCTCGAGCACCCCGAAGACTTCTTGAGCCCTCGGCTGTAATGGTTTCCAGGCTGTCACAAGAACCGTCGCGTGTGCATTCGCGGACGGGAGAGAGGCTGAGGTAATTTCGAGTCAACGGGGATGGACTCCTCACGTCCGCAGTTTCCGTAGTGTAGCGGTTATCACGTCTGCTTCACACGCAGAAGGTCCCCGGTTCGATCCCGGGCGGGAACAGTATTTTCCTGAATATGTCGTATTGTACTCCAGTGAGCCACGACATGTGAGGATCTTCTGCATGTACCTTTGTTATGCAAGTAGCGCATTTATTTAATTTTTTAGTTACGATGACAACATCAGCACGAGTTGCCTCTAAGGTAAGGCGCACACAAGTAGTTTCCGTGGTGTATCGGTTATCACGTCTGCCTAACACGCAGAAGGTCCCTGGTTCGATCCCGGGCAGAAACACTTTTTCATCATTAAAAACAAGACATAGTAACATGCATCTGCTTCCATCTGTACCCAAAAACCTTCGTAATCGCCTTCACACGTCGGATCAGAGTGTCAATTGCTCACATCAAATATGAAATTCATTTGATACTGCCGCCGAGCATTTTGCGTCGACTCAGCCACTCACGTGCGATCAGTTTGCACAAAACGCTAGGGCTCGTCCGGGATTTGAACCCGGGACCTCCTGCACCCTAAGCAGGAATCATACCCCTAGACCAACGAGCCATCTGACATGGCGAATGACTATAATTTCAGTGCACTAGGTCCCTCGATGTGGTCCAGGGTGCTGTGGAAAATCTCGTGTAGGCTGGCGGGATGGGGGCGGCGCGAATTCCCGCGGTCGGCGGCCTTCCTGGGCTATTGGTACCTTCATGTAGAGCTGCCGCTGGGCTCGCACTCCCTGCTGCTAAGAAAGTTATTGCTTTTGCTGCTATGACTTGCAATCACGACTGCGGGAAAAGCCGCTATCTCGTTAGGGGTGCTACGGCAGACAAATTCTCGAGCACCCCGAAGACTTCTTGAGCCCTCGGCTGTAATGGTATCCAGGCTGTCAAAAGAACCGTCGCGTGTGCATTCGCGGACGGGAGAGAGGCTGAGGTAATTTCGAGTGAACGGGGATGGATTCCTCACGTCCGCAGTTTCCGTAGTGTAGCGGTTATCACGTCTGCTTCACACGCAGAAGGTCCCCGGTTCGGTCCCGGGCGGGAACAGTATTTTCCTGAATATGTCGTATTGTACTCCAGTGAGCCACGACATGTGAGGATCTTCTGCATGTACCTTTGTTATGCAAGTAGCGCATTTATTTAATTTTTTAGTTACGATGACAACATCAGCACGAGTTGCCTCTAAGGTAAGGCGCACACAAGTAGTTTCCGTGGTGTATCGGTTATCACGTCTGCCTAACACGCAGAAGGTCCCTGGTTCGATCCCGGGCGGAAACACTTTTTCATCATTAAAAACAAGACATAGTAACATGCATCTGCTTCCATCTGTACCCAAAAACCTTCGTAATCGCCTTCACACGTCGGATCAGAGTGTCAATTGCTCACATCAAATATGAAATTCATTTGATACTGCCGCCGAGCATTTTGCGTCGACTCAGCCACTCACGTGCGATCAGTTTGCACAAAACGCTAGGGCTCGTCCGGGATTTGAACCCGGGACCTCCTGCACCCTAAGCAGGAATCATACCCCTAGACCAACGAGCCATCTGACATGGCGAATGACTATAATTTCAGTGCACTGGGTACCTCGATGTGGTCCAGGGTGCTGTGGAAAATCTCGTGTAGGCTGGCGGGATGGGGGCGGCGCGAATTCCCGCGGTCGGCGGCCTTCCTGGGCTATTGGTACCTTCATGTAGAGCTGCCGCTGGGCTCGCACTCCCTGCTGCTAAGAAAGTTATTGCTTTTGCTGCTATGACTTGCAATCACGACTGCGGGAAAAACCGCTATCTCGTTAGGGGTGCTACGGCACACAAATTCTCGAGCACCCCGAAGACTTCTTGAGCCCTCGGCTGTAATGGTATCCAGGCTGTCAAAAGAACCGTCGCGTGTGCATTCGCGGACGGGAGAGAGGCTGAGGTAATTTCGAGTGAACGGGGATGGACTCCTCACGTCCGCAGTTTCCGTAGTGTAGCGGTTATCACGTCTGCTTCACATGCAGAAGGTCCCCGGTTCGGTCCCGGGCGGGAACAGTATTTTCCTGAATATGTCGTATTGTACTCCAGTGAGCCACGACATGTGAGGATCTTCTGCATGTACCTTTGTTATGCAAGTAGCGCATTTATTTAATTTTTTAGTTACGATGACAACATCAGCACGAGTTGCCTCTAAGGTAAGGCGCACACAAGTAGTTTCTGTGGTGTAGCGGTTATCACGTCTGCCTAACACGCAGAAGGTCCCCGGTTCGATCCCAGGCGGAAACACTTTTTCATCATTAAAATCAAGACATAGTAACATGCATCTGCTTCCATCTGTACCCAAAAACCTTCGTAATCGCCTTCACACGTCGGATCAGAGTGTCAATTGCTCACATCAAATATGAAATTCATTTGATACTGCCGCCGAGCATTTTGCGTCGACTCAGCCTCTCACGTGCGATCAGTTTGCACAAAACGCTAGGGCTCGTCCGGGATTTGAACACGGGACCTCCTGCACCCTAAGCAGGAATCATACCCCTAGACCAACGAGCCATCTGACATGGCGAATGACTATAATTTCAGTGCACTGGGTCCCTCGATGTGGTCCAGGGTGCTGTGGAAAATCTCGTGTAGGCTGGCGGAATGGGGGCGGCGCGAATTCCCGCGGTCGTCGGCCTTCCTGGTCTATTGGTACCTTCATGTAGAGCTGCCGCTGGGCTCGCACTCCCTGCTGCTAAGAAAGTGATTGCTTTTGCTGCTATGACTTGCAATCACGACTGCGGGAAAAGCCGCTATCTCGTTAGGGGTGCTACGGCAGACAAATTCTCGAGCACCCCGAAGACTTCTTGAGCCCTCGGCTGTAATGGTTTCCAGGCTGTCAAAAGAACCGTCGCGTGTGCATTCGCGGACGGGAGAGAGGCTGAGGTAATTTCGAGTGAACGGGGATGGACTCCTCACGTCCGCAGTTTCCGTAGTGTAGCGGTTATCACGTCTGCTTCACACGCAGAAGGTCCCCGGTTCGATCCCGGGCGGGAACAGTATTTTCCTGAATATGTCGTATTGTACTCCAGTGAGCCACGACATGTGAGGATCTTCTGCATGTACCTTTGTTGTGCAAGTAGCGCATTTATTTAATTTTTTAGTTACGATGACAACATCAGCACGAGTTGCCTCTAAGGTAAGGCGCACACAAGTAGTTTCCGTGGTGTAGCGGTTATCACGTCTGCCTAACACGCAGAAGGTCCCCGGTTCGATCCCGGGCGGAAACACTTTTTCATCATTAAAAACAAGACATAGTAACATGCATCTGCTTCCATCTGTACCCAAAAACCTTCGTAATCGCCTTCACACGTCGGATCAGAGTGTCAATTGCTCACATCAAATATGAAATTCATTTGATACTGCCGCCGAGCATTTTGCGTCGACTCAGCCACTCACGTGCGATAAGTTTGCACAAAACGCTAGGGCTCGTCCGGGATTTGAACCCGGGACCTCCTGCACCCTAAGCAGGAATCATACCCCTAGACCAACGAGCCATCTGACATGGCGAATGACTTTAATTTCAGTGCACTGGGTCCCTCGATGTGGTCCAGGGTGCTGTGGAAAATCTCGTGTAGGCTGGCGGGATGGGGGCGGCGCGAATTCCCGCGGTCGGCGGCCTTCCTGGGGCTATTGGTACCTTCATGTAGAGCTGCCGCTGGGCTCGCACTCCCTGCTGCTAAGAAAGTGATTGCTTTTGCTGCTATGACTTGCAATCACGACTGCGGGAAAAGCCGCTATCTCGTTAGGGGTGCTACGGCAGACAAATTCTCGAGCACCCCGAAGACTTCTTGAGCCCTCGGCTGTAATGGTTTCCAGGCTGTCAAAAGAACCGTCGCGTGTGCATTCGCGGACGGAGAGAGGCTGAGGTAATTTCGAGTGAACGGGGATGGACTCCTCACGTCCGCAGTTTCCGTAGTGTAGCGGTTATCACGTCTGATTCACACGCAGAAGGTCCCCGGTTCGATCCCGGGCGGGAACAGTATTTTCCTGAATATGTCGTATTGTACTCCAGTGAGCCACGACATGTGAGGATCTTCTGCATGTACCTTTGTTATGCAAGTAGCGGCATTTATTTAATTTTTTACTTACGATGACAACATCAGCACGAGTTGCCTCTAAGGTAAGGCGCACACAAGTAGTTTCCGTGGTGTAGCGGTTATCACGTCTGCCTAACACGCAGAAGGTCCCCGGTTCGATCCCGGGCGGAAACACTTTTTCATCATTAAAACAAGACATAGTAACATGCATCTGCTTCCATCTGTACCCAAACACCTTCGTAATCGCCTTCACACGTCGGATCAGAGTGTCAATTGCTCACATCAAATATGAAATTCATTTGATACTGCCGCCGAGCATTTGCGTCGACTCAGCCACTCACGTGCGATCAGTTTGCACAAAACACTAGGGCTCGTCCGGGATTTGAACCCGGGACCTCCTGCACCCTAAGCAGGAATCATACCCCTAAACCAACGAGCCATCTGACATGTCGAATGACTATAATTTCAGTGCACTGGGTCCCTCGATGTGGTCCAGGGTGCTGTGGAAAATCTCGTGTAGGCTGGCGGGATGGGGGCGGCGCGAATTCCCGCGGTCGGCGGCCTTCCTGGGCTATTGGTACCTTCATGTAGAGCTGCCGCTGGGCTCGCACTCCCTGCTGCTAAGAAAGTGATTGCTTTTGCTGCTATGACTTGCAATCACGACTGCGGGAAAAGCCGCTATCTCGTTAGGGGTGCTACGGCAGACAAATTCTCGAGCACCCCGAAGACTTCTTGAGCCCTCGGCTGTCAATGGTTTCCAGGCTGTCAAAAGAACCGTCGCGTGTGCATTCGCGGACGGGAGAGAGGCTGAGGTAATTTCGAGGTGAACGGGGATGGACTCCCTCACGTCCGCAGTTTCCGTAGTGTAGCGGTTATCAAGTCTGCTTCACACGCAGAAGGTCCCCGGTTCGATCCCGGGCGGGGAACAGTATTTTCCTGAATATGTCGTATTGTACTCCAGTGAGCCACGACATGTGAGGATCTTCTGCATGTACCTTTGTTATGCAAGTAGCGCATTTATTTAATTTTTTAGTTACGATGACAACATCAGCACGAGTTGCCTCTAAGGTAAGGCGCACACAAGTAGTTTCCGTGGTGTAGCGGTTATCACGTCTGCCTAACACGCAGAAGGTCCCCGGTTCGATCCCGGGCGGAAACACTTTTTCATCATTAAAAACAAGACATAGTAACATGCATCTGCTTCCATCTGTACCCTAAAACCTTCGTAATCGCCTTCACACGGCGGATCAGAGTCTCAATTGCTCACATCAAATATGAAATTCATTTGATACTGCCGCCGAGCATTTTGCGTCGACTCAGCCACTCACGTGCGATCAGTTTGCACAAAACGCTAGGGCTCGTCCGGGATTTGAACCCGGGACCTCCTGCACCCTAAGCAGGAATCATACCCCTAGACCAACGAGCCATCTGACATGGCGAATGACTATAATTTCAGTGCACTGGGTCCCTCGATGTGGTCCAGGGTGCTGTGGAAAATCTCGTGTAGGCTGGCGGGATGGGGGCGGCGCGAATTCCCGCGGTCGGCGGCCTCCCTGGGCTATTGGTACCTTCATGTAGAGCTGCCGCTGGGCTCGCACTCCCTGCTCCTAAGAAAGTGATTGCTTTTGCTGCTATGACTTGCAATCACGACTGCGGGAAAAGCCGCTATCTCGTTAGGGGTGCTACGGCAGACAAATTCTCGAGCACCCCGAAGACTTCTTGAGCCCTCGGCTGTAATGGTTTCCAGGCTGTCAAAAGAACCATCGCGTGTGCATTCGCGGACGGGAGAGAGGCTGAGGTAATTTCGAGTGAACGGGGAAGGACTCCTCACGGTCCGCAGTTTCCGTAGTGTAGCGGTTATCACGTCTGCTTCACACGCAGAAGGTCCCCGGTTCGATCCCGGGCGGGAACAGTATTTTCCTGAATATGTCGTATTCTACTCCAGTGAGCCACGACATGTGAGGATCTTCTGCATGTACCTTTGTTATGCAAGTAGCGCATTTATTTAATTTTTTAGTTACGATGACAACATCAGCACGAGTTGCCTCTAAGGTAAGGCGCACACAAGTAGTTTCCGTGGTGTAGCGGTTATCACGTCTGCCTAACACGCAGAAGGTCCCCGGTTCGATCCCGGGCGGAAACACTTTTTCATCATTAAAAACAAGACATAGTAACATGCATCTGCTTCCACCTGTACCCAAAAACCTTCGTAATCGCCTTCACACGTCGGATCAGAGTGTCAATTGCTCACATCAAATATGAAATTCATTTGATACTGCCGCCGAGCATTTTGCGTCGACTCAGCCACTCACATGCGATCAGTTTGCACAAAACGCTAGGGCTCGTCCGGGATTTGAACCCGGGACCTCCTGCACCCTAAGCAGGAATCATACCCCTAGACCAACGAGCCATCAGACATGGCGAATGACTATAATTTCAGTGCACTGGGTCCCTCGATCTGTCTCGCGTGTGTTCTCGTGTAGGCTGGCGGGATGGGGGCGGCGCGAATTCCCGCGGTCGGCGGCCTTCCTGGGCTATTGGTACCTTCATGTAGAGCTGCCGCTGGGCTCGCACTCCCTGCTGCTAAGAAAGTGATTGCTTTTGCTGCTATGACTTACAATCACGACTGCGGGAAAAACCGCTATCTCGTTAGGGGTGCTACGGCAGACAAACTCTCGAGCACCCGAAGACTTCTTGTGCCCTCGGCTGTAATGGTTTCCAGGCTGTCAAAAGAACCGTCGCGTGTGCATTCGCGGACGGGAGACAGGCTGAGGTAATTTCGAGGGAACGGGGATGGACTCCTCACGTCCGCAGTTTCCGTAGTGTAGCGGTTATCACGTCTGCTTCACACGCAGAAGGTCCCCGGTTCGATCCCGGGCGGGAACAGTATTTTCCTGAATATGTCGTATTGTACTCCAGTGAGCCACGACATGTGAGGATCTTCTGCATGTACCTTTGTTATGCAAGTAGCGCATTTATTTAATTTTTTAGTTACGATGACAACATCAGCACGAGTTGCCTCTAAGGTAAGGCGCACACAAGTAGTTTCCGTGGTGTAGCGGTTATCACGTGTGCCTAACACGCAGAAGGTCCCCGGTTCGATCCCGGGCGGAAACACTTTTTCATCATTAAAAACAAGACATAGTAACATGCATCTGCTTCCATCTGTACCCAACAACCTTCGTAATCGCCTTCACACCTCGGATCAGAGTGTCAATTGCTCACATCAAATATGAAATTCATTTGATACTGCCGCCGAGCATTTTGCGTCGACTCAGCCACTCACGTGCGATCAGTTTGCACAAAACGCTAGGGCTCGTCCGGGATTTGAACCCGGGACCTCCTGCACCCTAAGCAGGAATCATACCCCTAGACCAACGAGCCACCTGACATGGCGAATGACTATAATTTCAGTGCACTGGGTCCCTCGATGTGGTCCAGGGTGCTCTGGAAAGTCTCGTGTAGGCTGGCGGGATGGGGGCGGCGCGAATTCCCGCGGTCGGCGGCCTTCCTGGGCTATTGGTACCTTCATGTAGAGCTGCCGCTGGGCTCGCACTCCCTGCTGCTAAGAAAGTGATTGCTTTTGCTGCTATGACTTACAATCACGACTGCGGGAAAAACCGCTATCTCGTTAGGGGTGCTACGGCAGACAAACTCTCGAGCACCCGAAGACTTCTTGTGCCCTCGGCTGTAATGGTTTCCAGGCTGTCAAAAGAACCGTCGCGTGTGCATTCGCGGACGGGAGACAGGCTGAGGTAATTTCGAGGGAACGGGGATGGACTCCTCATGTCCGCAGTTTCCGTAGTGTAGCGGTTATCACGTCTGCTTCACACGCAGAAGGTCCCCGGTTCGATCCCGGGCGGGAACAGTATTTTCCTGAATATGTCGTATTGTACTCCAGTGAGCCACGACATGTGAGGATCTTCTGCATGTACCTTTGTTATGCAAGTAGCGCATTTATTTAATTTTTTAGTTACGATGACAACATCAGCACGAGTTGCCTCTAAGGTAAGGCGCACACAAGTAGTTTCCGTGGTGTAGCGGTTATCACGTGTGCCTAACACGCAGAAGGTCCCCGGTTCGATCCCGGGCGGAAACACTTTTTCATCATTAAAAACAAGACATAGTAACATGCATCTGCTTCCATCTGTACCCAACAACCTTCGTAATCGCCTTCACACGTCGGATCAGAGTGTCAATTGCTCACATCAAATATGAAATTCATTTGATACTGCCGCCGAGCATTTTGCGTCGACTCAGCCACTCACGTGCGATCAGTTTGCACAAAACGCTAGGGCTCGTCCGGGATTTGAACCCGGGACCTCCTGCACCCTAAGCAGGAATCATACCCCTAGACCAACGAGCCACCTGACATGGCGAATGACTATAATTTCAGTGCACTGGGTCCCTCGATGTGGTCCAGGGTGCTCTGGAAAGTCTCGTGTAGGCTGGCGGGATGGGGGCGGCGCGAATTCCCGCGGTCGGCGGCCTTCCTGGGCTATTGGTACCTTCATGTAGAGCTGCCGCTGGGCTCGCACTCCCTGCTGCTAAGAAAGTGATTGCTTTTGCTGCTATGACTTACAATCACGACTGCTGGAAAAACCGCTATCTCGTTAGGGGTGCTACGGCAGACAAACTCTCGAGCACCCGAAGACTTCTTGTGCCCTCGGCTGTAATGGTTTCCAGGCTGTCAAAAGAACCGTCGCGTGTGCATTCGCGGACGGGAGACAGGCTGAGGTAATTTCGAGGGAACGGGGATGGACTCCTCACGTCCGCAGTTTCCGTAGTGTAGCGGTTATCACGTCTGCTTCACACGCAGAAGGTCCCCGGTTCGATCCCGGGCGGGAACAGTATTTTCCTGAATATGTCGTATTGTACTCCAGTGAGCCACGACATGTGAGGATCTTCTGCATGTACCTTTGTTATGCAAGTAGCGCATTTATTTAATTTTTTAGTTACGATGACAACATCAGCACGAGTTGCCTCTAAGGTAAGGCGCACACAAGTAGTTTCCGTGGTGTAGCGGTTATCACGTCTGCCTAACACGCAGAAGGTCCCCGGTTCGATCCCGGGCGGAAACACTTTTTCATCATTAAAAACAAGACATAGTAACATGCATCTGCTTCCATCTGTACCCAAAAACCTTCGTAATCGCCTTCACACGTCGGATCAGAGTGTCAATTGCTCACATCAAATATGAAATTCATTTGATACTGCCGCCGAGCATTTTGCGTCGACTCAGCCACTCACGTGCGATCAGTTTGCACAAAACGCTAGGGCTCGTCCGGGATTTGAACCCGGGACCTCCTGCACCCTAAGCAGGAATCATACCCCTAGACCAACGAGCCACCTGACATGGCGAAATACTATAATTTCAGTGCACTGGGTCCCTCGATGTGGTCCAGGGTGCTCTGGAAAGTCTCGTGTAGGCTGGCGGGATGGGGGCGGCGCGAATTCCCGCGGTCGGCGGCCTTCCTGGGCTATTGGTACCTTCATGTAGAGCTGCCGCTGGGCTCGCACTCCCTGCTGCTAAGAAAGTGATTGCTTTTGCTGCTATGACTTACAATCACGACTGCGGGAAAAACCGCTATCTCGTTAGGGGTGCTACGGCAGACAAACTCTCGAGCACCCGAAGACTTCTTGTGCCCTCGGCTGTAATGGTTTCCAGGCTGTCAAAAGAACCGTCGCGTGTGCATTCGCGGACGGGAGACAGGCTGAGGTAATTTCGAGGGAACGGGGATGGACTCCTCACGTCCGCAGTTTCCGTAGTGTAGCGGTTATCACGTCTGCTTCACACGCAGAAGGTCCCCGGTTCGATCCCGGGCGGGAACAGTATTTTCCTGAATATGTCGTATTGTACTCCAGTGAGCCACGACATGTGAGGATCTTCTGCATGTACCTTTGTTATGCAAGTAGCGCATTTATTTAATTTTTTAGTTACGATGACAACATCAGCACGAGTTGCCTCTAAGGTAAGGCGCACACAAGTAGTTTCCGTGGTGTAGCGGTTATCACGTCTGCCTAACACGCAGAAGGTCCCCGGTTCGATCCCGGGCGGAAACACTTTTTCATCATTAAAAACAAGACATAGTAACATGCATCTGCTTCCATCTGTACCCAACAACCTTCGTAATCGCCTTCACACGTCGGATCAGAGTGTCAATTGCTCACATCAAATATGAAATTCATTTGATACTGCCGCCGAGCATTTTGCGTCGACTCAGCCACTCACGTGCGATCAGTTTGCACAAAACGCTAGGGCTCGTCCGGGATTTGAACCCGGGACCTCCTGCACCCTAAGCAGGAATCATACCCCTAGACCAACGAGCCACCTGACATGGCGAATGACTATAATTTCAGTGCACTGGGTCCCTCGATGTGGTCCAGGGTGCTCTGGAAAGTCTCGTGTAGGCTGGCGGGATGGGGGCGGCGCGAATTCCCGCGGTCGGCGGCCTTCCTGGGCTATTGGTACCTTCATGTAGAGCTGCCGCTGGGCTCGCACTCCCTGCTGCTAAGAAAGTGATTGCTTTTGCTGCTATGACTTACAATCACGACTGCGGGAAAAACCGCTATCTCGTTAGGGGTGCTACGGCAGACAAACTCTCGAGCACCCGAAGACTTCTTGTGCCCTCGGCTGTAATGGTTTCCAGGCTGTCAAAAGAACCGTCGCGTGTGCATTCGCGGACGGGAGACAGGCTGAGGTAATTTCGAGGGAACGGGGATGGACTCCTCACGTCCGCAGTTTCCGTAGTGTAGCGGTTATCACGTCTGCTTCACACGCAGAAGGTCCCCGGTTCGATCCCGGGCGGGAACAGTATTTTCCTGAATATGTCGTATTGTACTCCAGTGAGCCACGACATGTGAGGATCTTCTGCATGTACCTTTGTTATGCAAGTAGCGCATTTATTTAATTTTTTAGTTACGATGACAACATCAGCACGAGTTGCCTCTAAGGTAAGGCGCACACAAGTAGTTTCCGTGGTGTAGCGGTTATCACGTCTGCCTAACACGCAGAAGGTCCCCGGTTCGATCCCGGGCGGAAACACTTTTTCATCATTAAAAACAAGACATAGTAACATGCATCTGCTTCCATCTGTACCCAAAAACCTTCGTAATCGCCTTCACACGTCGGATCAGAGTGTCAATTGCTCACATCAAATATGAAATTCATTTGATACTGCCGCCGAGCATTTTGCGTCGACTCAGCCACTCACGTGCGATCAGTTTGCACAAAACGCTAGGGCTCGTCCGGGATTTGAACCCGGGACCTCCTGCACCCTAAGCAGGAATCATACCCCTAGACCAACGAGCCACCTGACATGGCGAAATACTATAATTTCAGTGCACTGGGTCCCTCGATGTGGTCCAGGGTGCTCTGGAAAGTCTCGTGTAGGCTGGCGGGATGGGGGCGGCGCGAATTCCCGCGGTCGGCGGCCTTCCTGGGCTATTGGTACCTTCATGTAGAGCTGCCGCTGGGCTCGCACTCCCTGCTGCTAAGAAAGTGATTGCTTTTGCTGCTATGACTTACAATCACGACTGCGGGAAAAACCGCTATCTCGTTAGGGGTGCTACGGCAGACAAACTCTCGAGCACCCGAAGACTTCTTGTGCCCTCGGCTGTAATGGTTTCCAGGCTGTCAAAAGAACCGTCGCGTGTGCATTCGCGGACGGGAGACAGGCTGAGGTAATTTCGAGGGAACGGGGATGGACTCCTCACGTCCGCAGTTTCCGTAGTGTAGCGGTTATCACGTCTGCTTCACACGCAGAAGGTCCCCGGTTCGATCCCGGGCGGGAACAGTATTTTCCTGAATATGTCGTATTGTACTCCAGTGAGCCACGACATGTGAGGATCTTCTGCATGTACCTTTGTTATGCAAGTAGCGCATTTATTTAATTTTTTAGTTACGATGACAACATCAGCACGAGTTGCCTCTAAGGTAAGGCGCACACAAGTAGTTTCCGTGGTGTAGCGGTTATCACGTCTGCCTAACACGCAGAAGGTCCCCGGTTCGATCCCGGGCGGAAACACTTTTTCATCATTAAAAACAAGACATAGTAACATGCATCTGCTTCCATCTGTACCCAACAACCTTCGTAATCGCCTTCACACGTCGGATCAGAGTGTCAATTGCTCACATCAAATATGAAATTCATTTGATACTGCCGCCGAGCATTTTGCGTCGACTCAGCCACTCACGTGCGATCAGTTTGCACAAAACGCTAGGGCTCGTCCGGGATTTGAACCCGGGACCTCCTGCACCCTAAGCAGGAATCATACCCCTAGACCAACGAGCCACCTGACATGGCGAATGACTATAATTTCAGTGCACTGGGTCCCTCGATGTGGTCCAGGGTGCTCTGGAAAGTCTCGTGTAGGCTGGCGGGATGGGGGCGGCGCGAATTCCCGCGGTCGGCGGCCTTCCTGGGCTATTGGTACCTTCATGTAGAGCTGCCGCTGGGCTCGCACTCCCTGCTGCTAAGAAAGTGATTGCTTTTGCTGCTATGACTTACAATCACGACTGCGGGAAAAACCGCTATCTCGTTAGGGGTGCTACGGCAGACAAACTCTCGAGCACCCGAAGACTTCTTGTGCCCTCGGCTGTAATGGTTTCCAGGCTGTCAAAAGAACCGTCGCGTGTGCATTCGCGGACGGGAGACAGGCTGAGGTAATTTCGAGGGAACGGGGATGGACTCCTCACGTCCGCAGTTTCCGTAGTGTAGCGGTTATCACGTCTGCTTCACACGCAGAAGGTCCCCGGTTCGATCCCGGGCGGGAACAGTATTTTCCTGAATATGTCGTATTGTACTCCAGTGAGCCACGACATGTGAGGATCTTCTGCATGTACCTTTGTTATGCAAGTAGCGCATTTATTTAATTTTTTAGTTACGATGACAACATCAGCACGAGTTGCCTCTAAGGTAAGGCGCACACAAGTAGTTTCCGTGGTGTAGCGGTTATCACGTGTGCCTAACACGCAGAAGGTCCCCGGTTCGATCCCGGGCGGAAACACTTTTTCATCATTAAAAACAAGACATAGTAACATGCATCTGCTTCCATCTGTACCCAACAACCTTCGTAATCGCCTTCACACGTCGGATCAGAGTGTCAATTGCTCACATCAAATATGAAATTCATTTGATACTGCCGCCGAGCATTTTGCGTCGACTCAGCCACTCACGTGCGATCAGTTTGCACAAAACGCTAGGGCTCGTCCGGGATTTGAACCCGGGACCTCCTGCACCCTAAGCAGGAATCATACCCCTAGACCAACGAGCCACCTGACATGGCGAATGACTATAATTTCAGTGCACTGGGTCCCTCGATGTGGTCCAGGGTGCTCTGGAAAGTCTCGTGTAGGCTGGCGGGATGGGGGCGGCGCGAATTCCCGCGGTCGGCGGCCTTCCTGGGCTATTGGTACCTTCATGTAGAGCTGCCGCTGGGCTCGCACTCCCTGCTGCTAAGAAAGTGATTGCTTTTGCTGCTATGACTTACAATCACGACTGCGGGAAAAACCGCTATCTCGTTAGGGGTGCTACGGCAGACAAACTCTCGAGCACCCGAAGACTTCTTGTGCCCTCGGCTGTAATGGTTTCCAGGCTGTCAAAAGAACCGTCGCGTGTGCATTCGCGGACGGGAGACAGGCTGAGGTAATTTCGAGGGAACGGGGATGGACTCCTCACGTCCGCAGTTTCCGTAGTGTAGCGGTTATCACGTCTGCTTCACACGCAGAAGGTCCCCGGTTCGATCCCGGGCGGGAACAGTATTTTCCTGAATATGTCGTATTGTACTCCAGTGAGCCACGACATGTGAGGATCTTCTGCATGTACCTTTGTTATGCAAGTAGCGCATTTATTTAATTTTTTAGTTACGATGACAACATCAGCACGAGTTGCCTCTAAGGTAAGGCGCACACAAGTAGTTTCCGTGGTGTAGCGGTTATCACGTGTGCCTAACACGCAGAAGGTCCCCGGTTCGATCCCGGGCGGAAACACTTTTTCATCATTAAAAACAAGACATAGTAACATGCATCTGCTTCCATCTGTACCCAACAACCTTCGTAATCGCCTTCACACGTCGGATCAGAGTGTCAATTGCTCACATCAAATATGAAATTCATTTGATACTGCCGCCGAGCATTTTGCGTCGACTCAGCCACTCACGTGCGATCAGTTTGCACAAAACGCTAGGGCTCGTCCGGGATTTGAACCCGGGACCTCCTGCACCCTAAGCAGGAATCATACCCCTAGACCAACGAGCCACCTGACATGGCGAATGACTATAATTTCAGTGCACTGGGTCCCTCGATGTGGTCCAGGGTGCTCTGGAAAGTCTCGTGTAGGCTGGCGGGATGGGGGCGGCGCGAATTCCCGCGGTCGGCGGCCTTCCTGGGCTATTGGTACCTTCATGTAGAGCTGCCGCTGGGCTCGCACTCCCTGCTGCTAAGAAAGTGATTGCTTTTGCTGCTATGACTTACAATCACGACTGCTGGAAAAACCGCTATCTCGTTAGGGGTGCTACGGCAGACAAACTCTCGAGCACCCGAAGACTTCTTGTGCCCTCGGCTGTAATGGTTTCCAGGCTGTCAAAAGAACCGTCGCGTGTGCATTCGCGGACGGGAGACAGGCTGAGGTAATTTCGAGGGAACGGGGATGGACTCCTCACGTCCGCAGTTTCCGTAGTGTAGCGGTTATCACGTCTGCTTCACACGCAGAAGGTCCCCGGTTCGATCCCGGGCGGGAACAGTATTTTCCTGAATATGTCGTATTGTACTCCAGTGAGCCACGACATGTGAGGATCTTCTGCATGTACCTTTGTTATGCAAGTAGCGCATTTATTTAATTTTTTAGTTACGATGACAACATCAGCACGAGTTGCCTCTAAGGTAAGGCGCACACAAGTAGTTTCCGTGGTGTAGCGGTTATCACGTCTGCCTAACACGCAGAAGGTCCCCGGTTCGATCCCGGGCGGAAACACTTTTTCATCATTAAAAACAAGACATAGTAACATGCATCTGCTTCCATCTGTACCCAAAAACCTTCGTAATCGCCTTCACACGTCGGATCAGAGTGTCAATTGCTCACATCAAATATGAAATTCATTTGATACTGCCGCCGAGCATTTTGCGTCGACTCAGCCACTCACGTGCGATCAGTTTGCACAAAACGCTAGGGCTCGTCCGGGATTTGAACCCGGGACCTCCTGCACCCTAAGCAGGAATCATACCCCTAGACCAACGAGCCACCTGACATGGCGAAATACTATAATTTCAGTGCACTGGGTCCCTCGATGTGGTCCAGGGTGCTCTGGAAAGTCTCGTGTAGGCTGGCGGGATGGGGGCGGCGCGAATTCCCGCGGTCGGCGGCCTTCCTGGGCTATTGGTACCTTCATGTAGAGCTGCCGCTGGGCTCGCACTCCCTGCTGCTAAGAAAGTGATTGCTTTTGCTGCTATGACTTACAATCACGACTGCGGGAAAAACCGCTATCTCGTTAGGGGTGCTACGGCAGACAAACTCTCGAGCACCCGAAGACTTCTTGTGCCCTCGGCTGTAATGGTTTCCAGGCTGTCAAAAGAACCGTCGCGTGTGCATTCGCGGACGGGAGACAGGCTGAGGTAATTTCGAGGGAACGGGGATGGACTCCTCACGTCCGCAGTTTCCGTAGTGTAGCGGTTATCACGTCTGCTTCACACGCAGAAGGTCCCCGGTTCGATCCCGGGCGGGAACAGTATTTTCCTGAATATGTCGTATTGTACTCCAGTGAGCCACGACATGTGAGGATCTTCTGCATGTACCTTTGTTATGCAAGTAGCGCATTTATTTAATTTTTTAGTTACGATGACAACATCAGCACGAGTTGCCTCTAAGGTAAGGCGCACACAAGTAGTTTCCGTGGTGTAGCGGTTATCACGTCTGCCTAACACGCAGAAGGTCCCCGGTTCGATCCCGGGCGGAAACACTTTTTCATCATTAAAAACAAGACATAGTAACATGCATCTGCTTCCATCTGTACCCAACAACCTTCGTAATCGCCTTCACACGTCGGATCAGAGTGTCAATTGCTCACATCAAATATGAAATTCATTTGATACTGCCGCCGAGCATTTTGCGTCGACTCAGCCACTCACGTGCGATCAGTTTGCACAAAACGCTAGGGCTCGTCCGGGATTTGAACCCGGGACCTCCTGCACCCTAAGCAGGAATCATACCCCTAGACCAACGAGCCACCTGACATGGCGAATGACTATAATTTCAGTGCACTGGGTCCCTCGATGTGGTCCAGGGTGCTCTGCAAAGTCTCGTGTAGGCTGGCGGGATGGGGGCGGCGCGAATTCCCGCGGTCGGCGGCCTTCCTGGGCTATTGGTACCTTCATGTAGAGCTGCCGCTGGGCTCGCACTCCCTGCTGCTAAGAAAGTGATTGCTTTTGCTGCTATGACTTACAATCACGACTGCGGGAAAAACCGCTATCTCGTTAGGGGTGCTACGGCAGACAAACTCTCGAGCACCCGAAGACTTCTTGTGCCCTCGGCTGTAATGGTTTCCAGGCTGTCAAAAGAACCGTCGCGTGTGCATTCGCGGACGGGAGACAGGCTGAGGTAATTTCGAGGGAACGGGGATGGACTCCTCACGTCCGCAGTTTCCGTAGTGTAGCGGTTATCACGTCTGCTTCACACGCAGAAGGTCCCCGGTTCGATCCCGGGCGGGAACAGTATTTTCCTGAATATGTCGTATTGTACTCCAGTGAGCCACGACATGTGAGGATCTTCTGCATGTACCTTTGTTATGCAAGTAGCGCATTTATTTAATTTTTTAGTTACGATGACAACATCAGCACGAGTTGCCTCTAAGGTAAGGCGCACACAAGTAGTTTCCGTGGTGTAGCGGTTATCACGTCTGCCTAACACGCAGAAGGTCCCCGGTTCGATCCCGGGCGGAAACACTTTTTCATCATTAAAAACAAGACATAGTAACATGCATCTGCTTCCATCTGTACCCAAAAACCTTCGTAATCGCCTTCACACGTCGGATCAGAGTGTCAATTGCTCACATCAAATATGAAATTCATTTGATACTGCCGCCGAGCATTTTGCGTCGACTCAGCCACTCACGTGCGATCAGTTTGCACAAAACGCTAGGGCTCGTCCGGGATTTGAACCCGGGACCTCCTGCACCCTAAGCAGGAATCATACCCCTAGACCAACGAGCCACCTGACATGGCGAAATACTATAATTTCAGTGCACTGGGTCCCTCGATGTGGTCCAGGGTGCTCTGGAAAGTCTCGTGTAGGCTGGCGGGATGGGGGCGGCGCGAATTCCCGCGGTCGGCGGCCTTCCTGGGCTATTGGTACCTTCATGTAGAGCTGCCGCTGGGCTCGCACTCCCTGCTGCTAAGAAAGTGATTGCTTTTGCTGCTATGACTTACAATCACGACTGCGGGAAAAACCGCTATCTCGTTAGGGGTGCTACGGCAGACAAACTCTCGAGCACCCGAAGACTTCTTGTGCCCTCGGCTGTAATGGTTTCCAGGCTGTCAAAAGAACCGTCGCGTGTGCATTCGCGGACGGGAGACAGGCTGAGGTAATTTCGAGGGAACGGGGATGGACTCCTCACGTCCGCAGTTTCCGTAGTGTAGCGGTTATCACGTCTGCTTCACACGCAGAAGGTCCCCGGTTCGATCCCGGGCGGGAACAGTATTTTCCTGAATATGTCGTATTGTACTCCAGTGAGCCACGACATGTGAGGATCTTCTGCATGTACCTTTGTTATGCAAGTAGCGCATTTATTTAATTTTTTAGTTACGATGACAACATCAGCACGAGTTGCCTCTAAGGTAAGGCGCACACAAGTAGTTTCCGTGGTGTAGCGGTTATCACGTCTGCCTAACACGCAGAAGGTCCCCGGTTCGATCCCGGGCGGAAACACTTTTTCATCATTAAAAACAAGACATAGTAACATGCATCTGCTTCCATCTGTACCCAAAAACCTTCGTAATCGCCTTCACACGTCGGATCAGAGTGTCAATTGCTCACATCAAATATGAAATTCATTTGATACTGCCGCCGAGCATTTTGCGTCGACTCAGCCACTCACGTGCGATCAGTTTGCACAAAACGCTAGGGCTCGTCCGGGATTTGAACCCGGGACCTCCTGCACCCTAAGCAGGAATCATACCCCTAGACCAACGAGCCACCTGACATGGCGAAATACTATAATTTCAGTGCACTGGGTCCCTCGATGTGGTCCAGGGTGCTCTGGAAAGTCTCGTGTAGGCTGGCGGGATGGGGGCGGCGCGAATTCCCGCGGTCGGCGGCCTTCCTGGGCTATTGGTACCTTCATGTAGAGCTGCCGCTGGGCTCGCACTCCCTGCTGCTAAGAAAGTGATTGCTTTTGCTGCTATGACTTACAATCACGACTGCGGGAAAAACCGCTATCTCGTTAGGGGTGCTACGGCAGACAAACTCTCGAGCACCCGAAGACTTCTTGTGCCCTCGGCTGTAATGGTTTCCAGGCTGTCAAAAGAACCGTCGCGTGTGCATTCGCGGACGGGAGACAGGCTGAGGTAATTTCGAGGGAACGGGGATGGACTCCTCACGTCCGCAGTTTCCGTAGTGTAGCGGTTATCACGTCTGCTTCACACGCAGAAGGTCCCCGGTTCGATCCCGGGCGGGAACAGTATTTTCCTGAATATGTCGTATTGTACTCCAGTGAGCCACGACATGTGAGGATCTTCTGCATGTACCTTTGTTATGCAAGTAGCGCATTTATTTAATTTTTTAGTTACGATGACAACATCAGCACGAGTTGCCTCTAAGGTAAGGCGCACACAAGTAGTTTCCGTGGTGTAGCGGTTATCACGTCTGCCTAACACGCTGGGCTCGCACTCCCTGCTGCTAAGAAAGTGATTGCTTTTGCTGCTATGACTTACAATCACGACTGCGGGAAAAACCGCTATCTCGTTAGGGGTGCTACGGCAGACAAACTCTCGAGCACCCGAAGACTTCTTGTGCCCTCGGCTGTAATGGTTTCCAGGCTGTCAAAAGAACCGTCGCGTGTGCATTCGCGGACGGGAGACAGGCTGAGGTAATTTCGAGGGAACGGGGATGGACTCCTCACGTCCGCAGTTTCCGTAGTGTAGCGGTTATCACGTCTGCTTCACACGCAGAAGGTCCCCGGTTCGATCCCGGGCGGGAACAGTATTTTCCTGAATATGTCGTATTGTACTCCAGTGAGCCACGACATGTGAGGATCTTCTGCATGTACCTTTGTTATGCAAGTAGCGCATTTATTTAATTTTTTAGTTACGATGACAACATCAGCACGAGTTGCCTCTAAGGTAAGGCGCACACAAGTAGTTTCCGTGGTGTAGCGGTTATCACGTCTGCCTAACACGCAGAAGGTCCCCGGTTCGATCCCGGGCGGAAACACTTTTTCATCATTAAAAACAAGACATAGTAACATGCATCTGCTTCCATCTGTACCCAACAACCTTCGTAATCGCCTTCACACGTCGGATCAGAGTGTCAATTGCTCACATCAAATATGAAATTCATTTGATACTGCCGCCGAGCATTTTGCGTCGACTCAGCCACTCACGTGCGATCAGTTTGCACAAAACGCTAGGGCTCGTCCGGGATTTGAACCCGGGACCTCCTGCACCCTAAGCAGGAATCATACCCCTAGACCAACGAGCCACCTGACATGGCGAATGACTATAATTTCAGTGCACTGGGTCCCTCGATGTGGTCCAGGGTGCTCTGGAAAGTCTCGTGTAGGCTGGCGGGATGGGGGCGGCGCGAATTCCCGCGGTCGGCGGCCTTCCTGGGCTATTGGTACCTTCATGTAGAGCTGCCGCTGGGCTCGCACTCCCTGCTGCTAAGAAAGTGATTGCTTTTGCTGCTATGACTTACAATCACGACTGCGGGAAAAACCGCTATCTCGTTAGGGGTGCTACGGCAGACAAACTCTCGAGCACCCGAAGACTTCTTGTGCCCTCGGCTGTAATGGTTTCCAGGCTGTCAAAAGAACCGTCGCGTGTGCATTCGCGGACGGGAGACAGGCTGAGGTAATTTCGAGGGAACGGGGATGGACTCCTCACGTCCGCAGTTTCCGTAGTGTAGCGGTTATCACGTCTGCTTCACACGCAGAAGGTCCCCGGTTCGATCCCGGGCGGGAACAGTATTTTCCTGAATATGTCGTATTGTACTCCAGTGAGCCACGACATGTGAGGATCTTCTGCATGTACCTTTGTTATGCAAGTAGCGCATTTATTTAATTTTTTAGTTACGATGACAACATCAGCACGAGTTGCCTCTAAGGTAAGGCGCACACAAGTAGTTTCCGTGGTGTAGCGGTTATCACGTCTGCCTAACACGCAGAAGGTCCCCGGTTCGATCCCGGGCGGAAACACTTTTTCATCATTAAAAACAAGACATAGTAACATGCATCTGCTTCCATCTGTACCCAACAACCTTCGTAATCGCCTTCACACGTCGGATCAGAGTGTCAATTGCTCACATCAAATATGAAATTCATTTGATACTGCCGCCGAGCATTTTGCGTCGACTCAGCCACTCACGTGCGATCAGTTTGCACAAAACGCTAGGGCTCGTCCGGGATTTGAACCCGGGACCTCCTGCACCCTAGGCAGGAATCATACCCCTAGACCAACGAGCCACCTGACATGGCGAATGACTATAATTTCAGTGCACTGGGTCCCTCGATGTGGTCCAGGGTGCTCTGGAAAGTCTCGTGTAGGCTGGCGGGATGGGGGCGGCGCGAATTCCCGCGGTCGGCGGCCTTCCTGGGCTATTGGTACCTTCATGTAGAGCTGCCGCTGGGCTCGCACTCCCTGCTGCTAAGAAAGTGATTGCTTTTGCTGCTATGACTTACAATCACGACTGCGGGAAAAACCGCTATCTCGTTAGGGGTGCTACGGCAGACAAACTCTCGAGCACCCGAAGACTTCTTGTGCCCTCGGCTGTAATGGTTTCCAGGCTGTCAAAAGAACCGTCGCGTGTGCATTCGCGGACGGGAGACAGGCTGAGGTAATTTCGAGGGAACGGGGATGGACTCCTCACGTCCGCAGTTTCCGTAGTGTAGCGGTTATCACGTCTGCTTCACACGCAGAAGGTCCCCGGTTCGATCCCGGGCGGGAACAGTATTTTCCTGAATATGTCGTATTGTACTCCAGTGAGCCACGACATGTGAGGATCTTCTGCATGTACCTTTGTTATGCAAGTAGCGCATTTATTTAATTTTTTAGTTACGATGACAACATCAGCACGAGTTGCCTCTAAGGTAAGGCGCACACAAGTAGTTTCCGTGGTGTAGCGGTTATCACGTCTGCCTAACACGCTGGGCTCGCACTCCCTGCTGCTAAGAAAGTGATTGCTTTTGCTGCTATGACTTACAATCACGACTGCGGGAAAAACCGCTATCTCGTTAGGGGTGCTACGGCAGACAAACTCTCGAGCACCCGAAGACTTCTTGTGCCCTCGGCTGTAATGGTTTCCAGGCTGTCAAAAGAACCGTCGCGTGTGCATTCGCGGACGGGAGACAGGCTGAGGTAATTTCGAGGGAACGGGGATGGACTCCTCACGTCCGCAGTTTCCGTAGTGTAGCGGTTATCACGTCTGCTTCACACGCAGAAGGTCCCCGGTTCGATCCCGGGCGGGAACAGTATTTTCCTGAATATGTCGTATTGTACTCCAGTGAGCCACGACATGTGAGGATCTTCTGCATGTACCTTTGTTATGCAAGTAGCGCATTTATTTAATTTTTTAGTTACGATGACAACATCAGCACGAGTTGCCTCTAAGGTAAGGCGCACACAAGTAGTTTCCGTGGTGTAGCGGTTATCACGTCTGCCTAACACGCAGAAGGTCCCCGGTTCGATCCCGGGCGGAAACACTTTTTCATCATTAAAAACAAGACATAGTAACATGCATCTGCTTCCATCTGTACCCAACAACCTTCGTAATCGCCTTCACACGTCGGATCAGAGTGTCAATTGCTCACATCAAATATGAAATTCATTTGATACTGCCGCCGAGCATTTTGCGTCGACTCAGCCACTCACGTGCGATCAGTTTGCACAAAACGCTAGGGCTCGTCCGGGATTTGAACCCGGGACCTCCTGCACCCTAAGCAGGAATCATACCCCTAGACCAACGAGCCACCTGACATGGCGAATGACTATAATTTCAGTGCACTGGGTCCCTCGATGTGGTCCAGGGTGCTCTGGAAAGTCTCGTGTAGGCTGGCGGGATGGGGGCGGCGCGAATTCCCGCGGTCGGCGGCCTTCCTGGGCTATTGGTACCTTCATGTAGAGCTGCCGCTGGGCTCGCACTCCCTGCTGCTAAGAAAGTGATTGCTTTTGCTGCTATGACTTACAATCACGACTGCGGGAAAAACCGCTATCTCGTTAGGGGTGCTACGGCAGACAAACTCTCGAGCACCCGAAGACTTCTTGTGCCCTCGGCTGTAATGGTTTCCAGGCTGTCAAAAGAACCGTCGCGTGTGCATTCGCGGACGGGAGACAGGCTGAGGTAATTTCGAGGGAACGGGGATGGACTCCTCACGTCCGCAGTTTCCGTAGTGTAGCGGTTATCACGTCTGCTTCACACGCAGAAGGTCCCCGGTTCGATCCCGGGCGGGAACAGTATTTTCCTGAATATGTCGTATTGTACTCCAGTGAGCCACGACATGTGAGGATCTTCTGCATGTACCTTTGTTATGCAAGTAGCGCATTTATTTAATTTTTTAGTTACGATGACAACATCAGCACGAGTTGCCTCTAAGGTAAGGCGCACACAAGTAGTTTCCGTGGTGTAGCGGTTATCACGTCTGCCTAACACGCAGAAGGTCCCCGGTTCGATCCCGGGCGGAAACACTTTTTCATCATTAAAAACAAGACATAGTAACATGCATCTGCTTCCATCTGTACCCAACAACCTTCGTAATCGCCTTCACACGTCGGATCAGAGTGTCAATTGCTCACATCAAATATGAAATTCATTTGATACTGCCGCCGAGCATTTTGCGTCGACTCAGCCACTCACGTGCGATCAGTTTGCACAAAACGCTAGGGCTCGTCCGGGATTTGAACCCGGGACCTCCTGCACCCTAAGCAGGAATCATACCCCTAGACCAACGAGCCACCTGACATGGCGAATGACTATAATTTCAGTGCACTGGGTCCCTCGATGTGGTCCAGGGTGCTCTGGAAAGTCTCGTGTAGGCTGGCGGGATGGGGGCGGCGCGAATTCCCGCGGTCGGCGGCCTTCCTGGGCTATTGGTACCTTCATGTAGAGCTGCCGCTGGGCTCGCACTCCCTGCTGCTAAGAAAGTGATTGCTTTTGCTGCTATGACTTACAATCACGACTGCGGGAAAAACCGCTATCTCGTTAGGGGTGCTACGGCAGACAAACTCTCGAGCACCCGAAGACTTCTTGTGCCCTCGGCTGTAATGGTTTCCAGGCTGTCAAAAGAACCGTCGCGTGTGCATTCGCGGACGGGAGACAGGCTGAGGTAATTTCGAGGGAACGGGGATGGACTCCTCACGTCCGCAGTTTCCGTAGTGTAGCGGTTATCACGTCTGCTTCACACGCAGAAGGTCCCCGGTTCGATCCCGGGCGGGAACAGTATTTTCCTGAATATGTCGTATTGTACTCCAGTGAGCCACGACATGTGAGGATCTTCTGCATGTACCTTTGTTATGCAAGTAGCGCATTTATTTAATTTTTTAGTTACGATGACAACATCAGCACGAGTTGCCTCTAAGGTAAGGCGCACACAAGTAGTTTCCGTGGTGTAGCGGTTATCACGTCTGCCTAACACGCAGAAGGTCCCCGGTTCGATCCCGGGCAGAAACACTTTTTCATCATTAAAAACAAGACATAGTAACATGCATCTGCTTCCATCTGTACCCAAAAACCTTCGTAATCGCCTTCACACGTCGGATCAGAGTGTCAATTGCTCACATCAAATATGAAATTCATTTGATACTGCCGCCGAGCATTTTGCGTCGACTCAGCCACTCACGTGCGATCAGTTTGCACAAAACGCTAGGGCTCGTCCGGGATTTGAACCCGGGACCTCCTGCACCCTAAGCAGGAATCATACCCCTAGACCAACGAGCCACCTGACATGGCGAAATACTATAATTTCAGTGCACTGGGTCCCTCGATGTGGTCCAGGGTGCTCTGGAAAGTCTCGTGTAGGCTGGCGGGATGGGGGCGGCGCGAATTCCCGCGGTCGGCGGCCTTCCTGGGCTATTGGTACCTTCATGTAGAGCTGCCGCTGGGCTCGCACTCCCTGCTGCTAAGAAAGTGATTGCTTTTGCTGCTATGACTTACAATCACGACTGCGGGAAAAACCGCTATCTCGTTAGGGGTGCTACGGCAGACAAACTCTCGAGCACCCGAAGACTTCTTGTGCCCTCGGCTGTAATGGTTTCCAGGCTGTCAAAAGAACCGTCGCGTGTGCATTCGCGGACGGGAGACAGGCTGAGGTAATTTCGAGGGAACGGGGATGGACTCCTCACGTCCGCAGTTTCCGTAGTGTAGCGGTTATCACGTCTGCTTCACACGCAGAAGGTCCCCGGTTCGATCCCGGGCGGGAACAGTATTTTCCTGAATATGTCGTATTGTACTCCAGTGAGCCACGACATGTGAGGATCTTCTGCATGTACCTTTGTTATGCAAGTAGCGCATTTATTTAATTTTTTAGTTACGATGACAACATCAGCACGAGTTGCCTCTAAGGTAAGGCGCACACAAGTAGTTTCCGTGGTGTAGCGGTTATCACGTCTGCCTAACACGCAGAAGGTCCCCGGTTCGATCCCGGGCGGAAACACTTTTTCATCATTAAAAACAAGACATAGTAACATGCATCTGCTTCCATCTGTACCCAACAACCTTCGTAATCGCCTTCACACGTCGGATCAGAGTGTCAATTGCTCACATCAAATATGAAATTCATTTGATACTGCCGCCGAGCATTTTGCGTCGACTCAGCCACTCACGTGTGATCAGTTTGCACAAAACGCTAGGGCTCGTCCGGGATTTGAACCCGGGACCTCCTGCACCCTAAGCAGGAATCATACCCCTAGACCAACGAGCCACCTGACATGGCGAATGACTATAATTTCAGTGCACTGGGTCCCTCGATGTGGTCCAGGGTGCTCTGGAAAGTCTCGTGTAGGCTGGCGGGATGGGGGCGGCGCGAATTCCCGCGGTCGGCGGCCTTCCTGGGCTATTGGTACCTTCATGTAGAGCTGCCGCTGGGCTCGCACTCCCTGCTGCTAAGAAAGTGATTGCTTTTGCTGCTATGACTTACAATCACGACTGCGGGAAAAACCGCTATCTCGTTAGGGGTGCTACGGCAGACAAACTCTCGAGCACCCGAAGACTTCTTGTGCCCTCGGCTGTAATGGTTTCCAGGCTGTCAAAAGAACCGTCGCGTGTGCATTCGCGGACGGGAGACAGGCTGAGGTAATTTCGAGGGAACGGGGATGGACTCCTCACGTCCGCAGTTTCCGTAGTGTAGCGGTTATCACGTCTGCTTCACACGCAGAAGGTCCCCGGTTCGATCCCGGGCGGGAACAGTATTTTCCTGAATATGTCGTATTGTACTCCAGTGAGCCACGACATGTGAGGATCTTCTGCATGTACCTTTGTTATGCAAGTAGCGCATTTATTTAATTTTTTAGTTACGATGACAACATCAGCACGAGTTGCCTCTAAGGTAAGGCGCACACAAGTAGTTTCCGTGGTGTAGCGGTTATCACGTCTGCCTAACACGCAGAAGGTCCCCGGTTCGATCCCGGGCGGAAACACTTTTTCATCATTAAAAACAAGACATAGTAACATGCATCTGCTTCCATCTGTACCCAACAACCTTCGTAATCGCCTTCACACGTCGGATCAGAGTGTCAATTGCTCACATCAAATATGAAATTCATTTGATACTGCCGCCGAGCATTTTGCGTCGACTCAGCCACTCACGTGCGATCAGTTTGCACAAAACGCTAATGCTCGTCCGGGATTTGAACCCGGGACCTCCTGCACCCTAAGCAGGAATCATACCCCTAGACCAACGAGCCACCTGACATGGCGAATGACTATAATTTCAGTGCACTGGGTCCCTCGATGTGGTCCAGGGTGCTCTGGAAAGTCTCGTGTAGGCTGGCGGGATGGGGGCGGCGCGAATTCCCGCGGTCGGCGGCCTTCCTGGGCTATTGGTACCTTCATGTAGAGCTGCCGCTGGGCTCGCACTCCCTGCTGCTAAGAAAGTGATTGCTTTTGCTGCTATGACTTACAATCACGACTGCGGGAAAAACCGCTATCTCGTTAGGGGTGCTACGGCAGACAAACTCTCGAGCACCCGAAGACTTCTTGTGCCCTCGGCTGTAATGGTTTCCAGGCTGTCAAAAGAACCGTCGCGTGTGCATTCGCGGACGGGAGACAGGCTGAGGTAATTTCGAGGGAACGGGGATGGACTCCTCACGTCCGCAGTTTCCGTAGTGTAGCGGTTATCACGTCTGCTTCACACGCAGAAGGTCCCCGGTTCGATCCCGGGCGGGAACAGTATTTTCCTGAATATGTCGTATTGTACTCCAGTGAGCCACGACATGTGAGGATCTTCTGCATGTACCTTTGTTATGCAAGTAGCGCATTTATTTAATTTTTTAGTTACGATGACAACATCAGCACGAGTTGCCTCTAAGGTAAGGCGCACACAAGTAGTTTCCGTGGTGTAGCGGTTATCACGTCTGCCTAACACGCAGAAGGTCCCCGGTTCGATCCCGGGCAGAAACACTTTTTCATCATTAAAAACAAGACATAGTAACATGCATCTGCTTCCATCTGTACCCAAAAACCTTCGTAATCGCCTTCACACGTCGGATCAGAGTGTCAATTGCTCACATCAAATATGAAATTCATTTGATACTGCCGCCGAGCATTTTGCGTCGACTCAGCCACTCACGTGCGATCAGTTTGCACAAAACGCTAGGGCTCGTCCGGGATTTGAACCCGGGACCTCCTGCACCCTAAGCAGGAATCATACCCCTAGACCAACGAGCCACCTGACATGGCGAAATACTATAATTTCAGTGCACTGGGTCCCTCGATGTGGTCCAGGGTGCTCTGGAAAGTCTCGTGTAGGCTGGCGGGATGGGGGCGGCGCGAATTCCCGCGGTCGGCGGCCTTCCTGGGCTATTGGTACCTTCATGTAGAGCTGCCGCTGGGCTCGCACTCCCTGCTGCTAAGAAAGTGATTGCTTTTGCTGCTATGACTTACAATCACGACTGCGGGAAAAACCGCTATCTCGTTAGGGGTGCTACGGCAGACAAACTCTCGAGCACCCGAAGACTTCTTGTGCCCTCGGCTGTAATGGTTTCCAGGCTGTCAAAAGAACCGTCGCGTGTGCATTCGCGGACGGGAGACAGGCTGAGGTAATTTCGAGGGAACGGGGATGGACTCCTCACGTCCGCAGTTTCCGTAGTGTAGCGGTTATCACGTCTGCTTCACACGCAGAAGGTCCCCGGTTCGATCCCGGGCGGGAACAGTATTTTCCTGAAAATGTCGTATTGTACTCCAGTGAGCCACGACATGTGAGGATCTTCTGCATGTACCTTTGTTATGCAAGTAGCGCATTTATTTAATTTTTTAGTTACGATGACAACATCAGCACGAGTTGCCTCTAAGGTAAGGCGCACACAAGTAGTTTCCGTGGTGTAGCGGTTATCACGTCTGCCTAACACGCAGAAGGTCCCCGGTTCGATCCCGGGCGGAAACACTTTTTCATCATTAAAAACAAGACATAGTAACATGCATCTGCTTCCATCTGTACCCAACAACCTTCGTAATCGCCTTCACACGTCGGATCAGAGTGTCAATTGCTCACATCAAATATGAAATTCATTTGATACTGCCGCCGAGCATTTTGCGTCGACTCAGCCACTCACGTGCGATCAGTTTGCACAAAACGCTAGGGCTCGTCCGGGATTTGAACCCGGGACCTCCTGCACCCTAAGCAGGAATCATACCCCTAGACCAACGAGCCACCTGACATGGCGAATGACTATAATTTCAGTGCACTGGGTCCCTCGATGTGGTCCAGGGTGCTCTGGAAAGTCTCGTGTAGGCTGGCGGGATGGGGGCGGCGCGAATTCCCGCGGTCGGCGGCCTTCCTGGGCTATTGGTACCTTCATGTAGAGCTGCCGCTGGGCTCGCACTCCCTGCTGCTAAGAAAGTGATTGCTTTTGCTGCTATGACTTACAATCACGACTGCGGGAAAAACCGCTATCTCGTTAGGGGTGCTACGGCAGACAAACTCTCGAGCACCCGAAGACTTCTTGTGCCCTCGGCTGTAATGGTTTCCAGGCTGTCAAAAGAACCGTCGCGTGTGCATTCGCGGACGGGAGACAGGCTGAGGTAATTTCGAGGGAACGGGGATGGACTCCTCACGTCCGCAGTTTCCGTAGTGTAGCGGTTATCACGTCTGCTTCACACGCAGAAGGTCCCCGGTTCGATCCCGGGCGGGAACAGTATTTTCCTGAATATGTCGTATTGTACTCCAGTGAGCCACGACATGTGAGGATCTTCTGCATGTACCTTTGTTATGCAAGTAGCGCATTTATTTAATTTTTTAGTTACGATGACAACATCAGCACGAGTTGCCTCTAAGGTAAGGCGCACACAAGTAGTTTCCGTGGTGTAGCGGTTATCACGTCTGCCTAACACGCAGAAGGTCCCCGGTTCGATCCCGGGCGGAAACACTTTTTCATCATTAAAAACAAGACATAGTAACATGCATCTGCTTCCATCTGTACCCAACAACCTTCGTAATCGCCTTCACACGTCGGATCAGAGTGTCAATTGCTCACATCAAATATGAAATTCATTTGATACTGCCGCCGAGCATTTTGCGTCGACTCAGCCACTCACGTGCGATCAGTTTGCACAAAACGCTAGGGCTCGTCCGGGATTTGAACCCGGGACCTCCTGCACCCTAAGCAGGAATCATACCCCTAGACCAACGAGCCACCTGACATGGCGAATGACTATAATTTCAGTGCACTGGGTCCCTCGATGTGGTCCAGGGTGCTCTGGAAAGTCTCGGGTAGGCTGGCGGGATGGGGGCGGCGCGAATTCCCGTGGTCGGCGGCCTTCCTGGGCTATTGGTACCTTCATGTAGAGCTGCCGCTGGGCTCGCACTCCCTGCTGCTAAGAAAGTGATTGCTTTTGCTGCTATGACTTACAATCACGACTGCGGGAAAAACCGCTATCTCGTTAGGGGTGCTACGGCAGACAAACTCTCGAGCACCCGAAGACTTCTTGTGCCCTCGGCTGTAATGGTTTCCAGGCTGTCAAAAGAACCGTCGCGTGTGCATTCGCGGACGGGAGACAGGCTGAGGTAATTTCGAGGGAACGGGGATGGACTCCTCACGTCCGCAGTTTCCGTAGTGTAGCGGTTATCACGTCTGCTTCACACGCAGAAGGTCCCCGGTTCGATCCCGGGCGGGAACAGTATTTTCCTGAATATGTCGTATTGTACTCCAGTGAGCCACGACATGTGAGGATCTTCTGCATGTACCTTTGTTATGCAAGTAGCGCATTTATTTAATTTTTTAGTTACGATGACAACATCAGCACGAGTTGCCTCTAAGGTAAGGCGCACACAAGTAGTTTCCGTGGTGTAGCGGTTATCACGTCTGCCTAACACGCAGAAGGTCCCCGGTTCGATCCCGGGCAGAAACACTTTTTCATCATTAAAAACAAGACATAGTAACATGCATCTGCTTCCATCTGTACCCAAAAACCTTCGTAATCGCCTTCACACGTCGGATCAGAGTGTCAATTGCTCACATCAAATATGAAATTCATTTGATACTGCCGCCGAGCATTTTGCGTCGACTCAGCCACTCACGTGCGATCAGTTTGCACAAAACGCTAGGGCTCGTCCGGGATTTGAACCCGGGACCTCCTGCACCCTAAGCAGGAATCATACCCCTAGACCAACGAGCCACCTGACATGGCGAAATACTATAATTTCAGTGCACTGGGTCCCTCGATGTGGTCCAGGGTGCTCTGGAAAGTCTCGTGTAGGCTGGCGGGATGGGGGCGGCGCGAATTCCCGCGGTCGGCGGCCTTCCTGGGCTATTGGTACCTTCATGTAGAGCTGCCGCTGGGCTCGCACTCCCTGCTGCTAAGAAAGTGATTGCTTTTGCTGCTATGACTTACAATCACGACTGCGGGAAAAACCGCTATCTCGTTAGGGGTGCTACGGCAGACAAACTCTCGAGCACCCGAAGACTTCTTGTGCCCTCGGCTGTAATGGTTTCCAGGCTGTCAAAAGAACCGTCGCGTGTGCATTCGCGGACGGGAGACAGGCTGAGGTAATTTCGAGGGAACGGGGATGGACTCCTCACGTCCGCAGTTTCCGTAGTGTAGCGGTTATCACGTCTGCTTCACACGCAGAAGGTCCCCGGTTCGATCCCGGGCGGGAACAGTATTTTCCTGAATATGTCGTATTGTACTCCAGTGAGCCACGACATGTGAGGATCTTCTGCATGTACCTTTGTTATGCAAGTAGCGCATTTATTTAATTTTTTAGTTACGATGACAACATCAGCACGAGTTGCCTCTAAGGTAAGGCGCACACAAGTAGTTTCCGTGGTGTAGCGGTTATCACGTCTGCCTAACACGCAGAAGGTCCCCGGTTCGATCCCGGGCGGAAACACTTTTTCATCATTAAAAACAAGACATAGTAACATGCATCTGCTTCCATCTGTACCCAACAACCTTCGTAATCGCCTTCACACGTCGGATCAGAGTGTCAATTGCTCACATCAAATATGAAATTCATTTGATACTGCCGCCGAGCATTTTGCGTCGACTCAGCCACTCACGTGCGATCAGTTTGCACAAAACGCTAGGGCTCGTCCGGGATTTGAACCCGGGACCTCCTGCACCCTAAGCAGGAATCATACCCCTAGACCAACGAGCCACCTGACATGGCGAATGACTATAATTTCAGTGCACTGGGTCCCTCGATGTGGTCCAGGGTGCTCTGGAAAGTCTCGTGTAGGCTGGCGGGATGGGGGCGGCGCGAATTCCCGCGGTCGGCGGCCTTCCTGGGCTATTGGTACCTTCATGTAGAGCTGCCGCTGGGCTCGCACTCCCTGCTGCTAAGAAAGTGATTGCTTTTGCTGCTATGACTTACAATCACGACTGCGGGAAAAACCGCTATCTCGTTAGGGGTGCTACGGCAGACAAACTCTCGAGCACCCGAAGACTTCTTGTGCCCTCGGCTGTAATGGTTTCCAGGCTGTCAAAAGAACCGTCGCGTGTGCATTCGCGGACGGGAGACAGGCTGAGGTAATTTCGAGGGAACGGGGATGGACTCCTCACGTCCGCAGTTTCCGTAGTGTAGCGGTTATCACGTCTGCTTCACACGCAGAAGGTCCCCGGTTCGATCCCGGGCGGGAACAGTATTTTCCTGAATATGTCGTATTGTACTCCAGTGAGCCACGACATGTGAGGATCTTCTGCATGTACCTTTGTTATGCAAGTAGCGCATTTATTTAATTTTTTAGTTACGATGACAACATCAGCACGAGTTGCCTCTAAGGTAAGGCGCACACAAGTAGTTTCCGTGGTGTAGCGGTTATCACGTCTGCCTAACACGCAGAAGGTCCCCGGTTCGATCCCGGGCGGAAACACTTTTTCATCATTAAAAACAAGACATAGTAACATGCATCTGCTTCCATCTGTACCCAACAACCTTCGTAATCGCCTTCACACGTCGGATCAGAGTGTCAATTGCTCACATCAAATATGAAATTCATTTGATACTGCCGCCGAGCATTTTGCGTCGACTCAGCCACTCACGTGTGATCAGTTTGCACAAAACGCTAGGGCTCGTCCGGGATTTGAACCCGGGACCTCCTGCACCCTAAGCAGGAATCATACCCCTAGACCAACGAGCCACCTGACATGGCGAATGACTATAATTTCAGTGCACTGGGTCCCTCGATGTGGTCCAGGGTGCTCTGGAAAGTCTCGTGTAGGCTGGCGGGATGGGGGCGGCGCGAATTCCCGCGGTCGGCGGCCTTCCTGGGCTATTGGTACCTTCATGTAGAGCTGCCGCTGGGCTCGCACTCCCTGCTGCTAAGAAAGTGATTGCTTTTGCTGCTATGACTTACAATCACGACTGCGGGAAAAACCGCTATCTCGTTAGGGGTGCTACGGCAGACAAACTCTCGAGCACCCGAAGACTTCTTGTGCCCTCGGCTGTAATGGTTTCCAGGCTGTCAAAAGAACCGTCGCGTGTGCATTCGCGGACGGGAGACAGGCTGAGGTAATTTCGAGGGAACGGGGATGGACTCCTCACGTCCGCAGTTTCCGTAGTGTAGCGGTTATCACGTCTGCTTCACACGCAGAAGGTCCCCGGTTCGATCCCGGGCGGGAACAGTATTTTCCTGAATATGTCGTATTGTACTCCAGTGAGCCACGACATGTGAGGATCTTCTGCATGTACCTTTGTTATGCAAGTAGCGCATTTATTTAATTTTTTAGTTACGATGACAACATCAGCACGAGTTGCCTCTAAGGTAAGGCGCACACAAGTAGTTTCCGTGGTGTAGCGGTTATCACGTCTGCCTAACACGCAGAAGGTCCCCGGTTCGATCCCGGGCGGAAACACTTTTTCATCATTAAAAACAAGACATAGTAACATGCATCTGCTTCCATCTGTACCCAACAACCTTCGTAATCGCCTTCACACGTCGGATCAGAGTGTCAATTGCTCACATCAAATATGAAATTCATTTGATACTGCCGCCGAGCATTTTGCGTCGACTCAGCCACTCACGTGCGATCAGTTTGCACAAAACGCTAATGCTCGTCCGGGATTTGAACCCGGGACCTCCTGCACCCTAAGCAGGAATCATACCCCTAGACCAACGAGCCACCTGACATGGCGAATGACTATAATTTCAGTGCACTGGGTCCCTCGATGTGGTCCAGGGTGCTCTGGAAAGTCTCGTGTAGGCTGGCGGGATGGGGGCGGCGCGAATTCCCGCGGTCGGCGGCCTTCCTGGGCTATTGGTACCTTCATGTAGAGCTGCCGCTGGGCTCGCACTCCCTGCTGCTAAGAAAGTGATTGCTTTTGCTGCTATGACTTACAATCACGACTGCGGGAAAAACCGCTATCTCGTTAGGGGTGCTACGGCAGACAAACTCTCGAGCACCCGAAGACTTCTTGTGCCCTCGGCTGTAATGGTTTCCAGGCTGTCAAAAGAACCGTCGCGTGTGCATTCGCGGACGGGAGACAGGCTGAGGTAATTTCGAGGGAACGGGGATGGACTCCTCACGTCCGCAGTTTCCGTAGTGTAGCGGTTATCACGTCTGCTTCACACGCAGAAGGTCCCCGGTTCGATCCCGGGCGGGAACAGTATTTTCCTGAATATGTCGTATTGTACTCCAGTGAGCCACGACATGTGAGGATCTTCTGCATGTACCTTTGTTATGCAAGTAGCGCATTTATTTAATTTTTTAGTTACGATGACAACATCAGCACGAGTTGCCTCTAAGGTAAGGCGCACACAAGTAGTTTCCGTGGTGTAGCGGTTATCACGTCTGCCTAACACGCAGAAGGTCCCCGGTTCGATCCCGGGCAGAAACACTTTTTCATCATTAAAAACAAGACATAGTAACATGCATCTGCTTCCATCTGTACCCAAAAACCTTCGTAATCGCCTTCACACGTCGGATCAGAGTGTCAATTGCTCACATCAAATATGAAATTCATTTGATACTGCCGCCGAGCATTTTGCGTCGACTCAGCCACTCACGTGCGATCAGTTTGCACAAAACGCTAGGGCTCGTCCGGGATTTGAACCCGGGACCTCCTGCACCCTAAGCAGGAATCATACCCCTAGACCAACGAGCCACCTGACATGGCGAAATACTATAATTTCAGTGCACTGGGTCCCTCGATGTGGTCCAGGGTGCTCTGGAAAGTCTCGTGTAGGCTGGCGGGATGGGGGCGGCGCGAATTCCCGCGGTCGGCGGCCTTCCTGGGCTATTGGTACCTTCATGTAGAGCTGCCGCTGGGCTCGCACTCCCTGCTGCTAAGAAAGTGATTGCTTTTGCTGCTATGACTTACAATCACGACTGCGGGAAAAACCGCTATCTCGTTAGGGGTGCTACGGCAGACAAACTCTCGAGCACCCGAAGACTTCTTGTGCCCTCGGCTGTAATGGTTTCCAGGCTGTCAAAAGAACCGTCGCGTGTGCATTCGCGGACGGGAGACAGGCTGAGGTAATTTCGAGGGAACGGGGATGGACTCCTCACGTCCGCAGTTTCCGTAGTGTAGCGGTTATCACGTCTGCTTCACACGCAGAAGGTCCCCGGTTCGATCCCGGGCGGGAACAGTATTTTCCTGAAAATGTCGTATTGTACTCCAGTGAGCCACGACATGTGAGGATCTTCTGCATGTACCTTTGTTATGCAAGTAGCGCATTTATTTAATTTTTTAGTTACGATGACAACATCAGCACGAGTTGCCTCTAAGGTAAGGCGCACACAAGTAGTTTCCGTGGTGTAGCGGTTATCACGTCTGCCTAACACGCAGAAGGTCCCCGGTTCGATCCCGGGCGGAAACACTTTTTCATCATTAAAAACAAGACATAGTAACATGCATCTGCTTCCATCTGTACCCAACAACCTTCGTAATCGCCTTCACACGTCGGATCAGAGTGTCAATTGCTCACATCAAATATGAAATTCATTTGATACTGCCGCCGAGCATTTTGCGTCGACTCAGCCACTCACGTGCGATCAGTTTGCACAAAACGCTAGGGCTCGTCCGGGATTTGAACCCGGGACCTCCTGCACCCTAAGCAGGAATCATACCCCTAGACCAACGAGCCACCTGACATGGCGAATGACTATAATTTCAGTGCACTGGGTCCCTCGATGTGGTCCAGGGTGCTCTGGAAAGTCTCGTGTAGGCTGGCGGGATGGGGGCGGCGCGAATTCCCGCGGTCGGCGGCCTTCCTGGGCTATTGGTACCTTCATGTAGAGCTGCCGCTGGGCTCGCACTCCCTGCTGCTAAGAAAGTGATTGCTTTTGCTGCTATGACTTACAATCACGACTGCGGGAAAAACCGCTATCTCGTTAGGGGTGCTACGGCAGACAAACTCTCGAGCACCCGAAGACTTCTTGTGCCCTCGGCTGTAATGGTTTCCAGGCTGTCAAAAGAACCGTCGCGTGTGCATTCGCGGACGGGAGACAGGCTGAGGTAATTTCGAGGGAACGGGGATGGACTCCTCACGTCCGCAGTTTCCGTAGTGTAGCGGTTATCACGTCTGCTTCACACGCAGAAGGTCCCCGGTTCGATCCCGGGCGGGAACAGTATTTTCCTGAATATGTCGTATTGTACTCCAGTGAGCCACGACATGTGAGGATCTTCTGCATGTACCTTTGTTATGCAAGTAGCGCATTTATTTAATTTTTTAGTTACGATGACAACATCAGCACGAGTTGCCTCTAAGGTAAGGCGCACACAAGTAGTTTCCGTGGTGTAGCGGTTATCACGTCTGCCTAACACGCAGAAGGTCCCCGGTTCGATCCCGGGCGGAAACACTTTTTCATCATTAAAAACAAGACATAGTAACATGCATCTGCTTCCATCTGTACCCAACAACCTTCGTAATCGCCTTCACACGTCGGATCAGAGTGTCAATTGCTCACATCAAATATGAAATTCATTTGATACTGCCGCCGAGCATTTTGCGTCGACTCAGCCACTCACGTGCGATCAGTTTGCACAAAACGCTAGGGCTCGTCCGGGATTTGAACCCGGGACCTCCTGCACCCTAAGCAGGAATCATACCCCTAGACCAACGAGCCACCTGACATGGCGAATGACTATAATTTCAGTGCACTGGGTCCCTCGATGTGGTCCAGGGTGCTCTGGAAAGTCTCGGGTAGGCTGGCGGGATGGGGGCGGCGCGAATTCCCGTGGTCGGCGGCCTTCCTGGGCTATTGGTACCTTCATGTAGAGCTGCCGCTGGGCTCGCACTCCCTGCTGCTAAGAAAGTGATTGCTTTTGCTGCTATGACTTACAATCACGACTGCGGGAAAAACCGCTATCTCGTTAGGGGTGCTACGGCAGACAAACTCTCGAGCACCCGAAGACTTCTTGTGCCCTCGGCTGTAATGGTTTCCAGGCTGTCAAAAGAACCGTCGCGTGTGCATTCGCGGACGGGAGACAGGCTGAGGTAATTTCGAGGGAACGGGGATGGACTCCTCACGTCCGCAGTTTCCGTAGTGTAGCGGTTATCACGTCTGCTTCACACGCAGAAGGTCCCCGGTTCGATCCCGGGCGGGAACAGTATTTTCCTGAATATGTCGTATTGTACTCCAGTGAGCCACGACATGTGAGGATCTTCTGCATGTACCTTTGTTATGCAAGTAGCGCATTTATTTAATTTTTTAGTTACGATGACAACATCAGCACGAGTTGCCTCTAAGGTAAGGCGCACACAAGTAGTTTCCGTGGTGTAGCGGTTATCACGTCTGCCTAACACGCAGAAGGTCCCCGGTTCGATCCCGGGCAGAAACACTTTTTCATCATTAAAAACAAGACATAGTAACATGCATCTGCTTCCATCTGTACCCAAAAACCTTCGTAATCGCCTTCACACGTCGGATCAGAGTGTCAATTGCTCACATCAAATATGAAATTCATTTGATACTGCCGCCGAGCATTTTGCGTCGACTCAGCCACTCACGTGCGATCAGTTTGCACAAAACGCTAGGGCTCGTCCGGGATTTGAACCCGGGACCTCCTGCACCCTAAGCAGGAATCATACCCCTAGACCAACGAGCCACCTGACATGGCGAAATACTATAATTTCAGTGCACTGGGTCCCTCGATGTGGTCCAGGGTGCTCTGGAAAGTCTCGTGTAGGCTGGCGGGATGGGGGCGGCGCGAATTCCCGCGGTCGGCGGCCTTCCTGGGCTATTGGTACCTTCATGTAGAGCTGCCGCTGGGCTCGCACTCCCTGCTGCTAAGAAAGTGATTGCTTTTGCTGCTATGACTTACAATCACGACTGCGGGAAAAACCGCTATCTCGTTAGGGGTGCTACGGCAGACAAACTCTCGAGCACCCGAAGACTTCTTGTGCCCTCGGCTGTAATGGTTTCCAGGCTGTCAAAAGAACCGTCGCGTGTGCATTCGCGGACGGGAGACAGGCTGAGGTAATTTCGAGGGAACGGGGATGGACTCCTCACGTCCGCAGTTTCCGTAGTGTAGCGGTTATCACGTCTGCTTCACACGCAGAAGGTCCCCGGTTCGATCCCGGGCGGGAACAGTATTTTCCTGAATATGTCGTATTGTACTCCAGTGAGCCACGACATGTGAGGATCTTCTGCATGTACCTTTGTTATGCAAGTAGCGCATTTATTTAATTTTTTAGTTACGATGACAACATCAGCACGAGTTGCCTCTAAGGTAAGGCGCACACAAGTAGTTTCCGTGGTGTAGCGGTTATCACGTCTGCCTAACACGCAGAAGGTCCCCGGTTCGATCCCGGGCGGAAACACTTTTTCATCATTAAAAACAAGACATAGTAACATGCATCTGCTTCCATCTGTACCCAACAACCTTCGTAATCGCCTTCACACGTCGGATCAGAGTGTCAATTGCTCACATCAAATATGAAATTCATTTGATACTGCCGCCGAGCATTTTGCGTCGACTCAGCCACTCACGTGCGATCAGTTTGCACAAAACGCTAGGGCTCGTCCGGGATTTGAACCCGGGACCTCCTGCACCCTAAGCAGGAATCATACCCCTAGACCAACGAGCCACCTGACATGGCGAATGACTATAATTTCAGTGCACTGGGTCCCTCGATGTGGTCCAGGGTGCTCTGGAAAGTCTCGTGTAGGCTGGCGGGATGGGGGCGGCGCGAATTCCCGCGGTCGGCGGCCTTCCTGGGCTATTGGTACCTTCATGTAGAGCTGCCGCTGGGCTCGCACTCCCTGCTGCTAAGAAAGTGATTGCTTTTGCTGCTATGACTTACAATCACGACTGCGGGAAAAACCGCTATCTCGTTAGGGGTGCTACGGCAGACAAACTCTCGAGCACCCGAAGACTTCTTGTGCCCTCGGCTGTAATGGTTTCCAGGCTGTCAAAAGAACCGTCGCGTGTGCATTCGCGGACGGGAGACAGGCTGAGGTAATTTCGAGGGAACGGGGATGGACTCCTCACGTCCGCAGTTTCCGTAGTGTAGCGGTTATCACGTCTGCTTCACACGCAGAAGGTCCCCGGTTCGATCCCGGGCGGGAACAGTATTTTCCTGAATATGTCGTATTGTACTCCAGTGAGCCACGACATGTGAGGATCTTCTGCATGTACCTTTGTTATGCAAGTAGCGCATTTATTTAATTTTTTAGTTACGATGACAACATCAGCACGAGTTGCCTCTAAGGTAAGGCGCACACAAGTAGTTTCCGTGGTGTAGCGGTTATCACGTCTGCCTAACACGCAGAAGGTCCCCGGTTCGATCCCGGGCGGAAACACTTTTTCATCATTAAAAACAAGACATAGTAACATGCATCTGCTTCCATCTGTACCCAAAAACCTTCGTAATCGCCTTCACACGTCGGATCAGAGTGTCAATTGCTCACATCAAATATGAAATTCATTTGATACTGCCGCCGAGCATTTTGCGTCGACTCAGCCACTCACGTGCGATCAGTTTGCACAAAACGCTAGGGCTCGTCCGGGATTTGAACCCGGGACCTCCTGCACCCTAAGCAGGAATCATACCCCTAGACCAACGAGCCACCTGACATGGCGAAATACTATAATTTCAGTGCACTGGGTCCCTCGATGTGGTCCAGGGTGCTCTGGAAAGTCTCGTGTAGGCTGGCGGGATGGGGGCGGCGCGAATTCCCGCGGTCGGCGGCCTTCCTGGGCTATTGGTACCTTCATGTAGAGCTGCCGCTGGGCTCGCACTCCCTGCTGCTAAGAAAGTGATTGCTTTTGCTGCTATGACTTACAATCACGACTGCGGGAAAAACCGCTATCTCGTTAGGGGTGCTACGGCAGACAAACTCTCGAGCACCCGAAGACTTCTTGTGCCCTCGGCTGTAATGGTTTCCAGGCTGTCAAAAGAACCGTCGCGTGTGCATTCGCGGACGGGAGACAGGCTGAGGTAATTTCGAGGGAACGGGGATGGACTCCTCACGTCCGCAGTTTCCGTAGTGTAGCGGTTATCACGTCTGCTTCACACGCAGAATGTCCCCGGTTCGATCCCGGGCGGGAACAGTATTTTCCTGAATATGTCGTATTGTACTCCAGTGAGCCACGACATGTGAGGATCTTCTGCATGTACCTTTGTTATGCAAGTAGCGCATTTATTTAATTTTTTAGTTACGATGACAACATCAGCACGAGTTGCCTCTAAGGTAAGGCGCACACAAGTAGTTTCCGTGGTGTAGCGGTTATCACGTCTGCCTAACACGCAGAAGGTCCCCGGTTCGATCCCGGGCGGAAACACTTTTTCATCATTAAAAACAAGACATAGTAACATGCATCTGCTTCCATCTGTACCCAACAACCTTCGTAATCGCCTTCACACGTCGGATCAGAGTGTCAATTGCTCACATCAAATATGAAATTCATTTGATACTGCCGCCGAGCATTTTGCGTCGACTCAGCCACTCACGTGCGATCAGTTTGCACAAAACGCTAGGGCTCGTCCGGGATTTGAACCCGGGACCTCCTGCACCCTAAGCAGGAATCATACCCCTAGACCAACGAGCCACCTGACATGGCGAATGACTATAATTTCAGTGCACTGGGTCCCTCGATGTGGTCCAGGGTGCTCTGGAAAGTCTCGTGTAGGCTGGCGGGATGGGGGCGGCGCGAATTCCCGCGGTCGGCGGCCTTCCTGGGCTATTGGTACCTTCATGTAGAGCTGCCGCTGGGCTCGCACTCCCTGCTGCTAAGAAAGTGATTGCTTTTGCTGCTATGACTTACAATCACGACTGCGGGAAAAACCGCTATCTCGTTAGGGGTGCTACGGCAGACAAACTCTCGAGCACCCGAAGACTTCTTGTGCCCTCGGCTGTAATGGTTTCCAGGCTGTCAAAAGAACCGTCGCGTGTGCATTCGCGGACGGGAGACAGGCTGAGGTAATTTCGAGGGAACGGGGATGGACTCCTCACGTCCGCAGTTTCCGTAGTGTAGCGGTTATCACGTCTGCTTCACACGCAGAAGGTCCCCGGTTCGATCCCGGGCGGGAACAGTATTTTCCTGAATATGTCGTATTGTACTCCAGTGAGCCACGACATGTGAGGATCTTCTGCATGTACCTTTGCTATGCAAGTAGCGCATTTATTTAATTTTTTAGTTACGATGACAACATCAGCACGAGTTGCCTCTAAGGTAAGGCGCACACAAGTAGTTTCCGTGGTGTAGCGGTTATCACGTCTGCCTAACACGCAGAAGGTCCCCGGTTCGATCCCGGGCGGAAACACTTTTTCATCATTAAAAACAAGACATAGTAACATGCATCTGCTTCCATCTGTACCCAAAAACCTTCGTAATCGCCTTCACACGTCGGATCAGAGTGTCAATTGCTCACATCAAATATGAAATTCATTTGATACTGCCGCCGAGCATTTTGCGTCGACTCAGCCACTCACGTGCGATCAGTTTGCACAAAACGCTAGGGCTCGTCCGGGATTTGAACCCGGGACCTCCTGCACCCTAAGCAGGAATCATACCCCTAGACCAACGAGCCACCTGACATGGCGAAATACTATAATTTCAGTGCACTGGGTCCCTCGATGTGGTCCAGGGTGCTCTGGAAAGTCTCGTGTAGGCTGGCGGGATGGGGGCGGCGCGAATTCCCGCGGTCGGCGGCCTTCCTGGGCTATTGGTACCTTCATGTAGAGCTGCCGCTGGGCTCGCACTCCCTGCTGCTAAGAAAGTGATTGCTTTTGCTGCTATGACTTACAATCACGACTGCGGGAAAAACCGCTATCTCGTTAGGGGTGCTACGGCAGACAAACTCTCGAGCACCCGAAGACTTCTTGTGCCCTCGGCTGTAATGGTTTCCAGGCTGTCAAAAGAACCGTCGCGTGTGCATTCGCGGACGGGAGACAGGCTGAGGTAATTTCGAGGGAACGGGGATGGACTCCTCACGTCCGCAGTTTCCGTAGTGTAGCGGTTATCACGTCTGCTTCACACGCAGAAGGTCCCCGGTTCGATCCCGGGCGGGAACAGTATTTTCCTGAATATGTCGTATTGTACTCCAGTGAGCCACGACATGTGAGGATCTTCTGCATGTACCTTTGTTATGCAAGTAGCGCATTTATTTAATTTTTTAGTTACGATGACAACATCAGCACGAGTTGCCTCTAAGGTAAGGCGCACACAAGTAGTTTCCGTGGTGTAGCGGTTATCACGTCTGCCTAACACGCAGAAGGTCCCCGGTTCGATCCCGGGCGGAAACACTTTTTCATCATTAAAAACAAGACATAGTAACATGCATCTGCTTCCATCTGTACCCAACAACCTTCGTAATCGCCTTCACACGTCGGATCAGAGTGTCAATTGCTCACATCAAATATGAAATTCATTTGATACTGCCGCCGAGCATTTTGCGTCGACTCAGCCACTCACGTGCGATCAGTTTGCACAAAACGCTAGGGCTCGTCCGGGATTTGAACCCGGGACCTCCTGCACCCTAAGCAGGAATCATACCCCTAGACCAACGAGCCACCTGACATGGCGAATGACTATAATTTCAGTGCACTGGGTCCCTCGATGTGGTCCAGGGTGCTCTGGAAAGTCTCGTGTAGGCTGGCGGGATGGGGGCGGCGCGAATTCCCGCGGTCGGCGGCCTTCCTGGGCTATTGGTACCTTCATGTAGAGCTGCCGCTGGGCTCGCACTCCCTGCTGCTAAGAAAGTGATTGCTTTTGCTGCTATGACTTACAATCACGACTGCGGGAAAAACCGCTATCTCGTTAGGGGTGCTACGGCAGACAAACTCTCGAGCACCCGAAGACTTCTTGTGCCCTCGGCTGTAATGGTTTCCAGGCTGTCAAAAGAACCGTCGCGTGTGCATTCGCGGACGGGAGACAGGCTGAGGTAATTTCGAGGGAACGGGGATGGACTCCTCACGTCCGCAGTTTCCGTAGTGTAGCGGTTATCACGTCTGCTTCACACGCAGAAGGTCCCCGGTTCGATCCCGGGCGGGAACAGTATTTTCCTGAATATGTCGTATTGTACTCCAGTGAGCCACGACATGTGAGGATCTTCTGCATGTACCTTTGTTATGCAAGTAGCGCATTTATTTAATTTTTTAGTTACGATGACAACATCAGCACGAGTTGCCTCTAAGGTAAGGCGCACACAAGTAGTTTCCGTGGTGTAGCGGTTATCACGTCTGCCTAACACGCAGAAGGTCCCCGGTTCGATCCCGGGCGGAAACACTTTTTCATCATTAAAAACAAGACATAGTAACATGCATCTGCTTCCATCTGTACCCAAAAACCTTCGTAATCGCCTTCACACGTCGGATCAGAGTGTCAATTGCTCACATCAAATATGAAATTCATTTGATACTGCCGCCGAGCATTTTGCGTCGACTCAGCCACTCACGTGCGATCAGTTTGCACAAAACGCTAGGGCTCGTCCGGGATTTGAACCCGGGACCTCCTGCACCCTAAGCAGGAATCATACCCCTAGACCAACGAGCCACCTGACATGGCGAAATACTATAATTTCAGTGCACTGGGTCCCTCGATGTGGTCCAGGGTGCTCTGGAAAGTCTCGTGTAGGCTGGCGGGATGGGGGCGGCGCGAATTCCCGCGGTCGGCGGCCTTCCTGGGCTATTGGTACCTTCATGTAGAGCTGCCGCTGGGCTCGCACTCCCTGCTGCTAAGAAAGTGATTGCTTTTGCTGCTATGACTTACAATCACGACTGCGGGAAAAACCGCTATCTCGTTAGGGGTGCTACGGCAGACAAACTCTCGAGCACCCGAAGACTTCTTGTGCCCTCGGCTGTAATGGTTTCCAGGCTGTCAAAAGAACCGTCGCGTGTGCATTCGCGGACGGGAGACAGGCTGAGGTAATTTCGAGGGAACGGGGATGGACTCCTCACGTCCGCAGTTTCCGTAGTGTAGCGGTTATCACGTCTGCTTCACACGCAGAAGGTCCCCGGTTCGATCCCGGGCGGGAACAGTATTTTCCTGAATATGTCGTATTGTACTCCAGTGAGCCACGACATGTGAGGATCTTCTGCATGTACCTTTGTTATGCAAGTAGCGCATTTATTTAATTTTTTAGTTACGATGACAACATCAGCACGAGTTGCCTCTAAGGTAAGGCGCACACAAGTAGTTTCCGTGGTGTAGCGGTTATCACGTCTGCCTAACACGCAGAAGGTCCCCGGTTCGATCCCGGGCGGAAACACTTTTTCATCATTAAAAACAAGACATAGTAACATGCATCTGCTTCCATCTGTACCCAAAAACCTTCGTAATCGCCTTCACACGTCGGATCAGAGTGTCAATTGCTCACATCAAATATGAAATTCATTTGATACTGCCGCCGAGCATTTTGCGTCGACTCAGCCACTCACGTGCGATCAGTTTGCACAAAACGCTAGGGCTCGTCCGGGATTTGAACCCGGGACCTCCTGCACCCTAAGCAGGAATCATACCCCTAGACCAACGAGCCACCTGACATGGCGAATGACTATAATTTCAGTGCACTGGGTCCCTCGATGTGGTCCAGGGTGCTCTGGAAAGTCTCGTGTAGGCTGGCGGGATGGGGGCGGCGCGAATTCCCGCGGTCGGCGGCCTTCCTGGGCTATTGGTACCTTCATGTAGAGCTGCCGCTGGGCTCGCACTCCCTGCTGCTAAGAAAGTGATTGCTTTTGCTGCTATGACTTACAATCACGACTGCGGGAAAAACCGCTATCTCGTTAGGGGTGCTACGGCAGACAAACTCTCGAGCACCCGAAGACTTCTTGTGCCCTCGGCTGTAATGGTTTCCAGGCTGTCAAAAGAACCGTCGCGTGTGCATTCGCGGACGGGAGACAGGCTGAGGTAATTTCGAGGGAACGGGGATGGACTCCTCACGTCCGCAGTTTCCGTAGTGTAGCGGTTATCACGTCTGCTTCACACGCAGAAGGTCCCCGGTTCGATCCCGGGCGGGAACAGTATTTTCCTGAATATGTCGTATTGTACTCCAGTGAGCCACGACATGTGAGGATCTTCTGCATGTACCTTTGTTATGCAAGTAGCGCATTTATTTAATTTTTTAGTTACGATGACAACATCAGCACGAGTTGCCTCTAAGGTAAGGCGCACACAAGTAGTTTCCGTGGTGTAGCGGTTATCACGTCTGCCTAACACGCAGAAGGTCCCCGGTTCGATCCCGGGCGGAAACACTTTTTCATCATTAAAAACAAGACATAGTAACATGCATCTGCTTCCATCTGTACCCAACAACCTTCGTAATCGCCTTCACACGTCGGATCAGAGTGTCAATTGCTCACATCAAATATGAAATTCATTTGATACTGCCGCCGAGCATTTTGCGTCGACTCAGCCACTCACGTGCGATCAGTTTGCACAAAACGCTAGGGCTCGTCCGGGATTTGAACCCGGGACCTCCTGCACCCTAAGCAGGAATCATACCCCTAGACCAACGAGCCACCTGACATGGCGAATGACTATAATTTCAGTGCACTGGGTCCCTCGATGTGGTCCAGGGTGCTCTGGAAAGTCTCGTGTAGGCTGGCGGGATGGGGGCGGCGCGAATTCCCGCGGTCGGCGGCCTTCCTGGGCTATTGGTACCTTCATGTAGAGCTGCCGCTGGGCTCGCACTCCCTGCTGCTAAGAAAGTGATTGCTTTTGCTGCTATGACTTACAATCACGACTGCGGGAAAAACCGCTATCTCGTTAGGGGTGCTACGGCAGACAAACTCTCGAGCACCCGAAGACTTCTTGTGCCCTCGGCTGTAATGGTTTCCAGGCTGTCAAAAGAACCGTCGCGTGTGCATTCGCGGACGGGAGACAGGCTGAGGTAATTTCGAGGGAACGGGGATGGACTCCTCACGTCCGCAGTTTCCGTAGTGTAGCGGTTATCACGTCTGCTTCACACGCAGAAGGTCCCCGGTTCGATCCCGGGCGGGAACAGTATTTTCCTGAATATGTCGTATTGTACTCCAGTGAGCCACGACATGTGAGGATCTTCTGCATGTACCTTTGTTATGCAAGTAGCGCATTTATTTAATTTTTTAGTTACGATGACAACATCAGCACGAGTTGCCTCTAAGGTAAGGCGCACACAAGTAGTTTCCGTGGTGTAGCGGTTATCACGTCTGCCTAACACGCAGAAGGTCCCCGGTTCGATCCCGGGCGGAAACACTTTTTCATCATTAAAAACAAGACATAGTAACATGCATCTGCTTCCATCTGTACCCAAAAACCTTCGTAATCGCCTTCACACGTCGGATCAGAGTGTCAATTGCTCACATCAAATATGAAATTCATTTGATACTGCCGCCGAGCATTTTGCGTCGACTCAGCCACTCACGTGCGATCAGTTTGCACAAAACGCTAGGGCTCGTCCGGGATTTGAACCCGGGACCTCCTGCACCCTAAGCAGGAATCATACCCCTAGACCAACGAGCCACCTGACATGGCGAAATACTATAATTTCAGTGCACTGGGTCCCTCGATGTGGTCCAGGGTGCTCTGGAAAGTCTCGTGTAGGCTGGCGGGATGGGGGCGGCGCGAATTCCCGCGGTCGGCGGCCTTCCTGGGCTATTGGTACCTTCATGTAGAGCTGCCGCTGGGCTCGCACTCCCTGCTGCTAAGAAAGTGATTGCTTTTGCTACTATGACTTACAATCACGACTGCGGGAAAAACCGCTATCTCGTTAGGGGTGCTACGGCAGACAAACTCTCGAGCACCCGAAGACTTCTTGTGCCCTCGGCTGTAATGGTTTCCAGGCTGTCAAAAGAACCGTCGCGTGTGCATTCGCGGACGGGAGACAGGCTGAGGTAATTTCGAGGGAACGGGGATGGACTCCTCACGTCCGCAGTTTCCGTAGTGTAGCGGTTATCACGTCTGCTTCACACGCAGAAGGTCCCCGGTTCGATCCCGGGCGGGAACAGTATTTTCCTGAATATGTCGTATTGTACTCCAGTGAGCCACGACATGTGAGGATCTTCTGCATGTACCTTTGTTATGCAAGTAGCGCATTTATTTAATTTTTTAGTTACGATGACAACATCAGCACGAGTTGCCTCTAAGGTAAGGCGCACACAAGTAGTTTCCGTGGTGTAGCGGTTATCACGTCTGCCTAACACGCAGAAGGTCCCCGGTTCGATCCCGGGCGGAAACACTTTTTCATCATTAAAAACAAGACATAGTAACATGCATCTGCTTCCATCTGTACCCAACAACCTTCGTAATCGCCTTCACACGTCGGATCAGAGTGTCAATTGCTCACATCAAATATGAAATTCATTTGATACTGCCGCCGAGCATTTTGCGTCGACTCAGCCACTCACGTGCGATCAGTTTGCACAAAACGCTAGGGCTCGTCCGGGATTTGAACCCGGGACCTCCTGCACCCTAAGCAGGAATCATACCCCTAGACCAACGAGCCACCTGACATGGCGAATGACTATAATTTCAGTGCACTGGGTCCCTCGATGTGGTCCAGGGTGCTCTGGAAAGTCTCGTGTAGGCTGGCGGGATGGGGGCGGCGCGAATTCCCGCGGTCGGCGGCCTTCCTGGGCTATTGGTACCTTCATGTAGAGCTGCCGCTGGGCTCGCACTCCCTGCTGCTAAGAAAGTGATTGCTTTTGCTGCTATGACTTACAATCACGACTGCGGGAAAAACCGCTATCTCGTTAGGGGTGCTACGGCAGACAAACTCTCGAGCACCCGAAGACTTCTTGTGCCCTCGGCTGTAATGGTTTCCAGGCTGTCAAAAGAACCGTCGCGTGTGCATTCGCGGACGGGAGACAGGCTGAGGTAATTTCGAGGGAACGGGGATGGACTCCTCACGTCCGCAGTTTCCGTAGTGTAGCGGTTATCACGTCTGCTTCACACGCAGAAGGTCCCCGGTTCGATCCCGGGCGGGAACAGTATTTTCCTGAATATGTCGTATTGTACTCCAGTGAGCCACGACATGTGAGGATCTTCTGCATGTACCTTTGTTATGCAAGTAGCGCATTTATTTAATTTTTTAGTTACGATGACAACATCAGCACGAGTTGCCTCTAAGGTAAGGCGCACACAAGTAGTTTCCGTGGTGTAGCGGTTATCACGTCTGCCTAACACGCAGAAGGTCCCCGGTTCGATCCCGGGCGGAAACACTTTTTCATCATTAAAAACAAGACATAGTAACATGCATCTGCTTCCATCTGTACCCAAAAACCTTCGTAATCGCCTTCACACGTCGGATCAGAGTGTCAATTGCTCACATCAAATATGAAATTCATTTGATACTGCCGCCGAGCATTTTGCGTCGACTCAGCCACTCACGTGCGATCAGTTTGCACAAAACGCTAGGGCTCGTCCGGGATTTGAACCCGGGACCTCCTGCACCCTAAGCAGGAATCATACCCCTAGACCAACGAGCCACCTGACATGGCGAAATACTATAATTTCAGTGCACTGGGTCCCTCGATGTGGTCCAGGGTGCTCTGGAAAGTCTCGTGTAGGCTGGCGGGATGGGGGCGGCGCGAATTCCCGCGGTCGGCGGCCTTCCTGGGCTATTGGTACCTTCATGTAGAGCTGCCGCTGGGCTCGCACTCCCTGCTGCTAAGAAAGTGATTGCTTTTGCTACTATGACTTACAATCACGACTGCGGGAAAAACCGCTATCTCGTTAGGGGTGCTACGGCAGACAAACTCTCGAGCACCCGAAGACTTCTTGTGCCCTCGGCTGTAATGGTTTCCAGGCTGTCAAAAGAACCGTCGCGTGTGCATTCGCGGACGGGAGACAGGCTGAGGTAATTTCGAGGGAACGGGGATGGACTCCTCACGTCCGCAGTTTCCGTAGTGTAGCGGTTATCACGTCTGCTTCACACGCAGAAGGTCCCCGGTTCGATCCCGGGCGGGAACAGTATTTTCCTGAATATGTCGTATTGTACTCCAGTGAGCCACGACATGTGAGGATCTTCTGCATGTACCTTTGTTATGCAAGTAGCGCATTTATTTAATTTTTTAGTTACGATGACAACATCAGCACGAGTTGCCTCTAAGGTAAGGCGCACACAAGTAGTTTCCGTGGTGTAGCGGTTATCACGTCTGCCTAACACGCAGAAGGTCCCCGGTTCGATCCCGGGCGGAAACACTTTTTCATCATTAAAAACAAGACATAGTAACATGCATCTGCTTCCATCTGTACCCAAAAACCTTCGTAATCGCCTTCACACGTCGGATCAGAGTGTCAATTGCTCACATCAAATATGAAATTCATTTGATACTGCCGCCGAGCATTTTGCGTCGACTCAGCCACTCACGTGCGATCAGTTTGCACAAAACGCTAGGGCTCGTCCGGGATTTGAACCCGGGACCTCCTGCACCCTAAGCAGGAATCATACCCCTAGACCAACGAGCCACCTGACATGGCGAAATACTATAATTTCAGTGCACTGGGTCCCTCGATGTGGTCCAGGGTGCTCTGGAAAGTCTCGTGTAGGCTGCCGGGATGGGGGCGGCGCGAATTCCCGCGGTCGGCGGCCTTCCTGGGCTATTGGTACCTTCATGTAGAGCTGCCGCTGGGCTCGCACTCCCTGCTGCTAAGAAAGTGATTGCTTTTGCTGCTATGACTTACAATCACGACTGCGGGAAAAACCGCTATCTCGTTAGGGGTGCTACGGCAGACAAACTCTCGAGCACCCGAAGACTTCTTGTGCCCTCGGCTGTAATGGTTTCCAGGCTGTCAAAAGAACCGTCGCGTGTGCATTCGCGGACGGGAGACAGGCTGAGGTAATTTCGAGGGAACGGGGATGGACTCCTCACGTCCGCAGTTTCCGTAGTGTAGCGGTTATCACGTCTGCTTCACACGCAGAAGGTCCCCGGTTCGATCCCGGGCGGGAACAGTATTTTCCTGAATATGTCGTATTGTACTCCAGTGAGCCACGACATGTGAGGATCTTCTGCATGTACCTTTGTTATGCAAGTAGCGCATTTATTTAATTTTTTAGTTACAATGACAACATCAGCACGAGTTGCCTCTAAGGTAAGGCGCACACAAGTAGTTTCCGTGGTGTAGCGGTTATCACGTCTGCCTAACACGCAGAAGGTCCCCGGTTCGATCCCGGGCGGAAACACTTTTTCATCATTAAAAACAAGACATAGTAACATGCATCTGCTTCCATCTGTACCCAACAACCTTCGTAATCGCCTTCACACGTCGGATCAGAGTGTCAATTGCTCACATCAAATATGAAATTCATTTGATACTGCCGCCGAGCATTTTGCGTCGACTCAGCCACTCACGTGCGATCAGTTTGCACAAAACGCTAGGGCTCGTCCGGGATTTGAACCCGGGACCTCCTGCACCCTAAGCAGGAATCATACCCCTAGACCAACGAGCCACCTGACATGGCGAATGACTATAATTTCAGTGCACTGGGTCCCTCGATGTGGTCCAGGGTGCTCTGGAAAGTCTCGTGTAGGCTGGCGGGATGGGGGCGGCGCGAATTCCCGCGGTCGGCGGCCTTCCTGGGCTATTGGTACCTTCATGTAGAGCTGCCGCTGGGCTCGCACTCCCTGCTGCTAAGAAAGTGATTGCTTTTGCTGCTATGACTTACAATCACGACTGCGGGAAAAACCGCTATCTCGTTAGGGGTGCTACGGCAGACAAGCTCTCGAGCACCCGAAGACTTCTTGTGCCCTCGGCTGTAATGGTTTCCAGGCTGTCAAAAGAACCGTCGCGTGTGCATTCGCGGACGGGAGACAGGCTGAGGTAATTTCGAGGGAACGGGGATGGACTCCTCACGTCCGCAGTTTCCGTAGTGTAGCGGTTATCACGTCTGCTTCACACGCAGAAGGTCCCCGGTTCGATCCCGGGCGGGAACAGTATTTTCCTGAATATGTCGTATTGTACTCCAGTGAGCCACGACATGTGAGGATCTTCTGCATGTACCTTTGTTATGCAAGTAGCGCATTTATTTAATTTTTTAGTTACGATGACAACATCAGCACGAGTTGCCTCTAAGGTAAGGCGCACACAAGTAGTTTCCGTGGTGTAGCGGTTATCACGTCTGCCTAACACGCAGAAGGTCCCCGGTTCGATCCCGGGCGGAAACACTTTTTCATCATTAAAAACAAGACATAGTAACATGCATCTGCTTCCATCTGTACCCAAAAACCTTCGTAATCGCCTTCACACGTCGGATCAGAGTGTCAATTGCTCACATCAAATATGAAATTCATTTGATACTGCCGCCGAGCATTTTGCGTCGACTCAGCCACTCACGTGCGATCAGTTTGCACAAAACGCTAGGGCTCGTCCGGGATTTGAACCCGGGACCTCCTGCACCCTAAGCAGGAATCATACCCCTAGACCAACGAGCCACCTGACATGGCGAAATACTATAATTTCAGTGCACTGGGTCCCTCGATGTGGTCCAGGGTGCTCTGGAAAGTCTCGTGTAGGCTGGCGGGATGGGGGCGGCGCGAATTCCCGCGGTCGGCGGCCTTCCTGGGCTATTGGTACCTTCATGTAGAGCTGCCGCTGGGCTCGCACTCCCTGCTGCTAAGAAAGTGATTGCTTTTGCTGCTATGACTTACAATCACGACTGCGGGAAAAACCGCTATCTCGTTAGGGGTGCTACGGCAGACAAACTCTCGAGCACCCGAAGACTTCTTGTGCCCTCGGCTGTAATGGTTTCCAGGCTGTCAAAAGAACCGTCGCGTGTGCATTCGCGGACGGGAGACAGGCTGAGGTAATTTCGAGGGAACGGGGATGGACTCCTCACGTCCGCAGTTTCCGTAGTGTAGCGGTTATCACGTCTGCTTCACACGCAGAAGGTCCCCGGTTCGATCCCGGGCGGGAACAGTATTTTCCTGAATATGTCGTATTGTACTCCAGTGAGCCACGACATGTGAGGATCTTCTGCATGTACCTTTGTTATGCAAGTAGCGCATTTATTTAATTTTTTAGTTACGATGACAACATCAGCACGAGTTGCCTCTAAGGTAAGGCGCACACAAGTAGTTTCCGTGGTGTAGCGGTTATCACGTGTGCCTAACACGCAGAAGGTCCCCGGTTCGATCCCGGGCGGAAACACTTTTTCATCATTAAAAACAAGACATAGTAACATGCATCTGCTTCCATCTGTACCCAACAACCTTCGTAATCGCCTTCACACGTCGGATCAGAGTGTCAATTGCTCACATCAAATATGAAATTCATTTGATACTGCCGCCGAGCATTTTGCGTCGACTCAGCCACTCACGTGCGATCAGTTTGCACAAAACGCTAGGGCTCGTCCGGGATTTGAACCCGGGACCTCCTGCACCCTAAGCAGGAATCATACCCCTAGACCAACGAGCCACCTGACATGGCGAAATACTATAATTTCAGTGCACTGGGTCCCTCGATGTGGTCCAGGGTGCTCTGGAAAGTCTCGTGTAGGCTGGCGGGATGGGGGCGGCGCGAATTCCCGCGGTCGGCGGCCTTCCTGGGCTATTGGTACCTTCATGTAGAGCTGCCGCTGGGCTCGCACTCCCTGCTGCTAAGAAAGTGATTGCTTTTGCTGCTATGACTTACAATCACGACTGCGGGAAAAACCGCTATCTCGTTAGGGGTGCTACGGCAGACAAACTCTCGAGCACCCGAAGACTTCTTGTGCCCTCGGCTGTAATGGTTTCCAGGCTGTCAAAAGAACCGTCGCGTGTGCATTCGCGGACGGGAGACAGGCTGAGGTAATTTCGAGGGAACGGGGATGGACTCCTCACGTCCGCAGTTTCCGTAGTGTAGCGGTTATCACGTCTGCTTCACACGCAGAAGGTCTCCGGTTCGATCCCGGGCGGGAACAGTATTTTCCTGAATATGTCGTATTGTACTCCAGTGAGCCACGACATGTGAGGATCTTCTGCATGTACCTTTGTTATGCAAGTAGCGCATTTATTTAATTTTTTAGTTACAATGACAACATCAGCACGAGTTGCCTCTAAGGTAAGGCGCACACAAGTAGTTTCCGTGGTGTAGCGGTTATCACGTCTGCCTAACACGCAGAAGGTCCCCGGTTCGATCCCGGGCGGAAACACTTTTTCATCATTAAAAACAAGACATAGTAACATGCATCTGCTTCCATCTGTACCCAACAACCTTCGTAATCGCCTTCACACGTCGGATCAGAGTGTCAATTGCTCACATCAAATATGAAATTCATTTGATACTGCCGCCGAGCATTTTGCGTCGACTCAGCCACTCACGTGCGATCAGTTTGCACAAAACGCTAGGGCTCGTCCGGGATTTGAACCCGGGACCTCCTGCACCCTAAGCAGGAATCATACCCCTAGACCAACGAGCCACCTGACATGGCGAATGACTATAATTTCAGTGCACTGGGTCCCTCGATGTGGTCCAGGGTGCTCTGGAAAGTCTCGTGTAGGCTGGCGGGATGGGGGCGGCGCGAATTCCCGCGGTCGGCGGCCTTCCTGGGCTATTGGTACCTTCATGTAGAGCTGCCGCTGGGCTCGCACTCCCTGCTGCTAAGAAAGTGATTGCTTTTGCTGCTATGACTTACAATCACGACTGCGGGAAAAACCGCTATCTCGTTAGGGGTGCTACGGCAGACAAGCTCTCGAGCACCCGAAGACTTCTTGTGCCCTCGGCTGTAATGGTTTCCAGGCTGTCAAAAGAACCGTCGCGTGTGCATTCGCGGACGGGAGACAGGCTGAGGTAATTTCGAGGGAACGGGGATGGACTCCTCACGTCCGCAGTTTCCGTAGTGTAGCGGTTATCACGTCTGCTTCACACGCAGAAGGTCCCCGGTTCGATCCCGGGCGGGAACAGTATTTTCCTGAATATGTCGTATTGTACTCCAGTGAGCCACGACATGTGAGGATCTTCTGCATGTACCTTTGTTATGCAAGTAGCGCATTTATTTAATTTTTTAGTTACGATGACAACATCAGCACGAGTTGCCTCTAAGGTAAGGCGCACACAAGTAGTTTCCGTGGTGTAGCGGTTATCACGTCTGCCTAACACGCAGAAGGTCCCCGGTTCGATCCCGGGCGGAAACACTTTTTCATCATTAAAAACAAGACATAGTAACATGCATCTGCTTCCATCTGTACCCAAAAACCTTCGTAATCGCCTTCACACGTCGGATCAGAGTGTCAATTGCTCACATCAAATATGAAATTCATTTGATACTGCCGCCGAGCATTTTGCGTCGACTCAGCCACTCACGTGCGATCAGTTTGCACAAAACGCTAGGGCTCGTCCGGGATTTGAACCCGGGACCTCCTGCACCCTAAGCAGGAATCATACCCCTAGACCAACGAGCCACCTGACATGGCGAAATACTATAATTTCAGTGCACTGGGTCCCTCGATGTGGTCCAGGGTGCTCTGGAAAGTCTCGTGTAGGCTGGCGGGATGGGGGCGGCGCGAATTCCCGCGGTCGGCGGCCTTCCTGGGCTATTGGTACCTTCATGTAGAGCTGCCGCTGGGCTCGCACTCCCTGCTGCTAAGAAAGTGATTGCTTTTGCTGCTATGACTTACAATCACGACTGCGGGAAAAACCGCTATCTCGTTAGGGGTGCTACGGCAGACAAACTCTCGAGCACCCGAAGACTTCTTGTGCCCTCGGCTGTAATGGTTTCCAGGCTGTCAAAAGAACCGTCGCGTGTGCATTCGCGGACGGGAGACAGGCTGAGGTAATTTCGAGGGAACGGGGATGGACTCCTCACGTCCGCAGTTTCCGTAGTGTAGCGGTTATCACGTCTGCTTCACACGCAGAAGGTCCCCGGTTCGATCCCGGGCGGGAACAGTATTTTCCTGAATATGTCGTATTGTACTCCAGTGAGCCACGACATGTGAGGATCTTCTGCATGTACCTTTGTTATGCAAGTAGCGCATTTATTTAATTTTTTAGTTACGATGACAACATCAGCACGAGTTGCCTCTAAGGTAAGGCGCACACAAGTAGTTTCCGTGGTGTAGCGGTTATCACGTGTGCCTAACACGCAGAAGGTCCCCGGTTCGATCCCGGGCGGAAACACTTTTTCATCATTAAAAACAAGACATAGTAACATGCATCTGCTTCCATCTGTACCCAACAACCTTCGTAATCGCCTTCACACGTCGGATCAGAGTGTCAATTGCTCACATCAAATATGAAATTCATTTGATACTGCCGCCGAGCATTTTGCGTCGACTCAGCCACTCACGTGCGATCAGTTTGCACAAAACGCTAGGGCTCGTCCGGGATTTGAACCCGGGACCTCCTGCACCCTAAGCAGGAATCATACCCCTAGACCAACGAGCCACCTGACATGGCGAAATACTATAATTTCAGTGCACTGGGTCCCTCGATGTGGTCCAGGGTGCTCTGGAAAGTCTCGTGTAGGCTGGCGGGATGGGGGCGGCGCGAATTCCCGCGGTCGGCGGCCTTCCTGGGCTATTGGTACCTTCATGTAGAGCTGCCGCTGGGCTCGCACTCCCTGCTGCTAAGAAAGTGATTGCTTTTGCTGCTATGACTTACAATCACGACTGCGGGAAAAACCGCTATCTCGTTAGGGGTGCTACGGCAGACAAACTCTCGAGCACCCGAAGACTTCTTGTGCCCTCGGCTGTAATGGTTTCCAGGCTGTCAAAAGAACCGTCGCGTGTGCATTCGCGGACGGGAGACAGGCTGAGGTAATTTCGAGGGAACGGGGATGGACTCCTCACGTCCGCAGTTTCCGTAGTGTAGCGGTTATCACGTCTGCTTCACACGCAGAAGGTCCCCGGTTCGATCCCGGGCGGGAACAGTATTTTCCTGAATATGTCGTATTGTACTCCAGTGAGCCACGACATGTGAGGATCTTCTGCATGTACCTTTGTTATGCAAGTAGCGCATTTATTTAATTTTTTAGTTACGATGACAACATCAGCACGAGTTGCCTCTAAGGTAAGGCGCACACAAGTAGTTTCCGTGGTGTAGCGGTTATCACGTGTGCCTAACACGCAGAAGGTCCCCGGTTCGATCCCGGGCGGAAACACTTTTTCATCATTAAAAACAAGACATAGTAACATGCATCTGCTTCCATCTGTACCCAACAACCTTCGTAATCGCCTTCACACGTCGGATCAGAGTGTCAATTGCTCACATCAAATATGAAATTCATTTGATACTGCCGCCGAGCATTTTGCGTCGACTCAGCCACTCACGTGCGATCAGTTTGCACAAAACGCTAGGGCTCGTCCGGGATTTGAACCCGGGACCTCCTGCACCCTAAGCAGGAATCATACCCCTAGACCAACGAGCCACCTGACATGGCGAATGACTATAATTTCAGTGCACTGGGTCCCTCGATGTGGTCCAGGGTGCTCTGGAAAGTCTCGTGTAGGCTGGCGGGATGGGGGCGGCGCGAATTCCCGCGGTCGGCGGCCTTCCTGGGCTATTGGTACCTTCATGTAGAGCTGCCGCTGGGCTCGCACTCCCTGCTGCTAAGAAAGTGATTGCTTTTGCTGCTATGACTTACAATCACGACTGCGGGAAAAACCGCTATCTCGTTAGGGGTGCTACGGCAGACAAACTCTCGAGCACCCGAAGACTTCTTGTGCCCTCGGCTGTAATGGTTTCCAGGCTGTCAAAAGAACCGTCGCGTGTGCATTCGCGGACGGGAGACAGGCTGAGGTAATTTCGAGGGAACGGGGATGGACTCCTCACGTCCGCAGTTTCCGTAGTGTAGCGGTTATCACGTCTGCTTCACACGCAGAAGGTCCCCGGTTCGATCCCGGGCGGGAACAGTATTTTCCTGAATATGTCGTATTGTACTCCAGTGAGCCACGACATGTGAGGATCTTCTGCATGTACCTTTGTTATGCAAGTAGCGCATTTATTTAATTTTTTAGTTACGATGACAACATCAGCACGAGTTGCCTCTAAGGTAAGGCGCACACAAGTAGTTTCCGTGGTGTAGCGGTTATCACGTCTGCCTAACACGCAGAAGGTCCCCGGTTCGATCCCGGGCGGAAACACTTTTTCATCATTAAAAACAAGACATAGTAACATGCATCTGCTTCCATCTGTACCCAAAAACCTTCGTAATCGCCTTCACACGTCGGATCAGAGTGTCAATTGCTCACATCAAATATGAAATTCATTTGATACTGCCGCCGAGCATTTTGCGTCGACTCAGCCACTCACGTGCGATCAGTTTGCACAAAACGCTAGGGCTCGTCCGGGATTTGAACCCGGGACCTCCTGCACCCTAAGCAGGAATCATACCCCTAGACCAACGAGCCACCTGACATGGCGAAATACTATAATTTCAGTGCACTGGGTCCCTCGATGTGGTCCAGGGTGCTCTGGAAAGTCTCGTGTAGGCTGGCGGGATGGGGGCGGCGCGAATTCCCGCGGTCGGCGGCCTTCCTGGGCTATTGGTACCTTCATGTAGAGCTGCCGCTGGGCTCGCACTCCCTGCTGCTAAGAAAGTGATTGCTTTTGCTGCTATGACTTACAATCACGACTGCGGGAAAAACCGCTATCTCGTTAGGGGTGCTACGGCAGACAAACTCTCGAGCACCCGAAGACTTCTTGTGCCCTCGGCTGTAATGGTTTCCAGGCTGTCAAAAGAACCGTCGCGTGTGCATTCGCGGACGGGAGACAGGCTGAGGTAATTTCGAGGGAACGGGGATGGACTCCTCACGTCCGCAGTTTCCGTAGTGTAGCGGTTATCACGTCTGCTTCACACGCAGAAGGTCCCCGGTTCGATCCCGGGCGGGAACAGTATTTTCCTGAATATGTCGTATTGTACTCCAGTGAGCCACGACATGTGAGGATCTTCTGCATGTACCTTTGTTATGCAAGTAGCGCATTTATTTAATTTTTTAGTTACGATGACAACATCAGCACGAGTTGCCTCTAAGGTAAGGCGCACACAAGTAGTTTCCGTGGTGTAGCGGTTATCACGTCTGCCTAACACGCAGAAGGTCCCCGGTTCGATCCCGGGCGGAAACACTTTTTCATCATTAAAAACAAGACATAGTAACATGCATCTGCTTCCATCTGTACCCAAAAACCTTCGTAATCGCCTTCACACGTCGGATCAGAGTGTCAATTGCTCACATCAAATATGAAATTCATTTGATACTGCCGCCGAGCATTTTGCGTCGACTCAGCCACTCACGTGCGATCAGTTTGCACAAAACGCTAGGGCTCGTCCGGGATTTGAACCCGGGACCTCCTGCACCCTAAGCAGGAATCATACCCCTAGACCAACGAGCCACCTGACATGGCGAAATACTATAATTTCAGTGCACTGGGTCCCTCGATGTGGTCCAGGGTGCTCTGGAAAGTCTCGTGTAGGCTGGCGGGATGGGGGCGGCGCGAATTCCCGCGGTCGGCGGCCTTCCTGGGCTATTGGTACCTTCATGTAGAGCTGCCGCTGGGCTCGCACTCCCTGCTGCTAAGAAAGTGATTGCTTTTGCTGCTATGACTTACAATCACGACTGCGGGAAAAACCGCTATCTCGTTAGGGGTGCTACGGCAGACAAACTCTCGAGCACCCGAAGACTTCTTGTGCCCTCGGCTGTAATGGTTTCCAGGCTGTCAAAAGAACCGTCGCGTGTGCATTCGCGGACGGGAGACAGGCTGAGGTAATTTCGAGGGAACGGGGATGGACTCCTCACGTCCGCAGTTTCCGTAGTGTAGCGGTTATCACGTCTGCTTCACACGCAGAAGGTCCCCGGTTCGATCCCGGGCGGGAACAGTATTTTCCTGAATATGTCGTATTGTACTCCAGTGAGCCACGACATGTGAGGATCTTCTGCATGTACCTTTGTTATGCAAGTAGCGCATTTATTTAATTTTTTAGTTACGATGACAACATCAGCACGAGTTGCCTCTAAGGTAAGGCGCACACAAGTAGTTTCCGTGGTGTAGCGGTTATCACGTGTGCCTAACACGCAGAAGGTCCCCGGTTCGATCCCGGGCGGAAACACTTTTTCATCATTAAAAACAAGACATAGTAACATGCATCTGCTTCCATCTGTACCCAACAACCTTCGTAATCGCCTTCACACGTCGGATCAGAGTGTCAATTGCTCACATCAAATATGAAATTCATTTGATACTGCCGCCGAGCATTTTGCGTCGACTCAGCCACTCACGTGCGATCAGTTTGCACAAAACGCTAGGGCTCGTCCGGGATTTGAACCCGGGACCTCCTGCACCCTAAGCAGGAATCATACCCCTAGACCAACGAGCCACCTGACATGGCGAATGACTATAATTTCAGTGCACTGGGTCCCTCGATGTGGTCCAGGGTGCTCTGGAAAGTCTCGTGTAGGCTGGCGGGATGGGGGCGGCGCGAATTCCCGCGGTCGGCGGCCTTCCTGGGCTATTGGTACCTTCATGTAGAGCTGCCGCTGGGCTCGCACTCCCTGCTGCTAAGAAAGTGATTGCTTTTGCTGCTATGACTTACAATCACGACTGCGGGAAAAACCGCTATCTCGTTAGGGGTGCTACGGCAGACAAACTCTCGAGCACCCGAAGACTTCTTGTGCCCTCGGCTGTAATGGTTTCCAGGCTGTCAAAAGAACCGTCGCGTGTGCATTCGCGGACGGGAGACAGGCTGAGGTAATTTCGAGGGAACGGGGATGGACTCCTCACGTCCGCAGTTTCCGTAGTGTAGCGGTTATCACGTCTGCTTCACACGCAGAAGGTCCCCGGTTCGATCCCGGGCGGGAACAGTATTTTCCTGAATATGTCGTATTGTACTCCAGTGAGCCACGACATGTGAGGATCTTCTGCATGTACCTTTGTTATGCAAGTAGCGCATTTATTTAATTTTTTAGTTACGATGACAACATCAGCACGAGTTGCCTCTAAGGTAAGGCGCACACAAGTAGTTTCCGTGGTGTAGCGGTTATCACGTCTGCCTAACACGCAGAAGGTCCCCGGTTCGATCCCGGGCGGAAACACTTTTTCATCATTAAAAACAAGACATAGTAACATGCATCTGCTTCCATCTGTACCCAAAAACCTTCGTAATCGCCTTCACACGTCGGATCAGAGTGTCAATTGCTCACATCAAATATGAAATTCATTTGATACTGCCGCCGAGCATTTTGCGTCGACTCAGCCACTCACGTGCGATCAGTTTGCACAAAACGCTAGGGCTCGTCCGGGATTTGAACCCGGGACCTCCTGCACCCTAAGCAGGAATCATACCCCTAGACCAACGAGCCACCTGACATGGCGAATGACTATAATTTCAGTGCACTGGGTCCCTCGATGTGGTCCAGGGTGCTCTGGAAAGTCTCGTGTAGGCTGGCGGGATGGGGGCGGCGCGAATTCCCGCGGTCGGCGGCCTTCCTGGGCTATTGGTACCTTCATGTAGAGCTGCCGCTGGGCTCGCACTCCCTGCTGCTAAGAAAGTGATTGCTTTTGCTGCTATGACTTACAATCACGACTGCGGGAAAAACCGCTATCTCGTTAGGGGTGCTACGGCAGACAAACTCTCGAGCACCCGAAGACTTCTTGTGCCCTCGGCTGTAATGGTTTCCAGGCTGTCAAAAGAACCGTCGCGTGTGCATTCGCGGACGGGAGACAGGCTGAGGTAATTTCGAGGGAACGGGGATGGACTCCTCACGTCCGCAGTTTCCGTAGTGTAGCGGTTATCACGTCTGCTTCACACGCAGAAGGTCCCCGGTTCGATCCCGGGCGGGAACAGTATTTTCCTGAATATGTCGTATTGTACTCCAGTGAGCCACGACATGTGAGGATCTTCTGCATGTACCTTTGTTATGCAAGTAGCGCATTTATTTAATTTTTTAGTTACGATGACAACATCAGCACGAGTTGCCTCTAAGGTAAGGCGCACACAAGTAGTTTCCGTGGTGTAGCGGTTATCACGTGTGCCTAACACGCAGAAGGTCCCCGGTTCGATCCCGGGCGGAAACACTTTTTCATCATTAAAAACAAGACATAGTAACATGCATCTGCTTCCATCTGTACCCAACAACCTTCGTAATCGCCTTCACACGTCGGATCAGAGTGTCAATTGCTCACATCAAATATGAAATTCATTTGATACTGCCGCCGAGCATTTTGCGTCGACTCAGCCACTCACGTGCGATCAGTTTGCACAAAACGCTAGGGCTCGTCCGGGATTTGAACCCGGGACCTCCTGCACCCTAAGCAGGAATCATACCCCTAGACCAACGAGCCACCTGACATGGCGAAATACTATAATTTCAGTGCACTGGGTCCCTCGATGTGGTCCAGGGTGCTCTGGAAAGTCTCGTGTAGGCTGGCGGGATGGGGGCGGCGCGAATTCCCGCGGTCGGCGGCCTTCCTGGGCTATTGGTACCTTCATGTAGAGCTGCCGCTGGGCTCGCACTCCCTGCTGCTAAGAAAGTGATTGCTTTTGCTGCTATGACTTACAATCACGACTGCGGGAAAAACCGCTATCTCGTTAGGGGTGCTACGGCAGACAAACTCTCGAGCACCCGAAGACTTCTTGTGCCCTCGGCTGTAATGGTTTCCAGGCTGTCAAAAGAACCGTCGCGTGTGCATTCGCGGACGGGAGACAGGCTGAGGTAATTTCGAGGGAACGGGGATGGACTCCTCACGTCCGCAGTTTCCGTAGTGTAGCGGTTATCACGTCTGCTTCACACGCAGAAGGTCCCCGGTTCGATCCCGGGCGGGAACAGTATTTTCCTGAATATGTCGTATTGTACTCCAGTGAGCCACGACATGTGAGGATCTTCTGCATGTACCTTTGTTATGCAAGTAGCGCATTTATTTAATTTTTTAGTTACGATGACAACATCAGCACGAGTTGCCTCTAAGGTAAGGCGCACACAAGTAGTTTCCGTGGTGTAGCGGTTATCACGTGTGCCTAACACGCAGAAGGTCCCCGGTTCGATCCCGGGCGGAAACACTTTTTCATCATTAAAAACAAGACATAGTAACATGCATCTGCTTCCATCTGTACCCAACAACCTTCGTAATCGCCTTCACACGTCGGATCAGAGTGTCAATTGCTCACATCAAATATGAAATTCATTTGATACTGCCGCCGAGCATTTTGCGTCGACTCAGCCACTCACGTGCGATCAGTTTGCACAAAACGCTAGGGCTCGTCCGGGATTTGAACCCGGGACCTCCTGCACCCTAAGCAGGAATCATACCCCTAGACCAACGAGCCACCTGACATGGCGAATGACTATAATTTCAGTGCACTGGGTCCCTCGATGTGGTCCAGGGTGCTCTGGAAAGTCTCGTGTAGGCTGGCGGGATGGGGGCGGCGCGAATTCCCGCGGTCGGCGGCCTTCCTGGGCTATTGGTACCTTCATGTAGAGCTGCCGCTGGGCTCGCACTCCCTGCTGCTAAGAAAGTGATTGCTTTTGCTGCTATGACTTACAATCACGACTGCGGGAAAAACCGCTATCTCGTTAGGGGTGCTACGGCAGACAAACTCTCGAGCACCCGAAGACTTCTTGTGCCCTCGGCTGTAATGGTTTCCAGGCTGTCAAAAGAACCGTCGCGTGTGCATTCGCGGACGGGAGACAGGCTGAGGTAATTTCGAGGGAACGGGGATGGACTGCTCACGTCCGCAGTTTCCGTAGTGTAGCGGTTATCACGTCTGCTTCACACGCAGAAGGTCCCCGGTTCGATCCCGGGCGGGAACAGTATTTTCCTGAATATGTCGTATTGTACTCCAGTGAGCCACGACATGTGAGGATCTTCTGCATGTACCTTTGTTATGCAAGTAGCGCATTTATTTAATTTTTTAGTTACGATGACAACATCAGCACGAGTTGCCTCTAAGGTAAGGCGCACACAAGTAGTTTCCGTGGTGTAGCGGTTATCACGTCTGCCTAACACGCAGAAGGTCCCCGGTTCGATCCCGGGCGGAAACACTTTTTCATCATTAAAAACAAGACATAGTAACATGCATCTGCTTCCATCTGTACCCAAAAACCTTCGTAATCGCCTTCACACGTCGGATCAGAGTGTCAATTGCTCACATCAAATATGAAATTCATTTGATACTGCCGCCGAGCATTTTGCGTCGACTCAGCCACTCACGTGCGATCAGTTTGCACAAAACGCTAGGGCTCGTCCGGGATTTGAACCCGGGACCTCCTGCACCCTAAGCAGGAATCATACCCCTAGACCAACGAGCCACCTGACATGGCGAAATACTATAATTTCAGTGCACTGGGTCCCTCGATGTGGTCCAGGGTGCTCTGGAAAGTCTCGTGTAGGCTGGCGGGATGGGGGCGGCGCGAATTCCCGCGGTCGGCGGCCTTCCTGGGCTATTGGTACCTTCATGTAGAGCTGCCGCTGGGCTCGCACTCCCTGCTGCTAAGAAAGTGATTGCTTTTGCTGCTATGACTTACAATCACGACTGCGGGAAAAACCGCTATCTCGTTAGGGGTGCTACGGCAGACAAACTCTCGAGCACCCGAAGACTTCTTGTGCCCTCGGCTGTAATGGTTTCCAGGCTGTCAAAAGAACCGTCGCGTGTGCATTCGCGGACGGGAGACAGGCTGAGGTAATTTCGAGGGAACGGGGATGGACTCCTCACGTCCGCAGTTTCCGTAGTGTAGCGGTTATCACGTCTGCTTCACACGCAGAAGGTCCCCGGTTCGATCCCGGGCGGGAACAGTATTTTCCTGAATATGTCGTATTGTACTCCAGTGAGCCACGACATGTGAGGATCTTCTGCATGTACCTTTGTTATGCAAGTAGCGCATTTATTTAATTTTTTAGTTACGATGACAACATCAGCACGAGTTGCCTCTAAGGTAAGGCGCACACAAGTAGTTTCCGTGGTGTAGCGGTTATCACGTCTGCCTAACACGCAGAAGGTCCCCGGTTCGATCCCGGGCGGAAACACTTTTTCATCATTAAAAACAAGACATAGTAACATGCATCTGCTTCCATCTGTACCCAAAAACCTTCGTAATCGCCTTCACACGTCGGATCAGAGTGTCAATTGCTCACATCAAATATGAAATTCATTTGATACTGCCGCCGAGCATTTTGCGTCGACTCAGCCACTCACGTGCGATCAGTTTGCACAAAACGCTAGGGCTCGTCCGGGATTTGAACCCGGGACCTCCTGCACCCTAAGCAGGAATCATACCCCTAGACCAACGAGCCACCTGACATGGCGAAATACTATAATTTCAGTGCACTGGGTCCCTCGATGTGGTCCAGGGTGCTCTGGAAAGTCTCGTGTAGGCTGGCGGGATGGGGGCGGCGCGAATTCCCGCGGTCGGCGGCCTTCCTGGGCTATTGGTACCTTCATGTAGAGCTGCCGCTGGGCTCGCACTCCCTGCTGCTAAGAAAGTGATTGCTTTTGCTGCTATGACTTACAATCACGACTGCGGGAAAAACCGCTATCTCGTTAGGGGTGCTACGGCAGACAAACTCTCGAGCACCCGAAGACTTCTTGTGCCCTCGGCTGTAATGGTTTCCAGGCTGTCAAAAGAACCGTCGCGTGTGCATTCGCGGACGGGAGACAGGCTGAGGTAATTTCGAGGGAACGGGGATGGACTCCTCACGTCCGCAGTTTCCGTAGTGTAGCGGTTATCACGTCTGCTTCACACGCAGAAGGTCCCCGGTTCGATCCCGGGCGGGAACAGTATTTTCCTGAATATGTCGTATTGTACTCCAGTGAGCCACGACATGTGAGGATCTTCTGCATGTACCTTTGTTATGCAAGTAGCGCATTTATTTAATTTTTTAGTTACGATGACAACATCAGCACGAGTTGCCTCTAAGGTAAGGCGCACACAAGTAGTTTCCGTGGTGTAGCGGTTATCACGTGTGCCTAACACGCAGAAGGTCCCCGGTTCGATCCCGGGCGGAAACACTTTTTCATCATTAAAAACAAGACATAGTAACATGCATCTGCTTCCATCTGTACCCAACAACCTTCGTAATCGCCTTCACACGTCGGATCAGAGTGTCAATTGCTCACATCAAATATGAAATTCATTTGATACTGCCGCCGAGCATTTTGCGTCGACTCAGCCACTCACGTGCGATCAGTTTGCACAAAACGCTAGGGCTCGTCCGGGATTTGAACCCGGGACCTCCTGCACCCTAAGCAGGAATCATACCCCTAGACCAACGAGCCACCTGACATGGCGAATGACTATAATTTCAGTGCACTGGGTCCCTCGATGTGGTCCAGGGTGCTCTGGAAAGTCTCGTGTAGGCTGGCGGGATGGGGGCGGCGCGAATTCCCGCGGTCGGCGGCCTTCCTGGGCTATTGGTACCTTCATGTAGAGCTGCCGCTGGGCTCGCACTCCCTGCTGCTAAGAAAGTGATTGCTTTTGCTGCTATGACTTACAATCACGACTGCGGGAAAAACCGCTATCTCGTTAGGGGTGCTACGGCAGACAAACTCTCGAGCACCCGAAGACTTCTTGTGCCCTCGGCTGTAATGGTTTCCAGGCTGTCAAAAGAACCGTCGCGTGTGCATTCGCGGACGGGAGACAGGCTGAGGTAATTTCGAGGGAACGGGGATGGACTCCTCACGTCCGCAGTTTCCGTAGTGTAGCGGTTATCACGTCTGCTTCACACGCAGAAGGTCCCCGGTTCGATCCCGGGCGGGAACAGTATTTTCCTGAATATGTCGTATTGTACTCCAGTGAGCCACGACATGTGAGGATCTTCTGCATGTACCTTTGTTATGCAAGTAGCGCATTTATTTAATTTTTTAGTTACGATGACAACATCAGCACGAGTTGCCTCTAAGGTAAGGCGCACACAAGTAGTTTCCGTGGTGTAGCGGTTATCACGTCTGCCTAACACGCAGAAGGTCCCCGGTTCGATCCCGGGCGGAAACACTTTTTCATCATTAAAAACAAGACATAGTAACATGCATCTGCTTCCATCTGTACCCAAAAACCTTCGTAATCGCCTTCACACGTCGGATCAGAGTGTCAATTGCTCACATCAAATATGAAATTCATTTGATACTGCCGCCGAGCATTTTGCGTCGACTCAGCCACTCACGTGCGATCAGTTTGCACAAAACGCTAGGGCTCGTCCGGGATTTGAACCCGGGACCTCCTGCACCCTAAGCAGGAATCATACCCCTAGACCAACGAGCCACCTGACATGGCGAAATACTATAATTTCAGTGCACTGGGTCCCTCGATGTGGTCCAGGGTGCTCTGGAAAGTCTCGTGTAGGCTGGCGGGATGGGGGCGGCGCGAATTCCCGCGGTCGGCGGCCTTCCTGGGCTATTGGTACCTTCATGTAGAGCTGCCGCTGGGCTCGCACTCCCTGCTGCTAAGAAAGTGATTGCTTTTGCTGCTATGACTTACAATCACGACTGCGGGAAAAACCGCTATCTCGTTAGGGGTGCTACGGCAGACAAACTCTCGAGCACCCGAAGACTTCTTGTGCCCTCGGCTGTAATGGTTTCCAGGCTGTCAAAAGAACCGTCGCGTGTGCATTCGCGGACGGGAGACAGGCTGAGGTAATTTCGAGGGAACGGGGATGGACTCCTCACGTCCGCAGTTTCCGTAGTGTAGCGGTTATCACGTCTGCTTCACACGCAGAAGGTCCCCGGTTCGATCCCGGGCGGGAACAGTATTTTCCTGAATATGTCGTATTGTACTCCAGTGAGCCACGACATGTGAGGATCTTCTGCATGTACCTTTGTTATGCAAGTAGCGCATTTATTTAATTTTTTAGTTACGATGACAACATCAGCACGAGTTGCCTCTAAGGTAAGGCGCACACAAGTAGTTTCCGTGGTGTAGCGGTTATCACGTGTGCCTAACACGCAGAAGGTCCCCGGTTCGATCCCGGGCGGAAACACTTTTTCATCATTAAAAACAAGACATAGTAACATGCATCTGCTTCCATCTGTACCCAACAACCTTCGTAATCGCCTTCACACGTCGGATCAGAGTGTCAATTGCTCACATCAAATATGAAATTCATTTGATACTGCCGCCGAGCATTTTGCGTCGACTCAGCCACTCACGTGCGATCAGTTTGCACAAAACGCTAGGGCTCGTCCGGGATTTGAACCCGGGACCTCCTGCACCCTAAGCAGGAATCATACCCCTAGACCAACGAGCCACCTGACATGGCGAATGACTATAATTTCAGTGCACTGGGTCCCTCGATGTGGTCCAGGGTGCTCTGGAAAGTCTCGTGTAGGCTGGCGGGATGGGGGCGGCGCGAATTCCCGCGGTCGGCGGCCTTCCTGGGCTATTGGTACCTTCATGTAGAGCTGCCGCTGGGCTCGCACTCCCTGCTGCTAAGAAAGTGATTGCTTTTGCTGCTATGACTTACAATCACGACTGCGGGAAAAACCGCTATCTCGTTAGGGGTGCTACGGCAGACAAACTCTCGAGCACCCGAAGACTTCTTGTGCCCTCGGCTGTAATGGTTTCCAGGCTGTCAAAAGAACCGTCGCGTGTGCATTCGCGGACGGGAGACAGGCTGAGGTAATTTCGAGGGAACGGGGATGGACTCCTCACGTCCGCAGTTTCCGTAGTGTAGCGGTTATCACGTCTGCTTCACACGCAGAAGGTCCCCGGTTCGATCCCGGGCGGGAACAGTATTTTCCTGAATATGTCGTATTGTACTCCAGTGAGCCACGACATGTGAGGATCTTCTGCATGTACCTTTGTTATGCAAGTAGCGCATTTATTTAATTTTTTAGTTACGATGACAACATCAGCACGAGTTGCCTCTAAGGTAAGGCGCACACAAGTAGTTTCCGTGGTGTAGCGGTTATCACGTCTGCCTAACACGCAGAAGGTCCCCGGTTCGATCCCGGGCGGAAACACTTTTTCATCATTAAAAACAAGACATAGTAACATGCATCTGCTTCCATCTGTACCCAAAAACCTTCGTAATCGCCTTCACACGTCGGATCAGAGTGTCAATTGCTCACATCAAATATGAAATTCATTTGATACTGCCGCCGAGCATTTTGCGTCGACTCAGCCACTCACGTGCGATCAGTTTGCACAAAACGCTAGGGCTCGTCCGGGATTTGAACCCGGGACCTCCTGCACCCTAAGCAGGAATCATACCCCTAGACCAACGAGCCACCTGACATGGCGAAATACTATAATTTCAGTGCACTGGGTCCCTCGATGTGGTCCAGGGTGCTCTGGAAAGTCTCGTGTAGGCTGGCGGGATGGGGGCGGCGCGAATTCCCGCGGTCGGCGGCCTTCCTGGGCTATTGGTACCTTCATGTAGAGCTGCCGCTGGGCTCGCACTCCCTGCTGCTAAGAAAGTGATTGCTTTTGCTGCTATGACTTACAATCACGACTGCGGGAAAAACCGCTATCTCGTTAGGGGTGCTACGGCAGACAAACTCTCGAGCACCCGAAGACTTCTTGTGCCCTCGGCTGTAATGGTTTCCAGGCTGTCAAAAGAACCGTCGCGTGTGCATTCGCGGACGGGAGACAGGCTGAGGTAATTTCGAGGGAACGGGGATGGACTCCTCACGTCCGCAGTTTCCGTAGTGTAGCGGTTATCACGTCTGCTTCACACGCAGAAGGTCCCCGGTTCGATCCCGGGCGGGAACAGTATTTTCCTGAATATGTCGTATTGTACTCCAGTGAGCCACGACATGTGAGGATCTTCTGCATGTACCTTTGTTATGCAAGTAGCGCATTTATTTAATTTTTTAGTTACGATGACAACATCAGCACGAGTTGCCTCTAAGGTAAGGCGCACACAAGTAGTTTCCGTGGTGTAGCGGTTATCACGTCTGCCTAACACGCAGAAGGTCCCCGGTTCGATCCCGGGCGGAAACACTTTTTCATCATTAAAAACAAGACATAGTAACATGCATCTGCTTCCATCTGTACCCAACAACCTTCGTAATCGCCTTCACACGTCGGATCAGAGTGTCAATTGCTCACATCAAATATGAAATTCATTTGATACTGCCGCCGAGCATTTTGCGTCGACTCAGCCACTCACGTGCGATCAGTTTGCACAAAACGCTAGGGCTCGTCCGGGATTTGAACCCGGGACCTCCTGCACCCTAAGCAGGAATCATACCCCTAGACCAACGAGCATCTGTCTCGCGTGTGT